>NW_025334018.1:6576973-7826973 GCF_019186645.2 Phyllostomus hastatus | reverse complement strand
TGTCTGTAAAAATAAATAAAGTCTTTAAATCTACAAGTAAAAAAAATAAAACACTTTCTCCCCTGCTTAATTAAAAAAATCTTATTACCTCAGTCAAAAAAGATAAGCTGTGTTTTAACCAGGTGAATCGCTTGGGCAAATCACTTAGAACACAGAATTTTCTCACATGCAGGTAGGTAATATAAACTGATGTGCTTCTTCAAGAGTTATGTGGATCCTAAAAGACTTGAATGCTTTCATCAGGTTTGGGATGGACAGAAGAGATAATATCTCTGTAAATTTGCTTGTCAGTAACTTCAGAAAAATAGAATGAGATCTTGAGCTAAAACAAGGTGTAATCATTGAATTTTACTTAATCTGAGTCTACTTAGCTGTCATCGTTGTGAATCATTAGAAGAATGTTGGGGGAAGGTGTTTGTTTTCAAAAGTTGTGTAAGCCTGCTTTGGGGGTCCAGATGAATTTTTTCATTCCCCATAACTCTAAAATTATAAATTTTATCATTTTGGCCAATGATTTTTCAAACCATATTACACAGAGACATTAAAGTTCAGGAGGTAAGATCCAGAAAGGATTCTAGATGCACCCCCCCCACTCAAAATCCTCAAGCAGAGAGACCAGAACAGCTCTAATTTTGTTTTCTAGATCTGCCACATTTCAGTTGATAAAGGGTTCAATTGCTTAAAGAAAATCAAGTTAGAATACTACTCACAAAAGATAGATTGCTTTTTAAAAATAAAACATTACCACTATCACAACCTAAAAATAACCAAAATGGTTAAAGTAAAGATTCTTTTAATGTGATTGATCCAACACCTACATCCCTCTAATATGCTTATTGCTCATTTCTCTGATTAACAGTTGACAATGACACACCAGTTACTCTGGGGGTCTATCTTACCAAGAAGGAACAGAAGAAACTTCGAAGGCAAACAAGGAGGGAAGCACAGAAGGAGCTACAAGAGAAAGTCAGGCTGGGCCTGATGCCCCCTCCGGAGCCCAAAGGTACGTGTTTTAAAAACAGGGATGAGAGGGGTGGCCTGTTGCTTCCTGTAGTTCTAGAGGAACATCAGCATCTGTCTGTATTTGGGTGCTATTTCCAAGAATCGTTTATTGGTTTTTTTCTTTCCTAAATTTTCTACTATCTTTCCTTATTTAAAAAGATCAATGTATTCATTGTAGAGGTAATTAAGGTTTATTTTAAGTATTTTTGGTCATATAACACATTGATCTTCCTGGAAGAATATGGTCTTGAAATTCGTGAAGATAGTAGTTGCACTATTTGCTTAGAGTGGTTATGTACATAATTCTTTTTTTTTTTTTAAGATTTTATTTATTTATTTTTAGAGAGGGAAGGGAGAAAGAGGAAGAGAGAGAGAAACATCAATGTGTGGTTGCTGGGAGCCATGGCCTGCAACCCAGGCATGTGCCCTGACTGGGAATCGAACCTGCAATGCGTGGTTCGCAGCCTGCGCTCAATCCACTGAGATACACCAGCCAGGGCTATAATTCTTAATATTTGAAAAATGAAAATACAGTAAAAAAAGAAACCTCAGTCCTGTAGTTTCCATTGTCATTCAGCAATATTTTGAGTGAGCCCTGACATGTATAGGATCTTTTAACCACATGCTTTTATCAAAGTGAAAATACCAAAGAAATTAAGTTTCCTGGGTGGAAGAGAGTAAATGGGGGATAAATGGTGACAGGAGACTAGACTTCAGATGGTGAGCACACAGTACAGTGTGCAGATGATGTGTTGTAGAATTGTACACTTGGAACCTGTATAATTTTATTGAGCTATATGACCCGAATAAATTCAACTTAAAAAAGAAAATAGCCCTGCCTGGGTGACTCAGTTATTTGGAGCATCATTCCATACACCAAAAAATTGTGGGTTTTATCCTCAGTCAGGGCGATTATGGGAGGCAACCAGGCGATGTTTTTCACATCGATGCTGCACTCTCTACCCCCCATCCTTTTCCTCTCTCTAAAATCAGTAAATAGCCTCAGGCGAGAATTAAAAACAATATTTTTAAATAAAAAATAACACTTAAAAAATACAAGTTTCTTGCCTTTCATAAAATTTTTAAGCCATGTAAATAAATGCATACCAACTATTTAGATTAATTGCGTGAATTGCCACTAGTGCCGAGTTAATTGTATGGGCTTTTCAAGGTAGGAGCTTTTGGAAGAGGTGAGTTTTGAGCAGATTTGAAATAGATAAACAATATGAATTGGTAGAGGAGAGGATAGGTTATCCCAGCTGGAGAAGCAGTTTCAGAGATTGATTTGTGTCCTTTCTCCACTGCAGTGAGAATTTCCAATTTGATGCGAGTATTAGGAACAGAAGCTGTTCAAGACCCCACGAAGGTAGAAGCCCATGTCAGAGCTCAGATGGCAAAAAGACAGAAGTAAGTGCCATGGGATTGGGTGGAAACCCAGGGCAAGTATCTTTCCCAAGCTCTTGTGGGGGATCCATATTTGAAGGGAGGGGAGAGTCCTCCGTTGCTCTCTCTTTCCCTCAGCCCTGCCTCTGATCTTCAATGCCTTTCTCACTTGTGGATGTCCTTCCTGTCACGACAGAGCGCATGAAGAGGCCAACGCTGCCCGAAAACTAACAGCAGAACAGAGAAAGGTCAAGAAAATTAAAAAACTTAAAGAAGACATTTCACAGGGGGTACACATATCTGTATATAGGTAGGTGTCCAAACTGGGCCAGCCTTCCCCTTCAAAACACCAAAACATTTTCCAAGTTCTTGAGGGAAGATTACTGTGCTCTAAAAGCATACATAAAATTATCAGCCCCTGCCCTCGTTAAATGACCCTAGTGTGAAGGAGGAATTAGTAAATCTTTTACAGTGGTGAGACTTACTCTTCTGTGTCTGAGGTCTTCTTAGTGAACCAGTAATAGTTATGAAGAATGAGTGAATGAATGTATTGGTTCAGGCCAAGATGTGAACTAAGGATCATGTGTGCTTTTTGAGGCATAAAATACCCTGTGTCTCCCAATGTACTGCAAAAATCCTTTTAGTCCCACTCCAGATTGCACTTCATACACTTTTACTTTTATGTTAATTTAATGTTTTTATTCTCTTGTATTAGAACAGGTTCATGTTTAGTAACTAGTTCTTAATTATAAAAAGTGGTATATTGTAAAAGTAGTGAATCCCTGTTAAGAAAAAAAAATCCTGACAGTATGGAAGTACACTTAAGGGGACGTTCTCTTCCTAATCTCTGATCCCTTAGGTCCACTCGCTATGGGTAATTGCTCCAAACAGTTTTTCATGTATCTTAGAAATTTTTTATGGATACCATTGTAACTACATTCTAAGTATTTAAGGGCAAAGAATATGTTGATCTTTATACTGGCAAGAACAGTTAAAAGTATTTTTAGATAATGGCGAATACCTTTCTTTCATTTTTGGGTAAATTCTGATCACCTGCTGTTCATTGTGAGGTGTCCAAGTGCTAGACTTTGAAGAGGTATAAGACAATGGAAATACTAGACTCATCAGTTCTGCCTTTTATGCATTAGTATGTTCACTTACTCCAAAGATCTTTTTTTTTCCTTAGAGAAAAAAATCATTTTGGATTCATCTATTTATTTGCCATTCCATTCAGGCAGCTACTGATGCTAAAATGAAAGCCGTAACTAAACTTTCCCTTCTCCAGAGTTCGAAATTTGAGCAATCCAGCCAAGAAGTTCAAGATTGAGGCCAATGCTGGGCAACTGTACCTGACAGGGGTGGTGGTACTGCACAAGGATGTCAACGTGGTAGTAGTGGAAGGGGGTGAGTCTGAAAAAAAATGCGGGAGATTATCCCCAGGCAACCCTAGGCCTTGAAGTCATTAGCATGGTGAGAGAAAGGAGAAGAAGATAGTATTTTAGAACCATACTTGGGTATACAAGGTCTATCCAGAAGGTATCCAGCCATGCAATATGAAAAATAGAGACATTTATTGAAGAAGACAGGTATAAGATACACTTTACCTGGGACAATGATGCCTCGGTCCCCTTCGACATAGGCACCTTGGAACCTCATACAGTTCTCCCAGTCGCCATCAGCTGCCCCATTGTATTTCCTGAATCTCATCAACAGTCTGAAATCCCTTCCCTTTCAAAGGTGATTTTAGTTTTGGGAAAAGCCAGAAGTTGCAGGTGCCAAATCTGGACTATAGGGGGTCTGAGTCACCTGGTGATTGGATGTTTCCCCCCAAAATTGTACAGGACATAATACATGAATGGGTGCATTGTTGTGATGAAGCTGCCAGTCACCAGTTGCCCATAGCTGCAGGCTTCTGAATCATCTGAATAGTTTCCATGGAGGAATTTCAAACTTACCACAAAATCTGATGAAGATTTGTTGCTCTGTGGGCTCAGTTGTTTTGAATGCAATGGCTACACAGTACACCTCACTCAACAGTGTCTACCGTCTCCACTGACTAGTATAGTGAAGTTGTCATTGTTCACACAGGAACATTCCAGTTCACTCCCCTTGGCTGCCAGGTTACATTGATGTTGTGCAGACCGTTATCATATTAACAATGGCTGGACTTTTTCTGGACAAGCTTTGTAATATCCTGGGCCTCTGTTTCCATGTTTATTAGAGTAAAAGGACCTAAGCTGTAATTCCTGGTATTGCTTCAACTACCATATTAATATCTGGGCATTGAATGAGCTCAGAGGTACTTTCTATGCCACCATCTTCCACAATCCTGGCAAAATTCTCCTTTTCTGTTTCCAGGCCCCAAGTCCCAGAAGAAATTTAAGCGTCTTATGCTGCATCGGATAAAGTGGGATGAACAGACATCTAACACAAAGGGAGATGGTGAATGGGGGTTAGAGGGGATTAGGTGGGAGTTGGGGGCTGTATTCTGTCCATTCATGTATTCCCTACCTCTGACATTCTTGCTAACACTAGGTAATGTTCAGGAATTTTCGAAAGACCTATTTGGATTATGAGCTTGCTACACATTCATATAGTATTTGTTATATGATCATATGCATGAGTGTTAGTTATTTTTCTACCTGTCCTTTCAGGCCTTTCTACCAGTTTCCCTGTCTGTCCTGGGTCTGGATACCAATTACTTGAGTGTGTTAAGTTTGTGAACATTTAGCACACTATATGCACTCATATATATGTACATTGGCTGTATTACTTTTTGATAAAATTTTTTGAAGGGTTCAAGACAAAAAGACTTTGAGATAAAAAAAAAACTTTCTGCTTTGTTCAAGAAAATGTGCTTTTCATTCTTTTGCCCAACTTTATTTTATCAAATATGTGTGTGTGTGTGTATTTGACATCCTCTTGGCTGTCATTCTTCCATCAATATTCACTCCTCTTTGAAAACCTCTTTTAGCATTTAACATATGCAGAGACTTGTTTAAAGATTTTATTTATTTTTAGAAAGGGGAAGGGAGGGAGAAAGAGAGGGAGAGAAACATCATTGTGTGGTTACCTCTCTAGCAACCCTTACTGAGGACCTGACCTGCAACCCAGGCATGTGCCCTGACCAGGAATCGAACTTGTGACCCTTTGGTTCACAGGCCAGAGCTCAATCCACAGAGCCACACCAGACAGGGCAAGACTTTTTTTTAACCTGACTTTTGTCCTATTATACTTTTTGGTCTTAAAGTATTTTTAACCTCACAAAGTAGTTACTTTTTTTTACAACAGTTGACCTATATTTTGTTTTACAAGTGTTCCTATTTTTACTAGGTATATTTGCCCTCCTCCTCCATTAGACTAAAACCTCTTCAAGGATAGACTCTTGCCATCTGGCATCTGAAGCCTTGCTCTCAAAGTTGCTTAGGTCAAGTTTTTATTTTGGTTGCTTGACACATACTTGCTCTTGACACATACTAGCTACTCAGTAAATGTTGAATTAATTTCCCCGTCTATATAAAGCTTCCAGTCTGATTTGGAGGTGAAGAGTAACAAGACATTTGATGGTAAAGGGTGACAATATTTAAAAGAATTTTGGTTGATTTGAATATTATTTGTTTAGAACCTAAATCTTGGTCTTTAGTCTAAATCTAGAGCAAGATTTAGCTATATTGTCTTTTCCAGATGACGAAGAATCCGATGAGGAAGCTGTGAAGAAAACCAACAAATGTGTACTAGTCTGGGAGGTACGTGATTCTTTTCTTTTTTAAAATACTTATTTATTTTTTACAGAGAAGGGAAGGGAGAGAGAAAGGGAGAGAGAAACATAGATTGGTTGCCTCTCACACATGCCCCGATGGGGGACCAAACACACAACCCAGGCATGTGCCTTGACAGGGTATCGAACCAGCAACTTTTTGGTTCATGGACTGACATTCAACCAGCTGAGCCACACCAGCCAGGGTAGTGATTCTTTATTAAACAGTGAAGTAGAACTTTAGCTAATTATTGATTGTTCAGACTATTCAAATGAAGCAGTGGAATGGTAAAACTAAACAATGCCTAATCTGTTATGTAACTTGTGGGTGGGTTTTTTTGTTGTTTTTTATTTTTTTGGAATTCATTGTTTAATGTTTGGCAGCAAATTCTTCATTATATTTTATTTAAGTTGGTAAGTATGTTAGTATCTACCATCTGGAGAAGAGTTTGGAAAACCTGTGGCAAGATTACAAATTCTCAACTGAGTTATTTCATAGTCATAGATCAAGCTTATAAAGAGGGAAATTAATTGTTGGGTTTTTGTTTGGATATAGTGAAAGAAATACTAAACTTAAGACTATAGAGTTGTGAGTCTGGTCAGTACCACTTGTTAGCTGTGTAACTGGGCAAGGCACTTAAAATTCAATACTGTTGTTTTTGTCTATAAAATGTGGTTATAATTTTCCCCCCCTGTAGAGGTTTCTTTTTTAATCCTCCCTATAGGACATGCTAATTGGTTTTAGAGACAGGGGACAGGAGAGAAAGAGAAAACATTGATGTGAGGGAGAAAAAGATCAATGCCTCTCATACATGCACCTACTGGGGACTGAACCCACAACCTAGGCATGTGTCCTGATCAGGAAACAAACCCGCCACCTTTTGGTTTATTGGACAGTGCTCCAACCAACTGACCCACACCAGCCAGAGCAAAGGTTATTTTTTTGAGAACCTAATTAGATTATTATATAATGGTACTTTGTAAAAAGTAAATAAATCACTCTTCAAATGGAACTTTTTTTTTTTTTTTGGTTATACAGTTCTTTCATCCCTGAAATCTTAGTGAACCAGCGTTAGTTCTGAAGAATGAATGAATGAATGGGCTTATTCAGGCCAGTTTGTGAATTATGCATTATTCACCCTTTTTTGAAGCAGAAAATATACTGTTTCTCTAGGAACCATTAAAAGTTTCTTGTCTCAGTAATTATATCCTTATCCTGATATAGTATAGTAATCCTTTTATTCCCACTCGAAAATATATTTTATGCATTGTAAATATTTTTTACCTTTGATTTATTGTTTTCATTTTATATTCTCTTATGTTGATTTATGTGTATCTTCTATTTTTTAAACGTGTTAGTATTTAGTAACTAGTTCTTTATTATAAAAGTATTAAGTTATTACAAAAGTAGTAAATGCTGCCCTGGGCAGGTCGCCCAGTTAGTTGGAGCATCAGACCATGCACCAAAAGGTGGGTTGGATTACCAGTTAGGGCACATATCTAGGTTGCAGGTTCAATCTCATACATACAGTTGGGGCTCATACAGGAGGCAGCTGATCCATGTTTCTCTCTCACATGTTGATGTTTCTCTTTGTCCCTTCCTCTCTCTCTAAAATCAATAAACATATCCTCAGGTGAGAATTTAAAAAAAGGGTAGTGAATGCTTATTAAAATAAATTCTCACAACAAAAAAGAGCACTTACTGAAATAGTTTTTTTTTTTTTTTTTCGATTCCCTGGTTCTTTTATTTTTAGATTTTATTTATTTATTTTTAGAGATAGGGGAAGGGAAAGAGAGAGAGAGAGAAACATCAGTGTGCGAGAGAAATACCAATTGGTTGCCTTTTGCATGCCTGCAACTGGGAACCTGGCCCACAACCCAGGCATGTGCCCTGACTGGGAATCGAACCAGAAACCTTTTGGGCCATAGGCCAGCATTCAATCCACTCCATATCAGGCAGGGCTCTCTCATTCTTTAAGATCACACTTTATGGGTGATTGCTACTAACTGTTTTTCATGCAGTTTTCTGTCTTATCCTATATTCCTCTAATTTATGCATAAATATTTAGTCATAACAACCATAATACCTATTTTTTTGTCTCATAAGTCCCCACCTGTATACTTAATATCCTAGCCTCTTCATTTCTTTCAAATTCTCTTCCATTTTTCTCTCAGTGTCCTCAGGAACTGCATCTCAGGTTCAGAAATAAGCCAAATTCTGTTCCAGTGTCCTTACTAGAATCTGATCTCTAAAAGACTTGAGGTAGCATTTTATGACTGTCATTGCTGCTAGTGCCTTTGGTGACAATGCACTTCCACCCAGTTACTGTATCTTGTCCTATTGTTCTGTGGAGGTAGCCCCCTGGCTCCCCCTTACCTCTCTTCCCCCTTGTCCCTTTATTGCTCTTTATCACTGGGCCCAAACCCTTCTTGTACACAGGGTCTCACTAAGTCTTGTGAAAAGAGTCCTTCAGCATCTGGTTCTCTAACACCTTTCTCCTGAAAGGCCCAAATCTAGTCCTGGAGGCCTGGTGGGAGACAAGTTCATTCCATCTCACCCTCTGTAGTCTTTCTTGACTTGCTTTCCCACCCAGGCACCAGGCCACAGAACTCCTCATCCTCCATTGAATCAAAAGGAAAAACCCTTATGTGTAAATTCATGAAAACTCACACACCACATGCAAAGAGATGGATATTAGAATTGCTTTTACCAGCCCTGGCTGGTATGGCTCAGTGGATTGAGCCAGCTTGTGAACTGAAAGATGGCCAGAATGATTTCCATTCAGGGCACATGCCTGAGTTGTAGATTCAATGCCCGGTTGGGACACATAGGAGAAGTGACCAATTGATGTTTCTCTCTCACATTGATGTTACTCTCCCTCTCATTTCTCCGTCCCTTCCTCTCTAAAAATAAATAAAATTTTAAAAGAAAAAGAATTGCTTTCCCCATAAAAATCACTTTCAGTTAGGCACATTGCTACGCACGCAAGCATTATTATACTTTATAAAATGATACTATATCTCAGTGATTTTCAGTCTTTCATCTCATGGTCACTTACACTAATGACTGAAATTCTACAGTGCACCAAAAAATACATTTTTTGCTGGTCTGACAAAAAGAGAGAGATAATTTTGATTCATTCAGACCAGACAGCTATTGTTTTGTTGTTCACTGTTGTCTTTTTTTTTTTTTTTTTACAATCTAAGGGAAAGGTGGTTAGTGTGCCTGACTAAATACTGACTAAATAGTCAAGTATTGTGTGTTTTAAAAATTCTTGAGGCACAACACACCTGTTGAAAATTGCCACTATGTACTGATTTAAACTAGAAATTGTAGTGCTGCTATTACACATTTTGTCTCTTTCCCAGGGTACAGCCAAAGACCGGAGCTTTGGGGATATGAAATTCAAACAGTGCCCTACAGAGAACATGGCTCGGGAGCATTTCAAAAAGCATGGGGCTGAACACTACTGGGACCTTGCCCTAAGTGAATCTGTGTTGGAGTGCACCGACTGAGACTACTGCAAGCCTTGCCTCTACCCCCTTGCCTATGTTTCTTCAGTTCCCTCCCTTATTCTACTTCCCAGCCGTGCCCACTTGTGTGTGTGATCTCAGAACTGTGCCAAGCCGACACTGGGACAAAGGGAGAACACGTTGCTCCCTTCCCCTGTCAGCCTGGTGCTGCCCTTTACTCCCTCATGTGCATATGATTAAAGAGTTATTTTTAAAGTTTGTATGGTATTTTTCACACACTCATAGGTCTTCAGGTGATCTTTTCTCCAGACTTCTAGCAATTGCTGTGGAAAAAGCAAATTTTGTCATTGATGTTTATGTATATGTGAATGGATGGGAGGATGGATGGGTATGTGTTTTTGAGGTCTAATGGAAATTTTTGGACCTCATTTTGGGGCAAGAGCGATAAAACTATTTTCCTGGAGCAGACTGAAGCAGAAAAGAGGTGTTAAGTGGGTAAGAGGGGAACAAATGAGTATCCATCTCAGCTTTCAGTATATAGTCAGAAGGTAGACAGATTACTTCTGGTCTTGGCTAAGTTTTTTTGTTTTTTTTTTTAAGATTTTATTTATTTTTAGAGGGGAAAGAAAGGAGAAAGGGAGTGAAACATCAAGGGAGAGGAACCATGTGTGGTTGCCTCTCACACACCCCTCCTGGGGACCTGGTCTGCAACCCAGGTGTGTGCCCTGACTGGGAATCAAACCGGTGACCTGTTGGTTTTAAGGCTGCACTCAGTCCAAGGAGCCACACCAGCCAGAACTAAGCATCCTTGACAAGAAATTATTCTTCAAATGGGTGCATATATGAGAATGTGTGTTGGAGGTCGAGTGGACACAGAAAGAGAATCCAAGGAGGATGTTACATGTGAGTTTGTAAAGTGGAATGGGAATTTAGCCTAGTTCCTCACTTGAATGATACTTTTTAAAAATCTTTTTCTAAAAAACATGTAGGTTTTTTCCCAAATCCCTACCCCCAAGAATCTGACTGGATGTTCTGTTTAAACATTTAATGTTTCTGGTTTAGTTTTAGTAGTAGTTGAGTCAGAATAAGTATCCATAGTCAAATTCTTACCATATCTATCTTTATATTTCATGTTGCCTATTGAGGACATGGTGCAAATGAACCAAACACAGTAACTAAAAGCTCTCAATAACTCCCTGCTAGTTGTTGCTTACTAGGCAGTATTGTTGGATGCTTGGCCAGAAATTACAACATTCTGTTATGAAAGTAACCCTTGTATCTTTCAGGTGCTAGTTAGTGTTCCAATTTTAAGGCAGTAGTAGGGAGCAGTAGGATAAAAGAGGTGGGAAAAGACAAAGGAATGCAAAAGGTCTTAAGGAAAACTAGCAAAATCTATAGGTAAGCAAACTATAATCTAGACAGGCGAGGTCACTAATTCTGGAGCAGGATGAAATCTGGAAAAGCCAGACTTCCAACAATGAAGACTAGTTGCTTGCTAGTAATCATCTTTGTATCTGAGAATTGGGAGCTGAAGAATTGAACTTGGTTTTGATAATTTCTTGATTTAACCAAATCCAGGAGGAGAAATCATTGTCATAGAAATAAGAGCTTTTGGCCCTGGCTGGTGTGGCTCAGTGGATTGAACACTGGCCTAAGAACCAAAAAGTTGCAGTTTAATTCCCAGTCAGTGCATATGCCTGGGTTGCGGGCCTGGTCCCAAATTGGGGGTGTGCTGAGAGGCAACCAATTGATGTTTCCCTCCCTCTCTCCCTCCCTTCCCCTCTTTCTGAAGTTAAATAAAATTTTAAAAAATGAGCTTTTGCTTTTATTAAAGATCTATCACAAATATATGTGTAAGTAATTTATGCACAACATAATATAAAAGGTATATTTATACTAAATATATGGTCGTTGCTTAACGATGGGGATGTGTTCTGAGAAATGGGTCATTAGGTGATGTCACTGTGGACATCACAGAGTGCGCTTAAATTGAGATGATAACAGTCTGTGACAGGCTACAAACCTATATGCCATGTCAGTGTACTGAATACTGTAGGAAACTAACACAATGGTGTCTGAGTACCAATATCTCTAAACAGAAAAGGTATAGTAAAAATATGGCATAAGAATGTTAAAAATGGTACATCTGTGTAGGGTACTTTGCTCTGGGTGAGTCAGGGAGTGGTGAATGAATGTTAAGGCCTAGGACATTAGTGTACAGTATTGTAGGCTATAAATACTGTGTGCTTAAGCTACACTAAATTTTTTTCTTCAATAATAAATTAACCCTCGCTTACTGTAACTCCTGCTTTATAAACTTAATTTTTTTAAACTTCAACTTGTAACAACAGCTTAAGACATTGTACAGCTGTACAAAAAAACTTCTATCCTTATTCTATAAACCCTTTTCTATTTTTGTAATTATTCTCATTCTTTAAACTTTTGTTAAAAACTAGGATAAAAACATGCACATTAACCTAGGCCTACACAGAGCCCATCATGAGTATTGCTGCCACAGAGCACATCTTTTCCCACTGGTAGGTCTTCAGGGGCAATAATGCATGGAGCCATCATCTGTCTATGATAACTGCTTTCTGAAACACCTCCTGAAGTACCTGCCCAAGGCTCTTGAGGAGTTACTCTTTTTTCAGAAATTTGTCCATGATGGTTGGTTGGTTTTTGTTTTTGTTTTTTCCGATCATAGATTTGCTTGTGGAAGCAGATAATGCACCGTGAACATGCCTCTCTATAAAAACCTTTTGATTTGGGGATCCATGAATCATGTCTAGGAGCTCCTCAATGTCATCCTCAGCCATATCCAGGTCGAAGTTGTTTACTGTCTCAACCATAGTCTTGATTTTTGCAACCTCATCCTTAGCAAATGACTTAGCATATGACTTTGATGTCATAAATGAGCTTTTTTTTAACAAAGATTTTATTTATTTTAGAGAAAGGGGTGTAAAGGGAGAGAGAAACGGAGAAAAATACTGATAGGTGAGAGAAACGTCAATTGGTTGCCTCTCACACACGCCCCAACCAGGGGACTAGTCCAGCAACCCAGGCATGTGCCTTGACCAGGAATCAAACCAGCAACCTTTTGCCTTGCAGAACTATGCTCAACCAACTGAGCCATGATAGTGATAGATGAACTTCTTGTCTTCTTAATGATGCTGTTCACACACTCCTTGGTAACCACCCCATGCCCAAGCAAGGTTCTCAATGCAATCATAGATGTAATCCTTCCAGACCTGCATTCTTCCTCACTTGCAGAGAAGACACTGGGAAAATGTCCTCTTCAGGTGGTTGGCCTTAAAAGCTGTTGTAACTCCTTGATTGATTGGTTGGATCAAAGAAGTGGTGTTTGGAGGGAGAAACAGCACTTCGCTATTGGGATGAAACTCATCAGTGAAAGGAGGATGTTCATGAGCATTATCAACCATAAGCAAAATCTTGAAAGGTGTATTATTCTCCAAATGGTATTCATTTTGCTGGCATAGAAATTCAGGAGGGCATCTTGGAAGAGGAGCTGGGTCATCCATGACTTCTATGCTGACAGTGTGTGTTTATTAATATGCTTGAAGGCCCTAGGGTTCTCACTTTGCCAAATCACAAAGGGTTTTAATTTATACCTTGCAACATTGCCTCCAAGCAAAACTGATACATTTTCATTAAAAGCCTTGAAAACTGAGGGGTTCCAGTCAATATGGCACAGGTAAACATGGTACTTGGAACCTCCCACAACTACATCAAAATTACAACTAAACTGTAGAAAAGTCATTCAGAACTGAATATAGCTGAACAGAAGTTCTACAACTAAGGATATAAAGAAGGTACATTGAGACTGGTAAGGAGGGGGTGGAGACATAGAATGCTCTGGTCTCATACCCACATGTGGCAGATAAGAATCAGAAGAAAGAGCTCAACTGTGGAAGTCCCCTCTAAGGAGTGAGGGGTCCCAGACCCACAGCAGGACCCCCAGCCCAGGGTTCCAGAGCTGAGAAGAGAAGTCCCCATAACTTCTGGCTGTAAAAACCAGTGGGGCTGCTGGAGTCCCAGGGTTCCTCTTAAAGGGCCTGCACACAGACTTATTCAGACTTACTTGGTCTAAGCTCCAGCACTGGGGCAGCAGGTCAAAAGGCACCAGGGACATACAGGGAGGAACTGAGTTGTCTGGCATCAGGGCAAGGACTGGACAGGCAGCTTTCTCCTAGACAGAAGTGCTGGCAGAGGCCATTGTTCCTTTTCTGAGTCCTCCTCCCACAAAGCCAGCAGGCGGATGCCATACCTGAGTCTCCATCAACCTAGCTAACCCTGTTTACTTTGCCCTGATGATTCTGATACCCTGTCCCAACCAACTTGTGGACACACCCAAGCCACTTCCAGTGGCTTTTCCATACAAATGGTCTCTCGCCTCATGCTTTAAACTTTCCTAAAATCTCTTAAACAAGCAGCATCTGCTTTCTGTGTACCCTCTACATCTTGCTAAGTGACCCCAAGCCCAGCACTAGCAGCAGCCAGCCTTGCTTCTCAGCTTGGCCTCTCCTGGGCACCTCCAAGACCAACACAAGTAGCAGCCATCTGCAGATCATTCTGTAGCCAGGTGGCCCCAGGCAGGGCACAGGCAGTGGCTTATGTTAAACCTCCTGGGAGGCCCAAGAGCCAGTGCACCCAGTGGATAGCTTCAAACAATGTCAGATTACAACCCTACTATTTCCATGAGTGATACACTTAAAGGGCAGACTCAGTGAGCACCAAAGCCCACTGAAGCACATCCTGCTCCATAGCTTCAGCTCCTGCATAGCAGCTATTCCACTATAGTCACAGCTGGTCCTCACAGTCGATGGGCCTGGGGGTCATTCCCTCCCAATGATGTCAATGACAATTAAGGCTCAACTACAGTGCACACAGCCCACACAAGGGTGCACCTGGAATGCCAAGCTCAGGCACATGGGGAGGCTGTAACCTACAGGACACCTACTACCCACCGCTACTTTGTTAAGCCTGGGAGATGTAGAAGCTCTATCTAAAACATAGAAACAAACACAGGGAAGCAGCCAAAATGTGGATACAATGAAACAGGTCCCAAATTAAAGAATAGGCAAAATCTCCAGAAAAAGAACTAAATGCAATGGAGGCAAGCAAACTACCAGACACAGAGTTCAAAACAATGGTTATAGTGGTGTTCAAAGAATTTAGTGAGAACTTCAACAGCATGAAAAGGGACATAGAAACTATTAAAAAGAACCAGTCAGAAATGAAGAATACACTAGAAGCAAAAAGAGTAGATTGGATGAAGCAGAGGATCGAATTAGTGATTTGGAAGATAGGGTAGCATAAAACATTTAATTACAACAGTAAAAAGAAAAAGAATTTTTAAAAATGAGGATCATTTAAGGGACCTTTGGGACAACATGAAATGTAACATCACATCACAGGGGTACCACAAGAAGGAGAGAGAGACCAAGGGATTTAGAACCTATTTGAAGAAATAATGGCTGAAAATTCCCTATCCTGGTAAAGAAAAAAGACACACAAGATCAGGAAGCTAAGAGAGCCCCAAGCAAGATGAACCCAAAGAGGCACACACCAAGACACATCATAATTGGAATGGCGAAGGTTAAAGACAAAGAGAGAATCTTAAAAGCAGCAAGAGAAAGACAGTTACCTATAAGGGAGCTTCCACAAGACTCTCAGCTGAGACTACCAGCCAGGATGCAGTTGTAGGTAGATACACAATCGAAAGAAGGACAACAACAAATCTAAAAATAAAAAATAACCAGAATTGCCAGAAAATCAAACTGTTTGGAAGTCCAACAACCAAGGAGTTAAAGAAGAAACATTCATCCAGACCAGTAGGAGGGCCAAGCACAAACAGCCAGGTGCAGAGAGGACTCAGGCAAGGTGGCAGCTGGAGGACTAGGTCGTCCAACATTTGTGTGGGGACAAGCTGGGAAGAAAAACTGGGGAGCAAGACAGACCAAGCCACCCAGGGTTCCATGCAGGGAAGTAAAGCCTCAAAACCTCTGACTGAAAAATCCTGTGGGGGTCGCGGCAGTGGGATAAAATCCCAGCCTTACAGTAAAGTTCAATGGAGAAACCCACAGGGTCCTAGAATGTACACAAACCCACCCACCCAGGAATCAGCACCAGAAGGGCCCAATTTGCTTGTGGGTAGTGGGGGAAGTGACTGAAAGGCACGGTGAGAGCTGACCAAGCAGCATTGTTCCCTCTCAGACCCCTCCTCCACATACAGCACCATATCCTAGCCAAGTGTGTTGCCCTGTCCTGGCAAATACCTAAGGCTCCTCCCCTTACTATGTAACAGGTGTGCTGAGACAAAAAAATATAGCCCTAATGAAAGAACAAGTCAAAGCTTCAAAAATAGAACTAAGTGATGAAGAGACAGCCAACCTATCAGATAGAGTTCAAAATGCTGGCAATCAGGATGCTCATATAAATGGCTGATATAGTCACAAAATAGAGGAAGAATTGAAGACTATACAAAGTGAAATAAAGGAAAATGCACAGGGAACCAACAGTGACAGGAGGAAATCGGGACTCAAACAAACCATTTGGAGCAGAAGGAAGAAATAAAAATCCAACCGGAATAGAATGAAGAAAAAAGAATAAAAAAAAATGAGGAGAGACTTAGGAACCTCTCAGACAACTTTAAATGTTCCAACATCTGAATCATAGGGGTGCCAGAAGAAGAGGAAGACCAAGAAATTAAAAACTTACTTGAAAAAATAATGGAGAACTTCCCCAATCTGGTGAAGGAAACACACTTCCAAGAAATCCAGGAAGCTCAGGGAGTCCCAAAGAAGTCGGACCCAAAGAAGCACACACCAAGGAACATCATAACCAAATTAGCCAAGGTTAAAGATAAGGAGAAATTCTTAAAGGCAGCAAGAGAAAAGCAGAGAGTTACCTACAAAGGAGTTCCCATTAAGCTATCAGCTGATTTCTCAAAAGAAATCTTGCAGGCAAGAAGTTGCTGGAAAGAAGTATTCAAAGTCATGAAAGGCAAGGACCTACATCCAAAATCACTCTACAGCAAAGCTTTCATTTAGAATGGAAGGGCAGATAAAGTGCTTCCCAGATAAGGTCAAGTTAAAGGAGTTCATTATCACCAAGCCCTTATTATAATAAAATGTTAAAGGGACTTACCTAAGAAAAAGAAGAAAATCAAAAATATGAACAATAAAATGACAACAAACTCACAACTATCAACAACTAAACCTGAAACAAAAACAAAAACTAAGCAAACAACTAGAATAGGAACAGAATCAGAAAAACAAAGATCACAACGAGGGTTATCAGCAGGAAGGAGGATGGAGGAGAATTGGGGAAAAGGTACAGGGAATAAGAAGTATAAATGGTATGTACAAAATGAACAGGGGGAGGGTAAGAATAGTATGGGAAATGAAGAATCCAAAGAAGTTATATGTATGACCCATGGACATGAATTAAGGTGGGGGAATGCTGGTGGGAGGGTAGGTACAGGGCTGACAGGAATAAAGGGGAGAAAAATGGGATAACTATAACAGCACAATCAATAATACATATTTTTAAAGAAAGAGAAATAAGGCCAGGCTGGCAATAAGAACCACTGGCATAGCTCAGTGGATTGAGCATGGACTGCAAACCAAAGTGTCACAGGTTCAATTCCCAGTCAGGGCACATGCTGGGTTGCAGGCCATGGTCCTCAGCAACTCCACATTGATGTCTCTCTCTCTCTCTCTCTTTCTCCCTCCCTTCCCTCTCTAAAAATAAATAAATAAAATCTTTTAAAATTATAAAAAAAAGAAAAAAGAAAGAGAAATAAAAGGCTCTCAGTTGATTTTTCAATACAAACTTTTCAGGCCAGAAGGAATTGGCATGAAATATTCAAAGTGATAAAAAGTAAGGACCTACAACAAAGACTACTTTACCCAATAAGGTTATAATTTAAAATGAAGGAGAAATAAAGAGCTTCCCAGACAAGAAAAAACTATAGGAGTTAATGACCACCAAATCAGTATTACAAGAAATGTTAAAGGGTCCTCTTTAAGAAGAAGAAAAAATTAAAAATATGAATAATAAATGGCCATAAAAAAAGAATGAAACCTTACCATTTATCATAGCATGGATGGACCTAGAGGGTATTAGTCTAAGTGAAATTAAGTCAGTCAGAGAAAGACAAATACCATATAATTTCACTTATAAGTGAAATCTAAAGAACAATAAAACAAAAACAAAACAGAAACAGACTCATATATGCAGAGAACAGGCTGATGGTTGCCAGAGGGGAAAGGGATTGGAGGACTGGGTGAAAAAGGTAGAGGAATTGAGAAGTACAGATTGGCAGTTACAAAACAGTCATGGTCATGGAAAGTAACATGTAAAAATACAGTCAAGAATAGTGTCATAACTATGTGTGGTGTCAGTTGGGTACTGGAGATATCAGGGGGAAAACCCTGTAAAGAACATGATTGTCCAACCACTATGCTGTACACCTGAAACGATATTGTGGGACCTCAGCTCTCACACATAATTCGTTCTGGAAGGCTGTTTGAGAAGTGGTTTGTCCGAAAACCGAATTATACAAGTGACGGATCATGCAGTTATCAGCATGAAAGGGTTGTCGGGTAGAGAGCTGCAGTTTTGTTTGACAACTGAGACATTTTTTCCATGAATAACTTGATCAAGAACCAAATTGTTCAAGATGGGAAACGTTCAAGAAAGTGAGGTTTGACTGTAATACAAAACAATACCGAATGTAGGTCTGGCCAGGGATTTCATTTTGTGTGCTATGTAAAACAGAACATGTGGCCAAAGCACCATTTCATACTCACTAATAACAATCATTAAATGAAAAGCCCCAATTACGTCCCTGGCTGGGTAGCTCAGTTGGTTAGAGCATTGTCCCAATACGCCAAAATTGTGGGTTTGATACTTGGTCAGGGCACTTGCAAGAATCAACCAGTGAAGGCATAAATAAGCAGAACAACAAATTGATGTCTTCATGTCTTTCTCTCCCCTCCTCTCTCTTTCCCTTCCTGTCTCTGTCTAAAATCAATAAATAGCCCTGACTGGTGTGGCTCAGTGGGTTAGGTATCATCCTGCCAACCAAAGGATCAGTGGTTTGATTCCTAGTCAGGGCACATTCCTGGGTTGTGGGACAGGTCCCCAGTTGGGGGTGTGCGAGAGGCAACCCATCAATGATGTTTCTCCCACACATCAGTATTTCTCTGCCTCTTTTTCATCCTCCCTTCCCCTCTCTCTAAAAATAAATACAAATTAAATTAGAAAAATTAAATTAATAAATAAAATATTTAATATAAGCTGCAATTTTTAAATTTTAATTAAAATTTTTTTTAAAAAGCTCTGAAGCCTGACATTGACTTGGCCTCCATTTCCATAATTGGGAGGTTTCATCCATATTGAATACCTCTCTACCATCAGCTTACCTAAAGTTTCTAAAAATTCTTCAGCTGCCTTCACATCAGCACTCAGACTCAACACTCACTTTCACATTAATGAATAATGATTCTTGAATCCTTTAAATAAGCCAGAGCTAGCAGTAAACTTAACATCTTAATTGAGCCCAGCCTTTTCTTTCAACATTGAAGACAAACGTTTTGCTTTGGCTGTGATGGTCATGGTGCTAAAAGGCATGAAATGTGTCTGGTCTTTAATCCAGGCCATTAGAAGTTTCTCTGTGCTAATACAGGCCCTCCTTGAACTTTTGTTCTTACTGCCTTTAATGGAGCAGATCCTTCAACGTCTTCCCTCACTTTGTTCTTGTTCTTCGAGATCGTGGCTATGGTGAAATGGGACATGCCTGACTGGCGAGCAATAACCATCACTGATTTTCCACATTTGTACTCCTTAATCACTTTTAATTTTGTTTTACTTGATATAGCCTCTTATGGGGAACATTAGCCGTGGATTGTGTATGCTTAGGGGCCATGATGAACAAAACAACATGAGGTTAAATTGAGCACAACATAAAATGATGCAATCAAGAGACGCAGTAAACATGAGATGTGAGAGGCTGCTGCCAGCGTAACATGGCACAGTTTTTACAGCACTTTTTTTATTGTTGACACTGTTGCAGATGTTCTTCATTCCCCCATTGGCCCACCTCCACCCAGCTACCACTCCCTCAGCCCTGGCCTTCAAACTCTCTTTTTGATAAGTAGAAAGAATACACTATAAAATAATAATAAAAAGTAAAAGGTAGTAAATACATGAAGCAGTTACCCAGTCATTATGCAGAGTCCAAATATTATGGACTCTACATGACTATACGTGCACAGTAGGTTTGTTTACACCAACATCACCATAAGGAAATAAGTAATGCATTGCACTGTGACATTATGTTGCCTATGCCATCACCAGGCGATAGGAATTTTTCAGCTGCATGATAATTTTTTGGACCCCCTGTCATATATGCAATTCATCTTTGCCCAGAACATCACTCAGCAGCACACGACTGTACTATTGTTCATTATGAAGTGTTCACAATGAGACTTATTTCCGTCTTGAGCAATCTTTCATCTCACTGTGCCTCAAAGTGGTTTTTGTTGTTGTTTTTAATTTTCTTGACCCCATACTTACTACATTGAGCATTTTGCTCAATAAGCATTACCTTTTTTATGAGAAAAGTAGATTTTAGAGGCAAGAGATCTCAGGCTTAGAATAAGTGCTTTTCCCCATGGTTATGGTTAGTAAGTGGTGTGGCTTAATTTGAACCCAGGTGTGTTTGACCTGGGCCCAAACACGCCCTGCGTGTGCTGCCTCATTTGTGAAATGAGGTGGGAGAAACAGACGTGCTCTCTCAAATGAATGTTAATGTCAGCATAGTTCCTGTCTTGGGATACTGTTATCACTTAAAATAGCAATTTCTTTCCTACTCTGTTTCAAAATATGTATAAAGTCTTTAGTTAATGGCAGTTATTTGTCCTCTGGAGAGCTCTGAAAAGAACTTTAAAAGTCATTTGGAACTTACAATGGATAATAAAATGAGGTGATCAAGAAAAATAATCACTTTCTTCAATTTTTTTGTGACCAGTTTTTATTGTTATTCTATTACAGTTGTTCCAATTTTTTCTCCTTTGTCCTCCTCTGCCCATCCTACCCCCATTCCTACAGTCAATTCCTATGGACTAGACAAAGGAATGAATGACCCATGGACATGGACAGCAGTGTGGGAATTTTCAGTTTTTTAAAAAATGTGTCTATAAAGTAATTGGACTGATCCTCCCCCATATGTGGCTTATCTTAAAGAATTTTTAGAAATATTCTTGCATGACCTGTGAACATGAACTAAGGGGGGACTGCTAGAGGGAAGTGGGCTACTGGGCAGAGGGGGCCAAAGGGGGAAAATTGGGACAACTGTCATAGCATAATCAATAAAATATACTTTAAGCCCTGGCTGACATAGCTCAGTGGATTGAGCGTGGGCTGGGAACCAAAGTGTCCCAGGTTCGATTCCCAGCCAGGGTACATTCCTGGGTTGCAGGCCAGAACCCCAGCAACCGCACATTGATGTTTCTCCCTCTCTCTCTCTCTCTCCCTCCCTTCCCTCTCTAAAAATAAAAATAAATAAAATCTTAAAAAAAATAAAAAAATAAAATATACTTTAAAAACATTTTGAACAATGGCAATACCATTGGAATATCAGTACCCAATAGTTATTATTGGATAAGTAATAATTAACAGTGCTTAACAATGTAAAGTTTTAAGGTGCTTTTACATGTTATTCAATGCAATGTTCCTGGAGGTAAGAATACAAATAATTTTATTCAGGGCAGAAGATGTTATTGTATAAAAGAGAAATTCCATCCACTTGGAATGATCAGGGAAGTTTCCATGAAAGAGGTAATTTAAGGTAGCACTTAAAAAATGGGTAGTATTTTGGTAGCAGAAGAGAATATTTTTGGCAGAAAGAACAGAATTAATTATAAGTAGAAAATTACAGGACATATTTAAGGAAAACAATAGTTTAGTGTACAAGGAACTACAGGTGGAAGGCATTTGAGACAATACTGGGAAGTTAGATCATTACCATTGTGGAGGATCTGAAAAGCCAGGGCTTTTACTTAACTTGGTAGGTAAGGAGGGAGAAGTTCACACGCGGGTGTGTTGTTTATTGTGTTTGATTTTGAGTAGAGAACTAGTGGATTAATCTGGTAATGCTATATAAGCTGAAGAGATAGACTGGGAAACTGATTGTGATGCTCTTGATATATAGTTCATCAGAATGGTGATGACAACCTTAAGTAGGTAAAAGCAAGGGGAATGGAAAGAAGGGAATTTATGCAAGAGATTTCTGGGTGGACATCCATAGGATCTGATAACTAGATGGAAAGTATGGAATCAAAGATAACTAGGATACCCCACTTAAACAAATCTGAACGCAGGTGATAAATGTAATCTTTGGGAGAAAATGAGGAGAAAGATGAGAGAAGGGCTAAAAATGAAACTGGCAAACACAAGGGGTGAGCAATGGGCAGAGAAAGGAGCCATTAATTTAGTGGAACTGATTGCGGATTTTGTGTTTAACAGAAGCAAAGGGAAACTAGTTTTAAGAAAGGTTGAAGTGTAATAATAACTGACATCATCATCCAGCCTTTACTAAGGCAGGCACTACTCTAAATAAGCACTCTACATGCATTAACTCATTTAATAATTATAGCACCACTGAGAGGTTATGAAATTTCCCTGAAGTTGCTGCTGGCAAGTGGCAGAGCCTGAGTCTGAGCGGTCTGGTTCTAGATGTCTTGCTCTTAACATCACACTATGTAGAAGAAAAGCAAAAGTTAAGGCTGTAATCAGTGCACTGGAATCGGCAATTAATGGATCATTGGTGTCTTTTAAGAGGGTTTTTCCTCAGCACCTATGATAGTGCACACCTATTTCACTGAGAAAAGAGAAGCAACTGAAGAGAATTTCTGCACATGCTCACCAACAAATGTACCAACCTACCTAAATCTTTACCTAGATTCTCCCTTACCTTGCTGTTGCAAGAAAGGAACTATCTGTGGATCACTTGATCCTAACCTCTCCTACCTACTCAAGGAAATCAATCCATAAATTGTCCTATTTCTATCATGTATCAATATTTCCCCCAATGTATCATTTGTAACAGCTGCAATTATTTTCCATCTTGGAAAAAGGAATGATCCTCTGATCCCACACTTCCTCCAGCTTCAGCTACATTTCTCTGTTCCCATTTTATTTTTTCCTAGTCCTGGGGGAAAAAAAAAAACAGATGGGTGAGTGCACAGATTGGGTGGGGGGCACATGTGTGGAGTGCACAAGTGGAGGGTGTGTAGGAGGTGGTGCAAAAGTGGGGTGGGGGTCACAGGTCTCCCTATTTTATTTCTTGTAAAAATTATATATATTTATAATATATATATAATTCTGTTATGATATATATGATATCTCCATTACTCTAATTCTCTCTAGAACCCTCTCCAATTACTTCACTACCTGGAAGCAGCTCTTGTCAAACACCCACAATGATCACCTTGTATTCAAGTACAGTGGTCATTCCTCATGGAATGCAGTTTACACAGCAACACCTGACAAATGATTACTGCCTTCTTCTTGACAGAGTTTCATTACTTGGCTTTCAGAACATTATTCTCTGGGTTTTCCTTTCAAAGGTATTCCTTTTCAAGTTGCTGTTTATATGTACATCCTTAGACCTTTTTCTTTTTTTAAGTATATTTTATTGATTATGTTATTACAGTTGTCCCAACTTTTTTCTCCCCTTTATCCCAGCTCTGCCCTACACCCCCCAAACCTCCAGCCTTCCCTACCCCCTTAGTTCATGTCCATGGGTTGAACATGTAAACTCTTTAGCTTCTCTGTTTCCTACATCATTCTTAACCTTCCCCTGTCTATTTTATGCCTACTAGTTATGCTTCTTATTCCCTGTACCTTTTCCCCCTTTTCATCACCTCCCCCTCGCCAGTGACAACCCTCCATGTGATCTCCACTGTTCTCATTCTGTTCCTGTTCTAGTTGTTTGCTTACTTTTTGTTTTTTAGGTTTAGTTGTTGATAGTTGTGAGTTTGCTGTCATTTTACTGTTCATATTTTTTATTGTCTTCTTTTTCTTAGGTAAGTCCCTTTAACATTTCATATAATAAGGGCTTGGTGATGATGAACTCCTTTAACTTGACCTTATCTGGGAAGCACTTTATCTGCCCTTCCATTCTAAATGAAAGCTTTGCTGGATAGAGTAATCTTGAATGTAGGTCCTTGCCTTTCATGACTTTGAATACTTCTTTCCAGCACCTTCTTGCCTGCAAGGTTTATTTTGAGAAATCAGCTGATAGCTTTATGGGAACTCCTTTGTAGGTAACTCTCTGCTTTTCTCTTGCTGCTTTTAAGATTCTCTCCTTATCTTTAACCTTGGCTAATGTAGTTATGATGTTCCTTGGTGTGTGCCTCCTTGGGTCCAACTTCTTTGGGACTCTGTGAGCTTCCTGGACTTCCTGGAAGTCTATTTCCTTTGACATATTGGGAAAATTCTCCTTTATTATTTTTTCAAGTAAGTTTTTAATTTCTTACTCTTCTTTTTCTTCTTCTGGCACCCCTATCATTCAGATGTTAGAACATTTAAGGTGGTTCCTAACCACCTTAGAAACCAGAGGTTCCTAAGCCTCTCTTCATATTGTTGAATTCTTGTTTCTTCATTCTTTTGTGGTTGACTGTTTATTTCTTTCTTTTGTTTCCAGTTGTTAATTTGAATCATGGTTTCTTTCCCATCACTGTTAGTTCCCTGTACATTTTGCTTTATTTAATTTTGTGTAGCCTTCATTTTGTGACTGAGCTCACTCTATTCTGTGAGTATCCTGATTTCCAGTGTTTTGAACTCTGCATCAGATAGGTTGTCTATCTCCTTGTCACTTAGCTCTTTTTCTGGAGTTTTCATCTGTTTTTTTCATTGGGACCATACTCTTTGTCTCAGTGCACCTGTTATGTTGTAGGGTGTGGAGTCTTGGGTTTGCCAGGTTGGAGCAACCCTGTTTGCTGCATTGTGGTGCTGTCTGTGTGGGAGAAGTCAGAGAGGGAACAATGTCACTCACTTGCTCTGATCTAGCCGCACTTTCCAATGAACTGTTCTGTGAGACTGGGAGTTTCTCCCGCAGTCACAACCCACACAGCTTTTATAGCTAAAGGTTTTGAGTCTTTAGTTTCCTGTTCAGCCAGTCCTGCCTCACCTGCATGGTCCACCGCCTTGCCCCTCCTACGAGACTGGCTGAATGTTTAACTCTTCAGTTGTTGCAGTTCCATGCAGTTTGATTTTCTGGCACTTCTGGTTGCTTATTATTTTTAAATTGGTCTATATCCTTCTTTTGGTTGTGCAGGGAAGTGAACCGTTTCTACCTATGCCTCCATCTTGGCCAGAACTGTTCCTTGGACCTTTTTTTCTATCTATACTCGCTGCCTGGGCCACCTCATCCATCTCATGGCTTTAAAGATCATCTCTATACTGAAAACCTTAAATTGATATCTTCTACCTAGACCTCTCTCATGAACCCAAACTTACATATTTAATGCCATTGACGTGCCTGATATCTCAAACTCAAGATGTCCATTCCTGAGATTCTGATTCCTACTCTTTTCTCAAAAGACTGCTCCTCTCTCTCTTTTATGTCCTGGTCCATCTGAGGAAATGGCCACTCTATTCTTCTAGTTCATACCTCCTCTCTCTCTCTCTCTCTCTCTCTCTCTCTCTCTCTCTCTCTCTCTCTCCCTCCCTCCCTCAAGTTCATTTGAATCTTTATTGGCTATCTGGGCCTTAAAGCTGCCCCTCAACTTAGGGCTTCCATGAGCTGTACAGAACACCTGCCACCTACTGGAGCCAGAAAGGTGACACAGAGGTACAGAGGTTGGTGGTCCTTGTCCCAACATACACACCCCACCCTTTGGGGCTTATGTTCTAGCACTGAGACTTCTAGGGATATAAACCTGTATCCTCAAGGTTTATATCTCATCATTCTCCAGCTGAATAGCATGAACCTCAAACTCATTTGCAGTGTTCTTAGATTCCGGCATTTCCTTGGAAGCTCTTCTGTTTCTCTCCAGTCAATCTCTGCCTGCCGCTCCCCACACCAGCATCCTCTCTAGGTCCTGGGGCATCTCCTCCAGTCTCTGCCTGCCCACTAGCTTCCTGCACAGGTTCTAAGGACTGCCTTCTTGCCTCCACCTGTCCCCCACCTTCTTCTCTAGAATCCAGGGCTTCATGGGCTTCTTATGTTGATGGTTTTTTAGCTAACAGAGACCCAGCATCTTGTGGTCCCAGTGACTCTTTGAGCTTTGAGTGCCTAGGAGCTTGTCCTGGGAAGTTGTTGAGCTCTGCAGAGGTCATAAGCCCATTTCCATTCAGGTTCTGTGTCTCCAGCATCTTGTCCACTACCAGGACCACCAGTTTGGTAGTGTGAGAGTCAGCAGCTCCAGGGGCCAAAGGTGCTGTCAACATAGATAACATCTCCAGGACATTTAGTTGGGCACTCTGGTCATAGTCATGAAGGGCAAGGAGGTAGAGGAGAACCTGCTCCTGGTTATGTGCTCCAGCTCCCCTTCCATCTTCTCTGGTGCCTTTATGTAGCTCTGCAAAAGTCGGAGCTGCTCCTGGCCTGATTGGAATGGGTTGGCAGGGGCTGCGGCTACACTTCAAGGATCAGCCTCGTGGTTTTACCCTTGGGAGTAGCCTGACCCATGGGCATCAGCAGCAGCAGCAGCAGCACTAACATTCTCATTGTCAAAGGCAAAATCCTTCCTGGAACTAGAACAGTAACACCTTTCCTGTGGCAGTGTGGTGAGGCTCAGGCTGGCAGCTGGCTTTGGTGTCACTCAAAACTGTGCTGCCTGTGCCTCACTCCCAGTACACAGGTGGCTCCATGTCACCATCTAGGCTGCAGCTGCCACCCTGGCACCCACACATCATTAATAAGGCTGATATCACCCCATGGAAGGAAAAATCGTTCTTGGGAGATGAAAAAATCTTAGGTATTACAATAGTTTGTGTCCCTCTGAAGCTCAACTTTACTCAACAAAATCTTATTACTTGATTTTTCCCATTTTCTTGGGTATGCCAAAAGCAACAATGGCATTCAATTCATGGAAGATACACAATATGAATCCAAGGCCAGCACTACAAGATTATGGGAAAGATGGATGTGGTTGGAGAACTTTCTATCTTTCAAATGCCCTATTTTGAAGTCATAACACAGGAAATTGCCTACAAATGACGGTTGACTGTCACATTGCATATGACTTGGGCTGATCCCTGAAGTGTAGCCACAGCCCCTGCCCAGCCCATTCCAATCAGGCCAGGAGCAGCTCCGAGTTTTGCAGAGCTACATAAAAGGACCAGAGAAGATGGAAGGGGAGCTGGAGCACATAACCAGGAGCAGGTTCTCCTCTACCTCCTGCCCCTCCATGACTGTGACTCGAGTACCCAGCTGTCCTGGAGCTGTTGTCAATGTTGACAGCAAATAAAAATTTCATATTTTATCATTTAATTCTACAAAAGTTATTCAATTCATCATTAACTATATCAAATGCTGAGAAGAAAAAACATCAACATCACAATGAATATCAAGCAGTTGATAATTAATAAAAGTTAAAAGTTCATTAAAACTTCTTTTTTAAATTGAATTTTTATTCCAAATGACTATACTAGCTAGTAAGACAACAGCTAAAACTGAAAACAATTTGCATAACTGGAAATTAGTTGATTTGCAGGACAGCAAATGGTCGACAGCCTTGCCACTTGATAACGGTTATAACCAAGAAATCATAATAATAACCAATGTCTTTCTGATGTGCAGTGTTTATAGCAAATAACATAAAAAGAAAACAAAAAGACAAGGAAAACTCCCCACAAAATCCCAAACCTCAGAAATTAACATTCACTCAAGAGCATAATGGTGAAGACTTTTGCTAGCAAAATTATCACAATTCTTAAAATGGGAGTCTTCAAAAGTACTTCTTCAAATTCAAAAGCTAAAAAAAAAGAGGGAACAGTTACAGTGGCTTAGAAGAGCTGCCCCTGCAACGGAGACCATCAGTCCTACTTTTAAACAGTGATAACCGGTGAGCCCGACAAACTGAACAGAGAGGCCGACTGGCTGGCGCTGATGTCACTGAATGTACAAGAACATGTCAGATCACTCGTGAGCCCCAGCCAAAGCCCCAGCTACTGTTTCTCCTGAATGATGCTGAGGTTATCTTTCTGCCCCTCGAGTTGCTCAGCACTGACCATCAACAGGTCGATGGCAACGTATTTGGTTTCATGGAAGTGCAGCAAATGGATCTGTATGTAAAGATTCACCTCTGCACTTCTGCACAAGTATGGGATATTGCCCACTGCTTTAAGGTGAGCTCTCTGGGAATTAGGATACAGTTTGTACGTTTCTTCTTTAGCTTTAGTTGAAAGTGTACTCGGGTCAAATACATCTATAATAGTTACAGGATGTCCTGAATTTTATGAGGTTCCACATAAGAATTTTGACAATTCAGGGTAAGTCTCAGAGTAAGCCATTTCACTCTGACCAAAATTTTCCAGCCTGTCCATCATGAAATCAATGGCATCAACCATCACAGGGTCCACTGGGCCAGACAAAAAGTGTCTAAGAACTGTTGTGGGTTTTTTTTAGCATAAATGATGGCATCAGCTAATCCTCTTTGCAGTCCAAGTTTGATTAAAGATAGCGGTGTCACTGAAGGAATCGCAAAGGATGAGAGAATGGATCTGGGAAATTTGTGAGTATATTCAGCAAATTTCTAGGCTAAAAGGCCTCCCAAAGAAGCCCCCAAAAGATGAATTTTATCCAATTGTAATGGTCCAAAAGTTTTATGAGCCTATCACAGAATTCAAGATGATCCCAATAAACTGGATATTGCAAAGCTATAATTTGGTAACCCCATAGAGTCAAAGCCAAAGTCTGGTGGAAAAATACATCTGCAGTACCATTCACTAGGGGAAGAGATATGAAGGAACACCTTATATTTCTGGGACCTGCATCATAGAGCAACCACATCTTACTGTCTTCATCATCCGCAATCATCTTTTTAAGGGAACTGTATTTCTAAACCAGTTATAATCAGGAGAGACTTTAATTTCCTCCATGGTTAGCTGAAAGGAAGGTTAACCTTGCCATGGCCACCTGAACATCCCTTTCCCTCCTCCCCAAGGCAGCTCTCCTCTCCAGTACAGGAGCCAGCAGGCCAGGGAGGGTGTTTGGGGAGGTGGCTGGGTCCTCATGGGGACCAGCAGCCAGAGTCCAGCAGTCACAGGAGTGGCAGGTGCAGAAGGCAGTAGGAGCATGCTAAAACTTTAAGATATTAATACCTTAAGATATTTAAGATATTAATTTTTCAATTGTTTTAGTTTTGCTTGAAATGTTTTTTAAATTAAATGTATTGGGACGACATTGGTTAATAACATTAAAAGTTTCAAGTGTACAATTCTATAATACATCATCCGTATATTGCATTGTGTTCCTACCATCGTATATTTGATCCTCTTGATTCTCTTCATCCTCCCTTCACCCCCTTCCCACTACTGTTGTCTGTGTCTGAGTTTGTTTTCTTTGTTTTTTGCTTTCTGCTTTATGTCCCACATGAATGAAAGCATATCATTTTTGTTCTTTTCCATCTTTTTCCTCTTAGCATGATACTCTCAGGAACCGTCCATGTCGGAAATGGCAGTATTTCATCCTTTCTTACAGCTGAATAGGATTCCATTGTATGTATGCATTACATCTTCTTTATCCAATCATCCATCAGAGGACACTTAGGTTGTATCCACGTCTTGGCACCATGAATGAGGCTGCAGTGAACATAGATCTTTACAAATAAATGTTTTGAAATGTTTGGGGTAGATATTCAGAAGTAGGATTGCTGGGGCATATGATAGCTCTATTCTTAATTTTTTGAGGGACCTCCCTGCTGTTTAAAGTGGCTGTACCAATTTACAGTCCCACCAGCAGTGTATACATGTGAGGGTTCATTTTCCTCCACATCTTCTCTAACACTTGGTATTTCTTGTCTTATTGATAACAATCATTCCAACAAGTGTGCAGTGGCATCTCACTGTAGTTTTAATTTTCATTTCCCTTGTAGCTAATAAAGTTGAGCATCTTTTCATATACCTATTGGCCATTTGTATGTGTTCTTGAAAAAAGTGTCTGTTCAGGTCCTCTACCCATTTTTTAATTGGATTTTTTGTTTGTTTTTTTGTTGTGAAAATATAACAGTTTAGAATACTTTAAAAAATGTTTACATTGCTATTATTATGTGTTTACACAAATTAATAATTTGCACATGTAATATATTTACAATTTATATCAGTAAAGAAATTACTTGAGCCCTGGCTGGTGTAACTCAGTGGACTGAGCGCGGGCCTGCAAACCAGGGAGGTTGCCGATTCAATTCCCAGTCAGGGCACATGCCTGCAACCATGCCTGGTTATGGACAGGGTCCCCAGTGAGGGGCATGTGAGAGACAACCACACATTGATGTTTCTCTTCTTCTCTTTCTCATTCCCTTCCCCTCTCTCTAAAAATAAATAAATAAAATCTTAAAAAAAAAGAAATTATTTTCAAAGTTAACCAGCAAATATAGTTGGAAAGTTAAGTTAAATATTAATAGCTTAAACATTTTAAAACATTTTGTTAATTTTGTTTTTTTTAAAACTATATTTCATTTATTTATTTTTAGAGAGGGGGAAGGGAGGGAGAAAGATAGGGAGAGAAACACCCATCAGCTGCTTCCCACATGTAGCCCCACCAGAGACCAAACACACAACCCAGGCAGGACTACTCCCAACAAACTGAGCCACAATAGTCAGGGTGATTGATTGATTTTGAGAGAGAGAGAGAGAGAGAAACACTGACTTGTTGTTCCACCTATTTATGTATGCATTGGTTGATTCTTTTATGTGCCCCAACTGGGGATTGAATTCACAATCTAGGTATGTGCCCTGACCAGGAATTGAACCTGAAAACTTTTTCTTTTTTGGTGTATAGGATGACACTTCAAACAACTGCACCACCCAGACAGGGCACATTTTTAATTTTTAACTTAAAGATTTTAGTCATTCTTAACTCTGTATTGAATAAAAAGAGTAAACTTCATGCTTACTCTTGTGTAAAGCATATATATATATGTGTATATATATATGCATATATATATGGTACATATACAGATACACAGTATATTGATGGCATTAAACTTTCATGGGGGTTTAGAGGATTAGGAAAATATCTAAAAAGTATCTTCAGGGGTAGCAATAAGGAAAAAGGGTTTTGAGAAACACTGTTCTAGGTCCAAAAACCTTGGTGTCATACTTGACTCATTTGTTTTTCTTCAACTCTCCTTAAATCCATGAGCAATCCTTTTGGCTCTGCCTTCAAAATATATCCAGGATGTGACACAGCTTCTTGTTATCTTTTTTCTTACCACTCTGGTACAAACCACCATCATTTCCTTGTCTGGATTATTCCAATAACCTCCTTAACCAGTGGCTCTGAACTCATTTTTTTCTTTTTCTCCTCATCTTTCTTTCTTTTTTTTCTTTTCTACCAATACAAAAGTTTATTTAACAAAAGTTCTATGTGAAAATGTACACAACTCAATTTTTATGTTGTAAAGGAACAGGTGCTATGGAGAGGAGACATATGGGAACTCTTCATTTCTCTGGTGAACACAGCCATTCTTTACACTTGTCCCAACTCTTCTAACATGATACTATTTCCTCATATTACCACCATTCCAGTATTGTTCTGTTGCCCACTAGTTGCCATCTCTGCACATTCATTTATTATAAGATTCATAAAGGGATCAAATCTTCTTGTCCATAAAGTTTTTTAACTTGGGAGGATGAGTTTTTCTCATGGTGTCTATTCAGCAAGCTCAAACATACCTCCAAACAGTGTAGTCTATTTTCAACATAGCAACCAACATGATCATTTAAAAAGATCACCATGTAATTTTCCTGGTTAAAACTCTTGTGTTTAAGCCCTGGCTGGGTAGCTCAGTTGGTTAGAGAGTCATGCCAATACACCAAGGTTGTGGGTTCTATCCTGAGTCAGGGTACATGCACGAATCAACCAACAAATGCACAAATAAGTGGGACAACAAATCCATGTCTTTCTCTCTCTCTCTCTCTCTCTCTCTCTCTCTCTCTCTCTCTCTCTCTCTCCCTCCCTCCCTCCCCCCTCCTCTCTGTCTAAAATCAATAAACTTAAAAACAAAACAAAACAAAACAAAACCCTCCTTTGCTTAAAAGGGCTCCCCATCTCAGAGTTAAAAGCTAAAGTCCTGTCCCCTAGAGCAACAAATATAAAGGAAGGAATAAGCAAATGGGACTACATCAAGTTAAAAAGCTTCTGCACAGCTAAACATCAGCAAAATGAAAAAGGAACCAACCGTATGGAAAAATATATTTGCCAATGATACCTTGGACGGGGTCTGATCTTCAAAATATATAAAGAACTCACATGACTCCACACCAGGAAGACAAACAATCCAATTCAAAAATGGGCAAAGGACCTGAATAGACACTTCTCCAAGAAGGACATATGGAGGCCCAGAGACATACGAAAAGATGCTCAGCATCACCATCCATCTGAGAGATGCAAACTAAAATCACCATGAGACACCACTTCACACTGGTCAGAATGGCCATCATAAACATATCAACAAACAACAAGTGCTAGTGAGGATGTGGAGACAAGGAAACCCTAGTGCATTGTTGGTGGGAATACAGACTGGTACAGCCACTGTGGAAAACAGTATGGAATTTTGTCAGAAAACTAAAAATGGAACTGCCTTTTGACCTGGCGATTCCACTGCCGGGATTATACCCTAAGAATCCTGAAACACCAATTCAAAAAAACCTATGCACCCCAACGTTCATAGCAGCATTATTTACAATAGGCAGGTGCTGGAAACAGCCTAAATGCCCATCAGTAAATGAGTGGATCAAAAAAACTGTGGTATATTTACACAATGGAATACTACACAGCAGAAGGCAGGAACTCCTACCCTTTTCAACAGCATGGATGGAACTAGAGAGTATTATGCTAAGTGAATAAGCCAGGAGGTGAAAGACAAATACCATATGATTTCACCTATAAGTGGAACTTAATCAACAAAACAAACAAGCAAGCAAAATAGAACCAGAGACATGGAAATAAACAACAAACTGTCCTTGGCTGGTGTAGCTCAGTGGCTTGAGCACATGCTGCAAACCCAAAGGTCCTGAGTTCTATTCCCAGTCAGGGCACATGCCTGGGTTGCAGGCTAGGTCCCTGCCAGTAGGGGGCGCGTGAGAAACAACCACACATTGATATTTCTTTCTCCTTCCCCTCCCCTCTCTCTAAAAATAAAAACAAATAAAATCTTTTTTAAAAAAAAAACAATAAACTGAACTGAACAAACTGAATTGACAGTGACCAGAGGGGAGGGGGCAGGGGATAAAGGGGGGGGAAAGGAGAAGGGTCAAATCAAGGAACATAAATATAAAGGATCCATAGACCCCATGGACAAAAACGAGGGGAGGATTGAATGTGAGATATCCTAAATTAAATTATATCAGGCCAGAGAGGAAAGGGGAAGAAAAAAAAAGAGGTTAATCAGTTAATACCTGCAGTGTAAAACCAACAAAAGACTGCTCACACTCAGTATATTTTGGAATTATTAAATTAACTTCAGGCAGTTATTTCCAGATCATCTAAAAAGAATAGCCAGGCACTCTCGAGTCTCAGGAGTCTCCACTTGTTTACACACGAGCTTTACAGATTATGTTGTGGACTCTGCTGCACCTATCCCGGCCTCACCTTCTCGCATCCCCTTATCTATAGCTAAAGTAAATTCTTCCGGAGGGATCTATTTCTTACTCCCCAGACTTGATGTATTGAAAACAATGCTTGCAAAACTCAAGGACGTTGGTCCTGTCTTTCTTATCTAGTCATGTTGCTGGTGGTTTAGACCCTACGCCCCAAGACCAGTCTTCTTTTTTTTTTTTTTGTAGCAATGGCCTAATACACCCTTTTTTAAAAAGACTTTTCAGCCGTGAAAGTTAAAGTTTTTTTAACAAGAGCCAAGTGTCACTTTCTTCCAAAGACCTTCCTGATGCACCAAACCACCTTTCCCATGCTTATATACAGGATCACCCATGCAATAAATACCTCTACCACCCTTACCCTGCTTCATACTTCTTTACATAATTTATTACTACCCCTTGATATATGTTTGCTTACGGTCTGCTAACACTGAGGCCCAGAATGAAAAATTTTTTTGTCTGTTTTGCTGTTACTTTTCAACATTTAGAACGGTTCATTCAACACATTCAACATCTTTTTGTTAAATGAATGAATACTAGATATGAATCTGACAAAAGTTTCCCTGCCTCAAGAAACATGAATCTACTGGGGAGACATAAAATTAAAATATAATAATTGCACGTGCTCAGTGGGTCACGGAAGCCTGCAAATCTGCCCAAAGGTTTTGCATCGCGTATGTGATAGAATGGTTAATCTAGGTTGTATAATGTATTATGCAATTGTGAGATTGTGTCGTGACTGGCAAAGGTGAGATACCTTTCAAACTTTCCTTGTGTCGAAAATTTTACGGGGAAAATTTTGTTTCACTTCATTTATTTTCTCTTCCTATAATTCAAATATTCAAGTAGTTACGAATGGTATAGACCAAGGAAAATATAAAATACTGCTTGGTCTAGGAGTCTGCGTAGTGAATGGCTCGCTGGCGCATGCGCATCAGATAAAGCACTGCAAGATGGCTGCTGGCCACTTTGTCGTGCGTCGGTTCCAAGGAATTAGTGCCGTGGCGGCTGTCGCCAGAAAGTAACAGTGGCCGCTGAGTGGTGGACGTCTCCTGGCCCTGATGTGAGCTAGGTATCCTCAAGGGAGAGACTTCGCAACGAAGCAAAAGGTGGGGCAGAGCGGTGAAGCCCCCTCCCCCCTCTCCTTAGTTTGACCAACTCCCTATTCCTTCCCTCTCCGTTTTTCTCCCAGCCCGCTACACGCGGATTTGCTGCGCACGCGCACAAATAATCGTAGCACCTCCTTAGCCCTAGGGGCTGGCGGACTCCTGCGCGCGCTTCTCGTTCTCCTCCCTTGATTGGTCCGATTGCCCCGCCATCGCGGCTGCCCTCTGCTTTCTAGGTTGAGAAGGAAGCGGGGGGCGGGGCTAAGCAGCGCGTGCGCGATACTGTTGCTGTCCCTTTGCTGCTGTTGCGTTGCAAAAAAAATCCTGACTAGGTAGCCTTGGGCCTTTTCTGTGGTAGAGGATCTAAAGGGGCAATCGGGTAGTATTAAATTTAAGATATTAGTGCCCGCTCTGATAGGAGTGTGGTGATAAAAGTGGGGAAGGGTCTTACTTAGGGTTGAGCACCAAAGAATATAAAACCATTGGTTTGGGGGTCAGGCATTTTGAAGGGCTTTGCCCTGTTTTCTGCGAAATTTCTGATTACTGACTAGTTTAAACACAACCCCCTGAACAATTCTAATAAACCTTCGAATCCCGCAGCCTCTCCTTGCAGCGGGTGCGAGCCACCAGGGTGCACAGCAGCTGACCCGCCCGTCTTAGCATCAGAAGAGCCTAGCGCGTGCACCATTCCCTCCCCCTGACCTCCCTCCCCACCTACGGCTTTCACGCACTCGCAGTGATTGTTTTGCTCGCTCCCGCCTCCGTCGCCGCCGCCGCCAGAGGAGCAGCAGCGCTAGTGCAAACCGGGAAGATGGCGGCCGGCGGCGGCGGAGGCAGCAGTAAGGCCTCCTCCTCGTCGGCCTCTTCGTCAGGGGCTTTGGAGTCCTCGTTGGATCGAAAATTCCAGTCGGTAACCAACACCATGGAATCTATTCAAGGCCTGTCGTCTTGGTGTATAGAGAACAAGAAACACCACACTACTATCGTCTACCATTGGATGAAGTGGCTACGGAGATGTGAGTGTTGGGGGTGCTTAGGGGAAGGGAAGCCTGGGGAAATGGAAGGAAATAATCCCAGAATCGCTTGGGGTTTACCCATGGAGTCACTGCATTTCGTTGGGGATGTTCGTTCACATTAAAGCTGTGACCCGAGTGTTCCCAAACCCAGACTCCATTCCTAGCCAGCCTTTTCCTAAATTGCAGGAGGCTTAGCATTTCTTGGATATTTTAGCCACTGACTTGGTGTGACCTTGGGCCGTTGGCCCCGTATCTGTAGATTCCTACATTGTATCATTTCGGAGCCATGTAAGGTTTTGTTGACTTACAGAACCTTTACGGAAATTGTCGCGTCCGTTTGTTTCTTAGATAGGCCTTGACATGTTAATGATTTTTGGTTTCCTTAAGACACACAAGCTCTGGTTTTAGAAGTAGTACATCCACATATTTCGCTGGAATATGTTGGACGACTCTATTTTCTAATGATCTAAACTTGCGATGTGTAGTAAGAAGGGCTTTATCTGGATGAATGTTGAGTAACATGAGCTCCACTTAGAGCACAGGCGACTACCTGCGGGGTTTTCCCTGTACCTGTGTTTGCCGCAATAAAATACAGGCTTTTTGATTCTGACCGGAAGCAAGTATAGTAGGTATCATCAGTACTTTAAAAATCACATGAAATACCGTTTTAAGGAATTTTTGGTCTCATAGGTAATAATCAAAACAAGAAACCAAGAAACGTGCTTTTTTTCCTGCAACCCTTGTTAGCAGAAGAAAACAGCATCCGAATGTTTGTCCACCAAAATGATGTCAGTGTCATCTAGTGGGTGGAAAAAAAGAAATACACTTTTTGAGTATATATAGTATCCTTTTCCCTCTAGTTACTACTGTTTTGTCTTTATTGGGGAGTTTTTTCTTATGCCTTACTACAGAAAAGAGGTCTAGTAAACCTGTCAGGAAGCATGGATTGTTTGCGAAAGATTTCATCTCTTTTATGAGGAAGTGTGGAGAAGTCACTGTTGCTTCCTCCTGAGAAGGGAAGGTTAATCCCAAATCCACCTATATTGCAATTTTAGGTCTTCGTTGCTTCCTGCCCATAGCTTGTCACCACTTCTTACTCCATTTCTACCATTGCTTTTGTAGTATTTTGACTTGTGTTTACCTTTTAGGGAACAGATGGATAAAAAACTTGCAAAATCATAGGCCCCAAGCTTCAGATCATTTGTATACATAAAGTTATTGTTGGGAAAGACGTTTTTTTGGCTCTTTGAATATTTGCTGAAAGGGTTGTAGAACCAAGACGGTATTACCTATATGTACCAATAACAGATCGAAGTTACTTTTTTCCAAGAGGTAAAATTATTCCAATAGAACATACAAAATCAAATATAACAGTCATCAACATGTTAAGTATCTGCTGTGTGCCCAGCCCTTGTTATTTACAGTATATCTATCTTGTTATACCTTAACATAACCATAAGAAGTAGATTTTTTAATCATTGATTTACAGATGGGGACGCTAAGGCTTAGAAACATTAAATTGCTTAAGTTTACACAGTAAAATGGTGGAGTTAGGTTTTGGCTCTACCATATCCGTTGATGATGGCCACATTGAACTTTGTAAAATGTTTTCAAGATTTTTAATGTACTTGGCACACCAGTGGTACAAGCAGTGCTCATGTGAGCCTGAGGACATGTTTTTCTTAAACATATTCTTCCTGTTTTAAGATATTTTTACTAAGTTATGCAAGTATTTAACATTTTCTACCTTTGGGCTCTGGTGCTTTAACACTATGGTTACATCATTTGCAAGAATAAGTTGGTTCTCATCTCTGCCTTGTGGGATTACAAATGACAATTATAATAATGAGAAACCAGAGCCAGAATTTTTCTGCCTCTGCTGTTGATATTGTGTCTGAATTTATTTCCCTTGTTAATATCTTAAAAGGGGAAAATATTGCTTTAGGAAGACAATACTTCATTTGAAGTGCATGATATATAATTTATTCAATTAAATGCTTTTGGCTTTGCAAAAAACCTGATTTTCTCCCTCTTGGCCTAGTGCAGTGCAACTTAACTTTCTAAAATGGTTCAAGATAATTTGTAGTAGTTTTGTATTTACAGTTGACCTTTGAACAATGTGGGGATTAGGAATGCCAACCCTTGAGCAGTCAAAATCCTTGTATAACTTTTGACCATTCCAAAACTTTACTAATAGCCTACTGTTGACTGGAAGCCTTACTGGTTGCAGTCGATTAACATAGTTTTTTGTGTTATATGTATTATATACTATATTCTTACAATAAAGTAAACTAGACAAAAACTGTTAGGAAAATCATAAGGACAAGAAAATACATTTACAGTTTTTATTGAAAAAAAATCCACATATAAGACCCTCACAGTTCAAAACCATGTTATTCCGTGGTCAGCTGTACATTTAATGGGTATCAACTATCTCGTAAGTAAAGCCTTTTGAGAGATATTCAGGAGAGTGGTGAAGGGTGAATAAAAATAATTTATGCATTGGACCTCAGTTTTCATTTAATTTTATTATTATTTTTAAAGGCGTTCTTAATTTTTTTTAAGATTTTATTTATTTTTAGAGAGGGAAGTGAGGGAGAAAGAGAGAGAGAGAAACATCAATGTGTGGTTGCTGGGGGCCATGGCCTGCAACCCAGGCATGTGCCCTGACTGGGGATCGAACCTGTGATGCTTTTGTTCACAGCCCGCGCTCAATCCACTGAGCTACGCCAGCCAGGGCTTTAATTTTATTATTTCTTTATAGTTAGAATTATTTTAGTTTGAGTTTGGTTTCTAAGTCAGCTTTAGGCAAATTTGTGAGGCTGATATTTTTGCCTTTCCAGCCTTTCTGTCCATTTTCCTGATCGCCACTTTTGTTTCTCTCTGTCTTTTCTGGCATCCATTATTTAGTAATTTTTGTTTAGACCTCAGGGTGAATTTAAGTAACTATGTTAGCTCTTCCAGAGATATTTTCATTTTATCCTTTAACTTCATAATGTATAATAAGAGACTTTTGTTCACTTGTAAAGGTGATAACTTAGAGAAGGTGAGTAGGCTTCTTGAAGTTCCATGGGTGGGTCATACTGATTTTACTCAGGTTTCTCTTAATTTGTTTGGATGAAGCATTCATTACCATCATTTTAAAAGTGATCTTTCTGTAGCATAAACATGCCATTCCTGTACTTCAAAGTCCTGTGGCTGGCATTCCATTGCAATGGGGATAAGATCTAAACTTAAAAAGTTTCTGCGCTGCTACTTCTCAGACTTCTTCCAGTTGTCCTCTCATCATTTAGATCCAAGCTCAAATATTACCTCCTTGAAAGGCGTTCCCTAATGACCTTATTTCACGGGGTCTTTTCATTTGCTTTCTATCACATCATTTTATTTTCAGTATATGAAATTACCTTGGTTTTTGTTCACATGTTTGTTGTCTGTCCAGTCCCACTGGATGACAAGGCTGTATCTTCTTTGCTGCTGTATCCTCAAGCGGCTAGAACAGTGGTTGGCACATAGCAATCAGTAAATATTTGCCAACATAATTCAGTGAAATAATCAGGAACTTATATTGTTTTAATACTGTTTATCAGAAGGAAATATTTATAATTTAGTGAAAGAAATAATAAGTATGGTTGCTGGCAGGTTCAACATATGGCTCTTGTCGGAACTTGATGTGCAATTTGACCAGAATATTATTTCTCTACTTCATTTGGCCCTCTTGTTTTTAATGTAAAATAGGAATCAATATGGAAAAGTAGAACTAGATCTAGGTTCAGATCTTAATTCCATCACTAATACCTGGGTGACTCTATACAAAGTACTTAAATTGTGAGCATCAGTCTCTGATTTATAAGTAAAGATAATGATTTCTCATAGGATTGTTGTCTAGATTTAAGAAGATAATGCATGCATTTTAGCATAAGTCCTTGTGTATAGAAAACATTTAGCTTATTTATCATGTTGGTGATGGTTACGCAGAAAAAGATAATCTTAAAATCCTAGGTATTCAGAATAAGTACAGCAGAACTTTGTCTTGGGTATAGTGGTGGAAATTATATTCCCATTCAGGGCAGATGAATTGGATCTGCCTCTCTGTAGTGAATTAGCGAGTGCTCTGAAGAACTAGCAGGACAAACTGGAAAATACTGTGTTCATGATGTCCCCGTGTTGTCTTGTTTCTAAGTATTGAATGGTTAATCTGTTTTATACGAGCTGTTATGAGAATTCAAGTGAGGTTTTGAAGAAAAGTGGGATATAGGGAAGTAGAATCATTAGTAGAATCTGTTAAGATTTCCCTTGAGCTATTTTTGGTACAAACTTTAAATATGTACAAGATTCAGAAAGCATGATATTCCCCCCTTCTGATTACCCCACTTCACTCATTATCAATTTAATGGTCAGTCTCTTTTGTTCTATCCCCTCCTCCCCATTTGAAGCAAATTTCAGTAAATTTTTTTCCATAAGAGAGACTTATATAAATATGGACTAGCATAAAATACCTCTTTGTACAGGATTAATTTATTGTAGAGAATTTGTAAAGTGCAGTTACAGTCATTGGCAGTGGTTTCTTAATTTGGGTTTTGGGATCCTTAGCTGGACCATGAAGATGGTGTTAAACAAAAATTTGAACTTCCATGGTGGAAAGAAAAATCTTTAAAGTAAAAGGTTTGCTCTTGCTGTTGTGGCTCAGTTGGTTGGAGCGTCGTCCCATACACCAGAAAGTTGGGGGTTTGATTCCTGGTCAGGACACATACCTCAGTTGTGGGTTCGATCTGCAGTAGGGGCATGTACGGAAGGCAACCAGTTGATGTTTCTCTCTCACATTGATGTTTCTCTCTTTCTCCCTTCCTCTCTTTAAAAATTAAAAAAAATTTTTTTTTAAATATAAATAAATAAAATAAAATAAAGCGTTTATTAAGCTATTGCTAGCTAAAAAGAAGACGGGTCTTGGGGCATAAAGTCTCAGCCTCTAGCAACATGTCCCTCTCAGAAGTTTCCAAGGGTTTTTATATATCAGGTAGGGGGAAGAAAGGTGTAAGCGATCTGAAAGAATGAAGAATATGCGTTGGCTGTAGGCAAAGGGATGGGAGAAGGTGAGAGGGTGGGTGGGTGTGTGTGTGTGTGTGTGTGTGTGTGTGTGTGTGTGTAGCAGCAGCTCTGGGATTAAGGACAAAGCAAAAAGAAATGTCCCCTTTGTGGACTGGCTGTGGGCAGCGGAGGCTCCTGGAGTTTGAAGGATAATCTGTGGAAATAGCCTCCTGGAAATTAATCTGAAGTTCCAACAAACACAGAAGGAATTTGAGCAGTCTTTTGTTTGTTGGCCTTCCGCCATTAAAAGTCTAACAGTTGTGTCTCTTTCTCTCACCCTCTGGCCCAATAATGTAATTTAGAACATCCCAATTTTCTCCTTTGTCATTTTTAGCTGTGCCATGAAGATGATAATAATTTTATAGCTAATTTACAGCAAGTGCTTAGTATGTGTCAGGCACTGTTCCAAGCATTTTGTATGCATTTATTCATTCATTCCTAACAACCCGTTCAGTCTCTCTCACAAATGGGGATTATTGTGATCCCATTTTATAGATGAGAAAACAGGCACTGAAAAGTTGAGTAATTTGCCCATGGTTATAGAGCTAGTAAGCGGTGGAGCCAGGATTCAACCAGGCATCCTTGATTTACAGTGTTCACTTAGCCATTGTACTAGACAACCTGTCCTAGCCATAAAATATTTTCTGCAGTGCAGAAAACCTTTGATAACCTGATTATTTATTCAAGATTAGGCCACATATGTTAACTAGATTGTTGAGATTTTAAATCTTAGCATTACACTGTTTTGTTGTTGTTTCTGTTTTGGCTTTCTGTGGCAAAACTGATTATCTTCTGTAGATTTGAAGCTCTGATAGGCATTTATTATGTCTTCAATTAACAAAAAATGGAAAAACTAGTCAAACGTTATTAATGTTGTCTACTAGGCAGAAATATCTGAATGTGAGGTATATTTAGGTTAAATAATAAATGCATTTTGGGGGGACAAAGATTTTGGGGGTACAACACTGGGCAATGGGGAGTGTAATCTGTTATATTTGATATTCCATAACTCTGAGTGTCTAGGACCATTTTCTGCAACTTTAGCCCTATTCCTTTAACTGTTTACTTTCTTCATAATCCATCCTTTGTCAGAGATATGTAGGCTAGACATGTAGAGTATGACAGTACTGCTGTAGGTGTAAAGATTTTAAATTGCATATTGTTTGGATACAAATGAATAAAATAGGTGGACTAAAGGCAGATTTTTGAGCTGCAGGATGAATTTTGCTTATAAGTCCCTAGCTTATGTTTAGTTCTTTTAGTGAATATTTATTGAATACCTACTGTGCCAGGCACTGTGGATACAGCAGGTGAACAAAATGGACAAAATTTTTTGCCCTCACAGAGCTTAAACTCTAGTAAGGAGAGACAACAAATAAGTAAAATATTAAATATGTTAGGAGGTAAGAATATTAGAAGTGCTATGGAGAAATATAAAGCAAGTAAGGGGCATAGAGAGTGTTACAAGTATTTTAAATTGGGTGATAAAAGAAAGCCTCACTGAGGTGACATTTGAGCAAGAAAGTGAGGTATTAAGCAATACACATATGAAAGTGTGAGAGAAGAATGTTCTAAGACAAAGAGAACAGAAAAATACAAAGATCTTGAGGTTAGAGTGTGCCTGGTAAGCTTAAGGAACAGCAAGAAAGCTTTTGTGGATGGAAAGGAGTAGTAAAAATGAGGATTAGCAGATGAACTCAGAAATTATGGTGGGGAGATCACAAAGATCTTTATAGATACTGTAAGGACCTTGGCTTTTATCCGGAATGAGATGGAAGCCATTTGAGTAGAGGAGGGATGTGACCCAATTTGTGTTTCTAAAAGGTCATTCTGGTTGCTGTGGAAGCCCTATAACAGTTAGGTGGCTATTGTAGTAATCCTGGGGTAAGATATTGGTGGTTTAGACCAGGTTGTGGCCAGTGGAAGGGATAAGTAATTTGAATCTAGATCTCTTTTGAAGGTAGATCCTGCTGGATTTCTAGATGGATTAAATATGGGGTAGGAGAGGAGAACAATAAAAAATGACTTTTTTTTTTTGCCTGAGTGATTAGAAAGAGTTGACAGTTACTGGTATGGGGAAGGCTGTTTAAGTGGGGCAGGTTTTGGGAGGAAGATCAGAAATTTAGTTTTGAATATATTAGGTTTGGGTTGCCTATGTTTAAAATAATCTTTATTGAGGTATAATTCACAGATAATACACTTTGATCACTTAAAGTGTACAAGTCAGTTTTATTGTATTCAGAGTTCTGCAGCAGTTGCCAGAGTGTTAGTTTAGTGTGTCTTTAGAGCCACTAGGCTGGAAGAGATCTACAGTCATGTGCCAGGTAATGGGGATACATTCTAAGAAATTCATTGTTAGGTGATTTTGTCATTGTTTAAACATCATAGAGTGCACTTACACACACTTAGGCGATATACTTACTACACATCTAGACTATATGATAGATCCTGTTGCTCCGAGTTTGCAAACCTGTGCAGCATGTTACTGTACTAAATACTGTAGGTCTCTGTAACACAGTGGTGTTGGTGTATCTAAACATAGAAAAGGTACAGTAATGATATGGTATAAAAATTGTACACCTGTGTTAGGGCACTTAGGATGAGTGGAGTTTGTGGGGGAACAACTGGAAGTTGCTCTGGGTGAGTGAGTGAGTGAGTGAGTGAGTACATGAATGTGAAGGCCTAGGACATTACTGTACATACACTACTGTGGACTTTATAAACACTGTGCACTTAGACTAAACTAAATTTATAAAACAATACAAGATTAAATCAAGCACAAGAGAAAATGATGCAAGTGGACACTAAACACCACATGTACAAGGCTATTGGCAGTGTAACACAGCACACTGTTTTACAGCAAACTTTTTATTAATGAGTACACTCTAATCATAAACAGTATAGTACATATGTAAACCAGTAACAAGTTTGTTTATCATCATTTTCAAGTATAACTACTGTACATAATTGTGTATGCTATACTTCCGTACAATACAACCGACAGTGCAAGAGGTTTGTTTACACCAGCATCACCACGAAGGAGGAATGAGGAATATGTAACACTGTCATATTGTGATGGATATATCACTAGGCAATGGGAAAATTTAAACTCCATTATAATCTTACGGGACCACCTGTATGGGCAGGCTGTCATTGCCGAAAGATACTGTGTGGCCCATGACTGCACTAGGGACTAAGTGTAGATAGAAAAGGGTAGTAAGATAGTGTAATAAGAGTAGATGGAGAAAAGGTCAAGAGAATGCTCTGAGGCATTCTGATATTTCATTTTATTTCATTTCATTTATTTACTTTTAATTTTATTCTCACCCAAGTACATGCTTACCTACTTGAGGGGGGGTGTGGGGGAGAGAAACTTTGATGTGAGAGAAATATCAATTGACTGTCTCATATGCACCCTGACCTGGGACTGAACCCGCAACCCAGGCATGTGCCTGACTGGAGATCTAGCCTTCAACCTTTTGGTTTATGAGCCAGTGAACCAATGCTCCAACCAACTGAGCCACACCTGCCAGGGTGCATTCCGCTATCTTAGATACATCTTACTACTTATTTGGTCTTATGTTCTTGGCTTAGGTTCTTTTTGAGGTTCAAGGTAAACTTTATCTGAGCTCCTCAAAGAAATATCGTATTTTTTGGACTATAAGATGTACTCCCCACCTCCCCAAGTTTGGGGGGAGGGTGCGTCTTATAGTCCGAATGTAGTTTACCTGGCTCACTGTGAAGGGGTGGAGGGACAGCAGTGGAGGAGGATCACAGGAGGCAGGAGCCTCCTATTTTTTTTTCCTACTCTAAAACCTAGGTGTGTCTTATAGTCTGAAAAATATGGTAATAAGTCTATTTTGATCTCTTTCATATTTCTACTCTTGGTTGAGGCCTAACGGTACTTCTGGATTAGTTAGGCATTAGTTCTGTTACAATTCCCGGCTGTAACATTATTGCATAATTGGTCCTCCTCCCTTTTCTGTGGATACCTCCTAGATCACATTAAAAAAAAAATTTCATTCTATTGTCCTAGGTTCATTGAGATGCAGCTAGTATTTTTGATATTTCCTGACAATATTTAAAGACATGAGACTACCTTAATTACAGCTTATAATTATTGCAGTGGTATATACTAAATGAACCTTTTTACCAGTATTATGAGACTTAAGAAGCCATTGTTAAGTTCTTTATTTAACTGCTTTGTCTCTCAAATGCAGAAGGGTGGTACTATATATGCATGACCCAAGGTGGGTTTGTAGAGAAGGAGCTCAGAGACCCTAGTAAAATTTCTCAAAAACTTAACGCTGTTGTACAAACCAGCTTGACTGAGTTTATCATTTGTTTGTCAAGGAAACAAAAAATAGTTGATGTTTTGTTTAATTATAGAACACTGGAGAAATGCACATCTTGTAGCAACAGAACTGAGTTCCTCCTTTTGGAAAAAGGCAAAAAATTTCATCTGTACTTTGGAACATAAAGTTTTTCTGGCTAAGATAAAGACAGTTTAAAAAATACCTAATTCTTTCTGTTCTTTTCTTAGAGAGAAACATTGCAATAGAGGCCCTTTGATGAAAGAAATGAAAGGTTAATATGCTGATTTTAAATTTTGGTTGTGGCCTTTATCTTTCCCTCATCTTTGTTCCTTCTCCCACTTTACTCTTTAGTGAATAGTTTCACTTGGCCTTCACTGTGTGGTTCTTTGGTATCCACTAGCAGAGAGAGTTTTTTTATTACCCTTTAGTAAAATTTGCAGTGTTCAAGGGGAAAATATCTGTTAATGTTGGGAATTATAACATTCCATGTTTAATTTTAAAAAGACTAGAATAGGTACAGTGCTGTTTTGTGTTTCCTTTACCATTATTATAATTTTAAAATTGTAGTGTAAGGCAGTATTTTAAATTGATGATCTCTTGTGTCCAGGGTTCAGTCAACATTACTTAGTTACTAAATGTTGTTTCTTATAATTCATATTTTTTAGCACCCAATACAGAGTCTTACGTGGAGCAAGCATTCAATATTTCTGAATTCTGGGCCCTGGTAAGGTAGCTCAGTTGGTTGGAGCATCATCCTGATGTGCCGTAGTTGTGGATTTGCACTCCAGTGGGCGCACTTCCAAGAATCAACCAATGAATGTGTGGGTGGGTGGAACAAACAGGTGGATGTTTTTCTCTCTCTCTCAAAAGATAAATCAATAAAAATAAAATATAAAACATCTTTGCAATTAAAAATAAAACGGGTTCTGGAAGTATGATAATATGAGGTGGGTTTTTTTTTTTGTTTTTTTTTTTTTTTTTGGTAGTCCTCACCTTAGGATATGTTCATGAATTTTTAGAGAAAAAAAAATGAAAGAGAGAGAGACATCCATCAGTTGCCTCCTGTATGTCCCTGACCGGGTATTCGGCCCATAACCTCTTGGTGTACAGGACTGTGCTCCAACTAACTGAGCCACCCAGCCAGGGTGATAATGTAACAATCTAAAAGAGGTACTACTTTTTTGGTTGGAGTGAAAGTATTATTCACTGAGCATATTTACTAGATATCATACATATATTACCTATAAATCTGACATTAACTCTGTAAGATATGAGTTATCCTAACTTAAAAATTTTATGCCTTGGCTGGTGTGACTCAGTTGGTTTGGTATCCCTGCTGCAGAAGAAGGGTCACAGTTTGGATTCCCAGTGAGGGGCACATACCTAGGTTGCCTGTCCTGGGGGTTTGGGGTGGGCACATGTGGGAGGTGGCTGACTGATGTTTCTTTCTCTCTTTCATGGATGTTTCTCTCCTTTTGCCCCTCTCCCCCCCCCCCCCTAAAAAATAAATAAATAAAATCTTTGAAAAAAATGTTGAGCTAGGGTTCAGAGAAGTTAATTGACTATTTTGGGGAAATTGTCAGTACGTTTATAGCACAGGAAAAGGAAACCATACCTGGTTTCGGAGTGGCTAAGCATAAGCTTAATTTTAAAAAAAAAAATGTAGGCAGATGGTGAGAGTGAGTGGGATAAGGAAAAGAAATACAATAGAGTCAAAGCCTGGGTTGCTTACAAAGTACTTTCTTGTTATTTAATAATACTCTTTATTAACTTTCCAGTCATTAAGGTAGTTAACTTCACAAGCATATCACTAATAGATTCAGTAATAAATAGCTAACATTTAATGTTAGCTAGTGTTAGCTAATGTTCTTATGTGATGTCATTTAATGTAACAGTTCTTAAGCTTTTTTTATTACTTGGTCTGTTAGTGATGTATATGTAAAATTAGCTATATTGGTTACAGGCACAATAATAAAGTATTATAAATGATAATAAGTGAAGTTCTTGAAGGCTCAAGTGAGGTAAATTATTCAAGGTGCACAGCTAGTGGACAGTAGAGCCAGGATTCCGATCAAAGCAATCTTCACTCCAGAATCTACATTATACCATAGTGCTGGACTGCTTTCCACTTCTTTTAAGGTTTATTGGTATTGTGCAGTGTTCTGTAGGTAACATGGTGAATATAGTGTAATGGTTCCCAAGCAGCCTTGCGCCTATTTTTTTCCAGCTTTACTGAAATATAATTGACATATAACATTATGTAACTTTAAGGTGCTGATTTGTTATATACTTATATTGTAAAATGATTACCACAATAAGGTTAGTTAATATCTCCTTAACCTCATATAATTACTTTTTTTCCGTGAGAACATTTCAAGATCTGCTCTCAGGAACTTTCAAGTATATAAATGCCATACTTTAACTACAGTCACCATATTTTTCGTTAGACCCCAGAATGAGTTCATCTTATAACTAGAAGTTTGTATCCTTTTTTAGTTAGCATCTCCCACTTCCTAGCCCCTGGCAACCACTGTCATGTTCTTTGTTTCTATGAGTTTGTTTGCCTGTGTATTTTCATGATTTCACTGAACTGCAGAGTAGAAAGAAATTCATTAATTCATATATAACAGTAAATTGAATATAGAAGCAGATATGAGAAACTAGTTGACTTCTATTAAGCCAGATACTAGATTTTCAAAAATGTAAAATAGTGCTACTCTACTCAATAAATTTGTTTTGCAAAATATAGTTATTTTAATAGAAATGTATATAACTTAATAACTAATAGTTTTATCACTGTTGTTTTTAATGAATTAACAGATATTTTTAAATTATTCATTTTAATTTCTAAAGCAGTAAATAGTATAGATATAACCCATATAAACAAAAGCTCTTTGGAGTCTTCAATAATTATATAGTTTTAAAGGGATCCTGAAATCAAAAGGTTTGAGAACCATTGCTTGATAATATAGAATAACCTTTATCAAGTTTCTACAGGATACACATCTGTTGTCTGTTTTTTTAATATTGCATATTGTCCATTGATTTTCAGACTTTGTTTCATCAGTCATTTAATTATTATTTTTTAAATTTGTGAGATCATAAGTTTGCTAACATTTTATTATGCCAAATAAGGACATAAAAATACACTGCTATTTATACTATCACTATCATATTATAAACTACCACTTTATATGAAAAATTTGCCTTGATGTTCTTGTCTTTCAGGTCTTAGCTCAAATGTCATGTGCTTAGAGGTTGAGCCCTTGTCATTCTAGCCAAAGAGCCCACCCCATTCCCCGCCCCCGCACCATCATTCTTTTACCACATCACCCTATTTTATTTTCTTTATACATAAAGAACTATTTATTTATTTGCTGCTTTACTGAGATGCATATGCCCCTCACCCCCAACTATAGTCAAGTCCATAACAGCAGGGAATTCATTTTGTCCACCACTACATGCTCAGTGCCTTGAAGAGAGTGCAGAACATAGAAAGTGCTTAATTAACAAATCTTTCTTAAAGCTGACCTCAGACCATACTTGGAGAATTGCTGCTGTTGAGATTATACAGTTTTCTTAGATTTAAATATTTAGGCCTGTCTACTTAAGTTTTAAATTCTTTCAGTTAATCATGCATACTCTAGGTGATATTTGAAGGTTAACAATTCAAAGGAATGAACAGGGACCCTTTTTAGTCCTTTTTATTAATACTAGTGAATGCCCAGAGAATACATTAATTTGAAAACTGTTTACCCATTTTTAAAGGATTTTGTTTATTTATTTTTAGACAGGGGAAGGAAGGGAGAGAGGGAGAGAAATATTAATGTGTGGTTGCCTCTCTCACGCCGCCCTCTGGGGTCCTGGCCTGCAACCCAGGTATGTGCCCTGGCTGGGAATTGAACTGGAGACCCTTTGGTTCCTAGGCTGGCACTCAGTCCACTGAGCCACATCAGCCAGGTCAGGATTTTAAAAATAAATAACTTATCAAAAACAAGAGTTTCTAAAAAGAAAATTTCTTACCAGTAACACATTTCAGAAGATCCCGTTTAAAAGACTTGTTTAAAAGACTTAAAACCTCATCATAGAAAAGGGAAAAGCTTTTGAAATCATTCATAGGTCATCCTTATATAATATGTTTGGTATCAACTAGGTAAGAATTCATTTCTGCCCTTTTGGGTTTCTCAGATTGCAGTGTGTAGTCCCTACGTGTAAACTGACAAATGTGGGTAAGATATTGAGAAAATAAAACATAGCAATGAACAAAAATAATGGAATGACTTTGTACAACAGTATCTCCCCAGACTCTTTGGTTTAGGGTTTTACTGTCAAAGTTTAGGAACTTCCAAATTAGAGTCAAACCTCATTTCATGCTGTTGGACTTCAGTACCTTCCATAACATGCTTCATGAATTTTCAAGAGGGGTGGGAGATGGATATTTAACATTTTCCAAACTTATTTGACCATGGAATCCCTTTCTTTTCTAGTTATTTTAGGTGATTAGTGTTTCATGGTACACACTTTGGGAAGCTTTATTATGGAAGTTTTTCTAGGAAACCCCCAATTAAAGGGGAGAGAGGACCAATTTATATTTGTGTGTAGTAAGAAAGGCTTAATGGGGGAAACAGTTGTTTAGATAGATGTGAACAGGTGAAAGAAGACATCCCAAATATAAACAAAGATGTCCAAGAATCAGATGGTAGCTCAGTTGGTTAGAACTTAGTCCCAGTACATCAAGGTTGTGGGTTCAGTCCTGGTCAGTGCACATACAAGAATCAACCAATGAATGCATAAATAAGTGGAACAACAAGTTGATTTTTTTCTCCTCTCAATCTCTCTCTCTCTTCTTCCCACTCTGCCCAAATCAATAAATAAAAAAATCAGAAGCAAGGAACGACAAGCAGATGTGCACATAGCCAAGTGAAGATGGACAAGACAATGGGAAGGAATAAAAAGCATGACTTTTGAGACATGAAGGGAGAGTTTTTAAAAAGGAAGTAATTATAGATATGCATAAAAGCCACAGTAGGTAGTGATTATAACACTGGACCAAAATTATTTTTATTATGTGTTATTATAATTTTTGGCTTTTGTTCAAAAGCTTTTAGAATTTAAAAACCAAAATCAAATCAGTAAGGTCAGGCATTAAATATTTTAAAAATTTAAAAATTATGATCATATTCTAGAACATTAAGTAAAAATATGAATTTATAAAAACAAATAATAAACATAGATTATCATTCTAATAAATCATCAATTGCTCCTGAATTTGTTGCTTCCTTCCACTATGGCCCTTGTGCCTGAGGCACCCTTACAATTGCCATGTGTGATGTAGCTGTTTGGGTTGGACATCAAAGCTTGCCTCACCCCTCTGACCAGTGCTTTCAGAACCACGTCTGCTTAGTAGTTCAGAATTGCTGACTTTTTTTTTCTTGACCAACTTGAGATAGATTGCCTTAATTGGGGTCTAAATCCTCTCTTTCCCCAAGGAGAGACCCTGGGGTGAGGTGGGTTTGTTCCCTTACGTGCACTCTGGAAGTAGGAGGTAAGAAGGCTACAGGGGAGTGCGTCAGGGGAGTTTCCTGAGCTGTGCAGCAGCAAATAGTAGTAAATAGAGTAAGATGTTTGTGGTGAAAGTTAAGAGGGATGGGGATGGGTGTGTAGGTAGGGAAGAGAAAGACAACCGAGAAAGATGAATGAAGCTGCATTTGAATTATGCCAACAGAAGTACTGTATTTTTTTTTTAAATAGTACAGTAAACTGCAATACCTGAAACTGATACTGTGGTTTTTAAAAATAAATAGTATATTTGGGGAAATGTTGAGAGGCCAGTACAAGGACCTAACCAAATGACAAAGATTTTTAGAAAGTAGAATTTAATAGAACTTTTCAACCAGTTGGATATTGGGGATGAAGTTAAAGGAAAGCTTGGAAAGTGGATTCTGTGGATGCTGTCTTTGGTGACAGGGAATTGAGAAGGAAGAGCTAGATGATGAAAGCAATTTTGAATATGTGGAGTTGGAGTGTCCAGAGGGCATTTCAGAAGAGTTGTTTAGTAGATAATTAGCCTTATAGATAGTGTCTATAATCCTAATATTGACTATCATTTATTGACAGTTATGTACCTGATGCTGTCCTAGGAGTTTTACACGTATTATGTGATCTTGGCAATAGCCTTTGAATAAGCAGGTATTATTATTATTTATCTCTTTGTCTAGATGAGGAGAGAGCAGCATTTTGAAAAGGCCATGCAGTTGGAAATAGGGCCTGGGCTTTGACACTAGGTTTGACTGACTTAAGAAATGTTTATAACCACTGTGTTGTATTTGGAAGGGAGCTTTGGGTTAGCGATGTAGACTTGGGAACTGTAAGTAGTAGTTATTGAATGAGCTTTCAAGGAACAGTGTTAGGAGAAGAGAATAGGGCCAGTGAAAGAACCTGGCAAACACCAGAGTTTTCAAGGGTCAGCAGAAGAAAAGGTGTTCTAGGTAGAGGAGAGGATCGGAAAGTGATTTCTCAGAAACTAAGAAGAGAAAGTTTGCCACAGGAGTTTCAGTGGAGGAAGCTTCTGGGAAGGAGGTTGATTGTACCTGACATCAGGGTGAACGGACGACTTCTGTGTTTGGTGATGTGGCAGATGAGATATTTTGCAACAACCTTCCACTAAAAATACAACTAAATCCTATGGCAGTTGCAGCAGACATAACTTTTAAAAATAAACTGAGGATGGCTTTAGATTTACAGAAAAGTTGCAGAAATAGTATAGTTTTCATAGACCCTACACCCACTTTTCCCTGTTGTTAACATCTTAAATTAATTAGTACATTTGTTATAACAAATGAACTAATATTGACACATACTTATTAACTAGAGTTCATACTTTATTTGTGGATTTCCATAGATTTAGCCTAGTTTCACCTACTCATCATGCTTCTTTAGGCTCCCTTAGACCAACTGTTTGGGGAAGTACTATGGTCCCAGGGGTATTGTAGAATGTGCCTTAATATGGGTTTGTCTGTTTGTTTGTTTGTTTGTTTTCTTGTTTTTTGTTTGTTTGTTTTTTTTTAAATGATTAGCTGGGGTATAGGTTCCTGGAAAGAAGTAAAGTGCCAGTCTTATTACATCATATCAAGGGTAACTCTGTCAGCATGCCTTATCACCGATGGTGCTGATGTTGACCCCTGGCTAAGGTGGTGTAGTGTTTGTCAGGTTTCTTCCTTATAAAGTTGCACTTTTTTCTCCCTTTATCAGACTACACTTTGGAAAGAGGTCACTGCACAGTACACATTTAAGGAGTGGGAAGTTCTACTTCCTTGAGGGGACAGTATCTATATAAATTATTTGAAACTATTCTGTGTGGAAGGTTACAAGCATATTTTATTTTATTTATTGATTTTAGAGAAAGGGGGGGATGCATCAACTTAGTGTTCCACCCATCCATGTATTCATTGGTTGCTTCATGTATGTGATGGAACCCGTAACCTTGCAATATCAGGATTACGTTCCAACCAACTGAGCTACCCAGCCAGGGCTACGAGTCTACTTGTAATGCATTACTAGATATGCTAAAAAGTAATGGAGCTCTTTAAGGGTCTAACCCATATGAAAATGAAGAGGGAGCAATGAGTTATGGGCAGATAGAAAAGGCTGGGTTGCCGGAAGGCAAATGTCCATATTAGCACTGAAGGGAGGCCAAGGCTTTGGCTCACGGCCACATCTGAGAAGGATGTTAAATTGGAGCAAGGTCACTACTATCTCTGACTTTGCTAGAACAAATACAGATACATTTTGAGAGAAAACTTTTTCTGATTAAGCTTTCTGAGTTCCCACTGATAAAATTCAACAAAGTATAAACTCACAATAGACGAGAATTACCGAACACAAGGAAATAAACCACCAAGAGTGAGATTTGGTAGGAACAAACCCCTGAAGACTTAAACTATTGGAATAAGATATAAAATATGAAATGATTGTGTATAAAATGTTTAAATTAATAAAAGATGGAAATAGAAATAGCAAGAAATGAAAGATTCTCAGGCATGGTTGTATATTAGAGTTTTGTAAAAGAACCAAGTGAATGTTATAAATAAATAATGTAGTTGTTGAAATTTAAAATCTCAATGGATGGATTAGTTAAATGAAAGATAGATCTAAAGCAGTTTCTCAGAATGTAAGCTGAGAGATAAGTAGATGTAATAATGAATCTAACATATGTATGATTGAGGTCTCAAGGAGAGAATAGAGAGCAGACAATATTTGAAAGAATAATGATTGAGAAATTTGAAGAATTAATGAAAGATATGAATATACAGGAAGCAGAATATACATGAAGGAGGTTAAAAAATACATTTAAAAAAAAAAACTTTACAGCCCTGGCTGGTGTGGCTCAGTGGATTGAGCGCTGGCCTGTGAACCACAGGGTCACCAGTTCAATTCCCAGTCAGGGCACATGCCTGGGTTGCAGGCCAGGTCCCCGGTAAGGGGTATATGAGAGGCAACCACATATTGATGTTTGTCTCCCTCTCTCCCTCTCTCCCCTTCTGTCTAAAAATAAAATAATTAAAATCTTTTAAAATAATTAATGTAATTATTTTAATTATTTGTTTGTTTATTTTTAGAGAGAGGGAAGGGAGGGAGAGAAACATTGATGTGTGAGAGAAACATCAGTTGGTTGTCTCTCACACGTCCCCAGCCTGCAACCGAGGAACGTGCCCTGACCAGGAATCTAACCCATGACCTTTTGGTTTGGAGGATGTTGCCCAACCCACTGAAACACACCTAGTAAGGGCAGAGAGTTAAAAAAAAAAAAGTTTTTAAATCTCTGCCTACACACAATTCATAGTTAAACTGAAAAATACCAAAGACAAAGAAAAGCCCTTAAAAACAGCCAGGAAGAACAGATAGGTAGCTTAGAAAGGAATAACAATTAGACTGATAGCATCAATGGCAGCTAAAATACATTGGAATAAAATATTCAAAGTGCAGAGAGAAAAACAATTAATCAGTCTAGAACTGCCTACCTGGTAAAGCTTTTTTTTAAGAGCAAGCGTAAAATGAAGACATTTCCAGGAAGACAAAAGCTGGAAACCAACTTTATTACCTTCTAAAAGATATATATGTAAGGAGAAGGAAAATAATTCCAAGAGGAAGGTATGAGAAATAAAATGCTCTGCTGAGCAAATGAATTGGTAATGATGAGAGTACATCTAAATGAACATTATCTATATAAAATAATGTTTAATTTGTGGGATTTTTTTAAAAAGTCATAATTGAAATATTGTATAACTGTAGATCAAGAAAAGATTGATCTGAAATAAAAGTATTCTAAGACCCTCATTTCTTTTTTCAAGAGAGAAGAGGTGTTTAAGGTATTTTTAAACTTCAGACTGTGTGTGTGTGTGTGTGTGTGTGTAGTAAAAATTCAAGAGTAGCTACTAAATGACTAGACATAGGATATGTAACTTCTAGGCACTAGAAGGGAGAGAATAAAAACCAGAAATTTCCCAAAGACGCATGAAAGACGAATAGAGAAACATGACACATGGACAAAGCAGGGCAAATATAAAACAAGTCCTAATATATTAATCACAATTAAATGTAAGTATAATAATCCTGCCGGTTAAAAGAGATAGATGATCAGTTTGATATTTTTAAAAGATTTTATTTATTTATTTTCAGAGAGAGAGAGGAAGGGAGGGAGAGAGAGAGAGAGAAACATTGATTACTTTTAGCCTCTCGCATGCCCGCAGCTGGAGAACCTGGCCTACAGCCTAGGCATGTGTCCTGATCAGGAATCGAACCAGCAGCCTTTTGATTTGCAGGCCAGCACTCAACCCACTGAGCCACACCAGCCAGGGCCAGTTTGAATTAAAAAAAACAAAACAAAACAAAAACTCTTAACTAGATATAGAAACATATCTAAAATGGAAAAGTTAAAGATAGAAGGCAATTACTACCCAAATGTAAAAAATAAAAACCATAACACTATGGTAGATAATTGAATAACAAATTAATGAGACTAAGAAAACGTTTTTAGGGATAAAGAGGGTCCTTAAAATGACAAAAGTTCTATGTAACCAGAAGATGTTAACAGTTCTAAATTTGTATATACCTAATAAAATAGCATCAATGTATAAAGCAAACATTTGTATACTAAAAGGAGAATATATCTGGTTCATCATTCTAGTGGAAGAGTTAAAGCATAGCTCTTAATTATTGCTAAGAGCTTAAACTAAGCTGTTAGTTTAAGCAGATAAAAAATTTGTAAAGATATAGAAAATTTATTATTACTCCATATATCTGGTACAGTAGATTCATGTAGAGAGAACCCTGTGCTCTAAAGTGAGAAAATATGCATTCTTTTTGAAGAAACAAGGAATATTTAAACCAGTTAATGATGTATACTCATCCCTAATGCAAGATTAATATAATTTCTAGTACTTTGTAGCATACAGATTCATGTTCTTTAGTCTAGTACTATTAACTTGGAAGTTAACAAAACAAGAAGTCCCACTCTGTTTAGAAATTAAAACATACATTTCTGAATAACTCATGGACCAAAGAAGAAATCATAAAGGAAAATTTAAAATTCATAGAACAGTAATCAGAATACTGCACGTCAAAGCTAATGTCATGTTTTATTGTATACTATGTGTGTGCCATTTGGGATCCATCAGCAAATGCGTTAAGATTACTGGCCAGTGGAATCAACATTTGATAGTGAAAGGGGCAGACAATAACAGTGAAAAAGGAGATCATCTAGTATGATAGAAAATGGTCAAGTCTTATGACAAATAAAGTAAAAACAGAACAGGGAAATAGGCCTTAGAATTGAAGGTGAAGATGGGTGGACAGGTTGTAGTTTAAAGAACTTAAGTGGGTTTTCTCCGGAGCATGCCCATGCCTTTCTTCCCTCTCAGGTGTGCTTCTTTACTCTCCCGAACTCCAAGGGTTCCCATGAGACTTGCAACCAGGGGAGCTGTGGGCAGTGGCAACTCATCCCAGGCTTATGCCCCCCCCCCCCATCCTATCTCCAAAGCCCCGTTTTCTCTGACTTTTCGGTGAGCCAATAGCAGCCTTGCCTTGGCTCATTTCTTTCATTGTGACTTGTACTTCTCAGTGAGTCCACACAGCTCAGCATGGCCCACTTCTTTCCTATAACAGTTCTAAAGAGCCAAAGCGGAGCACTGCCTAGGCTGTCTCCTGTTGCTTCTTCTATCCTAGACTTTTCGGTGAGCTGATAGCAGCCCCACCCTGGCTTACGTCTTTCCTGTAATGTTTCTAGGGAGCCAAAGCAGAGTACTGCCTAGGTTCTCTCCTGCTGCTCCTTCTACCCTAAGCTCTTCCTTTGTTTCACTGTCCGCAGCTTTAATGTATTCTCAAAAAAAAAATTTTTTTTTAAAGGAAGTACTTAAGATAGGCTTCATTGAGAAAGTGAGAGTCAAGTAAATCCCTGAAGATACTGAATTAGTCAGATAAATAACTGGAGAAAGAGAATTCTAGATAAAGGACACAGAATTGAAACCCTAAAGTGTGAGTACATATGATATGTTCAAGAAACAGGGTGCCAGAGCACTGTGGCTGGAATGAAGTGGATGAGGGTGAACGTAGGTGAGGTCAGAGTGATAAGGGAAATGGCAGGTCATGTAGGATGACAGTCTTTGGCTTTTACTTGGAGGGGAAGGAGTAACTTTTGGAGGGTTTTGAGCAGAGTGTAACATGCTCTGACTTACCCTGTTTTTAAAGCATCCTCCACTGCCACAGTGGAAGAAAGAACAGAAGTAGAGAGACTCATCGTAATAGTAATGTTATATAGTCCATGTGAGAGATGATGGTGGCTTAGACCGGACTGACAGGAATAAGGGTGATGAGAAATAAATGATTTCTGGATATATTTTGAAGATTGAACAGATTGCTGACACCTGATGACAGTATGAGAAAAAGAGAGCAATTCATCTCTACTAGGTTTATGTCCTGAGTAATAGAAGGTTGGAGTTGTCATTAGTGATGAATGCCTTGAATGGACAAGATTTGGGGGAGATCAAGAGTTTAGACTCTAATACAGTGAATTTGAGATGTTTTTTAGATAGTACTTAAGTGGAGATTAAGTGGGTGTTGAGTTAAAGGAGGAAGTCTGGGCTGGGATTCAGTGAAGCTGTACCTAAGGGAAATTTATAACCTGAAATGCAAGAGGCCTGAAAACTAATGAGCTAAAAAGCATCTCTCATAAAAAATTAGAAAGAAGAAAAGCAGAATAAGCCCAAGGAAAATAGAAGAAAGGAGAAGATAAAAATAAGAGCCAAAAATAAGTAACAAATCAACAAAGACAAAACTTCTTCAAAAAAAGCTTAGTAAAAAGTAAACCTAGAGAGAAAGCATAAATTAAACGATATTAGGATTGGAAAAGGACGCCTACCTACAAATTAAGTATAAAATAAAAAATTATGTGAACAATTACATCAATGAATTTGAAAACTCAGATGAAATGGATAAATTCCTTTGAAAAACTAGTAGTGTGGTCCAAGAAGAATTAGAAAATTTGAATAGTTCTGTAAATACCAGATTGAATTATTAGTTTATAAAATCTTCCTGTTAAGAAAACATCAGGACCATGGAACAAACATCTTGGACCAGAGAGCAAATAAAGTACTCAAAGATGAAAGAGATGGCATCAAAAGGAGATAAAAGTTGACTCAAAAGGGACAAAATGTGGGACAGTTTGCACATTATAAAGAATAATGACTAATGACGGAGGGAAAAAAATCCAGTTCATAATGATATTCATTAAAAGAAAGAGAATAGGGAGGGGCAAAAAGAAAACTTTTTATAGAAGAATGTTAACTAATAAGTTATATACTTTTTTGTATATTCAATATTAAGTGACTGAAATTCTTTTTTAAGCCCTGGCTGGTGTAGCTCAGTGGATTGAGCACAGGCTGCGAACCAAAGCATCACAGGTTCAATTCCCAGCCAGGGCACATGCCTGGGTTGCAGGCCAGGTCTCCAGTGGGGGCCACGTGAGAGGCAACCACACACTGATGTTTCTCTCTCTCTCTCTCTCCCTCTCTTTCTCCCTCCCTTCCAGTCTCTAAAAATAAATAGAATATTTAAAAAAATTCTTTTTTAAAAAATAAATCATGAATGGTAGATGAGGAAGTGAAGATATCTGGCCATCGTAGTAGACAGTTCCAAATATTTGAAAAGGGAAAGTAAGAAGTGAGAAGGTAGCTGTGGTGGATCATGCAGTTAAGAAAGGGTTGCTTTCAAATGAGGTACTTCAGTATATTAGGGAGCCATTAACTGGTTTGTTTTTTAAACTAATGTATTGTTAAAGTACATGATACATAAAACTTAATACTTGTGTTATAAAATGAAGAAAAGTAAAAGTAAGTTATCCTCCATCTTGTTCTTCTCTATGCGCAATCTCATTATGAACAATTTCTCACATATATTACCAATGTTGTGCAACCATCACCGCCATCCGTCTCCAGAATTTTGTCATCTTCCTAAACTGAAAGTCTGCCTGTTAAACAGTAACTCCTATTTCCTACCATCCCACAGTCCCTAGCAACTACCATTCTTTCTGTCTCTATGAATTTGACTATTCTAGGTAGCTCATATAAATGGAATCATACAGCATTGTTCTTTTGTGACTGACTTATTTCGCTTAACATATTGTCTCTTCGGGGTTCATCCATATTATGGCATATGTCAGAGTTTCTGTCTTTTTTAAGACTAATATTGCTTTGTATTATTTTAAGAGATGCTTATGTGTGTAATCATATTTTGTTTACTCAGTGTATTTTTGAAAGAGAACTGTCTGCCCTGATTGGTGTGACTCACTGGGTCGGGTGTCATCCCACAAACCGAAAGTTGGCAGGTTCGATTCCCAGTCAGGGCACATGGCTCAGGTTGTGGGCCAGGTCCCCAGTTAGGGGCATGCAAGAAGCAAACGATTAATGTTTCTATTGCATATAGATGTTTATCTTCCTTTCTCTGGCCCTTCCCCTCTCTCTAAAAATTAAAAAAAAAAAAAATCTCTTTAAAGAAAAAAGGACTACCTATAGATACAAAGATTTTTTTAAAAATTACAAACAAATACCTGTTCAACTTTACATTAATAATGTGGAAAGCCTCAAGAAAATTGAGGAAATCCCCATGAAGATATCAATTGTACTGGCTCAAGAAGTAGGAAACCTGAAAAAGGCCTCAGACCCAACCCAGTTGGTTTCCTAGCCACACTTGTGTGATCATGTATGTGTGTTTATGCTTCATACAAAATGGAAAATACACTTGTCAAATTCTTTAATATATGATTCTGTTAGGATTTTGACTGGAATAATATTGAAACTACTGATCAGTTTGGAAGAACTGATCTGATATTGTGATAGTCTTCTCTTTATGGAATCTCACTCTTTGTATTTAAAAGTTCTTTATCAGGTTATGTGATTCCTTTTTATTTTTAATAAGAAAATTATTTGCTAATAATATACACTTAAATGGACACTGAGTTTTATCAAGTTATTCTGTAAATATAGGGAATGACATTTATAGATTTTGTAAGGTAAACTCACCCTTGCATTCTTGAGATAAATGATGTATATCTTATTCACTACTGCTGCTGCTTGCTTGATCTACAGACCATGGGTCCATATAATCTCAAAAGGAACTTCCCACATACAGTTAAAACAACCTAGTTATTGATTATAAAAAGCAGACTAATCAGATGAAGTATTTAAGTTTACATTTATTTTTTTAATCTTTTTTTTTCCATTGCCATTTAGTACCCTTAAATCCCTCCCCACAGGAATCACCACACTGTTGTCCATTTCCATGAGTCCTTTTTTCTTTCTTGTTCAAACCCTTCACCCCTAAGCTTCCCTCCCCCATTAGCTGTCATCCTGCTCTCCATCTATGAGTCTCTGTTTTCCTTGTTTGTTCATTAGATTCCACATATGAGTGAAATCATATATTTGTTTGTCTCTGATTCAGTTATTTCATTTAGCACAATGTTCTCCAGGTCCATCCATACTGTTGCAAATGGTAAGGGGTTGTTTGTTTGTTTGTTTGTTTTAATCTTTTTTTAAGGCTGAGTAGTATTCCTTTGTGTAAATGTCTTATAGTGCATTTATTTTGGTAGGTCCTGGTGAGTCAGGGTCAGAGAAGGTCTATTGAACTAATAGTTTCTAGACATGGACCAATCAGTTTAAGAAAATAAAAAACTGCCCTGGCTGGTGTGGCTCAGTTCTGGCCTGCAAAAGTTCAGAGGTTCGATCCGCAATCAGGCCACATGCCTGGGTTGCAGGCCAGGTCCCCAGTATGGGGTGCATGAGAGGCAACCACCCATTGATGTTTCTCTCCCTCCCTCCCTCCCCTCTCTCTCTAAAAAATAAATAAATAATTAAAAAAAAATTTTTTTTAAATAAGAAAGGGTGCTGAAATGGGATTGTTTATATTGCCAGTTGAGGACATTAAACTTGTTACTATTAGTTCATAAGCATACCCTTAATTATTAGGAAACTAGGAAGAAGATAAAAGAACAACCCCTTAATGTGAATACATTTTTACTTTAAGAAGGATAAGCTATGTTTTTAATTGTCTCATTTTTCTGCAAACCAGTGGAAATTTCATCGCAGGCCTCAGCCAGAATTTGGGAACTAGTGTATCAGGCCATACTATACTGCTTCTTGGTGACTTCACTTATTAGCTAGATAGATTGAGAAAAAAGTCAGGGCCCAATATCCAACTGTGACAGCTGGTTGGCTGATATTATATATAAAGTTTTATGGAAGCGAATTCTCCTAAGTTTTTAATAAATGTATCATTTTACAACTCCTGGTCTCAGATATGCTTTGGTGGTGGTGGCGGCGGCATTGATGTTGAAATGTCAAATGATACCCTGGTTAATATATTGTTTTCTTACAAGTTATTCTTTCCTACTCTTTGTAGAATCTTCCTTACCTACTAGAGATGTAATATATTTTAAATGTTCAGTGGAAATGTTTTGGGAATTAATTTGGTTGAATTAGCCACACTAGTATTTCTCTTCATTGATGTAAATAAATAAAAAAACAGTTATCTTGTGTCAATACTTACTGAAGATGAAAAAGAATAATCTGCTTTTATTGGCCTTAAGTTAGACCATGGCAGAGAGGCAGTCAACAAAATACACATTAGAAAGCTAGTTCATAGTTAGCACCATGGAAGATAGAAAAGAAATAAAACATACAAGTCTATTTTTAAATACTTTACAGTATAGTCAAGGAGAACCTAATGTATGAAACACTGCATGGTATTAAATATCAGCAGTATGAGTTCAGAGGAGCGAGAAATGGAAGTGGTTTCAAGAGCTTTCATTTGACTTGGGTTTTGAGATGAGAATTCAAATAAATGAAAGGACAAGAGTAAGGTGATTTTAGATGGAAGGAATAGTATGAACAATTTTTAAAATTCATGAGCAAACAGCTTTGTGTTATGCCTGAACAGAGTTTTGATTATAATCAACTTTTAAGAACATTTTGCTGATTAAACGATATGTACATAGTTATTATTCTGCATAGTTAAGTAACTCATGTAAATCACTGTACTACTTAACGTTAATTATTGTAGGCCATCCATTTCTGAGGACAGCTCAAAAGAAACAGTTGGCTTGAAGCTCTAAGAATTCTTTGAAGACTAGGGTTCCCAAATATCTGGGCCTCTGATTTTGTGGGGCGGGGGTAGCTTAGATGTTTCACAAGCCTCCTAAATGTTAGGAACCAGAACAAAGCAAGGGAGTCTGGGGATTGGAGGAGCTAAGAATCATTCAGCCTTTTTTCTCCCTATTTTCAGAGTTCAGAGTTAAAGAGGAAGAAACTATTGTCACGTATCTTAATTTAGATTAGTTTAAATGGATGGCATTCTCTCCTCATACTCACCTGGATATATACTAACTTCGAAGAAAGAAAAACTGGGAGAAAACAACTATCAGTGAAGTATTTGATTTACTCTGTAACAGAAACTAAAAACATGGTTAACATAAATTATTTATTCCTTCCAAAAGTCTTTTGAGTGATTATATTTATTTTAATATATGCAAATTAAGGCCTGATATCAATTTTTCTAGTCACTTTTCTTTGGGTTTTTTTTTTTTAAGACTTTATTTATTTATTTCTAGAAAGAGGAAGAGAAAGGAGAATGAGAGGGAAAGAACCATCAATGTGTGGTTGCCTCCTGTGCAGCCTGCACCAGGGACCTGGCCTGCAACCCAGGCAGGTGCCCCAACCAGGAATTGAACTGGTGACCCCTTGGTTTGCAGCCTGTGCTCAATCCACTGAGCCATACCAGCCAGGGCAGTGATATACAATATTACTCAAGGTCATAACCCAGTTAGTCTTAGAGGTAGAATTTGAATTGATGTTGGTCGGGGGCCAATTTCCATTTTCTTTCTGCTATACCATTCTCTGAAGGGGATCAGAATTCTGATATGTGGATTTGAGACAGGACTATTCTTAGCACCTTAGGGGACAGATTATGTTATTTATTTGATATTCCAGGCATGTGCCATAACTGGGAATCTAACTGGCGACCCTTTTGTTTTGAAGGCCAGTGCTAAATCTCCTGAGCCACACCAGACAGGGCATGTTCTTTCATTTGGGCCATAGTTTTTTGTCTCCACACCTGTAACATTGTAAGGAGCAGAGCCTTAGGTACCAGGGCAGGTGACCCTCTTGGCTGTGTTGTGGCGCTGTCCATGGAGGAAGGGTATGAGAAGGGCAATGTTGCTTGCTTGGCTCTCACCCTGTTTTCAGTCACTTCCCCACAACCCACAAGCAAATTGGGTCCTTCTGGTGCTGATTCCCAGGTGGGTGGGTTTTTGTACGTTTAGGACCCCATGGGTCCCTCTAACAGACTCTCCTGTGAAACTGGGAAGTTCTCCTACTGCTTCAACTCCCACAGGTTTTTACAGTTAGAGGTTTTGAGGTTTTCTTTCCCCATGCGGGATCCCTGGGTTACTCTGTCTGTCTTGTTCCCCAGATGTTCCTCCCAGTTTATCTGCACAGGAATGTGGGGCCATCTGGTCCTCCAGCTGCCAGCTTGCTGTGCATCCTCCTCACTCCAGCTGTCCATCTCTGCCCCTCTTACCAGTCTGGATAAATGTTTCTTCTTTAACTCCTTGGTTGTTGGACTTCCGTACAGTTTGATATTCTGTCCGTTCTGATTGTTTTTTGTTTTTTAATTTGTTGTTACTCTTTTGGTTGTGTGAGGTAGCGAAGTGCATCTACCAACGCATCCATCTTGGCTGGAAGTGTCTATGTTAACTTCCTTTCGATAATCTTTTAAAATTGTTGAGCAGGTCCCAAGTTTGTGATCACTAATATAGAAAATGTACATATCTAGGTAATAAGACATCATTGATTTTTTAATATTTTTTATAAAAGTAAAAGAAAAGAGGGCAACATAAAACTAGTAGGATTTTTTTTTTTAAGATTTCATTTATTTTTAGAGAGAGAGGAAGGAAGGGAGGGAGAGCAACATCAATGTGTGTCTGTCTCCTGTGTGCCCTCCACTGAGGACCTGATCTGCAACCCAGGCATGTGCCATAACTGGGAATCTAACCGGTGACCCTTTGGTTGTATTTGAGAAACTAGTGCATCAATATCTGGTTTGAAAGAAGTAGTTGCAACTCTCAATGGGTTCTCAAGGTGGTCATCACATATTTTGGTTTTAATTTTACTCTTAGTGTGTTTCATTCTTGAAAACAGTTGCTTGCAAATGTAGGTGCTGCTAAATAGCAATGACATGAGTAAGGTGTGATTGAAATAGTGAGAGTGTACACATTATTTTACATGACATTGAGACACATAATCACAAAACAAATCTCATAATGTTTTCAGTAATTTACAATTTTGTGTTGGACCATATTCATAGCCATCCTGGGCCAAATGCAGCCCAGGAGCCACAGGTTGGACACCTCTGTCTTAGATCATTGCTTGGTATTATCTAGGGAACCCAAAATATTTGAGTAACTAATAACTAATAGAGAGAAGCAGGTAATTTGGAGCATGGGGGTGATTTTGTTTTATTTATTTAGTTATTTGTTTTTTTCAAGATCAGATAAGATTGGGGGCATTTAGGGTGGTATGGCTATAGACTAGTTATTTATTCTTTTAACAGGAGAAAATGTTCAAAATGTATTATGGAGGTACATGTTAGGGTGCAATAAGATTATGAGACCCAAAAATGTGTTGGACAGTTGAGATGGTATAGTAAATACTGTGCCATTTTGGACAAAGAAGAAGCAGGAGTCTGGGATTTCAAAGGAAAAGTAAACAATTCACAGATAGACAATGTCAATGTAAAAACATTCAAACATAAGAGTTTATTTGAGCCAAACTGATGACATGCTGGGAAATAAGACCTCAGATGCTCCCTGGATGAGGGTGATTTTAGAAGGAAGACTTTGGTTAGTATTTATTTACCCAATAGAAGGTATTTATTGTATATCTGCTAGGTAGCTGATTTGCATTGAGGTACAAAGCCAATGTGTGAAAGAATTTATGGTCTGGTCGGGAGACATTTGTAAATGAGTATTTTCAACTCTGAATAGTACAGTATCTATGTACATGTTGTTAGCAGTATCAAGGATGGACATAAAATGTAGCAGCATAGGGGTGTTTTCTTTTTAATTTTTATATTATTTTGAATAAATACTTGCCCAGGTCAAATTTCAAAAAGTGTACAAATATAAAAAATAAGTTCCTCTATCATGACTCTCCTTGTCTCTTATGATTTTTTGGTTTCTTTTGATAGAGGTATCACAGCAGTTTCCGGTATATATTTCCAGAATTATTCTTTATGAATATAAAGTATATGCTTGTTTGTAGTTTTGTACACGTATATAGCATGCTGGACCAGTTATACCCAGTGTTTTTCACTTTATATCTTAGAGATAGATCTAGATGAGATATAGAAGGTCCTTGTGTTTTTTAATTGTTATGTATATATAATTCAGTGGGGTGGAGGTAATATATTTTATTTAGCTGAGTCCCTCTTAATGGACTTATAGGATATTTCCAGACTTTTGTTGGAAATAGTGCTGCAAAGAATATCTTTATATAGTCTTTGTATGCTTGCTGGGCAAGCATATCTGTGGGATAAATTCCCAGCAGTCTGGAGACCTTATTGAAGAGTGGTGAAACTAGAGGAGGAGATCATTTATTAGGTTTGTTCTAGTAATGATGAGAAACTGAAGTAAGGTGCAGGCAAAAGGAGTGGAAGCAGAGAGAATGAATTAGAAACTGTATATTTTATCAATTCTAAGATGCACATCGTTTTTCACATTTTAATATATTTGAAATCTGCATTTTATAGTTAATGGTTTCATTCAGCTAATTGGAAGTACTTTTAAAATTCCTTGGTGGTATGTAAAATGTTGCATGTTATAAACAGTGGTTTCTTTTTAAAAATTTCTTTTATTCATTGATGAGAGAGAGAGAGAGAGAGAGAGAAACATTGATTTGTTGTTCTACTCATTCATGTATTCATTGGTTGATTCTTGTATGTGCCCTGACCAGGGATTGAGCCCGCAACCTTGGTGTATAGGGGTGACACTCTAATCAATTGAGCTACCTGGCCAAAAAATGGTTTCCTTTTTTCTTTCTTTCTTTTTTGGGTTAACATTTCGTCCCCTTCAACCCCCTGCTTCCCCCAGTTATCATACTGTTGTCCATGTCCATGAATCCTTTTTCATTTTTGCTCAGTTCTTCCCTCCCCCTCCCCCATTAGCTGTCATCCTGGTCTCTGTCTATGAGTCTGTCTGTATTTTGCTTGTTAGCAACTATGGAACATTTACACAATGGAATACTACTCAGCCATAAAGAGAAAATTTAACCTTTTGTGACAGTATGGATGGACCTGGAGAACATTATGCTAAGTGAAATGAGCCAGTCAGAGAAAGACAAATGCATGACTTCACTTACATGTAGAATCTAATGAACAAACTGAACTAACAATGATTTCTTAAATTGAGAAAAATGCAGTAATTAATAAAGAAGGAAGGATTCACAAGACCTAAAAAATAAGGGGAAACAAGAGTCAAGGTTGACATACCTTTTTTTTTTTTTTCACTTTTCAGTATGTAGGCCATTTTTCTCTTTTCTGTATGGACTTCATAGTTGATTAATGGTTACATAAATTTTGTGAATTGAATAAACCAACTCCACTATTGGTGGGTATTTAGATTCTAAGTTTCTTTGACTCTTTTTTAAAGATTTTATTTATTTACTTTTAGAGAGGGAAAGGAGGGAGGAAGAGAGAGAGAGAGAAATATCAATGTGCAGTTTCTGGGGGTCATGGCCTGCAACCCAGGCATGTACCCTGACTGGGAATCGAACCTGCGACACTTTGGTTGGCAGCCCGTGCTCAATCCACTGAGCTACGCCAGCCAGGGCGCTTTGACTCTTTACAGATCATTAATAACACTGAACAGTTTCCTTTTAGAATTAGGGAACATTTAGATTTAGTGGACTTCTACATAATTGTATATAGCAATATTTAACCAATGTTCTGAGTGACAAATTACTTAAAGAACGTCTGAGTTGGTACCTTATGAATGTCAGGAGACAACTTTGAAATTTTTAGTTTAGATGTGGCTCTTTGATGTACATGGAAGTCATTTTGTTTGTGACTCATGTTCTAAAAGCAGTAGTTAAGGCAAAAGATTAGCCTTAAAACTGTTCACTAATTACAATATTTATGCATTTTTTTATCAGCAACCTTGTACAGACATATACATGTATGTGTATGATGTATACTGTAACTGGTATCATATAATTCCATGGAGTGGACCATTCAGAAATTAAGTCAATTGAATGTTGTGATGCTTGGAACACCAGCAAGTTTAGGAAGATTCAGAGTTGCTGGTTCTTCTGTTTCTCTTCATCTTTGTAAATATAATCTTACTATTTCTTCCAGGTCTTCATTAGTCAATATTTCTCTGTGGCCTCCAATTTCTTTCTGAAATTTAATTGCCTTTGTCCCTGAACATTTAACTCTGTTGTTTTTGGTCTTAAACTCTTGCTCAGTACTTATGGATGAATTCTTGTAAGTTAAATGTAAATATGATATGACTAAGATTAAGCTATAGCTCTTGAATCTGTCATTTCTTTGTTGGGATAGTCTTTGTAATTCATTTTATAGAGCATGTGATATTTACATAAGACTTTTGGTTATTGGGGGTGACAGATAAAGTAGTTCCAGGGTTCTCAAAACCGTGACATCTGTCACAGAGTTAGTACATTATTTCCCAGTCTCAACAAGAACACCTCATCGAGAGGGAGTTTCAGGCACATTTTAAGCTTGTTGATTAATCTTTTCTTAGATAAACTTAATTGTAAATCTGAGCCCTTGGACAAAATATTAAGGTATTCATTTTAAAAAATAGTAAATAAAATAAGCACATTGATTCTATACAACACAGTTCAGTAGTTTAAGTTCATAAGAAGAGCAAGAAAGCTCTGAACTTTAGCTCTGAAAGGACCCTTAGGAACTACTTAAATATATTCAGCTTAAGTTCACCAAGGGTCTTAGCTCAGCACTACACATAGGTGACCTCATGTCCTGAGGTTATCAACACACTGTGAACTCTCACACAGTGTCCCAGTTTGGATGCTATGTGATTATCCTCACGTTGTGATGGAGCAGTGTGGTACTCAGATTTTCTCTGTAGTTACAAGAGTGTTCTTTCTCACGCCTTGATATAGTAGATAATTATTCAGGTAATTATTTTTATTAACCTTCAACAAAGCAACTAAGTAATTTTAAGGAAGCTGGCAGATTTAATAAAGAGAAGATATGGATTCTTTGGGGAATGGTGTAATTTTTCTTCTCTAAATATTTTCATGACACTGCCATTATTTGTACTAAATATCCTCACAAATATTTATTTAACTGGGATATTAAAGCCAGAGGATATGTTCTAGATAATATATTATAAATCAGTTATTTTATATACTTTCTCTTTAATATAAAAATCATATAACATTGCATATAACTATCCTGGAAAATGTAGAAAATATCCTATTTTATTTATGGAAATACACATTTTCTTTCCTTTGTTTTTCACTAACTCTAATTCAAGCATCTTCCTGTTATTTATAGACAATTATCAACCACATAATATAGATGAACCTTTATTTACTATTTCCCTATTGTTATTCTTTAGGGTATTCTAGCTTTTGTATAATTATAAATAACATTTTTGTCCATGGGGTCTTTTCTTCATTTTGTTTTTCCTTTCAACATCTTAATTTTACAAATTAAGTCAGATAGAAACTAATGAAAATTATTGTTCTTGAGGGTTACAGCTTAGGTCTTCTGACTGGCATGTTCTGCCCTTTCCATTGTACCATAATGCTTGTTCTCTACGATTGAAGGAACACTCAGGTTGAAATACTTTCTGTATTATATCAACCCATCTTTGGAACAGGCAGGACAGACATAAAATGTTAATAATAATTCAAGTTCAAAATTATTTAACCCTTCTGCCACCAGGTTAACAGTTTAGTTTTGAAGTTACTTAAGCTTAAATCTGTAGTGCTTCTCCTATTGTCAGTCTCTTTCCCCTTCTTCATAATGAGAAAAACAGGGTTAAGTACTTACTTTCTAGACTATTGAAGAATTGCTGTTGTGAGAACACTGATTTTACATCTAGATTAACTTCTGCAGCAGCCCCTAGCATACCTAACTGTGCCTCAGATAAAGTCTAGTCCCTTTCTATTCTGTATAACTACACAGAAACCAGTTGCTGTACTGGATTATTAACTAAACTGAATAGAAAACTATTCGTTATTGTTCATTCTTTTTCCTCTTTTCATTGTATTTTTCTTCTCTTTTTTCCCCTAATTTATCATTCAAAAAATAGTTACAAAAACCTGCTATGTTAGGCATGGTCCCAGGTGCTGAGAGTTCAACCGTAAACAAAACTGACAAAAATCCTTCCCCCCTCGTGAGGCTTATATTCTCATGGGGGGAGACAGGCAAAAAATAATTAAATTCTATAGTATATTGGGAAATTACATATTATATGGGAAAATAAAATAAGGAAGGATGATAGGAGTGTTGGTGGCTTGGTGTTACACTTTTCTTGGTCCAGGAAGTACAGGAAGTCACTGAGAAAGTGATATTTAGGCAGATATTTAAAGCTGATAAGAGAGTAAACCATGAGACTGTATGCGAAGAGAACGTTCCAAGCAGAAGCAGCAGGGGGTTTAAAGGACCTGGAGACAGGGAGTATACCAGGTGTGTGTGTTGTAGGTCTTGCAGCAGCAGGGTGGCCAGAAGGACTGGAATGGAATAAATGGTGACCAGAACAGGGAATTGGAAAGATAACAGGGGCCAGATTGCTTAGGATTTACAGGCCATTATAAAGACTTTGACCTTCACTCTGAGTAAGGAGGGGAGCCATTATTGGAGGGATTTAAGCAATGGAGTGATATGATCATATTTTTATTTTAAAAGGATCACTCTTCTGAGTTGAGATAAGACTGAAGTGTGGGGCAAACAAAGACAGAAACAGAAAAACCAGTTAGGAGGCTACTACAATAATTTTAGCAAAAGGTGATTATGACTCAGACCAGGAGGCAATGGTAAGTAGTAGTTGGAGTCTGTGTATTTTTTTATTTTTATGTGTACATTTTTAATCCTCACCTGAAGATATGTTTTTTTATTGATGAGAGAGAGAGAGAGAGAGAGAGAGAGAGAGATCAGTTGTCTCCTGTCCACACCCTGACTGGTAATCGAACCCACAACCTTTTGGTGTACAGGATGATGCTCCATCCAGCTGAGCCACCCAAACAGGGCTGGAGTCTGTGTGTCTAAAAAAATTTTATTACTTTTTTAGTAATTTCAGATTTAAAGTTTCAATATATTACAAAGACCTCCTGTGTCCCTTTCACCCAGATTCCCCAGTAATTAATGTCTTACTGTATTTGCTTTACCATATTGCCCTCTGCATATACACACATACATACACCCACACGCATATACACGTACTATTTTCTGAACTATTTGAAAGAATGGTGCAGATAACAATGCCATATTTAATACTTCACTGTCTTATTTCCTACAGATTCTCCTTATATAATTGTATTAATAAGCTTGGGATGCCATAAAAAATACCGCAAGCTGTATGTTTGTGTCTTAAACAACAGAAATTTATTTTCTCACAGTTCTGGAGGATGGAAAGCTCAAGATCAAGGTCTGACAGAGTTCAGTTTCTGGTGAAAGTTCTCCTCCTCATTTGTACATGGCCTGTTCCTTACTGAGTCCTCACATGGTGAGATTGAAGGTGGGGAGATATCTTTCGTCTCTCCTCCTGAAGACAAAGACACTCTTATCTTCTTAGAAGGCTCTACTGTTATGACCTCATTAATTACCTCCTTATAGGCCCTATCTGCAAATATAGTCATATTGGAGGTTAAGACTTGAATGTATACATTTTGGGGAGATATAACTTAAAACATTGCAACAATTGTAAGATCTGTACAACTGCCAAAATCAGGAAATGAACAGTGATGTAATACTACCGTAAAATCCATAGACCGTGGTTGAATTTTGCCAGTTATCCTAATAATGATCTTCAACGGTCCAGGGTCATATTAATTGTTATGTCTTTTTAGTTTTCTTCATCTGAAACAGTTCTTCAGTCTTTCCTTATCTTTCATGACCTTGACATTTTTTAAGAATATGGACCATTAATTTGTGTGATATCCATAAATTTGTGTTTTTCTGATGTTTCCTTATTAGATTCAAGTTACCTAGTTTTGGGCAAAAATACCACAGAAGTGATGTTGTGTTCTTAATCCGTTGTATTTGGAGGAACATGATGTCAATCTGTCCCATTAAGAGTGACATTAGCCCTGGCTGGTGTAGCTCAGTGGATTGAGCGCGGGCTGTGAACCAAAGTGTCGCAGGTTCAATTCCCAGTCAGGCCACATACCTGGGTTGCAGGCCACGGCCCCCAGCAATTGCACATTGATGTTTCTCTCTCTCTCTCTTTCTCCCTCCCTTCCCTCTCTAAAAATAAATAAATAAAATCTTTTTTTAAATGTTTTTTTAAAAAAGAGTGACATTAACTTTTTATCAGTTGGTTAAAATGGTGTTTGCCAGGTTTCTCCACTATAAAGTGAGTATTTTGTGAGGAATTCGTTTGCAACTATATAAATATCCTGTTCCACATTAAACCTTTTCTCACTAGTTTTAGCATCTGTTGATGATGGTTGCTTGAGTCAGTTTTTACTGCCATGGTTGCCACATGCTGATTTTTTAAATTACCTCATTCCTTATAGATTTATTAGTTGTCATTTGATTATAAGGCAGGACTTTCTCCCTTATTTACTTATATCAGTATATTTTCATGGATTGCTATTTTATTCAGTGGGTTATAATTATTTATTATTTTTTGACACTTGTCCATTTCATAGGTTTGGCCACTAGGAACCTCTTGAAGATTGCCTGTGTCCTTTTGACATTATTATTTGAGCACTTTTTAACTTCATAGTACATGTTCCAAGTTCTTTACTTTTTTCCTGGCATGGAATCAACCATTTCTCCAAGAAGCCCTGGTTTCTCTTAGAAACCAATATCTAGATATTAAGTAATGGGACATTATTACTTCATGGTCTTTCCTTTTTGGAGGGAGAGACATCAGTGTGTAAGATATATATCAATCTGTTACCTCGCCTCCAACTGGGGGCCCGGGCATGTGCCCTGACTGGGAACTGAACTGGTGACCTTTCTGTCCACAGGCCAGGGCTCAATCCACTGAGCTACACCAGCCAGGGCTACTTCTAGGCCTTTTCAATTGAGAGTTAGAAAATAGTCATATGTACACACAAATGCCCATAAGAACACACACATATTCAGTCACTGTGTTTTCTATATAAAACTGTGAGTTCATACCAAGACTTCCAATTATAATCCAGCACCACAGAATTTATTCTAGCCTTGCTTTTTTCTGTATTTGTAATTTCCTAAGTCTGTATATTTCAAAGGTAGTATTAGTAAGATTCTGTATTGTAAGTTTGGATATGGAGTGTGGAAGACAGAGAGGAGTCAAGAATGACTCCAAGTTTTGGGTTGAAAAGAAGGCATTTACTGAGATGGAAAAGACTGGAGGAGTAGACAGTTTGGAGGAAGACATAATGAGGTCACATGGTGAGTGGTAGCTGTGTATTAGGCATCCAAGAGAAGATGTTGAGTTGGCAATTTATTTGAGTCTGTAGTTCAAAGAAGAGTTCCAGGCTGAAATATAAATTACTTTAAGACAACCAGATTACATTTGTTTAATAACCTATTACTCTGGAAGCAGCAGATATGTGTTGTAGAATGTTAGGAAACAGGCAAGCAAAAAGTAAAAAATAGGCATCAGTACTATTAAACCTTATTTCCATAGCCTTTCCCATCTCTTGTACAGATTGTTTCCTAACATGAGATCATTCTGTGATTGCCTCTTTTTCAGTTGATGATTTCATCTAATCCCAGACCACATTCATATTTCTTCAATTGATCCAAAAATATAATTTACAGCTAGTTAGTCCAAACATATCCAGTTCTCAAAAAAATATCAGATTGCCACATTCCTGGAGTCTCTTAATCTCTTCAGTATATTTTATGCCATTGAGTTGTTGATAAGACTGGACCAACTGTCCTGCAGAGTATTTTAACTTCTGAATTTGTCTGGTTTCTTCCTTGCAGTGTTATTAGTTCTTTTTATTATTTCTAACAGTGAAATCATTTGTTGCTTTTTCTAAAACACCCTTCTGTATAAAAGCTTTTTATGGCTTCTCTTAGCCACAGAAAAAAGGCTAAAACTTTTTAGCTCATTATTTAAGTCCCACCAGACTTTGTCATGTTTGCCTACTCTCCCAGCGTTCTTCCACCCAGACCTTCCTCCTCAGACAGGTAGTGATTAAGAATGTAGATTCTGGAGCCAAACTGTATTTAAATCCCAGCTTTACCACTCACTAGCTATGACTTTGAACAATTCGCTTTATTCTGTGTTGTAATGGAGATAACAGTACCAAAGGGTGTTGTAAAGACAATCAGTTAATATTTGTATCATCTTTAGAACAGTGCCTAACACACAGAAGGTGGTAGTAAGCACTTGTTACACAGGGCTACTCGGCACCTTTGCTCATGACTTGTTCTCACTGGAGTGCTCTTCCCCTTCCTTTCTGGATGTGAAAAATTTAACTTCATCAAACATTTAACTAGTATTGATTGAACACCCATGAGACACTGAATAAGACATTGGGGGCATGGCAAAAACAAGACAGAAAGACTTCTAGCCTTCAGGGAGTTTATACTCTAATGAAGGGTGCAGTCAAGTACACTGCAGTGAGATAAGTGTTGACAGGTTAAGTTCAGGGTTCACTAAAGATTTAGACTTGTGGAGGAAGCTTCAGGGGAGATGTGAGATACAAGCTGAGACCTGAAGAAAGAAAAGGAGTAGCCTATTGAAATGGGTGACACTTCAAGGGAAGGGGGTGGGGTTTGGAGATGAGAACAGTGTTGTTCCCCAGACTGGAGTCTTAAGGGAGAGAGTGGCTGAAGTTGAGGCTGAACAAGTAAGCAAGAAGTAGGGCATAGAGGATTTGGAAAACATTCAGGATGGTCCTTGTCAAATTCCATTTCCTGTAGGCATCTTCCCAGACTACCTCAGCCAACTTCTCTCATTCCTCCTGAATTTCTTAGTGTTCTGGCTAGAGTGGAGGTTTTGCATTGGGGAAAAGTAGCAATAAAATAATTGGGAGGTAATTTGTTTTGAGAAGTAGCAATGAGATGGAGGGTCAGAATCTGACGTGAATAAAATTTAAAATTGTGGACATTTTTCTGTGGAAGAGTAGAAAACATTAAAGATTATTCAGAGTGGGTTATAGAAAAGGACAATTCTGAGAGACAGAGAGAGGGGGAGAGGTTTCTGGGAACCGTAATTCATTAAAGATAGAACTTTGATTTTGAAGAGGAAGAGGTGAGACTGGAACAGAAGGTAAAATCCAGATCGTAAATGGAGTCTTAAGATGTCTGGGCATTTTCCAGTAAGCCATTGGAAATCACTGACAGATTTGATATGAGAAATAACTGGACATTGTTTGCATATTAGAAGATGAATTTAGCAACACTGTAGGGAGTAAATTTGAGGGGGCCAAATCTAGAGGCAAGATAAGCAGTTAGGAGGCCGTCGAAATGGTAATCCAGGTCAAGGGTAAAGAACCCTACAAAGAGCTTTAGTAGGAAGAGAAGGAGAAGAAGGATAAATTTGATGGACGTTATTGGAGACAAAATTGGCTAGACTTGGAGATTTATCAAATGGGGGTGACCATCAGATAGGGAGAAGGAGGAGTCAAAAAAGATTGCTAAAATTCTGACTAAATACAAGAACAGTAACAGATGGAAGAGGGGAACCTTTAGTAGTAAAATGTTGAAAAATTAGCTGAAGGTGCCTCTGAGACTTAGCACTGACTGGTAAAGGAACTCCAGGCTTGATATATATGGATATGGGAGCCGTGGTTACATAGGTGGTTGTAGTTAAGGGCATGGAAGAGATGATTATGCTGATAGCATTCCATTTTCTGTGTGCTAAGCACTGTCCTTAATGCTTTTCATACATTATTTAATTCTTGTATTAACCAGTGGAATTGTCATTTTACAAAGAGAGAAAAAGTAACATATAAAAGAGTTAAGTTATGCATAAGACTCCAAAACTAGTAAGTGATAGAGCCAGGAATGGAACTATTTGACTTAAAATGTGAAGTAAAACACCATGCTGTGGGTGAATAGAGAAGAGTGCTCAGAGGAGAATACCAGAGAGCGTTGACATTTGAAGCAGGATAATTGCAGCAGAGCTGCCTGACTCTACATGCCCACATGTGTATATGTGGAGGAGCCAGAGAGAGAGGAGGAAAATCAGGAGAATGGTTATGACAGTAACCAAAGGAGGAATTACTGAAACAGATGATTCCGTATGCCAAAATCCACAAAGAAATGATATTTGAAAAAATTTCCATTGGGTTTTAGTAAGTTGGAATGTATTGGTAACTTGGGTAATTGCTGTTCGCGTGGAGTGATGGTAATGTAAATGAGATGGCATAATTTATATAAAGTTTTTTAGCACAGAGAATTACTTTTTTTTTAAATAGGGAAGAAAGAGAGATTAATTTCTCCCATACCATCTTCTCTTAATCTTATTTTTTTCTAAAGATTTTATTTATTTATTTTTAGAGAGAGGGGAAAAGAAGGAGAAAGAGAGGGAGAGAAAAATCAGTGTGCGAGAGATACATCAATTGGTTGCCTCTCACATTCCCCCAACTGGGAACCTGGCCTACAACCTAGGCATGTACCCTGTCTGGGAATTGAACCGGCGACCTTTTGGTTTGCAGGCCAGCACTCAATCCACTGAACCACACCAGCAGGGCAAGAATTACATTTTTTAAGTACAGAAAAAAAGTAACTTCTGTAATTATGGAGTTAATAAGAGTTAAGCTAGAGACAGTGAATACAGCAAACTCTTTCAGATTCCTGATTCTGAAAGACCTTAAGTGACTCACCTAAGTTGATCTGGATGGATTTAAATGTGGATACAGTTTTTAAGAGAACATAATTCCCATCCGATTATTTATGTTCTGTCTGTGAAATAGCATAGAAGTTTATCAGTGAGAAGGAATGTGGTAATATAGGAGCTTGGAAAGAGTGGTAGGCAGTTGAAATAGCTCTTACTGCAAATGGGAGAAGGTGCAGACTAGGAATATGTGAGGGTCCAGCCGTTTCAATCCTCCTGATAGAATTTTTCTTCAGAGGAACGCAAGATCAGAAATAAAGTTGTAGCAAAGGCATTCGGTTAGATTGATCCAGATTGATCTAGATTTAAGGTCGTTGAGTATATGTGCTAGAAAGGCTAATACATTTGAGGGGAGAAGGAAAATATGAACGTTTTGATGAAAGAACAACTTGAATAGTGGGTCAAAGACTCTGGAATTGATGGAGAAAAAATTGAGTACTAGAAGGGGCTGCAGAGAAAATTAAGAACTGATATTTTGATGAAATTGAACAACAAATATAATGGAAGTGGGAAGGTTGTGGTCAGAAAAGGGGATTTTAAAAATATAAAGTGTTCTAGGAGGTTATAGAATTTGAGATCAAGAAACTGGGAGACTGGAAAACGATGGATCATCCATCTACGTGGATATTAAAATTGTCTGGGATAACAACAAAACTTGGGGTAGTGTTGCTCAAGGTTCCAGATAGTAAATTGATTAGACCTTGTCATGGGCCTTTGAAAACGGTCGATCTAGATGTGTTTGTGGGATCAAATTACTTATTTCCCAGGACATTCACTTAGTGATGGAAGTAGCCGCAGAACTTCATCTCCAGTAGATGTATCTGAGTGGTATTTGGACTGGTGGATCTACAATAATAATGTAGAGAAAGTTAAGGAATTTGCCTGAGGTCACATTCTGACTGGATTCTAAAGCCCTGGTGTTTTTTCAATAAGTTGAGCTGCTGCCACTCAATTTTTTGTTTTCCCAAATGTTTGGGAGGGCAGTTTTGTTTTTTCTTCAGCTTCTTCAGAATTAATGAGTTTTTTTAGTGTCAAGCATCTATAAAGTAAAGTAGAAATTTATTCAAGGAGTACTCTGAACAAAAACATACCCTGAAGCAGTCAAGGTTTTTAGGTACTAGTTCAATAGGTTGATTATATTAGTTCATTTGTCTCTCCATCCATTCATCCTTCTAATAGTAGATATGCAGTTTGAGAACATTTAGAATAAATTGAACTAACTATAAGTTGACTCATTTGGTTTTATTTATTGTCTTTTGTCATCTCTAGCTGCCTATCCCCACCGTTTGAATCTCTTTTACCTTGCCAATGATGTCATACAGAACTGTAAAAGGAAAAACGCAATCATATTCCGTGAATCATTTGCTGATGTACTTCCTGAAGCAGCTGCTCTAGTGAAGTAAGTAAATTCTTACTGTTCTTTGGGATGTAAGCTTAGAAAAATTAGAATTTTATTTTCTATTTTTATTTTTATTTCTATTTTCTATTTTTATTTTACCCATTAGTAAGAACTGTAATAGTTGTACATGCTTCAAGATCCAAGTAAATTTTGTCCAGTTGTTCATGGTAACCTTCCTGCTAATACACACATTTTTTAAAATTCTTTGTTCCCTTTCTGAAAGCTTGTTATTTACTGCTTGCCTCTGCCTGCCTATTTTATCATATGTATCTCCTAGTCATACTCTCTGGCTGTACTTATTTCTAGCTGCTTCTTCTGTTTCTGTATTTTTTTTTACACATTTGCACACTTCTTTTAAGAGTCTTTCTGAAATATTGTCCCCTCCACAAAATCTGTATATTATGGGAAAATGGAAATGTTTATTACCAACTGCATGTTGATTTATTCCATTCTTAGTAAAACTGTACCCAGAATTTTCCAAAGTGATGGAACACATAATCTGATTTTCTTTTTGCCCTGTTTTAGTTGTTTTCCTTGTGTTTCATTTATATTTCTGAGTTGTTTGGTACAAGAGACACACACATGGAGGATAAATAATTATGTGGAACAATTAAAATAGCTAAATATTTCCTCAAATTATATATTTATTAGCATAATATTATATTTGTTTACATATATGAAGATGCTATATCTTTGATCCAGTTGTTAGTAATAACCCCATCAGAACCGAATGACCCTTGTTCCTTCCTTTGGATTGTTAACTTGAGATGTCTGCTTGGGTATTACAGAAGATCAGAATGTGGTCCTACTTTAATGTACTAAGTAATAAAGGTTTGTACACATGTATGAAATAATAATAGTAGCACCTTACATTTATTGAACACTTGAAATTGACCAGATATTATGCTGTGTGTGCTTTCAGTCATTTAATCCTGTGAACAACTGTATAAAGTATTGATAGCTGCTACTCTTATTCCCATTTTAAGGAAGAGGAAACTGTGGTTTAGAGAGATTAAGTAGCTTGCCTAAGCCCTCACAGCTTTTTGTGTGGGGGTATAGAATTCCCATCCAAGCCTCTCTAGACCCCAAAGCCCGCATTCTTTGCCACCTAACACTAGTCTGTGTTACCTCTTTATATATATATATATAAACCCTGTAATTTTGAGTAAGAAAAGCAATATGCTGGGTGATCTCCACTTAGAGTATCTGCTGTGACTATCACTGTAGTCTTTTTAAAACTTAACCTAGTGTTTCCTAGACCTAGATTTCATGACCTAGTTCATGGGTGTCAGCTTTTATTTTACCATATAAAGATATTTTTTAAAAAACAACTACCTTGTATTACTATTACTGTTACACAATAAAAGATGGGAAAGACATAATCTCAAAATAAAGTACAGTCTTTTTAATTAAAATTTAGGCTCTGAAAATGTTTTTAACTCAGGGAAGGGTGTTTTCAGAAACCTGTAGTAAATATCAAACCTAATGTGAAATGATAAACACATTCCAAGACAGATGCCTTCTATTATTACCATTCACCATTTTGTTGGTTAGTCCATTGATTTCTAAATAAATAAGAAGAATGTGTTTAGAAGAGACAGGATTGTCGTTATTTACATACAATATAATTACCTACATCAGGAGTGGGCAACTTTTTTTTTAAAAGGACCAGGTAGTATTCTGGTAGTATTCTTTTCTCTGAGGCTTTGCAGGTCATAAGATCTCTGTCCCAACTAGTCAACTTTGCCATTCTTGCATGAAGGCAGTGATAGACAATCACAGATAAATGGGGGTGGCTGTGTTCCAATAAAATTTTATTTACAGAAATGGGCAGCATGCCAGATTTGGCCCAAGGTTGATAGTTTGCCAATCCCTGGCCTAGGTAGAATCAGCTAATAAAATAGTTCAGTTAAACATCCAGATTCAAGTTCAACATAGAAAAGTATAGTATCTTTCCTATATATGCTAGCAGTAACCAATTTTAAAAAATGTAAGTTCCAGGCAGGTGACATAGATGAGTGAAGTGGGTTTGAATTTGCGGGAAAAAAAAACATCAAAAAGGGGCAGCAGCTAGTCAGCTCTAGCCTATCGCCATAAATATGAGCCCAGTGTTAACACACACTGCCAGACCTATCAGCGACTTTTTTCACTTTTTAAGCTAGGTTAAAAATCTAGATTTTTATATGAAGTCTCCCAGTTTTTAAATGTGTGAAGCTAAATCGCAATAAAAAATACTGTTAGCCAAACAATACACATCTGATGACTAAATTTGAGCCATAGGCAACCCATTAGAGACCTCTGTAATGAGGCATTATTTTATTCTTTAATCCCTTTATGGAGTTACTTGATTAAAAGTTGCTATGGGGTAGACTCCCTGTCATATGTTAAGACAGATGGCAAAAAGGGACACTAGTTTTTTGTTTTGTTTTGTTTTTTTAAGGCTTTTTTTTTTCTTAGATTTTATTGGTTTATTTTTAGTCAGTGGGAAGGGGAGGGAGAATGACAGGGAGAGAAACATCAGTGTGTGGCTGCCTCGCATCCCAGGCCTCTGCTCTGACTCAGAATTGAAGGACTGGGAATTGAGCCGTTACCCTTAGGTTTGCAGACCAGCACTCAGTCCACAGAGCCACACCAGCCAGGGTGGAAACTAGTTCTTTCAGATGGGTTGGGAACTTTTCCTTTCCAAATGATTATCTAATTATTCCAGTTCCTTCCCTCACTGGTTTGAAATTCCATGGGCTAAGAAGCTGGATATGCTAGTAGTTGTTGTAATGAACATATACATGTGAGAGGGAGGGGCATAAATGAAGATAAACCAACCTGATGATATTTATTTGCTATTTGTATCCTAGAGATTCTAGCTAAGGTACAAAAATGCTAACTCGTCTGCATATATATATATATACATCATTATGAGAACAGAATAGTTGACATTTCTATTTGAAACACAGGGAAAATGTCTTTATGAATGAATGTCAAGAGTTTGTTACCACTTGGAAAACTGTGGGCTATTCTTCCACTTCAATAATTTTTTTTATTTTTTCACCAATAGGTGTAATACACACACATGCCCATGTTATGTATAGATTGTAGAAGAATCTCTATAACTGAAGGTTTGCTTGTATTATATTAGAATTGTGTGAGAGTGGGTGTAGCTTTGATGATAGAACTTTCCTAAGGCCTGTTGCTATCCCAGGTTTTCATAAAAGGCAGTCATTTTTGCTTTTAAATTCTCTTCTTTAATTGAACTGAAAAGTGAATTTATATTAGTTATCATCATCAGAGCTTAATGTTTTTTGGGTTTTTTTTTTTAACTCTGGTGGTATAGAGATGTATGTATGACCTTTGTTGGGGTAAGATATCATGACAGATTTTGGGAAAACAGTGAGTTTGGTACTTTGAAATACACCCAACTTAAAGGGTTTCTTACGTAGTCGTTGATTAGTGAAGAATGTCTTGAAACCATTTGGAGTTTGAATTTTGGCAGTTTTCTCACCTTCTTACTAAACTGTCGGACCTACCTTTCTGCTGTGTTTACACTTTTTCTCTGGGAAACTTAATCTACTCATGGATTTAACTCTTAATTCATGTCTTAATAACTACAGGTACTACATCTGTAGCTCCAAATTTTGGACTGTCTTCAGTTACTTCTGGGATACTGCTTCATTGTTACATGATAATATTCAGCTCAAAATGTCTAAAGCAATAACATATGTTATGTTTGTATAAAGTCCTACTCCTATAATTTGTGTGAAAATATATTATAAATTGATATTATTATACAGTATTATTTGAAACTCATAGTAACCAACTTTGCAGATCAGCAGATTAGATTTTATTATTCCTTTTCACAAATGAGAACACTGAAGCCCAGAACAGTTAAGGAATTGCCCAAAGTAAAATGACAATTTAGTAGAAGACCTCAGACTGAAACAGATTTTTCTAACTCCTAGTCCTCTTTTATCTCTATTCTGCCATCTAGTCCCCCTAAACTTAACTTACAATTTTTATTTTATAGCGATTCCTTGGTAATTTTAGATTCTTAGCCCTTTATTTCTTTTTTTAAATTATTTTAAATATTTTTATTCTATTTTTACAGAAGGGAAGGAAGGGAGAAAGAAAGGGAGAGAAACATCAGTGCCTTTCATGTGCCCCTTAATGGGGACCTGGCCTGCAACCCAGGCATGTGTCCTGACTGGGAATCAAATCAGCGACCCTGTGGTTCGCAGGCTGGTGCTCAGTCCACTGAGCCACACCAGCCAGGGCTTAGCCCTTTATTTCTTAGTCATTTACCAGGGGCCTATTCTTCTTCCATTTCTTCCTCCTCCTCTCTCCACCTTTTAACTTTACATTATCTCTATTTAATATATTTACATTATTATAACAGCCTTCTATCTAGTTTCTCAGTTAGTGATATACTTTTCATTCACTTTAGGCTATGTACACATTGATGTCCAGAGATATGATGGTTTAATAAGGCCATAGGCTCTGGAACCAAGGTACATGGGTTTGAATCCTGGTTTTGCCACCTCCCAGCTCTGTAACTTTAGGCAATTTAAATTAGCCTCAGTTTCCTTTTCTGTATAAGGTAGCCAGTAATAGTCCCTACCCCACAGAATGTGGGAACTGAGTTAATAGTACATTTAAAAAGCTCAGAACACTGACTAGCATATAATAAACATTTAATAAATTTAATTGCTTCGATGATGATCATGATAATGATTACTTCTACTACTATTAACAAATTAATGTTACCAAATCACTACCCTGATCATGCTGTAAAATACATTTTTTTTACTACTTTACAATTTAACAAATTTTTTTCCAACCTTATTATTTCTTTGAGTCTCAAAATTATATAATTAGGGGCAAAAATTATTATCTTCATTTTACAGATGAGGATACTAATAATAAAATAACTGACATAAAACTACTTTAAGATATGTAATTAAACATTAAAAAATAAAAAAGAATGAGATCCTGTCACTCAGCCTCCCCTGAGTTGTTTGTTTGTTTGTTTTTAATCTTACAGTACCATTATCCAAGCTCCTTAGGAAGGTATTGAAAGCTCTCTACAATAAAATCTCAACCTTCTTTTCTATCTAGGTTGACAGCTGTCCCATGTACTAATGATGAACCATTGCTCTAGCCAGACACTCATACTATATGTTTTAATATAAGTGCTTGTGAATTTTTCTTCTTCTTCTTTCTTGGGAAGCAGTGGAGATTAGTAGTTAAGAATGTAAGCTTTGGAATTGGGTTGCCTGATCAGTTTCAAATCTTGTATCTACTACTTGTTAGACTAGTTATTTAATTTCTCTGAGCTCCAGTTTTGTTTTTTTCTTTTTCACTTGTAATAATACAGCTTGTATCTTAGGGTTGCTGTGAGGATTAAACAAGCTGATATATGTGAAGCACTTAATAAAAGTGTCAAGAACATCAAAGAACTCTAAAAATTAATGAACTAAGTATCTCATGAAGTTTAAAAAAAGAAGAGCAGAATAAGCCAAAAAAGGAAGGAAGTTTGTAATAAAAGCAGAAACTAATGAAACTTTTAAAAAGAAACATGCAAGGCGGTATTCAGGATAGTTATACTCTAGAGAAAGAAGAATGATGATTCCCAAAGGCTGGGGGGGAAGGAATAGGGGAGACAACTGTTTAATGGGTATAGAGTTTCAGTTTTGCAGGATGAAGAGTGCTGGAGTTGGATGGTGGGAATGGTTGCACAACACTACGAATGTACTTACTGCCACTGAACTGTTCAGTTGAAAATGGTTAAGATGGTAAATTTTATGTTATGTATATTTTACCACAATAAAAAGAAAATAGGGGGTGGGGGGCACAATAACCACAAGGCCAAATAAACATACAGTAGAAGGGTTCAACAAAGGAAACTTTGATTCTTTGATAAAATAATAGTCAGTAAACTTTAGATAAGATTGATCAAGAAAAGAGAGAAGGCATCAATAAACAGTATTAGGAATGTAAAAGGTGGATATGATTACAGTTATTGCAGATTCTAAGAAGAGGATAATATGAACAGGGTTATGCCAATAAATTTGAAAATTTCTACAAAATGGTTAAGTTCCTCAAAAAATACAAGCAACTATAGTGGCTTGAGAAAAAAAATAAGGAACTAATAATCCTATAACCATTGAATAAATTCTAATCAGTAGGCAGAAATCTTCCCATAAGAACATCCCCTTTTTTGTAATGGGTTTGCCACCAGAACATAGGTGTCATTAAAATCACCACTAAAGTTAAGCCAGAATGGTAAAGGAAAAGACTTGTACAAACACTGTCATCATTGTACACAAGTCCGCCACTTCTGGCCATCTGATCTACAAATACAATGGGATTGATCAAAGCCATTGACAAATTTGACAAGGAGGGAGTTGAGGTGACAAAGGGCTCCTTCAAGTGTCCCTGGATCTTGGAAAAGGTGAATGTAAGTGCCTGGTATCACTATTGATGTCGTCCTGGGGAAATTTGACCATTGGACATGCCCAAAGACACAGAAACTTAATCAAAAAAGATGATCATAGACACATTTCAAGCTAACTGTGCTGTCTCAGTTGTTTCTGCTTGTATTGGTGAATTTGAAGAAGCTATTTCCAAGCATGGGCAGACCCACGAGCATGCCTTCTTGGCTTACACACTGGGTGTGAAACAATTATTTATTGACATTAACAAAATGGCTTCAGTTGAGCCACCCTTCAGCAAGAAGAGATTCAAGTCAATCGTTAAGGAAGTCAGCACCTATTAAGAAAATTGGCTACAAACCTGACACAGTAGCATTTGTGCCAACTTCTGGTTGGAATGGTCAAGTGTAAACCTGCCTTCATTCAAGAAATAGAAAGTCACCTGTGAATATGGCAGTGTCAGTGAAACCACGCTGCTTGACGCCCTTGATTGTGTTGTGTTACCAACTTGTCTAATTGACAAGCCTTTGTGTCTGCCACTCCAAGATGTCCATAGTACTGATACTGTTCCTCTTGGCTGAGCACAGACTGGTGTTTTCAAACCCAGCATGGGGGTCACTTTTGCTGTTGTAACTGTTAGAGCTAAAGTAATATCTGTTGAAATACGCATGAAGCTGAAGCTTTGAGTGAAGCTCTTCCTGGTGATGGTGTGGTTTTCAGTGGCAAGGATGTGTCTGTCAAAGATGTTTATCAACACTCAGGTGATTATTTTGAACCATCCAGGCCAAATCAGTACAGCTCACAGTGCTTGCAAGGTCACTGAGCAGGGAAAATTGATCACCATTCTGGTAAGAAGCTGGAAGATGGCCCCAAACTCTTGAAATAGTTAACGTTGTTTCCAGTAAAACCCATATCAGTTGAGAACTTCTCTGGGATTTTTGTTGTTGTTTTGCTGCTCATGCTATGAGACAAGCCTTTCCTGTGGGTGTCATCAAAGCAGTGGACAAGAAAGCTGCTGGAGCTGGCGAGGTTACCAAGGCTGCCCAGAAAGCTCAGAAGGCTAAATGAATTATTATTCCTAATACCTGCCACCTCAGTCTTAATGAGTGGTGGAAGAATTGTCTCAGAACCTGTGTCTCTATTCACTGTTTAAGTTTAATAGTAAAAGACTGGTTAATGCCTCTGAAAAAAAGTCTATTAAAATTATCACATATATGGTAATAAAAGCTAAGGGACAATACAAAAAAAAGGGGGCTCTGATGTTTTGTGAGTTCTGACCAAGATGGAGGCATAGATAGAACACTTTGCTTCCTGGCACAACCAAAAGAAGGATAACCAATTTAAAAACAAAAAACAACCAGAACTGCCAGAAAATCAAACTGAGGAAGTCCGACAACCAATGAGTTAAAGAAACATATGTCCAGACTGGTAAGAGGGGTAGAGACAGGCAGCTAGCGCATAGAGGATTCCTGGCAGTAAAGTGGCTAGAGGACCAGGTTGGTGGGGAGGGGTTGCTGGCTGAGCTGTCAGTCCCACATTCATGTGTGCATAAGCCAGGAGGAATAATTGGAGAGCAAGACAGACCACTTATCCCAGGGCTTCAGTGCAGGAAACTAAAGATTCAAAGATCTCTGGCTGTAAAAACCTATGGGGGTTGCAGCAGTGGGAAAAACTCCCAGTCTTACAGGGGAGTCCACTGGAGAGGTCCAAGAGTCCTAGAACGTACATAAACCCACCCACCTGGGAATGAGCACCTGAAATGGCACAACCCACTTGTGGGAAATGAGGGAAGTGACAGAAAGTGGAGCAAGAGCCGAGCAAGTGGCATTGTTCCCTCTCTGACCTCTCCCCTACACACAGTGTCACAACCCAGCCAAGTGGGTTGCCCCTGATGGTGAATACCTAAGGATTCACCCCTTACTATGTAATATGGTCCAAATGGAAGAACAGATCAAAACTCCAGAAAAAGACTAAGCAATGAGGAGATAGCTAGCTATCAGATGCAGAGTTCAAAACACTGGTAATCAAGATGCTTACAGAAATGATTGAGTGCAGATGCAAAGTAGAAGAAGTAAAGGGTATACAAAGTGAAATAAGGTATACAGGGAACCACCAGCAGAGGGAAGGAAACCGGGATTCAAATCAGCCATTTGGAACGGAAGGAAAGAAATAAGCATTCAGCTGGAACAGACTGAAGAAATAAGAATTCAAAAATATGAGGAGAGGCTGAGGAACCTCTAGGACAACTGTAAATGTTCCAACATCCAAATCATACTGCCAGAAGGAGAAGAGGAAAAGCAAGAAATTGAAAACGTATTTGAAAAAATAATGAAGGAAAACTCCCCCAATCTGGCAAAGGAAATAGACTTCCAGGAAGTCCAGGAACTCAGAGTCCCAAAGAAGTTGAATCCAAGGGGAAACACCAAGGCACATCGTAATTAAATTACCCAAGATTAAAGAGAAGGAGAGAATTTTAAAAGCAACAAGAGAAAAGCACAGAGTTACCTACAAAGGAGTTCCCATAGACCTCTCAGCTGATTTCTCAAAAGAAACCTTACAGGCAAGAAGGTGTTGGAAAGAAGTATTCAAAGTCATGAAAGGCAAGGACCTCCATCCGAGATTACTCCATCCATCAAAACTATCATTTACGGCCCTGGCTCAGTGGATTGATTACGGGCTGCGAACCAGGCATCGCAGGTTCGATTCCCAGTCAGGACACATGCCTGGGTTGCAGGCCATGACCCCCAGCAACCACACACTGATGTTTCTCCCCTTCCCTTCCCTTCCCTTCCCTTCCCTTCCCTTCCCTTCCCTTCCATTCCCTTCCCTTCCCTTCCCTTCCCTTCCCTTCCCTTCCCTTCCCTTCCCTTCCCCCCCTCCCCCTTCCCTCTAAAAAAAACAAAAACAAGCAAAAAACTATCATTTACAATGGAAGGAAAGGCAGATAAAATGCTTCCCAGAAAAGGTCAAGTTAAAGGAGTTCATCATTACCATGCCCTTATATGAAATGTTAAAGGGACTTACCTATGAAAAAGAAAATCAAAACAGTGAACCATAAAATGACAAACACCTATGAAAAACTGAACCTAGAGAAGAACAAAAACAAACTAAGCAAACAACTAGAACAGGAATAGATCCACAGAAATGGAGATAGATCACATGGAGGATTATCAGTGGGAAGGGTGAGGGGAGAGGGGGGGAAAGGTGCAGGGAATAAGAAGCATAATTGGTAGGTACAAAATAGACAGGGGAGGTTAAGAATAGTATAGGAAATGGAGAAGCCTAAGACCTTGTATGTCCAACCCATGGACATGAACTAAGTAAGGGTGGCGGGGGGGGATGGAAGAGGGTAGGCGGGTGCAGGGGAAGGCATTTTTAAGTTTTTTTGTTTTCCACATTAGTACTTTTTACTGGAAACAACTTGACCAAAACTCTGTCACAGAATTTTGAGACCTATTAAAAAATGTTTAATGAGAAAAATAAAAAGAATGTCCCTGACCTAGAACCCTTACTAGCAAGCTCACCAAATGTTGAAGAAAGAAATAATTCCAACCTATACATTCTCGTTCAGAGAAAAAAGAGAGAATGCTCCTCAATTCATCTTAATGAGACTAACATAATCTTGACACCAAAACTAGACTGGAAGAGTATGGGAAAATTATAGAGGAATCTTACTGATGAACATAGATGCAAAAACAACCTGAATCTAGCAGAACCAAAGAGTATAATACATCATTACTAGGTAGGGCTTTTCCCAGGAATGGAGGCATGGTTTAATGTTGGAAAATAAATTCACATAATTCACTGTGCTTAAAAATTAAGAGAAAAATTGAATGATGATCTCAAAAGGTGCAGAAAACGTAAAAAATTCATTTATTATGAAATAAGCCAGGAACAGAAAGGAACGTCCTTAGTCCAGTAAACATATCCTCCAAAAATAAAAGCCTACATCAAACCTGCTACCTAAGAGGAACCAAACAAGGATGATGCCCAATAGTAACATTTCTGTTTAACTTTGTAATGGAGTTCCTACCCAGAGCAGTAAGCCCTCCTTCACCACCAACACCCCCCAAAAGAAAGAAGAAAGAAAGAGTATAAATGAAAGGATTGAAGAGCAAAAAACCCAAAATTGCCATTAATTGCAGATGATATGATTGTATACATGGAAAATGAAAAAATATTATAGGTAAATTATTGATATTAAGAGAGTTGCCCCTACTGGGTGGCCCAGTTGGTTGGAGTGTCATCTCATACACCAGAAAGGTTGTGGATTCCAATCCCAGTCAGGGCACATACCAGGTTGCAGATTTGATCGCCAGTTGGGGCATATACAGGAGGCAACTGACTGATGTTTCTGTCTGACATTGATGTTTTTCTTTCACATCAGTGTTTTTTCTCTCCGCCTCCAACCCCCACAACTTCTCCCTCTCCCTGTCTTTCCTTCCTTTCCTTTGGCCCACTTCCTCCCTCCCTCTCTCTAAAAACCAGTAAAAAAAAAGTTTGGCAAGGTTGTTGGACTCAAATCAATGTAGTAAAATTATTTTAACTATGGAGTAGAAACAAAGTAAGAAAATGAAAAACATTTTAATTTTTTATGCTGGAAAAAAGAAATACAGTTGATTCTTGTTTTTCACAGTAATTATGTTCCATAAAGTTGCCATGAACACCAAATTAGTGAATGCTGAATCACTGTCCCTGGGGGAAATACAGATTCCTGCAAGTCCCTGGTCACAGTTTCATCAACCGATCGATATATAACCTTGCTTTATGTGTGTTTCAGTATAAAGATACCTTATTATAGATATATATATATTTTTAAATGTATTGTTGATTCATAACATTGACCTCACAGCAATGCCTAAACAAAGTTTAGTACAAGTAATTTCTTAGTAAGGCACATGACAGCCTTCTTGTGCTTAGAAATCTAAACAGAACTTCAGTACTAAGCTTGGAAACCATCATAAATAACAAATTTATCAACAAAAGGGCAAAAATGTGAAGAAATATAGCAGTAAATAAACTATGAAAAGGACATGTGTTTCTGGTATGATAGCTGAAACAAGAGAGCAGAGAGCATCATCCCCTTGTTTGACCTCATCTGAGAACAAGCACATTGACCAACTCAAAATTTTCACTACTTTGTGCATGACCAAGAATGACTGCAAAAGCGTCGTGTTGCTTTTGGGGTTACAAATAAATTTTAGAAAAACGGGTGAATTTGCAGATGTGGCATCTGAGATTAATGAATATTGACTATGAGTATACCAAGAAATAAATCTTAAAAGATGCATAATATCTCGCCCTGACTGGTGTGGCTCAGTTGGGTGTCACACCAAGAGCTAAGGGTCGCTGTTTCTGTTCTTGGTGGGTTGCAGGTTCCATGTTCAGTCAGGATGCGTGTGAGAGGCAGCAGGTCGATGTTTCCCTCCCTCTCTTTCTCCTTCCCATCCATCCCCTCTCTCTAAAAATAAATTAGTTAAGTGTGTGTAAATAAATAAGTAAATAAATTGTTTTTAAAAGATGCATAGTATCATCTCTGGAGAAACTTGTAAAATTTAATTGAGAAACGCTGAAGAAAACCTAAATATCTGTGGATAGGGAAAACTATTTAACAATGTCTGTTCTTCCCAGATTTATTTTATAAATCCAATACAATCTTAATTAAGATCTCAGTAGGATTGTTTTTCCCTGTATTTTACAAAGTGACTCTGAATTTTATATAGAAGTGCAGAGAGCTCCTTCCTCCCTGTCCTTTAAAAGAGAAAGCAGAGAAACTCTTGAAAAATGACCAGTGGGATGATTCACTCTACAAGATTTCAAGACTTACTAAAAGGGGTGTGGCATTGGCTCAGAGATAGCCAAGATGCAGTCTAGAAACAGACCGATATATGTGAATACTTGATTTATATATGAAACTATAGGTAGTGGGAAAGAACTTTTTCATAAATATTGCTGGGACCATTGTTTGTTTATATAGAAAAAATTAAATTTCACTCTCACCATACACAAAAATTAATTCCATTTATTTTGGAATTAATTACCTGACCATAAAAGAATGATAAAGCTTTTTGAAGACAATATAGAATGTCTCATGACTTGACTTCATAAGATTGCTAAACTCAGCTGCATTAAAACAAAGACCTTGCCATGGCTGGTGTGGATTGAGTGCCGGCCTGAGAACTGAAAGGTTGCGGGTTCAATTCCCAGTCAGGGCACATGCCTGGGTTGCCGGCCAGGTCCCCAATTTTGGGCATTCGAGAGGCAACCAATTAATGTATCTCTTGTACACTGATGTTTCTGGCTTTCTCCCTCCCTTCTCCTCTCTAAAAGTAAATAAATGAAAACTCTTAAAATTAAAAGAAAAACAAGAAAACCAAGGACTTTTCATTTATCAGTGGACATCATAAAGTGAAAAAACAAAGCAGTTGGCTTGAGTGCATGGCAGTGAGTGGATATCCTCGACTGTCCCACTTTCTGCCCTCATCACTTTGGTCGCGGGCTGTGTTACTTGAGCTCCTCACGGCTTCCACCTTCTCCTCCCTTCCCCATGGGGTGCACACACCATGACAAAGAAAGACAAGAAGTCCTTTGCCCATAGGTTGGTTAACTGGAAGCTCTTTGACAACTCGACCGCTGGAGTGTTGCTGGGATGCGCTACCAAGGGCTGGGGTTTCATTTTGCCCTTCTACCAAGTCCTTTATGGGTTCTTGGCTGCACTCTTGACACTCACAATGTGGACTGTGCTTCAGAACGATGAGGTTCCAAAATATTGTGGCCAGATTTCTAGTCCAGGACTACAGTTTTTCTAAAACCAGTGCCTGTGTTGGAATATTGATTCAGTATATTTGATTCAGAGTCCTGTAAAGGGTACATTGAAGACCTTAAGAAGTTGCTGAAGTCGTATGATTTAAGTGAACAGAAGAATCTCACGATCTGTTCGGATGGAATACTTTTTGAAGGGTCCCAGTTTCCTGTTGCTTATGCCAAACATGGAGTGAAGTAAATAATCCTGGCTTTGGCTACTCCAGTGGACACCCTTGTATTCTTCTGAGAATGAATGGAAGAATTGGATTACAGCCTCAAGGAGAACTAAGAAAAGAATGCTTTAGTAATTTTAAGAGTGAAAACATAACTCTATCAGCTTTTCCTTCCAGTGCAATTAGAGACTTAAAATATTTTCCATATTATAGGAAAAAATTGCACTTGATATTTCTATAGCCATTAGTTGCTCTCCAGCTTGTCTTTGGTGCTAGCTCTACACCAAAAGAAGTAACAGCCAAGTGCAAGATTGTTGGATCACCCAACCCAAAAAACCATGATGATCGTGCAAGTTTTTAGGACAAGTCGTGTTTAAAATCACAATGCATGCATAGTAGGAGTTAGGATATCTCCACAGAATAGATGTTGTGCTGTCTGTCTTCATTTTGTATCAGCTAGATCTGATATTTTAGAATCATGAGACCACCTTAAAGAAAGGTAGGGTGGTACGTGACACTGGGTAACAGCATACATGCTTCCAGATCATAGTGTTCAGTGTCCTCAGAAGCAACTGGCTGTTGCTTCTGCTGCCTTTGGTAGCATTGTACAGTCACTGGATAGGGACAGGGAACACCTGATTCTAAACTTGACATGTGGAATGGAGGTCTTGTCCTGTTCTTATGTGGTTTACTTGCCAAGTGTCTAAAACTTAATGTGTGCTGTGCTGTGCTATGTAAATATTTTATAGACTTAACGCTGGTTAGCTATCATATTTTGATACCGGCAAAGTTTTAGAGATGAAAAGGTAGGGAAAAAAGTGGTGTGTGGAGTTCTGTATGTGAAAAAGAAAAAAGAAAAGTAGATTTGAAAGATGGTCCTGGGGAAAAAAAATGAAGAACAAGCCACAGAGTGGGAGGAGATATTTGTAGTGCAGTCAACAATGGGACCATAAAGAATGATAAAATGAGAAGAAAAAGACCGCCCCCCCCCCATAAGTTTACCTGGCACTTATCATACTAGAAATTGTTTAAATATTTATTAATCACTTTTAATTTTTTTAAGATTTTATTTATGTTTTTAGAGAGGGGAAAGGAGGGAGAGAGAGAAACATCAGTAGGTTACCTCTGGAGTGTCCCCTGCTGGGGACCTGGCCTGCAACCCCTAGGTATGTGCCCTGACTAGGAATTGAACCGGCAGCCCTTTGGTTCACAGGCTGGTGCTTAAATCCACTGAGCCACACCAGCCATAGCTAAATATTTGTTAATTGCTTTTAAAACAATAAATGCAAATAATAAAAATGTAAAGTAGTTTTTGCATTCTTACAGATTTCTAATATATGGCTTAATAGCAAAACAGCAAAATTACCTTAGATGCTTCTGCAGTCTGTTGTGATACATGTCATTAATAGCCTTAGAACTACTGAGATATGTGATTACATATAAGTCAAGTTCCAGTCAGGAGAGAGAAATCACACACCTGTAATTTAAGCAATGAAAATGCAATATAAAGAATTGTTTAGTAGGTAAAAAGTAGCTAACTACTAACAAGAGTAAAAGAACTCTGAGGTGTGATGGGACACCTGGACCTGAGGGAAAAGTGAATAAGGAGCACCCCTCTACTCCCAGCTGAGACTCTTACCTGAGGAAAGAGGGAATTGCTACACGCACATGCCACTGTAGTTGCTAAGAAACAGGGTGGAGAAATGCAGGAGCAACTTTCTGCTGTGCTAAAACACTGCCAAGATGTCTGTATGCTTGCCGATCCACTTGAGAACAGAACACCAAAAGAATTTCTACAGCCAATTCCAGCCTCTCAGTGTCCCTCTAGGGCCCTCTGTTGGCAGAAACTAACAATGAGCCAAGGGGAAACAGTTTGCATTATGACTCCACTATCAACCAAGAAGAGTGGTTTAGAGCAGAGAGGCAATAAATTAATAACTGGCACACATACCTACCAGATAGGGCACACAATTTTAAAGTTCACCAGTACCAAAATTAGCAAGATAGTGGCACAATGGGAGCTCTTATATACTGTTGGTTTGAGAGTTCATTGGTATAAAACAGCCTCCTTTAATAAAGTTTATTATTGTCCTGACTGGTGTGGCTCTGTGGATTGAGCACAGGCCTGCGAACCAAAGGGTCATCGGTTCAATTCCCAGTCAGGGCACATGCCTGGGTTGTAGGCCGGGTGCACAGTACAGGGTGTGCAAGAGGCAACCATATGTCTCTCTTTCTTTCTTCCTCCCTTCTCCTCTGTCTAAAAAATTAAATTAAAATTAAAAAGTGTATTATGTATACCCTATGATCTTGTGATTCCACCCCTAGTCTTTTACAAAACTCAGAAACTCTTGCATATGTACAGCAACATCAGTGAAAGAGAATTTTTATAGTAATATTATTTGTGGTAGTGAAAATGTGGAAACAACCCAGATACATATTGCAAATGAATTACTTGGGTGTATTAAACAAAGCTTTAAAATGTTAAAAGAAATTATGAAGCTTGAAATAAGTGACACACTAGGGAAGATACTTGTTATAAGCAAATAAAAAAGATAAGTTATAAAATATGAATTATTTTAGTAGATATAAAGAGCAAGTTTTTAGAGATGAAATCTAGCTCCACTCTAATTTTGGAGTTTTTTTAAGTATTGTCTGCCTCCTCTTTGAGTTGACCCATTACTTCATCTTCCATTCAGTCAGCAAATTATTAGGTTAGCCAAAGAATCTGTTCCATTTTTTCTGTAAAATAAAACACACATTTTTTCATTTTCACCAATAACTTTATTGATTTTGATGTTTTAAATATATCAGCTGTCTCCCACCTGGTATAGCGTTGATTGTTTTCAATTAATGTCTTGATTTGATCACCATCGACTTCAATTGGTCTACCTGACTGTGGAGCATCGTCCAGTGAGAAATCTCCAGCACATCTGATCAGTCACAGCACCTTCCCCATACACTGCACAAATCTTTTTTTGCATTTTAATTGAGTCTTTACTGTTCTTGAACTAATAAAGCATAATATGCTGAAAATGTTGCATGTTTTCTTCTATCTTCAGTATTAAAATGACTACACAAAAATTTACCAATTTTGATTTTTTTTTAATGCACACTGATTTGACAGCTATCACAATACAGTCTAGCAAAATTGTTTCAAATGAAGTTAAAGACAACTAAGCACTACTAGAGCCATCTTACAGCAAAATCAAACAAACTTTTTGGCCAACCTAATACTAAGAACTTGCAAGATATAGCACATTATTCTGATGACATTCAAGAAATAAGATAGTGATAAAGAAAAGATATTTCCCTGATTGAAGCACAAGATTATGCTGTTTCATTCTGTTTATTTTAATTATGATACCTGGGCATCTCCTCTTGTGCTCTTCATCAGCTTTATGCTTTGAAGTATTTTGGTGATACCTTGCTGTTTTAAACCTTGGGGCAGGGGTTGCTGTTGAACATCCTAGCAGTTCTGCAAGGTCAGCCAGTTTTTGTTAAGTTAGTCAAACAACAAAGTTTTTAAGTAATTGTTTTATGTTATGTGTAGTAATCAGTATACTATCTACAAGAAATTGAGGTTGTGATTGGTAATGGCCGAAACAGAGGTCTAGAATAGCAAGATAAATAGAGCCCCTGTTCTGGGGTTTGTTTTGGTTTTATCTTAGGAGAATTCCTGAATACAAGAGATGGTTGAATTGTAAAAGTCTGAGAGCTCTGTGTCTGTATATCTATATACAGAATAAAGATATAAAGAATATATATAAAGAATAAATTGCCCTGGTTTGTGTGGCTCAGTGGATTGAGCACTGGACTGCAAACCAGACTGTAAACTTTATCAGTTCCCAATCAGGGCACATGCCTGGGTTGCAGGCCAGGTCTCCAGTAGGGGGCACTCAAGTGGCAACCATACATCGATGTTTCTCTCCCTCTCTCCATTCCCCTCTCTAAAAATAAATAAATATTTTTTTAAAAAAGAATAAATCTAGCTAAGAATTTTAGCACTAACAAATTATATACTAAAAATCATTTTACAAATGAGGAAACCTTTCTCCCAAAAAACTTCCTAGGAAAGCCAGAAGTAAAACCTCTAGGTTCCTCATTTAGTACTTTTAATTATATTATATCCTAGTCTTATTTGTATGTTTTCTTTGCAGTTGCTGGGGTTTTTTGTTTTTGTTTTTGTTTTTTGTTCCCCAGTGTATTTTACTTGAGGACTTTGCTGAATAGCTATTGGGACTTCATAGTGAATACTTTGGTTTGAAAATGACACAATCCAGTTATTATTTATTTAGTTACTATTTAGTGAGCACCTTGTGGGTGTCAGAGAAACACCAATGAATAAATTATAATCTCTGCCATGAATAAGTTCTAGGTCTATTTGAAAAAAAACATGACTTCTGGCTGAATGACCAACCATCTATTCCAAAAGGTTCTTTTAAATAACACATTTACATTTTTTAAGGATTTTATTTGTTTGTTTATTGACTGAGGGGAAGGGGGAAAGGGAGGGAAACATCAGTGTGTGGTTGCACTCGTGCGCCCCGTACTGAGGACCTGGCCTTCAACCCCAGGCACATGCCCTGACTGGGAATCAGACTGGCGACCCTTTGGTTCACAGGCCAGCACTCAGTCCACTGAGCCACACCAGCCAGGGCCAGTTACATTGTTTACAAAATAGCTGAACCAGCAACAGTAGACATATTAGAATGTCAGAGCTGACACTAACCAGTATGTCTGTGTCAGTAGAACCATGTAATGTGGGCAGTTAGACTGGAGAGGGAATAAAGTAGTCTTACATCATAAACTCTTCTGGGCTTCCAATTAGATTTTCTCTCAGGAATGCTTTTCCTGCTTAGACCACCAGGAATCCCACAGATTAAGATCAACAAATATATGTTCCCAGAGAGCAAACACACTGAGAAACAAACCATCATGAGGGAGAATCGGCAGATTTAAACCTCCCCTACTCCCAGTAATGAGCTTCAGATACTAGAATCATCAGACAATGTAAAACAACCATGTAAGAAATGTTAAAGAAAGGTTAAATGAAATAAAATGAACAATGGGCAGATTTGGGAAAGAGCCGAATAGTTCTGAAGAAATCAGAGTTTCAACACTAGAGGTGAGCAAGTGAAGATTAGAATGAGAGGCCTCCTTACCATCAAATTAGAATCCTGGAGGAGAGAACTTCTGAGTTCTTTTGAAGAGGTAATGGCTGAGAACTCTAGAATTGATGAAAAACATGAATCTGTAGGTGTAGGAAGCACAACATGAACAAAGTGAATAAATAAAAAAAATCCAAACCTGGTCATTGTAATAAAATTACAAAACAAAAAGTTTTCAGAAGCAGCCAAAGCACATCTACTTAGGATAACTGTAATTTCAAAAGAAAATCAGAAAATAAACAGTGTTAGAAAAGATGGGGGAAATTTTCTACATTTCTGGTAGTTAACAAACTTCTGAATCAGTTTTACTCTGGGGCATTAGCAATTAAAGGGATGGTGAGTCATGCTGGCTATAAAATAGATGAAATACCTAATAGTGGCTTTTACAGAAGATATGTGAAACCTTTGTTAATAAATTGTATTTGAGACTGTTGAACATAAATTCATAAATATTAATGCTTTGCTGCAATAAAGAATTTTGTATAAATCATAGGTGTTAATAGAAAAATAATACTTTCCAAATTAATTCAAATTAAAAATGCCAAATTTCTCCTCTTTTAGAACTTAATATTACTCTAAATTTACTCTGGGAAAATAAGTGATAATATAACTAAGAAATGTTTTGAAATATAATTGTAATGAAGGAAAGTAAGCTACTGTTTTGAAGATAATACAGTATAAAAATGGATCAATGTAACAGAATTTGCAGCCAAGAAAAGGTCATTAAATACATGCTAGAGGAAGCACAGTAAGTCTATGTAGAAAAGAGAAATGATACTGGAGCAATTAATAGGAAATCTGTTTAGAACCTGACTTTACATCCTATATCCCAGTAGATTTTAAATGAATTATTCAACCGAATGTTAAGAAAATAAGTTACAATTTTAAATATCTTTGTTAGGACATTTTTAAAACATTCAGGGAAATCTGATTATAGAATAAATGTAGATGATACCGAAGAGTTACTGTTAATTTTTATTAAGCGTGGTAGTAGCACTATGGTTATATAACAAAATGTTGTTAGGGATTTTTAAAAGTAGGGGTAAAATGACATGATAGCTGGGATTTGCTTTAAAATAATACTTCAGCCCTGGCCAGTATGGCTCAGTTGCTTGGAGCATCTTCCTGTACATCAGAAGGTTGTGGGTTTGGTTCCCTGTCAGGGCACACGTGAGTACCTAGGTTGCGGGTTGATTCCTGGTCTGGGAGCCTACGAGAGGCAGCCAGTTGATGTTTCTCACATTGGTGTTGCCCACCAACCCCCATCTTCTTTCTAAAAGCAATGAAAAAAAAAGTCCTTGGGTGAGAATTAACTTACTGATTAAATACTTCAACAGAGAAGAGTGATAGGTGGAGAAAATGTGACAAATCTTGATAATTTTTTTAATCCAGGCAATTCTATTCTTCTTTTCAGTATGTTTTAGATTTCTGATAGTACAACTTTTGAAAGAGAGGAAATGGTTAAATTGAGATTACAAATATAAATTGAAATGAGACAAACCATAACTGCAGAAGTGTGGTGAGCAGTATACTCATACTGGTGGTACAGATACAAATTGGTACAGCCCCCTTAGAAAATATTCCACATTGTTAAAGAGAAAGAGAAATTTGGACCACAAGATATTCCGTGCAGCATTAATCGTAGTAACAAATCTAGAAACAACCTAATATCCAATAGTAGGCATGTGGTAAATTTTGGAACGGTCACATGATAGAGTATTGTGCAGTCATTAAAAGTAATGTTTACAAAATTAGAACACTGGGAAAAGCTTCTTTTGTTAAGTGAAGAGAATATAATACAATTTTATATATGTGTGTATACATATATAACTATATGTAATAAATATATAAAATTGGTTTCAAATACAATACTAGCATCCATAAGGGAAAAAACTAGAAGATACTAATGCTGAGATTAGTATGCTATAAAAAAATCTCCATTTGGTGAAAATGGGTGGAGTTTTTCTTTACACTTTTCATAATTTTTGCAGTGCTGTATACATAAATTTATAGTATATGAATACTATATAGCATATATATTATTTGTATATAGTACTTATATAATATACTTAGATTATGGTGTTTTAATATATGAAATTTATAACTTGTAATATACTACTATTGCATACTATATACATAACACTATGCTGTAAATACACTAAATACTACTGTAAAATTACTGTATATACTACTGTATGTGTGTGTATACCATATTTTTGGACCATAAGACATACCTAGGTTTTAGAGGAGGAAAAGAGGGGAAAAAATTTTTGAAGCAAAAAACATGGTATAATATTTAATAACAAATAATATTTCACCAATGTAAATGTAAACAGAACTCAATGGCAGCATAACCAACCATTTATCCTCCCAAATGGGGGGGTGCGTCTTACATCCAAAAAATATATGTGTGTGTGTGTGTGTGTTATAATGAGAAGGGATGTCAGCATTAAAAATAAGAGTAGAGTCTTCATTCTGGTTAATAAATCTCTAGAAAATATAATTTTCTAGAAGTTTAATACAATTCTGTTTCTTTTTTTTTAATATTTTATTTATTTATTTTTAGAGAGGGAAGGGAAGGAGAGAGACAGAGACAGAGACAGAGAGACAGAGACAGAGACATCAGTGTGTGGTTGCTGGGGGTCATGGCCTGCAACCCAGGCATGTACCCTGACTGGGAATCGAACCTGCGACACTTTGGTTCGTAGCCCGTGCTCAATCCACTGAGCTACGCCAGCCAGGGCTACAATTCTGTTTCTTATACATGATGTTATTAGGCAAAAAGAAGAAAGTCCTCTGTTAACACATTATATTATGGATTCGTGTTTGAAGCGGGCCATAAAGTTCACATAGCTCAGCTTTTTGTCATCAAACTCCCTATTGGGTTGGTGGTTTACTTGGGGAGAGGTTAAGTTTTTGTTTTGGGTTGGGTTTTTTTCCATTTTGTCTTTTGACATATCTGCTAAGAATGTCAGAATGTTCTCAGTTCTCTAACAGATCTGGCAGAGTGAAATTTCTTTCCCTATAACTTAATGCCATAGTCCTTATTTTATCTCCTGGGACCACATAAAACCAGTTTGATTCCTTTCCTTTACAGCAATGAATAACTTCCCTGCATTGTTTCCTGTTTGTTCTACAGTTCCACATTAGATATGATTTTAATTTTTGCTTCTGGTAATTATCTGTCAAGCACTTTTATTTTAATACTTTTCTTGCCTTGCTAAAGTTAGATGACTAGCCTGAAGCAGAAGCCCGTCTGTGAAGCAGAGTAAAGTGATACTTCTTACCTCTACCATTCTAGATATGTATTACTATAGTATTAAGTAATTGCTTTTTGGAAAACCTGTTACAGAATGTGATTGATTCATAATGTTTTCAGCGAAAGCTTTAAGGAAAAAAAACTATATAGCATAGCTAAGCCTTGTCTTATTCTTCTTGTGCAATGGACTTTTTGGACCAGGTTCTTCATTATTAATTTTATCTTACTAGATTCAGTCTATCTTTTCAGATTCTAGTATGTCAGTGAGCACACTTAAGTAGCCCTCTCAACTTCATATCCACCAGAAAGTTTAGTGTGTTGTTTATAACATTGTATGTGTCATTGGTAAAAAGTATTGAATAAGAGTACTTAAGATTTTAGTCCTAGGCACTGTGGGGTTGGGGGGGGGGCGAGTTTTAAAAAAAACATGAGCCCTGGCTGGTGTGGCTCAGTGGATTTCACACCAGCCTGCAATCTGAAGGGTCGCCGGTTTGATTCCTGGTCGGGGCACAGGCCTGGGGCCAGGTCCCCAATTGGGGGCATGTGAGAGGCAACCACACATTGATGTTTCTCTCCCTCTCTTTCTCCATCCCTTCCTCTTTCTCTAAAATTAAATAAATAAAATCTTTAAAAAAAAAATCAAAAGACATTTGGAAAATAATTTTGTTGACAACTTTATTTCAGATTCATAGTTTGAGATATGTTAACATTGTTTTCTATCTCACTTTTTTTTTCTCCTCAGGGATCCATCTGTCTCTAAGTCTATAGAACGAATCTTTAAAATCTGGGAAGATAGAAATGTATACCCAGAAGAAATGATTATGGCTTTAAGAGAAGCTTTGAGTAAGTGTCTTTTCTCTCCTGAAAGAAAAAATTTTAGTCACTGTTCAGGCTTTAAAATTAAATCTATTTTATAGGCCTGGTCCTGTTGCCTAATAATGAAAAATAAAATTTTGGATGTAGCCTTGTTTGTTTAAAATTAAATATTTATAAAAATTTGAATTAAAATCTAAGTAGAATTGGTTTTGGGGGGGTGAATTTTGTTTTTATTGACTAAAGAAAGTCAAGCCTATTAGGTGACAATGGCCACCTGATTGTTTTCTTCATTTGCTTTACGTAAAGCGTTTAAACTGTTCACTTTTTGTGCTTAATAACTACTTCCTTGTCCTCTTACTGTTGGAGAATTTTTGGACAAGTTTTCAGTTTTCACTATAACTATTTGATATTAAGCATTATTGTTGGCATTCTTTAGTCTCTACCTTGGTTTAGATTTATGGTAAGTTGTGTACCTGGTGGTTGTTTTTTTTAAAGAAGTTATTTACTGCCTGTGTGTTAGATTCATGTAATTAAGCCATGGAATAGAAGCTGTTAATATCTGATAACATGACCGTTATTTGACTAGAAATTTGCTTTAAAAATAGCATCTTCTAAGAAGCTGTTAAATTCTTCCTTTCAGTGTGTCTACTGGTATTTTTAAGCTTCCTACCTGATTCTCAAGATGAGTAATTTCATTGACTATAGAAATTATGTTTATTTGACAGCTTCTTAGAGATCTAGCAGGTGTTTTATTTTTTTATTTTTTTATAAAAATGAAAGAAAAGGAAAGAAAGAAACAACACACAGTCTCGGATTGCCTTTTTTCATGCTACAACTTTGACACTGAAGTGGACAGACAGAACAGCTTCCCGTAATGCCAGATTGCAAAAACTGAAATGTTTTCCAGGTACCACTTTCAAAGCTCAGAAGCAGATGAAAGAAAATCTGAACAAACAACCGAATAAGCAGTGGAAGAAATCACAAAGTAAGGAACAAAATCTCAACTAATATAAAATTAACTCCTCTTTTTGGAGCAGAAGAAAATGTAGACCATTTGACATCGTACTTCGCATAAACCATGGGCAAGCCTGTGTTTTCCAGGCCTGGGAGGCTCTCAGTGACTTATACTAAACAAGCCATCATGGAGTTACTTCTTAAAAAACAAAAACAAAACAAAAACAAAATACTACTTTTAAACAAAGAAAATGCAGGAAGAGGGTTTAAATGAGTGAAGACTCAAGAGTAGTTGGGGGATTAAAAGAAGAAAATAAATACTTGATAGTGCCCAGGCTAACTCTCAGGTTCAAAGATAAATGAAGTTAGAGGCAGCTGGCATTAAGCAACAGAGCTGAAGAGGAGACTAGGCATTAAGAAGCATTTCTGTGGGAGCCATGAAACCCTTCAGATTTGGGGATACACTCTGCCAGATTAGACATGGGCCTCAGATCCTGGCCAGAAGCTCATTCTCTAACAGGAGCTCCTGCTATGTTTATCATGTTTACCCAGCATGAGACCAAGGGAGTGGAATACTGCATGCGATAGGCTGCTGTGGGCCAAACTAAGGAATATTGAGAAAGACCTGAAGGTGTGGAGGGAACAAGGTAAAAGACAGTGAGAATTAGGAGGTGAATCAAGACACTTGGGATGGTTTTGCTCCAACAAGCATTTGATTTTCATCATGATTAAGTGAGTCCTCTGACATCTTTTTGGGCATAAGTTGCATGCTTAGGAACAACAGGAGTCATCATTTCAGCCAAAATTCCACCACAGTGATAATGTACTTAGAACTTTCCTTGCCTGTTTTTGCTGTGAACTGAGTCAGCAGAAAAAGAAATCCAGAGCTAAATACATAAGAATAGAGTTGATGTTTGTAAGTAACTTTCTTCAGCCAGTGCTCAGGATTAATTGGATGTCCTGCTCCTGAACACTCTTAATTTGAAGTATTGAGATCCTCTTACACTCAGTCAGACTAGGAAGAAAGGTACTTCATGTATCTCCAAATCAATAATTCTAGGACTTTATGACTTAAAGAGCCTATTGGAGGTAAGTAGGTCAGTCCTATCTAAACAATATGTTTTTATATTGACCATGCTTGGGAGTGTTTAAATTTCATATTCTACTATTTATTCTAGAAATTATTATTATTTAAGTGCATGTTTGACATAAGTTCAAAAGTATACCCTTAAATATGGAGCAAAAAAATTTCTGAATATTAGTTAACATTTTCTGCCTGTATTCTTAACGACCTTTTGTTTCATTCCAACAGCATCCACGAATCCAAAAGCTGCTCTCAAGTCTAAGATAGTTGCTGAATTTCGAGTAAGTTACAGAATATGTTGAATATTCCAAAGCATTATTCATCCTTTTTGTGTTACAGTTTCATGTATAGTCCATAATATTCATTTTTATTCAGTTGTACATCAGTTATATTTTATATTTTAAGTTGTAAAGGAATCCAGATTGGGATCGGATTACTTGGAGTTTTATCCGTTTCTCTATTGGAAGAAATAACCTTCTTACAGAAAGTCTATTACAGGCTTCATTCTGTACTGAATCCTCCAGCCAAATTAGAATTTGCATAGAGTTGACATAGTAAGACTAATTAAAATTTTAAAACGATATATGGAACTTTGTTTCATTCTTAACCCTATATTCATAAACCAGCTTTGAATAATTAAGGAAAAGAATCTTTTAAAGTATATGACTGAAAAAATGTTTTGACATGAGAATTGATACTGATATATCCCAGAATATGAGGAAATGGGAAAGGTTTTTCCCTCTCTGGGTTTTATTAGGTTTTAATGGGGAAAGTTAAGTAAGTCACTGATCTTGTAAATGAAATTTGACTCTGCTCTGTGTTCAGTCTCAGGCCCTCATTGAAGAGCTGCTGCTGTATAAGCGCTCAGAAGATCAGATAGAGTTGAAGGAAAAACAGCTGGCAACTATGCGAGTGGATGTGTGTAGCACAGAAACTCTCAAATGCTTAAAAGGTAATATATACATCCTTTCAACTAGAGTAACTCAGATTTTCTTTCCAGATCCATCATTTTCAAGTGGAGAGACTGGCTCTTCTGTAAAGAGAACTTGATGTTGTAGAGAGCAGTTGTGCCAGCTCTGGTTTCTAGTGATTTCATCCATGTACATTTCATAAGTACATTCCTGACACAAGTGTTATATGTCGATTGTATCTCAAGAAAGCTAGAGAAAAAATAAATGGGTAAAAAACCCAAAGAAATCAATTCTGTCATTTTCCCCACATCTAGTGCTTTCTTACGTAGTTTAGGTTATATATAGACAGGTGTGTTTCACATGGGAGAGGAACGGGTTTGGGTATGGTCTTTAATCAGATCATTGTGATGCCTTGTAAATCGGGTTAGTTTTTTTTCCGTACATTGTAAATTATAAGTAACAGTAATTTATTAGAATATAAATCTAATGAAGGTAGAAATTACCTTTATTTGTTCACTGCTATATCCAGTGTCCAGAACAATGCTTGGTACATAATAAAAATTTGATAGATATTTTTGAAGTAATGAGTAAATGGCTACTAGATGTTTGGCATCTGCTTTAAATTTAACATGTTACCAAATTTAATCCTCACAGCATACTAAAAACCTCCATTTTGTATATGGGAAGTCCGAGGCTTTGTAAGGAGATGAGTAGTTTGCCCGGGTTACACAGCTGTTAAAAGACGAAGCCAAAACTTGTATTCTTTTCTAAATCCATATTCTAATAGTCATGGGAAAGTATACTTAGGAGAGTAAGTAACAGTTTGTGATCACATCACTATTGTTGCAAAAATAATGAAGTGTGTGTACTCTTCTGATATGAAATTATCAGGGATCTTTAGATAGGAAAGAATTTTAGTGCAATTCACAGAAAGATCACTTTATTTTTCTAAGCCTTGGTTTTAAGTTAATGTTCTAAGTGAACAGAATCCAGCCTCACTGCATTATTCCTAAGTAGTGGTGTGGCACCAAATTTGTGAAGAAAAGCAGTCAGTGAACTTTCTTTCAGTTGCACTTTCTTTTGTTTACTGTAATCACAGGTGTCTTCACAATGGACTATTGCTTTTAACTCTAGCAGACCTTTCTTGTGATTTGGAGAAGGCTTTTTAAGGTTAAACTATGAGGCTAAGAATATTGCACACTAAGGCAGCAAGAACAGGTTCACAGATCATCGGCAGTCAGGTTTACTTCAAAAGATTAAATTGTTTACTTTGTCTTTTTTTATCCTGAAATGAATACTTCCTCTGTTATTTTAGATAAGACTGGTGGGAAGAAGTTCTCCAAAGAATTTGAAGAGGCCAGCGCCAAACTGGAGGAATTTGTGAATGGATTAGATAAGCAGGTGAAAAATGGGCCCTCACTTACTGAAGCACTGGAAAATGCTGGAATTTTCTATGAAGCACAGTACAAAGAAGTAAAAGTCGTGGCCAATGTAAGTAGTAATTAAAGCTATCGTATGGATTGCTTACCGTATGTCAGTGAGTGTTTTATATGTGCTGTTTAACTCTGAGGATAAGCATTGTTATTTCCAGTTCACAGATGAGGAAGCTGCTTTTGAAGAGGGTTAGTTACCTTGTACCTGTATTGAGCTAGCAACTGTAGAATCTAAATTAAGACCTGGGTCTTTGATGTTAAAGCTCACACATACCTGATTTATGCTTTATGTCTTCGGATTTGAAAAGGGAGTATGTCAAGATACTGTTACAGGATATAAAATTAGGCTAAAATATATGTAGAAAACTAGATGGAGACATTCTGTTACTAAATTTCATGTAAATTGACTAAATTAAGGACCCTCTTTGTCCTTTGGAACGGAAAGTTGATAATTGGACATTTGTCTAATGGTTTCTGAAACTGTCCTTTTTGTACTTAATTTTTTTCAAGTTTTAATCACCACATATGGTCATAAAAGCATATGGAATAATACTGGGTTGGCAAAAGTTTGTCCATAAGATGGCTTAGTTGTCTTTAATTTCATTCAAAACAGTTTTGTTAGGTTGTATTGTAACAGCTGTCAAATCAGCATGAATTATAAAAAAAAGTTATCAGCTATGGCAGGTGTGGCTCAGTGGATTGAGCTCCGGCCTGGGAACCAAAGGGTAATTGGTTCAATTCCCAATCAGGGCGCATGCCTGGGTTGCCGGCCAGGTCCCCAGTAGGGTACATGCAAGAGGCAACCACACATGATGCTTCTCTCCCTCTTTTTCTCCCTCCCTCCCCCTCCTCTAAAAATAAATAAATAAAATCTTTTTCCTTCTTTTTTTTTTTAATGTTTTATTCATTTATTTTTAGAGAGAGGGGAAGGAAAGGAGAAAACGAAGGAGAGAAACATCAATGTGTGGTTGCCTCTTGGTGCCCCCTACTGGGGACCTTGGCCTGCAACCCAGACATGTGCCCTGACTGGGAATTGAACCAGTGACCCCTTGGTTCACAGGCTAGTGCTCAATCCACTGAGCCACACCATCCAGAGCAATAAGTAAAATCTTTTAAAAATGTTATCAAATTTGGTGAATTTCTGTAGAGCCATTTTAATACTGAAGATGGAAAAAATACGCAACATTTTTGGCATATTATGCTCTATTATTTCAAGAAAAAAATGCAACTGAAACAAAAGATTTGTGCAGTGGTTGGAAAAGGTGCTGTGGATGATTGAACTTGTCAAAAGTGGTTTGTGACATTTTGTGCTGGAGATTTCTCACTGAACAATGCTCCACTGTTGGGTAGACCAGTTGAAGTTAATGGAGATCAACTCAAGACATTAATTAAGAACAGTCAACATTATACCATGCAGGAGATAGATGACATACTCAAAACATCCAAATCAATGAAGTTATTGGTGAAAATAAAAAATGTGGCTTTTATTTTATGGGAAAAAAACTAAATAGATGTTTTTGTCCAACCCAATAGATTCCATTAGTCTCACTTCCTAGAAGCAGTTCCTTTTACGTCATTTAGCTTTTTTCCCCTCTGCATTTGCCTGCATATTTCTAAATAATAAGCCCATATTGTTCTTTTTTGATTTATCCTATTTAAGAAATATCTTTTAACTTCTTGATGTAGCAAATAAGGATTTAGCTTATATTTACCTGCCTTCCCCTTTCTCCCAATATAACTATTTTAAATGTGTTGATTACCTTTGTGAACTGAAGTGCAATTGACCCTTAAGCACATGAGGGTTATGGGCATTGACCCCCATCCCTCGTACAGTCAAAAATCTGCACATAACTTTCGACTCCCCCAAAATTTAATTATTGTGCAGTCATCCCTCAGCATCCACTGGGGATTAGTTCCAAGATTCCTAGCAGATACCAGATCTGCAGATGCTCGGGTCTCTTATGTAAGATGACATAGAACAGCACATATGGTCAGCCTTCCCCCCTGCAAATTGAAAATTCTGTTTTTGACCCATGGTTGGTTAACTCTGTGGATGCAAAATCTGGGGGATTCAGAGGACCGATAGACTCTCTGTATATTTATTGGGGGGAAAACCCCACGTATAAGTGGATCTGTGCACTTCAAACTTAAGTTGTTTAAGGGTCCGCTGTACTATACTATTTTTTGACCACTAACTCTAGACTCCCCACTTTATAAAATGAGTTTATGAACGTCCTTATCCTTTCTCATTAGTTTTGATTTATCTCTTCAGTTTCCCAGCTTCAGTGAACTCTTTTATAGTGTTGTCAAAGTTGATAATATTTGCATTTCATTCTATGATCATAATGGTCATCCATGCTTTACAGCTTAGAAATTAATAAACAAAGCTTACATTATACCTATGTCAACATTGCTCACTTCAAGGTTTTATAGTAATTATGGTTATATTAGAGATGGGGTTTTTCCTGGAATTTTTTTTCTTGCATTGTGTGCTTTCTCATTGTCTCCTTCCTCCCTCTGCCCTCTTTCTGGCACATCAGATATTCTGAATCTCCATTTCCCCAGAGGTCTTTCTGCCTGAACTTCCATTCTGCTCCATCATTTGGTCTCTAGAGCTCATCCTAGGACTATTCTATTGCTGTTCTTAGGTAGGCCCTCTGTTTTCCAAATTCCTTGTCTTCTTTTCTTACTTGTATTTTCTGGTTTTGCTGGAGCACCCTCAATTAATTTCCAAAAAAGGAGTTTGGTCGCAAGATATTTTCTGAGTCCTTACATCTTAAAATGTCTTTATTCTGTGTCCATATATGCTTTGATAGTGAATGGTTGAAAAGCATTTTCCTTCACAATTTATCGGACATTTCTCCTTTGTCTTTAGTATGTATTATATGAAGTCTTTGCAAGATCCTTTTCAGGTAACTGGCTTTGGGTTTGGGTTTGGGGTTTTTTTCTGTCTACAAGCTTTTTGGGACATTATCCATGATGTTTAAAATTTTTATAGTGATGTATCTACATGTTTTTCATTCATAATGAGTTACTTGGTATGCTCTTTCAGGCTATAGATGGGTGTTTTTCAATTTGGGAGTAATTTCTCTCTCCCCATTTCCTTTATTTTCTCTTTCAGGAACATTGGTTAACCAGATGTTGGACCTCCTAGATTGATACTTAATGTGTCCTGTGTTTTCTCAACCTTGATCTTTTTGTTCTCCCGTCTGGAAGATTTCAACTTTATCTTCCAGCTTCATCTTTTCATATTTTTATGTTTGAGTCATTTTAAATGTCTAAGAGTTCTCTTTGTTCTTTGTTCCTGTTTTTTTTTAGTAACCCTTTCTGATTTTAGACATACAATAATTGTGTCTCTGAAGATACTAAAACATTTTTTTCTTTTCTTAAATTGTCTGTTTTTCTGGTAGAGTCTTTTGGTTGTTTTGTTTGTTTGTCTGTTTCCTCCTAGATGTCTTGGTCTTTCTCTTTTATGATTTTGACTTTCCTTAAAACTCATATCTCTCTCTGTCCATTCATATTTAAGGATGAAGTATGAAAAAATAGATTGAGGGACTCTGTCCATGGGTAGGGATTATCTACTCTTGGGTGGCGAGCTGACCATTAGTCGGGACAGGAGGAGCTCTAAATGTCAGAAGGCTGAAATCTTTTTGCTGGGGTATTTTAACTCTGTAGAAAAGAACTCATTTTTTTTTTGTCTGGGACATAGTGCCTTGGCTGCTAAGTATGAAAGTTGCAGAGGAGGTGGTAGTAAGTGTTTGGCATTCACGCTTTCAATTAATTGTCCAGATTTTGGCCCCACTACCTACTCTACCTTTTTATACTCATCATTTTCTGGATCAAAGCTGCTCCAGGATTCTGCCAGATGGATCTCCTCTTCCAGATGGAACTCTCTTTCTATGTACTCCTGACCTCATTTTCTTCCACCCTGCCTCATCACTGCTCACTCTTCCACTCATGTTCTGTTGTCTAAAAATCTTAGAAACCTTTTTCTCAAGTATATTTCTTGTTGTTGGTTTATACCTTTGTATTCCTTTACTTTCCATTTTATAGGAGTCTCAGGAGGGAGAAACCGTGAATGGGAATGGTCATTGCATCATTTTGACCCCCCAAAATTTATAATTTTTTGATGGTGACCTATACTTCCGAGCCCCTTATTTATAGAGTCATTTAAAGTCATTTAGTCTGCTTTGGAGGTATTCAAAAAATGGCAAGCATTATTAAGCAAGCATTTACTGAGCACTTACTCTGTGCCACGCATTGTGTGATACAGAGAAAAGAAACCCTGCTCTCATAGAACTCTTGACCTGATGAAGAAAGTACAATGAAATACATAACTGCAGTTCTGTGAGATAAATGCCATAGTAGACATAACCATTGGGTACCGTGAGAACGGATTGAATTGGTACTGTGTCTAATTTGGCAGTGGGAGTGGAAGATAAGAGAAAATTTTTCCCAGAGGAGCTGAACTCTGCAATTGCAGCAATTAAATAAATGAAGCTCTTAATCTCCGATGAACATTTTCAAAATCGTGGGAACATAAGAGAGTGTGGCAAAACTGGTAGACCTGAGAGCAATTTCTGATAACTGGGTCTGTATGAGGAGGTGATAAGTAAAACTGGAGAGGTAGTCAGGAGCAAAGTTCTGAAAGCAGTAGTAGGTAATTGTAGGGTTTTCATTTTTTAAAGTTTATAATAAATTTTAATGATATGGGTTAATTTTATGATGAAATATTTAAAATATTGATGTAAAGAACAAAGTATAAAGTGTTAAATCCACGTATTCATAGTATAAAGAAAAAGCATGTGACTTTTGCCCTGGCCAGTGGCTCAATTGGTTAGTGCAGCGACCTGTGCACTAAAATGCAGTGGGTTTGATCCCCAGTCACAGCACATACCTAGGTTGCACCTTCGATCCCTAGTCTGGGTGCCTGTGGGAGGTAACCAATCAATGTTTCTTTCTCACATCCATGTTTCTCTCTCTCTTTCCCTGTTCCTCTCTCTCAGCTCAATAAACATATCCTTGGTGAGGAAAGGGGGGAAATAGCACAAAACTTTCGTCTATAATGAGATTAGAAACTGAATATTAGAAAATAACATTTCAAAAAAATTATGAGTAGTGGTTATATTAATTTTTTTCTACTCCACTATATGTGATTTTTAAAGAACAGACCATAGGAAATTGCCCTGGCTGGGTGGCTCACTGGTTGGAGCATCGTCCCATACACCAAATGGTTGCAGGTTCAGTTCCCGGTTGGGGCACCTGAAGGAGACAGGTAGTTCGTGTTTCTGTTTCTCTCTCTCTTGCTCTCCTCCCCCTCCCTCCAAATCAACATATTGTCAGGTGAGGATTTTAAAAAAGAGAAAAAATTGTTATAAATTTTAGCAAACCTATCACTTTTGGGAACTGATGAAATTGTTCTCCCCCCAGTATTTTATACTTTTTTGTCAATTTTCTGTATTTCCTACAGAAAAAAAAGTACTCTCCCAAATGAACAAAAATCTTTGTTTTTTTTGTGCTTCAGACATAAGAGCTTTTCAGAAAATTCTGACACCCACTAATTATTAGTTAACTGAAACTTAAGCTGTCAGTTTCCTTATCTGTAAAATAAAAGGGTTAACATTCTGCTTTCTGGCATTGTTATGAAAATTATGTAATAAAATGCTCTGCAGCAATACATCTTCATAAAAAGGATATTTTTTGAATGACTAACTTTTTGGGAGAGCACTGACTTTGACTGGAATTAAATTAGTATGGTTTGTGGCTGAAAGACGCCGTAATTCTTGTAGTTATAACTGGAGTTAACTCTTTAATAGAAAGTGTCTGTTCCTCTTGGAAGACAAAGTATATCAATGCCAATGTCATTCTCTGACTTTGGCAACACTCAAGAGAATGAGACAGAAGCAGAAATTTTGCTAGTTTAGGGAGTCCTGATTTATTTAGTAGGGCAGTACAAGGTTAAGTGCCAAAAAAGGATTTTAATTTGCTAGTAGTATGATCAGGTTTGCATTTCAGAATCAAGATAGCAGAATGGAAAATAAAAGAGTATTACAGGCAGGGAGATAAGTTATTTTCTCTTTGTCTGTAGTGTTCAGTAGTTATACAATGATGAGCCTAGGTGTGGTAGGCGTGATCTTCATATTTGTATGGTTGGAGTTGGGAGAACTATTTAAATTGATGGTATATTAGTTTATTAGGGCTACTATAACAAAGTGCCTCAAACTGGATGACTTAATAGTTTATTGTCTCATACTTCTGGACACTAGAAGTCTAAAATCAAGGTGTCAGGAGGGTTGATTCTTTCTTGGGCTGTGAGAGTGGGTTCTATTCCTGGTTCTCTTTGACTGGTAGGTGGCTGTTTTCTCCCAGTATCTCTTCACATTATCTTTTCTCTGTGCATGTCCCTGTGTCTAGATTTTCCCATTGTATAAGCATATCAGTCATGTTGGATTAGGACACATCCTAATGACCTCATTTCAGTTTGATTACTTCTTTAAAAACTCTGTTCTCCAAATAAGGCCACATCTTGAGGCTTTAGGGTTAGGACTTCAGCATATGATTTTGGGGAAACACAATTCAACCCTAAAAAATGGCTTAATGGTTTTCATAAATTTTAGGAAATTCTTGGCTGTAACGTCTTCATGAATTGCTTCTGTTCCATTCTTCTTTCCTCCTAGAACTCTATGAATACACACAGACAACACGTGCATGCATGATCTCATTGCTATGTTCCAAATTTCTTTTTTTTTTACATCCCTTTTTTTCCCCCTGACCTCTCTCCAAATTTCTTTTTTATTTTCTTTCTGTATTTTTCAGCCACTTTATCTCTGCTTCCTTTTAGATATTTTCTATTAATGTCTTCTAATTCATTATTTCTTCTTCTAAATCTTAGCTACTGTTAAGCCTATCTATTAATTTTGATGGGTTAATTTTCAGGTCTAAAATTGCCATTTGATTCTTTTTTAGAAAGAACTCAATTTTCTAGTCAAATTCTTTTGATGTATTTTCTTCGTCTTTGTTCTTTTTTGTTGTTGTTGTCTTTTTAACAATCTCAAACTTAAAGAAATATCTTAAGTACATTATAAAGACCTTTGTTTTCCTGAATCATTTGAAAATAAGTTCCTAACACTTCATCTCTGAAATTTCGTCAGGTGTATTTCCTCCCAATTATATTCTTCTCCATAAGCATAACATATAGCTTTAATCAGTAAATTAATTGATACATTGACACACTATTACTATATAATCCTCAGACCCTATTCAAATTGAGCAGTTTTTAAAGCAAATGATCCTATCCCACCAGAATCACGATTTGCGTTCATTGCCTTTCTCTTTAGTTTCCTTTGATCTAGAATGGTCCCTCAGTCTTGTCTTTGACTTTCATGACCTACATGTGTTTAAAGATTATAAGTCAGATATTTTGTACAGTGTCCACAATTTGGATTTATGTGATGTTTCTTTATGATCAGATTGAGATTATTCATCTCTAGTAGGAATATCACAGAAGCAATCTGTATGCTTCTCATTTTATCATTTCAAATAGCATACAAGTTTGATTCGTTTTACTACCTATAGTATTCCCTTTGATATCTTTTATTAATGTGGTATCTTTTAGGCTTGTCCTTTGAAAAGTTTTTCTTGGTAATTGCTGTGGGTTGAATTTTACCTCTCCCCAAAAAATTTGTTGACACCCTAACCCCTAGTACATGTGAATATGCCCTTACTTGGAAATAGGGTTTTTGCAGATGTAATCAGATTAAGATGTCATCAGAGTAAGCCTTATTCAAGTATAACTGGTGTTCTAATAAAAAGAGGGAAATTAGGATACAGACTCACAGGGAGAACATCATGTGACAGCTGAGACAAATATTGTAGTGATGCAGCTGCAAGCCAAGGAACGCCGAGGGTAAATGGCCACCACCAGGAGCTAGGGAAAGGCAAGGAAGGATTCTGCCCAGTCTCATGGTCCTGCTGACCTCTTGATTTTGGATTTCTAGCCTCCAGAGTTTTGAGACAATAAATGTCTGATATTTTATGCCCAATTAATACTCAGTTAGTGGTACTTTATTACCACAACCCTGGGAAGGTAGTATAGTAATTAATAAGCATTTTGTGGGGAGATATTTTGAAACTATGTGACTATGTTGTTCCCCATCAAACTTTCAATTTATTCATCTATTTTTATCAGTATGGATTCAGAGTTCTATTTATTTTTTTTTAAGATTTTGTTTATTTTTTTTTTTTTAGAGAGGGAGGGGAGGGAGAAAGAGAGAGAGAGAAACATCAATGTGTGGTTGCTGGGGGCTGTGGCCTGCAACCCAGGCATGTGCCCTGACTGGGAATCGAACCTGCGACACTTTAGTTTGCAGCCCAGGCTCAATCCACTGAGCTATGCCAGCCAGGGCTATTTATTGTTTTAATTATTTACTACCAGTACTTATTTTGATGCTCAAATTGTCCCAAATTTGGCCAGTAGGAGCTCCTTTAAAGCTGTTTTAACTGTTCTTTTGATGCATCCTTGCTTTTTTTTTTTTCTTTTAATCCTCACTCAAGGATATTGTTTCATTGCTTTGAGAGACAGAGGAAGGGGAGAAACACCTATGTACCTGGATCAGGGAACTTGCCTGCCACCCAGGCACGTGCCCTGACTGGGAACCAAATCTACAAGCTTTCAGCTACAGGACAACCCTCCAACCAACTGAACCACACACCAACCAGAGCTGTCATTTTTTTAGCATTTCTTTATTTTTTTGGACCAGGGTGTTAAGGCTCATCTTGCACTGTCTTGCCTCACCCTGGAATCAGTCATTTCTCCACAGAGCCTGGTTTCTTTTCGTGAAAAGTCATGTTTAAAAATAAAGATTTGAGTAGTAGGTACTTACTATTGGGATAGCACTGCTGCCAGACTATTATTGGTGTGCAGAGTTAGGAAATAGATGGGGTGGGCAAAAGTTAGTTTACGTATGTGAGTACGTGAAACAGTTTATTCTTGTACTATTATTTATTTATTTATTTATTTATTTATTTTTGTGTTATTTGTTTGTATTATTTGTCTTATTAGTATTGTTGTTACTTTATCGCCTTACTTGTAATGATTTGTCTTTTAGATAATGATGCCTGGTGATTTAACCTACTTTTGCCCACCCCTGTCTGTGTATATATGTAATTAACCTACATACATACACACTGACCTCTGTATTTATTTCTGTATCTGTCTATATATATTGCAAACCGTAAATTCACACAGTTATCTCTAATCCCAATCCAACACCACAAGGTTTCTTTCTTCCCACATTTGTAATTGCTTTTTCTAACAGTGTAAAAACCTTGTTTCCCTTATCTTTAACATAATCATTTATTTAACCCATCTCCTTGTGTGTAGCCAGTTTACCAACACTGCCATCTCACCCCAGTCACCTCTCTGGGCTTTTTCTTTTGCTTGGCTTCAGTGTCCTGTGCAATGCCTTTCACCCATGTAGACCCTTTTTCTCACCCTATTTTGGTTTTCTTTTCTTTTCCTTTTCTTTCCTTTTCTTTTCTTTTCTTTTCTTTTCTTTTCTTTTCTTTTCTCTTTCCTTTCCTTTCCTTTCCTTTTTCTCTTTCTTTGTTTTGTTTTAGGAATTTTATTTATTTATTTTATTTTTTTAAGTATATTTTACTGATTATGATGTTAGAGTTGTACAATTTTTTTTCTGCCCTGCACTCCCCCTCCCATCAGCATTCCCCTCCCCCTTTGGTTCATGTCCATGGGTCATCCAAGTTCTTTGTCTTCTCCATTTCCTATATCATTCTTCATCTCCCCCTGTCTATTTTGTGCCTGCCAGCTACCATTTATGCTTCTTATTCCCTTACCTTTTACCCCTCCCCACTGATGATACTCCATGTGATCTCCATTTCTGTGATTCTGTTCCTGTTCTAGTTGTTTGCTTAGTGTGGTTTTGTTTTTGTTTTTATTAGGTCCAGTAGTTGACTGTTGTGAGTTTGTTGTCATTTTACTGTTCATATTTTTAATCTTCTTTTTCTTAGATAAGTCCCTTGAACATTTCATATAATAAGGGCTTGGTAACAATGAACTCCTTTAACTTGACCTTATCTGGGAAGCATTTTATCTGCCCTTCCATTCTAAATGATCACTTTGCTGGATAGAGTAATCTTGGATGTAGGTCCTTGCCTTTCATCACTTTGAATACTTCTTTCCAGCTCCTTGCCTGCAAGATTTCTTTTGAGAAATCAGCTGATAGCTTTATGGGAACTCCTTTGTTAGGTAACTTGCTACTTTTCTCTTGTTGTTTTTATGATTCTCTCCTTATCTTTATTCTTGGGTAATAAAGAAATACGATGTGCCTTGGTGTGTTTCCCCTTGGATCCAACTTTGGGAGTCTCTGAGCTTCATGGACTTGCATGTCTATTTCCTTCACCAGACTGGAGAAGTTTTCCTTCACTATTCCAATAAGTTTTCCATTTCTTGCTCTTCTTCTCCTTCTGACACCCCTATGATTCAGATGTTGGAACGTTTAAAGTTGTCCTAGAGGTTCCTCAGCCTCTAGGACATTCATTTTTTTGAATTCTGGTTTCTTTATCTGCTCCGGTTGAATGTTATTCCTTCCTTCTGTTCCAGATTTTTTATTTGAGTCCTGGTTTCCTTCCCTTCATCGTTGGTTCCCTGTATTTTTTTTTTTTATTTTACTTTACATAGGCTGCACTTCTTCCTCTATTTTGCAACCATACTCAGCCATTTCTGTGGGCATTCTGATTACCAGTGTTTTGAACTCTGCGTCTGATAGGTTGGCTATCTACTTGTCACCTGTCTCCTTAGTTCTTCTGGAGTTTTGATCTTTTCTTTCATTTGGGCCGTATTTCTTTGTCATGGCACACCTGTTACATTGTAATGGGTGGATCCTTAGGTATTTGCCATCAAAGGCAACCCACTTGGCTGGGTTGTGGCACTGTGGGGCATGGGAAGGGTCAGAGAGAGAACAGTGCCGCTTACTCGGCTCTTACCCCACTTTCAGTCACTTCCCTGACTTCCCACAAGTGGATTTGCCCTTTCAGGTTCTGATTCTCAGGTGGGTGGGTTTGTGTACCCTCTAGGACCCGGTGTGACCCTCCAAAGGACTCTCCTGTGAGACTGGGAGTTTCTCCTGCCACCACAACCCCCACAAGTTTTTATAGCCAGAGGTTTTCAGGCTTTTGTTTTCTGCACTGGAACCCTGGTTTCCATGGTCTGTCTAATTCTCCAGTTGTTCCTCCTGGCTTATCTGCATGCGAATGTGGGATATCCGGGTCCTCCATCTGCCGCCTTACTCCCCCAGTCCACCAGCTTACAGCCCTGTTAACGTGTCCTCACCAGTCACGTGTCCTCATCATCCTGGCTTTCCATCTCCACATCTCCTACCAGTCTGGGTGAATGTTTCTTTAATTCCTTGGTTGTCTGGGTTTGATTTTCGTACAGTTCTGGGCGTTGTGGATGTTTTGTTTTGTTTTGTAAGATTTTATTTCTTTTTAGAGAAAGGGGAAAGGAAGGAGAGAGGGAAACATCAATGCATGGTTGCTTCTCACACACCCCCTACTGGGGACCTAGCTCGCAACACAGGCATGTGCCCTGACTGGGAACTGAACCAGCAAACCCATTGGTTTAGCAGGCCTGCACTCAATCTGCACTCAATCCACTGAGCTACACTAGCCAGGGCTGTTTTTAAATTGGTTGTTATCCTTCTTTTGGTTATGCAAGGAAGTGAAACATATCTACACCTTCATTTTGACCAGAAGTTTTTGTTTTTATTTATTTTTAGAGAGGGGGGAATGGAAGGAGAAAGAGAAGAAGAGAAACATCAGTGTGTGGTTGCCTGTCACATGGCCCCCAGTGAGGACCGGGCCTGCAACCAGACGTGTGCCCTGACTGGGAATCGAACCTGCCATGCTTTGGTTCGCAGCCCGCGCTCAATCCACTGAGCTATGCCAGCCAGGAATAAAAGTTTATTTTTTTTAAATCAATAATATTTTAAGCCCTGGATGGCGTAGCTCAGTGGATTGAGCGCAGGCTGCGAACCAAAGTGTTGTAGGTTCGATTCCCAGTCAGGGTACATGCCTGGGTTGCAGGCCACAGCCCCCAGCAACCGCACATTGATGTTTCTCTCTCTCTCTCTCTTTCTCCCTCCCTTCCCTCTCTAAAAAAATAAATAAATAAAATCTGTAAAAAAAAGAAGAAGAAGGGAAAAAATCAATATTTTACCTCTTAGGCTGTGCTTGATTTATGGATTTGTTTTTTTGTCTGTATTCATAGTCATTATATTTCTAGTACCTGGGAGAGTGGTCAGCACATTTAGACTCTTGATAAACATCGATTGATTGTATGGATGGAAGAGAGCAAGGGAAAATGAATTACAGATAACCTCTAGGTGTCTGATACAGGCACCTATGTGGATGGTAATACTCACTTGGGGAATACAAAGAGGAGAGATTGGAAACTACTTCATGCTTGACAGATGATATTTTTTTGTTGCATATCTGTGATATAGTTAATAATTAAGAAATCTGATCAAAGTCAAAATGATAGCTTCTCGGTTCTTTTCTCAAAGCAGTAAACTATTATTTTTTTCTTTTAGGCATACAAAACTTTTGCTAATCGAGTCAACAATTTAAAGAAAAAGCTAGATCAATTGAAGTCAACCCTTCCTGATCCAGAAGAATCACCAGTCCCTTCCCCAAGTATGGATGCGCCCTCTCCAACTGGTTCTGAGTCTCCTTTTCAGGGAATGGGAGGTGAGGAATCCCAGTCGCCAGCCATGGAGAGTGAGAAATCTGCCACACCTGAGCCTGCAACTGATAATCGCGATGTGGAAGACATGGAGCTCTCAGATGTGGAAGATGATGGGTCAAAAATCATTGGTATGTCTTTGTGTGACTAGTAGGCAACTTGTTCTTTATGTTTTGCTTCCCACCAATGAACTTGTCCCAGACAGGTATTAAAAGATAGTTCCATCCTTACAAAATAGAACACCAAGATAGCATTAACTGTCTCTAGAGCAGTGGTTCAGGATTCAGTAAGCCACATGGATTAAGAATCATTGCTCAACATCTGTGTTGTTCAGTATGGTGGCCACTAGCTACAGGTGACTGTTGAGCGTTTGAAATGTGGCTTGTCCAACTTGAGATGTACTCTTAAGTATAAAAGGAACACACTGTATTCTAGAAACTTAAAACTAAAAAATTGAGTGAAATATCTCAATATATTGAAATAAATAAATGTTATTAATTTTACCTTTTTTTTAATGTGGCTACTAGAATATTCAAACTTGTACATTGGGCTTGAATTCTGTTTCTGTTGACCAGCACTGCTCTAGAAGGAGGAGCACTCACTTATACTGGAATTCCTTATTCTCTGTTACTTTTGACCTTCAAGATTCCAAAGCCACAGTTTGTTAACCACACTTTCAAAACTAACCTGGATTGGTGAATTGTTCCTGAATTGTTCCTTGGACATCCCAACTTTTAGAACTATTAGAGCGTTTGACTTGTGTGGAATGTAATGTACTAGCTGTATGGTCCATAGTGTTCTAGCTGTTAAAAGGCATCAAGAGTTAAAATTGCAGTTTCAAATTAGTGCTTAATTGTACCCCCCAGTAGGTCAATTTCAGAAAGTCACACACACATAAATACGATGAAATATGTACAGTGTTCCTACTCTTTAGAAAGCTCTCAGGTTAATGAAAAAGGGCAATTTATGACATAAGTATCATTACGGAAAGACAGAACACAGATGTGTGCCCAATAACAACATGCTTCTAGAAATGTACAAATTCAGTGCACAGATACTAAGACGATGCGAAGAAATCATAAGATGAAAAATTAATTTGGGAGATTCATTTTAAATAGGTGTTAAAGTCAGAAAGAATCAAATTATAAAGAATGGGGCTTTAAAAAAATGAAGTGAATAATTTTCTTTAAAGCATAGTGCTTTTTACTCCCCAATCAGGAAATAATTGGGACATACTGTTTCATAGTGGAAGCAGAGTCTGGAAAGTAGTAAGGTGCAGTAATATTTGTTTTTTGTTGTTGTTGTTGAAATAGTAGAGGACAGGAAGGAAAAACCTGTGGAGAAGTCAGCTGTATCCACCTCTGTACCGACAAAGCCAACAGAAAGTGTATCAAAGGCCTCTTCATGTACCCCAGTGCCTGTGACCATGACAGCAACACCCCCTCTTCCAAAGCCTGTGAATACTTCTCTTCTGCCCCCTTCTCCAGCATTGGCTTTGCCAAACCTGGCTAATGTGGATTTGGCAAAGATCAGTTCCATCCTTAGCAGCCTGACATCAGTCATGAAAAATACTGGTAAGTAAGCTCTGTAAAGAGGATAAAAGGCAGGCTTTCATTTTTATAACTGAACCATCTGTCTGTAGGGATTTTTATTGATTTTTTAAAATTAAAAGTATTTTAATTAAAAATAAAACCAGCACTTTGTCATTATAGAAAAATCAGAAAATAAATACAGAGGAAGGAAACCACTTGTGTGTAATCTTACACCCAAATGTTTTGGGAGATTAAATATTTGTCATAATTTTTTCTTTCAATAATTGAAACATATTGCATATAATGTTTTAAAGCCAGCTATTGAAAATTTTAGCTATATAGGATTTGATTTTTTATCTAAGCCTTTTTATTATTAGACAGCCAGTATGTTTCCAGTTTTTCACTGTTTAAAATAACACTGTAAGCTGAGGGCTGGTAGCTCTGTTGGTTAGAGCATCGTCCCCATACACCAAGATGTCAGTCAGAGCTACCCGAGTCAACAAGAATCAACGAATGAATGCATAAATAAGTGGAACGACAAATCGATGTCTCTTTGTCTCTCACTTTCCTCCCTCTTCCACTCCTTAAAAATCAATAAATTTTTTTAAATCTTAAAAAAGAACACCATAAGGGACAACCTTGATGATAAAATTTTTTGCACAGCCCTTCCTGTAAGGTCTGATAAGTGTATAGAGCTTTTTTTAAAATGGAAATTTTAATGAAAATACAAAAGTAGAGCATCTCCACGTACTCATTACTCATCTTCAACTATATAGACGTATGGCCTACCCAATCCTGATTATTTTGGAAAAAATAGTAATTATTTTACTTCTTTATAAATACTTACATATGTTATTTCTAAAAGGTAGATTCTCAGATAAACAGCATTTAGGTTTTTTAAGCCTTTTCATGTTGTAACTAAAATGATCTCCAGAAATGTACTATTTATGTTCCAAGTACTATATGAAAGTCCCTGTTGTACCTCAGCTTCTCCAAAACTATTTTTGTTTTAACCTTTGTCAAATTCATTCTTAAAAAGTCATTTGTTTAATTTTCATCCTTTGATTAAAGATATGGTTAAAATACCTTTCACTTATAAGTTTTCTTTGTGAAAAATAAGCTAGTGATCATATTTTGATCATTAAAAAATCAGAAATTACTTTTTCTTACTTTTTTATACTTTTTCCCTGTTAAAAATTAACTAGTGTTTGAAAACATAAAAGTGTAACAGCGGTTGCTTACATAACCTTATTTTATTGACCAGCTCAAAAGCAGAATCTTACTAATCACATAAAATCACACTGTGGCTGAGTTACACAATTGCAGTGGCTCTAATCAGAATCACCCAGCAACATGTACTGAGTGCCCACAGGACTCGAAGGCATAGGTTTCATTCTGTAGAGAAAAAATAAATAGGTTCCCTAGTTCCTTTCTATTGCAGCTCTCAAAACTAATGGAATATGTGTGAAAAACAACTTAATACTTGTTTATTTTAGGGGCGATCCAGCTAGATGGGAACAAATCTTCATCTGATTTTCAGATGTGTGTGTGTGTGTGTGTGTGTGTGTGTGCAGGCCATGATATGGACCATTTGTGAATCAGTCACAGAAGAATTCCTGTTAAACATACCAAACTTTGTGGTTTAAGTGAAAAGTACCATGGATGTAAAGGTCATTTCGAATTGCATTTTCTTGAGTTAATCTTTCTGCCACCAGGGGTCAGTCCTGCATCAAGACCTTCTCCAGGAACTCCTACAAGTCCTGGCAACCTCTCCAGTGGCCTGAAAACACCTGCACCTGCCACGACAACATCTCACAACCCTTTGGCAAATATCCTCTCGAAGGTGGAGATCACCCCAGAGAGCATTCTGTCTGCTCTTTCCAAAACCCAGACACAGTCAGCCCCTGCGCTGCAAGGTAAACTGACCTGCCAGAGGGATTTGAACTATGAATGTTTGTCTCTGGCTTAGTCCTGGTTCCATTTCTGAGCAACCCAAAGCCAGGAAATATATAATACAGTTAATTCATTATTCTCTTTATTATTTATCATCTCTGAGCTGGCATTTGTAGAATTATAAAGTGTCAAAGATGAAAGGGACTTTATATATCATGTAGTCTAATCCCCTCCTTTTCAAGCGAGGAAATTAAGGCTCAGTGAGGTGATGCGACTTGCATCTGAATAGGTCACAGTACTACCTATTTCGTGATGAGCCAAGACTAAAAGCCAGATTTCTTGACTGGAGTCCAGTACTCTTTCACCTACATACACCATGGCACCCTTAGGGGCTGCATTTATCCCAGCTCTTAGTATGGATTAGTATATATTGAGTTTTACATATATTAATGTTAACTGAAGCTAAAAAGAGTAAGGTCAATCTATCAAATATCTTATGAAAATATGATTATCTCATATATATCCTAATGGTTTATAGAAGCTTCTATTTATAGATATACAGTAAATATTTTTTGGTTTTGCCTACATATAACCTCTACCTTATTTGAACCTCTCTTCAGCTTTGTTAATTATCTGCTTTGTGCCTAAAACTATTTGCTGCTTACATCAAGTTTTCATAAAACTTACCTACTCTCTGTTCTCCCATCCTCCAGATACCAACACAACCTCTTTAAAGCATCTCAGTATAACTATGCGATGAATTGCAAAAACCAGAACAGTATCTGTATAGTGTTTTACTTTGTATCAGTAGTTCCCAACCAGCTAGCTTCCAGGGGACGTTTAGCAAGGTCTACACTTGATCTTAGCCAAAAGGCCAAGAGGCAATACAATTGGCAAGGTCTAGACATTTTTGTCTCATAACTCGGGCAAGGGTAGGGATGCTACTGTGTCTGATGTGTAGGAGTCAGGGTAGCTATGGAACATTCTCCAGTGCACAGGGCAGCCCCAACAATATAGAATTATCCAGCCCCAAAAGTCAGTAGTGCTGAGGCTGAGAAACCCTGCTTTACGTGGAGAGCAAGCAGTACTTGTATCTATTAATGTTATTTCCTAAACTGTTCTGTAAGTGAATCAGCCAAGTATTATATCATAGCAGACTTTGTCTTAAGATATAGGAGAATTTTGTTAAGTAAAACCAAATAGTCCTGGGCTTGTGTAGGTCAGTGGATTGAGTGCCAGCCTGCAAACCAAAGGGTCGCCAGTTAGATTCCCAGTCAAGGCACATGCCTGGGTTGCGGACCAGGTCCCCTGTAGAGGGCGTGTGAGAGGCAACCACACATTGATGTTTCTTTCCTCCTCTTTCTCCCTCCTTTCTTCTCTGTCTAAAAATAAATAAAATCTTTTTTAAAAGAGAAAAGAACTAAATACTATTAAGTGATCATTCATAGCCCCCATGTATTGGCACAAGCAATAAAGGATTAATGATAATACTACAGCACATCTTACACTACTAATTTCAGGGATAATCAGTTTGAAAGATTGGCGTGTTTATGATTCTCCCTTCTAGTCGTATAATTAGAATAAAAAGTTAAACTCACTTGTTTTAGCTTTTTATATATAGATTTAACATGCCTTAAAGAAGCAGCAGCTCCCCCCCCCCCCAGCAAATTGTTACAAGAATATCATGGGAACTTCCTCATTAGGTAAAATTTGAGCAGAACTAGGTGTGTTCTGACAAACTGAGAAGTGGGAACCCCAGAAAACAACTTTTGTGGAATAACGGGGGGTAGTTCATCACCTTTCATTTCATTATGGGAAGTAGAATTCTCCTTGACTTTTAAGAGAACTGTGCCCAGCAACTTAAATAGATGTGTTTCTTCAAGGACTATAAAGGAAATCTTGTAGAACTTTGTTGTGATTGTGTCATTCACAGCCCATATTGGAAAATTTTCTTTTTTTTTTTTTTTTCTGGAAGATTTCAACACAAAGAATGACTTCAGTGGACAAAGAGTTGTAGTGTATGGCTTGTAAAGATTGAATAAAAGTAATAGTTTGTAGCACAAGACTGTTTCACCTATTGCCAGAAATCTGAGTAGCATCTTTTTTAACAAGATGGTCTTTTGAGGAATTTATCTCACAGTATCTGAAAGATACACTGAAATACCTTTCTAAAGTCATTTGGCATTATCATGTATCACATTCCAGTGCTTTGAGGACTTCTGGTTTTGGTAAGAACAATGACTACTAAAAATTAAATCATACTATTAGAAGCAAGAAAATTATATAGCTAGGGAACTTTTTGGAAGTGAAACATGGGGTTTTTTTTTTCAGGAGGATAATTGAAATAAAGAATATTTCAATTCTGTGGATACTACTGAATATTGGATAACAATAGAAATTATGTACCATTGTTTAGAAGCAGATGGCAGTTCAAAGTGTTACATTGATAGAGCCTTAAAAATTTTCAGGCCTTAAATCTCTTAGCAAATATGGATTCAAATTTTCAAAAAACATTAATTGGAGTATATGTATTAACTGAAATCTTTTTTTTTTTCACCATGTCATTATGAAAGAGCATTTTTAGTGTATAACTAAAAGATTTAAGTTGAGGTGGAGTGTACACAAGTTTTCATGTATGGCCAGAAAGTACGTAAATTTTCCAAAATATGATTGAATGTATAGGACCTTCTGTTACCTTTTTATTATGTTTTTCTAAAAAACCTTTCTACAGGAGCAGTTTGCTTTGGTGGATTTCAGCCTTTGCCCCAAAATATTTTGAGTTTCTGAGAGGAATTGTCTATCATTGTGTAGGGTTGAATCTTCTCAGCGTCAGCTTGGTAGATCAGTAATCCTTGAATTTTCCCAGCTATAAGGTGGGGATTGTGCGTTGTTTTGTGAAAGAATCAAAACCTTTGATGGTCTAGCTTTGTAAGTCTTTATGGTGTATGTTTACATGTTTATTATTGCTACGTTTTACAACTGAAAAATGGTAACTTACCCTGGCTGGTGTGGCTCAGTGCATTGAGTGCCAGCCTACAAACCAAAGGGTCACTGGTTCGATTCCCAATCTAGGGCTCAAGTGTGGGTTGCAGGCCAGGTCCCCGGTAGGGAGCCCTCAAGAAGCAACAACACACTGATGTTTCTCCCTCTCTCTTGCTCCCTCCTTTCCCTCTCTCAAAATAAATAAATAAATAAATACTTTTTAGAGATTAAAAAAAGAAATGATAGCTTAGAACATTGTTTCCCCCGACGGTAACACCAGTACAGCAAGAGATGCTTCTTTAAAAATTCTCCCTGTTCAAAAAAATTATCTGTATTTTGCATGTTATCCCCCTCTTGAGAATACCGTAAGTACATTAACTTATTAGAAACAATTGTAGAGGTTGCAAAGGAAGGGCAGAACACCTATTTAGGGGAACAGTTCCACAAATAAATACTAAGAAATAACTGGCTTAATATGTTATCTTAAGAATAGCTTTGCTTCTTTTATTTTCCTGCTTTGTCTTGTTTAAACTATAAATGATTCTGACACTAAAATCTCCCCCTTCCTGTTGCCTTTTGTTGTGCCATGTTGGACTTGTTTCAGGACTGTACTAGAAACATTTCAGTGATTTCCCTCCCTGTCTTTATATTGACAAATTAAGTCCAGTGTTTTCTGCGACATTTAGCAATTGCTTGTTTGGTCTGTATTCCCTTTGGTTTCATATTTTAATGTCTATCTGGTTCCCACTTGAATGAATGAGAATATCTGATTAGCCTAAATTGTTTTTATTGTAAGGTAGGAAGTTGTTCTTTTCAACTCCTCTAATCTTTGTTTCTACAGGCCTGTCATCTTTACTTCAGAGTGTTACTGGGAACCCAGTTCCAGCCAGTGAAGCTGCATCCCAGAGCACTTCAACTTCCCCTGCCAACACCACCACAGTCTCTAGCATAAAAGGAAGAAATCTGCCCTCCAATACCCAACCCTTTATTCCCAAAAGCTTCAACTATTCTCCTAATTCATCAACATCCGAAGTCTCTTCAACTTCAACCAGCAAGGCCTCAATTGGGCAAAGCCCAGGGCTCCCAAGCACTACTTTCAAGCTACCATCCAACTCTCTGGGGTTCACAGGCACCCACAATGCTAGCTCTGCTGCCCCACCTACTGAAGTTGCCATGTGCCAATCTTCAGAGATCTCCAAGCCGAAGCTGGAGTCCGAGTCCACCTCCCCAAGCCTGGAAATGAAGATCCATAACTTCTTAAAAGGTAATCCTGGTTTCAGTGGCTTAAACTTAAACATCCCAATCCTGAGCAGTTTGGGGTCCAGTGCCCCAGCAGAAAGCCATCCCTCAGACTTCCAGCGTGGCCCTACTAGCACTTCAGTCGACAACATTGATGGAACCCCTGTAAGGGATGAACGCAGTGGGACGCCCACCCAAGATGAGATGATGGACAAGCCCACGTCCAGCAGTGTAGATACCGTGTCCCTGCTTTCTAAGATCATTAGCCCTGGTTCTTCAACACCCAGCAGTACAAGATCACCGCCCCCTGCGAGAGAGGAAAGCTACCCCCGGGAGCTCTCCAATTCTGTATCTACATATCGGCCCTTTGGCCTGGGCAGTGAATCACCCTATAAGCAGCCGTCAGATGGAATGGAGAGACCATCTTCTCTGATGGACTCTTCACAGGAAAAGTTCTATCCAGACACTTCTTTCCAGGAAGATGAGGATTACCGAGATTTTGAGTATTCAGGGCCTCCACCCTCTGCCATGATGAACCTAGAGAAGAAACCAGCCAAGTCTATCCTGAAATCCAGCAAGCTTTCTGATACCACCGAGTACCAGCCAATCCTGTCCAGTTACAGCCACAGGGTCCAAGAATTTGGAGTAAAGTCTGCCTTCCCTCCATCTGTAAGGGCCCTCCTGGACTCTAGTGAGAACTGTGACCTTCTCTCACCTTCCCCTGGGCTATTTGGTGCCTTCAACATAAGAGGGAATGAACCTGGGTCTAACCGGTCACCATCACCGAGTAAGAATGATTCATTTTTCACCCCCGACTCCAACCACAATAGCTTGTCTCAACCTACCACTGGGCATCTCAGTTTGCCACAGAAGCAGTACCCAGACTCTCCTCACCCAGTCCCACATCGTTCCCTTTTCTCTCCGCAGAATACCCTTGCTGCTCCCACGGGCCATCCACCCACATCAGGCGTGGAGAAAGTCCTAGCCTCCACCATTTCCACCACGTCGACGATTGAGTTTAAGAATATGCTTAAAAACGCCTCACGAAAGTCCTCAGATGATAAGCATTTTGGCCAGGCCCCGGGCAAGGGCACTTCCAGCGATGGTGTCAGTCTCTCAAACCTCACCCAGCCCGGTTTGACCGCCACTGACCAGCAGCAACAAGAAGAGCACTACCGCATAGAAACCCGAGTCTCCTCCTCCTGCTTAGACTTACCTGACAGCACCGAAGAAAAGGGGGCCCCAATAGAAACCTTGGGTTACCATAATGCATCCAATAGGAGGATGTCCGGGGAGCCAATACAGACCGTAGAGTCCGTCCGAGTTCCTGGGAAGGGAAATAGAGGACATGGGCGTGAGGCTTCAAGGGTGGGTTGGTTTGATCTGAGCACTGCAGGCAGCTCTTTTGACAATGGCCCCTCAAGTGCCTCTGAGTTGGCATCCCTTGGGGGTGGGGGCAGTGGAGGCCTCACTGGCTTTAAAGCAGCACCATACAAGGAACGGGCACCCCAATTTCAGGAAAGTGTCGGCAGCTTTCGTTCCAGTTTCAACTCAACATTTGAGCATCATCTTCCCCCATCCCCCTTGGAACATGGGACACCCTTCCAGAGAGAGCCCGTGGGGCCGTCGTCTGCCCCGCCCGCCCCTCCCAAGGATCATGGTGGTATCTTCTCTCGAGATGCACCCACTCATCTACCCTCTGTGGATCTTTCGAATCCCTTCACAAAGGAGGCGGCCTTGGCCCATGCTGCCCCACCCCCTCCTCCTGGAGAGCACAGCGGAGTTCCTTTCCCCACCCCACCCCCTCCACCCCCTGGGGAACATAGCAGCAGCGGTGGGAGTGGTGTTCCCTTTTCGACTCCACCCCCTCCTCCCCCTGTTGACCACTCTGGGGTTGTACCCTTCCCAGCCCCACCGCTGGCAGAGCACGGAGTAGCAGGGGCAGTGGCAGTGTTTCCCAAGGACCATAGTTCTCTCCTTCAAGGGACCCTGGCTGATCATTTTGGGGTGCTCCCAGGACCCAGGGACCATGGGGGCCCCACCCAACGGGACCTCAACGGCCCTGGCCTTAGCCGTGTGCATGAGAGCCTGAGCTTGCCCTCTCATTCTCTGGAGCACCTGGGCCCAGCCCATGGAGGAGGTGGGGGAGGCAGCACCAGCAGCAGTGGCCTCCCCTTGGGTCCCTCACACAGAGACGCCATCAACCGGAGTGGTATGATTTTGCGGAATCCCCGGCCAGACTTTCGGCCTAGGGAACCTTTTCTCAGCAGAGACCCGTTCCACAGTTTAAAGAGACCCAGGCCACCTTTCGTTAGGGGCCCTCCGTTCTTTGCACCAAAACGCCCATTCTTCCCTCCCAGGTACTGATGGAAACCAAGAGAAAGGCATTTTAAACAGTCTAGAGAGCATTGGAAGTAGGAGTTTGGTTTATTGTTGGTTTTGTTTTCCCTCCTCTGGTTTATTTTTTTTTTATGACCAAGGGCCTCCCTTCCAAAGTAAGAAGTCATATGCTTACATTTCACTATTCCATCCAGTCCTCCTTCCCACTGCACTCACCTACCTTCCCCAAGTTGTTTGTATTTTAGGGGGCGGGTCGGACAGGGGGCAGGGAAAGAAACACAACCAAAGCCACTTCCCTTTGGCTGGGAGTTTGAGGGATGGGAAGGAAAGCAAATCTTATATTACCCTATCTATTGAAGAGTATTACTACATTTGAAATAAAACTTCCACCATTACAGATGATAGCGTGCAATGTTGGGGTGTTATTTTGGGGTTGGCTTATCAGTAGTCAGTCACTGGAAGGGTTCCTGTCCCCTTCTCTCTCCAGCTAAGGAACCTGCTGTGACCGGCTTGACTCCCTTCCCTGTGTGCTCTTTGCCCTGCTGACGGCCGAGAGATGTTGCAAGGGAGGAAATGTGGGAGACCTTGGACCTGTCAGGCTGTTGTGTTTTGTTTGTTTTTAAAGGCATGTTGAAGTTGAGTTTTTTACCTTTGTCCTAAAAATCTTATTTAAAAAAAAAAATCAGACTCTTCCAAAGTATTACCAGGCAGTGACTTTAAGAAGACATAAACTGCATTCTATCCTTGTAAAATGTCTTTATTTTTGGAATGAAAGAGAGTGGGCTGGATATACTTTTGAGGTTAAAATAAGGAGTAACTTCAATGTAGAGAGTTAGAGAAAGGACCTATTAACAGTGCGATGTGACCTGCCCATTCTTCGTAAATGAGAGAATGGAAAACACCTTTGAGATTGCACTCCTCTTGCACCAGGCTCTTGCTTCTCTTGACTCTCAGCTTTCACTCCTGCTGCCAGAAAGAAAGGCACTACAGTTGACAGTTACTACAAAGGTGCAACTGGAATATTATTATCCCTGTATTTTTTAATGTAAGAAGTAGACATTTTTACCATGGTGCCTCCCTAATGTGATACTTGTCGGTATACTTCAGCAAAGGTTAACTACTAGGGAAAAGGAATTGCTTATCTTTCCTTTCTTCTTGCCTTTGTCCTGTATTCACCCCCTTGGTCTTTCAAAGGAGAAGGTTCAGCAGTACCTTTGTGTTAACACCTCTTCAGATGTGTCCAGTGACAAGTGAGCAGTACGAGACGTATCTTTACAGAGAAACCGGAGAACCCGATAAGTCCAAATGTACCCCACTCTCCAGTAGCAGCCATTTACATGGTCAAGGCTCAAGCCTTACCCTCACCTCCCACTCCTAATAGGAAATAAAGATATTTCTGCTCAGTCATTTCTCATGAAAGAGTTCTCCATGAACTGAAAGGCTTCTAATTTGTGTTTCTACAGCTAGTACTAGGAAAAAGACAATCACCATACTTCGTTTATATCTGATGTCTAGTGACACTGAAAAGCAAATGTTGCTTTACATTTTTTATTTCGTGTCTTACCCTAAGGTACACACACTGGAAATCTCCAGCTAAGTGAGTAAGACAATATTATGTTGAGTGTTCTAGAGAACCCTACTAAGTTTCATGTTTTCTTCCAAGTTAGTATAGAACTAACAATAGGAAGTATGGGGATTGCTTTGGATTCCTGCAATATTTCCTTAGTGAAATATTTAAGGTGGGCGAGAGGGCAGTGTAGTGGCAGAAGGTGATGCTTTGTCTCAAAGTAAACTTGCTTTTCAGATAAAGAGCAGCTTAAACCAGGTGTGTGTCATAGGTTGGGAGTTCCGTGTAATTTATGTCATGTTATTTATTTGGGCTTGCTATGTGTTCTGTGGTTAGGATGGAGCAAGTCATTCATCTTCCTCATGCATTTCTGTTCCTAAACCAACTTACTTTCTTTGACCCTCTCAAGCCTCTCTGCCCTGTAGCTCTCCCCACGACAATGCATGATACCATGACCTTGTATATGGGATGGGGTGTATAGTGTAGCAAAGAAACGGTCTAGTTACATTGAGTCCTCAGACATTTGTTTAGGGAAAAGATGAGTAGGAGAGGGGGTGGGGAGGGGGAGGGAGAGTTCTATTTGACTCAACTGAAAGTTTGGTTTTGTTTTTTGTTTTTGTTTTTTCTGTGTGGGTTTTTTTTTTTTTTCCACAGAAACTAAGTGGGATGTGTTTCGTTCTAAAATAAAAGAATGTGAATTCTTTCTGCTGCTCTTGTTTAAGCTAAAAGTAGTGTTTACTTGAAAAGGCTCTCTGACCATTTGGTTTTATTAGAAAAATGTGAGGGTGTCAGGAAAGTGGCTTCCTGAATGCTGGGGCAGAATAATTGTTCTCAAAAGTACAATGGCTAATACATGAAAGGAAGACCTTGTACAGTTTTAAAGATGGACTTTTAAGGGTTGAATCTTTTGTGGGCTGTTTTGTTTTTTAAGCCACAAAAATCCTCGCACTTGTTTCAGGATGGACGTGAGGATTTGTATGACTGTCAGCTGTTAACTTTAAGGAAATCTGTCTACAGCAGTAAATGAAGACGACAATGTATATATGTGATATAGTGAAACAGAAGACAATTCTGGTATTCATAACATGAAACAAAGGGGTTTTATTCTTTTCTGTGTCTGTGATTTAAAACTCCGTGCCCATGCTCTGACTTTTGTATTTCAACCTGAGTTTAAAAAAAAATAAACAAGATATTTTTTAAAGAAAGCATAGCATAGTGTGTCTTGGAAAGGACATGATTCACGTGAAAGCTCAATATACGAAGTTGTTAACTGAGGTCCTTGGTGTTCACTGTAAAATCACAGACAGAGAATTGGTGGGGGTCGTGGGTACACTGGTACCACTTAAAAGCTCAGTGATAACAGCATCAGAAAATAGAGTCCTAAAGTATTTTGTAATAGTTTACTCTTCTGTGAGCTTATATGAAAAGCTCTCCCTGCTTCCCTCTGCCCTCCCAAATGCTGAGAATAAGTAGAATTTTGTTTGATTCCAGGTAGGGTAAAATGATCAGAGAGTAGGGCTTAATCCTTTCCAATCCCCAGAATACAGTGTTTGTGATATACATGGTACAGCGAACCTATCTAGATAATGTGAATATGCTAAACTTCCTAATTGCAGAATATTCACTATCCTGAAATTACTGGTTTATGCAGAATTAAGCCTCAGCTGTTACTGTTTTTCAAGCCGCTGTAAATTACTGCTTTTTCCCCCTTTTCCCCTCCTCCCCCCCTTTTTTGAATGGGCAGGGGTGCCTGTTAAGATTAAAATTAGATATGTTGGATTGATATTCTCACATGTTCAGTGTGGAAGACAAAACAAGTACATGCTTTAGAGGCAACAACAATGAAATCCTTTTGAAATGTGTATTAATATCACTTAATAAAATAACTAGTTCTAAAGGTTTGACATTTTTCTTTGAGATTTGGGGCTTTAACCAAGGGCCCCTGGCTTCTCCGGTGAGTGCAAGGTGGAAATTCCTCCAGGAGCGGAAACTGCTGCTTTGTGGTACAGGCCAGTGGTTGGAAAACCTAAATTCTCTCCAGCAAAGACCCTCCGTGACTGTCCAGGGCTGAAGGTGAAACCGGCTACAGAATGCAGAAAGCAAGCCTGGATGTATCTCTGAAGATATGATCGGATTGGCTTTTGGTCTAAGAGTGTGTGGGGGGAGAGGGGGTGGTGGGTGTGCCTGCACATTTCTGAGGCACACACAAAGATACCACAGACCACCCATCTCCCTTCCGTGTGACCACTTGCACTTTCCTCTTCTAGCCATTCCGTCCTTTTTTAAGTCTGTTTGTCCCCAGTGTTATGTTTTTGTTTTCCAATTTAATAAAATATGGTTTCCTTTGTTGTGTGGTTGACTCTTCCCCTCTCACATTGATCTTGTCCAGCTGTCTCCTTTGACTTCTGCACTTGATGTCACAAGGCAATCTGTGCCTCTAAGAAAGTCATAGCCTTGTGGGTTTTCTGTTTGATCCTTTGTGTAATTCAATTTTGGAAAGGGATGATGGGTGGAGTGAGATCAAAGCTGTTCAGGGAGTGGCAGTAGTGAAGTGGGTTATACTGTATGGATAGTTATTTGTGTATGCAAAAAGTTGTACAATTATGAGCAAAGGAACATTTTTAAAGCAAGCATAAAATTGGGGGAGGGGAGTGACAGGGATCCTTCTGGCCAATTCTTTGCCCACAACTACCTTTCTTACTGCATATTGGCAATTTGTCACAGAAACCACACTTAACCCTCTCTTGCCCTATCCCTTAACCCAGTGAGCCTTAATGAATTGAATGTTGGCTTCAAGGAGCAGAGAGAGACATGGCACCTACATCAGGCCTGGGTCACTGGCAGGGTAGAGGCTCTAAATAGCCTTGATTACGGGAAGCTACACATGTGTGTCACCAAAAATCCAGAAATGGCAGTGGCCTGAGAACACACCCAGCCGGTAGGGTGTACTGCTGAGCTAACTGCCTTTATTTCTTCCTTGTCCCCTCTTGGGACCTTGACTTGCCCACCTGATTCTTGTCTCCATTCCAAGGAAGCAATAGCGTTCAGACTTCCCTGTTGGCCTTTCTGGATGTGTTGGAAATGTATCCTTCCCCTGAAGTTATTTTTAAGCCAACCCGGTATAGGAGGGATGAGTTACCCCCTCATGTATGTAGATAGTAATGCAAACACCATCTGGATGGATACAGGGTTTGAGGTGTTTCTCATACTTGTTTATGAGTAACTGTATAGACAAGTTTGGCCAGTTGCTGCTCACAATTGCTGAGTACTAACTCACAGGCTGCATAGACGAAGCTGCTAGAGGGACATACTTGAGATATTGGCTCTTAAGTAAACATCCTGTTCTCCCTTCCCCCATGTAGAAGTAAAAAGCATATAAACTTCAAAGGAAAAGAGTAAGTGCAGTATAAAACTCAAATTCTGACTAGCTACTGGGGAGGAAAGGAGAAACCTTTCATGCTTAGTTGTAAGTTTGAGAGGAAGGGAAGAAAAGAGCTGAGATCTCTAGAAAATGATGATGCAGATACCTTGTGTTCCTTTATTGATTTATTTTCCTTTCCCTTTGTGCTAACTATGGCAAAAGTCAGAAGTTGAGAATACAGGTGTGGCCGGAGGGGCCAGTGAGCAGTGCCAACAGAGGAAACACAAATACACGCAGATTTTCGTGTTTGACTCAAAATGGGTGTTGGCTAACCCAGTCCACCCCAGACCTGTTGGGGTTTGTAGCAAATTAGATGTTCCAGCAACTTCCTTTCGTGACCATTGTAGCCCCTTATTTTTGAGAATTACTCAAGGGCTTTGCTGCACAATTTGTGGAAAAGAGATGAGGACTTGCAACTTGTTAACATACTTCTTGGATTATTTCAGTCCGATGGGTAGAAGAGCTAGGTGGCCTCCATTGCCTCAGTTTTGCCCATCCCTGGCTAGGAATCCTTTGCACCCACATGAGACATTTAAGATTCCATATCTTCTAGGTAGCTGATTGTTGCTAAGGGCAACAGATTAGGAAAGGATTAATTTGAAATTTTGGTTATTGGATAGTGGGCTTTGCATTGTATATTGCCTTCTCTAGATGTATCGAGGATGTTTCAGAGTGCTTTGCTTTTTCCTTTGTTTTTTACTTAATTATGGAACCTAAGTTGACATCCCTGCACTGGCTCCTGTGTTTGGGACACTTCCCTGTTTTTTCCTTGGCCTTGACCTGACAGATCAGGGTTACTTAAAAGGCAGGGGTAGCAGCGGTGCCTGTTTCCTTGTTTCTCTTCTACAGACTAGAGATGTCTTGGGGAAGGGAAGTCTTAGAGACTTTAGGTGCGCCCAAGGCTTTATTTTCAAATCCAAGTTCAAGTTGTCCCTGTGCTCCTGATAAGAAGCTTCCCCCTCTTTATTTACTCAGCAAATGTGGCTGAACTTTATCTCTCTTTTTGGCATTTTAAAGCAATATTAAAAAGCTTGGCCCTTTCCTAGATCTTTATTACTAAGGAAAAAAAAACATTTTAATATATCTAATCTCCTCATACCACCTACTGCACCTTAGCCACTTGGTTAGTTCTGTGAGCCTCAAAAGCATTTGGTAGCAATGATAGAAACCTTTCTTTATATATTTTCATCTTAAATTTCTTTTACCTCCAGTATATCTTATACCTCTTTGATGCAGGGAAATTTTGCTTCTAAAAGCTCATACAAATTTAGAGGTATTTGTGGATCTGATGACAAGTGGAAAATGCACTTTGCCTTCCGTGGACAGCATTCTTACATATAGTTTAAGGTTATAACAATACCACCTCAATCAAAGCTTCAGTTTTAGGATGTCTCTTCTAAAAGAGTAAAGCTGAGAATTTCCCAAAACTTCCTTAAGGAATACTCTTCACCGAGAATTCCCTGTCCCCTAGACTCCTGTGAAATTGTATTATTTCCTTAACACTTTTTTCCCTATCCATAGTCTGCCAGAGAAAATTTGGTAAGATGCCTCTTTTCTTGGCTTTTATTGGACCCCCCTCTCCAACCTTTCAAGGCCTTTTTGGCCCCAAAGTCTCCAAGTAGTGTAACCTGGGAAGGAAGCAGGGCTGTGCTACCAAACGTAATGCATTCTGACTATTCTGGTGTCTGAGAGGCAGCAGAGTATGGCATAGTACAGACTTTGGATTCAGGAACTGGGGCTTTTCTAAGGGTCATTTTCCAGGTTATAAAGGAAGCCTAAGAAGAACTACTATTTGTCAGGGTTATTCTAGGAATAGTGAAGGCAGAACTTGGCACATAATAGGTGTTCAGTGACATTCTGGGTAAGAGCAGTTGTAGGGGTGTTTACCAGGAAGACTAACCTGTTAAATTCCTTGAGGCTGAGACATGCTAGACACAATTCAGAAGTACAGAGGAACCAGCGATGAATGAATTGGCCTTATCTAGCTTGCTTTTGCTGGCTTGGTTGCTACAGGAGGAAGAATGGGTTAACCTGACATTCCTTCCTTCCTCAACTGCAACACAAGTTACATAGGTGGTACTTGACTGATCAGCACCCCCTGACCACACAGCTCAGTGCATCGTGCAGGCACAGTGAGCAGTCAGTAAATGTTTGAGGGGTGAGTGGAGGAAGCTGCCATAACAGTCAGGCTTACTTACTCCACCATCCCTCTGCTGTCTGCACGAAAGACATGGTAGAGTGATTAAAGAATGTGTGTGTGTGTGTCAGTATATGTATCCTTTGCAGTTTCAACTCAATACAGTAATTTGTACATTCTTGATTCAATAAGTATTTATTGAGCACCTACCATTTTGTTGCCTGCTATGTAACACTACCCTGTCCCTTTTGGTGTGGAGCCCTAGGGAAAGTTCTGCCTGTTGTCACACTTTCTGAACTTAAAAATTCTCACTACCTTTTCCGAACTACACACACACAAGTAATCTTCCTCTTCCACAGTCTTGTCTATTTCTTTTTGTATTTCAGGATTCTAACATATCAGAAGATGGAGCCAAGAGCCAGAATGGTGCCTGTGACTCAGATCAACTGCTGTTTTTTCCCCGACAGAACCTCTGGCCTCTGGAAACCTACATTAAACAACAATCTCTGACAGCGCTTCCTCCACAATCCTTGATTCCATCACTGGAAACTTGAGAACCAACTCTAACCACCCCCACCCCCAGGTGAGGGCACTGATAGCAATTACGGAGAACTTCACAGCTGCCCCCAAGTCCATTTCCCCTCACACTTGACTAAAATCTGACCACGTTTCTATTTTTACTGTGTAAAAATAAATCAAATATACCTAGTCCTGTGTCCTAGATACAGCAGGGAGAGGGGAGAGAAGGGATAAAAGAAGTTGAAAGCTAGAATGGGAATGAGAGGCAAAAGAGAGCTAAGATTCTAAGGTCAGACAACTGTGAAGGAGGGGGCACATACTGGGAGTAAACTTGACTACCAGCAAGGGTCTGGTGTGGTGGGAAAGTGCACGAGTTCAGTCAAACCCAGCATCGGCACTTAACCGATTGACTTTCAATCACTTACCTTCTCTGACCTTAAATTCCTCATCTGTAAGATTTAGAGGTCTCTTAGGGCCCTCTTAAAACACCACGAATATGAAGGACTCCAGGAAGTGCTCTCTGCAGATTCTCTGTTCCAGCCCTTGAAGTTGTTATATTTATTAATTCTAATAGTTTGTCGCTATTGTTGCCCTTTACCATGTACCATATATTAGGTGAGTTATACAAAATTAATTTAACCTTAACGATTGGGAGTGATACTATTATTCCCATTTCATAGATGAGAAAACTGAAGCATAGAAATTAAATAATTTACCCACAATTACGTAGTGAATGGCAGGCAGATTCAGGATTTAAATTACTAGGTCTGTTTTGGTTCCAAATCTATGCTCGTGTTTTCTACCTGCCAGTAAAGACTATATTTAAAAAAAAAAAGATTCATTGTTAAAAAGGGAATTACTATTCCTTCAGGTCCGTTTTTCTCCCTCTCTTTCTCTAGAGTTTCCTGCTCCCGTCCTCCAAGCCGCAGGACACCTATTGCTACTTGGGGCTGGAACTGCAGGTCTCAGGATTGCGTGTGTAACAGTGTAGGTCTTCCGGACAGGCGGAACCACCCACATCGCTGCTCGTGCTGTGTAGGGTGTGCCTCTCCGCAGTTCCTAGAGGTAGTCCCAGGGAAGAGTGGCAGCTTTAACAACCAATAGACATGAACGTTGAGGGGCCAGAAGCCAATGAGGAATCTGGTGAAGGAAATGCAGCGATCATTTGAGGATGTAGGCATTGGTCTGAAAGAACATGGGACTGTGTCAGAGGTGGCGGCGGCTCCGGCTCCCAGGGTTACAAGCCTGCGGGCTGCACACGGTGCGTGAGGTACCCAAAAAGTTCCGAGCCAGCCCAAAGTCCAAGGTGTAGACTCTCATCCCAGTCTGACCACCCTGTGCTCCCACCCTGAGTCCCCGGCTACCCTAGGCTTTTTATGCACTTTTTCCTAGTGTCAACAGCCTGGGGAGCGTAGGACCCCCAACGTAGGACCCTGTATCTCTTAAAGACTAGAGAGAGGACCGCGGCCACTTATATATCACCTCCCACCATCCCATAGCTCAAGAATAACTGATTGGGGCCTGTGTTACCTCCTAACATCTTTCCTTCCAGGCAGCTGTGCCGAACCCTCCACACTGGTTGGTAGAGCGGCTTGGCCTTTTTGAGGAGCTATGGGCTACTCAGGTAAAGAAGGTAGCAAGCATAGCAGAAAAGGAACACCGGACTATTAAGATAGCGCTTCCCGGAGGCCAGAAGGTGGAGGCAGTGGCATGGAACACAACCCCTTACCAACTAGCCCAGCAGATCAGGTACCAGGCCCATTCTCTACCTACCAGTATTCTACGTCTGAATTTCCTTCCCCTGGACCAGAGCAGGGGAAGAAAACTGCTTCTTTCTGTTCCATCCCATCAAGCTAGCTTTTCTTAAGGATTCGTCTTTATCTGCATTAGTTTCAGAGTCTCTGCTCTTTCCCTGTTATCCTTGGGGTGGGAGGAGAGAAAGGATAGGTTTTATTGCTCCGGTAACACATTTCCCCTTTGCATGTTTGAAGTTCATACGAGATTAGTCCCTCCTTCCCCCGTGGATTGTAATCTTGTCTGTTTCTTTATTCCTGCCCCCGCACCCGCACTGAAGTTCAACCCTGGCAAATACTGCAGTGGCTGCTCAGGTGAATGGAGAACCTTATGATCTGGAGCGGCCCTTGGAGACAGATTGTGACCTCAGATTTCTGACATTTGATTCTGCAGAGGGGAAAGCAGTAAGTTTCTTCCTTATCGCAAATACAGCAGCTACTGAACTAAGAGACATTTAAATGTGTGTTTCTAACTTTTTTTTTTGCCTTAGTATCTCTATTTACACTTGAGAAGAAGACCTACCACAGATTGCTTGTCTTGACCATTCCTAGCTAAGCTGGAAACTTATGAGGAAAGTGTTTACTTAGCCTAGATCTGTTATACACAGACATCATTTGTGTTCATGAAAGGGAAAGATAATAAGTTGAAAACAGCAGGATGATATGCCAGTTCAGTGCTCCCGGCTCTTGAGACGCCCATCATAAGTCATCTGTAGCATGTATTTAATTCTAACACGGCTTCCACAGCTGAGCACACAGCCTGGCCCTCTGTCCATTTTGTCCTCTTCGTGTCAGCTTAGGTAATGTAGGCCTCATCTGTTAAGGTGCAGAAAGATGAAGTTCTCACTATCACCTATCTACAAATGGTCACCAAATCCTAAAGCGGTGGTTGCATCACACTGGATTCCTGATATAGGGGGAAAAAACGGGGGGATGCTGAGTAGACCCTTTAAAAATCAGTCTTGCCCTGGCTAGTGTGGCTCAGTGGATCGAGAGCCAGCCTCCAAACCAACGGGTCCTGAGTTTGATTCCCGGTCAAGGCACGTACCTGGGTTACAGGCCGGGACCCTAGCTGCAGGTGCATGGGAGGCAGCCACACACTGATGTTTCTCTCCCTCTCTCTCTCTTTCCTCCTCTCTCCCCCTCTCTCTGGAATTAAATAAATAAAAACTTAAAATAAATCAGTCTTAACAAACTAGGTTACCCTGAAGCCCTAAAAGGAATGTTACAGGAGAGCAAAGGAAAACCAACTGGGCTTCTACAACTGGGAAGGGAAGCCTGGAGGAGTGGGGCTGGGGGTACTCTCTTCGGTGCTCTGCCCCTACTGACCTCCAGTATGTGGTAATCCTAGAAGAGCCATACTAAGTTCACACCAGACTCTCGGAGGAGAAAATCAGAAACTAGGAGTTACAGGGGAAGGTTATGAACTCGTGAACCCCTTTCTCGTGAATCCAGGTGTTCTGGCACTCCAGCACCCACGTCCTGGGGGCAGCGGCAGAACAACTCCTCGGTGCTGTCCTCTGCCGAGGTCCCAGCACAGAATGTGGCTTCTACCACGATTTCTTCCTGGGAAAAGACCGGTGAGTAGTCCACGGAAGGAGGAGAATGGTTTCTTTTTTAGGGACTTTGTCATATTTTTTCAGGTTTTTTGAGGTATAATTGACAAAATTGTAATATTTTTTAAGTGTACAAGGTGATAATTTGATATTTGTATACCTTGTGAAAGGATTCCTACAATCTAGTTAATTTGTCACCTCACTTTTTGTGTGTATGTGTGAGAACGCTTAAGCTCTACTCTTGGCAGATTTCAGCTGTGCGGTACAGAATTATCAGCTGGTCACCATGCCAGGCGTTAGCGCCTCAGACCGCACTCAGTTCGCGTCCTTCCACTGGAGTGGTTTCCGAGGCCCTTTTCTGGGGCCTTGGGCATGTTCAGTCTGGCGGAGCAAGCTGGGAAAGGGCCTCCAGGTCCCCGCTGTTACTTTGGTGTCACCTTCTCCATTGGTCTGTGTTCTTTCTCTTCTGTCTAATGCTCCTCAAACCTTATCTTTTCTAGCCTTTAGGAATTCTTCAACTTTTACTTCATAACTATTGCTTTAATTTTGTCCATCCAGATTGCCTGTACTCAACTTTTAATTTTATACATTGAGCATTTGCTCCAGCTATAAAGTTTGCACCTGATTTCCTGTTAAAGTTTTCCCTTAGTTTGCCTAAAAGCAGATAATTCAGGATGTTTCTCGAAGGCAGGATGGCACCTCCTAGCCAACAGGTATGTCACCCAGGTGATGCTTCTTAGGGGATGCAGACCAACCAATTCTCACCTTCCCAGGACTATCCGGGGCTCAGAGCTGCCTGTTTTGGAGCGAATTTGCCAGGAACTTACAGCTGCTGCTCAGCCCTTCCGGAGGCTAGAGGCTTCACGGGATCAGCTTCGCCAGCTCTTTAAGGTGCATTGGAATCCCACAATTTTAGGAGGAAATCAGAGGCATGAGGGAAGGGGTGACTCTCTCCCAGGACATCTTTGTGGGGATAGAGACCAGTCTCCACTCATCCATTCTTCCAGGATAACCCCTTTAAGCTTCGCCTGATTGAGGAGAAAGTGACAGGCCCAACGGCGACAGTGTATGGGTGAGAGTGGTCCAGACGAAGGGAATCCGGGAGAGGTGGGGCTGCGCCACGAGGGCCGGAAGTGGGGTGAGGGAAGGAAGACAGAAGGTAACCTGCTGCTCCAGAAACAGGAATGGGAACAGGACTTGGTTCTTATCTCCCATTGCTCTGTCTGTGGAGTAGTTTTCTTTATTTCCTCTTTCTGTCTGCTAAAGGCCATGGGAGGGAGAAAACCAGAAGCTCCAGAATTTGGCAACCACTGACTGACTCCTTCCTTCTCCCAGGTGTGGCATGTTGGTCGACCTTTGCCGGGGCCCCCACCTTCGGCATACAGGACAGATTGGAGGGCTGAAGCTGCTCACGGTCAGTGGTGAGGACAGGGTTAGGCTGAGACTCCTGTTTTCACTGGAGGGGGCAGGAAGATAATCCTCTCTCTCAGCCCCTTGATACTCTAATAGCTAAGGAGGGAATCCTAGAGGAGAAAGATACTTAGTCTCTGCCTTCTAGAAACTTTGAGTCTAACGGCAGATACTGGACACACTGCCAGGGCCCAGAAGCCAACACAAATTCCATAGTTAGGTGTCAGTGCTACAGGAGGGGGAGGGGGAGGGCACGGGCAGGCCGGACAAGGCCATGTAGGGAAGGCTCCTGTGAGTAGAGGGGTGTGAGATGCCGTTTAACAGGCACAGGGAAACTGTTCTACGTCGGGGGCATGTCTTTGATGAAAACGGTGTTCCTGGGCACGGGGAGTTACTAGATGGAATGGGAGCAGAGGGCGAGGTGAGGCAGACATGCAGAACAAAAAGCGCAGACTGAAAACCCAGCCAGCTGCGCCTTGCCCCAGCTCGGATGTCGCTGCAGTGTGTGGCCTTGGGTAAATCTCCTCACCCATTTCCCCCTTCTAGTAAACGAGGCTGTTAATTTCTGTCCCACCAGTAAATCCACATCTAGGGACAGAACCCGCTAGCGCAGAAGAAAGCGTCTGAGGAAAAGTTAAAGGCGCTGTAAAATGCAGGCTGTTTCTTACTAGTACTGTTGTTCGAGGACAGCACAAGCAGAGGCATTGGATTTCGTGTGGTCGGGGACAGGAGCTAGTGTGGGAGATTGAGTCTTCTGGCAGCTGTCTGGGGGGTTGATAAACAGATGGATAGGATGACATTCGACCAGATCTCAGGCTAGTCTCCGGAGCAGTCATTGATTGGAACAGGAAGGAGCTACGTACAGGGGTGCTGGCAGGGCAGCAGTGCTGAGGATGGGGAGAAAAAGAGGTGGCAGGATAGGGTTAGACCTGAGCAGGACATGGGTGGAAATCAGGAGTCGGGCCCCTCCAAGGCTGTAAACATCGCAGGGGTCTGCAGGACCAGCCTGCTGGTGTCGATGGTGGGAGAAGTAGTGCATACCTGTGAGGCCTACACTGAGAGTATCATTTGAGGTTTGCAAGAGAGGTTTGGTGTCTTCAGCCCTCTCCGTCTTCCCTTTGACTCCCGCTGTCCTCCCACAGAACTCGTCATCCTTATGGAAGTCCTCGGGCACCCCAGAGACACTGCAGAGAGTGTCCGGGATTTCCTTCCCCACAGCAGAGGAGCTGAGGGCCTGGGAAGAATGGAGGAAGGAAGCAGAGTTACGGGACCACCGGCGCATCGGGAAGGTACTGAGATTGGGGTAATGGGGGGCTGAGGATGAGGGTCGGAACAAGATGAAGGAACCTGATTGTGAAGCTGGGAGCCGATTCAGAACCCAACAGACTGAGCAGCTCCATCACTTGTTTCTTCTGGGTTCCAAGGCCCTCGCTTCCCCCTTGAAGTGACCACTGCCATTCCTGACCCCAGGAACAGGAGCTCTTTTTCTTCCACGAACTGAGTCCTGGGAGCTGCTTCTTCCTGCCGCGGGGGACAAGGGTGTATAATGCCCTGGTGTCCTTTATCAGGGTAAGGGGGGCCCAAGTCCAGGGGAAGGAAGATCAGGGAGGGGCCGAGGGCCTAGAAGAAGCCAAGTGTTAAAAAAGGAGGGCTTACAATAAACTAACAAACAAAATAGAACCATAGGCATGGGAACGTGGAACAGACTGACAGTGGCCAGAGGGGAGGGGGGAGGGGGTAATGGAAAGAAGGGGAAGGCACTAGACCATGAACATGTGTGAATGGCCCACGGACGTGGACAACAGTGTGGGAACTGAGTGCGGGACCGGGGCCTGGGATGGGTGGAGGAGGGCAAAGGGGGGAAAATTGGGAAAACTGTAATAGAAAAACAATAACAAAATGATTTAATTAGAAAAAGGAAGTAAAAGAGGGATTAGAAGCATAAACGTAAGTATTGTAAAGTGCTGGTGATGCTCATGAAGACACTGGAAACCTGTGGTCTGCAGTGGGGGGCGTAGAGAGTTCACGTGGTACTTAGCAGGCTGACTGTCATCAGCACAACCTGAGGACCCAGGAGAATCACACAGCTGCCGCCCGCCCTTCTCACCTCAAGGTCACGTTGACCTTTCACGTCTGTGCCCTCCTTTCCAGGCTGAGTACGCCCGCCGCGGTTTCTTAGAAGTGAAGACGCCCATGCTGTTTGCTACGAAACTCTGGGAACTCTCAGGACACTGGGAGCATTATCAGGAAGACATGTTCGCACTGCAGTCCGCAGGCTCTGACAGGCCCGCCAGCTCCCAGAGTGATCACCCCACGAGCCATCCCACAGACACGCTTGCCCTCAAGCCCATGAACTGCCCTGCGCACTGGTGAGCAGGGACCGGGAGGCCTGGGTCCTCCCAGGGCTGGGGCCGGGCACCCAGCTTGCTAAATATTCAGTACTAGGAAGCACCCTGAAGCGTATCAGGGCACTGATCTGAGTCCTGAATCTGCCCTCTTGCCAGCTGTGTGAATTGGGAAGATCACTGTGCCGCTCTAAGCCTCAGTCTCGTGTTGTGAACACCAAGGGTTTGGAATTACTGTCTAAGGTTCCCCTTCCAGCACAGTGCCTGTCACAGAACAGGTGCGCAGTAAATGCCGTCTCTTACTGTTGTTACTGGGAGATTCCCTTTGAGCCACGAAGGGCTCCCATTGTGATGAGCAGGACTGGCAGGACTCGGGGAGGGCACGCCAAGGCTGGAGAGGTCCTTAGCTGACGGCACAGGGAAAGGAAGTCTTCGGGGGCCAGTTTTTCCTGTGGCACTAACCTCTCCCCACCTCGACCTTAGCCTGATGTTTGCCCACCGGCCCAGATCCTGGCGAGAGCTGCCCCTGCGACTGGCAGACTTCGGGGCCCTGCACAGGGCTGAGGCCTCTGGCAGTCTGGGGGGACTGACCCGGCTGCGGTGTTTCCAGCAGGATGACGCTCACATCTTCTGTGCACCCGATCAGGTGGCCCTTCCCCCGCCCCACCAAGGCACCTTCATTCCCCTATGAGCCACCAACATTCCTGACCCTCAGCTGCCCTCCTTATTAAATACTGCAGTTCAGCCACGTGCTATCCCCAGCTTTCCCCTGTGTGTGTGCCCTCCACCTCCCCCAAACTACCGTCATCCCAGAGCCCTAGCTAGCACACCGCTCACCCACCCTTACTTCCTGCCCCAGCTGGAAGCAGAGATCCGAGGCTGCCTGGATTTCCTCCGCTCGGTCTATGCTGTCCTTGGCTTCTCCTTCCGCCTGGCACTGTCCACCCGGCCGTCTGGCTTCCTGGGAGAGCCTTGTCTTTGGGACCAGGCTGAGCAGGTGAGCAGGTGCTGGGGAAGCAGAGGCGGATAAACCCCTCTCTGATGGAAGAGGAGGCAGATGGGAGTCAGGGTGCTCAGGAGAGGCGTGTGCCGAGAGGGCCATCTGCGGGAGACCGGAGGGTTACGTTGCTCGTGAAGTCCTCTCTCCTCCCCTGTAAAGGTCCTTCAACAGGCCCTGGAAGAATTTGGGGAACCCTGGGACCTCAACCCCGGAGATGGTGCCTTCTATGGGCCTAAGGTAAGCTGGAAGCTTTATTGGACAGCGTTTGATTCAGTTTTTGTTTTGTGTTATTAGATATTTAATAGATAACTTGTGGTGGATATAAACAAGGGCAGTACAGTTCCTGCCCCGTGGACTTAGGATCTAGTGGGGGCTGTGAGGCCGTAGGTGCTGAGGGAGCCTGTCACTCAAGAGGGACAAGAAAGGCTTCCTGCAGGACTCTTTCCAATCTGAAACGTAAATGTCAGCGGAGTGAAGAGGTGTTTCAGGACGGAAGAGTGTAGGCGAGGCTAGGGAGGATGAAACTCACAGGGCAAGCTGGAAGAAGTGAAAGACATCAGGGGAGAAAAAGAGCTGAAAAGTGTCTGCTGGATTTAGTAAAAAAGCTGTTAGGTTTTGGGGGGATTTGTTTCTTTGTTTTTTATGTTACCAATGAATGTATTTGAGAAATCCAAATTACATGCATACAGAAGAAAATTGGTTACAAAACCATTACATTACTAAAATTTTTGCAGCGTTTTAAACATTTCCAATCGTGCAATAGTGATAAAGATCAAAAAAATGTATAGAGTTGATGGAAGCTCAACAAACAGGACTTAATATATTATACAACTGAAACCACAGTTGCACAGCACATCCAGTTCCCCAAATTTATCCGTGCATTATGAAATTGAAATGTATGCTATCTCCCCAAAAACGTTCCCTCCAACCCCATTTCCCAATTACCTTATCTACAAACCTTTTCATTTAACCTATTAAATCAGCTTTGATGGGTATATAATCTACAGGATAGTCTTCATTATTACTTCAGATCAGACACTGCCTTCCTTTCAAAAGGCATTTGAACTGCTGCCATTGTCTTTGAAAAGTCAAGCCTAAGAAACTGACCAAATTGGTACTCAACAATCTGGTGTAGTAGGTAATTCTGTCAACTATAATACCAGTAACCCATGTGTCCACACACTTGTAAAAGAAGGATTTCCTCTCTGGGAAATGTTACTTAGTAGGTCTCTGAAAGGAAAGTTGTATGACTCTGCTTTCTCATACAAAAGGGTTAGGTGACCCTAAATATTTACCCAGTTGGCTAAGAAGCTTACAGTTGAAATGTTTTTAAAATATTCAAATCCACAGGAGTAATTATGGAAATAAAATCTCAGCAGAACATAAGACACATACAGAATTACTTTTTTTAAAATATTTTTTTTATTTTTGGAGCGAGGGGAAGGGAGGGCGTAAGAGAAGGAAACACCGATGTGCTGGAGATACATCGATTGACTGCCTCTCGCGCGCCCCCAACTGGGGGCCTGGCCCGCAACCCAGGCACGTGCCCTGACGGGTAATCAAGCCCACACAGCCTTTCAGTCTGCAGGCCGGCACTCGATCCATACCAGCCAGGGCCAGAATTGCTCTTAAAGTGGCACATCCAAAATAAATCTAACAAGGAAACACAAAAATCAATTTAATAACAATTGGAAATCGTGTCCAGTGGGAAGTGCTTCTGTTAAAGTCATCAACCAAAATTAATGAATGGCAAAAGATTACTGTCTCAAAATATACTGAATTCATGTGTTAATATTACCATAAATTCAGGTTATCAATTAAGTTAAACAAATTTTAGAGCTATTGTTATAAGATAAATAAATGTACTTCATGATAAAAGCACAGCGGCAGCTAAAAGAAATTTGATAACATTTGTCACAAAATACAAACTTCCTTAATCATTCACAACCCAGGACAGTAAAATTTTCTTGGAAACTTCTTTAAAGGCTTGATTTAACATGCCAGGAAAAGTTATTTTTCAGTTAAGGTGGATTGATGTAAATTGGTGTGAGGTCAGTTGCACACCTGGAACCCAGCAGAAGTGCCGGCTGCTGACAATGCTTGTTTACCTGTAACGCAGCTGGACGTTAAACTGTGCAACTGCTGGCGCCAGTCTGCTTATAAAGGCGATGCTCTGGGTGCAAAGTGTTCTCGCAAACAGTGGGCAAGCAGGTTTCATTATTATATATTCAACAATAACCCTGAATTCATCAAACAAAGTCCGACAATATGGCTTCTTCAAGAGGAATATCAAAGAGTAAGAAATCTGTGGCATACAGGATGGAGCGAAAAAGCAGGTTTACAGTTGTATCCACTTTCAAATAAAATAATAATAATGCAAGAATGAACTCTATGTTTCACAAGTAGGTTTACAGTTGGGAGTATGCAAAGCAGTTTATTTTTGAATTATTGTTTATTAATTATTCGAAAGTAGATACAACTGTAAACCTACTTTTGCCCCACCCTGTATTTCATTACAAGCAATGAATTTCAGAATATTCTGTTGATTAGCACTTAATTTATCCAAGATAAAGCTCAGCAGAGGTAAACTATTTGACCCTTTGCAACGAGGACTTTTTTGTACATGTGGCAGGATGAAGCAAGGGAAGTAGCAGGCCAGGGGATACTCAGTGTAACAGGATAGGGACTGAAAGAGGAGAGGACACAACAGGTAGTGGCAGCTGCCCTGTAACAAACCTGGGGCCAGAGCGTTCTGCCTTCCTGGAGGGGCGGCAGCCTTTGGTGCAGGCTCGAAGCACTGCTGGTAAGAGCACTGGCCAACAAAGCACATTGGTAAAAGCTTGATGCTTCATGCACCCCAAGAAAAGGCAGAGCCAAGAAAGCAGAGCAGTAAACTGTGGATGAGGAGAGAGCCACACGGCCATGTCCAGTTTATCGTCATGAACTGGGCTGGGCCTGCCCCAGGGGGACACTGTCCAGCACAGAAAAGAGCAAAGCTGGGTGTCCAGAAAGACCAGGGTGAAGGCGGAGCTCGAGGCTCTTGGGTTTTGCAGGACCATTTTTGGTAAAGTGGAGACTGGGGGTGGAGTCAGAAGTGAATGAATGAGGCAGAAGAGAGTTACTGGGGCCTGAGTAGTCAGAGGCGAGACTTGAGAATGTGTGAATGCTGCGCTGAGAGGGCGCCTGTTTGGGTCAGGGAGAAGTTGAAGTTTAGGGGAAGTTCCTGGGGAGGCGCGAAGGGTGGGATGGAGGGCCCTCCACCCGACCAGAGGGGTAACCTTTGCCGTTGTTTTGGGGGCAGAAAGAAAGTCTGGAAGTAGATTCTGGGAAGTTCATAGGTGTGGAGATAGAAGTTGAGACATTTTCCCATCTCATGATACTAATTACCTGGGTTTTCCATGAAATGGGGAAGAGGATCATTTGGTGCAATGGGAATGGGGGAGAGGAGAGTTTGGGAGGGGGGCGGAAATGAGAAGAGAGAGGAGAAAGCTTGAAACTCCTGAAGGAGAACAGCGCCCAGCTGACCAAGGCAGCTGGAGGCCTGGGGCAGCAGCAGGGTCCAGCCGACTTGCCTGAGGTACAAGGCAGTGACTTGCATGGTGGCATCGGTCCCTGGTTTTGCACCTGCGCGGGGTGTGCTGCGTTGGGCGTGCCGCGTTGGGCAGCGCCGAGCGGTTGTGTTTCGGTGCCCCGGAGATGGAAGGGCGGGCACCATCAGGGTGGGGTTCCACCACGTGGATGTGACAGAGGAAGAACGAGCAGGGACAGCTGTGTGGGGAGGAGTCAAAGGCAGGAGGGGTCTGTAAGTGGGAAGGAAAAGAGGAATCGAGGAACCTGGACATTGAAGTGTTTTTAAAAGGAATCATCATCAGTGCTAGAAAACCGAGAGTTGGCGGTCAGAGCCGGGTGGGCCGTTGCAGAGGTGCGGCCTTTCCGGGCAGTGACGGGACGTGGGGGGTGGGGCTGTAGTGCGTGTGTGGACGAAGGTCTCTGAGATGAGGGGCTCAAGGAAATGAGAAGCCAGGGTAGGGATGGGTCATTCGTGTGAATGTCGGTGTCCTCTAATATTATAACACCACAATAAGTGGAAGGAGCCACGGAGACTGGCTGCCAGAGTCGCCAGTGGGTGAGTAGAGCATGATACAGCTGGGTGACATGTCTCTCCGAGCAGCCTGGGACACGGGTAGGTGGGAACGGGGGTGGCACAGACAATGGTGGATGCTGGGTCCGGGGTCTGCCATGCCTTCTGTGTCTCCCCAGATTGACGTGCACGTCCGCGACGCCCTGGGTCGGCCCCATCAGTGCGGGACAATCCAGCTTGACTTCCAGCTGCCCCTGAGATTTGACCTCCAGTACAAGGGGTACAGGGCCTGCCCATCCCCTTTCCCTTGGCTGCCCGTGGAATAGGTGGAGAACAACCTCCCATTCTACCTTTGACCCTAAAAATACCAAATTCTCCACACCCTCCCCTTCTGGGCCTGCATATTTCTAAAAACTGGAGGGTGATCTTGGTTACACAATTTGTGCCGCTTCCTCCATTCCATCCACCTCCCTTTTCCCTCCAAGGCAGGCGGGGGCCCTGGAGCGTCCAGTGCTCATTCACCGAGCAGTGCTGGGCTCTGTGGAAAGGATGCTGGGGGTGCTGGCGGAGAGCTGTGGCGGGAAATGGTGAGACCTCCGGCTCCAGACTTCTCCCTGACCCTCCAGCCGCATAGTGCATGCCCCAGGGCCTGGCCCCTTCAGAGTGCAGCTTCTGTCTCCTGCTTGATTCTGCTTGCTGCAGCCACACTCAAAGCCAGAGCCAGAATAAGTAATTTTCCCTTCCCTCTTCTCTCGCAACCAGGCCACTGTGGCTGTCCCCATTCCAGGTGATGGTCATCCCTGTGGGGACCGAGCAAGAGGAATATGCCCGGGAGGTGAGGAGCTGGGGGTAAGGACAGGGCTGAAGCGAGGCTAATGGATAGGATGGGAAGCGACCCCCGGGGCAGCACAGTGGGCACAGCAGTAGGAACCGGGAGACTGGGCGCGGATGGCTGCCGGCCTGTGTGCTGGAAAGTTCACATCTGAGGAATGAAACTATCCCTGCCTTGTGGGGATGTGTGAAAAAAATCATTTTTTAAAAGGTTGTATTTATTTTCAGAGACAAGGAAAGAGAGGGAGAGAAACAGCAATGTGTGAGGGAAATATCAGTTGGTTGCCTCTCCCACACCCCCAGCCACCCAGGCATGTGCCCTGCCTGGGAATCGAACTGGTGACCTTTCGGTCCACAGGCCCGAGCCCAATCCACTGAGCCACACCAGCCAGAGCAATGTATGCAGATTAAGTCCACATACATGAAATGCTGACAACAGAGCACTTGGCACAGAAGGCGGTGTGGATAAATGTTGGTTTTATTTTTCGTCTCTAGACAGAAGTGAGGATATGGGCTGTCCCCGAGACGAGCAGCTGGTGGGTCCAGTGGTGGCTAGAAGCAGGCAGTCGAGGGGATGACTGGCAGGTGGGGCTGCAGGAGGAGGCAGACAGAGGGGCTGCAGGGGGCCAGGGCAGGGCCTCTGCAGAGAGACGAGGAGGAGGGTCCTCCGTGTGGGCTGGTCAGCCTTGAGGCACAGGAAGGAGGACCATGTGGGGGCTTGGGGAAGTTTGGCATCAGACTGTTCTAGCTCCTCAGCCTTCCATTAAATTAAGTTGCTGTCACCAAACCTCTGTCCCAGGCACAGCAGAGCCTGTGGGCTGCAGGACTGGTTGGTGACCTGGACGCTGACCCCAAACTGACCCTCAGCCGGAGAGTCCGCCGGGCTCAGCTCACCAGCTACAATTTTCAGTTTGGTAAGAGACCAGGTCAGGCACCTGCCCCATACACTGTTCTTTCCTATTTATTAAGTTTAGTCATCTTCGTATTTGGCCCAGTTGGGGCTCCATTCCTGAGCTGGACAGGAGCCAGGATTCAGGATGCCTGAGCCATTTGGGCCCCAGGTTTCTTCGCCGCTACAGCTGCCCGTGACCCTCAGAACAGTTTCTTCTGACCCTTCCTATAGCCTGTGGTGTCTGTTAGGCTAATTAACCAAGGGAGCATCAGAGGGAAAGGGGCAGGAAGGGTTAACAAGGCATCAATTAGTTAGCTCTGTTTATTCTAGACATAGGCTAGTCAGCCCTACGGAGGAGGAGAAAGGTAAGGAGAAAAGGTAGCCCTGCCTGTCCCTTTTTTCGTTCTCCAAGGCTCAGAGCTCTGTCCTGAAAGCAAGGAGCAGAAACTCCTCAGCCAGATGACCTGATTCTCCAGTTTCACACCCACTCACCCACTCGCGCTGCGCTGCCAGCACCGAGAGCAGGCTGCCTCGTGGGCCGTGCACCCCGCCACCTCCCGTCCCTCTGACCTGCACACACGCGATTCTCTCTGGGTCTGCTCCTTGACCCCTGTGGTCTTTCTCTGGCTGACCCTACTATCTCTGACCCTGGGCTCCTGACTAGAAGTGATAAGGCATATAGGAGAATGTCTGGAACATTTTCTTATCTCCTCAGCAAGAGCAGGGAACTGAAGGGCAAGAGACAGCTAAATATATCCTTCCCTCAACCATATCTGGGCTTAGCTCTCACCCTTTCCAAAGATTTAGATCTCTTCAATTTCTGCATAGCAGAGGGAGAGCGCTTACGTGGAGGTACCCAAACCTCCCCCTTTCTTGCAGTGGTTGGCCAGAAAGAGCAGAGCAAGAGAACAGTGAACATTCGGACCCGAGATAATCGGCGACTTGGAGAACGGGACTTGGAGGAGGCTGTAGGGCGGCTGGTGGAGCTACAGAACGCCAGGGTCCCAAATGCTGAAGAAATGTTCTGAGCTTTTGTATGCTGCAGAGACAGAGGTCTGCCGGAGCCACCAGCCTCTGAACACGGCAGAGGCCAACCTAACTGACAGAGTCCAGAGTCCCCAGACCCTTTGGAACTCGTGTGGAGGCGTGAATCTACTCCCCTAGAAAGAATCGGGTCTGGAGGAAGCTGTGGCTCTTTGCATGGGAGGACAGTGAGACTAAAAATAATAAACTTGAAACTGCTGGGGTTGTGTCTTCATCTCTGGCTGCTGATGGGATCAGAGGTAAAAAGTCCGCCTCCCTCTTTTGTCCCAAGGTGTTGGGGAAATTGAAGAGGGCAGCCCAGGCCCTGGCTGGGTAGCTCAGTTGGTTAGAGCATCTTCCCAGTACATTCAGGTTACCCCAAGGTTATGGGTTCCATCCCTGCTCAGGGCACATATAAGAATCAACCAATGAATGCATAAATAAATGGAACAACAAATTGATGTTTCTCTGAAACCAATACATGCTTTTTTAAAAAGTAAGGAAACGGGCAGCCCAGGCCTCTTGCCGCTCGGGGAGCCCCTGGGATAGCTGTCCTGTCCCGACCCCAAACTCAGTGCCCCATTTCCCCAACCACGATTCGGCAGGTTGTCAGAGCCCCTCCTCCACGTGCAAATGGAGAAACTGAGGCATAGAGTAAGCTCCCAAACACCTCTTGAACCATATCTCAGAATCTGTTTCTCTTGGGGTCATAAAAATGCCCTCTTCTCATTACCCCCATTCTTCTCAATCCTCTCAGGATGCCTCAGGGTGAGTTTGGGAGGAGTGGCTGCCAGAGGAGGAGCAGCTGGGACTGAGTCACAGCAGGAAGCTGAGGAGGGCGGGAGCTGTTCCCAGATAAAAGGACCGAGCTGGCCCTGAAGTTCTCTACAGCAGCAGCAGCAACCAGAGAACCAGGCTCCCAGCAGTCCAGCCCTCCCGTCCAGATCTGCCTGACAGGACTCACCTCCCGGGTGGCCACTGACCAGTCTGCCCCAGGATGGGGACCATGTCCGGAGCAGCCTTGGTCTTGGCCTGTTTGGCTGTTGCTCTTCTAGCCTCTGAGGGAGGTGAGTTGGGGTTGGAGTCAGCACTTGTGGGGGGGTCCCCGCCAGCATGGGCCTGGGGCCTGAGTCCAGCCATCCTAGATGGCTCATCACCAGCAGGTTGATTCTCCGTTTGGTCCTGCCTTTGAGCAGGCTCCAGGTGGGCCCGTGCACTGAAGCCTTTGACAGGGAGGGGGCTCAGGAGCACAGAAATAGACGTCTGGAGACTGCTGCTGCTAGAGATCATTCCTAGTGATTGCTGCCAAGAAACACAAAATTAGAGTCAAAGGACGACTCCTGGGGCGGGGCGGGGCGGGGAGGTGGACTGTGTCAGAGAAGGGCCCTGCCTGAAGGAGGAGAATGTGGGACCTGTTAGGCAGGGGCCGGGGAAACAGGGGTCCCTGCTGCTCACAGCCCTTTGCTGACCGTCCTGACAGACCCCCTGCCTGGGTAGGGGACTAGTCAGAGCCACCTTCCACCCAGTGCACTCTCTGCATGGATGCTGAACAAAACGCTACTGAGGGAAACCAGAGAGCATCCTACGTCTAGCCTGGATCCCTGTAAAGCTGCATCGTGCCGTCCATCCTAAGTCCTAGTCCCTGTGACAAGTGATTCCTTTGCCCGGGCTGAGGAGTGGTTTGCCCCAGTCCTGAATCACCGCAGCCTCCCGATCCTAAACTGAGACCCAAACTAAGCAGCATCTAGGACTAGTTAAAGGGGAAGGAGGCACTTGACTTTCTGGGCAGTTCCTTATCAGAAGGCCCAGAGATGAGTAAAGGGCTTGGAGTGGGAGGGGAGGTGGGAGAAGTGGACAGGTGAGGCCCCCATCAGTTCGAGGTTCAGACCTCCTCCTCCGAAGGCTAGGGAAGCGTCACAGCAGAGAGGCTGTGGGGAGGAGAGCCCAGGCGTCCTAAGGGGCCGACAGGGACGCAGGTCAGGTCCTTCCTCCCCAGGCCCGTGTCTCCCATTCCCTTTAGACTCAGACTTGGGAGACCCGAGGCTTTGAGCCCGGTAGAGGCCGGAACCCAGTGATTCACGGCTAGGTGTGTTTGGGGCGGGGGGTGGACTAGGGGCCATGGGGTAGGGGCCATACCGAGGGGCTTCTGGTGTCTTGCTTGTCTTCCCTGCACTCTTGACCTCTAGTGCCTCCCCACTTTGTGCGCAGGGCCAGGAAGGGGCCTCTCACAACCACCCTGACTCACCCTTCCTCGCTCCAGGTTTCAAGACTTCAGGCCAGAGGGAGCTGGGGCCAGAGTACCTTCAGGAAGGTAAGAGTCTGGGGAAGTGGCATGGGATTGGGGGTCGGGCAGGAACTGCAGGCTCTGACCATCTCCCCTCTTGCCCCTAGTTGGCTATGCAGCACCCCCTTCCCCACCCCTGACACGAGCCCACCCCGTGGACCACCCTGACACCGCTGAGCATGGCCCTCACTTTGAGGAAAAGAGTGAAGGTAAGTCCCTCCTGTCCCCCCTCCAGGGTTCTAGTCTGGCTTTCGTCCCCCTGTCTTGAGGTGGGGGAGGAAAAGAAGTCCCTGTGCCCTCTCCTCACCTGGCCAGAGGAAGTGGGCTATTCACACACTGCCCTTCTATAGTGCCGCCCCCTCCCTCTCTGGAAGATGGCTTTGCCCAAGTGGAGGAGCTGTTTTCTCCCCAGCTCCTTCTGGAAGCAGGTGAGTGCTCGCCGGCCCCTGGCCTGCCGCCCACCGTGATCTTGCCGACATCGGCCTGACCCGTGCTCCTTGCTGTCCTCGCCCTCAGGATCCTTCTCCCTCTCGGAAAGCCATGCAGCGGATCCCTCTCTCCCGCAGAAAGCCATCCCTGTGCAAGAAGAGCTGCCCTCCTCCCAGCTCCCTATTGAACAGAAGGAAGGTAAGTGACTCCCTCTCCCCTTCACCCTCCCGCCTGCCCCTGGCTTTGGGGGCTGTGCCACTTACCAGCTGTGTAAACTTGGGTAAGTTACATCTCTAAGCCTTAGCTTCTTCCTCTGTAAAACAGGGGCAATCATACCTATTTTACAAAGTTATGAGATTAAATGGCATAAAAGTAGCATTTATTTTCACTTCTTTGTTGAGTTCCTCTCCATGCATGGGAGCTGGCCAGGACCCCGTCTTTTAGAGAGAGCCACCCCGACGTGATTGTTGCTTTTGCATCTTCTTCCCCCCAGTAGACTCACATGTGCCACAACAGGAGGAAACGATCAACCAGAAGGAGGGTGAGTGACAGCTCCGGTCTGTGACCCCTGCTTCAGGGCCCAGGACCGCCTGGGCTGGGTGCAGGGAGCCCGGGCCTCGGGAAGCAGCACAGGGAGTGGGGCTGACTTAGGGGGACTATCGGGGGGGACACCCTGCGGGCCTCAGTTCTCATTTCCTTTCAGCCCCTCAGTCTGAAAGTGAGTCACGGTCCATTTCTTCCTCTTTCCCCATATCCTTCCAATCCCTCCTCCTCAACCCCAACTTCTTTCAACCCTCCAAGTCATCCGGCCTTTCTCTACGCTCTGCACGACCCACCTGCCCACTCTGTTTTCCCCACTCTAGAGAAGCCAGGGCACGTGTCTTTGAGTCCAACCTCACACTGCCAACAGGGCCGATCCCAAGGGAGCTGGGGCCACCGGCTGGACGGTTTCCCCCCTGGGCGGCCTTCTTCCGACAATCTGGACCAGATCTGCCTTCCCACTCGTCAGCATGTGGTGTACGGGCCGTGGAACCTGCCCCAGTCTGGCTACTCTCACCTTAGTCGCCAGGGTGAGACCCTCAATATGCTGGAGACTGGATACTCCCGCTGCTGCCGCTGTCGCAGCTACATAGAACGCATGGACTGTGCAAAACTTGTGGTAAGGGTTGGGCTCTTGGTCCTGGGGCGTCCCTTGAACCCCACACAGTATGTGTGTGTTTTAAGGACTAGACTAGGCCTCGGCCTGGGTATGCGGGAACCTTAGGTCCTGTCTTTGGTGCTGAGAGCAGAGACAGTCTCTGCTTCTTTCCTATCTACGTGCCCGGGGTCCTTTTCTGGAGCCTGGGAGGAAGACAGGAAAGTGGACAGTGGGCTGCTAGGCTGATCCACCCCTCTTGCTCTAGTGGGAGGACGCAATGACCCGGTTCTGTGAGGCCGAGTTCTCGGTCAAGACCCGAGCCCACTGGTGCTGCAAAAAGCAGGGGGAGGCTCGATTCTCCTGCTTCCAGGAGGAAGCTCCCCAGCCGCACTACAAGCTCCGGGACTGCCCCAGCCTCCAGCCTGTTATTTTATCGGGCCTCGAGCTGCCTTTCCCCCCTGGGGTACCAACGCTGGACAATATCAAGATCATCTGCCACCTAAGACGCTTCCGCTCTGTGCCACGCAACCTCCCACCTACTGACTCCCTCCAAAGGCAGCTGCAGGTTCTGACCCGGCTAGAGGGGGCGTTCCAGCGCTGCTGCCGGCAGGGGAACAACCACACCTGTGCGTGGAGGGCTGTAAGTGCAGTTTCAGCTCCCCCGAGAGCCTGTCTGCCTGCCCACCCATCTCTGACCTCCGATCCTGCTGGTCCATTCCTCCACGTACCTTCCCACTGTGAACGCATGTACCCGTCCGTCTGCTTGTGAATGAATGTTCGCCCATCTGTTGTGCTGGTCATCTGAGTCTGTTCATCTTGAGCCTTCATCCTGCACTCCTGGCCTCGTCCACCCAAGATCCCACTCGCGCGCCTGTCTGCCATCCATCCGTCCAGCTCTGGCCTCACCCGACCCTCTCCGTCTGCCCTCCCAGCTCGTCTCCCGTGGCCAGCTCCAGACCTCACCTGTGCTTCCGCCCTCCGCCTTCCCAAACCCACACATCCCGAGCCGCCTCCCTGCCCTCTGGTTCTTTGTCCTCCCCTGTGGCACTTGGGGTTGGGAGTCCCTCACCTTATAGTGTGGGGCAACAAGGGAAGCGGAAGGTGAGGAGGAAAGGGGCCACTGTCCAGCCTTTTGACTTCTCTCTTTCTGGCCCACAGTGGGAGGAGACCCTTGATGGATACTGTGAGCAGGAACACGGTATAAAGACCCACCCCCACCCATGCTGCCACCACCCTCCCAGCCCCGACCGCGACAACTGCTTTGCCGACAGCGCTCCCTACCCCAACTATGACCGGGATCTCTTGACCATTGACCTCAGCCGAGTCACCCCCAACCTCATGGACCATCTTTGTGGAAACCAAAGGGTTCTCACCAAGCAGTAAGTCTTGCACAGTTCCTTCCCAACTCTCTCCCCTTCCCCAAAACCTCCTTTTGGGGCACCCTCCTGGGTTCTCTTGGCGAGAACATAATCATGGTCTCCAAGCACCATTTTTATTGCCTGGGGGTTCCTAAAGAGCCTGACCCCTGTCTCTTTCCCACCACAGTAAACAGATTCCTGGGCTAATCCGGAACATGACTGCCCGTTGCTGTGACCTGCCACTTCCAGAGCAAGCCTGCTGTGCCGAGGAGGAGGTGAGTGTGGTGCAGGCCGTCACAGTTTCCGAGGGAAGGGAGGGGAGGGGTGGGGAGGGGATGCCTAGACCTGGAGTCTGCCCATGCTTTTAGGACATCAACACAGCCCACAGAAATAATGAGGACTAGGGGCGGAGGTCTTTTTTCTTGGGTCCCGAAGTCCTCATTCCTGACCTGACCTGCTCCCCACTGCCAAGTTCCTATTAAGCTCCAAGCATTTCCAGATGTGCACATCTGTCCATCACAGGAAGTCTAGCTGTGCAAGGCAGCTTTGCACTGTCTCTGGACCCCAGGAAGGGATCAGGAGGAGAGCAGTAACAGTTGAGGGAAGGGGGACTTTGCGTGCCCAGGTACCCATGCCTGACCTCTTACAACCCGCCCCCTCACCGTCTCTGCTCTTTTCTTCTCACTCATCAGAAATCAGCCTACATCAGTGACCTGTGTGGTGAACAGAGAAGCATCTGGCGAGACCTTGCATTCTGCTGTAAACTGAGTCCTGGGGATGAACAGATCAACTGCTTCAACATTAATTATCTGAAGAATGTGGCTCTAGTGGCTGGAGACAGTGAGGATGACAAGGGCCAGAGGAAGCAGAACCCAACTCAGGGAACAAATACCAGTCCCAGCCCTTGAGCCCAAGGAAGAATGAGTCACCCCAGAGCTTTGGAGGATCAGACTGGGGGAACCCCACCCCACCCTCCTGGAACACACAGTAAACACCTCTGGGATTTGGCATGCTCATTGTCTGTAATGTCTCACATACAAACACACCCTCCTAAGCCAGCCTGCTGGGGTTTTCTTCAGTGACTGGACCCTGAGGCCCACTGCCCTGCCCTTACTGACTGAGCAGTCATTCCACAGGCTGTGATGGAACCATAAATAAATGGCTTCAATTCACTATTCGTCATCTTGAATTTATTCACATATTTTAAAGAAATGTCACCTTGTCAGCTGGCTATCAGGATTCAGAAGTAAAAAAGACATGGTTTATGTCCTTGGTGAGCCCCCCAAATGCCACAGCACTACCTGACATCTTTTTTTTTAAAGACTTTGTTTATTTTTAGAGAGAGAGAAAAGGAGGGAGAAAGAGGGGGCAAGACAGCGATGTGTGAGGAAAACCTGGTTCTCGTGCCAGGCATGTGCCCTGACCAGGAATCCACTGAGCCTCACCAGTCCAGCCCATGACTGACACTTTTTAATCTTTTTTTCTTTTTCTTTTTCTTTATTTTAGATTTTAATTATTTTATTTTTAGACAGAAGAGAAGGGAGGGAGAGAAACATTAATGTGTGGTTACCTCTCCAGTGCCCCACACGGGCAAACCTGGCCCACAACCCAGGCAGGTGCCCTGACTGGGAATCGAACCAGGGACCCTTTGGTTTGCAGGCCCATGCTCAATCCACTGAGCCGCACCAACCAGGGCTGACTTTTTAACCTTAACTTTTGATCTTTGAAGTCCATGCATTGGTTATTTCAAAATCCACCTATTTGAACTATCAATGTCCACTGTGCTTGTCAGATTGCTCACATTCCAGGGACCTAGCAGGTGTGGTAAGTGGTGGGGTGCAGCGCTGCCACGGAAGTGCCTGTATCCTGAGCGCCCAGAAGTGGCAGTTAGGGCTGGGGGCAGTCGGGGAGCGCTGGGGAAGGCCTCACGTTGAGGTCGGAGCTTCTCCAGGAGAGAAGTAGAAGGTGCAAGGGGCAGGTACCACCCAGGCAGCGGCAACAGCTCCTGCAGAAGCACAGAGGCTGAAAGGGCTTCACTCCAGCGGTGATCCTCTGAGATGTAGCTGCAGAGATAAGCAGCTCATCAGGAACAGCTCATCCACCCACAGTTATTAAAGTGGATCTTGGCGCCTCTGCCCGCGAGGGGCACCAGCGGTTTCAGGCAGAGGATGTGTTCAGATGTGTCTTTTACAAAGTCTAGTCGGCAGCTGGCCAGGCAGGTACATGGGAGGCCAATTCGGAGAGTGCCTGGACAAGGCGGAGGGGAGGAGGCTGTAACCGCCAGACCTAAGCTGGACCACAGGTTGGAGGGACTCCAGCCCTTCTAGGCTGACCCCTGGAAATCGGAGCTGAAAATTAAGACTGGGCTTTATAGAGACTCTGCTGCTAGGACAACAGTCCAAGAAACGGGACTTCCCTGGCCCCAGTTACAGCGGAAGTGGGTGAGCCCAGGCCCCCGCCAACCTGACCCTGTCAGAGACAAGCGGAGCCCCAACAGCTCTCAAGCCCACAAAGCGGCTCCCCTCTCCCATCCCCCATAGCCTTTTGTTTATTTACTAACATTTTGCCGGGAAGGCTGTTTCTAACCAAGCAATGTCTTATGGCTCTTTCGCCAGTCCGTCAGCACAGGAGCCAATGAGAGAGCAAGGACTGCGGTGGGTCCCGCCCCTTCACCGGCTACCCAGCGCCAGGGCGACCCGGCAAACGGCGCTCGTCGCTCGTTACGCTCTCGCTCTCGAAGAGCGTCACTGCGCCTGAGCGGAAGTCCGGCGTACCTTCGATGGGCACTAGGACCCAGGGACTAGAGAGGGTGAGGCGGGCCAGTTCCTTCCCCTACCCACCCACCCACTAGCTTGTCCTTAGCCGAGGTCCTTACGAGCTCTTCGGGAGCGGCAGGTCCCCGGCGGGTGGGGGGACCCGCCGCACGCTCAGCGAGTGATGCTTTATTTGCAAAACGCAGTTCCAAGTGCTGGACGGGGAGTCCGAAACGAGTAGGGCCACTGTCCCAACCTGTCGGAGTTTACAGTTTACCGGAGAGGAGAGGAAGGGAACCGGAAAGCAGTAGTAAGCAGTGTAGTGAAAGAATATCAGTGCTAATTAAGTATACGCATCATCAGCTGAGTTAAAAGAAGTCATTCTCACTAGGGGTCAGCGAACTATTAAATGAAGGAGATGGCTTTGGATAGAGCCTGGAAGCAGGGATAGGATTGCTGTTAGTTTCCAAGAAAAGGTGAAAGTGTTCACATCTACTGCAATTGTATAAACTATTAAAATATGATTTATGAGGTCCAGGGGCGGTGGATAACGGAGTCAGAGCACCAGACTACTTAGAGGGTCCTGGAAAGCCTCCTGGAGGAACTCAAGCTTGAGTTGGATTTTACTGGAAGGAAAGGGGAGGTTTACAAAGCCCTGGGTGTATGCAAAGCTCAGCTAAAGTAAAATAGAGTGTCCGTTTTTTATTAGGCAAAGTGCTAAGTATTCTGGTTAAAATTCTCAGGGATCATTAGCTCTGTGGAGACTTGAATCCGAGCCTGGCTTTCAGGGAGATCTTGGAGAAGGCCATAAGGCAGAAAGTGTGGCTGGTATATTTGAAGAGCCACTAAATAGTAAAAACGGAGTGAAGGGGTAGCTAGACAGAAGGTTAGAAATTTAGACTTAGTCATGCTTTCTGGAAGACCTTGAAGGATTAGAAGTCATACTGACCTGGCAAGAAGCTCCTGTGAAGGATTGCAAAAGAAAAGTTACATGAACAAATTCTCTGGCTGAGTAATTGGTTAGAGCACCGCTCCATACACCAGTGTTATGAGTTCCATCCCAGGTCGGGGCACAAATAAGAATCCACCAATGATTCATAAATAAGTGGAGCATCAGATCGATGTTCCGCTCCCTTCTTCTCTCTATAAAATAAGTAAATTACAAAAAAAAAAAATAAGAAAATTGATGTGAAAAGATTTTTAAAAATCTCTTCTTTTAAAGATTTTACTTATTTATTTTTTAGACACAGGGGAAGGGAGGAAGAAAGAGAGGTAGAGAAATATCAGTGTGTGGTTGCTTATGCGCCCCCAACTGGGGGCCTGGCCTGAGGGCACATGACCTGACTGGGAATTGAACTCACGGCCACCCTTTGGTTTGTAGGCACTCAATCCACTGAGCCACACCAGTCAGGGCAAAGTATGTGCTCCTTTGTGTTTGGCTTCTTTTGCTCATTATGGTTTTGTGATTCATCTGTAATTGTATGCAACTGTTCATTCACCGATTTTTTTTTTTAAGATAAATGGACAGACAGGTGGATAGCAATAGATGAGCTGGAGAGAGGGTAGAGACAGGGACCAGATCGGAGGTTGAAATTGTAATTTTTCAATATCAATAACACTGAGGAACTCTGAGATCCAGAACTCTGTTAATGATACAGGGAATGAAAATTGGGTGGGTGGGTGGAACATCTTTTAAAGATATTTAGGAAATGGGATTGATTCACCCTGTTTGCTGCGTATGTCCAGGATGACTCCCATGTTGGAGGTCTGGATAACTGTAGGACAGGATATACAGGAGGGGGATAATGAGTTCAATTTTGGAGTCCTCAGTTGTTGGTGTCCTTAGTGAAAGTGCCTTCAGGAGGAAAATGTCAGAGCCAAAGTGCAGGGAATTTATGCGAATGGGAGGCAAAGAAGGGCAGGCAGCGAGGGTCACCTACTCCGAATGTGCTTCTGCACTTGAGACCAGTGGCCTGTTAGGACCTTTGGAAGTCTCTTAGGTGCCATAAGTTTGGCTTGCTCAGAAACGAACTCCTTGGGGTACCTGGGATGATGTGAAAAAGAAAATAGAGCAGTACGTGAATTATAGAACCTAGGTGGTGGTTATAGGGTGTTTGCTGTACAATCTCTCAACTTTTCTAAATTTTTGAAAATTTTCATAAAATACCAAGAAAAAGGAGCTCATCATCTCTATCCTCCAACTGTTCCTCCCCTGGCAGGCCCCATCTCAATAAATAGAACCACCATCTAATCAGTTGTTTAGGAAAGAGACTTGAGAATATTATAATTATTACTATTATTAAATTTTTTTAGAGAAAGAGGAAGGGAAGGAGAAAGAGAAAGGAGAGAAACATCAATGTGTGGTTGCCTTTCACATGGCCCCCACAGGGGACCTGGCTCACAACCCAGGCATGTGCCCTGACTGGGAATCAAACTGGCAACCTTTTGATTTGTAGCCTGCACTCAATCCACTGAGCTACATCAGCCAGGGCGAGAATATTATTCTTTAATTAATCCCTCTCCCTCCTATTCCAATCACCCACCCAATCTCCTAAATATCTCAAGTCCTTCAACAATGGAGTTGCTCCTTACACCAAGGTTAGGTTCTAAAATCAGTGTGTAAGGCAGAAGTTACATAGTCAAATCAACAGGACCTTCAGGAATCCCTTAAATTATTCATAGAATACAGTAAACCTGATATTGTGTGCATCACTCTGTACACAAAATGTATGTGCGAGTAAGTATGGGTATATAAGCATGTACTGTACATGGTAAGATTCAGTATATAACGGTACACAATATAACAAAGTATTTCTAACTACTTACAAAAGAAATTAATGCTGCATATAGTTGAACAGGGCACAAAGACACTGTATTCCTCACTCTCCACTGCCTCCACCCTAGTCCAAGCTTCCACCGACGCTCAGAATTACTGAAATGGCTTCTTAAGTGGCCTCCTGGCTCCTCCTCCTGACTGTGTCTAATCTATTCCCCATGTTCCAGGCAGAATGAGCCAACTGATCCAATCGGGTCACTTCACTGCTTTAAAATCCCTCAATGACGTTGCACTGTTCCTTCAGGACAACGTCTGAAACACTCATATGGCTGCCCAGCTGTCCACCAGCTGGCCTCTGCCCAGTCCTCAGACTCACATACCTCTTTCCACTTGCTCTCTAAGCCCCTGCAAAACGGGGCTGGTCACCTTCCAGCTCCTCGGGTTCACCACATTCTCCTGAACGCCTGCGACTGTGACCTGCTGCTGTCTCCGGATAGAAATCTCTTCCGCTTCTGCCCGACTGGGTAAGCTCTGTCCCCTGTGGCAGGCACTTCTTGGCTACCCGACAAGCCACCCTCCTCAACACCCCAATACTTTGTTCTTGCTGAATTTTCAATTAAAAATAAAGCATTGTGAAAAATAGCACACATTTTTCAAGTGTGCTAAACATCAGTGTATAGTTCAGTGGATTATTATTAACTGGAACTCCCTCAACAACCCCCCAGGTCAAGGAAAGGACATTGCCAGCACCCAGAGCCCCCATAATGCCGCTTTCTGGGCACAGACTCCTCCCACCCCTGTGAAGTCACCAGTATCTTGCTCTCCTGATACTCATGGGGATCACTTATTCGCTTTGTCTTTATAGTTTTACCACCCAAAAATAAATCCTAAAAAGAGTCATTTAGGTTTTCTCAGAAGAAGCTTTATTGAGATAATCCACATTCACCAATTCGAAGTGTACAATTCAATGGTTTGGGGTATGTTACATTATTAATTTTTGGAGATTGTAGTAAAAAATATACAACATAAAATTTGCCATTTTAACCATTTTTAAGTATACAATTGAGTGGCATTAATTACATTCTGAATGTTGTACAGCCACTGTAACTATATATTCCCAAACTTTTTCATCACCCAAAAATGAAACTCTATAACCATGAAGTAAAAATCTCCGTTCTCACCTTCTACCAGCCCCTGGTAACTTCTAATCCATTTTCTGCCTGTATGAATTTGCTATTCTAGAAACCTTGTGTAAGTACCTTCAGTATTTGTAGGTACTTCTGGGCCTTGCTTATTTCACTTAGCACAATGTTTTCAAGGTTCATCCACATTGTCACATGTGTCAGAACTTCTTCCTTCTTATGGCCGAATAATATTCCGTTGTATGGGTAGACCAATTTGTGTATCCACTTATCTGCTGAGGGATACTTAGGATGTTTCCATCTTTGGGCTATTATGAATAACTAGCATTTAATTTTGCCCACTTTTGAATGTTATACAAATGGAATCAGACAATGCATTGTTTATGTATCTGGCTTTTAAAGCATGCATTCATGTTATTCCATATACCCATAGTTCCTTCATTTTCCTATAGAATTCCATTTCAGAAATATACCACAATTTATCCATTCTAATGTTGATGGATATTGTTTTTTTCCCACTTTTCGGCTGTTTCAAATATGGTAATATAAAAACAGTACATATTACATGCATTTTTATTGAGCATACAGCTAGAAATTGAATTGCTGGTCATAGAATCTCTTCAACTAGATAGGCCAAAGTGGTTGTACAGACTGAAGTACAAAGTGAGTGTACTTACCAAGGGTATGAGTTCCTTGTTCCAGTCCTCATCAGCTCTTCACGTGGTATGTCTGTCTGTTCAGGCATTCTGGTGAATTTGTGTTGATATCTCTGTGGGTTTTAGTTGCATTTCCGTGGCGATAGATGAGATTCAGCACCTTTTTATATGTTCCTTGGCCATTTGGACATCTTCTGAGAGATACCTGCTCAGGTCTCTTGCATATTTTTATATTAGACTTTTCCTCATTAACTTGTAATTCTTTATTCTGGATATGAATTCTTTGGCACTAATATGTTGAAAATATCTTACCCACTCTGTGGTTTACCTGTTCACTCCCTTGATAGTGTCTTTGGGAAAAGATCTTCTTAAATTTAATGTAGTTATTATGTTTCACGCTTTTTCTGTTTTAAAAAATCTACACCCAGGTCGCAAAGATCTTCTTCATTTCATCTTCTGAAAAGTGTTGGTTTTACCAATCTCACTAAGACTAGTGTGCACCTGGAGCTGATTTTTATTTACGCTGGGAGGTAGGGGTCATGTTTCAGTTCTGCCAGCAGCCGTTGTTGAAAGGACTGTCTTTTCTTCATTGCTCTGCAGGGGGGCCTCTGGTACAAATGAAGTGTCCGTATTTGCATGGTTTTATTTCCGGATCCTCTGTTATATTATTTGTTCATCCTCGCACAATACTATAGCTTTATATCAGAATTTTATATCTATAGAGCAAGTCCTTTTCAGGAGCATTTAATGATCAGACACAAACGTTAGGAACAGTTTGTACAAATTTTTTATGTAGGTATTAAAAATAGAAAATCCATGTCGTTGCCATCCTTTTCTGCATAGTTGTTCCAGTGACTTCCCAGTTTAGTAGTTGGCCGTGTTGTCACCAGGCACATATGAGTATCTAGCATTGGAATGTGGCTTGTCTGAATTGCAGTGTGCTGTGAGTGTAAAAAATGCCAGATTTTGAAGACTTAGATGAAAAAAAAGCAAGCTACCTTATTAATAATTTTGTGTTGATTACATGTTGATATGATAGTTTATGTGTATTGAGCTAAATGGAATTTATTATTAAAATTAATCTCACCTGTCTCATTTTACGGTTTTAAAAATGTAGCTACTAAGCCCTGGCTGGCATAGCTCAGTGGATTGAGCGTGGGCTGCGAACCAAAGTGTCGCAGGTTCGATTCCCAGTCAGGCCACATACCTGGGTTGCAGGCCATGACCCCCAGCAACCACACATTGATGTTTCTCTCTCTCTATCTCCCTCCCTTCCCTCTCTAAAATAAATAAATAAATAAATAAATAAAATCTTTAGCCCTGGCTGGCGTAGCTCAGTGGATGGAGCGCGGGCTGGGAACCAAAGTGTCCCAGGTTCGATTCCCAGCCAGGGTACATTCCTGGGTTGCAGGCCATAACCCCCAGCAACCGCACATTGATGTTCTCTCTCTCTCTCTCTCTCTCTCTCCCTTCCCTCTCTAAAAAATAAATAAATAAAATCTAAAAAAAAAAATGTAGCTACTAAAAATTTTTAAATTACATATGTGGCTTGTATTTGTGGCTCACATTATATTATGTTTTGGACAGTGTGGCAGGCTGAACAAGGGTGTCCAAAGATATGCAGCTCCTAGTTACCTGGAACCTGTGAATGTTACCTTAGGTGGCAGAAGGAACTTTGCAGGCGTGACTGAGGGTATGGACAGTGAGATGGGGCAGTTATCCTGGATTATCTGGGCAGAGCGTAAATGTGATTGTAAAGGTCCTGATAAGAACACAGATTGAAATGTGACAAAATAAGGGGAGAAGGCATTCGACTGTGGAAGCCGAGATGGGAATGACTGATGTGGGCAACCACCAGGAGCTAGAAGAAACAAGCAGAATGTTCTTCCCTGGAGCCTCCAGAAGGAGCCAGCCCTGCTGACACCCGGATTTCAGTTCTGTAAGACAAGACTCTGGACTCAGATTTCTGGAATTTTGGCCTCCTCTGTGACTGTCAGAAAAGAAATTTCTGTTGTTTTAAGACACTAAATTTGTGGTAATTTGTTACAGCAGCCATAGGAAACTGATACAGTGTTAATCAATTTTGTAAATTTGAATATTATACACACCATATACTCAATAAAAATTTAGGCCTTTGCCCTGGCTGGTGTGGCTCAGCGGACTGAGTGCTGGCCTGTGAACCGAAGAATCACCAATTCAATTCCCAGTCAGGTCACACGCCTGGGTTGTGGGCCAGGTGCCCAGTAGGGGGCGTGCGAGAAGCAACCACACACCCATGTTTCCCTCTCTTCCTCCTCGCCCCTGTCTCTAAAAATAAATAAATAAAATATTTTTTTAAAAATGTAGGCCTTTAGAGCACATTATCAAAGCTAATGGGAAAAACTAGACTACCAGTCCCAAAGATGCCAAGGATAGCTTATCATTCTGCGAGCAAGATCCAAGACCAGAGTAAAGCTGTGTTTGACAATTCTACTGACCACCTGCATGTACATCCAGAAGAGAACATTCAGAACTTGTATACCTCCATACTAAGAAAACAAACAACCCAATCAAAAATGAGCAAAAAAGTAGATATTTCACCTAAAAGATATAAAAATAGTTCTTAAGCAAGTGAAAAGATGCTTAATATCATTAGTGGTTAGGGACATGGAAATCAAAACCACAACAAGATACCATTAAAATGGCTATAATTAAGCCCTGACTGGTACGGCTCAGTTGGTTGGTCATTGTCCCACAAGGCAAAGGGTCACTGGTTTGGTTCCTGGTCAGGGCTCATGCCTGGTATGTGGGTTTGGTCCCTGGTCTGTCCCTGGTCAGGGTGCATCAGTGTTTCTCTCCCTCTCTTTCCTCCCCACCCTTTCCCTCTCTAAAAACAAGTAAATGTAATCTTGAAAAAGAAACTTAAAATGGCTATATTAAAAAAAACAGACAACAAATGTTGGCAAGGTTGTGGAAAAACTGGAAGCCTTGTATATTGCTGGTAGGAATAAAAAAAAATGGTACAATCTCTTTGGAAAACTGGCAGTTTCTCAAAAGATTAAACATACATTTACCATGACCTAGCAATTTCACTCTTTGGTACCTACCCAAGGTAAATGAAAACATATACCATGTTAAGAATTTGCACACAAATGTTTTAGCAATATTATAATAACCAAGATGGAAACAAAATTGGAAACATCCTGAAGTCTACCAACTGGAGAATGGATAGAAAAAAGGTGGTATGTCTATACAATGGAATACAATTAAAAGGAAAAAACAGCCCTGGCTGGCAGAGCTCAGTGGATTGAGCATGGGCTGTGAACCAAAATGTCGCAGGTTCGATTCCCAGTCAGGGCACATGCCTGGGTTGCAGGCCATGACCCCCAGCAACCGCACATTGATGTTTCTCTCTCTGTCTCTATCTCCCTCCCTTCCCTCTCTAAAAATAAATAAATAAAATCTTTTAAAAAAGGAAAAAACACAGGGAAATACATCCAACGGCATGGATGAACATCAGAAACACTATGCCCCGTGAAAGAAGGCAGGCCCAAGAGACCTCGTATCGTATGAGTCTGTGTATCGGAAATACCCAGAAAAGGCAAGGCCATAGAGACAGAGAGGAGGTTAGTGGTTGCCTGGGGTGGGAGAGGGGACTTGATGTGCGTGATAGATCTTATTAGAATGAGGAAAACATTTTAAAACTGATTTATGGAGATGGTTATACAACTTGGTAAATTTACTGGAAATACTGAATTGTACACTTAAATTGTATGATGTGCAGCATAAGCTTCAATAAAGTTATTTTAAAAACATGGACATAGAAGGTAGACCATTCAAAATGTCTAAGACATGTTAAATGCATGATTATATTTCTAAATTGCCATTGGTTTATGCTTTGTATTTCACCAGAATTTGTTTATCTGTTATAAAAACTACCCCATTCACTGCCCGTGGAATGTTAAGTTTACACACAAGACAATAAAGTCTCCCTTGATTCAATTTCCGGTTGTTCAGAAACATTAGCAGCCTCATAAAAATGGAAATTTACCTAAATTTGTAAAACAGAACAAAGTGAGGTAGAATTTCCACCTTCTTGAAAGTTTGTTTTTAGGTTTTTAGCTACTAAAAAAACTTAAAATTTTGTTTCTAGGGCTACGCATTTACGAAGTAGTCTATAGGCTGTTTCAAAGGGAGGTGCCAGGACCACTGATAACCCTGGTGTAACACGGGCTCCCGGCTCCTGTGCACCCACGCTGGGCCCTCCCTGTTTCCCGTGTGGTCCACCCCAGTGGTCTTCCTCCTCCCCTCCTTGTCCCTTCTCTTCAAGATAGTCTTCACGTTCCAGCCTCAATTTGTTTTCTAAATTTAACCCTCTCTCTTTTTGTTTTCTTTTTACCTTGTTCAGACTTTTTTTGGTAATCTGAAGGTTTATCTTTCCTGTCTTTCTTTAAATATATTTTATTGATTATGCTATTACATTGTTCCATTTCCCCCCTTCACTCCCCTCCACCCTGCACACCCCCTCCCACCCACATTCCCCCGCTTTAGTTCATGTCCATGTGTCATACTTATAAGTTCTTTAGCTTCTACATTTCCCATACTATTCTTGCCCTCCCCCATCTATTTTCTACCTACAATCTATGGTACTTATTCTCTGTACCTTTTCCCCCTCTCTCCTCCCTTCACTCCCCTGTTGCTAACCCTCCATGTGATCTCCATTTCTGTAGTTCTGTTCCTGTTCTAGTTGTTTGCTTAGTTTGTTTTTATTTTTGTTTTTGTTTTGGGTTCAGTTGTTAATAACTGTGGGTTTGTTGTAATTTTACTGTTCATATTTTTTTATCTTTTTCTTAGATAAGAAAAACAAACATTTCAGATAATAAGGCTTCTTGATGATGAATTCCTTTAACTTGACCTTATCTAAGAAGCACTTTATCTGCCCTCCCATTCTAAATGATAGCTTTGCTGGATAGAGCAATCTTGGATATAGGCCCTTGCCTTTCATGACTTGGAATACTTCTTTCCAGCCCCTTCTTGCCTGCAAGGTCTCTTTTGAGAAATCAGCTGACAGTCTGATGGGAACTCCTTTGTAGGTAACTGCCTCCTTTTCTCTTGCTGCTTCTAGGATTCTCTCCTTCATTTTATTCTTGGTAATGTAATTATGATGTGCCTTGGTATGTTCCTCCTTGGGTCCAACTTCTTTTGAGACTCTCTGAGCTTCCTGGACTTCCTAGAAGTCTATTTCCTTTACCAGACTGGGTGAGTTCTCCTTTATTATTTGTTCAAATAACTTTTCCACTTGTTGCTCTTCCTCTTCTCCTTCTGGTACCCCTATAACTTGGATGTTGGAACATTTAAAGATGTCCTGAAGGTTCCTAAGCCTCTCCTCATTTTTTTAAATTCTTGTTTCTTCATTCTTTTCTGATTGGATATTTCTTTCTTCCTTCTGGTACACACCATTGATTTGAGTCCCAGTTTCCTTCCCATCACTATTAGTTCCCTGTATATTTTCCTTTATTTCACTTAGCATAGCCTTCATTTTTCATCTAATTTGCAACCAAATTCAACCAATCCTGTGAGCATCCTGATTACCAGTGTTTTGAACTGTGCATCTGATAGGTTGGCTGTCTTCATCACTTAGTTGTATTTTTTCTGGAGCTTTGATCTGTTCTTTCGTTTGAGCCAATTTTTTTTTTTTTTGTCTTGACTAGCCTGTTATGTATGAGGGGCAGAGCCTTAGGTGTTCACCAGCGCGGGCCACTCAGTCCCTGGGTTGTGACGCTGTATGTGGGGTGGGGTCCAAGAGGGAAAAATGGCGCTTGCTCCACTCTCTGTCAGATTTCAGCTCCTTCTGCCACTTCCCCCAAGCAAACCGGGCCCTTCTGGTGCTGATTCCCAGGTGGGTGGTTTGTGTACATTCTAGGACCCTGTGGGCCTCTCTGACGAACTCTCCTGTGAGGCTGGGAGTTTCTCCTGCTGCTGCCTCAGCCCCCACAGGTGTTTTCAATCGGTGTTTTGAGGCTTTATTTCCCTGCGCTGGGGCCCTGGATTGTGTGGTCTGTCTTGCTCCACAGCTTCTCCTGGTTTATCTGTGAGTGAATGTGGGATCGCCCGGTCTGCCAGCCGCCTTGTGCGCCGCGCCCCTCCACAATCCACCACCTCGCTGGGTCCGCCCACTGCCGCTTTGCCACAGCCCCTCTCCACCCAGCCACCCGACTCCGCCCCTCCTACCGCCTGGATGGATGTGTCTACTTTAACTTCTTGGTTGTCAGACTTCCACACAGTTCAATTTTCTGTCAGTTCTGGTTGTTTTTTTGTTTCTAAACTGTTGTCCTTATTTTGGTTGTGCGAGGAGGCACAGTGTATCTACCTACGCCTCCATCTTGGCCGGAAGTCGCCTATCTTTTCCTGTCTTTTTTTTGCTTAGCTTCAGTTGTTACAGGGCAGCCTTGCCCGCTGCCCAGGACCTTGAACTCTCTGTCAGTGGAATTGGTTTTGAAAAACTGCAGTATGAGAGCAAAGGCCCAGGTGGCTTAGGAGGGAAAGAAGGCGCCTCTTAGCCGTGGAGTCTTCGAGATTTTCTGTGCACACAATCACACCCATTGTGAATATCAACAGTTTTGTTTCTTCATTCTAATCCTTTTGCCTTTTATTTCTCTTTCTTTTTTTACTACCCTGGAAAACCTTCAAGTAACGTTGACGGAAAGTAGAGAGAGAAGGCACCCTGGCCTCATTCTGTCCCTGGCTGTGGTAGCCAGCCTCCGAGGCAGCCTCCAGGTCCCGCCTGCCGGTGTGCACGGCCCTGTGTGGCCAGTCCCCTCTCATACTGTTTGTGTGACCAGCTGAGCGTGACAGAAATGATGCTGTGTCACTTCTAAAGCTGAGTCATAAAAGACAGTGGCATCTGCCTCTCTCTCTTAGAAACTAGTTCTGGGGAAGCCAAGCTACCACCTTGTGAGCAGAGGTCCATGCAGTAAGAAACTGAGGACTCCAGCCAGTAACAAGTAAAGAGCTGAGGGAGGCCTCCTGCCAGCAGCCCCGTGAGTGACTGCCCCGCCGTCTGGCCCCAGTCAGGCCTTCGGACACTGCAGTCCCAGCTGACGTGTGCACTCATCCTCACGGGAGACGAAGCCAGAGCCATGCAGTTAAGCCACTTCCAAACTCCTGATGCACAGAACCTCCGAGATGTTTATTGTTTTGACCCACGAACAAGTTGAGGTAACTTGCTACACAACAGTTAATCAAATCGCTTCACTAATCTCAAGGGGAAAGCTTTAGATGTTTCACCAGTAGTCAGAACATTTGCTCTTGAGGCTTTGTAGCAATCCTTCATTGTATTAAGGAAGTCCTCTTTTATTCCTACTTTGCTGAGAGTTTATATCATGAATGTATGCAGAATCTTATTAAATAATTTTCCTACAGCTATTGAGATGGCGTATGATTTCTTTCTTATTTGGTTTGTTAATGTAGTAAATCCATTAATTGATTTTTTAAGGAAGTTAAACTTGGCTTGCATTACTGAAATAATAATAAACAGCTTGGACACGATGTATCATTCCTTTGTATATAGTGCTAGATTCGACTTCCTGATATTTATTTAGAATTTTTGTGTCATTGTTCATGAATGAGATTTACCTGTAACCTTTCTTCCTCATACTTTGTTTTGTGGTTGTTCTGAGATGGTAAGTCAGGAGAGGTCACAAGAGGAGAGGCTCAGGGAAACAAAAAAGTTTATTATACTCAGGCCCTAGAGACAGAAAGCCAGCCACAACCCGGTGTCACGCAGGGCCAAATCTGAAAGGCTGCAGGGTGGTCAGAAGACAGGGGGACCAGTGAGGTTAGGCCACAGCCTTTATTGGGGTTTCTGTGGGAAAGGCAAGGCAGGGCAGGGTGAATGGTTCGGGACTGGATAGTTTCAGTAATTCTGGCTCTCTTCGGGCTGTAGGGGCAATCCCTAGTTGCCTGACCCCTGCCCTGGGATGATTAAGGTAGAGGAGTGTTGCCTTTTGGGATTCGGGGGCCAGACAGAGGAGGCGTGGCTCTGGATGGCACCCCAGGCTGGGGATCTTTTGCTGTCCCTGGGAATGATCTGTCCCCGGGCAGAAAGGTGTTTTTCTTACATGTCAAAACATCATAATATATGGAAAAATTTTTAATATTTACAATACATTATACTAGCTTGAAAATGATTTGGCAAGTGTAATTACTTTTATTCTCTAAAAAGGTTTGTATAAAATTGACCGCAGTTGTTCTGTTTGCTAGAAGTTGCTGGTGAAGTCTTGTGGGCCTGGAACGTGCACAGGGGCAAATGTTTACCCAGTATTTAAATTCTGGTAAGTTATTGGCATATTTGGAACTTCTTTTTCTGCTTTGGCAAAATTTCATAAACGGTCTTTTTTTCCCCTGGGAAATTTATCCAAGTCATCAAACTTTTCAAATGCTTTAGCATCAAGTTCATAATATCCTCTCGGTTCCCTTTTAAGTTCTGCAGGGACAATAGTAATGCCCTGGTTTTCGTTCCTGATCTAATATTTGTATCTTCTCTTTCTCTTTGTTTCCCTTTTTCATCTCACCAAAGGTTTATCACTTTTCATTAGTCTTTTCAAAATACCAACTTCTGTTCTTTTTATTCTATTGTGTGTATGTTTTCCATCATCGACTTTATTATTTCCTTTTTTCTAATTTCATCAAGTTTAATTTTCTATTCTTTTTCTACCTTTGAGTGCATATATAGTTTATTAATTTTCAGCTCTTTAATTTTTAAGAAAAAGATATCTTATTTATTTAATTTTAGAGAGAGGGGAAGGGAGGGAGAAAGGAAGCGAGAGAATTATCAATGTGTGGTTGCCTCTCACACTCTCCCAAACTGGGGAACCTGGCCCACAACCCAGTCATGTGCCCTGACTGGGAGTTGAACTGGCAACCCTTTGGTTCGAAGACCGGCACTCAATCCACTGAGGCACAAGAGCCAGGGCTCTTCTTTTTGAACATAACTTTGTAAGGCCATAAATTTCCCTCAAAAGAATAGTTTGTATCCCACAATTTTTAATATGTAGTATTTTTAAATGATTAAGTTCAGACTTTTAAATTTTATAATTTCTTCTTTGATCGATGGATTATTTAGAAATATGCTGTTTTATTTCCAAACATATGAGGTTTTCTCGCTGTTGTTTTGGGGTTTATTTATTCTTTTAAATTTTAAATTATGGTTTACTGTCAATGTTGTTTTGTACCAGTTCCAGGTATACAACATAGTGGTTGGACAGTCATATTCTTTACAAAGTGTTTTCCCTGATATTTCTAGTACCCAGCTGGCACCACTGTTATCAAATATTATTGACTTATTTCCTATGCTGCACTCCTGTTGTTTTTTTATCTCTAGCATAATTGCATTTTGTGGCTAAGAAATAAACTCAGAAATCAATAAACATATTTTAAAACTTTTTAAAATACTGATTTTAAAAACTAATAACAACAATTTCCACACACCAAAAAAATCCCCAAAGAGTCCACAAGACATTCTCCTTTCCTTCTGGAGGTTTTACAATGCACTGTAAACCATTACCCAGTCTTTGGACTTGTTGAAACTAGCTCGATGATTTAGCATATGGGCAGTTTCAGTAAATACTATATGTGTGTATGAGAGGGATGTGTATTTTACAAGTTTTCAGGTATAATGTTCTATGTATCTGTTTGGTAAAGTTAGTCAATAGTGCTGTGCAAATCTCCTATATCTTTACTGATATTTTTGTCTAGTGAGAGAGTATATGAAAATCTCTACTATAATCGGATATTTATTTAATTTTTAATTAAATGCATTGTGATTATGTTATTAGGTCCAATATATTTAGAATTATTATATCATCCTGGTGAACTGAACCTTTTGTAATTATGAAGCATTATAGTAAAAAGCATATAGTAGGATTTAAAATAGTTGAATTTTAAAAATTTATGTATAGTGACTGAAGGAAACCAAACTCTGGGTGGTGAGCATACAATACAATATACAGATGTTGTATTACAGAACCGTAAACTTACACATGTTCCCCTAATAAATCTAATTAAATTTTTAAAAATCTAGGCAGACAACCAATGTCTTTTAACTGGTGCATTGGTCCATTTATATTTAATATAATTAGTGATATTTTGGGATTTAAATGTACTCGTTTCAGTTTGTCCCACCTGTTCTGTGTTCTGGGTTTTGCTTGTTAGTTTGTTTGCTTTGGTAACAGCTTCACTGAGACCTAATTCACTTACCGTGTAACCACCCATTTAAAGTATACAATTCAAAGGTTTTTAGCATATTCACTAAAGTTGTGTAACCATTGTCACAATCGATTTCAGAACACGCTCATCACCCCAGAAGACACCCTGTAGCCTTTAGCGGTCATCCTCATTCCCCAGCTACCCCCTCCCCCACCCAGGCCCTGGGCAACTCCTAATCTCCTTTCTGCCCCTGTAGATATTTGCCTATTCTCTAAATTTCACGTGAAGGGACTTATTCAATAGATGAGCCATTTTTTAACCTGGTGTAATATGTTCAAGGTTCACCCATGTAGTCGCATGCATCAGTACCTTGTTCCTTTTCAATGGCTGAATGATATTCCATTGTATGGATATCACACACTGTACTTATCCATTCATCCTCTGATGGATATTGGGTTGTTTCCATTTTTTACTATTATTAATAATTAATATGAATATTCATGTACAAATTTTTGTGTGGACAATTGTTTTCATTTCTCTTGTATATACCTAGGAGAATAGTTGGGCTACATGGAAATTTTATGTTTAATCTTTTGAGAAACAGCCAGATTGTTTTTCCAAAGTGGCTGCAGTATTTTACCTTCCCAGCAGGAGTATATGAGGGTTCCAAATTTTCCACATCCTCATCAACACTGTCATTATCTGTCTTTTTTATTTTAGCTTCCTGGTGGGTGTGAAGTGGCATTTCACTGTGGTTTTGATTTGCATTTCCATACTGGTGAATGATGTGGAGCATCTTTTCATGTGTTTATTGTCTGTTTGTATGTCTTCTTCTAATCAAATCCTTTTGTCCATTACTTGATAGAATATTTGTGTTTTTATTACCCCAAGAGTTGTAAGAGTTCTTTACATAATCTAGATAAAAGTTCCTTATCAGCCCCGGCTGGTGTGGCTTAGTGGGTTCACTGCTGGCACCAAAGGGCTGCCGGTTGGATTCCCAGTCAGGGCACATGCCTGGGTTGCTGGCCACGCCCCCAGTGGGGAGTGCACGAGAAACAACCACACATTGATGTTTCTCTCCCTGTCTTTCTCCCTCCCATCCCCTGTGTCTAAAAATTTATTTATTTATTTATTTATTTATTTATTTATTTATTTATTTATTTATAGAGAGAGGGGAAAGGAAGGAGAGAGAGGGAGAGAAACATCAATTGTGTGGTTGCCTCCTGCAAGTTCCCAACTGGGGACCTGGCCAGCAACCCAGGCATGGGCCCTGACTGGGAATCTAACTGGTGACTCTTTGGTTCACAGGCCCATGCTCAATCCACTGAGCTACACCAGCCAGGCCTAAAAAATAAATTTAAAAAAATTAAATATGCTTATCACATAGATATATGATTTACAAATACTTTCTCCCATTCTGTGGATTGTCTTTTCACTTTCATGATGGTATCTTTTGAAGTAAAAAATTTTTCATTTTCATGTAGCCCAATTAATCTATTTTTTTCTTCAGTTGCTTTTTGTTTTGTTTTGTTTTCTTTAGGATTTTTTTTTAATTATTTTATTGTTGTTCAATTACAGTTGTCTGTATTTTCTCCCCACCCCTCCACCCCCACCAAACTCACCTCCCTCTCTTGCTTCTACCCTCCCCCTTGGTAGTTGCTTATATTTTTAATGTCATATCTTACTCAAGGTCATGAAGATTTACTCCTATATTTGTTTGTTTATAAGAATTTCATAGTTTTAACTCTTACACTTAAGCCTTTCATCCATTTTGAGCTAATTTTTGTGTATGACATGAGATAGGGGTCCAATTTCATTCCTTTGTATATGGATCTACAGATCTGTAGATCTGTAGATTCTGTTGTCCCAGAACCATTTGTTGAAAAAAACTATAGATACCCCATTGAATTTGTGGTATCTATGTGGAAAATCAATTGACCATAAACATGAGGATTTATTCTGGCTTCTGAATTCTATTCCATTGTTCCATACATCTACCCGTATGCCAGTGCCACACTGTCTGGATTACTGTAGCTTTGTAGTAAGTTTTGAAATCATGGACGTGTGAATCCTCTAAACATTGTGGTATTTTAAAAGTTATTTTTCTGTTTTATTCTGATTACTTTTATACATACATATATATTTTTTACCTTCACCTGAGGACATGCTTATTGATCTTAGAGAGGGGGAAGAGAGGCAGAGAGAGAGGGAGAGAAATACTGATGTAAGAGAGAAGCATCCGTCGATTACCCACTCCCTAGGCATTTGCCCTGACAGGGAATCAAACCCGTGACCTTTTGGTTTACAGGACAACACTCCAACCAACTGAGCCACACCAGCCAGGACTGCTTTTATTGTTTTTCCTTTGTCTTTGGTTTTCTGCAGTTTCACTATAAGGTGTAAGGCCATGTTTTGGGGGAGTTTTTTGGGTTTTTTTTTAAAGATTTATTTATTTATTTTTAGAGAGGGAAGGGAGGGAGAAAGAGAGAGAGAGAGAGAGAGAGAGAGAGAGAGAGAGAGACATGAATGTGTGGTTGCTGGGGTACGTGGCCTGCAACCCAGGCATGTGCCCTGACTGGGAATCGAACCTGCGATGCTTTGGTTCGCAGCCCGAGCTCAATGCACTGAGCTATGCCAGCCAGGGCAGGGGGAGTTTTTATTGTTGTTTTCTTTTGTTTAATCCTGCTTAGGATTTGTCAGATTCTTAAATATATAATTTGGTGTATTTAATCAATTCTGGAAATAAATTTTTCAGCCATTTTTCCTGAACTATTGCCTATGTTCATTCTTTCCCTTCCTTATGGGACCCTATTCAGTTCTTTCCATCTTGGCATCCATGTCTCTTGCCCAGTCCTCTGCATTTTTTGTCTTTTTGCTCCATTATGCATTATTCTGGGTATTTGCTTATGACCTATATTCCAGGCCATGAATTTTGCCTTCTGCTATTTCTAATCTGTGGCTACAACTATTGGTTTCTTAATTTTGGTTATTTTTGTTTTAAATTCTAGAATTTATATATTGTTTTACCTGTTAAATTTGCTCTATTGTTTTTTAAAGTTTCCAGCTCCTAGCCAAATTTTCCATTCTTGACTTTTATTTCTTGAGCATAACAAACATAATTGTTTTGTAATCTGTGCTGATAATTCATATCTGGAGACTCTCTGAGACTACTTCTAGTTTCTATTGTATCTACTGTTCTTATTGATGCTGTTTTACATCCTTTGGCTATCTTTGTGTGCTAGAAATTGTTTTTGAAAAATTATTTATAGAAATGACTGACACTTGGGATACTATTGTCTTCCTCTAAAGAGAACTTATTTTTCTGTTGGCTCCTGAGGTCACTAGCAATTGGGAACCACCTTAAACCAAGTTCAGGGCTTGGTATTTTCTTTTTTTTTTTTTTAAGATTTTATTTATTTATTTTATTTTTAGGGAGGGAAAGGGGAGAGAGAGAGAGCGAGAGAGAGAAACATCAATGTGCGGTTGCTGGGGGTCATGGCCTGCAACCCAGGAATGTACCCTGGCTGGGAATCGAACCTGGGACACTTTGGTTCCCAGCCTGCGCTCAATCCACTGAGCTACGCCAGCCAGGGCAGGGCTTGGTATTTTCGGGGTCACTTTTGCGCCCGGCGTGCATCCCTTTAGCATCACACCCAAAGCAGAGAAATGTTCACTAAGTTTCTCGTTCTTGGCAGGGCTCTGACTCTGCAATTTCACCCTAGCCCCTCAGGCTACCAGGATTGCAGCTCACACTTTTCCAGAACAAAACCCCTGAGACATAAGCAGCCTTCAGGGAAGGCTTCACCCCTCCACCCTCCCAGCCTCTTCCGTATCTCAGCGTCCCAATTCAGGGACGCTCAAACCTTGTTACTTCTCTGATGTTTTTAAGATGACTTGTTTTAGTTTTTAAAGAAGTTTTTATTGGTATGAGGATTTGTTTGAATTATCTAGGCTTCCATATCCAGAATTGGTGGTCCCTTTCACCCTCAACGGAGGGGTCTTCTGAGAAGGTAGGGTCCTCACTGTGCTATGGGATAAATCATAACTGGTCCCCGTCAATTACGGCAACCCCTTCCTCCTTGCTCATCTGAGAAGGGCATATCACTCACTCTGGGGCAAAAAGGCAGTTACTCGGTTCCGACCTAGTTTGTGGCACATGGCTCAATGCACCAAGAAGGTTGAAGGTATCAGTAAATATGAAACCTATTATGGCACCTCCCTCAGTAAGATGGTGAAGAAAATTGAAATCAGCCAGCATGGCAAGTACACTTGCTTCTTCTGTGGTGCAGCTGAGATGAAGAGGCAAGCCGTGGGGGTCTGGAACTGTGGTTCCTGCTTGAAAACAGTCACTGGCAGTGCCTGAATCTACAACACCGTTTCTTCCATCACATTAAAGTCTGTCCTCAGAAGAACTGAAGGAATTGAAAGACCACTAGGAGCTCCACAATTTGAAACATGCTAACCTATAATAAATGGATTATATTATGTTAAAAAAAAAAAAGGCCCTGGCTGTGTGGCTTAGTGGATTGGGCACCGGCCTGTGTACCGAAAGGTTGCTGGTTCAATTCCCAGTCAGGGCATATGCCTGGGTTGCAGACTAGGTCCCCAGTTGAGGGCGCAAGAGAGACAGTTGGATTCCCTCACACACTGATGTTTCCCTCCCTCTCTTCCTTTCTCCTTTCCCCCTCTTTAAAAATAAATAAAATATTTTTAAAGACATTTTTCCCTTTTTGTGGGAACCTGTCAAGGAATTTTTGTGCCCTTTTGAAAGGGAGCTTTTTGGGAAACAGTACCTTGTCTCTTCTTTTTGTTTTGAGATGATGTTATGTAATAAATCACCCTTGAATCTGTGATAACCCCGCTGAGGTTTAAAAATGACTGACGGAAAAGAAAATTGAAGAGATGCCAAATCATGGCTCTTGATGTTGCTGAGCCACTTAAAAACCCTGGAGCCCTTTGCTTTCAGGCTTCTTAAGAAAACAATAAACATTTTCATGGTTTCAATGTTTGGTTTTCTGTTGTTTGCAGCCCAAAGCATTCCTAACTGACATATCATCCTTCAAGACTCAGCTTTGTTTTTTTTAAGATTGTATTTATTTTTAGATTGAGCAGAAGGGAGGGAGAAAGACAGGGAGAGAAACATCAGTGAGTTGCCTCTCCTATGCACCCTGACTGGGGACCAAACCTGTAATAACCTAGGCATGTCCCCTAACAGGGAATGGAACCAGCAACCTTCTGCTTTGCAGGATGATGCCTAACCAACTGAGCCACACCAGTCAGGGCAAGACTCGGCTTTAAATGATGCTTGCTTGGGGGGAGGCCTTCCTGAACCCCCCATTTCAACACATTTGATAATACTTTCCCTTTAGTAACCCTCATCATATTTTTAATGATTTGTGGAGTGATACTCTTTCTCTCCGGCCTGTAGCTCCGTGAGAAGAGACACCATGGTAAGTATCCCAGAGCCCAGCCTGGTGCCAGGCATGGCAGCCTCTAAAAAAAATGCCAAATAAGCAAATAAATACAAGAGTCAAGAGCACAAGTGGAGGGAGAAACTGGATTAAAAATTTAGAGGACATGAATTAAAATATGTGCAACTGTGCTTTTTCTAACACATGAAAACTTTTAAGGCTCAAAGAATCATTAAGGAAGCGTTGAATGGCCATGCGGAGAACAGGTGTGTGTTTATGTAACCTCACGGAAACTTCATGTCTTCAATAAGACCTGTTCTTTTTTCTTTTCTTTTGATTCCAGCCTGCCTCATCCAGCACCCTGACTCACCCGCCTCCTTCTCCCTTGTGTTCACTCCCTTAATCCATAAATCCTCAGGCCAATGAGGTCCTGGTGAGCCTCAAATAATCTTAGGAACAAAGCCTTGGGTCTCTGGACCCCGGAGACAGAATTTCAACCAAGCTGGAGATAACATATAGAGCTTGGTTGTGTTTCAGCTCCAGGCCCAGAAAAAAGCAGTAAATGCAGACAATGCAACACCATGGCTGACATCAGGACCAAATAAACTGATTAACAACTCCCTCTAGCACCGATTAATCAGTAGTGACCATGACCCTAATGCCCTAATGCCCTCAGTCACCATGATTAATGAGTTTTCCATTGTATAACCCATTTCCTGGAAGCCAAGGGGAGCCAGGTCACCTTCGCACATATTAGCTCACCTGGACTCTGGGCGTGGGCCACTTCCTGAAAACAAACCCTTTCTTTGCTACAAGATCCTGTTCGTGTCTTGCTGGGCTCGGTTGTGCACAGGCAGAGGGACCCTTTTAGTCTGGTAACAGTTCATCTGGTACCAGTAGGAGGTGCCAAGCAGTGTTACAGACCCATCGGGGATTAGAAACCATAAACTTGCACTGGCAGGAACCGGCAGAAGTGTGAGATTTCCCCCAGCAGCGCTCAGCTGTCTGGGTGTGGGAGGGACTGACCCGGAGACAGGGCTCCCAGGACAGGCTGCTTTCTGTTCTGTGCTCTGGCGAAGTAAACAAACGTAGATGCAGAATTTTGTTTCCACTCTCTCAATACATGAAACTTTCAGAACTCAAAGGCTGGCCTTGTCTTTCCAGACTGGAAAATACCCTTGGCTAAAGCCTTTACCCAAGAAGACTTCCGCCTTCACCTCCTTGCTACGGGAAGACTTGAAGGGGATCGGTGAATTTCCTAAAGTGTGTACAAATTGTGTGTGTGCGCATGAGCATTTTTCTGGGAAGAGTTTCTACAGCTTCCACCAGATTTTTTTTTAAAGGATTTTATTTATTTATTTTTAGAGAGGGAAGGGAGGGAGAAAGAGAGAGAGAGAGAGAAACAACAATGTGCGGTTGCTGGGGGTCATGGCCTGCAACCCAGGCATGTGCCCTGACTGGGAATCGAACCTGCAACACTTTGGTTGGCAGCCTGTGCTCAATCCACTGAGCTACGCCAGCCAGGGCTTTCCACCAGATTCCTAAAGGTGTCTGTCATCCAGAAAGGCAAGATCCCTTCACTTGGGGATGGGTCCTAGCCATGGACCACTGTGTGGCTCCACTGTGTGGGTCAGGGCCGGACTGAGGGGCAGTCTCGGCCCTGCTTGTGGACAAGAGATAGAGGGACAGTTGTGGACGTGCTGATTCCAGGGTCAGAGGCCTCGGCTGTGCCTCTTGGCTCCTCGGTTTTCTCTTTTCTGAAAAAGGGGAATGATAATCACAGTTCCTTATTGCAGAGGACTGTTGTAAAGATGAAGTGTGTTAATACATGCAAACGCTAGGACCCTGCCTGGCACTCAGTGAGGGCTGATTTTTATCATAACGAGTGGTTGGTGATGTGTCAGGAGACACATTCAAAGAAAGCATAGTAGCAGCTAATCTATGCAAAGAACACAGTCTGGGCATTCTCTCCCCTCTGATAAGTCCTTTGTGAGCCTGGGCAAGTTTCCTAACTGCTCCGTGCCTCAGTTTTCTCATCTGTGATTTGGAGATGATAACAGTAACTATCTCATAGGATCATTGCATGCTTTCTATGCAGGGACAGGGCAGTAACTGAAACTCACTAAACACTGGTATTAATGTTATCATTATTACTGCATAGATAATAATAATAATCTCCTAGGGCTCCTCGTTTTGTGCGAGGCCCTTTCCAGCTGGTTCCCATGGCCTTTCCTCTCAATGACATCTTCACAGTCACTTCACATACACTGTCCGCCCCACCAAGGCTCTGGGGAGTGGAGAACTGAGACCCGAGGACAGTGAAGTGACTAACCTGCAGGCCCCCTCCACGTGCGCCCTTCCTCACAGTGTGCCCTTCAAGAGTCTCCCCTTCTTTCCTTTCCTACTCATGAAATTCCACACTGACCACAAAGCCCTCCTAATTGCCCCAATCCACTTCCCTGCCCCAATCCTGTGGCACGGTCACAGCCTGCAGTCACGGCCGGCTCCCCTCTTGCACTGGACTGCAGACCCCCAGGCACAGGGCCTGCCCAGTCCTACCCCCTACCCCCTTTTTTTTTGACATTTCTCAAATGTTTCAATTTTTTTTTTCAGAGAGAGGGAAAAGGAGAGAGACAGAGAGAGAGAGAAACACCAATGTGAGACAGAAACATTAATTGTTTGCCTCTCATATGCACCCAGACCCAGGACCAAACCCACAACCCAGGCCTCTGACCTGACCGGCAATCGAACCGGTAACAACCCCCACCCCCTCTTTGGGGTGATGGCCAACCATCTGCGCTACACCCGTCAGGGCAAATCCTATCCCCCTATTCCTTTTATTGTATCTATCACCATTCTTTGCACAGAAAATGCCTTCTCTAGAGAGCACCTGAGTGAAGGAAACTAAATACTGGATAATTCCACTACTGCAAAGCCCGCACGTGTTGAAGGGAAGTAGGGAAGAGTCACCGAAAGGCACTGTGGGCTAAGGGGCTGCACACAGTCCGGACACAGTAGGCCGTGGAGAAAAACAGGACTCTGATCCACAACCGGCAAAACCCTGCTCCGGAAACCAGCTCAGGAAGTGAGACTATCTCTAGTAACAATCCAGGAAGCTACACAGTAACTTCTGGAACAACTGGCTCAACATGGCCAGGACTTGATAAATAACTGACAGCTTCCCTAATTTTTGTCCGCATTTCAATTTAGAACCACCCAGAGAAAGCCAGATATGCCCTCCCCACCAGCCCTACAGGGTACCAGGCTCCCAGTTCGCCGCCGGCAGCCTGCCCCAGCTGACAGCCTCCGGGCAGGGCACGCCCGAACCGTCCCCTTCTCCACTGCTCAGCGTTCCCACTCCGCCGGTCAAAACGCGAGTGACCACAGCTACTCCCTCATCATAACAAGTTCTGAATGAGCAGACTTTGCTTTTCTCATTTGGTTGGTCTTCGTTTATTTCCAGAAGACCCAGGCATGAAAGGGCAGTGAGCGGAGGCCCAGAAAGCCCTCCATCAGTTCCCTGGTCCCCGGGGGCGGGGCTCTGGGCCCTCCGACAACGCGGTTGCTGGCCGCTCCACTGGAAACGCTGATCAGACTTTGGACTCGGTTGAGCGAGAGCAGGAGAAGCCAAATTGACTCAGATTAAATCCCCCGGGCATAAAATCATAAAGGAGTTTTTGTTAAATGCTGATTGGGAGGGAGGAGCTCCAGAGATCTAGGGAAAGGGTAGGACAGCTGGGACTAGAGAAGCAGGGAAAGCCAGCAGCTTTGCCTGCAGCCGGAGCCTGGAGCTGCCTTGGTGGGACTACCCTGAGTTAAAGTTAAGATGCTTATCTAAACTGCACCCAGATTCTTTACTCAATCCACAGATATTTGCCGAGTGTGTAGTGTATGCTTGGCACGGTTTTAGGGGCTGGAGGTATGACCAGCAAGGCCAATGACATTGTGCAGCCCACACTGACATTGTGCGGGAAGGCAGACAGTAAATGACTAAACCTGTAAGTTAATTGCAGAAGTGGTAAGTTCCCTTTCGAAAATAAACTGGGATGAGGTGATAGACATAGGGTGGTAGGGGGCGGGCGCACAGCTTTAGGAAGCATGGCATTGGAGCTGGCACCAGAAGGAAACCAGAGTGCAGCTGCGCAGGCAGAGGGCACGGCTTGTGCAAAGGCCCTGAGGTGGGACCAGGTTTGACATGTTCAACGAGGAACAGAAGGCAGGCTGGTGTGGCCAGAGCGGTGTGATCAGCAATGTAACGGTGGCGGCCTGGAGCCCCGGGGAAGGCTCTGGTCAGACAGTGCACAACGGGCCTTCCTGGCCCTTTTACGAGTTTACACGTCGCCCTGACCCAGTGGCCCAGGCAGCGGGAGTGGCATCCTGAGCACCGAGGGGTTTCGGGTTGGGCCCTGCAGGGCGCATCCTGGGTTGTGAGTTCGATCTCCAACAAGGATCCTCTTTCACATCAATTTTTCTGTCTTTCTCTCTTCCTCTCTCTCTAGAATCAATAAACATATTCTCGGGTGAGGATTTTAAAAACATTAAAATAAACTAATACTTTTTAAGTTTAGATTTTATTATAAATAAAGCAGGAAGTCACCGAAGGAGGGCACTGAACGACCGGCTGGCCGGCCGACTGGCCTGAGCTCTTCCGTCAAGGCCTTAGATGAGCTTCCGGGGCGAGACGCTGTGCAGCCCCGGAAGTCGGGGCGCGTGACCCGGGGGACGGTCCGGTGCTGAGGCCCAGCTGCCAGAAGCCACGCCAGAATCCCTTGCTGAGTAGGACAAAGCGGGCCACAAGTGTGTGAGACCCCCTAAAGTTGTACACGACTTTTTTGTGTGTGTACCATCTTGTAGAGAAGAACCAGGAGCGTTGTTAGACTCAGGGGAGTTTCTGTGGCCAGAAGCAGACAGAGAAGAACACTGGTCTGTCTGCTCGCACGCGCGTGCGCCAGTCAGTAAGGACACACAGATGTTGCCTCAGAGGAGGGGAGCGGGCGGGGGAGGGAGACACTTTCCACTGCGTGCCACATGCACACGCTTTACCTATTTTTAAAAACCCGCTTCAGTGTGAAGGACTGAAGCTGGAAAGGAAGGACGGGTGGGGAGGAAGGTGCAAAAGTCTTGGTGTGGCCGGGGCGGAGCAGTGACGAATTCGCCGGTCCCGACTTGACCCACCCCACCCCACCCCTAACCTGTGCGCACAAGCCCCACTCTCAGGGGCTTGTCTCCGGGAGGCGGGTGGGGGTCACACCTCGCCGAGCCCACAGGTGGCTGTGCTGCCCAGCGAGCGCCAAGTGCCCTGTTCTGGGAGAGTGGCTGCGACGGAGCCCCTGGGGCTGCCCTTTGCTCGGGTTGCTGAAGCCACTGCTCTCCTCTGCCCACGCCCAGCCTCTGCTGAGCCATCACATTCCTGCAGGGAAGCCCCGGCCTCCTCATCACAGCCCCCTGCCGAGCCCAGCAGGAGCTCAGGGCTCCGATTTGGACGCATCTCTCAGCTGCGTCCGTGGAGGGTCTACTCCCAAAGCCTTGGCTGGTCATTTTGCCTGGAGGAAAAGTTCCCCTTGCTCTGCCTGGTCTGTGCCCAGTGCTAGCCGGGCAGATGGAGGCCAAGATGGGCATGTTTTCTCTAATCCTCCCCAGATTCTTGGCTTGGATTCGCTTTGCCTCCCCACAAATAGGTCTGGACTGGCCTTCGGGACCCACCTGTCCTCAGCAATCAGCCAGTGGGCAAGGACCCACCGCCCTGAGGTGTTCAGATCCCCAGTAATCCAGGGACACGAGTCAGGGAGTGGAGTCAGCTGCTGATGATGACAGGTCCCTGGCAGGGTGCAGAGCAGGCCAGGGCCTCGCGGTCCCTGGTCCCTACTCTCCCTACTCAGGGAGGGTACCAGGTCCATCAAACCACGGAGCTGCCCTCCTGCTGTGGAACAATGGAATCCTTTCAATAGCTTCCTCCTGGGACCTGTGGTGCGGGTGCAGGCACTCACACTGGCATAGCCACGCAGAATTTTACCGCCGGTCTGCCAACTCTCCATGGAGTAATGACACCAGCCAATATTTGTGGGGACTTACTGTGTGCCAGGCACTGTTCTGCTAATACTGTGTTACCATCTCATTTAAACCCCACAGAATCCCAAGGCAGCGGGATGGAGACCCCCCTCTCACTCAGCCCATCAGCAGGGAGCTGCGATGGGACCCGGTCTGGGGCCCAGCGGCCAGAGAACAAAAGCGTAGATCCTGACAGGTCCGCACGCTGGGCTCTGAGCACAATGTGGGGCACCTGTGGCCTGGAGTTGGGACATGGGCACCAGGCTCTGCACCCCCAGGCCTTGTGACTCCAGCAGCTCGCAACCTCCTGGGGCGAGGGGGCGTTTCCTTCTGTAAAACGGGGCGGCCTGCACCTCACCAGCCCTACCAGCTCCGAACAGCTGCAGTAACTTTGGATAAAGGTTGAGCGCCTCCTGCTGGGATGAGCACCTGAAAACCATGGCTGAGCCGGCCAGCCCTCTCCTTGCCCTGCGTGCTCAGGAAGGCGCTGTGGGGTTGCTGGGCCGGGGCTGGGAGGCCTGGGTTCTGGCTCCAGTTCTGCTTCCAGTGTCACAAAAAACAATGGGGCATCTCCGGCCTCATTGTTCTTACCTGATCAATGAAAGCAGAGTCCACCAGCCCACCCCACTTTATAGGGCTCTGGGGGCAAAGCAATGAGATGGTGACTCTGAATCACCATCGGAGACCGTGAGGCTCTGTGGGTGCTGGGGAGTTCAGCGCTGGATGTCTGCTGACCCTCCACCTGCCAGTGTTTCCCAGTCGCTGAGATGAGAGCAGGACCTGAAGTGGGAGAATGGCGGGTGGGACTGGGCTCACAGAACAATCACCGCCTGGGTCCCGGCCACCCCTCCTGGGGCAGCAGGAGGCCCTTCCCAGAGGTGGAGGAAAGCCAAACAGAGGATGGAGATCGAACTGCCTTCAGCTCACCAGGTGAAGTGGAGGACACTGGGAACTCAGAAACGGGGTTTCCTTCCGATGCTGGCTGGCCCTGTGCTGACTCATCAAAGGCAAAGTCTTGGGGAGCTGACCCCAAACGACAACTCGCTTGTTAGAGATTGTAATCGAGCACCCAGTATGTACCAGACACTGGAAAACAGCTGCAAAATGGCAACGGGAAGCCCTGCTGTTGAGTTTAGGTGCGCCCTGTGCACCCCTGGCGCCCGCAGAGCCAAGGGGCTGCCTGGGAAGTGCGGTGGTTGCTGCAAAGTCTTGGCTCTAACCTGAGGTCTCTGAGCAGCAACCACCACACTTCCCGGCCCCAGGAGAGCAGGGACCGCCCTAGAGCCCCAGCAGTCCCGCAGCGGCCAGTGGTGGCAGCCGGAGTCGGGCGCCTCTGTGCATGTACGGGCAGGCGACCCTGGGCCAGTGGGTGCCTCCTGCCTCAACCTGCACCTCGTCCACAAGCCTCCACCCTGCTCTGCCTGACTCCAGCCCTTGGAATGTGCAACCTTCCCCCTGGTGCTGGAGCAAGATGCCTGCTGGGCTTGTGTACCTAGTCGTTCCCTCACCTTCGGCTCCTCTGAGAGCTTGCTTACCCCCCAAATTAAACGTTTCCTTCTCAGTGTGTATCCCCAGTTCACTGGGGCCAGCGGCTCAGTGGACAGTTCTAAGCGTTTTGCTGACGTTTCGCCTCATGGCATATGTCACATAAGCAGTGACTGAAATGTTATCAGGTCGTTCTCAATGCCAGGTCCTGCCGGGAAAACCCAGAAGAGCAAGGCAAGGCCCTGCTCTTAGGGATTTATAAGCTAGTTATTGAAACGTAGTGGCACGAGGACGCAGCCCACTACAATCCCAGCCTGCCATCCAGCGTGTGGGTTACAGAGCTGGGTGCAGCTGGGGGGCGAAGGTGTGCCCGGCCAGCTTCCGCTTCTTGCAAGAGGTGGCATTTGAGCTGATCTGGAAGAATGAGTAGGATGGGAGGGAAGGGAGAAGGGCAGAAGGCATTCCACAGATGCCCTGAGCCAAGGGTCATGCATTTTGTATTGATCACTGTCAGTGTGACCCATGTGGGAGGTGATGGCTTAGTCAGGTGGCAGTCACAGAGCAGACGAGGACACTTTGCTATGTGAAGGACAGCATGTCTTTGGGCTAAGAGGACTGGACTCCGTGTCTCTGACATGGCCCAGGATCTAATTCTGGGTTTGCCAAAAATTGCCACAATCTCTTCCCCTGTAAACGAAGGCACTGGCCAGACTGACCTCTCAGTTCCCTACGGGTGTGGAATGAGGAGGGAAAAGGGGGACGATGACTCTAGGACTCTGAAGAGCAGCCCCGTGAGAGGAGGTAAGAAGTCAGGAGACGGAGCTGCTTTGGGAGCAGAGCTCGGCTTTACATCAGCTGGGGAGACCCCTTCACGACCCTTCCCTCCCCTGGGTCCTTAGTCCTTCCAGGCCCCTGCTGCTCCCCTCCTCCCTGGGAGCGGGTCCTGAGCCAGAAAGGAACTGGGCTTTGCTCCAGGAGCTCTTCCTGCCTCTCCCTCAGGGAGTAAACACCTCTGCCATCACCTACACCATCTGAGTGTGTTCACAGGTAAGACAGGTGAGGCAGGAGTCCCCTAAACTGACGTTTCCACTGCCCCGGGGGAAAGGGCTCTTGAAACAGAAATGAGGGTCTTACTGAGAAATAAATTGAAGTGTGCCTCCCGCATACCCGTGTGCCAGGACCCAAAGTAGTTCCTGGTTCACTGGTAAACTCCCAAGGAGTGGTGTAGACCAGGGGGCCTCAAAACCGGGTGTGCATAGAACCCCTGTGAGCTCAGGAACAAGATCACGCAGACCAGGCGCCAGGCACCTGCATTTTTGTCAGCCCTGCAGGCACCTTCAGGCGCATCCAAGTGAGAGATTCCCTGGCCTGGAGACAGCTGTTGTGGCCAGGGTTTGGGGCTGGGAGAGGGATGGAGAGCGGTGGTCCAGGCAGGTGAGGGGTTCACTCAGACAGAGAGGGAGCTGGGGCTTGGAGGGTGGATGTCCCAAGTTCAGAAGAGAGGGAGTGGGAGAGAGTTGCAGGAAAGGAGGCCCTGGCTGGGGGGCTGTGGCCTCAGGGCGAGGCTTTGAGTGCCGGGCTAGGAGTCAGGACCAGATCCTGAAGCTCCTAAAGCCCGGGAGGCTGTGAGCAGGAAAGGGAGACCCTTTCCAGCACCAGGAGCAAATGTAGCTCCTTTACCCACTCGGGGCCCTCGAGGTGTCTGAAGTGAGCCTGGGCCCACGGTCAGAGGGGTGAGCCCCTCAACTCACTCTGGCTTCAGAGCACACCCTGACTCTTCGGTTTCGGGCTCAAGTCCTTGGTATGTAGAAAATTCTGCCTCTCTCTTGGCTGCCCTGCCCGCGTCTCTGGCCACAGTCTCCAGTCTTGTGCCCTGATTCCTACCCTCTTATGTTTGCCTTTCTTAGGCCATCGGCGCAATCCGTCACGGCTATTTTGACACCAAACTGGCTTTCCCTAGAACGCGCCCACAAACTGCCTTTCCCTGGGCACAGAGCAAGGGTCACACGGGGAGGACGGCCTCTTCCTCGGGCAGTCCTGAGGGCGGAGTCTGCCGTCTCCAGCGGTGGCGACGGTGCCCTGGAGGAAGAGGCCGTTTCTTGGAGCTCAGGTGGTAGAAGGAACCTGCTCAGATTCTGGCCCCTGGGATCTGGCACCCACTCGCCTGATCCTCTCTGCTCAGCTCTGCAAGGGACACCTTCCTCCAACCACGGAGAGAGCCCACATCACCTCCAGAGCCTGCTACTCTGCATACCTCTGCTTGGCTCAGAAAAAGTTCTTAATTTACTCCTGGAATTAGGAGTGAGGGTGGGAACTGGGCCCCATTATCACATGGACCTTTATTCTCTTGTAGGAGCCCCTTTGGGGAGGGAAGATGGGTTTCTGTCACCTTCCTCACTTGGGACAAACTGCACTATTTCCTGCTTTTCATTCACATCTGCAGTTGGGCTTGGAAGTGGTCACAGTACAGTACTTTGTGTGGCCAGTGCATTAAGTGCAATTCCAGACTCAAGAACGAAACAATGGATTGCTCTGTTTTCTCAAAATTCTTGGAACCCTGCAGCCCTGTCCCCACCACCAGGTAGCGCCGGCCCTTCTTTCTGGGGCTCAGCCTGCTCCCCAGACATCTTTGTCCTCGGCAGCCACAGTCCAAACCTGTGCCAGCCCACAGCACCTCCTGTTCTGGTCCAGGAACCCCAAGGCGCAGGAGCCGGCCCAGCCGGGCCAACACCACAGAACTCGGTCTTGGTGGTGCGTCTGCTGCCAGATTTCTCAGCTGGGAAGAAGGCTCTGCCCAAACAGCAACATCGCTTTTTCCCCAGCCCCTGGCACGGAGGCCAGGCCACTACACGCAGCCTGGTGCGAGGGCCCATTAGCGTGTGCTCTGGCACCGGCCCCGCCCCGCACGCTTACGGGGCTCCGACACAGCACCATAGACTGCAGAGAACTCCGGGCATCGTGATGGGCAACTTTACGTCTTCACACGTGCAGAGTCTTTTATTATTACTATTGTTGTTGTTGTTGTTGATTTTAAAGACAGAGAAATGGGCGAGGGGAAGAGAAAAAGAGAGAGAGGGAGAAACATCAATTTGTTGCTCCATTTATTCATGCCCTCACTGTTGGCTGTTGTGTGTGCCCTGACTGGTATCAGTGTCGGGATGACGCTCTAATCAGCTGAGCTGCCCGGCCAGGGCACAACGCAGAGCCGTGACCTGTATGGCGAAGGAACTAAAAATAGATTGGAATAGCATTCTTAATCATAGCACTGGCTTACTTTTTTTTTTTTACTTTTATTTTTTATTTTAGAGAGAGGGTAAAGAAGGGAGAAAGAAAGGGAGAGAAACATCAATGTGAAAGAGAAACCTCCACTGGCTGCCTTCCACACCTGGAACCTGCACCCCAGGCATGCGTCCCAACTGGGGAATCGAACCGGTGAACTTTCGGTTTGCCCAACCAACTGAGCCACACCATCCGGGGCCTAGCTTACTTTTCTATGTGAACCCACACTCACACCCCTCGGCTCACACATGCAACCATTTTTATTTTGTTTTTTTACCATAGCGTATGAAATAGATACACTGGGCCCTGATGTTCCTCTCCAAGACCCCAGGATGCGGCTGAGGAACGGGTCCTGGCTCACTGCTCCTCATTCCTGGTGATGCGCTCCATTTTATTACATCTGCATATCAGTAACATCCAGACTCTAATGGGAAACATATCATCTGAGGAATCTTCCCAATCTAGCAGACCGTGAATATCCTTAAACATTCTGGAGGCCTAATCCAGAAGCTCTAGCTCATGGCCACATTTCCCAAACCCGTGTGTAAGGAGATGTGCACCCTTAACGCAGATGTCAAAGTGCTGACGGTTTTGTAAGCTTAATGGTTGCCAACGTTATGTCTGATCAATTCATTCAATTCCACAAACATTTACTGAGCATTTCCTGTTTTCAGAATGCTGATGGACAGACACACGGCTCAGGGCTGTACCCAGGCAAAGTCTGTGCCCAAGGGACCCCCAGGACCTGCTGAGAGGCAATGGTAGATTGAAATTTGGAATCAAATCAAGAAGAATCCTGCCCTGGCTGGTGTGGCACAGTGGATGGAACACCTGTCAGTGAACTGAAAGGTCGTTGGTTTGATTCCCAATCAGGGCACGTGCCTGAATTGCAAGCTAGATCCCCAGTTGGGGACATGTGAGAGGCAACTGATGTTCCTCTCCCTCTCTCTCTCCTTCCCTTCCCCTTTCTCTAAAAAATAAATAAAATCTTAAAAAAAATTTTTTAAAAGAATTCTCACTTCGGGAGTTCCTGACCAAGTTCAACATCTCCAGAGCAGTGACCAGAAGACCAGAATATTCATCCACGTCTTGATGCTCCTCTTACCAGACAAGTCGCACCTGTGTCTTTGTCACTTCATCACACCAGAGCCAGCTCAGCCATGACGGGGCGAGACAACCAGAAAGTGCTGGGATGTGGCCAGAGCTGGACAGTGCTCACCATATCTCATTCATGGGCTCACTCTACCAGCATTAATTAAGTACCTACTACATGCAAGGTGAGGTGGTGAGTATAAGAGTAAACCTGGCCAGGAGGTCCCCACACTCTAGGCTCCTTGCTGAGAACAGGTAACAATAGGCTGTTCTCAGAACTGTTGCAGGGAGATTGAACTGGGCCAAGGCAAAGCCAAAGGGCCAGAGGAATGGCATCGGTGAAACAAAACAGTGAGGAATAACGTGACCGGACACTGGGAGTCCACCGCTGCCGACCAGCCCAGTGCGAAGTGGCTGGGAAGAGAACAGCTCTTCTGGAACAAAGGAGCCGAGCAAACCACGATTCCGAGAGGCAGAAAGGCAAACAAACGCCAGGCTTCCTGAACATGGTTGCTGCCGTGGCCACAAACCAAAGCCAGTTTCACGTTGGTTTCTGGTCCCATCGGCCCCCACTGGTGATAGCATTGGTATTATCCTGGAACAGGGACAACGTCTCATAGGAAACACTGGTTTACAATGTTATCTAATTCAACACAAATACAACTTCCTTAGCTTACAAGGGGAAAAAATTAATCTAACTCAGCTACATTTCTCAGAAATTTCACTTGCAGCCCTGGCTGGTGTGACTCAGTGGATTGAGTGCTGGTCGGCAAACTGAAAGGTCGCTGGTTCGATTCCCAGTCAGGGCTCATATCTGGGTTGCAGGCCAGGTCCCCAGTTGGGGCGTGTGAGAATCTGATGTTTCTCTCCCTCCCTTCCTCTCTAAAAATAAGTAAATAAAATCTATAAAAAATTTTACTTGCATATAATATATACTGATAGTAGCTTCTAACTGTGAGATTTGGGGCAAATTACTGAATTTCTCTGTGTCTTTGTTTCCAAACCTGTTATGACGAAGACCGTACACTGAGTAAGTGCTATATCCAGGCTAGCTGCATTATTGAGCAGCAGGCCCACCAATTCTACCTGGCATTTCACTGGTTGCCAAAGCATAGGAAACTCTTTTCTCACTATGGAATCTGCAGACCACCAAGTCAGGAGAGGCGACAGCTGTAGCTGATCTCATGATCTCTTTGGTCTGCAGCCACTTTTTAATGGAAAGGGCTATTCCTGACCTTCAGTTCACAGCAGTTAAAAATGTCAAAGGCAGACCTTTCCCATCCTCCCAGGCTCCCTTCTCGCTCTGCTGTCTTCACTCCCACCTTCCTGTCCGGTGCTTTGCCTCCTTGCAGATGAGTGAATGCTGACGGGGTGTGACTGGGGACCACAGAAAGGTCCCTGACCTAAAACGTCTTCCCGTGCCCCGTGGGCTGGGCATTCCTCCCTCCTCCCGGCACTCTGAGGTCTGAGCAGAGGGGCTCCGCTCCAAGTCTGAGACTATAAATATGCCTCTTGGTGAGGGCTGTCACCGACAGCCCCTAGATAAACCAGTCGGCCTGGGAGGGGGACACTAATCGGCTATCTGTCCAGGCTCGTCAGGAGCACAGGGCATTTTGAGGAGAGGTGCAGACTTAAGGCCTGCAGAAAAACCTGACTTGGGTCATGTTTCCTGTGTTGTGCTTGGTGTCTTAAAGGTCTGTGGTTGTTTCAGTGGCTTTTTTACTATTTTAAAACCAGGGTATTTTATAACTTCTCTTGATAAATGAAAACAGAGAAACAGAAGCTCTAGCAACATTGTCCTGCGTCCCCACAACCACAGGGGTCTCCGGTGTCCCCAGCCAGCTCACCTGCCTGCCCACGGGCCTCTGAGCTTCGAGGGGTTAGTCGGAAGAGCAGGCCTGGGCAGCTGGGACTCATTTGTCTGTTCTGTAACATTGCAATTCTAGTATTTCCTTCAACCCTACAAATAGAAAAATACAAACAACAAATGCAAAATATGAAAAAATATTTTACAAACTAAAAAGAACTCAGGTATTTAATGAGAAAACAAAATATGCCTGTTAAACTTCAAGTAAGGGTACAACCTCCTCACGTTGTAAAAGCATTTTATATCTGCCCCTCCCTCATCTCAGAGATAACCTGGCTGCCGTGGAGTCCAGCACTCACTACCCCACGGCTGGCTGCCTCCGGCGAGACCCAGCTTGCGAGGGCACAGCTTGTCATCGCACTGTGCCCTCATCGCCAAGTGCTACAGGTGCCCGAGAGCGGCAGGCGGGCGAGCCCGGACCAGACCGCGCAGTCCCCTGGAGCGTTCCCCCGATACGCCAGGGCTGTGGGTTTGATCTGTGGTCAAGGCACGAACAAGAATCAACCAACAAATGCATAAACACGCGGAACAACACACCAATGTTTCTATCTCTCTGAAATCAATTTTTAAAAAATACTGAGTAGGCTAAAAGTACCCAACTGTGACTCATGAGTAAATGGCAATTTAAAAAAAAGTTAGCACTGGCTGGTGCAGCTCAGTGGGCTGAGCGCGGGCCTGGGAACCAAGGGGTTGTGGATTCCCTGTCAGGGCACATGCCTGGGTTGCTGGTCAGGTCCCCAGTGGGGGACACATGGGAGGCAACCACACATTGATGTTTCTCTCCCTCTTGCTCCTTCCCTTCCCTTCCCTCTAAAAATAATTAAAGTATTTTTGAAAAATTAATAGTAGCAACCACTTATTACCTACTCTATGTAAGCCATATATTATTATTTTTAAACATAACTCATAACACAGCTAACACTTGTGGTTAAAAATTCAAACAGCATATAAACGTATAAGGTACAACGTGAAGGCTTATTTTTTCCTCCCCAACCCCGCCCCCCATTCGAGGCGTCGCCACATAGATGGAGTTTGGGGGGGCATTTTTCCGGATATGAATGGATACAGACATATTTCCAAACCTATTACACACACACACACACACACACACACAAAATACCAGATTAGCGCCACTTTACAGATGAGGAAACTGAGGTACAGAAGAAACGAAGCATTCGCCCAAGACCACAGAGCTGGCAACTAACTACTGGTGCTGAGATTCAAATCCCGAAGTCAGCGCATTCCTCCCGCTACGCCCCAGTGTAAAACTTTATGGGCGAGGAAACCGAGGCTCATAGAGGTCCCCGAGCTGAGAACCGCAGGGCGCACGACCCAACTTGGAGCCGCAGGGCTAGCCCGACGGGCTGCGCGGAGGAGAGGGCCTTGACTCACGCGGGTCCGGGGGCGCGCGAGGCCATCCTGGCCGGGTTCACAGACCCCATCTGGGGCCCCGACTCGCCCACGCTGCTCGGGAACAGGGACCACGGAGCGCCTTCGTGCCCCTCGCGGCGGCCCCCTCGGAGCGGGTCCGGGGGCCTGGGTCAGGCAGCCCCGAGTCCCTGCCCGGCCTAGCGCCGGGGCCCGGGGACCGCGCAGGGGGCGACGCCGTCTCCCAGCCGGCTGGGACCGCCCGGTTTCCCCACCTGGCGCCGTCCGCGGGCCACCTCGAGTGGGTGGCCCCGGTGAACCAGGGCTGGGGGTGGGCCGCCGCACCCCGGGGGCCGCCGAGGGGCGCGGGCCGGGCGCGTGGCGGGCGTGGCGGGGGCGTGGCGGGGGCGGAGCCGCGGCCGGAGGCGGCAGTGTCCGGAGCCCGGCTCAGGGGCAGCTGTGGCCACCGCGGAGCTAGGCTGCCTCGAGAGAGCGCCCGGGCGCAGAGGGGCTAACGGGCCGCCGGGGCCGCGCAGAGCAGGTACAGACCTCCCCTGGGACCCCCGCCCCCGGCCCCGGCGCCCTCTCTCCCGGGTCCCGTTAGGCCACCCGCCCCGCGCCCCCGCGCCGCCCCTGCTCCCTGCGCCCCGCGGTCGCGCCCTAGCCACGACCCTGGCCGCAGCTCTTACAGCCTCGGAAGGTCCTCCAGTCCCTGGGGTCGAATTCCTGGGGAGGGGGCTCTGATCCCGTGGAACTCTGCCCCTGTCACCCGGGAGGAGAACCAGCCAAAATTCCCAGTAAGTCACACAGTCAAGTTGGAAAACATACCTAGGACCTCCTCGCACGCGCCGGCGCCTCCTGCCCTCCTCTAGAGGATGGTGTGCCCCGCCGCCCCCCACCCCGACCCACCACCCCGTCTCTCCTAGAGTTGCGGGACAGGGGCACCGGGAGGGATGCAGGTGGGCGCCCGGGGTCCAGCTCAGCCTGAGGACTAGAAGGAAGGGCACCTGTTGGGACGGTCCCCCAGGGCCCCGGGACGGAGGGCACAATGAGGACCAAGAGGTTCTACCCAGGACAGGGGCTCCTGCCAGCCGTGAAGCACGCTGTCCAGCCCTCTCCCGCCGCAGGGAGACCCGTTTCCCAGCGGTGAGGCCTTCTGGGGGTAAAGGGGCTGGCCCTGCCCAGATCTCTCTCCTCTTTGATCTGCCCCGGCCAGTGTGGAGGTGTGGCCAGGAGGAGCCCAGGTTTGTCCAGACCAACGTCCAGCCTGGCACTAGAGGACCACATCTGACCTCTTCTTTCCTCACCCTGGGCAGTGAGACACACCAGATGAGGGACGTGAAAAGGGGTAAAAAGCACTAAGGTGTGTCCTGTTTCTCTAATGGAGGGGCTGTCGGCCCCCTGCCCAGCTGTGCAGGAGGGCTGGGGTGGGACTTTTCCAGAGAGGGAGCCAGGCCTGGCCGGGGCCCCAGGAGCTCACGTCACCCCCACCCCTCACTTCTCCAGGGAACTGCCGGAGCCAAAGCCAGCTCAGGACAGGATTATGTGTACTGGGTAGACCCTGGAGAGAGAGGCATGACACGGACCCGGGGCAGCAGAGAGAGGCAGAGTCAAGAGAGGGAGTGGAAAGGGGACCCCAGAGCAGAGAAGGATGGACGGTGGCCGTCACCCTCATTTCTCCTTTCCTCCGACCTCAAGGAGAGGAGTCAGGCGGAGAGTGGAAGGCTCGGGTGGAGCCTTGGCCCTTCTCTGGAGCCGATACCCACACCCTCCCGTCTCTCCCCTTCCATCAGGGCGGAGTGCTGACCTCAGTGGTCAGCCCGGCCAGGGGAAGGAGCAGCTATCAACCACCCCCTCCCCAAGCCCCAGCAGCTGGGGTGACCCAGCAGGCCGGGCTCAACCATGGTGATCCGCCCTCAAACTCCCATGTCCTGGGTCTCAGGGAGGGAAGGGGCTGAGCGTTGCCGTCCTCACGCACATTCCCGCCCTTCCCTCTGTCATTGTCCCGCCCCTGAGCTGGCCCACCTCGGCACTGGCTCCTTGGACTCCTTTCCCGGGTGCCTTTCAGATCCAACAGAAACATTTTTTTTTTCCTGGAAAGCATAACTAAGAGTGGGATGGAGAGTGGGGGTGGGAAGGGCTGGTACCGAGCAGGAAGGGGCTGGGGAGTGATGGGCGGGGGGGCAGTGGGAGCGGCAGGCTTTGGGGTCGGGCAGGGTTCCAAGCCCCACTTTCCCCACGGCCTGATCAAAGCTGGACTTCGGGAGGACTTCTGGGCTCTTCAGGATGGCAGCCCTGTGACTGGGGAGCAACGGCAGCTACAGCTGCACCTCTCCTTCCCAGGCCCCCCCACCCCCACCCCGTCCTTCAGAGTCGCACCTGAAATAAGCCCTCGTTGAACCAGTGCTGGGTGCTGGCCCTGAAGGAGGTGGAATTGCAGAGGGGACAGTCACCTGCTTCTCCCGAGATTAAGCCATCAATCAGCCCACTTAGTTTATCCCTGGGCTAGAAAGTGCTTGAGGCCGGCAGACTTGTGCCCGAGTGTTCCAGAAGGACGTTAGCTAAGAAGGGAAGGAGAGGCTTGGAGGCAGGTAGGAAACAAAGCCCCAGGGGCTTCCTGCCAGCTCCTCAAGGGGGCGCCTGTCCTGCCCTCACCACATCCTCCGTCCTCTTGGGAGGACCTCCAGCAGGGCGGGAGTGGGATGAAGACCATCCTAAGGCCGATGCGTGTGCCTGAGCTGGCCTAGAAGCAGTTCCTGGCTGGGACTAGGGAGGAGCTAAGAAGTTCCTACAGGGCCGAGGGGAGGAGGCTGAGCCTGCACCCTCCACCCTCCAGCCTCAGCAGCTGGACAAGGGCAGCCAGCCTCCTCAAGCTCACCCTGAGGGTCATACAGGGATGAGCCAGTCTTCCCCACCCCTCCGTCCTCACTTCAGGCGGCCTTCTGAGGAGCCATCCCTCCCAGCCCCAGCTTTCTGGGGTAGCCACCGGGCTTCTGTCTCTGCAGAGCGCACCTCCTCCACGTCCAGATGTCTGAGTAGTGTGTTTACTTCCGGCCCCTCCTCCCTTGCCCCACCAGAGGGGAGCGATGGAGAAGTGGGCGGGCAGGTAAGTGGTGGGCTGCCGGGCAGAGGGGTGGCTCTGTCCTTCCTTGGAAGTGAGGGAAAGGAGATCACTGGGAGGGGTGGAGGGAGTGATGGGTAACTTCTGCTTTCTCAGAAGTTCTCTCATCAGGATGACAGAAGTTCTCTCCTGCTGGGGGTGAGGGGCAGTGACGCAGGCAGTGACACCTCTGGTCCGACATCCCCGCTCTGCCTTTGGTTTGTAGGCCCCAGTTTGGTCTGATGCTGCTTCTGTCCCTCCCTCGGCTCTGCCTGGATCAGGAGGTGAGCCAGGGGCCAGAGCTGCGGTCCTTCCATCTCCCCGGCCTCCCACCCACTTCTCGAGGGCAGGGCATCTGATGAGCTGGGGCCCTTTCTCTCACGCTTGGCTGCCCCCTGCCCCCCTTCTCTCCAACTCCCTAGCTCCTTGCCAAATAACACCTCTGCTGCTGAGTGTGACCTTGGGCTGGTAACCACCTCCCTGAACCCTGAGCATTGGACTGGAGCCCTATAGGGTCCCTCTAAAGTCATTCCAATTCTGTTTGACCTTTTTGTCTACATAGGTGTTGTCTGGACATGCTCTTCAGACACCCCCTGAGGAGGGCCAGGCCCCTGAGGGCATCTGGGGTCCTTGGAACCAGTGGGCCTCTTGCTCCCAGCCATGCGGGGTGGGGGTGCAACGCAGGAGCCGGATATGTCAGCTCCCAACAGCTCAGCTCCACCACAGCCCGCCCCTCCCATCCCGGCCCCCAAGACATCCAGAAACCCTGCCTCCCCGAAGACAGGGCCCCAGACCCCAACCTCCCCGACAAACCCTCCCCCTGTACAGGCCACCGCCTCGGGGAAGAGGTGGCCCACTTCGAGGTCCTGCTTCCCAGTCAGGGAGAGAGGAGGCCCAGGAGGCTCAAGGAGCCAGGAGGTGAGAAGTGGGGTTTGAGGGAAGGGGTGGGCCTTAGGCAAGGGGCGGGGCTTGGGGTAAAGGGAAAGGGGAAAAGGACCCAGGGCTTGGGGTGGGGCTTATCTCTGGAGCTAGGGAGTAGAGGGGGAGGGGACGCAGGGTCAGAGACTGCCAGAACTGTGACCCCGTGTCCGCAACACCTTCTCAGATCTCGGGTTCGAGACCCCATCAAACCAGGAATGTTTGGTTATGGGAGAGTGCCCTTTGCTCTGCCGCTGCATCGGAACCGCAGGCACCCCCAGACATCCCCCGGACCTGCGTCCTCCCAGACCGCAGAGCTCCCTTCATCCCTGCCTCCAGGAGCAGAGCTGTCCCCCGCAAACCACACCCCTCAAACTCAGCTGCCTCCTATGGCTTTCTCTGCTCCCACCCTGTCCCCTCCAGCAGAGTCTCCAGGCACGGAGGCTGCTGGGACAGAGGTGCCCCCTGGGGGCAGGCCTGCCTCCCCAGGACCCCAGCCCAGAGCCCAGGCCTCTGGCACAGCTCCCCCATCCTCCTCCTCCTCCTTTGGAGAAAGTGGCTCCTTCCACGTGTCCCCTCAGCCAAGAATGCCAAGTCCCAGGGACTGGGCCGGCTCCCGGACAGTAGAGAGACACCCTAATCCTTTCCTTCCCGTCCCTCGGGGCCGAGGCCCACAGAGCTGGGAGCACTGGAGGCCTGCGGGGAGTCTGCACGGGCCAGAGTCCGCCCCTCACCTCGCAGATGGCTGGCTGCCTCTGCTAAGGGCCGGCCCCCACGCCAGCTCCCAGTGGAGCCTCTTTGCTCCCAGTAGCCCTGTCCCGAGATGTCCTGGGGAGAGTGAGCAGCTGAGAGCCTGCAGCCAAGCGGTGAGTTCTTCCTTGGACACCCCCGCCCCCATTACTGCTTCCCTGACCCCGAGTCTGGGTCCTCAGCTTGTCAGATCTGGACCCGAGGGGAGAGGCCTTCCATCTGACCTCCTCAGGGCAAGGGCCTTGGAGGCCCCCTGCAGACCTGACTTCGTCCCTGCTCCCCAAATCCAGCCCTGACCCACACCCCCATTTTCCTCCCTAGCTTTGACTCCTCTGTATCCCCCCACCTCAGCCCTGCCCCCCTGAGCAGCCAGACCCTCGGGCCCTGCAGTGTGCCGCCTTTGACTCCCAGGAGTTCATGGGCCAGCTGTACCAGTGGGAGCCCTTCACAGAAGGTGAGGTTTATAGCCCGCCCCCTGGGAGGGGGGCTCAAGACTGGGGCGTCGTGGGGCAGGCACCACCCAATCTCCCTGTGTCTCCCCTGTGGGCCCGTGCATTTCTCCTGTGCCATGTCTTCTCTCTTATGTCCCGGGGCTCGGGTGAAGGGACAGCACAGGCCTGGACAGGGGAGGGGTTTCAGGCGGGCTCAGATGGTAGTGGGTGGTCAGCAGAGCGGCCAGGCCGGGAGCCGATGTGTCCAGTGGTGCCCTTCGGTTTCCTCTGGGAAGAAGTCCATCCTGGGAGGTGAAGTAGGCAGCATGAGAGGGACACCGTGGGAGAGGTGACAGCAGGCGGGGGTGTGCCACGGATCCTGGGTGGGGTGGGGTCACATCACTGGCTCCCACTGGCTCACATCACTGCCCACTTGACTTCAGGCCTGTACCAACTTGGTACCAAGGTGACCCCTCGTGAGCTCTGAGCTCACATAATCAAAGGTTTCAAGGAACTCTCCTCTTTCGCAACCCTGGTCTGTGACCTACGGTGACCTGACCCAAATTCTAAGTGACCCTCAAATGAACCTCTCAGAGTACAGCGTTGTCACGTTCTCTTCATCCACAGTGACCTGGGCAACCTCTGGATGCCCGACAGCTACCGTCAGCCAAGCTTCTGCCAGGGCCCTGGGCCTTTCCCCGTCAGCCTTGCCCCAGGGGCCCCAGCTAACCAGCCTCCCGCCCCATCTCTCAGTCCAGAGCTCCCAGCGCTGTGAGCTGAACTGCCGTCCCCGTGGCTTCCGATTCTACGTCCGTCACACCGAGAAGGTCCAGGACGGGACCCTGTGTCAGCCAGGAGCCCTGGACATCTGTGTGGCCGGACGCTGCCTGGTGAGGCTGGGCAGATGGGGTGTGCGCGCGTGCAGACACACACACACACACACACACACACACACACACACAGAGTCTCCCTGTTTATTGTTACAAACACAGGACACCAGACTCGGGTGGAGACGAGGAAGGGTCTCACCCCCCAAGCTGGGCTGAGCAGAGCCCAGAGGCAGACGCGGGAGGGCCCCCTCGGTCCCAGCCAGGCTGCCCTGAGGCTGGCTGGGGGTGGTGGTGGGGCTGGCGGAGGAACACGTTCTCCCTCGTGGTGCGAAGATGGGGATGCGTGGAGGGCCGAGTGGTCCCAAGGGGACTAGGCTGAGGTGGGAGGTGGCCCCCGGCTCACCCCGCTCTCCCCCAGAGCCCCGGCTGTGATGGGATCCTCGGCTCTGGCAAGCGTCCAGATGGCTGCGGAGTCTGTGGTGGCGATGAGTCTACCTGTCACCTCGTCTCGGGGAACCTCACCGACCGGGGGGGCCCCCTGGGCTATCAGAAGATCCTGAGGATTCCTGCGGGGGCCTCCCGGCTCCAGATCGCCCAGCTCCGGCCCAGCTCCAACTACCTTGGTGAGCCCTCCGGGCCCCCCAGGTCTTGGGCTCCCCGGACTCTCTTCCCGGTCTCTTGGTTCTGCCCCCCACACCCCATGCGTCCCAGGAAACAAGCCCTCTGAGGCTCTGAGGGGTTCAGGAAGTGGTGGGACGGCAGAGCGTGACTCACCTCCTATGTCCTGACCCACCCCCTCCAGCACTCCGAGGCCCGGGGGGCCGGTCCATCATCAATGGAAACTGGGCTGTGGATCCCCCTGGGTCCTACTCGGCCGGTGGGACCGTCTTCCAGTACAACCGTCCTCCTCGCGAGGAGGGCGCGGGGGAGAGCCTGTCAGCGGAAGGCCCCACGACGCAGCCTGTGGATGTCTATGTGAGCCGGGGTCTGGGGCAGCAGCACCGCCCGGGAGGGGCTGCCCCTCTGGGGGCAGAGATGAGGGGAAGGCAAGTAGCATGCACCCCTGCCACCCCCAGACATTCGTCATCTTCCCTTTTCCTCCCCAGATGATCTTTCAGGAGGAAAACCCAGGCGTTTTCTATCAGTATGTCATCTCGTCACCTCCTCCGAACCTTGAGAACCCTGCCCCAGAGCCCCACGTCCCCCAGCTCCAGCCTGGTGAGACCCCCACCCCTAGGCTAGGAGCAGCACGGGTGGGGAGAGGGTGAGGGGAGGCTCCGAGGCAGTGGGGAGCATCTGATTTGCCTGCTCCACTCTCCCTGCACAGAGATTCTGAGGGTAGAGCCCCCTCCGGTCTCGGCGCCCCGCCCCACCCGGACCCCTGGCACCCTCCAGCGTCAGGTGCGCATCCCCCAGATGCCCGCCCCGCCCCGCCCCGGGACACCCCTGGGGTCTCCAACCGGATTCTGGAAACGAGTGGGACACTCCGAGTGCTCAGCTTCCTGTGGAAAAGGTGAGGCCTCGCGCACCAGCCCGCATTCCTGGCGCCCGCAGCCCCAGCCCCAGCCCGAGCCCCAGCCCGGCGCCCCTGACGCGTGTCCTAGACCGTGGGTCCACACCCGGACTCCGTGCCACGTCGGGGGCCCCGCTGACACTGGACTCCCCCCCGCCCCCCGGCTTCCCTCTCCTCCCCTTCAGGTGTGTGGAGCCCCATCTTCCTCTGCATTTCCCGTGAGTCAGGAGAGGAGCTGGATGAACGCAGCTGTGCCGTGGGCACCAGGCCCCCAGTCTCCCAGGAGCCCTGCCATGGCCCCCCGTGCCCCCCATAGTGAGTATGACCTCCAGGGAGGACCAGGGTCCTAGCGGCGCAACAGGTGTCCTGGGCAAACGCACCCTCGCTGCCCAGAGGTCTCGGCTGGGCTCCGCACACAGCCCGGATCTCCCGGCTGCTGAGAGACAGTGTTCGGCCGGAAGGCCTCAGGGTCCGTAGACAGCGAGAAAATCCCAGCAGCCTGAGCCTCACCAGGGGACCCCGACTCCAAAGGCCAAATACGCCCGCCCTCCTCGGAGCCTGCCCACCCCCCGTGTGTCCGCCCCCTCTGTGCACAGGACGCCCCCACGCATCTTCCCTCTGCCGTCTCTCTGTCCCGTCCCCACCCTGCGCATGACCACAGCTGGGAGGCCGGTGAGTGGACGTCCTGCAGCCGATCCTGTGGCCCTGGCACCCAGCACCGCCAGCTACGCTGCCGGCAGGAGTTTGGGGGCGGGGGCTCCTCGGTGCCCCCCGAGCGCTGTGGGCACCTCCCGCGGCCCAGCATCACCCAGCCCTGCCAGCTGCGCCTCTGTGGCCACTGGGAGGTTCGCTCCGCCTGGAGCCAGGTGAGTGGGACGAGACAGACAGACAGGTTCTCGGGGCGGGGGTGGCGGGATCCTAGGGGAGTCGGCCCCAGGGAGCCACAGCAGTGGTTTTCCCACTTATTTTTCATCAGCAGAAACTTTTTACCAACAAGATTTCATATGGAGCCCCAACCTACAAGTCAGATAACAGCCTGAACCTGGGTTGGGGCCCAAAGTCCCACGCTCACCCCACAAAGCCATGCAACGGCTGAGCGGGGAATCAAAGGCAGATGGTTGTTCGAAAGCCACCGAGCTGGAGGCTGGTGAGGAAGCCTGGACCCAGCTCCTTGGACCCTCTCGTCCCCCTAGTGTTCCGTGCGGTGCGGGCGTGGCCAGAGGAGCCGGCAGGTGCGCTGCGTTGGAAACAATGGTGACGAAGTGAGCGAGCGGGAATGTACGTCAGGCCCCCCACGGCCCCCCAGCAGAGAGGCCTGTGACATGGGGCCCTGTACCATGGCCTGGTTCCACAGCGACTGGAGCTCCAAGGTGGGCCCCAAAGCCAGGACACCCTATCAGAGCCTTTCCAAAACAGTTCAGTAAACATTTACTGGGCGGGCACATGCTACGTGCTGGACACTGCTGTTGCCGGGACCTCGGAGGTGAGAGAAACTTCCACTGTGGTCCTGGACTCCTGGCAGAGGTTCCCCTCGTCTGGCTGGGACCCTTGGGGCATTCCCTAGCTCCCAGGATCCGGATCCGGGACACGCGGATCCTCAGCCTGCTCCTCTTCCCCTCTCATGCCAGGGAGCCCCCCCACACAGCCCCTTCTGCTCTGCTTCCCAACAGTGCTCAGCCGAGTGTGGGACGGGGATCCAGAGACGTTCTGTGGTCTGCCTTGGGAGTGGGGAGGAAGCAGGAGCAGGAACCAGCGAGCAGAGCTGTGCCCCAGGAAGCCGCCCCCCTGACATGCGTGCCTGCAGCTTGGGGCCCTGTGAGGTGACATGGTGCTGGTACACAGGGCCCTGGGCTGAGGTGAGCTGCGAGCCTGGGAGGGGGCGCCTGTCGGCGGCTTCCCTGTGGGCGGTTGGGAGTGACCCTGCTCTCCCTACTCCTTGCACACCCAACGCTTCTCCTCCATCAGTGCTCCTCAGATTGTGGCTCTGGCACACAGCGTAGAGATGTCATCTGTGTGTCCAAACTGGGGACTGAGTTCAACGTGACGTCTCCTAGCAACTGTTCCCACCTGCCCAGGCCTCCTGCCCTGCAGCCCTGTCAGGGGCAGGACTGCCAGGACCGATGGTTTTCTACGCCCTGGAGTCCGGTGAGTGCCTGGTTGCCCTCCCCTGCTCAGCGTGGACTTCCAGGGGCGGGGGGCTCCTCTCACCAAACCCCGCCTGTGCCCCAGGACAAGGCCAGCTGCAGTTTAACACTGCCCTACTCCTTGTACACCTGAGGATCAGGTGGCCCCTCTCCACTCGGGATGTCGTAATGCTCCAGGACAGCCCGCTCACATACTCCTGTCCGAGGAGGAGGAGCCTGGGCTGCAGGAGGAGCCTGGAGCACAGCCAAGGTCTGATTTGGCAGCCGGGGTCTCCCCAGTGTTCTCGCTCCTGCCAGGGTGGCGTGCAGACGAGGGAGGTCCAGTGCCTGACTGCCAACCAGACCCTGAGCACCCGATGCCCCCTTCATCTGCGGCCCTCCAGGAAACGACCCTGTAACAGCCAGCCCTGCAGCCAGCGCCCCGGTAAAGAGCTCCCCTCCCTAGCTCCAGTAGAATGGAGGTAGCTGAAGTGTGGGTGGCATGAGAAAGGACCCGTGGGAGTGGGCAACACTCCTCCAGAGGGATGGGTCTTGGTGACTCTCTTCTGCCCACTGGCCTTCTCTGTCCCCAGATGATCAGTGCAAGGACAGTTCTCCACATTGCCCCCTGGTGGTACAGGCCCGGCTCTGCGTCTATCCCTACTACACAGCCACCTGTTGCCGCTCCTGCGCCCATGTCCTGGAGCGGTCCCCGCCGGAGCCCGCCTGAAATGGGTCCAGGAGACCCTCTCCTCATGGTTTCTCACGCCACCATCAGTCACCCATCAGTCAGCTCGCTCTGTACCCTCCGGCTCTCCAGCTTGTCCCAGTCCCACCAGGGATCTCCCCTAGAGTGGCTGGAGGTGGCAGGATGACTGACAGTGACTCTCTCAAGACATGTGTGAGTGTGTCAGTGTGGTGGTGTGATGGTGTATGCGCACACCTGTCCCCAAATGTGCATCTGGGCCTGCAAGGGTGTGTGTGCACTCATACGTGTGCCAATTCCCACAAATAAGTTAGACTGAGAGGGAAGGGGGAGGGGATGAAGCCTGTTTCCCGAGACTTTTCTAGGCTGAGAGGAAAGCAGGTCTGCAGCTCCTTAGTAATCTGAGATGCTTAGCGACTGCTGCCCCCGACCCCCCCAGTCCCAACTTTGTGCCCTAAACCTCAGTTCTCCCGGTCAGGCCTCACTCTTCTAATCACCCTCTGTCCTCAGACCCCTTCTCCCCTCACCTAGGCCCTGCATCCCTGCCTCTCCTAATTAATTAGCTAGGGGTAGGGGTCAGACACTGCCAACCCTGCCTTATCCCAGGAAGAGTGACTACCTCCCCAGAACAGGGACCAGCTGGGCAGGGGATGGAAAGAGAAAGGCTAAGAAAGGCCACCCAGCCCCTGCTCCCGCTCCCCACCTCCTGAAGTGGTTCCCACCCCAGAACTAATTTATTTTTTATTAAAGATGATTATGACAAATCAGAAACAGGCTCTTTATTTTCCTCATGGGAACTCAGCCATACGAGCCACCTACGTAAGCAGTGCGCGGTCAGAATGAAGGGCGGGAAGGGGAAACAGCACTCAGAGCCCACTTGGAGAGAGTCTGGACCCAGAAAGGCGAATGTGTGAGCCCCAATCACATGAGATCAGGAGCCTGGGTCAGGCGAAGAGGATCGTGGGCCACAGGCCTGCAGGTTGGTCACTGACCACTAGGGGTCACCACTTCTCCCAGTTTAGCTAAGGAGCTGGGAGCTTGAGTCCAGAGCCGAGGAAAAAACTGCCTGCTCTGTGGTGGGTCTCTTAGCAGGCTGGGTCTTTCTGTAGAGTCTCTTGGAACCTAGTAGCACGTCTTTCAGTTGGGGGCTGAGCTGAAATGGCAGCTGGCTTTTCAAGTGTCTTTTTTCCTGTTCTCTTTCTCCGGCCTTGCCTTCCTGCCTCCCCTATCCTTTCTGCTGCTACTGCCCATTTCCCTATTAAGCTGTTGGTTTACTGCTTGTCATAGGGTGGGGGAAGTGATTTCTGCTCCCACCCCTTCCCTCCAGAAACGCTGGAGGAGGTGGAGCCTGGCCCAGCTCTAGGCAGTACTGGATGTCCTGCCAAACACACATTCTTTCTAGTTGTCTCACCCTAGTCTCCTCCCTCCTGCCTCCCGGCCGGCTCATTTTATCTCAAGGTAAATAGCTTGCTAGAGGTGGAGGGAGAGCAGGCAGCCTTTTCCATAACACAGATTCTCTCTCTGACCTTGACCGATCTGAGAGCTGAGTCCGGGTCTCTCCGCTTCTGGAAGCCAGGCCTCCCAGGGGTCCCTGTGCCTAGGAAGGGGTCATTGCTACAGAATCAGACTCCTCTCCCCATTGGGAACTTCCCTCTCCACCCACCCACCCGTCCCTGCACCTCCACAAGTCTGGCCGAAGAAGAGCCTTCATAAAGACCTGCAGAAACAACTGAGCTCAGTGTCTGGGTGTGCTCTGTGTCCTGAGCACACCCAGACCTCGTGATGGACAAGGACTTGTCTAGTCAGACTTCTGCCTCGGGACTTAGGCCCTCTCTGGGCTGGGAGTGGCCGAGAAGGAAGACTTTGGCCTGTACCTTGAGAATGGGTGGAGGAGGCAAAAGGGAATGGAGGAAAAGGAAAAGAAAACGGACTTTAGCCCAGGGCAAGGAGTGAGTAGGAGGCAACCTCAGTCTAGCAGGCCCTGCTCAGCCTAAACGGCAACACTAAAGAGACGGGTTCTTCTCTCTGTGAACTTATAAGGGAATCAGATGTGGGAGACTAAGAAGTGAGCAAGCCCAGTGCATATCGAGGGCTAAAGGCAGAATCCTTAGAGAAGGAAGGGGTGGTGCCGAGTAGCTGGGGCCCTCCCAGCGATTCCTGGAAGCCGAGGGCTGGGCAGTGGCCCTGGCTCAGCTGACTTCCCTGAAGTTCCCCCTCCCTGGTAGGGCCTCTCAAGGCTGTTGCTGGGCAGGTTTGGAGCTTGGCGTACCAATCATTTGGCGAGCCAATCACAGGTGAGAAATGCAGACACAGCCCCTATGAAAGCTCTCTCCAGCTTCAGCACCCCCCTTCAGCAGCTGCCTTCCGGTCTCCAGTCCCTGACTTCTCAGGAGTGGGCTTTCATCTGGGGTTGCCCCCTTCCCCTTCTTATTTTAAAGCTAAGATTCTGTAAGGTCCCTAAGGATTCTTTCCTCTGGACACAGAGGTCAGTATGGGGTCAGTGCTGAAGTTTTCAGGAAGGGAAACCTGACCCCAAGCAACCCCTTTTCCTGGCCCCATAGAGGGGATTAGTGTGGCCAGACACCTCTGCTGTTGACCTCTGAAGCCCTGGAAGGACTTGAGAGAGAGGAAGCTGCAACCCAAGGCCAGGGAGACGTGGAGGGGCCCAAGTTCTGGTGCAATGGGGGAAATTTAGGGAGGGACTCAGGAACTGCACCCTGAGAACTGAGGTGGGGGTGGGGTGGCGATAGGGATGACCTCGATATGCACAGGAGAAGCGGCATGCAGGCCAGTGAACTGCTGAGGGCTCCTCGTTTCCGAGTGTTTGCAAGGGGACTGTGGGTCTATGTCAGCGTACATAGCGGGTAGACTTGTGAGGTCTTAGTCCAGCTGGGTCAGAATTCTCCCCTTCCTGTGTCAGCTTCCCCAGGGTAATCACCCACCCAATTAAGCTGTGGCCTTCAGACTAAATTTAGCTCCTAGACTTCCCCAACCCCTTGGGCCTCCCCCCTAGCAGGTGCTCACAGCTGCAGGCTGAGTCTGTGGAGGCTTTTTGTCACTGTCACCTCCATGGTCCAGATTCAACCTCTCTGGTAACTAGGAGTGAAGCAGAGCAAAGGAACTCACTTGCTGGCCCAGGGCAGGAGTGTCTTGGCCATAGGGCACCTCTCTCGAAGAGTGCATCAGACAACTGCGTTTGGAGCATCTAGACAAACCTGGAGGGCTGTGGGAGGGCAGCGGGGCCAAGGGAGAACCAAGTATAAGGGGACGCGCCCCTCCAGATTCTCTCCAACCAGATCTTTCATTTCTTGCTTTGCCCTTCTCCCCATTTTACAAATAGAGAACTTCATTTTTACTTGACAGCCTCCCCCACTGGAGTAAATGAATCGGGGAGACCTCTTCCTGAACCTGGCAGAATCATGCTAGAATAGATACCGAGTTTGGGGCTGTGTGTGGTGGGGATGGGGGTCCCCACCCTCTCTCCTACAACATGCCTCAATTCCACCATCTCCGGTGCAGGGAGTCAATTGGGTGGGGAAGTTAGAGCAGAGGGGGCTTATTTTTCACAGGCAGATGATGAAGTATCAGTTTTAAAGGGTGGGAGGCACCTTCTACAGGAAGAAGAAAGCCTCAGGAAAGTACCTAAGACTAAGTTTGTCAACAAGAGTGGTATTTGTGTTAACCTCAAATGACAGCACCCACCATCTCAGCAGTCCCCAGCCTTTTTGGCACCAGGGACCAGTTTTGTGGAAGACGGTATTTCCAAGCATGGGGTGGGGGTGAAGGTGGGGGTGGGAATGGGGATGGCAGAGGCAGGATGGGGCACAGCACCGTTCACCTCCTGCTGTGCAGACCCCGTGGGGGGCACCCTTGAATCTAATTTTGGTCTCCTTGACCCAGGAGAATGGGTAAAACTCTAGAGGAGGGTGTATTAGCGCTGAGGTCTGAAAGTAGAAAGGACTGGAGAGAGGAATGAGCAAGACTAGTGCAAATAAGGTGTGCATGAGCCACGGCCATCAGATCTGAGGGAACCAATCAGCCACATCAGCTGAAGGGGAAGTGCAGCAATGGCTAGGAACCAGACAGACCAGAAAATTTTCTCAGAGAGCCTCAGAGAACTATGAGTGGCCTGGGAAACCTCAGTAGTTACAGGGGTTTGGATTCCATTTCAGGAAGGTCCGGGGCTGGGGTTAGAATGCGTGTGTTGTACTCTCTGAGCCTTGTGTGAATCTCTTGACACAGCTCCCCCGAACTCTGAGTGAAGAGGAAGAAAACTGGGGGAAGCATACACGGTTCCTCACAAAAAGGAGCAGACTGTGTCCCTGGGACCCCGAGGCTAAAAGGCAGTTGTCAAAGGCCCTGCCCTTGATGGGAGGGGCAGAGATATCTGGCCCTGGACCCAGAGTGCACGTTTCCTTCACCCCTCACCCCCCACTATTGACTCTCGGTTGCCTTCCTCTTTCATCACGCTGGAAGGCTCCTTTTTAGCTCTAGTAAACTGTCCAGTAGAGGAGTGGGCAAACTTTTTTCTCAAGGACCACGTGTAAATATTTTCAGCTCTGTGGGCCGCAGACTCCGTGCTGCAACTCCTCACAACTGCAGAGGTGAGGAATTGCGACACAAACACAGCCCTGGACGATATGTAAACAAATGGGCGTGGTGACTGTGTCCCAATCAACGTTTTGATGCTGACACTTCATTTTATATAATTTTAACCTGTCACAAAATATGTTTTTCCAACCATCTAAATATGCAAAAACCTTTCTTACCTTTCAGGTTGAATAGAAATGAGAACTAGGGCCAATCTGGCAGGAAGGCAGGATACTGACTCCTAGGATTTTTTCCACATGGCTGAACTGCTCTCTGTCCAGCCATAGAAAATCCTGTTTGTGTCTCCTCTGGGCTTCAAAATACAGCTGTAGAATCTTTTAATTAAGCCTCCTACCTATGATATCTGCTTAGTAGCTCTGCCCAGGGAATTCAATGACTTGGAAATGGCTAACAGTAAACTAGTGTGCCACAAGAATTTTTAAAACATGCAATACTTACCCTGGCTCGTGTGGTTCAGTGGGTTAAGCGCTGGCCTGTGAACCGAAAGGTCACTGGTTTGATTCTAGGCATGGTACACACCTGGGTTGCGGGCCAGGTCCCTGGCTGGGGTGTGCGAGAGGAAGTTTATCGATGTTTCCCTTCCCCTCCCTCTAAAAAGATAAACAAATACAAATTTTTAAAAAATAATTAAAAAATGAAAAACATGCGATACCTGTCCTGGCCAGGTGGCTCAGTGGGTTGGAGCATCATCCTGTACACCAAATGTTGTGGGTTCGATTCCCAGTCTGGGCACATACCGAGGCTGTGGGGTTCCATCCCAGTTGGGGCATGTACAGGAGGCAACCAATCAATGTTTCACTCTCACATTGATGATTCTCTCTCCCTCTCGCTCTAAAATCAATAAACATATCCTCAGATAAGGATTAAAAAATAGTAATAGTAAAAAAATTAAAAAATAATAAGACATGCAAAACCTGACTGTTTAGTCAGGGGCACTGACCTCTTTTCCCTTAGATTGTCAAATTAAAAAAAGACAACAGCCAACACACTAGCCATCTGGCATGAATGAGTCAAAATTATAACTATTTTTTGGTCATATCTGCAAAAGATACATTTTCTGGTGTGCCGCAGAATTTTAGTAATTAGTTTATGTTTGCCATGAGATGAACAATGTTGAAAATCGCTGGAGTTAACCCTTGAAGAATATTTCCCGAGATTCCTTCCGTTTGTATAGTGCATTAAGGTAAAGCACTTGTATATATTATCTTTAAATCTTAATAATAAGACAGTTAAATCCAGTTTACAGGGGAGGAAGTTAAACTTTCCCCTTATTCCTTTAGTTCTGGTTGGTTGAATAATTCAAATGACATACAGCGGATTAACAGGAGAAAATAAAATTTCAATACCGTGTGCATGGGGAATTCACACGAGCACCAATATTCCAAAGTCAGTGAGGCAAAATGAGGTGTATGTGTCATTTTACTCGAGGAAGGGGAGGTAGAAGGCGAACAAAGTTTTGCCACCTCAAAATATGCCTTTTTGGATATTGATTTTAAGATGGTTTTCAAGAAACAAAAGAATCAGAAAAAACCTTTGACTTCCCCCCAAATTTTGGGCATTTTCTCCTGTTAATTCGTCTCTGTTAATTGGATTACTGGCCTAGCCGGAACAAGTGAGAGAGAGAGACAGAGAGACAGAGAGACAGAGAGAGAGACAGACAGAGACAGAGAGACAGAGAGAGAGAGACAGAGAGGGAAGTTGTTTTGTGCTGCCTTGCACAGGCAGTTCACAGGTAGACCAGAGCAAACATTTGATGAACAAATCCCTACAGGGCCACCCAGAAACAATGGGACACTAAGGGGAATCAGGCGAACAACTTTGGGCTGGGATCCTCCCCGTCTGCCACACTTAATTTGTAACTGTCTGTGCTAGGGTGATAACACCAAGGTTCCCATTCTGAAGCAGGTTTTTCTATCTGAATCTCTTTAGGCAGGTAAGGGGGAGGGGAAAAAAACCCCAAAAAACCTCTTCCTGAGTTTGTTGGGCTTTGTTTTTAGCTCAGAATAATCTGTATGCCAGGGTGGCACATTCTGGGGAGGTTTGCTCCAGACCCCCATGAAATTCTACCTGATTCTTTTGTTCTGTTACTCAGTTTCACTCAGACAGGGCACCTTTATCAAAACAGTAATTTGGGCCACGGTGATGGTGATCCAGAACTTGAATGGTTTTAAGTGTTTTGTTTTCAAATGTATTCAGTATTTGGGTCCAAGAAAATAATTTAAACAAATAAATTTGGTTTTTATTTAAGGTACACTATCATGCACGGACATAAGCTTATGTATTACTAATTGAGTCACTTAATTACTAATTTCCTTCCCTGGGACAAACTTTATCAAAGTTGTGTGTTAATGTTTTCTGTACTTAAAAACAGTGCAGATGCATTTAAAACAAAAATAATGTGTACCAGGGATTGCTTCCAAATCCTCATTCTGTTATTACAAGTTTTTCTTTCACTCACTAGTATTGATACACATGTCCTTCAAGGTTCACAATGGGGAAAAAAGATTCAGATGTCCCTATCCTGTTTCAGACCTGACTACCAAACTTGGAGGTGGGACATGAAGGGGCAAGGAAGCAAGACACCCATCACTCTTCCCCACCATTATAAGCTCTGAAAAGACCTCATTTCGAAACACAGAAACACAAAACCTCATTTCGACATGAAGCTATTTCCTTCTTTCTGTTTCTCTACTTGCCTCATGAGGGATTTCTGAGAAATGAAAAATGTCACTTCCCACAGCCTGTCTAGTTGTTTTTTTTTAAACGATGAAAAGGAAATAGTGGTGCAAAGGAGCTGCTTAAGCATATAGTATTTATATATACTTTTTTTGTTTTTTATTTACTTATTTGAGAGAGAAACATCGGTTTGTTGTTCTACTTATTTATGCATCATTGGTTGATTGTTTGCATGTGCTCTGACCGGGATCGAACTGGAAACTTTGGTGTATCGGACAATGCTCTAACCAACTGAGCTACCCAGCCAGGGCGTAAGCATATAGTATTAATCCAAAACCTAAGACAAATGCCCTTCCTGTCAGTGGATGTGGGTCCCACCTTGCCTTAGATCTGGGCTTTCAGGGTCTAAAGAAACAAACAAGCTATCCTCCCAGGAAGTTTCAGTACAAGCAGTGAAACCTAACAGCTGCTCCTTGCAGGGGCCCAGCTGTCTACTCGTGCCCCCCACCCCCTTGCCACCAAGGACAGGAGATGAGTGGGAACTGCTCCAGGCAACCTCAGGAATGGAGGTGTGAGCTGAGGACAAAATGCAAGAGAGATCTACACACACAGACTGAGGAATAAAATGCACACAAAAGTGATGTTTCCTAGGGAAAGTCCCTATCTTCGTCCCACGCCCCCAAATCTGGCCACCTGGGAGTCATACCAGCCTAAGGGAAACTACGAAATGTATAGAAAAATTCTTAAACCCAGCTACTCCTACCAGACAAGAAATTAACTTTTTTAGGGGGCACAGAATTGATGCATTTCTTAATCAAAATGAAATGGAAAGCTCATTTAAGCCAGCATGAAAACCAACAGTTAAACATTCTTTTCCTTGTCTGCGTCCTTGGCTCTCTTTCCCAGCACACCTTGTCCCAGGCTAACTTGAATAAACATACACATGTGACCACATGAGGGCGGGAGGAAAACCAAGTGGGGGTGGTGAAATTCTGAATGGAATGCAGCCCCAGCTAGTTAGGGGCCCAGGCTGAGACCTCTGGCACTGGCTGTGGATTTATACAGGCAGAGAAGCCAAAACAATGAGCTCATGGGCAAGAATGCAGCCGGTGGGGAAGTCTGGGCAGTCAGAGCAAACTGTTTTTTTTGTTTTTTGTTTTTTTTTTTAAACTAGGATGAGAATAGCTGTAACAGTCTCCCACGGGAACAAGATTAGGGAGTGTAGCGCCACCATTCAGTATCTGGAGGTCCAGTTAAATAACTGTGGGGGACGGGACTGTTCCTTAATAAAACTCTGTTCTGCAGAGAGCACAGCACTCTCAGTCCTGTACTGAAAAACTTGGTTATGAGAACCTAGGTGGAGAAAGACACAGGGCTGGTGAGATGAGTGAGTGAACTATCCTATAGGTGATGATGCTCTTAAGACAACTTTATTCAAAGCAGGTCTGCCATTGCCAGCTCCTGCACTCAAGGTCCAGTGATGGCTGTGACTCTGAAATCGTGTGTTCGGGGCCACCATTTTAAAGATAGAGGAAACAATGAAGTCTATCTTTACTTAAAGAAACACAATGCACTCAGCTGTGTCATTTATACCAAATTCAGACCTCGAAGACCAAAAAGACATTTTTCTTTTTCTGCCAGTGTTTTCAGTATTTTTATAATCCCCAAATGGAAGAAACTGAAGAGATAATATGTTCCCTGGTCATGTATGGTGACAGGGAGGAAGGCAGAGGGGAAAGATGAAATGATGAGAAGAAAAAAATTATCTCCAAATCTCCCCCTCCCCCGACAGCCGCAGAGGTTCTTTGCCAACTCCAGCGTCTGTGCATGTTGCTTCCTATTCAGTCTTTCAGGTCCAACCCCTGACCACCTTCTGCTTCCAGAACTTGTCACCTGCTGTGCCCCACCTTATTCTTGTAATACCTTTACTGTAGCACTTTGTGCACTGTGTTCTAATTATTTTTGTCCATGGTTATCCTACTAGATTGGGGTTTAATATTCTGCCTCAGTTGCTTTCTCATTCTAAGGACTGGTTATGCACAAATTCTTCAGGATGTATCTCCGAAGAACAAGGACATTCTCTTACATAACCACAATACAATACACTCCAGAAACTTAACAATGACACACTACTATCTGACATATTGCCCACACCCAGAGATCACCCTGCACATAGTTGTCATGTTTCTTTCAACTGTTCCCTGGTCTTTTTTTGACTGAGTTTCTCAGGAGGAAGAACTATTCCCTTTATAATTCCCGCAACCAACAGTGCATGATACACAGTAAGCAGTCCACTGCCACGAAATGGTAATGATTGAGACTCAACATCTGGCTGCCTAGAGCTCATTACAGTATTGAAGAATTTTTAATAAACTAAGGTAATTCTGAACATGGGATCAGTATAGAAGGCAAAGAAAGAACACAGAAACCAATGCCCAAAACAAGCTATGGAAATGGTTATTTATAAAGGGGTAAAATCCAGTAGTATTTTTGGTCCTAACATACTTCGTAACGGGTCAGGAACTATTATTCTATGTAGGTAAAGAACAACAAAATTTGCCATTTGTATTCTTTTTTTGACCTCACAAGAATAATCTTTAGTAAAGAACAGTGAATTCTCAGGAAAGGTCTGTTACATCTGCCTGGAGGCAGATTCCCAACCCCCATCTTTCCACATGCTTCACATACCTAAGATAACACTGTAACTTTGAAACAAAAGAAGAGGGACAAAGTTTTCAAATCTTGAAACTCAGAAGCCTTTGAACAGTGTGGGAGGGTTCAAGAAGACAAAATTCTGTAATCACCAAACAAGTGGAGGCAAAAAGAATTACGATAAATTAAGAGACTCAAGTCATCATCTTGAACCCCACGCTCTGAGAATTTGGCTAGAGCCATGCAGCACACTAGTTGTACAAATCATTCCACTTTCCTTTTTTGTGAAATTCCCCAGCTGTTACAATTTCTTGAAAATTTTCTTTAAAGCAAGATCTGGCTCTGACGTCGCAAAATAGGAAAAAAAAATAATGAAGTCGCAAAACAGGAACTGAAATAAAGTCTGGTTGTGTCAAATGAAGGGAAGTGTTATTCTGACTTGCTCAGTGATCATGTTACCTAGTTACCCCAGTTTGAGGTGTTTCACTAAGGAATATTGCCATAGAAATGGCTTCCCATCAGAACACATTAGTGGGAGCAATAGTATGACTCAGAACTTGGGCCAAGGCTAGGGGCCTTGTGTCTTGTCACCTTCCCTCCATCCCTCCTCTTTGGGGTATACCAGTATTTCTTCAAAATACAACGTTGCTGCCTCTGGTAGTGATGGGGAAAGCACAGAATTGTTTGCACAATTAGCATTTGGTGCTCAGGGCTTAAAACCAATATGCAAACCTCACATTTGCACATTTCCATAGTAATTCTAAGGTGTCAGGAAATACAGGACAGTTTCTGAAACTGACTCACTTATTCTGAGCTCCTTTTTGGCAGAGGTACGGTAAAAGTACTGAAACATTAATTAGTACCACGAACCATATTAAAAACCTTAACACTGGTTATTGCTTCTAGCTCCTTCAACTAAAAAAATTGAGACAGGAAGTTGAACCCTTGTACTTCAACATTATTTCAATACTTGATGACTAACAAAATATTGGGACAGAGATTTTGATTCTTAAATTAATATGTACAGACAGATACTCCAAAGTACAGCAACAATACATTTAATTAAAAGCCCAACACCTCTAATCTAAAGGAAAGGAGTTTTTCTGAAGGGAACTGCCCTGTGCTCTAAGGCAAATGAGCTCTATGGGGCTGCTTTTTGCTTAAGTCACCTGCACTTATTTGCTCAGCTGACTTCCGTAAAAGGCTGGCCCTAAGAGGGGGAAGGAAGACAGGCATCGTTTAGAAAACACCCATACCACACCTTGTATTTGAATAAAAGATTTATTATTTTCTCCTCAGGAAAAACAGGAAGTTAGGGAAACACTACATTTTACAGCCCACATTAATTTGTAGTTGGTCCTAATCCTAACTGGTACAGCTGTCAACAGTGTTGGCTGTTTAACCAGAACCAAGGTGTTAACCCGATAGAATGTTACATGGACAACGCTAGAGGACTGAAGGTTTTTCCCTGAGAGAAGCATAAGACAGAAGTTGCTGAGAGCCATCTTTCCAAGCAGCTCCCCCTTTTCCATTTGGGAGGATTTGCCTGAAGTATGTAGCTAGTCAGCACTTAGAAAGTGCCTCCTCTCCCTACAAAATCATCCACCCTTCCCCAAAGTATTAACTAAGGTCCTCATCATTTCAGCAGTCACACCCAGTAAATTGGGAAGTGGGGCCCCTAAAGGCCACCAACTTGTATCTATGCACTTATTTCCACAACTGGATTATGGGGAGACAGGCTTTTCAGTATCTGAACCAGATCTCAAGATGAAAAAAAAAAAAAAAAAACAAAAACTACATAAAGTGCTTTAAGTCCCTAGAGACAGACATGATATAAATAACTGGTTTATGATCAAGAATGATAAATACACAGGCAAAAACAGCTCTAGCTACGTGACCTAATGGCTTGGAGATGGGCAGGCAAGGCATTCTTCCCTATTACATTCTTAGTCATTTTATTCACGCCTATTTTTATCTGGAGTCCATAGACTAAAGGTCATGTTCTGAGGCTGAAGCTTTCAAATGACAACTTTTTTTTTTCTTTTCAGTTTAACCAGTAGTCTTTATAGCACTCTGTACTTATTTCTATAATTTTAAGTGAGCATACGCAAATTCAAAGGAATCTAGGCAAAGTCATATAAGATATTCTCCCTTCCTCTGAAAATTCTTAAGGGGACTTTTGAAACTTCTCCCCAAAAGGTAAGAAAAGAAACAAGTCCGAGAAAAAGGGACTCCTCCCACCTCATGACTATGACTGTTACTGCCACAGAATCCATTGTACTACCAAGGATAAAATTCATGAAGTATGAAGGTCTGTGGATTCCTGTAGGGGGGAGGGAGGGTTACTTAGTTTCCTGGTGCCCAAAATTACAGAAGCTAGAGTTCAGGGATGCAGGGTAAAAGATGTAGGAACTGATTTAAATATCTGTAGAAGGAGCAGAACAAATAGCAAATATTTCAAAGGAAAAATAAGAAACAAATGTGAAGTTCAACAACGGGTCTGAAATCCAAAGAGATGCCAATGCAAAAATTTAAAACAGTTTGGGAATCATTTAGAAATTAATTTGCTTTATTGAGATACTAGGCTTAGACTTGCGTTTAACAAGCCAGCCTAAAATAGCACCATGGTTAGACTATAGCCTGCTTTTCCAAGCCATCATTTTACAACTTATTAAGCAAACAAGGAATCAAATATCCTCCACCTGATGTGGTCTTTTTATACACATGCTGCTAACAAGTCCAATTTGGAACAGCTGAGTATCTTTTTAAAAGCTTTGCAGATGAGCTCATGAACACAAATTTCACCAGTTAGGTCAAACAGAAGGAACTCGAACAAGTTGTTGTCCAATCAGAGCTCATTATTTATAAATCATTGGCCTGCCCCCCCCACCTAATAACCACACCTTCTGACTCAATTATTGAAAATCTACATGTAACAAAGTGAAAGGATTAATTTCTATTGCTCAATTTTTCAGCCCACGTTAAAAAAAGCCCTAAAAGGAATACTTACCAAAATCAGATAGGAAAATTAAAGCCTGCATAGTTGTGAATCAGAATTGTTCCATTACAACCAGATTGAATACAATTACATCAATTGGTTCTGTATACAATCTAGAATTGAACAGGACAAAGTTTAGAATAGAAAAGTTGTAAGAAATAGATCTGTAACTATAGAATTTGTAAATTTCAAGAGTATGAAAAAACTAATGAAATTCAAGACTATCGTCCTTTACATTTCAAAGAAATAGACTTTCTGTAAAAATATATACAATTTTTACAGACAAATACATTTACAAGTTGTTTCTATCTTAAAAAAAACTGAGGAAATTCCACATTGTAACTGCAGTTCTTGAGCCTTAAGTCAAGTATTCTTGGACATTACAAGGCTAATAAACTAAATCACTCAAATGGAGCCAAAGTAGAACAGGTATAAGTCCTGAGCACTTGGACTGTCTATTCCTCAAGAAGCATACCTGGGAAAGCTAATTCTAGAGAGGAAAAAGCTTCCCTTCACACTCTGTTGGACAGTACTGAGGCTTCTAGTCATAGTTCTGTTGTAGCTTAAACCCACTTTACACAGTTCACTGGCATTGTTAGTTCGCTTTTAACACAACAGAAAGTTAATAGATTCACTGGGAATACCTAATGAGCTCTATGACTAGCCCGGCTACTGGCCACTCTCTCCTAGACAAGGATATCAAGTCTCTCCATACTACCATCTTCACTACATCTAAAAGTCCTCCTCCATGGCCTCCCAAGTTTGCCTCTTGCTGAAACTGAACTTTGCTTCTTTCAGACAGAGACTTCTCAAAGGGGACAACCTTTCCCCCATTGTTTATTCTTGTTGCCCATAATCCTCTTGCCACTTGCTGTTGTACGTTGCTTGGAGTCCAGCTTCATAAATAGACTTCACACCAGGTGGATGTGGATTTGGTGCCAGGAGTTGGTAAAGAGTCAATTACTTCACTTATAAGGCTATCTTATTAGATATGCCAAACCAGCTCCTACTCCAGCAACACCTGCAAAAGCCAGCAGCACATTTCTGATGCCGCCTTCTAGGTCCTCTACGTGGAAGAACTCCACAAACCCATCCTAGAAAACAAAAGAGAAAAACACATTTTCAAGTATGGGGGTTTCCACTTAACTAAAAATTAAATTGAAATACCTAAGGTCCGCTTTCTATGCAAGGATGAACCAATATTAAACTCCAGCTGCAAAAGACACAAATCCACTTAAAACGCGGAGTATGTGTTGAGGAATGTCTTTTACTGCTATCCCCAGGTGATTCTTACTGCTTCATAATTTGAATCCACTGCTGTGAAGAGTATCCAGCTGAATTACAATAAGCAAAAGACTACCAAAAGCAAAAGACTCAACAACCAGTAAAATAGCCTACAGGAAACCAGGATTTGATGAAACAAATCAAGACAGTCACACCACTACCTCCATGGACCCACTACTTACATCAACATCAAGCAAACAGAGATCCGTAAGTTAAAACTGGAAAACTGAGTTGTGCATCATAAAAACCTTTAGCTATCCCCAGTTTCTCTATAAAATCCTCCATTCTATTTCCACTCCAAGGGCCCTCTTCGACCTTAAAACAAACTTACCCAGCCTCTTTGTTTGACTAGCCAGTCTCGTTTTGTCCTTACGAGAACATCTGTGATGCTTTCTGCTAATGGTTCAATGCAGCTTTCTTGGTTTATACTCTTCAAGTGTTTAGCCACAAAGGCACCAAAAGAAATGAGAGTCACAATCCTGCCCCAGTTTGTTACTCCGTCACTAAAAACATGAACCATCACTCGAGACAAAGATTTGACGTCGTCTTCATTTTTGATGTCCAGTTTCCGAAGCATACCTGAGAGGAAGAAAAGCATGTGGGTTCTCACGGCCTCCTTTGTCTAAGCCAGAGCACGATTCGCCTGCCCACCCACGGCGGGGGAAATCGCTATTTGGGCTCTACAGAACTCAGGCCGACCCCACTTGAAAATTGACATCCCACCCTTTCCGGCCTTTGAACAGCGCTATTTCCAAAAGAATCGAGTGGGCGGAAACAATGACTCATGGCCAGAATATTCTGGTTTCAGAAATAGGATGAGAGTCGTTTCAACACTGACCCGTTTCGGTTTCCACCCACAGTGAGTAGGCTGAGAGCCGACAAAAGACAGTGCAGCTTCCATGACTACCCCCTTACCTTGGAAGGCCGTCTCGTGGTTACGCTGCACACCGTCCCCGACCCGCCTGAGGGTCTCTAACGCCTTCCGGCTGGCGGCCGCAGACCCGCCCATTGGCTTCGCGTCCTTGGCACCGGTCGCCTGTTCCCTAAGGTACCGGCAGATAATCTCCAGCGACTGCCGATACAACTCATCGTCCTCCTCCTCCTCTGCTGGGGGCGGCGTGGAGGGCAGTGAGCCACTTGTAACGGAGCCATTAGTGGCCTCCCCGACCAACTCCAGCAAAGGCAGGACAGCCGGCCGCTTCCCGAGAGGCTCCGGCTCGTACCCGTCCAGCTCCTCTTCGGGCGACATGATGGCGTCGGCGGCCGGGGATTCCATTTCTTCAGGCAGCGCCGCGCGGCGGACAGGCGCGAACAGCCGCCTCACGGGGGTCGCGATGACGCTGGGGCCCTCGGCGCCAATGGGCGAGGGCCGCGCGACCCTCCGGGGGTCGGGCACGAGTGTGGCTGGGGGGCTCACGCCGGTGCTTCCGCCAATCACCGCTCCCGCTTCCCCTCCCCCTGCCTCTCGCCGCGCCGTGGCCTCCTTCCCCGCGGCCAGATGCCGCTCTCCCGGAGGGGAGGCGGTGCCGCCGTCGCCGCTGCCAGCCCCTAACTTGGCCCCCCCACAGTAGAGGTTGAGTCCAATTACTGCGTTTCTTTTGAGGCCAAACATCTCAAGCTTCAGTCTCCGTCGCCTGGCTGAGAAAAATGGGGTAGGCAGCGACCGACTCCTTACTTGAAGGAAGCGGAAGTAAGGAGTGAGACAGGCGCTCCCACCTCACGGTTTTAGGGCCGGTGTTACGTTCAACGAAAATGGGCGGAAGCTTCTGGAGACTTGCTTACCATTGACCGGTCGGTTGCGAGGGGCGGGGCCTAGGGCGGAGCCCCTCGCGACCGGTTACGTAAGGGCGGCCCTCTGCGTCGGTGCTCCGCGTGTCATTCTTTCGGCGCGCGTGTGGTACCTGCGGTAGCTGCCCCGAGCTGTGACGTGCAAGCCCCTGCCTTTGCTTATAAGCTCGAGGCTTTCCCATACCGAACACTTATCCGGGGAACCCCTCAGATTGGGGAAGGGGTGAGGCAGTGCTGCCTCGGGTGGGGCTCAACAGTCTTAGGTAGCATGGGTAGCTGAGGGCACTGTGGGGCACCTGTGGTTATTTTACATATTGGCAGCTCTCTCATTCTAACAATGCTTGGAAGTGGGAAAGCTCCACGGACTGCTTTATAGAATCGTGTAAGTGCACGTTTGACTAAATGAAATTGTCTGTCCCCGCTAAACTTTATACCTGTCTGCTTACTAGCTTTTGCCTATTCCCCACCTTATTGCCAGAGCTTCTGGTGCTATTTACATATAAATCTTACTCGATTGGCACCACTTGAGAGTCTTGACTCTTTTTTTTGTACTGGTAATAAGGTACGTTTGACTCTAGGGGTAAATCTCTCGAGGACAAGCAAGAGTCCAATTATATGCCATATATGTGAGTTAACATTAATTGAAGCAATCTCTTTTCGTCAAAACATCTTTAAAAATAATAATAGCTAAAATTCGAGAGCAAGGTATCCACTGATTGGATACCTTGCACTGATTGGCTGATGCCAGGGCAGGGGTCATTAGTGCTGCTGGTCCTGAGGTCAGTCCCTTGTCTGGTTTGCTACTTTTCTGGGCCTGGAGCTCAAACGTAACTGATGCCTAGACTATTTGATGTAGGTCAGAACCTCATTGTCCTGGGGGCTTAATGCTTAAGGGCTATTCTTTGGCCCCTTGTTCCTTCCCCTTCTAAGGGGGTCTAGCCCCCATGACAAGCAGCATGCCAGGGCAGGGTCTGAACTGCATGACCAACAACAGGAAAGGTCAGTCAAAACCGGTATGACCAGCAATATGCTAGGACAGGCAAGATTACCCTGGGGGACAAGGTCCTTGTTTTCCCAGTTGCCTGTTGCTAGGTGCCGAGGGCTTTCTGCCCTAGTGACCTTCTGTACCTGGCCTGTGGTCCTTGCTCTGCTCCTAACTGCCTACCACAAAAGGTTCAAAAATAAAGAAATGAAATTAGGAATAGCAATATCATATTGTTATAAATAAAGAAATGAAATTAATGAATTTCTTTAATAAAGAATTAGTGGTGACCTGTACTTGGGTGGTGGTAGTGGAAATGGAAACAATAACATGGAGAGATACTGTGGAGGCAGGGTGACTAAGAGGAGGCTTGATGACTAAGAGGAGGGCAAGAACAGTGTGTGACATTATCATAAAATAGACATCCATATGAATTATTCAACTCTTATTCCTCAACCTGGTAGAGTAGAGGTTGTGTGTCTGTGTGTGGGGGGGAAGTTTCTTAAGGTTCTAGATATAATTCCAGTTTTAGGAGGCTTTCCACTCTGCTGATAGAAATTTCTAGAACTAATGGGGCACACTGTTCTCTTCTTCTGAGGCTAATCTTTTGCCTTTAAGCTTTTTTCCTAAGGCCTCTTCATACCCTACTCTTTCTTTTGTCCCCCACATATCAAAATTTTATTTACCTCAATAATGAAGAAATTAACAGGATGACAAAGCTTGTTCAATGAAGATATGAGAAATTGGAACTTATGTAGTCAATAGGGGAAGAAATGCTGAAGAAGGATGCTAAATTAGGTACAAAAGCAGTTAATGTCTTATAGGGCAATAAACTATACTTTTGGGGTTATCTTTAGTAGACTAGAAAAAAATCACTCTATTTTACTAGTTCTACTCATTACCCTCTAACTTTTGAAGGCTGTAAAACTTCTGGGTGCTAATCAAACAAAATTATAGCTCCAAGATAATCTTGTGACCCTTAGGCTGACTTGACTTTAAAATGCTCTAGCATGACATTGAAAGATCACGTAGTCATTTTGCCTTGTTTCTAAATGTGCCTAAACAACTCCCACCCCTCTGTGACCATAAATAATCTCTAAAGATTATTCTTTTTTAAAATGATTTTATTTATTTATTTTTAGAAAGAGGGTAAGGGAGGGAGAAAGAGGGAGAGAAACTTCCATCAGTTGCTTCTCGCACATTTGCAACCAGGGACCTGGCCTGTAACCCAGGCATATGCCCTGACTGGGAATTGAATTGGCTACCTTTTGGTTTGCAGGATGATGCCCAATCCACTGAGTCACACCAGTCAGGGCTAAAGATTATTCTTGATGACACACTAAAAAGTTGATTTCATGTTTTTGTGTCAAAATTATTAGTTGAACTTCTTGGCCATTTCCTACACTTCTTACCGCATCCCATATTCTTTCATGTGGTACCTCCAGCAACAGTATCTTCCTACCCTACCATCACAACACCATAATTATCATCTCTGCCTACAAGATCATTTCAGGCCCTAATTTTCATAAGTAACACTAGTATATAACGGGTTCAGTAGCCTCTCAGCAGGTTTGAGACACTGCTAACTGCCTTATCCAGTATTCATTCTTCTTCCTTTCTGACAGAACCCAGAATTGGCATGGTAGTCCCATAATGATCAGGAACTCATATTCCTTCTATTATGTGGTTCTGCTACCCTCATACATGGTCCGAGATGGCTAACTTCACCCATGTTATCTGTGTTCCAATGAGAGGAAGGAGAAAAGGGAAGGCAAAGGGTATCTAACTTCCTTCAATGACATTTCCCGTAAGTTGCATACCACTTTTGTTAATATCCTGTTAGCTAGAAATTAGTTACATGTTCTCCTAGCTACAAGGGAGGCTACAAAATGTAGTTTTTATTATGAGTGCCTGTGTGCCCAGCTAAAAATTGCAGATTCTGTTACTGTAGAAGGAAGCACAATCAACAATCTCTACCACTATGAGCAAAAGTATATGGAGAAAATTATAAAAACTATTGAAATACATTAAAGAAAACTGAGACATAAACCATGCTCACATATAGAAAGACTCAGAATTGTAAAAATGTCAGTTTTCCTTCAAACTGATGTTATAGGTTGAATATAGTTCCAAATAAAGAACTGGATAAGTTGAGATTCTAAAATATACATTGAAGGTCAAAAGCCCAAGCCTAATCAAAACACTCTTGAAAGAGAAAGAAGAAGAAGAAAATAAAAAAGAACAACAATGAAGGTATTAGCCATGCTGAACATTATAACTTAAAAGCCTATAGACAAAAAATACATTGTGATATTAGCAGGGATAGACAAATGGATCAATATAACAGAATCGAGAGCCCACAAATAGACATATGTATCTGGCAACTTGATAACAAAAACTGCATTGCAGACTTGTAGGGAAAGATGGATTGCTCAATAATACATGGAGCTAGGATAAATGAATATTTATATGAAAAAAATACAACTGGATCTCTACCTCATACCATATATAAAAAATAAATTCCAGATGGATTAAAAATTAAAGACTACATACAGGAGAGTATTTTATGAACTCAGGGTAGGAAAGAATTATTTTTTTTAAGATTTTATTTTTTAGAGAGGGAAGGGAGGGAGGGAGATAGATAGAGATAGAGAGAGAGAGAGAGAGACATCAATGTGTGGTTGCTGGGGGTTATGGCCTGCAACCCAGGCATGTACCCTGGCTGGGAATTGAACCTGGGACACTTTGGTTCCCAGCCCGCACTCAATCCACTGAGCTATGCCAGCCAGGGCTTGGAAAGAATTATTAAACACCATATGAAAAGCAGTAACCATACAGGAAAAAATGAACAATATGATGACATGATAATGAAAACAACATGTTTGGTGCCAAAATTAGACTTATGAGCAAAATACTTAAGCACAGGGGAGGGAACAATTAATTCTGCCTTGGGAGAAAGTAATTTTAAAGTGGGTCTTAAAGTGTGTTTGAGTGTTCACCAGGGCAAAACATTCGAAGCAGAGAGAATAGCATATGGAAAAGGGCAGGGCCTAAGCAGTATGGTGTATTCAAGGAAACACGCGTGGTAAAATATACAGTAGAGAGGGGCTATATGACATTCCAGTTTTCAAATCAAATCAATCCAGCCCTACCACTTACCAATTCAGTGACTTTGGGCGTATGATTTAGTTTCTGAGTATGTTTGCTGACCTATAAAGTGAGAGTATTCCTACCTCATGAAGTTGTAAGGACCTAAGACATCAGTATTCTAAATGGGGTACAAAGACTCCTAGAGTCACCAAAACCTTTTTGGGGGGGTCCATGAGGTCAAAAGTATTTTCATAATACTAGATGTTATTTGCCTTTTTCACTGATCATGCAAAAGCAATGGGAATACGACTGCTGATACCTTAGCATATATCAAGGCAATGGCACCAAACTGAATCAGTAGTCATTGTATTCATTACTGCCACACACTTGCAATTTTTAAAAGGGCCAGTTTCACTTAAGAATGACCTTGATGAAACAATAAAAGCTGTTCATTTTATTAAACCTCAATTCTTGAGTGCATGGCTTTTAATATTCTGTTTGACAAAATGGTAAGTACACATAAAGCACTTTTGTCTTATATCAAAGTATGATCGTTGTCTCCAGGAAAAGCATTTGTGCAAGTATTTGAATTGTGAGCTGAATTCGCTATGTGTTTTAAAATGAATTACTATTTTAACTTGATAGAATGACCAATAGTCAAAGTCTGATTATTTAGATGTATTTGGCATTTTCTCAAAAATAAACAAAGTGGGCCTGTCACTTAAAGGAAAATGACTTATAGTATTTGTTGCCAATGATAACATTTGAGATTTCAAGTGAAAATTATATTTTTGGAAAACTTGTATTTACTACAGTGACCTGGCAGCTTCTCAACACTGAAAGATTTTGCTAATGGGATTGGTTGTGATTTGAATTAATGCGAGTATTTTTTATGCTGGACAATGGGATACATTAACATTTGGAATATCTGCATTACTGAGTGAACCAATATTTTCCAAATGACCAAAATCATGCTTGGGTAGAAGATTCATTCAAATTGCAAGACAGACCAATGGGTTTTAATGTAACAATACAGAAAGTTCACTGATATGGTTTCAAATACCACATTCAATTATCCTTGAAAAAACTACCACTTGTCATGGTTTGGTGTACTGTCAAAGAAGAATATCCAAAATTATCTGAAAAGGGGAATTAAAACATCTCTTCTTTTTTCAATTATTTATTTGTATGAGGACAGATTTCTCCAAATACTTCAGTCAAAACAGATAAAAAGGCATAAACAGATAAGAAAATCAAGCTATTTTATTATTATTTTTTAAATATTTATTTATTTTTAGAGAGGGAAGGGAGGGATAAAGAGAGAGAAACATCAATGTGCGGTTGCTAGGGGTCATGGCCTGCAACCCAGGCATGTACCCTGGCTGGGAATTGAACCTGCGACACTTTGGTTCGCAGCCCGCGCTCAATCCACTGAGCTACGCCAGCCAGGGCAAATCAAGCTATTTTAATTAAATCAGGTATTAAAATATTTGCAAAAGTATGAAACGATGATGCTTTTCTCACTATTTTTTCTTTTGAAAATGTCATTTATATGTTTGGCTGGGGTGACTCAGTGGATTGAGTGCTGACTTGAAAGCCGCAAGTCACTGGTTCGATTCTTGGTCAGGACACATGCTCGGGTTACAGGCCAGGTTGCCAGCTGGGGGCATGCTAGAGGCAGCCAACTGATGTTTCTCTCTCTTCTCTTTCTCCTTTCCTTCCCCTTTTTCTAAAAATAAATAAATAAAATCTTTAAAAAAAAGAAAATATCATTTATACTAACCTGCAATTGGTTCACTAGTTAAGAGAATTTTTATAAAAATGTATTTGAACCAAACTAATGACATGCTGCGAAGATCTCAAATGATCTCTATTATTGTTTTTTGTCTTTAAGATTGTATTTATTTATTTTTAGAGAGAGGGGAAAGGAGGGAGAAATAGAGGAAGAGAAACATCACGTGTGGTTGCCTCTCACTTGGCCCCCACTGAAGACCTGGCCCACAACCCAGGCATGTGCCCTGACTGGGAATCGAACTGGCAACCCTTTAGGTTATAGTCCGTGCTCCCTGATACTGTTTTTAAATGAATTAATATTTTAAAAGTTTATCAATTTTTGCCCTGGCTGGTGTACTCAGTGAATTAAGTGCCAGCTTGAGAATGAAAGGGTCCCTGGTTCGATTCCCAGTCAGGTCACATGCCTGGGTTGCAGGCCAGGTCCCCAACAAGAGGCACATGAAAGTCAACCACACATTGATGTTTCTCTCCCTCTCCTTCTTCCACCTTCCCCCTCTCTAAAATAAATACATAAAATCTTTTTAAAAAATAAAGGTTTATCAGTTTTGATTTCTAATTTAGTAAATATTGGTAGATATAACCCACATAAACATGAACTGTTTGGGGTTCTCAGTAATTTTTAAGAATACAAAGGGATCCTAAAACCAGACTTCAAGAACTGCTTACTGGTCTGTGAGATTATATATATATATCATTTATCACAGGATCTGGCAAACAAACAGTAGCTATTAATATGCAGTAGAAGCATAGGAGAGTGAATGGCAGGAGCTAAGATTTTGTAAAAAGATTTTTATTTATTTTTAGAGAGAGGAGAAGGGAGGGAAAAAAACATCTATCAGTTGTCTCTCATATATACTCCAACTGGGGACAGAAGCTGCAACCCAGGCACGTGCCCAGGCTGGGAATTGAATCAGTGACCTTTAACTTCGCAGGACTACACTCAACCAACTGAGCTATACCAGTCAAGGCAGGAGCTAAGATTGAGGAGACAGTCTGGTGCCAGATTGATTGTGAAGTGCCTTGAGTGCCTTTGACAGCACTGTAAGCAGGGCATGGCATGACTGAATTTTATAGTTTAGTAATCCAAGTCTGAGGGCAGTATGCAAGATGTGGGAGAGGCTGGTCCCTGGAAATCTAGGGGGTTGTTGCAATTGTCTGGGAAAGATTTGACAAAGATTTGAATGAATGTATACAGAATGGGAAAGGAGGAAATGACTTAGATTTAAGAAACATTTCTCAGCCCTGGCTGAGGTAGCTCAGTGGATTGAGCGCGGGCTGCAAACCCAGCATCGTAGGTTTGATTCCCAGTCAGGGCACATGCCTGGGTTGCAGGCCATGGCACCCAGCAACCGCACATTGATGTTCTCTCTCTCTCTCTTTCTCTTTCTCCCTCTTTCTCCTTCCCTTCCCTCTCTAAAAATAAAAAAATAAATAAAATCTTTTTTTTTTTATTAATCATTGTTCATATACAGTTTTCTCCTTTTTACTCCCAATCCAGTTCCCCCTCCCACCCGCCCCCCTAAGATGATGACTTCAAGATGTCCATAATGGGAGACTGGGTAACTAGTGATACTCTTAGTGAGATAAGGGTATATGTTTAGAAGACAAGAATATTGGGGATGCCCAGGCTGGTGCAGCTCAGTGGACTGAGTGCTGGCCTGTGAACCGAAAGGTTCCTGGTTGGATTCCCAGTAAGGGCACAAGCTTGGGTTGTGGGCCTGGTCCCTGGTTGGGGGCATGTGAGAGGCAGCCAACTGATGTTTCTCTCTTGCATCAATGTTTCTCTCCCTCTCTTTTTCCCTCCCTCCCCCTCTCTCTGAAAATAAATAAAATCTTAAAAAGAAAAAAGAATGTTGGGGAGAATGATATGTATTGAGCCTGAAATGCCTATGAGACTTATAGGCTGGAAATCTAAGAGGTAGTTAGAAATGCAGGCTTGAGGTTACAGGCACGGTCAGGAATACAAATATTGTTTCAGGAGTTATCAAGATTGAAGCATAAAAAAATAATATGTATTGTGTGTCTATTATATGCCAGACACTTTGGTAAATATGTGTGGGTAGGGGACTCATAACTGATGGCCTCAATTTTCTCTGAAAGGGAAACCACATATGTGGGGGAGTGGGGACTATTCCTTTGGGACTTGAACTGCTCTTAACATTCACGTGGAGAAAACTCCTTTGCTGATGCTCTCTCTTGGTGAAACAGAAAATTCAGTGGAAAGGAATGGAAATTCCTTTCTACTTTACATTAAAATTTAGCTATATTTGCAAAGAGCACAGGCTTTGATGTCAGATTTAGATTTGAATCTGCTGCTGTCCCTTACTACCTCATGACTCTGGTGAAGTAATGGAACCTCTGGTCTGTTTCCACATCTGTAAAATAAGCTACCTCGCAGATTATGAAAATTAAATTAATAATGAGGGTAAAATGGTAACTGTCATCATCGTCATCATTATATTCCTCCCAACAATTCTGTGAGATAAAGATTATATCATTATCCCCATTTTTACAGAAAATAAAAGTTAAACATAGATTCAGAAACTTATCTACAGTCAACTTTTAAATGGTGGCTAGCATTTGAATCCGGGTCTCATTTTATAGCCCTTTCTCATCCAGGGAGACTATAGAGAGGAAGAGAGGAGGACCATATGAACTCTGAGGAATACTAATACTTAAGGGTAGCCAAGAAGAGAGACATCATCAAAGAAGAATCAGAGATAAATGCTCTAATGTATTCGTTTGTTAGGACTGCCATAACAAAGTATTACGGACTGGGTGGCTTAACCAACAGTAGCTAATTTTCTCTCAGTTCTAGAGGTTAGGAGTCCTGAGATGAAGGTGTAGGCAGGGTTGTTATTTCTGAAGTAGCACTCCTTGTTGTAGATGGCTCTCTTGTCCTGTCTTCACATGGTCTTTCCTATGTGCACATTTGTATCCTTATATGCTTTTATAAGGACACCAGTGTGGATGACACAGGGGCCACACACTAAACCTGACAAGCTCAGGGGAGGCCTGGCTGGCAGGCCTTAGAAACTCAGAGACCTAAAGTAACCACATAGGATGGTCTGAAATTAAAACTTTCTAGCTTAAAGTGAATTGTGGCAGGTAGTCATGTCCTAGGTTAGTATCTTTCTTTTAAAAAAAAAAATCATTACCTGAGGATAGAGAGATCAGTCGCTACCTCCTACAGGCAACCCAACCAGGGATCAGGCGTCCAGCCTGGGGATTGAATCCACAACCTAGGCGTGTGCCCAGACCTGGAATCAAACCCACAATCTTTTGGTGTATGGATGCTCTAACCAAACTGAGCCACCCAGCCAGGGCTGGGCTGGTATCTTTCCTGACAAAGGTCAATCTTTACCGTAACTGAGCCTATTGTCTTTTTGTATCTATGATTACAAACATTTGGAATGTCAGGGAAATTTCCTTTTCCTATACCCCTCAGGGCACAAATTCCCACCAGAGGAGGAGCCCACAGAGCCCTTCATTGTTATTGTTACCATGTTAATTGTTAACTATTCTATACTCACCTACACAAAAGTATGTGTCTATTCCTTTTACCTTTTATCCAATCCAGAGATTCCCCCCTCTGATTTCTCCTGCCTCTCTAATCTATCACCAATGAACTTCATGTAACACCCCCTACCCCACATCTTCCCCTTTGATTCTGATGTATAAGATACAGTGGTAAACCTGACATTTTCTGGAACATTTTCTCAATTCTTTGAGATGTTGTATCCCAGCAATTGTCATCAGTTTGCCTCAACTAAACTCATAGAAATTCTTACAGGTTTGGACATTTCTTTTGCTTTTCTTTTTTTTAAGATTTTATTTATTTTTAGAGAGGGAAGGGAGGGAGAAAGAGAGAGACAGAGAAACATCAATGTGCAGTTGCTGGGGGCCGTGGCCTGTAACCCAAGCATGTGCCCTGACTGGGAATCGAACCTGTGATGCTTTGGTTCACAGCCTGCGCTCAATCCACTGAGCAACGCCAGCCAGGGCGGTTTGGACATTTCTTATGTTGACACTAGTCATACTGGACTAGGGCCCCCCATCATGGCCTCACTTAATTTTAATTATCTCCTTAAAGACCCTCCAAATTACAGCCATACTCTGAGGCCTGGGGAGTAGTAGGTCTTCAACATATGCATTTTGGGCAGGACACAATTCAGTCCCTAACACTGTTGTTTTCATGACATCCTTCATTTTCCTTCACAGGATATATAACAATTTTATTGTGTGTGTTCTAATCATTTAAATTCTTTATCATATCCTAAATTTTGAACTTGATAGTACCTTTTAAAAATCTGCCTTGTCATTTTTTGTTTCTTTACTCATACTTTTATTACTTTTTTCCCTTTAAATGTATTAAACATACTTATTTATATGCTCTATCATAATTCCAATACTCAAAGTCCCTGTGGACTTAACCTATTTGTAATTTCTGCTCATTCACGGTGCCTTATTTGCTGTTGTGTTGTGTTTTGGAGTTTTTATTTGTGAACTCCTATTTGAAGGAACTTTAGCTCTAGGGAATTTTTGAGGTCTGGATTTGAGATGCCTTTGTCCAGGGAAGACTTGTGTTGGTTTCCCTCAAAAGCCTCGGGATACTTCCAACCTGTGACTACTTTAAATTCTGGGCTTGAAGTTTTTATTTAGGAAGTGAGAATTAAGGCTATAACCCCCTGAGAGAACTAGGCTGTAAATTCCCAGGGGAAATTTTTTTCCTCTGACTCAGAACCAAGATTGAGATAGGGACATTTTCTTGCTGTCTCTCTTCTCAGGGTGGGTATTTCTGGTTTACTCTTTCACTGAGAGTGGAGTCCTCAGGGGGATTCCGATCCAGCCGCTCTTTTTGCACAAGCCCTGGGCTTTGTCTACTGCCCGCTGAGAGACCATTCAGATAGAAACTCTGACTGTCACTGGGGATTGGCAGATGCCTCTACAGCAGCCACCAACTTCAGCCTTATGTTTTTGGACTCATACTTTTGCTTGTTGTGTTTGAGCTGCTGTTTCGTAGTGGAGCGTTATGTTGCCGGATGTCATATACTGCTGGGTGTCTGTCTCCCCACGCCCCACACTGTGAGTTCCATGAAAGCAAAGGCTTGGTTTCGGTTGTCACTGCTCTTTTCCCAGAACCCAGCCCTGTGCCTAGTACACAGAAAGTGATCAATAAGTATTTATTGACTGTATGAAGGTGGGGAAAAGTTAGGAATTGCCAGAAAGGCACTGAGGTAGAAAAAAATTGAGGTAATGACTGAAAACTAGCCATTGTATTTGTCAATTAGGTTGTTTTGAGAATAGATTTCATAAATTAACAGGGCAGAAGCTGAATTTCACTGATTAAAAAGTAAATGGGAGAGTGATGAAAAAGCACAGGATGATTGGATTAAAGAAAAAGGAAAAAAAGTTTTAGAATGACAAATTCAAATGTACCTGCAGGTTAAGGAGAATGACTTTCTGACATGAAGGAAATTATAAAGGACAGAGAAGAGACCATTGAGAGGGTACAGTATTCCAGGAGAGACAGATGGGAGGGAGGGCAGAGGCTCAAGTTAAAGCCTCTGTCCAGGGACCCTCTTCTTCAGCCAGGCCAGGAGATACGGATGGGGTGCCCTCACAAGTTAGTTTAGAGCTCAAAAGGAGGAATGCTGGGGAACATGGCACTTGTCTATTTTCCTTTTGTGTGAGAATGCAAGGTGGTCTACAAACGCAGAGGCTGGAACTAGAGAGAGGTGCCTGCGGAGAGCAGCTGTGGGAAATTCACAAGGCATCTGGCTCCCTGTGAGTTCTTCCAAGGGAAGGCTGGAAACCACACATGGGTGGGTACCAGTTCTGACTGGTAGTTAATGCTCTCCCAGTAACACAGTAGCCAGCAACTGACGTGGTGTGCGTGGTGTGCGTGAGAGGCAACCAGATGGACGTTTCTCTCTCACATCAATGTTTCTCTCCCACTCTTTCTCCCTCCCTTCCCCTCTCTAAAAATAAATTAAAAATAAAAAAAAAACAAAAACAAATTAGAGGTTTCTAGTACATACCACCAGGCTCTGACCTGAGTGCTGTCCTATCCAACTTTTGTACAAATAGTTTAATTAAGAAATGATGACAGTCCTGACCAGTGTGGCTCACTTGGTGGTGCGTCATCCTGCAAAGCCAAAGGTCACTGGTTCTATTCCCTCGTCAGGGCACATGATACGGTTGTGGGTTCGGTGCCCCGGTTGGGCATGTGTGAGAGGCAGCCATCAATGTTTTTCTTTTCCATAGATGTTTCTCTCCCTCTCTTTCTCCCTCCCTCCCCCCCCCAAAAAAAAATAAAATAAAATAAAAATATTAAAAAAAAATAAATGATCATATTTGAATATATTGAGTATGGGAGGGACCATGAATATGTTGGAAAGCAGTATGAGAATGCAGAGATCTGGCAGGCTGGACCAAATCTAACAAGCTTTAGTTTAAACAGGTTAAACATGTTAAATATATATATATAAACATAGGGTATATGGCATAATATGTTTTGAAAATTACTTGGGAGACCCAACAGAAATATGGACAGTTAAAATAGAGGATATGCAAATAGCATGTACATACACCCATACACACTTATACCTACACACACACACGTGTAGGTATTTGTGTTTTGTTTGAGTTAACTTTTGCTCATCCTTCATATTGGCAAAAATTTTAAAGACTGCTAATACCAAGTATTAGCAAAGGCATGGGGAAATGGCTAGGGTATTCTCACAAGGTTGGTGAGAATATAAATAATTTTAGGGCAATTTTTAAGTATGTATTAACATTTTAAATGCACATACCCCATGACCCAGGAATTTAATCTCTCCGTATTTATCCCAAAGAGTTACTCTCATATAGCACTAGAAGTATAAAACTTTTCAATGAAACGTTGTAACAGCAAAAAATTAGAAACAATATATATGTCCAACAACAGAATGGTTAGATAAAATGTGATACATCCATACTATGGGACACTATATAGTGGTTATAGAAAGAGACAGATTTAAATGTACTGATACAAAAAGTTCACTGAGCCCTGGCTGGTGTGGCTCAGTGGGTTGAGTGCTGGCCTGTGAACCAAAGGGTTGTGGATTTGATTCCCAGTCAGGGCACATACCTCGGTTGCGGGCCAGGTCCCCAGTTGTGGGTATGCAAGAGGCAGCCACACATTGATGTTTCTCTCCCTCTTTCTCCCTCCCGTCCCTCTCTAAAAATAAATAAATAAAATCTTTAAAAAAACATGGTATCAAATAGTTTGTGTTATTCTATATCTTTTCACTTAACATGTTAAGTGTTAACATGAAAAGATATTGCTGGGGGTCATGGCCTGCAACCCAGGCATGTGCCCAGACTGGGAATCGAAGCTGCGACACTTTGGTTCGCAGCCTGTGCTCAATCCACTGAGCTACGCCAGCCAGGGCGATACCATGTTTTTAAAATCCCATACAACTACATATTCCTATATGTAAACATATATTCGTGTAAATATTTACATACACAAAAGTCTAAAAGGATATATAACCAAAATGAACCAGTGTGTATCTCTGGGGGAAAAGGACCAGGATTTGGGATAATGGTCCAAGAAGGCTCTGGCCATATCTGTAGTTTTTTTGAATGAAGGTCTTAATCTCTATTATTTATCTTTTATTTGTATATTATTTATACAATGAAAACAATCCTATCTTATCCCCAAAATTACACTTCTAGGTTTTAGTTAGCGTCAGTTTTAATGAGTCATTAGGGTGAGTAGTGAGAAAGTCTAAGGTGTAGGGCTGTCATACAGAGATTAGATTAATCTGAAAATGGAAAAGGGTGAGGTACTTGGAACCAGAGAACAGAAGACAGAGGCAACTGAGGGTGTGGGGAAAGTGTCTTGAGATCATTGCCTGGGGAGTCTAAGTGCCTTGAGATGTTCAGGGGAAGAAGTGCAGACATGGAGGATCTGGCATACTGGAACCATAGCTGGCCCGAACCAACTGATCCTTCTGTTGAGGAGCAGAGGGAAGCACTCCTCACCTCTTCTCTTTAGACTGGATGAAGCTCATGATGACGTGGTTGAACCTCTCTCCAAGAGATCTCTCTTGTAAACCCTATCTGCACTTTCTGTACTTCTGAAATGGATGCAGGGGGTTGAAGAATCAGAGAACTGGCTCTTTCAACTTTTACATTTCTGTCTAATATCTCCCTTTGGAATTTCATACTCCAACTGAAATATCTAATTTAAAACCTTTTAAGTATAAAACATCATCTTTATTAATCTTGCTGATATACACCCTTCCCCAGTCCCTACCTAGAGTCTATGTGACTTAGTCATACTTCCCAGGGCAAGTCATAGGATAGTCATCAAGCTGGTCTGATATAATCTGGCCATGCCTCCCTGAAGGGATTAAAAAAAAGTAAATGAAAATTAAAAAGCCCAGCCAATACCTAGGTACCACTACAGTGATTCCACTGTTTATGAGAGGGAGTGCTCAGGACTCCCTCTTGGCTCCAAACCTAGTTCTTCTTGAGGGTGTACAGGGCGCTGTGGTTTGGTGAAGTATCCATGGACTTTGGAGTCTGTCAGTTACCAAGTGATCTTACATAAATTACCTTTTCTGGACTTCACTGAAATTTTGTAGAATAGTCTTACCTTGCAATTCAAATTTTAATTGTTAATTATACAACTGATGTATAAATATTCTCCTTACATAAAAGCAAAACATTAGAGATGAGATTAAATTTCCTTTGATTACTACTTCCTCTACTCTCCTAACTCCCTCCAGATGAAACCACAATTCTCCTTTTAGTATTCTCTCTCCAGTCTTTTTTCAATCAAACCTGTTTTTTTACCTGTAAAAAACAGTGTAGTACTATCTATTCTGAGATAGAACAGAGGTGAAAATGCAAGGAGCACAATTTTTTTCTCTGCTTACTGAGTGTGTTGGAAGGAGTTGGGACCTCCTGCAGGAACACAGCTCTGCACCACACTCCAGCCGAAGAAGAGAGATCTTAACCTGTTTCCGGGCGTGGAACTACCTATCCCCTATCTAGTATTAGAAAACACCTAAACCAATTTTAGAAAATAAACAAAACTAATTTTTTAGTTTATTTTTTTCCAAAAAATTCAATAGATGTCATACAGAATCTATAGTAGGAACAAGGCCCAGCCTGTTACAGGGACACAGCCAAAGGCCCAGAGAGCATTCTGTCTCCTTTGTACTCTTCCCTTTTAGCCAGACAAGGATGATTTTGTCTTAGGTCTTCCCTTCCTGTGCTTTTCATATCAAATTGCTGAAAGAAAGAGATCACATGCCCAGATTCCCCACCCCCCCCAAACAGCCTGCCCACTAAGTACAACAAAGACTAAAAACAAAGCAATATCCCTCCCCCTACAATTCTGCTCTTCCGTCACTCCACAGGACGAGGGACACTCCCACAATTGTTTTTCCCTACTATCAGGCAGGAAGCACAAGCCAAATTTTCCAGAGATACTAGTGGTTGGTTCTCAGGTGCCCAAGGGCAGGATGTCATTTTAGCATAAGAACAAATTTCATTTATTGAGCATATACTTTGCCAACCACGATGTTTCTTTACAGATATTTAATTCTAACAAAAGCCATATAATATTTGTATAATTATCCTCATATTACAGGTGAAAGGACTGAAGCTCAAAAAAAAATGTTAAGTAATTCTGTTCTTAAATTGTGACTTCCTGAGGCAAAGGAGCTATGTAAGAACAATACTGGTTCGTGGAAAGTGGCATCTGGTAGCAGGCATGAGAAGCAGGAAATGTGGAGACAATAAAAGAGGTAGGGTAATAGGAAATTTAGAAGAAAAATTCATCCCTCTCACTCAGCATGGACTGTGCTCTAGGGTGTGTATGTGTGTTTAAACACAATCTCCTAGCAACCATCTGGTTTCTATCTTTCTATGACAGCACAGGCTTGTGGTGTCTAAATATGGGCACAAGAGAGAATGAGTGAGGACTCAGGAGGGGAAGTGAGGAAACTGCAGAAAAGGCATTTTTTTTTAGTTTATTCTATTAGAGTTGTCCCGGTTTCCCCCTTCGCCCACCTCCACTCAGACCACCTCTCACTCCCTCAGTCAATCCCCACTCTGTTGTCCATGTCCATGGGTCACTCACAAGTTCTTTGACTAATCCCTCCTCATTCCTTCTGTCCCTCTCGCTCTCTTACAGCTGTCAGTCTATTTCATGGTTCCATGTCTCTGGTTCTATTTTGCTCAATAGTTTACTTTGTTCATTAGATTCCAGTTATAAATGAGATCATATGGTGTTTGTCTTTCACTGACTGGCTTATTTCACTTAGCACAACAGTGTCCAAGTCCATCCATGCTGTCACGAAATGTAGGGATTCCTTTTTTCTGCTGCATAGTATTCCATTATAGAAATGTACCACAGTATTTTTATCCATTCATCTACTGATGGGCACTTAGGCTGTTTCCAACACTTGGCTATTGTACATACCATTGCTCTGAACAATGGGGTGCATAAGTTCATTTGAATTGGTGTTTCAGGGTTCTCAGGGTATATTCCCAGCAGTGGAATTGCTGGGTCATAAGGCAGTTCCATTTTTAATTTTTTGTAGGAATGCCATACTGTTTTCCACAGTGGCTGCACCAGTCTGCATTCCCCCCCACCAACGGTGCACTAGGGTTCTCTTTTCACCACATCCTTGCCAGCACTTGTTTATTAATGATGGCCATTCTGACTGGTGTGAGGTGGTAATCTCATTGTGGTTTTAAGTTGCATTTCTCTGATGATTAGTGATGTTGAGCACTTTTTCATACATCTCTGGGCCCTCTTTATGTCCTCCTTGGAGAAGTGTCAATTGAGATCCTTTGCCCATTTTTTAATGGGATTGTTTGTTTTCCTGGTGTTGTGTGAGTTCTTCATATATTTTGGAGATCACTTGTCTGAGATATCACTGGAAAATACAATGATACTGTATTTCCCATAGAGTTGGTTCCCTTTTCATTTTGATGGTTTCTATAGCTGTGCAGAACTTTTTAATTTGATACAGATCCATTTGTTTATTTTTTCCTTTATTTCCCTTGCCTGAGGAGATATATCAGCAAAAATATTGCTACATGGGATATCTGAAATTTTACTGCCTATGTTTTCTACTAGGACTTTTATGGTATCACAACTTACATTTAAGTCTTTTATCCATTTTGAGTTTATTTTTGTGTATGGTGTAAGTTGGTGGCCTAATTTCTTTTTCTGCATGTACCAGTCCCATTCTCCCAATACCATTTATTGAAGAGACTGTTTTTCCTCCATTGTATGCTCATGCACCCTTTGTCAAATGTTAATTGACCATACAGACATGGGTTTATTTCTGGGCTTTCTATTCCATTCCATTGGTCTATGTGTCTGTTCTTATGCCAGTACTAGACTGTTTTGATTACAGTGGCCTTGCAGTATAGTTTGATTGGTACTTTGATCCCTAGAAAAGGCAGATTTCTATGATACGCTGTCAATTATTTCTCCCAGCCTACCCTCAAGGTAAGAAAGGGGCTTAAGGCCACGATCACAGTCTTGATTCACAGCAGTCACAGTTAAGAGGTGAGTCCTGCATACCTTCTTTTGTCTTATTTTAACCAATTATGTAAATTCCTATCCAGTCAGGGGGATCCCCTTGGGACAAGAGCAGAGAGATAGAAATTTTTGCTTCCCATTTTCACCCCAGGTGCCACTTTCGTGTAGAGAGAAGTCAGAGGACCCCCTCTAACGCAGGCACGGCAACCCCAGATGGAACGGTGAGGGAAGAAGCCAGGCACAGGGTGAGGAGTGAGGATGGGTGCTGCTGAGATTAAACGGGCCCAGGCCAGAGTTGTGTGAGCCCCTCCCTCAAGTCAGCAGTGCTCCTCAACCCGAGGACCCCAGGGGACATTTGTGTAGGGACTCTTTTTTTTTTTTTCAGCTGTGACTCCAGACAGGATCCAAGGAGGAGTTTTATCATCTCGTCTCTGGGTTTTATGGAGACTTACTGTACCCTTCGGTGTTAGCCTCCCAAGGCACTGCATCACCCTTACAAGGGCACAGGAAGGGCGAGTGTAGGGACTTTTTGATTGTCTTGACTGAGAATCTAGTGGGTGGAGGACAGAGATCCTGTTAACATCCTCAATCGCACAGGACAGTCCCCACAACAAAGAAGTATCTGGTCCAAAATGTCAATAGTCCTGAAGCTGAAACCTTGAGGTAGATGCTGGTCCTACATGAGTCCTCTCCTTGGTCCACTGCAGGAGCAAGAGATAGGTCAAATTACTTCAGGGGATACCAAGGGTGCCGGCTCGTCTCCTTGGGCTGAGTTCCTTCCAAACTTCCAACCCACGTACATATTTGTTTACTTCTAAAAATGATCTAAGCTGAGTCCCAAATTTGCTGTGAAATCAGCTTCTTCTAGAGAAGAGGGCCTTGGGTAAAAGAAAAGCTGTCTGGCAGAGGTATTCTAGAGCAGGTACCAGTTTTATGTTACTAATTGGTTGGGAATCGAAGGTAAGTAGCTGGAATAAATCAAGAATGATGCTTGTTGGTGGGTATGTAGACCTAGATGCTAATATAAATAGTCAATTCTATTCAGTCTTTTCAATCTAAATATATCACTGATCCAACACTCCTAGCCCATAATTTTTTTAATTGTTGTTCAAGTTGGATTCTGCCTTTTACCCCCATTCCAGCCCACCCCCCTGATTTTTTGTTGTTGTTGTTTTCTAAGCTAGACACTTTAATTTTTCTTTTATATAAAAAAATATAGTTGGGGACTTCCAGTCAAGATTGCGGTGTAGGCAGACATGGCTCACCTCTTTGCACAACCACAACAAAATTACAACTAAAATATAGAAAAACCATTGCTCAGAACTGACAAAAATTGAATTGAATGGAAGCCTGTCAACTACGGAATTAAAGAAACTACATTCATTGAGACTGGTAGGAGGGGAATAGACACGGAATGGGCTGGCCTCACCCCAAGTGTGGTGGACAAAAATTCAGGAGGGAGCCCTGGCTGGTGTAGCTCAATGGATTGAGTGCAATCCTGTAAACCAAAGGGTTGCTGGTTTGATTCCCAGTCAGGGCACATGCCTGGCTTGCAGGCCAGATCCCTGGTGGGGGCCATGTAAGGGGCAACCACACAATGATGTTTCTCTCCCTCTTTCTCCCTCCCTTCCCCCCCTCTCTAAATATAAATAAATAAAATCTTAAAAAAAAATTTAGGAGGAATATCTTGGGAGCAAGGAATTCCAGCTTCACACCAGGACCCCTAGCCCAGGGTTCTAGTGCCAGGAAGATAAGTCCCCACAACTTTTAGCTGCAAAAACCAGTAGGGATTGAGTTAGTGGAAGAAACTTCTGGAGCTCCAAGCAGTTCCTCTTTAAGAACCCACACACAGACTCACCTATTCATACTCACTCCCTCTGGGCTCCAGTGCACTGTGGGGGAAGCTTGAGGGGCACCAGTGGCGTGCAAGAGGAGGCAGAGGTGTCTGGCATCAAGGTGAGCAGAGGTCATTGTCCTTTTCTGGGCTACCTCCCCACAGAGCTGGTAGGCTGGTGCTGTATCTAAGATTCCACCAACCTGGCTAACACTGTTTGACTTGCCTTGGAGATCCCCAGAGACTCTGCCCCACCCAACTTGGGGACCCACCCAAGTTGCTTTTCCATATGAACAAACAAGCAGCAGCTGGCCTCAGTGAGCCCCAAGCCCTGCACTAGCAGCCTAGATTCATAGCTGGCTTTGCCTGGGAATCTCCAAGCCCTGCATAAGTAGCAACCATCTCGGATTGCTTTATAACTCAGGCAGGGTGGCAGAACACAGGGGGCGCTGATTTTGGCCTTCACCACCCAGGAAACCCCAGGGCTAGTGCACCCAGTGGACAGCTACAGACCACGTCGGTGTACCACCACCCTGCCCCTGCACAGCTGATACAGTAGAGCAAGAATCAAATCAATGATTTGGAACGTAAAGAAAAAAAAAAAAGTCAATCAGAACAAGAAGAAGAAAAGAATCCAAAAAACGAAGATAGTATAAGCAGTCTGTGGTAGAACTTTAAGCAATCCAACATTTGCTTCATAGGGGTGCCAGAAGGAGAAGTGAAATAGCAAGAAATTGGAAATCTATTTGAAAAAATAATGAAGGAAAATTTCCCTAACTTGGTGAAGGAAATAGACAAACAAGTTCAGGAAGCACAATAGTCCCAAACAAAATGGACCCGAAGAGGCCCACTCCAAGGTACATCATAATTAAAATGCCAAAGGTTAAAGATAAAGAGATGGGAGTGGGGTGTGGGAGAAAGGGTGAGAGGTGAGGGGATTAAGAAGTACAATAGTTACAGAACAGCCATGGAGATGTAAAGTTCACTATAGGAAAGGGAGCAGCCAAAGAAATTACACCCATTATCCATGGATGGAAACAAGCGTGGGGGCATTGCCTGAGGGAGTGGTGGGTGCTGGGTGGAGGGGGACAAAGGAGGAAAAAATTAGGACAACTGTAATAGCATAATCAATGAAATATAATTTAAAAAATACAGTTTAGTTTAACAAACGATAACAGAACAAAGCCACAAATACAGAAGCCACCTATTTTCAAAGCTGGATGTGAGAACTCCCTTAGTTCCTTAACACTCCAATGACCTTCAGCTTTACTGTACTTCAAATACCCATTCCTAATGCCTTTGTCATTTCATGGAAGACCTCCACCTCTAAAATCTTTAACATCATTTGACTACCATGTCCTGAGCTTTCAGCTTAATCATCTGCTCTTTGACCTTATCAAACCTTTTTTTAAAAAAGATTTTTTTTATTTTTAGAGAGAGGGGAAGGGGAGGAGAAAGAGAGGGAGATAAACATCAATCAGTTGCCTTCCACACACCCCCATCAGGGACCTTCCCCTGCAACCCAGGCATGAACCGGCAACCCCTCGATTTGTGGCATGACACCTAACCCACTGAGCCACACCAGTCAGGGCTCAAAACTTCTCTTGACCAGAGTTTAACATACCTTCCTTAACCAGGCTGAATCAGATGGAATCCTTGCATTGTCTTTTACCAGCACCTCCAATCCCTTTGCTCCCTTGTTAGTCCACTTCATGTCTACAAATTATAACCCAGGATTACACAGTGATATTAGTTTTTCTGCTCCTGTACCCAGGCAGCTGTGTGTTACCAGTGATAAATAAATCAATGAAAAATTATATATCAACCCAAAAATATACGATTGGTACCACTCCCATGCATCTCACATTCCAAGGGTTACAGATTGATGGTTTCAAATCTGTTAGGCCCTCAACACTGTTCCTTAATTCTTTTACTTAGTTGTTTTTTTTTTAAAGATTTTATTTATTTATTTTTAGAGAGAGGGGACAGGAAGGAGAAAGAAAGGGAGAGAGACATCAATGTGTGGTTGTCTTTTGAGCACCCCCTACTGGGGACCTGGCCCACAATCCAGGCATGTGCCAACTGAAAATTGAATTCCTGACCTTTTGGTTCACAGGATTGTGCTCAATCTACTGAGCTACACCAGCCAGGACTTCCTTAGTATTCCTTTCAGCCTTCTTCCTTTCCCTTCCCTTTCATCCTCTCTTACACTGCAGCCACTCTTCTTAAGTCCTCTGTCTTGAGTTCCACTATGAAGTCTCAACTGGCAACTTCATATCCTATTCCACAAAGAACAATGAAGCTGTTGGAAGACTCTTGTGAATTACTTACCTCTAGTCACAAATAGCTGTGAGTTTATCTACTGTTATGTCTTTACCTTGAGTTTTAGCAGGATGAATTATATACATTCTCTTGCTTGAGACCAATTGTCTCAGCTGGCTTCCCAATGAAATTAAGCCCATTATTTCACCCTGTACAGTGGTTGGCACATAGTAAATGCTCAATAAATGTTTGTGAAACTGTTTAATTAACCACATCCATCTGAGCTCTTGTTTCTATCCCCTCTCTCTTCACAAGAATCCTTTTTGGTTGTCATCATTCTCTATTGAGCTTCACCTTTTTTATTTGTTCCTTTAACTTAGTCCATAAATATGCCTAAATCATTCCTATCCTAAAACAAAACCTTCCCACACCTCTCAGTTGTACAAGCAAGATTTTACCTCTATAAATCCATTAAAACTTGTCTCAGAAAGACTACTAACTGCCAAATCATATGGACACCCTTTAGTCCATTTTTAAAAACACTGTGATTTTATTATTGTTTTTGGAAGTAAAGTTATGTCTAATGATCAAGTATATGTTCACTGCCAGAACCTTGAAAAGTACAAAACGTACAAACACACACCCCCTAAAAATCATAATTCTGACAGTTATCCACTATTTGCCACATTTCTTTCCTGAAAAATTTGGGCACTTTTTATCATGTAGGTGAGATAGTCACATTTCTTACTTCATATAACCTTCAATAGCACTTTACACTATGGACGGATCCAGTTCCTCCATTATAACGTCCTTTGACCACATCTTTCTGATTCTATTTTGTTGGGCCCTTGTCTCTATTCTCTTCAGCTGTAAGCCTTCATCGGGGTCAGCTCTCCAACCTTTCTGCTCTAAATGCTTTCACTTTCATGCCTTTACTGATATATCTTGAAGTTCACAGAACCTACTATCTTCTCCAATTTCTAGACTTATAGGCACCTCAAATGAACCCTTCTGCAAACTGAACTTGGTGTTTTGCTCGCTAAACTTACTCTTGCAGTTGTATTCTCAATCTGGATTATGGAATCCTTTGTCCAGAAAACAGGGAACTTTTTAATGAATCCTGTATCCCACATCTAGTTCTGCTGATTGTACTTTCCATGTATCCTTTAAGTCTGCCCACTCTTCTTCCTCCCCATTGCCATTATCTCTTGTAGTTCCTAGTCACATCTAACATGCAGTACTGTAACAACATAACTGTCTTACTCCTAACTATGTAGCCCCATAGCAAGAATTTATAAGTAGAGCCCTGGCTAGGTAGCTCAGTTGGTTACAGCACAGTCCCCATACACCAAGGTTGTGGGTTCAGTCTCCAGCCAGGGCACATGTAAGAATCAATCAATGGATGAATAAATAAGTGGAAAACAAATCGATGTTTCTCTATCTCTAAAATTAATAAAAAAATCAGAAGTGTAGCACATAATTCCTCACTTAGGTGTTTCATTATTATTTCAAACTTATTATGCCCGAATTCATCATCTTTCTCCACAATAGCCATACCCCTTCTCAACTTTCCCATCCCTCCCATTAACGGCAACTGTACACATCAGTTTAACCCTCTCCAATTTCTTTCCTGCATTGCAGTAAGAAAGATTTTTCTAAAAAGCCAAGTGTTCATGTCATTCCCTTGGTCACTGCCTCCAGGATAAAGTCCTAAGTGTCCTTTATGACCTGGCTCTTGCTTCCCTCTACCAATCCCTGGCCTCACCCCTTGCAATTATTTTAAGTTTCCAGAATGTAATACCCGTGAATCCTCTACATACTGTTCCTTCCCCCTGGAAGACTCCTTTTCTTGGCCTAACCTTTTTACCTAAGTCCTACTACTCCATTAGATTTTGGTTTAGAAGCTATTTTCTGTGTTTTTCTGATCCTCTCCCACCTGCCTAAATTAGGTGAGTGCCCCTACTCCGTGCTTCCAGAGCATTTTGTGCTGATCCCTATCTTAGCGCTGATCTTTGCATCCTAATCATCTGTCCCCTCATCTGTATTATACCCCTACAGTCTGTGAGCGCCTTCAGGGCAGGAACCATGCTATGCGCTGTTGGAGTCCTCAAAGTAAGGGCTTTACATGCTTATGCTGTTTAATCATCACAACCCTTTATGGTACGTTCCACATTATTCCTATTTTACAGATAATGAAACTGAAGCTGAGTTTAATAAACCTGTCCTAACAAAATCAGGACTTAAAACCAGGCAGCTTGACACTAGAATGAGTCCTTCAGTAAATCCACTACCTTTAAATCCCTTCTCCACATGGGTGGGCAGTGCCTATCTAAAGCACAGATCTGACCAGCTCTCCCCTTTGTAACTGTGATCCCCTTAATGGTTCCTAGCCCAGCCTCGATGCCATATCCTCTGAATCTAGCTCCGGTCTACCTTCCTGGCCTGGTCTCCAGCCACTGCCCAGGACTCACTCGGTATTGAAACTGCAGAAAAAACACAGATTCCAGTTCCCATCCTTCTGTGTTGGTCCCTCTACCAAAATGCACCTTTTCACTTACCTTTCTAAAGAATCCTGTTCATCCTTCAGAATTTACTCCACGAAACCTTTCTAGATCATTCTTCCACCCATCCCTCTGCAGCCAGTGGAGCGCACCCTGTCCTCACTCTCAAAAGCTGTGACTGGGGCAAGTTACTGTTTTAGTTTCCTCATTTGTATAATGGCAATGGTAAGACTACCCATACCATACGGTTTTTGAGAGGATTAAATGAGATAAACTAAACACTTAGCATACCGCTAGACACTTTGCAAGCACTCAGAACATTCAGCAATTATTAACTACACGTCCCTCTGCTCTATGTAGCTAGGCCTCTACGGCTGCAAGTTTAACACTGCAATGACTTCTTCGTGTGCAATTTCTCCACCAGAGTATAATCTCCCCAAAAGAAGCACCCACATATCACACATCTCGTATTTCAGCTCAGTGCCGGCATACTGTGGGAACTTATTCAATAATTGAATTGGACTAATTAAATACTAGCCATCTTTCAAGGCCCAGTTTAATTTCCATTTTCTCCACTAATATTTACCTACTGATTCCAGGCCTTTGGATTTTTCCTCCTCAGAAGTGGTGTACCACTGCTTGAATAGTCAGAGGCTATCTTGTGTTGTGTGAGGAAGTGTTGTCTCAATAAGGCTTCAATTTCCTCCAGGGCAGGCACCAACTCTTACATTGTTTACCTGCCTAGTAACAGCTAATACTTCCAACTGCAGAGTGAGTGTTCAACAATTACTTGTGAATTAAAATATTCCTGCCCAAGCATGGGAGGCTTTACCTTATCTTTGTTTTTGAGAATACATTTATTAAAACTGGGGATGGTGAAACAGGGAAGGGCTGGGAATAGAAGCAACAGGAGACAGCCACAGCAGGGCTGCTGTTGGCTTACTGAAAAGTCAGAGGAAAGAGGGCCCTGGGGACAGGTTCAGGGGGTTGGCCAGAGACGAGCTGCGCTGCCCATTATTCCTTTAGTCCCAAGTCTCGTGGGGACCCTTAGAGTTCAGGAGAGAAAAGACACACACCTGAGAGGAAAGACGGGTATGCTCCTCTCTTTTCACCCTTAAGTTTATTGGTAAGTCATCTACCTCTAAGAAAATTCAGTATCCAATTCATCTCCTGACTCTCCTTCTCTTAGCTCTTGAAGTTCTGCTTGGAACTACATTAATTTGCTTTTATTTGTATGCCATTGTCCTGTCTTAGCTTCCCAAGGGAAGAAATCTTCCCTTTTGCCCTGGCTGGTGTGGCTCAGTGGATTGAGTGCCTACCTGTGAACCAAAGGGCCACCAGTTCAATTCCCAGTCAGGGCACATGTCTGGGTTCTGGGCCAGGTCCCCAGCAGGGGGGCGCCCGAAAGGCAACCACACACTGATGTTTCTCTTCCTCTTTTCCCCTCTCTAAAAATAAATAAAATCTTAAAGAAAAAAAAAAACAACTTCCCTTCCTTGCTAACCTCCCTCAAGTCCCAGCAGAGGGCACTATACACAAGAGGGCTGCCTCTGTGGGTGCCACTGGCTCACTGTAGAGATCCTCCACGGCAACTGAGTTATTTTAGCTTTGCCTGCATTAAGATAAATGCCACTGGACAATAATGGTGACTTCATCTCTGACACCCTGCATAGCACATAGCCGAGCGGCTTGTCAGCACAACCATCATTCAAGGAAGTTGGAGGGGTGGAAGAACCCTCAATCCACAATTTGGAATACAGATTTTAGAAAACACCTAGCAAAAATACCAGCAGGAATAGCTATTTGAAGCAGTGAAGAATCGGTCTGCCCTGGTTGCCTAGTAAGGGAGTAAAAAAGAAGGAATGGCAAGTTTTAAACTGAAGAAAGAGATAGCCACAAACATATCTTGGCACCCCAGGATTCCTAAGACTACAGCTTAAAACTTTGGACCAGGGAAGCCAGGAATAATGGAAAAAATCACACAGAAGCCTAGATACTAACTCAAGCTCTTCCATAAACTAGCTTTGCCACCTTATAAGTAACTTATTTCTATACTTCAACTTTCTTACCTATATTAATATGAAATTGCACTAGTGGAAAGATCCCACACTTGGCTTTCCTGATTTCATTCCCCAGCTTCGCCCACCTGGCACACATAAACTAGGTTCAGTACGTTCAAGGAGAGGCCATACGATTGGTCTAGGATATACAGGGTGGGACAAAAGTAGGTTTCCAGTTGTGAGGATGCAAAACACAGAGGTTATTCCCATATTATTGTTTATTGTATGATTTCCCATATGAACTGCTGTAACCCTGCTTTTGACCCACCCTGTATATATATTCTAGCTTTAATACTTGAGTTTTTACCTTTTGAAGTATATAAACTTTTTCATAATTTTTTTTCCAGGTAGACAATAATCCCCACAAGGGTAGGGAATGCCTTCCCTGATACATCTTCGTACCACCTGGCTCACTTGGCATCTAGCACGCTGTTCAGAAAGGCTGATGCTGAAGAGGCATCATAGTCCCCTGGCTAAATCTGAAGAGAGTAAGTGAGGAACACCCTGAGTAGTTGAAAACTTATTTAGAAAGCTTCTGAATAAGAAAAAGAATGAGCTAGATAGCAAAAACACTTTTCCAGTTTAGAAGTACCCCTCTCAGTAAAGTGGAGATTTCTCTAAAATGTCTATGTCTCCTGAACCTTACTTTCCTTGATGCATACGCTTTTGAAAGGCCAATTACATTTGGGAAAATACCATGATAAACTCTCCTAATCACACTTGGGCAAAATGGGCAAGTAGTTTCAGTTTACCACATGTGAATGTTGGTGGGGCCTGGGAGAGAGAAGTTTGAGTCTGCTTCTCCTTTGGTAACAGTTTCTTTTGTATATTACATTCACAAGTCCTTTCTAACTTCTTTCAGTGGTAGGATTGCAGAGGTGGTCCAGACACCACAAGGAAAGAAGTTACTCTGCCCCCTGCTGGCCATAAGCAGAAGGGCCTGAGCTCCTTTTGGCTTATTACTAGAGGTCTCATATCTCCTTCACAGATGTAACTTGTGAAGGGATGCAAGATTGAAAGGGAAAGGAAGAATGGGCTTCCTTTTTTAAATTAGCCCGAACTGTTTTAGGTGTCAAGAAATCATTTAGATCGAATATCCTCAAGCTCTTCATTTTGTGAGCCTAAACCTGAGGTTGATGCACCTACATCAGCTACAGGAACAAGGGGAGGGGCACAAGCCAGGAAAAGCCCTGGTCAGCATGCCAACATCTTGCTCCCTCTCCCTGAAGGATGGAAGTGGACAGCCCACACACATCCTATTTTAAGGACGGCTATCTTCTTTAAAGATTTAGGGCCCCACACCAGCTTCTCCCCTGAATGGTGTCTTCAATATTTTCTTCCCTCTCCCCAAACCCCAATAAAACACACCAACTGCTTCAGAGTATTTCTGGGTTGGGTTTTATCGTGGGTCTTTTTTTTTATTTCAAATACTGAAAAACTCCCCTGGGCTCTGTGGGGCTCCCCATGCTCACGGCCCCCTTTCCCCATACTCACTGCCCTTCTCCCCACAGTAAATCTGTTCCCAGGACATTTTTAAAAAATAAACAATTAACATTAATCGCATTCTCAGCTTGCTGTGAAGAACCACAGGAGCTATCTGCATCTGTCATATTTAGATGGACAGTTTCTTTTATCTGACAGCCGGTTCCCAGCCACACCCAAGCAAACACAGCATTTTTCTACAGAACTAAATTGGAAACCCACATCTTTAGTTCACTCCACCTCCTTCCCCTCACACCCACCCCACACCAGCCACATGGTTAAGAATAGTCAGGAATGTTATCAACTCCAAGCCCTAATTTATATTCCCCTAAATCTCCCATCCACCCTCTCAAACAACCCTCCCAGAACCCCCCCACCCCACCCCCAAGGATTTCACTGAGATTTCTCCCAACAGTTATTTGGAAAAAAGGTGAAACAAAAAAGGTTCAAGGTCTTGGTGCTCAGCCCAAGGGGCTCCATGCGCTGGGACACCGACGGGCAGGGGCTTCTGCCTCTCCAGCCCGCGCCCGAGCCACCTCCTGACCCCTGGCTGCAAAAGCAGGGAGGGGCAGGAGCCAGCACAGGACCCAGGGGGGCAGCGTCTCAGGATCTGGCGGAGCCCCGGGCAGCATCATTCAACTTGGCCACTGTGGATGAACACAGAAGAAGAAAAAGAAAACACTGTCAAGTAATAAGGGGAAAGCCTAAGTGCCATCCCAGTCTCTATCCCGTGATTCTTCCACACTTAACAATCACTAGGCCCACCTGGCATATGCCCGAATCCTATCCTTAGAAAATTTAAAGAGAGAGAGAATTTCAGTCTTATCCACAAAACAAATGTTTCTTCCTTTTTTGGAGAGACCCATAAAAACAAAGACAGAAAAACAATTCATTAGACGAGATCAAAATAACTGGAGGCTTGCAGGGGTGTATGCTGCCCCCTGGCTTGGAGCAGGCTCGGTTTCAGACGCACAGCCACAGCCACTTACAGCAGCGGAGACTGACGGTGGGCACACAGTGATGAGGTGGTAACCGGGCAGAGGCCAGGGCCAGACGACACACATGTTGTTTTGAGTGGATTTAATAATCTAGGTTTAATCAAAGCAACTGGGATTTATTTGGATTCTGACATGACCCTTCTTTGCCGTGGGAGTTATGTACTTCATGCTGTGGAAACACGTGGCAAATAATAGTATGTGGCTCGAGTCTCATTTTCTTATCCTTGAATACGACCAGATGAAGAGACAGAGAGACCAAGAGTTTTCTGATTTCCCTATTTCTTCTATTCCTTCCTAAAGCAGGCTCATTGTGACCTCTCTCAGTTTTGAGGACTCAAACTGACCAATAGAGAAAGTGGCTCAGACAGAAACGAAAAAAGTACAAAATTCGAGAAGATCGGAGATGAAGAAAACGTACAAAATTATATATATATTTATATATATAATAACATGACATATCTATGTACAACATGGCTGGGACAGTTGAGGAAACTATACAAGGATGTTCAGCATTTTCCCCTTCCCACGTGGACTTTAGACTAAGGAAGACAGCATGAGGAAATGGAGCAAGAAACACAAAAATTATATACAATTACAAGTGACAGTCAAGGAATCTGGGAGCCAAGGAATCCAGGGATCCTGCTCTCTCCACTCCTTCCTCACCAACTTTTTCCTATCCAATCTGAATGACAGCCTGGAAAGTGAATGGCCGGTCAGGAGAGAAGCATATAGACACCCCACCCCCACACATGCACGTTAAGCTCATCGGTCATTCTCATTGAGCCCAATGTTTGGCCTATCAGAATTTATGAGAGGGCAAGAGAGGATTACAGAATCTTCCTCTCTTGCTCGGTTAGTTCTGACCCTGACCCTCTCTTATAACTAGCAGTATGCATTCAGTAAGATTCAGGCCAAGCAAGTCATAACTAGATTGAAGATGCTGGCCACCTGCAACCTCTTTCCTCCACCTGGACATGAATCAGCATTGCCTCTTCTCATCACACAGGAGCTGGGTTACTGAGCTCTGGGAAAGCAGATTTCTGTGATCCTTCTCTCTCTCCTTTACCACCTTCCCCAGCTTTCCCCAGCTTTCCCCAGCGTGAATTATCTCCCAAGAACCTGCTACTCCAGCCCTGCTACAGTACTAAGCCCTAGAGGCTAGCTCAGTTCATCCCTTTTCTTCTTGTCTCACTAACAATACACTTGGCATCTGATTGCCTCAGAACACCAGAAACGGGGGACTCGACATGTGCATGACTGAGCATGTTTCCTCAGGCCCCAGCTCAGCTGCCAGAGCAGCCTTTTTAGCAGCGAAGGCCCAGATTGTATGCAGAAAGGTGGGCTGGGGCAGAGGCAAGAGCTCCATGGCTAGTTTCTTATATTTTTTTCTTTAACCCTAAGACCACAATACATATTCGGCCCTCTTGCCTGAATTCATAACCCCTCAAATCTCCACTTCCTCTCTCCCCATGTTGTCTTCCAATGGTTTCCCAGTGTAGGCTGCTCATCCATGGGCCTTCCATATTTTTAGTTTTACAATGAACAGCAGAGTTTTTCAACTGGCAGTTACAGGATTTTAAAATCAGAATCAATCTTATCCATATTCAACTCTATTTTACAGATGAGGAAATAAGAAATCTTGAGAGGTTTAATGACTTGACCAAGGTTACATATAACTTTGGCCAAGACTACGCAAAACTAGACCTGAACCCAGACATCTTGACTGCTGAACCAGTGCCCCATCCACTATCCCATAGTATGTTCAAAAGCAACACGCTGGGAGAGAGAGAAGGTGCCCATTTTCTGTGAATTCAGTTCTCCAATCCTTAAGAGCTAGGCAAACTGTAAGAGACACTGATTAAGAAGGGAGGCTAAGTAGGCATTGTAGTTTTTGGCAAGCAAACCAGTTTTTCCTTTTGAGGAGTCTCTAAACCTGCCATAATGGAAACATGAAGCAATAGCAGCCTAAGGGACAAAACACTTAGAAGCACAGAAAACAGATCTCATTCAATATAGCTTTCCCAACAATGTCAGGTTAGCCTTGGATGTTAAACCTGCCACATTATTCCCAAGGCTTAGCCTAACCAATTTGGAGACGTTCTCTTCCAAAAGGGGAAATCACGTCCCCCCAGTTTCTCGTACAGAAGAAAAAGAGAGTTTGCAGTATTATCCAATCCTAGTCTCCTATTTCTGGGCCCCTACTGGGCTACACTGAGGGTGTGGAAACCTCAATTTAACCAAAAAGAACTCAGAGTCCCTCTTCAACACACATTACCTTCTCAGCTGAGAAGATCTCTAACTAGGTGCCCACTCCATCCCTGCCTATGATATATAAAAGTCCAGTGGGTGAGGAAGGGGAGTAGAAGAGGGGCCCAGGTTACCCCGCAAGCTTGCTGGTGACGAGCGAAGACTTTCTCTGGGGCAGATCCTGCGGGGTGGGGATGTGGTCGCCAGTCACCAGGTTCTTGTCTGGTCCTGCACTTGGCAGCTGCTTATTCTTCATCTTGGCTTTGGCCATGTTGTAGTCTCCTGAGTCAAAGTACTTTTGCTAAGAGACAAGAAGGAGGTTTAGGTGAGTAAGGAGCACTGGCCATCCTCAAAAGCAAGGAGATCCACATCCACTCTCAGATCTTTCAAGTCTTCTATGATTGATCTCATGCACTATAGCTTAATATTAATTACATGTACTTTTATGTATTTTCCCCAAATGCATTGTTTCATGTATGTAAGCAGATTCCCAACTAGAGTATAGATTTTTGGAGTTAAGAGGCATCCTTTGTAGCCTCATCAGTATAGGATGATTCAACAAAATTACTGACTTTCCACAGAAAGGCTTACTGAGGACCTGTTAGACACCCCCAGGCTTGGTGCTGAGGAAACAGAAAGGACTAAGCTATAGAGAAGGGTCAACTTGGGACCAACCTAGCAATCAGCAGGAGATCAACCTCCAGCTACCAACCTCGAAATTGAAAAGTGTCTTCTCAGACCACAAATAGAAACTGGGTTTGTTCGTGATGATAATGTACTTTCCCTGACTCCCACTGCTCCCACACATGTTCCGTGGCTGTGCCAGCCTGCCCATGCCTGCCTTGCCTACAGCAAGGTAAACTGCAAATCAGCATCACATCATCATCTGTGACTAAGACTCAACAACTAGGATTCTCCACAGGGTCTGCTGCACTCTCCATTTCATCCACGCAGAGGAATACACTGCAGCCTATTGACTGACAATTCCTCAGTCAGCATTAGGTACCTCTGGGGACTGAGAAACCTGATCAGGAGCTAGATGGCTATGAAGGTAGACTCTCATTTGGTGAGGAGAACCACTATGGAGAAAAAAAAGTCTCTTAAAGGAGTAAATGGCAGTGCTAATTTTGAGGATCAGAAGAAATCTATTCATTTCAAATTGAGGAAATCTTCAGGACAGATGGTTTGATTTTTTTTTTTTCTGAAATGATGCACCCCCCCCCCCCAAATTTAGCTCTAATTCTATAAAGTACAGTCCTAAAATTCCCATCCTGACAGGCAAATGCTCAGGGCAGTCGGCATGCCAGTCTCTAACATCCTTCCCTCATCCTCCCAACCCCCATATCCAAATGCCCCTATTAAGCCTTAATATCCTATATGGGAAATCAGAAGATAACTGATATATCAGAGATTTATAATAATTTGCCTTGCTCATTGCAAGTTTCTAATTCCTTTCCACTGCTGCCCAACAACAAACTTGCAGGTTAGCATTCAGTAGAACCTCTACAGATCTCATTCCCTTTGGTTCCAAGTAAGAGAATAAGAGATTGTGTCCCATACCCCTTTCTGGAGTCTCTTCATGAGGAAGTCGGAGCCTCCAGGCTTTTGTCCTAGGCTTGGATATTTGGCCTTTAGCTTTGCCTCCTCGGCTTTCTCAGGGAGAATACCTTCTTTCTCCTGTGTGTCCTAGAAGGAACAAATAGGCCAATAAAATGAAAGACTGAGCCCTGGCTGGGTAGTTCAGTTGGTTAGAGTGTGGTCCCAATATGCCAAGGTTGCGGGTTTAATCTCCAGCCAGGGCACGTGTAAGAATGAACCAATGAATGCACAAATAAGTGGAACAACAAAATCAATGTCTTTCTTTCCCTCCCTCCCTCCTCTCTCTCTCTAACATTCAATAAATTTTTTTAAAAAGAAGGAAAATTAAAGACTAAGAAGTAACTGCTGCTAATATCTGATAACCTTTATACTACTTCTTCTGGAGATCCACCTACTTGTAAACATGCTATTTCCACTCTATTCTTAAATAAAGCTTTATCTTTGTTCAAATTCCTAAAGCTCAAGATTATTGTGAGAAGAAAAAAACAAGGTGCTTCACACACTACGCCCAGGGAACCACCTTGTTGACCTATGAGTATTGGGTTAAAGTTATCTAAACACAATACCTTAGTCACAGAACAAGCCTTTGCTCACTCAGCACAGAAGCTCGGAAAGACACAGAAGAGCCAGCCAAGGCTGTTGGTGATACATGAGTAGGAAAGTACTCTGGCTGTTCCTAACACACAGTATAGGTCAAAAGGGAAAGCGACAGAGACATAATTCTGCTGAAATGTTCCCTCCTTATTCAGAGTCTAAGATAGTCATGTGAGAAGTCTCTGTGGAGGAGGCTAGAGCTATGTGGCCTTCTCCTAAGATCTCCACTTTAGTAATGGGATGACATTGCTTCAGCATTTCCATACACATGTGGTAGAAAGGTGGTAGGTAAACAAAGATGAAAATGACACTATTTTTAATCTCAGGAAAAATTAAGATATAGTAGGTTCACTAGTTTTTACCCACAGATTTTGCCAAAAAAGTCAATGCTATCCTTATTGGGGCAAGTGATAGCAGTATTGGGAACATGCCAAGAGCTCAATTGGCTTGCAGGGTCTTTTACTGTTGTTACTTTTGTCTTGCTTTTTGTGGGCCCCACTGCCTTTTTCTTTACTGACTTTTTTTGAAAGGATCTAAAGCACATCTGTGGCTCTTTTTAGTGGAATTATATTCCCTTCCCCTGTAAATCCAGCACAGATACAACACCAGGTGTATTACATGAACCCCTGAGCCCAGTACTCAGTGTTGTAAGTCAAATACAACCCCCAAGAAGGCATTTGGCGTGTTTTCATCACGGAAATGTAGGTGGACTAAGTCCCACTGCCTTGGAAGTCTGGGGGCAATAGGGGGGCGTCTTTCTTGTCACGACTCTCTTGGTGTCCAAGTTTAACCGCTATTATTATGTATGGAACTCCAGTCCTCTTCAGTCTTGTTGAATCCTCACTGAAGGTGGGCAACGGATCAACCCAATCGTCGAAATAGGTCTCTTGAGAAATTTGCCGCCTTAAATTAGCCATAATTACTCTTCTCCCTCCCCGACAATGCTGGTTGTTTTTTAAACGTCTTTATCTCGACCTTTACATATATCTTTCGGAGGATTTAGGATGCAGGCCCCAGCCTGGTTTTGGATTATTTACCCCTAATAACCAATAATACACATCTCATTCCGGGACCACCAGCCCCCTTTCATTCACCCAGTCTTTCCAAACACCCACCCCGCACCCAAGCTCTACCAATTATAGCACAGCTTGCGGAGTTGAGCGGTAGGTTTATTGGCCAATCAGGAAGGGCTTGGCACTGACTGACAACAGACCCAACCAACCAGCGCCAAAACAGCGAGCAGCGTTGAAGCTCACCCTGCGTGACGTAAGAGGTGGCCAACCCCTGCAGAGCTTGAGACCATGGCGACCAATCCGCACTGGTGGGAGACCGTCTCCCACCCCACCACAGTCGCCCCCATCTCGTCCTCCCGCACCCCCTCCACTTCACCTGCTTCTCCTCGCCAGTCTCCTCCGCAGGGTTCTCCTCTTCTTGTTTCTGGGACATGGCGGGACCGGGACTGTGGAGTGTAGGGGACCCGGGAAGTCAGCCGGAGAAGGGAAGGGGGAGGGGAAATGGGGACAACCTGCGCTGCTCCTTCGGCTCCTGTCACTAGGGTTGCTCAGTCAAAATGGCGGCCCTTGCCTGTGACGTTGCGACCGCCCCTTCCTATAGTAACCAATAGGAGTGAGATACAGGGAGCAATGACGTAACAATCTACCAATAGTCGCTGGCTAAAGGTGGATTTTTGTGGAGGCGAGGGCCAAACTGAAACACCAACCTGGAAAGAGAGTGAGCTACAAGGACCAATTGCAAGCCCGTGGGGGATGTTAGGGGCGGTACTGCTAGCTTTGGCAAATTTGCTCCTTTGTTGGGGTCGGACTCCCAGAGCAACAGCGCCCCGTGTTCTGCGCTCCACGCCCAGGAGCATTTGGTGAACTTCAAACTGGAGAGCGAAAGCATGTAAACCTTTTATTTTCAGGTGGTGAGGATTAAGCCTTGCGCAGTGTTAGCAGAAAATTATCGAGTTCCAGAAAATAATTTGGAGGTCAGAGTGGACTTGAAAGAGGTAGTCATACGTTGTGTGGAACGGAGAGACTGAGTCTCCAACCTGAGTCTTTTGCAGAACACAAATAGGCTTACGTTTCATGATTTAGCTCATATACAGTGTTATACTTGTTTAGGGTCATCTCATGGATAAGTTCCTTGAAACAGCACAATTCTAGGTACATGGTAAACTTTAGTAAATATAGTTAATACCAGTTAACCTATTCTGAGTCACAGTTCAACAATATTTCTTGAGCATTTGTAGATGGCACTGTATTAGTTTTACAGTTTCATATATAGTAAGGCATTCACTGCCCTTAACTCAGTGGGCGTACGGGGAAGGTGTCCACAGTGTGTCAGGCGAACCCTAAATCCCCCAAATGAAATAGACCCATCTTCCTGGAGTGTTAGGTACATCATTTTTATATTAAAAACAAACTTTAGTCAAATACTAATAACACTGTAAAATTCGTATTAAAATTTAATTTTCCAGGCAGCTTTTTGTGACAGATAGTCTTGGCTATCTGTTCATTTTTCTGTACAACTAGGTGCACTTCTAAAGGAAAAGTTTGAGAAGCTCTGCAATACACAGATCATCATACAAGGCAAAATTTGGTAAGCATTAAATAAAACTGTTAATAAAGTGCTAGAGGGGCTCCAAGGAAGGCTCGTAGTTTAGGGTAAAAAAAGATTTTGTGATGGAAATGGTATTTATTTCAAATAGTTTTAAAGAACTTAGGAGTTTGCCAGGTGAAGATGAAGGAAGGAAGGACATTGCCGGTGATGGGCATAGCATGAAGGCTAGAAAAACAGAGTTGAGCCCAGAACATGGGGAACTTTAAATGCCATGATAAGGAATTTGTAAATAATTGAATAACCCATGAGAGACGTTTAAGGTCTTCAGGTCAGAGAGTGGCAGGTCAGAGCTGCTCTTTAGGAAGATTAATTTGGTGGTGATGAACAAAAAATAATTCAGAGTTCCAGATAGGGAGACATTAGACATCTACATAGGAGTCCACTGTAATACTCTAGGTGGGAGACAATTAGGATTTAAACTAAAAATATGGTAGTTTAGAACCAAAAACAATGAATGTATTTGAGAGAATCCCTGGCAGTGGAATCGACTAGATTAATAGCTGATAGAGTGTGGAGCGTAAGGAGGCCGTGTGCCTCAGGGTGACTTATCAAAATAATCAACAAAAGGAGTCATTTTGGGAATAGAGTTGGAAGTAGAAAGAAACTTAGGTGTTCAATTTTGGAAACTGCCTTTTTAAAAGCCAGTGAGCCATTTGGTAGCCATTGCCTGGGTAAATACCAGGCAATGAAGACTTAGGATAAATGACCTCTGAATGCCTCCATATCTAAAATTTTAGGGTTCTAGAAAATGTAAATCTAGAGTTTGGGAGAAAAGTAGAAGCTAAACATGAATACATTTTGGACCCTTTCACATAAATATTAGTAAAGTTGTGGAAGTAGATGGGATCACCAAAGGACAAAGTAGAAAAAAGAGGTTCCAAGACAGAAATTTGGGGAAAAGTTGGCAAGGGACACAGAGACAAATGATCAGAGTGGCAGGGAGAAGAACCAGGAGAGAAGTGACAGAGAAGTTAAAGATGGAGGGGACAAAAACTAATTGCAAGTAGTTTAGGAGTGCATAGGTGGTAGCAATATTTAACAGTAAAGCAAATGAAATTAGAGCAATGAGTTACAGAAGCAGCAGCAGAGGATTTTCTTTTTTAGACGGTAGGCAAGACTCAAGCATGTTTTCAGGAAAAGGGAAGGAGCTAATTGTAAAACTCTAATAATCTACTTTAAAGGGGAGGTAATGAAAGAATTAAAGTCTCAGAGGAGATCATTAGATCAAGAAGGAGAGAGGCACACAGTGGCTTTGGCAACTATAAACGAAGAGTGTGTGGGGGGAAAGTACAGATATTTTGAAGTGGCTAAACATTTAAGGAGGTCACATTGAATGGCCTTGCCTTTCTATCTTTTAGAATATAACTAGTGCAGCTCAGTGGATTGAGCACTGGCCTGCTAACTAAAAGGTTGCTAGTTTGATTCCCTGGTCAGCGCACATGCCTGGGTGTGGACCAGGTCCCCGGTTATAGAAAATAGTAATCATTCAAAACAGCAAGAAAGACCTACCTGAGATAGATAAGTATGTATTCATGGTAGGTAGTCCCAACCAGCATGGCTTTGTGACTTTGGTCAGTAACTCTGGTTGCATTGGAATGGAGAAACCAGACAGCCAGAGTTACCTGGGTCAGAATGGTAAATGAGGAACAGAGGAGAGAGGACAATGAGGAAGTCTGATTGGTTTGCTGGTTTGTTGGGATAGCTGACCACAGCAGCTGGGCTCTTTAGGAAAGACAGAATGAGACTGATGAATTGGGAGAATAGAAAGGGATTGACCAACTGGTCATGAGACAGATGAAGCTCAGATTTGGTGGGAGTGACTGAGAGGCAGAAAAGTAGGAGGTTGCAGTGAGAGACAAATTTCAGTTTGTGTCTAGGAAGGTGGAGAAATTATAGGTTATCATGAGCTCTAGCCTATGATAATTGTAATTGGTGGCAGATATATGGCTATAAAAGCCACTGATGTTGATGCAATCAAGTAAATGTTACAAATGTTGAAGTCTCAGAGTGTAATGATAGGCAAAAAGGAGGTTAGGACAGGGTGACTCTGACCCATGTATTGGGAATGAGTTGTAGGTCTCTAACAGATGTGTTTAGGAATGTAAAGCACCATACTGTGTTACTTAAGTTGTGAAGAAACAACTACAGTATAGGGAAGGTATGACACTTACCAAATGAGTTGTATGTATAGCATTTAAAAAGATCATTTCTGGCGGAGCTGGTCAAGGAATGTTTCAGACCAGGTAGTACCGAAGCTGGGACTATGAGGATAAATAGCGAGGTTGGAAATTGGCATGGGGAGTGAGGAACAGTTTGGAAGACCACACCTCTTTATAAAATGTTGGAGGGTGGCTACCCATGACTGAGGACAATGGAAAAGGGAGAGAGAAACTACAGCAAGAGTAATGAGTTCCCAGAGGGAGAGAGATTCTGCTAGCTCAGGAAGACTCCTCTTTTATCCAACAGATTTAATTTAGCAGTCATTATGTGCTTATTATGTGCTCATTATGTGCTCATTATGTGCTGGGCACTGTGGACGCAAAAATAAAAGGGGAGTCTCTGTCTTCAAGTCGTTCGGAGATGAGTGAGGGGATAAGAGGTAAAAGCAATATCACAGTGGAGCAGGGTATTAAGGGCAGCTTCCTGGAGTGAATGACATTTGAAGGAACTGTTGAAATATTCAAGGTAAAAATAAAACAGGGTACACAAACACTTTTCAGGGAAAGGGAGCCTCGTGTTAAAAGACACAGAGCCTTAAGAAACTGGATGAACTAGGTCCTTGGTTCCCAGGAAACTTTATAAAAACCCAGATTTCCTTAGCCCCTTTTTATCCCAATTGTATTAGCATCCCTGAGTTGGGGTCCAGAAATCTGTATTTTTGAAATGCTTCCTAAGGAGAGACTGCAAATATGGCTGACCTTGGAATGTGTGTGGAATAGCAGGACATGATGCTGTTCAGGTTGCTGGGGTCTTAATATTATGGGAAAAACTTGGTTCTCCTTGCTGATGCAGTGAAGAATTGCAGATCAGCAAGCCTATTAGTGTGCAAGCCAGGTTTGTTGGTGACACGTTCTCCTATGAGAACAGGCCTTGTTGAGGTGAAGGGCGAAAGGCATATACTCAGGGCAGGGCAAGGTAAGGGGCTGCAAGAGGCAAGGGTAACCAGAGCAGGGGTGGCAAGAGCATCGGGTCCTTTGTTCTGAGGACTTACATAGTTGGCAGGATGGAGTGAAGAAGTTACATATTGATTAACAGGTAAAGGTGGTGCCAGCTTTCCTGGGGGATGTGACTACCCAAACGTAGGTATGTGTGGGAGTCTGTCAGCCTGAATCCTTATCTTGCTCCAGACTCTATGTGTTCATCTTGTTGTAAAACACATACGTGACAGGAGGCAGTTAACTCAAGTTGGGGCAGTTACCCAAAGTTACTTATGAGCTCTTTCTGTAAGCATTAGGGACTCCTTGTAAAACAGAATGTGACTAGAGGCAGGTAGTTAACTAAAGTGGTTTTATGGGCTGCTTCTTTGGGCACAGTGGGCCCCTCCTTCTTTCCCCTTCCAGGCCTTGGGATGAATACACAGTTTCAAGGCTTTCTTTCTCAGTGGAAACGGTACAAAGAATTTCAAGGACTGCCCTTCTCCCGTGCTAACATGGTGTTTCTTGTCTTGTCGGAACACCTGGCAACATTATCACCAAGCTCAGGCCTGCTCAGTTAGTAGGTGAGACACGCCTCCCTCCTCCCTGCCTTGGTTCACTGTCTATTCTACCTAACACTAAGGAAACTTGTAAGTCATGCTAAACTGTAGGGATTTAACGAAAACAAAGGGAGACCTTTGATTTCAAGGAGGAAAATGGTATTGGGGTGGGATTTGGAAAGATTTCACTTTGGTAGCCACGTGGAGATTGGGCTGCAGTGGAAGAGGGAGACCTCTATGAAGAGGGAAGAGCTGGATCTCTCAGACTGTTGGAATCTACACAAGACTAGAGAAGCCCAGTCGAAGGCGGAGTCCATGCAAATAGAGAGGAGCTGAGGAGACGAGTGACACGGGTATGGGAAGTAAAGGTGAGGGGTGAACCAAGGATGAATGCCAAATTCCTGAGTGAAAGGGGGTGCGATTCGCAGAAAAGAAGGGAGAAGAGTGGGTGGGCGGGCGGAGGGGAAAGTAAGGCCAGATGAGGACCTGAACTTCTTCCATGTTTATTCAAGGTTTATTCAAATCTTTCGATTATGAGATGAGATATCTGGAAATAACAATGTACACTTTGGCAGTGCTTAAGTAACATACTACAGAAGAATGGCAATAAAAAAAAAAGTGAGCCTGGAGAAATATCTGGATTTAAGATACATGCCATTAGCACCCTCTGATGGGCCAAACTGAGACTACTGGGAAATTAACCAGGCTCTGTCCTCTTCTTGCCTCTTTACAGATTTATACTCTTAGGACTGCCCTAAGCGTAGCCTAGGGAAAGTAGCTAAGTGACCAGAATAATACAGTGTTTAAGAGAATTTTCAAAAAAGTGAAATCATAACTCATACAAATGAGGGAACTAGAAGATGTTAAAGTGGTTCAAAAGAGAAGCTGAATACAGACACATATATAGGCATTTAAGATTGCCGAAATGAATTTGATGAATTTGCTAATGGATATAAAATTGGTCAAAATCTATAGGGCATAAAATAGAATGTTTATAATTATCTTCTTCACAGGATGGAAATCAATTGTACCTCACTGGACAAATTCATTTGTATGTATAAGAGTCATTTTCATTGCCATCAGTTTTCCCATCTTACAAACTGTAAAATAGTTCAAAGACAACGAAAGGCATAGGTCAGATAACTTCAAGGCTCCTCTAGACAATATCCAGTCATATTTTGGGCCATTGTGAAGCCTTTTATATTTTTCTCCTGAGAACAGAGAAGCATCTCTTTTCATAAATATCTCACCTCTGCCTTCCACTATATTGAAGTTCTGGTTAAAGTAAAAGTATATGACCCAGAGGATACCAAATTGATACTATCATTGCCATTTTAAACTTGGATTAAATTATCATGTCAACTTAACAGCTATACTGTGACATATTGGCTCAGAGAAGGCCTTAGAGGAGATCCCAGAAAGAAAATCTGTGTAGCATCTATAATGTGTCAGCCATTGGTAACAGCTTACTCCTTGGTGCGGTATTTGTGCTTTAAAAGTATTCAGCCAAAAGGGAGCGATTTTAACCCCAAATTTCACTAATGAAATTTAATGTGCTACCTAAAGTCTTGTGAGAGAGAATCGGAGCAGAGGTGCTTTCAATCTTAAAATTATGTCAGAGGGGTGGGGGCGGGTGGAAATACAGGCTTGGACACATTATATTCTATGTAGACATCATTTTAAATGGTTGCCAAGTCCATCAGCTCGTGGTTAAGTAACATGTGGCACATCCTTACAGTGGAATCATTATTTGGCAGTAAAAATAAACGAGGAACTGATACATACGGAAATATGATGAACCTTGAAAACATTATGCTTAGTGAAAGGAGTCACAAAAGACATGTATTTATTATATGTTTCCATTTATATGAAATGTCCCAAATAGGCAAATCTATAGAGATTGAAGGCACATTAATGTTTGCCTAGGACTGGGGGAAATGGGGAATGACGACTAATGGGTGGGGGTTTTGATTTTTTTCCTGGGGTGATACAGTGTTTTTAGATTGATTGCAGTGATAGCACAATGCTGTGAATATACTAAAAAACATTGAATTATTCGCTTTAAATAGGTATAATATATGGTTTGTGGATTACATCTCAATAAAGTTTTATAAAATTATGTCATTATCGAAATACATATCGAAAAACATTATGAAGCTATTTTAATGAAGGATTCTAATCCTCGTGTTTAACCACAGGAAACCTGGATGTCCAGACTATGTCAGCACACCTCTACCGACTAGAATAGTGTTTGCTAACAGTTTCTTTGGTAACAGCTTTTTGATTGCTGGACTGCCACCAAACAGTCATTCTTAACTTTTTTGAATGTGTGTCAGGGATTGAATTATGTTTAGCTTTAGTATATATTGCCGCCAATTTTTCAAACTATGGAAATACGATCTGTGAGAATCAGATGCAAGCTATGTTTCTTTTCTCCCCCAAATGCACATGTGAACATGTGCATACATGCAAAAATATTGTACATATTTTCAGGTGTACACAAACTCTCTGAAAGCCTACCAAAGAAGTCTAGTTTCTATAAATTAAAGCATTGCCAAGGAGTCAACAGTGGCCTTCATTTATCCAAGTTTGTACTTAGGATACTCCCATGCCCCAAATTTATGACTTGACAGTTTGAAAGAGCTGAAGTATGGCTGGTGGGAGTATAACGTGGTACAGTCATCCTTGGGAAAACTGGTGGCACTGTATACTAAAGCTGAACTTAATCCAGACCCTGTGACCTAGCAGTTCCACTCGTAGGTGTATATTCAATATATCCAACTGAAATACATTCTTATATTCACCAAAAGACATATTCATAAAAAGCTCTATTTATAATACTTTCAAAGAAAATTGATAAATGGTCACAAAAATGCATACTGTATGATTTCATTTATACAATGTTCAAAAGCAAAACTAATCTATTATATTAAAAGTCAAAATTACATTTATCTTCAGTGGGGAAGATAGTAACTGGGGGAGGGTATGAAGGGGGCTTTTGGGGAGCTGGTAATGTTCTGTTTATTGACCTTGGTGCTGGTTACATGGGAAGGCACAGTATTTATTATTGAGTTGTACATTTTTATGTTGATTTATGCACTTTCTCCAGTTATATTATGGTTCCATACAAAGTTAAAAAGGAATCTAATATAAAGAGTAAGATGGAGCAGAGAAGTAAAGGGCTGAATTAAAAGGAATCAACTAACTTTTAAAATATGCCTTGTATTGCCTTGGACATTTTAAAAAGTGTTTGTTCAGTGCTTTAAACGTTCATAATCTTTTTAAGAATCCAGTCCGCTGTTCTGTTACCTTTTCTACTCTTTCCCTTTTTGATCTTAGCCAGTTCTTCTTCCTTGCTTCCAAACAGAAAGAAATCAAATTTAGTTAAATATAAGTCAGTTTAACCTAAGTTATCTAAGATATTTTCGGCCTCCATCTGAGAGTTCAGGAAAAGCTGTGGTGACTGAGCTAGAAGGAAAAAGTTTTGTGTTTATTATTATTATTGACCCACAAGTATTTTGAGGTATTATGCCTTTAAATGTCCATAAATGTTTGAAGAAGCACTCTTTAGATTTTGGGCAGGAGTGGGGAATTTCAGCGTCTCTAAAATGTGAGAAAAACTTTGGCTTTGAATTTCCCCCTCACCACATCAGGAAAATGATGTACCATCTACCGGGCTTACATAGGTGTCAGAAATGTGGATTTGGTCAAGAAACCCTTCCGAAGGGGTAGGAGCCCCTTGATTCCTAGCTGAGTTGCTAAAGTTCAGATAAAATATGGCATTATACTTGGGGAGGTTCAATTAGTTTGAGATAAATAAGGTGATTATCAGATTATTGGTACTCAGGAAAAAACCTACACAAAAACATCTATTTGAAGAGCTCTTAGTATTTGATCCCCTCTCCCCCCAGTTGAATTTTCTTTAATCTGGAAGGTAAAGGAAAACTATGGACAATGAGTTGGGCTCCTAGGAAAAGGAGACTTCTGCCAGGAAGTGACCCTCCCTTTGTTTGACTTGTACACTGTGAGAATTTTACTGCTTTCTGAAAGAGCTGGCTCCCTTTATCACTTAATCAATTTGGTCTTCTTCAAAATTACGTAGACACCTGGAACTCACTGAGGAGAGAGACCTTGAGAAGAACTGGGGACACAGGATTGAAAAGCTACACACACATGTAAAGGTATAAGAAAATATAGAAAACCAGTTCTACCTAACTTATTTCACCGTTAAAGCAATTAGTTTTATTCTTTAAGGAATAAAAATCATAGGAACATATATCCATGGACATTCTAGCTATGTAGAAAAGGAAGAACAAATTCTTTTAATCAGAGTCCTCTCTTTTAAAAGATTTATTTAATTTGTATTGTTTATTCTATTACAGCTGTTCTCCCTTTTTCTCCCTTTCCCCACCTCCACCCAGCATGGATGGATCTGGAGAGTATTTTGCTAGGTGAATTAAACCAGTCAGTGAAAGACAAATACCACATGATCTTATTTATACGTACAATCTAACGAACACAATAAACTAATTCCCCTCCCTGAGTCAATCCCCATATTGTCATCTGTTTCCAGGGGTTGTGCATAATTGTTCTTTGGTTAATCCCTTTACTATCATTCATCCTGTCACTCTCCTCATGTCCCCCCCCACCCCAGTTTCTAGCAGCTGTTAGTCTGTTTCATGTATCTAAGCTTCTGTTACTGTTTTGTTAGTTTATTGTGTTCATTAGATTGTACATATAAATAAGATCATGTGGTATTTGTCTTTCACTGACTGGTTTAATTCACCTAGCAAAATATTCTCCAGGTCCATCCATGCTGTTGCAAAATGTGAGTTTCTTCTTTTTTACTGCTGTGTAGTATTCCATTGTGTAAATGTACCACCACAGCTTTTTTATACTTATCTACAGATGGGCACTTAGGCTGTTTCCAAATCTTGGCTATTGTAAATAGCACTGCTATAAACATAAGGGTGCAAATATTTTTTTTTATTGGTGTTTTGGGATTCTTAGGATGTATTCCTGGAAGTGGAATCACTGGGTTGAAAGGGAGTTCCAATTTTAATTTTCTATACTCCATATTGTTTTCAACAGTGGCTGAACCAGACTGTATTCCCACCAACAGTGTTCTAGGGTTCCCTTTTCTCCACATCCTTACCAGCACTTGTTGATTTATTGGTGATAGCCATTCTGACCTGTGTAAGGTGATATCTCATTGAGGTTTTAATTTGCATTTCTCTGATGACTAGTGATGTTGAGCCTTTTTTCATATGTCTATGGGTTCTGTGTGTGTCCTGTTTGGAGAAGTGTTTATTCAGGTCTTTTGCCCACTTCTTAATTGGATTGTCTTCTTGGTGTTGAGTTCTTTATTTTGATTATTAGTTCTTGGTATATTTTGGAGACTAAATCCTTATCAGATGTATCATTGGCGAAAATGTTCTCCCATATGGTCAGTCCTCTATTTGTTTTGCTGATGGTATCTTTAGCTGTGCAGAAGCTTTATAATTTGATCTAGTCCCATTTGTTTATTTTCTCCTTTGTTTCCAGTGCCTTAGGAAATATATTGGCAAAAATATTGCTATATGGGCTATCTGAGATTTTACTGCTTATGTTTTCTTCTAGAATTTTTTTAAAGTATATTTTATTGATTATGCTATTAGTTTTTTCCATTTTTTCCCCTTTATCCCCCCTTTGCCCTACACCCCCAACCCTCCAGCATTCCCCATCCCCTTTAGTTCATGTCCATTGGTTGTACATAAAAGTTCTTTGACTTCTCTGTTTCCTAAACCATTCTTCACCTCTCCCTGTATATTTTGTACCTACCAATTATGCTTCTTACTCCATGTACTTCCCCCCATTCTTCCTCTCCCCCTCCCCACTGAAAACCTTCCATGTGATGTCCATTTCTCTGATTCTGTTCCTATTCTAGTTGTTTGCTTAGTTGTTTTTTTTTTTTTTAGGTTCAGTTGTTGATAGTTGTGAGTTTGTTATCATTTTAATGTTTATAGTTTTTGATCTTCTATTTCTTAGATAAATCTTTTTAACATTTCATATAAATAGTGCTTGGTAATGATGAACTCCTTTAACTTGACCTTAACTGGGAAGCACTTTATCTGCCCTTTCACTCTAAATGATAGCTTTGCTGGATAGAGTAATCTTGGATGTAGGTCCTTGCCTTTCATGACTTCAAATACCTCTTTTCAGGAAGCCCCTTCTTGCCTGTAAAGTTTCTTTTGAGAAATCAGCTGATAGTCTTATGGGCATTCCTTTGTAGGTAACTGTCTCCTTTCCTCTTGCTTTTAAGATTCCCTTTTTATCTTTAATCTTGGGTAACTTGATGATGTGCCTTTCTGTGCTCCTCTTTGGGTTCAACTTCTTTGGGATCCTCTGGGCTTCCTGAACCTCCTGGAAGTCTGTTTCCTTCGAGAGATCAAGGAGATTTTCCTTCATTATTTGTTCAAAAAAGTTTTCAACTTCTTGCTCTTGTTCTTCTCCTTCTGGCACCCCTATAATTCGGATATTGGAATGTTTAAAGTTGTCCCAGAGGTTCCTAAGCCTCTCCTCATTTTTTGAATTGTTGTTTCTTCATTCTGTTCCAGTCAGATGTTTATTTCCTCCTTTTGTTCCAAATAGTTGATTTGAGTCCAAGTTTCCTTTCCTTCACTGTTGGTTCCCTGTATATTTTGCTTTATTTCACTTTGGGTAGTCTTCATTTCTTCCTTCATTTTCTGACTGAGCTCAGTACGTTCTGTGAGCATCCTGATTACCAGTGTTTTGAACTCTGTATCAGATAGGTTGGGAGATCCTCATTGCTTAGCTCTTGTACTGGAGTTTTGATCTGTTCTTCCATTTGGCCCATATTTCTTTGTCTTGGCACACCTGTTAAGTTGTAAGGGGGTGGGGCCTTAGGTATTCTCCAGGGCAGGGCAACCCTCTTTGCTGCTGTTGTGGTGCTGTCTGTGGGGAAGGGGTCAGAGAGGGAACTATTCGGCTCACGTGCTCTGCTCTAGCCCCACTTTCTAATGAACTCTGTCATGTGAGAATGGGAATTTCTCCCAGCGTGGCAACCCCCATGGTAGTTACAGCTAGCTTGAGTCTCTCGTTCAGCCAGCCCTTACTCGCCTGCATAGTCCGTCGCCTTGCTGTAGGTCCTCTCTGTTTGCCTGGCTGCCTCCTACCAGTCTGGTGAATGTTTCCTTAACTCCTTGGTTGACGGACTTCCATGCAGTTTGATTTTCTGGAACTTCTGGTTGTTTATAGTTTTTAGATTGGTTGTTATCCTCCTTTTGGTTGTACGAGGAAGTGAAGGGTTTCTGGGCTGGAACTGAGCAAAACCCTCTTCTAGGATTTTTATGGTTTCATTACTTACATTTAAGTCTTTTATCCATTTTTAAAAACAATTTATTTTTAGAGAGGGGGAAGGGAGAAAGAGAGGGAGTGAAACATCAGTGTGTGGTTGTCTCTTGCATGCCCCCCAACTGGGGACCTAGCCTGCAACTCAGGCGTGTGCCCTGACTGGGAATCAAACCAGGGACCCTTTGGTCCCCAGGCCCATGCTAAATCCACTGAGCCACATCAGCTAGGGCCTTTTATCCATTTTGAGTTTATTTTTGTATATGGTATAAGTTGGTGGTCTAGTTTCATTTTTTTTGCATATACCAGTCCAGTTTTCCCAACACCATTTATTAAAGAGTGATTAGAATTCTCTATAGTTTTGTTAAAATTTGATCTCAGAAAATATACATGCAAGAGGAGTATAGAGTAAAATATTTCAAGTATTGTAAAAAGAAACAACAAAAAATCCCTGGCTGGCGTGGCTCAATTGGTTGGGTGTCATCCCACAAACCAAAAGATTACAGGTTCAATTCTTCATCAGGGCATATTCCCAGGTCATGGCACATGCATCGGTTGCAGGTTCAGTCCCCAATCAGGGTACATGCAAGAGGCAACTGAGAGACATTTCTCTCTCACATCAGTGTTACTTTCCCTCTCTTTCTCACTCCCTTCCCTTTTCTTTGGAATCAATAAAAAATGAAAGAAAAAGAAACAACAAACCAAAAATAACCCATTAACCTAATTCTATATCCAGTAAAATTATCCTTCAGAAGTGAAGGATAGCCCTGGCTGGGTAGCACAGTTGGTTAGAGTGTGGATCCACCAAGGTTGTGGATTTGGTCCTGGCTGGAGGAACCAGTCAATGTTTCTCTCTTACATAGATGTTTCTCTCTCTCTTTTCCCTTCTTTCTAAAAATGAAGTTAAAAAGAAATCAACCACTGAAGGCATCTCTCTTTCTCTCTGTCTCTCCCTCACACTCTCTTTTTCTCTCTCCTTCCTTTCTCTCCCTAATCAATAAATTAGCCCTGGCCAGGTTGCTCAGTTGGTTGGAGTGTCGACCTGTGCACCAAAAGGTCACAGGTCTGTCTCTGGTCGGGGCACATACCTAGGTTGTGTGTTTGATCACCTGGTTGGGACACATGTGAGAGACAACTAACAGATTGTTTCTTTCTCACAAGGATGTATGTGGTGTGTGTCTCTGTCTCCTTTCCTCTAACTAAAAAACAATAAACATATTCTTGGGTAAGGATTAAAAAATAAATAAAAGTGAAAATAAGACTTTCTCAGACAAAAACTGAGGGAATATATGTCTGGCAAGACTTGCCCTGTAAGAAATCTTATTTTTTAACATTTTATTTATTTTTAGAGAGAGGGGAAGGAAGGGAGGAAGAGAGGAAGAGAAACATCAATGTGCAGGATATACATCAATTGGTTGCCTCTCACATGCCCCCAACTGGGGACCTGGTCCACAGCCTAAGTATGTGCCTTGACTGGGAATCCAACTGGCGACCTTTCAGTTTGCAAGTTGACACTCAATCAACTGAGCCACACCAGCCAGGGAAGAAATCTTAAAAAGAACTTATTAAGGAAGAATGAAAACGATGGCAGAAACTTAGTTTTATAAAAAGAACCAAAGAAAAATGAAAGTTTCAAAAACTTTAGCCTACAGCTTGAATATACATAATCTTAGAATGATATCTTTTAGAAATCCAGAGATATGTGACAAGTACACATTTATCAAATCCTAGCACGTTAAAATTATTTTGTACATATTGTTTTCTTTGCCCAGAATAGTCTCAGCTCTTCTCAATATGAAAAAATTCTTCAAAACTGAGTTTAAATGGAGGCAGGAGTAGCAGTAAAAAAGCATGTGTTTGGACTTCCAGTCAAGATGGAGGTGTTGGTAGACATGCCTCGCCTCCTTGCACAACAATAAGGATCACAACTGACCTCTAAACAAAAAACACCCAGAACTGCCAGAAAATTGAACTGTATGGAAGTCTGACAATGTAGGATTTAAAGAAGCCATATTCATCCAGACAGGTAGGCAGAGACTGGGAGCCAGGGTAGAGAGGACATGGTGTGGCGACAGTGGCAGGAGAGGGCGGGGAAAGTGGCCAGCAAAATGGGTGTTCCCACATTCACATGTGGTGGGTAAAAATTGGGAGGGATATCTGGGGAGCAAGTGACCCCAGTCCCAGCCAGAATGTGCCACCGAGGTTCCAGAGCCTGGAAAATAAAGCCTCATAACTTCTGGCTGTTAAGAACCAGTGGGGGTTGGGGTGGCCAAAGAAATTGCCAGTCTCTTAGGAGAGTCCATTTAAAGAGCCTGCACAGTCCTGGAACATACGCAAACTCACTTGCTCTTGAGAACCACCATCATGGCAACAGCTAGGGCACCACTTGCATACTGGAAGTGGGTGAACTGACTAGAAGTGGGGCAAATGCTGAGCAAGCCTCCAGCAGCCAGGCAGCAGCACTGTCCCCCTTGTTGACCCCTCCTCCCCCACACAGTGCCACAAAGTGGTGAAGTGAGTTGCCCTGCCCTAGTGAATACCTGTACAACTTAACAGGTACGCTAAGACAGGGAGTCAAAACAGCTCTACCTAAAACGCAGAAACAAATGCAGGGAGGATGCCAAATTGAGACAAAGAAATATGGCCCAAATAAAAGAACAGAACAAAACCCCAGAAAAAGAACTAAATGAAATGGAGATAGCCAACTCATCAGATGCAGAGTTTAAAACACTGGTGATCAGGATGCTTGGAGAACTCAGTGAGTACAGGCACAAGCATAAGAGAAGAAATGAAGGCTACACTAATTGAAATGAAGAAAAATCCACAGGGAACCAACAGTGAAGGGAAGGAAGCCAAGGTTCAAATCAATGATTTGGAACATGAGAAAGAAATAGTTAACCAGAACAGAATGAAGAAACAAGAATTCAAAAAAACAAGGAGAATAAGAAGACTGGCATATTTCCAAGAGTGCCAACATCTGATTCATATGGATGCTAGAAGGAGGAGAGGAAGAACAAGAAATTGAAAATTTATTTGAAAAATAATGAAAGAAAACTTCCCTAATTTGGCAAAGGAAATAGACATACAAGTCCCAGAAGCACAGAGTCCAAAACTAGTAGGACCCAAAGAGGACCACACCAAGAAACATCATAATTAAAATGCCAAAGGTTAAAGAGTCTTAAAAGCAGCAAGAGAAAAGCAGTTACCTGCAAAGGAGTTCCCATAAGACTGTCAGCTGATTTCGCAAAAGAAACTTTGCAGGAAAGAAGGGGCTAGTAAGAAGGATACAAAGTGATAAGAAGCAAGGATCTACAACCAAGATTGATCTACCCAGCAAAGCTATCACTTAGAATGGAAAGGCAGGTAAAGTGCTTCCTAGACAAGGTAAACCTAAAGGAGTTCATCATCACTAAGCTTTTAGTATATGTAATGTTAAAGGGACTTATTTAAGAAAAAAATCAAAACTAAGAACATTAAAATAACAGACAACTATCAACAACTGAATCTAAAAACAAAAACAAACTAAGCAAACAACTAGAACAGGAACAGAGTCATACATATGGAGATCATTTGGAGGGTTATTAGCAGGGAAGGGAGAGGGGAAAAATGGGGGAAAAGAACCATAATTGGTAGGTACAAAATAGACAGGGGCCTATTAAAAATAGTATAGGAAATGGAGAAGCCAAAGAACTTACATGCTCAACCCATGAACATGAACTAAAGAGGTGGATTGCTGGAGGGAAGAGGGTACTGGGTGGAGGTGAGCAAAGGGGAAAAAATTGGGACAACTGTAAAAGCATAATAAAATACACTAAAAAGAAAAGCATGTGTTTGAACTCAAACTCTCCACTGTGTTGTTAGGCAAGTCTCATTACCTCTCTGAGTTTTCTTTTAAAATAAGCTTATGGGGTTTTTGGTATTGTGAAGAATTCATTAAATAAGATATAAAGCAATTAGCATAGTACCTTACAAGAAAAGTGCTCAGTATACAAAAACTGCTATAAATAAATGTATTTCCTAATGTTCCCAGTAAGAATGTTATTTCTTTGTGCTTCCAAATACTAAATGCATACTTCTATTTGAGCGTTTATCATACAGTGTCTTATTTGCCCACTTAAACATGAGTTCTTGGGAGCTGCAAGTGCCTGCTAATTTTTTTAAAGATTTTTTTTTTAAGACAGAGGGGAGAGAGAGAGGGGGGAGAGAAACATCAGCTGGTTGCCTCTCATTCACCTTGGGGACCTGGCCCACAACTCAGACATGTGCCCTGGCCAGGAATCAAACTGGTGACCTTTTGGCTCACAGGCCAATGCTCAATTCACTGAGCCACACCAGCCAGGGCAAATTTTTAAGTACCCGATATTTGTCCTGGCTAGTGTGGTTCAGTGGATTGAGTGCTGGCCTGAGAACCAAAGGGTCGCTGGTTCAGTTCCCAGTCAGAGCACATGCCTGGGTTGCAGGCCAGGTCCCTAGTAGATGCATGAGAGGCAACCACACATTGATGTTTCTTTCCCTCTCTTTCTCTCTCCCTTCTTCTCTCTCTAAAAATAAATAAATACAATCTTAAAAAAAAAATAAGTACCTGACATTTTTTGGATGAATGGATTGTAGGCAATAAAATATAGAGCAGGATTCTCAATTTCACATGCAAGCTTTTCAAGACTGAGTTTAAAATGCAGCTTCCAAAGCCCCCAATGTCATGAGACTGATTTATTAGAAATCTTCATTTTAGCAAGGTATCCATTCCCCACCCCCAAGATTATTTTGGTGCAGTGAGCTTTGCACAGAATCTTGAGAAACATTATATATAAACAATGAATTACGGGAACAATGCTTTATCTGAAATTAAAATAATGAAAGTATAGATGAACTTAGTAACTATATTTCTTATTGTCCCTCATCCTATCAACTTTATAAAGGGAAGAATAAGCTAATTACAAGCACAATTATCATTTCACATGTTATTAACTCTGTCGTAGTTACATATGATATCTACACTTAGAACTTAAGACTGCCGGCTCTTAGATAAATTCAGGTATCATTCACAAGTAGATGTTAATAGGACAGAACATATATATTCTCTTAATGGTAATAATGGTATATAATTGGGTAAGTCATTTTGATTAGGATGGAGACATTATTCGAACTCCCTAACATTGGTTAGTGTTCAGGTTAGCCTTGATGCCCCCTACCCCAGTCTATATATGTTATTTGTGTATTCTAATTTTCTACACAGGATGAAACAGAGGCTGGTATCCTAATGTATAGGCCTTGTGTGGAAAGTTTTTATTTCCAGTTAAAATAAGTTATAAAACTGCACAGAGAGACCAGAGAGCCAATAATTATCTTTATTATACGGAAATGTGAAGGCCATATGCTTTAAACGAGGTGTTTTGTAGTGAACATTCTGCAGGTTCAAACTGAAGACACCATTTTGAGATACAATATAAAAATAAACAGAACCAAGAGTTGCAAGAAAGAATTCAATTCAACTTCCATGTGCCTCAATCAAGCTGAAACTTTCCACAGGAAAACCTGGTTTCAATTCATGCCGAACTGTTCAAATGGAAAGAAAAACTAAGTAAGATAGAAACAACACATGGGCTGGCTTTTGAATTTTTAAAGAGCCGGACTAAAGCTCTACTCAACCTCACATTGAGAATTTGTCTCATGATAAAATTTATTTCTCCAGTTACCTAAGCGACACCTGAAGTATTGAGTTGGGGAATTCTGTAGGGCTAAACAGGTTTGGAGAAGAGATGGAAGCTATGATTTAATTACTCCTGCTCAGGAAGATTTAGTATCAGATCTGAGTCACCTGTATTAGACCTTTGACATCCTATTTCTCTGTAATGGTTAAGAGGCAGGATCCATTACAAGCATAATAAATGCTCTACATTAGCACAACTTGGTTCCTGTTCACTTTCTGTCCCTAATCCTGAACTTTGTATCAGTATGCTTTTGTCGCCAAACCGACCCTCCCAAATAGGATTTTTCTTAATAAGCTTCTCTTTACGCTCAACTACTAAATTGAAAAAAACATTTTAAAGATTTGCCTAGAAAGATGGTTGTGTTGAAACAATACTAATGACTAGGAAGGTATCTGTGGATTAAATATAGACAAAATGATTCCAGATTGCTTAAATATAGATTGAATCTATTAATTTATGTAGAAAGCCAAAAGTAGGGAGGAAGATCTGGAGTCTATATACACTATCTAGATTTAGGACTTGCTGCCTTTCAGCAATTGAAATTTACAACTCAGTTCAGAGTAGTGAGATTTAGAGTTGTCTGGAGAAACCTGGACAGTCATGTGCTAAAGGGTAGAAATTCTGATACCACCTCCTTCCCTTACAATAATGCTGATTGCATGAAAGGGGTGATTGAGAGAGGTATTTTTTCCATTGAGACTTCTGTCCTAATGATGGAATAGAATAATGCTCAGAAAGAGGATAGAATATATTTCTGGTTCTAGAGCTATGAGAACCAGGTGATCAATTTGGAATACTCTCATTATGTTTAAATAGGGAAGTGAGAAAATCACTAGCAGGACATACAATCTCAGAGACCATCTGCTCTAAAAATTAGTTTGTTTCCATTGACCCTTATTCAAAGAGGCAGTTATTTCAATACGCTATATTACCTAGCAGAATCTGAGAGACCAAGACTGAAAACATGTATTTAAGATAGAAAACAGACTTTAAAAAATGTAATATATGGTCTTCTCTTCATCTCAAATTCAAATTCACATTCACATTCTGTGGCTGGAGAATACTGAATCCCACATAGATAACCTTGCTTGTCCAAAAGCACACTAGATAGAAGTAAACTAAACAATGAGAGAAAATGTTTACTGGGTGTGTGTGGGCTCACCCAGTTTATTCACCTCTGGAGTGAAAGTATAGGAAGAAGTAAAGTTTGTTTATAGAGGTCAAGGTCTATGGAGAAGCCCTGAAGTGGTTGCTCTCCCCAAATCACAAGTCTGATTCAAGAGAAGGAAAGAAAAATAATGAAAAACATCTTATTACACAAAACTCAGTGAGGGTGTCTCTGACAGTCACCAGGCCAGCAGGGAGAAAATGAGAAACCCATCTGTTGGCTTTAGGATTTATTGAAGGCTGCCAACACAGCCCAGATCATTTCTGTGGTGCTGTGCTTTGTCCCCTCTATTTCAGGGTCCAGTTCTACTAAGTCCTTGGCTCGATTCATTGCCACATCATACTTTTCATCTGTCAGAGAGGAGAAGACATTTTCTAGCACGTCAGAGGAGTGGGCTAGCACCAGGAGTGCTAGGGTTCGCTTGTCCATACGTTGAGGATCATTTACCCACCGCTCTAGAACACTATCTTGAAGTTTTTTCACTAGTCGCTGTTTCTCTGTTGTATTGGTCACTGGATGAGTAGTCATGTCAAATAGGAGGAAATTCTGCTTCTCAGTAGTTAGAATGCCTTTCTCTACCAGGTTCTTTGCAATTCGCTCTCTTACATTTCTCAGCTGGTATTGTAATTTGAAGGGGTTCCAGGTCTCGCCTATGGGGAAAAGAAACAGAAAACTTGGAACACTATAAACTAACCAGACCTAACAAACAAGACATCTTATAGAATATTCAACCCTGTAACAGCAAAATATACATTCTCCTCAAGTGCACATGGCACATTCTCCAGGAGAAACCATATGCTAGGCCTTAATAAATTTAAAACAGGCCTCATAAATTTAAAAGCACTAAAAAAATACAAAATATGCTATCCAACCACAATGGAATTAAATAAAATTTGTTAACAGAAGGAAATTTGGAAAATTAAAAAATTTATGGAAATTAAACAACATATTCTGAAAAAAACAAAACAAAACAAAACACCACAATAGGAATAGAAGAAATCACAAGGGAAATTTAAAAAATACTCTGAGTTGAATGAAAATGAAAACACAACATAACATAACTGACAGGATGCAGCTTAAAGCTCTGTCGAGGAAAATTTGTGACCCCAAATGCTATTCTAGAAACAATGTCAAATTAATAACCTAATCTACCTTAAAAAACTAGAAGGAAGAAAAAAGCACACTAAACCCAAAGCAAGCAGAAGAAAGGAAATTATAAAAATTAGCATGGAAATAGAGAAAAACAATAGAGAAAATCAATAAATCAAAAGTTGGTTCACTGAAAAGATAAATAAAACTGACAAGCTTACGCTGACCCAGGAAATAAGAGAGAAGACTCAAATCACTAAAATTAGGAATGAAAGAGGAGGTATCACTACTGATCTTAAAAATAAAAAGGGTAATAAGGGGATACTATAGATAATAGTACACCAACAAATTAGATAACCTAGAGAAAAGGGGCAAATTCTTTAAAACACACAAATTAACTAAATTGACTAAAAAAGAAAGAGAAAATATGAATAGATCTACAAATAAATAGATTGAATAACTAATTTTAAAACTTCCTACAAAGTGTGGCCAAGATGGCTTTACTGGTAATTCTACCAAACATTTAAAGAAGAATTAATACCAATCCCTCAAAAACTCTTTTTTTTAATGCTTTGCAGTTTTATTTATTTATTTATTTATTTATTTATTTATAAAAAGATTTTATTTATTTTTTTAGAGGGGAAGGGAGGGAGAAAGAGAGAGAGAGAGAGAAACATTAATGTGTGGTTGCTGGGGGCCATGGCCTGCAACCCAGGCATGTGCCCTGACTGGGAATTGAACCTGCAATGCTTTGGTTCGCAGCCCGTGCTCAATCCACTGAGCTACGCCAGCTCGGGCTCCTCACAAACTCTTTCAACGAAACAAGAGGAGGGAACACTTCCTTAATCTATATGGTATTCACTCTGATACCAAAACCAAAGACGTCACTAGAAAACTACATATCAATATTCTTTATGAATATGCATACAAAATACTCAACAAAACACTAGCAAACCAAACCCAGAGAGGACTTATATCAGAAAGGCAAGGTTTTTAACATCTAAAACATCCAATTATGTAATACACCATATCAATAGAATAAAAAACAAAAAAGAAACGATCATCTCAATATGCACAAAAAAAGTATTTATCAAGATCCAACATCCTTTTATAATAGTACTGAACAAACTATGAATAGGTGGGAACTTCCTCAGCCTGAGAGTGGGAATTTATGAAAAACCCACAGCTAGCATCATACTTCATGGTGAAAAACTGCTGTCCTGCTAAGATCAGGAATAAGACAAGGATGCCCATTCTCATCACTTCTATTTAGAACTGTACTGGAGAGTCTAACCAGAGAAATTAGGCAAGAATAAGATATAAAGGTGACCAGATTAGATAGGAAGAAGTTAAACTATTTTAATTTTTAGATATGATTTTGTATATTAAAAATCTAAGGAATATATTTAAAAACTGTTACACTTAATAAACTAGTTCAGCAAGGTTTCATGATACAAAATTAGTGCATACAAATCAATTGTGATTCTATACATTAGTAATGAACAACATAATAAATAAATAAAATAAAATTAAAAAACGACATTAACAATAGCATCAAAGAGTAGCATCAAAAATACTTATGAATAAGTTGAACAAAAGAGGTCCAAGATATGCACTGAAAATGATAGAATATTGTTGAAAGAAATTACAGAAGATCTAAATAAATGGAAAGACATCCCAGATTCACAGAAATAGAGATCACAAGGAGGATTATCAGTGGGGAGGGAGCATGGAGGAATGGGGGAAAAGGTACAAGGAATAAGAAGCATAAGTGATGGTACAAAATAGATGGGGAAGTTAAGAATCGTATGAAAAATGGAGAAGCCAAAGAATTTATATGTATGACCCACGGACATGAACTAAAGTGAATGAATGATGATAGAAGAGTGGGTACAGGGCAGAGGGGAATAAATGGAAGAAAAAAAATGGGTCAACTGTAATAGCATAATCAATAAAATATATTTAAAAAAGACTGGAATGAAATTTTTGCAAATCACATATATGCTAAGATTTGTATCTAGAATATATTTAAAAGTACAATTCAATAGCAAAATGGTAAAAACAAAAATGTGTAAAAGATTTAAATGGACAATTCTCCAAAGAAGGTATACAAATGGCCAATAAGCACATATAAAGATGCTTAATATAATTAGTCATTATGGAAATACAAATAAAAATCACAGTTAGATATTACTATATACTGACTGGTGTGACTAAAATAAAATAAAAAACAGTAACAAGTAATGAGGACATGGAGGAACTGAAACACACACTGGTGGTAGGAATAAATGTAAAATGATGTTACCAACTATGAAAACAGTCCCTATTCTGGTCCTTCAGAAGTTAAAAATCTAGTATGAGGTGTAGTGGGGAGACAAAAATAATATTTGAAGGGCCCACTTCAAATATTATCTAAATGAGAGCTTTGCTGGATAGAGTCATCTTGGATGTAGGTCCTTGCCTTTCATGACCTCCAATACTTCTTTCCAGCCCCTTCTTGCCTGCAAGATTTCTTTTGAGAAATCAGCTGATAGCCTTATGGGAACTCCTTTGTAGGTTAACTGTTTCCTTTTCTCTTGCTGCTTTTAAGATTCTCTCCTTAGCTTTAATATCGGGTAATGTAATTATGATGTGCCTTGGTATGTGCTTCCTTGGGTCCAACTTCCTTGGGACTATGAGGTTTCTGGACTTCCTAAAAGTCTATTTCCTTTGCCAGATTGGGGAAGTTCTCTTTCATTATTCGTTCCAGTAAGTTTTCCATTTTTTGCTCTTCCTCTTCTCCTTCTGGCACCCCTAAGATTCAGATGTTGGAACATTTAAGCTTGTCCCAGAGGTTCCTAAGCCTGTCATTTTTTGGAATTCTTGTTTCTTCATTTTGTTCTGGTTGAGTGTTTATTTCTTCCTTCTGCTCCAAATCATTGATCTGAATCCTGGTTTCCTTCCCTTTACTGTTGGTTCTCTGTATATTTTCCTTTATTTTACTTTGCATAGCCTTCACTTCTTCCTCTATATTGCAACCATACTCAATCATTTCTGTGAACAACCTGATTACCACTGTTTTGAACTCTGTACTTATAGGTTGGTTATCTCTTCATCACTTAGTTCTATTTTTGGAGCTTTGATCTGTTCTTTCATTTGACCCATATTTTTTTTTGTCTTGGCATGCCAGAGAGCCTTATATATTCGCTAGGGTGAGTCAACCCACGTTGCTGTGTTGTGGCGCTGTATGTGGGGGAGGAGCCCGAGAAGGAACAATGCCACTTGCTCTGCTCTTGGCCAGCTTTCAATTGCTTCCTCTGCTACTCACAAGCAGATTGGGCCCTTCTGATACTGATTCCTGGGTGCATGCGTTTGTGTACATTCTAAGACCCTGTGGGTCTCTCCAACAAACTCTCCTGTGAGGCTGGGAGTTTCTCCACCAATGCAACCCCCACAAGTTTTTACAGCCACAGGTTTTGAAGCTTTCTTTTCCCACACTGGAACCTTCGGTTGCATGGTCTATCTCACTCCCCAGTTGTTCCTTCTGGTTTATCCGCATGCAAATGTGGGACTGCCTCATCTGCCAGTCTCTACCTTGTCCACCCAGTCCTCCAGCCACCACCTTGCCATGCGTCCTCTGTGCCCCAGCTGCCTGTCTCCACCCGTCCTATCAGTATGAGTGAATGTTTCCTCTTTTAACTCCTTAGTTGTTGGACTTTCATACAGTTCAATTTTCTGGCAGTTCTGGTTATTTTTTGTTTTTAAATTTGTTATTGTCCTTTTTTAGTTGTGTGAGGAGGCAAAGTATATCTACCTGTGCCTCCATCTTGGCTGGAAGTCCTCAAAAACATATTTAAACAGACAGAGGAAAGATTCAGAAAATTTGAAAATAGGACAATTAAAATTATATAGTCTGAGGAATGGAAATAAAACAAGTGAAAAAAAAAAGGAATAGAGCCTAAGGGACCCCTGGGACACTGTCAAATGGTGGCAAGATTTGCATTGTGGAAATCACAGAAGAGTCAGAAAAGGGGAAAGAAAGAATAGCTGAAAAAGTAATGGCTGAAAACTTTCCAAATTTGATGGAGGACATGAATCTACAAATCTAGGAAGCTTAACAAACTCAGTGTTGAACAAAACATCTGTACTGAGACATATTATAAGCAAACAGTTGAAAGGCAAAAGTAATCTTGAAAGAAGGGAGGGGGAAGTGAGTTGTCACATGCAAAGGACCCCTAATAAGATATTAGTAGATTTCTCATCAAAAACTTTGGAGGCCAGAGGCTGTGGGCTGATATATTCAAAGAGATAGGGGGAAAAACAACAACAACAACCCAAGCCCCTTTCAATTGAGGATTCTACATCCAGAAAAATGCCCTTCAAAAATAAGGGAGAAATTAAGACTTTTCCACATAAATAAAAACTGGAGAAGGTTGTTACCACTCTACAGACTTGCCTGCAAGAAGTGCTAAAAGGGAGTACTGCAGGTTGAAATGAAAAGTAGACAGTAACTGGACACAGTATGAAGAAATAAAAATCCCGATTTAAGTTAAATACACAGAGAACTATAAAAGCTGGTATTATTATGATTTTGGTTTATAACACCACCTTTTATTTTCTATTTGCTTTAATAGATGAATACATTAAAAACAATTATTAATCTATAACTGGGCACACAATCTATAATGATATAATCGATGACATCAAAACAAAAAGGGTGGAATGGAGCAGTAGAGGAGCAGAATTTTTGTATGTAATTGATGTTAAGTTGGTATAAATTCAAATCAGGTAGTTATAAATTTAGGATGCTAAATGTAATCCCCATGGTAACACCAAAGAAAACAGTCATGGAATGTACACAAAATAAAATGAATGGAAATCAAAATGTTTCATTATAAAAGAAAAAGCAACTAAACATAAAAGAAGACATTAATGCAGGAAATGAGAGGAGAAATCAAGCTGTGAGGCATATAGAAAACAAACAGCAAAAATACCCCAGCAAAATGGTAGAAGCATCAGTAATTTATTTAAATATAAATGGATTAAGCTATTCTTTACAAAGTAAAAATTGGCAGAATGGGTTAAAAACATGGTCCAACTATATGCTGTCTATAACATACTCACTTTAGATCAAATCACACACCAATAATCCTTATGAATATAGATGTAAAAATCATTAATAAAATTTTAACAAATTCGATCCAACAGCATATTAAAAGAATTATTCACTACAATCAAGTGAAATTTATCCAAGGAATGTAACATAAAATCAAATAGGCGAAGAATCTCAATAGACATTTTTCCAAGAGGAAAATATACATATCCAACAGATACATGAAAAAATGCTCAACATCATTAATCATCAGGGAAATACAAATCAAAACCACAATGAGATATTACTTCTTACCTGTCAGAATGGCTGTCATCAAAAAGATAAGAAATAACAGGTGTTGAAGAGGATGTGGAGAAAAGGGAACACTTGTGTACTGCTGGTGGGAATATAAACTGGTGTAGCAACTACAGAAAACAGTATGGAGGTTCCTCAAAAAATTAAAAATAGAACTGCCATAAGACCCAGCAATTCCATTTCTGGGTATTTATCCAAAGGAAATAGAACCACTAATATAGCCAAAGCACGTAGGCAACTGAAGTGTCCATTGATGGACGAATTAAAAAAGAAGATGGGATGGGCACAGACACACACACATATACCCACAGAGGAATATTATTTAGCCATAAAAAAGAATGAAATCTTGACACTTGAGACATGAATGGACCTTATAATAAGTGTTATATGTCAGACAGAGAAAGACAAATACCATATGATCTCACTTACACGTGGAATATAACCCCCTCCCTGACAAATCACAGATAGAGCAGACTGGTGATTGTCAGAGGTGGGGGCTGTATGGGGAGCGTGAAATGTGTGAATGTGATCAAAAGGTACAAACTTCTCATTACAAAATAAATAAGTCCTGGGATATAATGTATAGAATGGTGACTATAGTTAATGACACTCTATTTTGTATTTGAAATTTACCAAGAGAATAGATCTTAAAAGTCTTCATCACAAGAAAAAAATGTATAAACTCTTAAAAAAAATGAGATACCATTTCATACCTACCAGGATGGTATAATTAAAAAAAAAAGAAATAAAGAAAATAACAAGTACCGATGAGGATGTGAAGAAACTCTCATGCATGACTGATGAGAAGGTAAAAGGGTGCAGCCTCTGTAGAAAACAGTTTGGCAGTTTCTCAAAATACAGAACTATCATATGCTCCAGCAATTCTATTCCTAGGAATATAGCCAAAATAATGAAAAGCAGGGACTTGAACAGATATTTGTATACCAATGTTCACAGCAGCATTATCTGTAACAGCCAAAAGGTGGCAACAACTCAAGTATCTATCAATAGATGAAATGAATAAACACAATGTAGTAAAGAATACGATTTTGATATATGTTACAACATGAATGGACCTTGAAAATATGCTTAGTGAAATAAGCCAGATACAGAAGGACAAATATTATATGATTCCACTTACATGAGTTACCTAGTAAAGGCAAATTCAGAGACAGAAAGTAGATGAGAGGTTGCCAGGCAACATGGGGAGGCAGGAAGAGAGATGTTTGGAATGATGAGAAAGCTTTCAGTATAGAGAAATATGACGAGTACACAATAGTGTGAAGGTATTTAATGTCACTGGATTGTACACTTACAAATGATTAAAATGAAAAGTATTATGTTCTCTATATTTTACACCACAATAAAAAAAGTTCACTATATACCTAAAAGAAATTAAAACATGTCTATAGAAAAACTTGTCCACGAATGTTCATAACACCATTATTCATAATAGCCAAAGTAAAAATGACCCAAATTTCTACCAACTTATGAATGGATAAACAAATATGGCACATCCATACAACAAAATATTTGGCACTATAAAACAATCAAGTTATAATTGGGGGAATTCTAATAAGATTGGTGGATTGCATCAATATCCTGGTCATCATATATTATATTATAGTTTCATAAAATGTTAGTGGTGGGGGATTCTGGGCAAAGCCTGTAAATGATCTCTGTATTATTTCTCACAACTGCACGAAATTGCCATTAAAAAAACTGTTCCAGAAGATGATATGGACTGTGACCTGAAAGTGCCCTACTGAAGATCCTCCTAAAATTTTAGGCCATAGGTTCCTAGTTATTTACATTAAAGTTTTTGAACTTGCCTTTAAAAAAGAAAAAAAAGGAATGAAGTATTGCTATATCCCACACAACATGAACAAGCCTTGACCATACTATCTTAAGAAGCCAGTCACAAAAAACCTTAAGTTGTATGATTCCATTTGTATGAAATATATGGAATATCTACAAAGACAAAATGTAGGTCAGTGGGGTGTCTAGAGCTGGAAGGAGGTTGGGGGGAAATGTGGGGAAAACTGCTAAGGAGTATATGTTTTATTTTGGGGTTAATGAAAATGTACTCAACTTAAGATTGCGATGGAGTTTCACAATTGTGTGACTATACTAAAATCCATTTAATTTTACACTTTAAATAGGTGAACTTTATGGTATGTGCTTTATATTCAATTAAGATGTTAAACATTTTTCTTGTGAAGAGTACTATTCAAGAGCTTATGGGATAGCATGATAGATGGTAAGGTGAAGCTTTGGAAAACTTTAGGTATTAACTGTGCTTTTTCTGTTCCTCATTAGTCCAGTTAAACAGTAAATCATATATACCTTAGCCAGCCCCTTGAATTTCTGTATTTCTTTTCCTAACCTTAAGAGCAGGATCAAGATTACCAAGTGTGGGATTTCCGAATCATTTTGAGCCATCTTACCAGTGAGCAGCTCTATCCATGTCTGGACAGTTTCCGTGGGTTCAGTAGCTTTGATGTGTTTGAGAGTTTCATCCAGTAAAACATCACCCGTTGGGCTGTCTGACTTCAGCAGTACCTTTCAGGAAAGAAGAAACAAGGGGCCCTGGTTCATTCACTTCATTTACATTAACATCTTTCAATATTCCATATATACATTATTGGTTAAATGCTGTAAGAAATGCAAAGCAGCATAATACACTATGTCTGTTCTCAAGAAGTTGCAACATCTGGTACGGGGTGATAGTGGCGAGACAAAATAGCATTTGAAGTGGGCCCTAGTGACAAACTGGATGTAAATGATCATGGAGAAAAGATTTGATAATAACTCTTCGAGTCTGTTAAAACCTACTTGTAAAACTATTAATGAAGATAAGAAAATCAGGAAAAGAAGCCCAGTTTGGGGGAAAAGTTTGGTTTTAAGTGATATAGGATAGCCAAGTGGAAATGCCTAGCCAATAATAGTTGAATACGTTGCTGGGGCTGGAAAAAGAAGATAGGCCTAAGATTTAGTAGTTAGTATTATGGAGTTAACAGATGAAGCTGTGAAGGATAGAAGTTATGCAAAGGGATACAAACTGAGACACAGATGTTAAGGAATGAAGAAGTAAAGGAAATAGGTTACATCCACATAAGCAAGAGAATGAAATATAACAGGCCAAGAATGAAGAAAGTTTCAAGTAGGAGAGGGTGGTCAAAAGTGTCAAATGTTACACATAGGTTAAAAGAGAAAAATACATACTGAAAAGAAGCTGGTGATCCCTAAGAATGTGGTTTTAGTGCTAAATATGCCAAGTATCACAGTGTAGTTGTGAGTAGAAAAAAAGAGTAAGAAGGAGACGGGAGTATGGCTCACATACTGCAGAGGACTTGCAGTAAATGCGAGGGGAGGAACTGAATGGTTTATCTGCAGATGACCAGAGTTCAGCAAAGACTGTACCTGGCCCGCATGTGTGCATCCTCCTATAGACTCTATTTCATGTTATAGCTATAGCTAGAGAGGGAGAATTATCAACAGCATCCTAAATGTGATTTTCCTGCATAAAAAAGAAAGACAAATACATGAAATTCTTGTAACTCTTTAGACTATGGACCCTTGGATTTCTCCGTCTGATATAGAATTAAATCTATTAGACAATGGGGCAGCTGAGTCAGTGATATTTATCTTGTCCCACTGTTCAAATCTTTCTATTCATTTCTCCAAAATGGACCACTGGCATCTGCCCTTTCATAAGCTCAGAGAATGTTCACAGAGGATGCTGCACCTTTCTGTCCAGTAGCCGCTTCTTACGCATGGTAGGAGGTTCCAAATAGATTCGACCCCGCATGGCCAACTCTATCAGGATGCCCCCTCGAAGGCCAGATGATATGCAGTCATTCCAGAAAGATGTGTAACCCTATAAAAGGGGACAAGAGAAGAGAAAGAATGCTCTGAAAGGGATATGGACTTGCAGCAAGTACCCTATGAATGGCACACTTTGTTGTGATACTTGTTTCACATCATATTACATGAATGCAAAGCACAGAATAAAAGAATCTCTTTAGCATCCTTAATCTACCACCCCACCAATATGATTTTCTGTCTGACTTTAAGTTCTTTGTTTATTTGGCTGTTTATTAATAATTGGCATGTCAAATTTTTTTAAAGTTTATTTTTATTGGTAACAGTTTTACAGATGTCCCCATGTCCCCCACTTTGTCTGCCTCTACCTATCCCCTACCCCCTTCCCTCTGGCCATCGCCACACTGTTTTCTGGGTCTGTGGGTTATGCATACATGCTCCTTGGCTAATCCCGTCTTCGTCTTTCATCCAGTCCTGGCATGTCAAATTTTAATTTTTGAGAAGAATTTTGGTTTCTTTAAGATCTATTTCCACAGCTCTCTAAATTTCAGAGCAGGATACAAATGGGTCAAGTAGAAAAATGTACAAACCATTTGAGGATTTTACTCCTCCAAGATATATATTGATAATACAAGCTATTTTGATGGGTGGTATAGTTGAAACCCAGCTCTGCCACTGACAAGTTAAGTGCCTTGGGTATGTGGCTTAATCCTTCTCAAGTGCAACGTCCCCTTCTGTAAAATGAGGACACTAATATCTATCTTTGTGAGCTTGCTGCGAGGAACAAGTGAGATGTTATATACAAGAAAGCTCTTTTACAGGGCCTGGCATACAGTAGGCACTTACATGTTAGTTCCCCTTCCCTAGGTGCTATAGAGGACACAAAGACATGTAAGAAATAGCCACTGTCTTGAAGAGCTGAAAATCTAACTGGAAAGACCACGCAAACTTCAGGGAAGTCCTGTTACAATATAAATTTAATAAAAGCTCAGTTGTAAAAGCAGAAGAGACAGGCATAAATGAATCTTGTAAGTCTGGTTTAGAGTGTAATGTCCAAAACTTTTGGAGTCTCTGGGCCACACTGCAAGAGAAAGAGTTGTTTTGGGCCACACCTTAAATACATAAACACTAATGAAAACTGATGAGCGATAAAGGTTTTAAGTAAATTTACGATTTTGTGTTGGGCCACATTCATAGCCATCCTGGGTTGCTTGCTGGACACCACTGGATGATAGTTTTCCAAATTATAAGTCACTTTTGGGCTAGAGTAGCCAGGAGCTCTTATGGGACCGGAGCTGGGATTTGAGAATTAGGTTGAATCTGACAGAGAATTTGGCAAATTCCACCTATTCTTCAGAGGGCATTTTGAATTAAAGTGTCAAGAAAGGAGATCTCAAATATGTTTGCAGATCTAATTCAAGGATTTAAAGAGATATCCTGAGCTAAATTGTTTGGGGCCAGTTGGCTGGAAAGCCTTGATGCTTTGAACTTTCTACTGAAAGGCAGTACTGAATCTTGAGGACTCTGAGCAAGGAGTTATGACTAACACAATGAACACTCACCAGAGCTGTTCAACACTCTTTGGGTGTAGATCCCCTCTCACTGAAGAGAAGCTGCGTAAGATGTTGGCAGGGATGGGCTAGTATGGCTTTAAAGCAACCCCAAAACTAAATCACTAGTAATAGCGGTAAGAAATTTTTTATTAAACATTTTTAAATTCTACCTTTCCTCTTTATTGCTTTGGAAATTATACACTCACTTTTCTTCAGGAAAATTATTCTTGACATTTTAACATGCATGACAAATTAAAATTAATATAAGATCTATTTTTAAAATGAATTAGTATATTAACCACTCTCCTACTTGACCAATATTTTATCTTTTTTTAACCTCACAAATTAGACATGGTTAGCAGCATCATTACTTTATACAGGTAGCACTTGTTTAGGTTTACTTAGATGCTTACCAATTTCCTTGCTCACCACTGCTTCTTGAATCTCAGAGCTCCTTTCTGGTACCATTTTCCTTCTTCCTAAAGTAGAATTTCCTTAAGTGAAAGTCTGTTGGAGGTAAACTCCACTTTGTTTATCTGAAATGTCTTTATTTTACCATTGTTATTGAAAGATAGTTTCTCTGGATATAAAATTCTAGCTTGATAGTTTTCTCTATCACATTAAAGATATTATGTCCTTCTCTTCTAGCTTCCATTGTGCAAATGAGAAGTCTATCATTCTTATTGCTTGTGGTTTTTGTGGGCGATTTGCCTTTTTTCTTTGGTTCTTTTAAGATCTTCTCCCTTGGTATTTGCAGTTTGACTACAACATGACTGTGTGTGAATTTACTTATCCTATTTGGGATATGCTTCCTATATTTATAGGTTCACTTCTTGGTTCTTAAAAATTCTCAGTTCTTACCTCTAAATTTTTTTGCTTTCCTCTATTCTTTCCTTCTGGGATTTCAGTCTTTCTTATTGTAGCCCCGCTCCCCCCATCTCTTTTAACCTATCTTTTATATTTTCCATTTCCTTTGTCTCTAGATTGCTTTCTGAAGAGGCATTTCATATCTGGCTTGCAATTTACTTTCACCATCTAAATCTAATATGTTAAACCAACCCTGAGATTTTTTATTTCAACTATTTTTTATTTCTAAAAGTCTATGTAGTTATTTCCCACATTTGTCTGGTCATTTGTGATCATTTCATTTTGTTGTAAACTTGACTCATTTCTTTAAAAAATGTCACAGATATTTTATACTGTCTGATTTGAGATCCTTGAATGCCTATTATTTGTTATTTCTCCTGATTCTTTCTCATGGGTGTTTGATTCTTCATATGCTTGATATTTGATTAAGAGGTCCATATTTAGTTTTTTGTGAATCTTCCAGATTGTGGAAACCTAAATTAAGGATGTCTTTCTCCAGAGAGGAAGATCTGCATTTGCTTCTGCTGAGAGTTGGGCACGGGAGGTTTGGGGGAAGGCCACACACTGGGATCACATTTACACCTAGCTTCCTGCTTTTATCTCAACCCCAAGGTTTATTCCTAACCACCAAATTCCTGAATCTCTGGATTGATTTGTCAATTTGCCCCCAGGTCAAATTAGTTTTTTATTGCTTACCTCTAATATTTTAATTTTGGTGTTTGTTTGGGGGCCCAAAAGATTCCCTTTACTTTCCAAGAGCACAATGATGCATTAAAAATTAGGTTTACTCAAGACAACATGTGACCTATATATGCGAGAGGTAGGGGTTTTCCAATTCCATTTTCCCCCTAGACAGGATGATCTTTAAGCTCAAATCTAATTATATAACTCCTTTCTCCTCTGCTTAGAAATCTTTCAAATGCTCCTCTCACAGTCAAGGCCAAATTCCTTAGTATAGCACTCAATCCAGGAGCCTGCTTAATATTCTTTCTGGCCTCTTCCCCCTAGAAGGCTATGCTCTAGCTTTCCAAAACTTAAGTACTCTTAACACATCCTTTTTGCCTACTGGCCTTTGCACACCATGTTCTTTCCCTCTAGAAGAACCAATACTCTTCTTTCTCCAACTCCTCCTTGTTTTTAAGGATACAGTACAGAGCTCACATCCTCCACTCCACTCTCTGGGTTGGGCATCTCACCTGGGTGTGCCTCTGTATATATACTTCTCCCTTATCATTTATCACACCACACTGCAATCAACTGTTTGCCCTCAGCAGACTGTGCATACATTTCTTAAGGAGAGAATATCTGACTTATACATAGTATTTTTCATTAAATGTTTCTTGAAAGCATAAATTTGACTGAAGTATATTAACCTGGTAAAAGCTCAGCTTGAACCATGAACATTCCTACACATATCCACATTTCCCAAGGGTCAGATTTTACAGCAAAAGCTGGGATTATTTCCCTCCACTGTCTGCCTCATAACTACTTCAAGAGTTATATTTATAACTCCTCTTTAAGGACAAAATAAGCTTTTTTTTAAATTAATACTTGGTTTTATACAACTTAGCTGCCTAATTGAGGTTAAACTATAACTTATATCACAATATATAATTTACTTAGGCATACCTTTTATATAATCCTGTTGACTATAACTTCCAACAGGTGTGCAAACATTTCAGCCAGTATTAAGGCAATTAGAAGGAAGTTTTCCCATTTCTTCCTATCTATATAGTTCCTGTTTCAGCGACAGTGATGTCAGATTGTCAACAGAACTATGAGAAGCATGTAAATAAAGAAACAATGGAAGTCTCCATTGAGACTAGGATGTAGAAACTGTGTATTTTTGAATATTACTCTTTCCCATCACAGTAGCTCATGATATACAAAACTCTTCAAAGGAGTCTTTAAGCTTTATTTTTATTGTCATATACCATAATGGAAAAAATACAAAAGTACACATGTCGAGTTTTTAAAAATAATTATAAATCTAAGGAGTATTTCCCTCTAAATATATCTAGCTGCCTCAGTGAATTCTCAAACAATTTATAATAAAGATTCTGTGTTAAAGGGCCAATGCTTTAGTATGCAGGATGATCTAGCATATACATCCCAAAGTTCACCATTCAGTCATTGAATTTAATTACTTCATATACATAAGGGGAAAGAGGAGGAGAAAAATTTTAGGGTCTACTAAAACAAAAGGAATCACACATTCCCTCATAAATAATAGAATCTTGGAGGATTGGCAGAATAAGATCTTTGGATAGTGGATTTTGTTTTGTCTTGATTATAAAAGTAATATATGATTATAAAAAAAGGGAAAAAAGGATATTATAGAAATGTATAAATTAGAAAGTGAGTGTCTCCTATAATTTTATCCCTTCCAAATAAAAGTTTAGTAGGTATTTCTGATAGTTCATATTCATATTCTATTACATATTTCTTAATATTATTTATACAAATAAAATCATTCAAAGTGGCAACTTTTCATTTACCCATTATTTTGGATACCTTTCCACATCTGTAAATACTGATTTACTTCCTTCATTGTAACAGCTGCATAGTATTATATTTTATTATTTACTTATTTATTGGTAGTTTATCCATGTTTTAAAATACTGTTTTATTGATTATGCTATTACATTGTCCCAATTTTCCCCCTTTCCCACCTCCACCTAGCACCCCCCACTCCCTCAGGCAATCCCCACACCTTTGTTCATGCTCATGTGTCATGCATATAAGTTCTTTGGCTACTCCATTTCTAATACTTTAAATCCCCATGGTTATTCTGTAACTACCTATTTGTATTTTTTAATTCCCTCACATCTTCATCCATTCTCCTATACTTCCTCCCATCTGGTAATCATCAAAACGCTCTCTGTACCCATGATTCTATCTCTGTTCTTACTGATTGATTACAGTTTTTTTTAGCAATCTGTTCTTATTGATTACAAAGTTGACAGATTGTATTTATTGCCATTTTATTTTTCATAGTTTTGATTTTTTTTTCTTAAATAAGTCCCTTTAACATTTCATATAATAATAGTTTGGTGATGATGAACTCCTTTAGTTTTTCTCTTGTCTGGGAGGTTCTTTATCTGCCCTTCGATTCTGTATTTTGTCGTGTATAATGTGCATTTTTTGCCCAAATTCTTGAGGGAAAATAAGGATGCATATTATACTTGGGTATAATGATTACATACCCTGGGTATAATAATGGGCACAACAATCCTGTGTATAATGCGCACAAAAACTTGAGTGCATATTATATATGGCAAATTATGGCTTTGCTGGGTGCAGCAATCTTGGCTGTATGTTACCGCATGTCATCACTTTGAATATTTCTTACCAGTCCCTTCTAGCCTGCAAACGTCTTTTGAGAAATCAGCTGACAGTCTTATGGGAACTCCCCTGCAGGTAACTAACTGCTTTTCTTTTGCTGCTTTTAAGATTCTCTCTTTATCTTTAAGCTTTGGCATTTTAATTCTGAAGTGTCTTGGAGTGGGCCTCTTTGTATTCATCTTGTTTTGGACTCTCTGTACTTCCTAGACTTGCATGTATATTTTGTTTCCTTCATCAAATTAGGACATTTTCCTTCATTATTTTTTCAAATAGATTTCCAATGTCTTGCTTTTTCTCTTCTCCTTCTGACACCCCTATGGTGCAAATATTGAAATGCCTAAAGTTGTCCCAGAGGCTATTTACACTATCCTCATTTTTTTTTCTTGTTCTGATTGGTTGTTTTTTGCCTCCTTATGTTCCCAATCACTGATTTAATTCTTGGCCTCATCTACTGTATTATTGTTTCCCTGTAAATTGTTTTTTATTTCAATTAGGGTATCCTTCATTTCTGACTGGACCTTTTATATGCTGTTGAGGTCCTCACTAAGTTCCTTGAGCATCCTTATAACCAGTGTTTTTAACTCTGCATCTGATAGATAGCTTATCTCCATTTCATTTAGTTCTTTTCTGGGGTTTTGATCTGTTCTTTGATTTGGGACATGTTTCTTTGTCTCCTCATTTTGACAGCCTTCCTGTGTTTGTTTCTATGCATTAGGTAGAGCTGCTATGACTCCCTGTCTTGATAGCATGGCCTAATGTAGTAGGTGTCCTGTAGGGTCCAGTGGCATAGCATCCCCTACCACCCAAGCTGGGTACTCAAGGTGTGCCGTCCACGTGGGCTGAGTACGCTCTCCCCTTGTAGTTGAGCCTTGATTGCTGTCTACAGGTCAATGGGAGGGATTTACCCAGGCTAGTCAGCTGCAAGGACCGGCTGTGACCATTGACCACCAACCTCTGTTCTTTCCTCTGTGGAGAATCAGTTGTGCAAGGGCAGGGTGGTGTTATTCTGACATGGTCTGTAGCTGTCCACTAGGTGAGTTGGCTCTGGAGTTTCCTGGATGGTTCAGGCCAAGGTCAGCCCTCACCTGTATTTTGCCTAGAGCTACCCTGCAAGAGCCACAAAGCAATCTCCATATGGCTGCTACCTGTGCTGGGCTTGGAGGTTCCCAGGTGAAGCCAAGCCATGAACCTAAACTAGCTGCTGCTAGTGCTGAGCCTGGGGCCACTTAGCAAGAGGTATGGAGGCTGGGTTCTGTGGGCTCACTGAGGCAGACAGTTCTTGCTTGAGAGAATTTAGAAAGTTGTGAAGCATGAGCTTAGATCAGCCATTCATATGGAAAAGCCACTGTTAACAGTGAGTGAGCCATAAGTTGGGTGGGGTGGAGCCTCAGGGGATCTCTAGGGCAGACCAAACAGTGTCAGTCAGGTTGGTGGAGTCATAGATATGGCACCCACCTGCCAGCTCTGGGGCTATGGGGGCAGGGCTCAGAAATGTACAGTGGCCTTTGTCTGCCTTTCTGTCTTAGAGAAAGCTGTCCCCCAGCTCTCACCTTGCTGCAAAAACTTCAGTTCCTCTCTGTATGCTACTGGCATCTTTTTTGCTGCTACCCTGGTGCTGCAGCTCAGAGGGAGTGAGTCTGAGTAAGTATGTGTGTGGGTTCTTTAAGGGGAAGTTTCCTCCACTGAGTTAATCCACCAGTGGTTTTTGCAGCCAGAAGTTATGGGGACTTATCTTCCTGGCACTGGAACTCTGGTCTGGGGTCCGGGTGTGGGGCTGTGTTCCTTGAGCCCCAGATATCCCTTTTGAATTTTTCTCCAGCATCTGTGGGTGTGGAACCAGCCTGCTCAGCATCTCTGCATCTATACCCTTCCTACCAGTCTGGATGGATGTGGTCTCATTAATTCCGTAGTTATCAGACTTCCATTCAACTCGATATTTGACAGTTCTGAGTGATGGCTGTTCTATACTTTATTTTATTACATATATATATATATATTTTTGAGAGACTTCATTTTGTTGTTCTACTTATTCATGCCTTCATTGGTTGTTTCTTGTATGTGCCCTGTCTGGGGATCGAACACAGAACCTTGGCATATGGGGACAATGCTCTAACAGCCTGAGCTACCCCAGGGCCTTGTTCTATAGTTTACTTAATTGTATTTTATTATATTATTTATTTTTAGAGAGTGGTGCAGGCAGGGAGAAAGAGAAGGAGAGAAACATCAACGTACAAAAGAAACACTGATCAGTTGCCTCTTGCACGCCCTCATCTGAGGCCCATATCTGGCCTGTAACCTCAGCATGTGCCCTGACTGGGAATTGAACTGGCGACCCTTTGGTTCACAGACCAGTGCTCAACCCACGAGCACACCAGCTAGGGCTACACCTCCATCTTAACTAGAAGTCAGTATGGTATATATTTTTTTAATTAAAAAATATTTTATTTGTTTTCAGAGAGAGGAGAAGTGAGGGAGAAAAAGAGGGAGAAAAACATCGATGGATGCCTCTTGTTCATCCCCAAGTGGGGACCTGGCCTGCAACCCAGGCATGTGCCCTGACAGGGAATAAAACTGGCAAACCTTTCAGTTTGCAGGATGAAATCTAACTCACTGAGTTACACCAGTCAGGGCTAGAAAAAATTTTTGAGTCAAAGATCATACATATTTAAATCTTTGATAATGTTATTTTGCTCTTGTAAAAGGCTGAACAATGAGATTTCAATAAATTCTGATACTCAATACTTTATGATGAATTTCTGCCTAGTGAATTATCCCTTATTTGAACTTCCTTGAAGACAAACCTTAAAAAAACTCTGAAAGTTAAAAAACTTAAAGTTGTCTGCTTGGGATAAAAAGAGGAAAAAAGCTAAGAAACTTAAAGTATCATTAAAAACTATGCTTATAAGGAGTTTTTAAAAATAGTATTAGAAAAGTCTTCTGATAAATGAAAAACAGCCATATACACAATTGTGTATTTGAGGTTATCACAACTATGTAAAAAAGTTTAAAAATGGTTTTCTAATTTTTCCAAAATATTTACACTAAGTCAATATAACTTGATCAGGAAAAAAAATCAGAAAAAAGCCTCTCCCATCTCCCCAAATTTAAATTCGACATTAAAACTGCTTCACTTTCCATGAGAGAAGGATTCTTACTGTGTCATCTAGAAGCCTTTCTACATTGCCAGTTCCAGAGCCAAATGTCTGAAGATCATTGTAATCTCCAGGGGTTATACAAAATTATACAAGAAAAAGAATTATACAGGCAAAACAAATTTTATTTTACTTTTTTCCTCTGAAAAATTACTTTAATAAGAGTTACTATACTGTTTTCCTTTCAAGTGCTCTATTGGAAGTGTTCCAGGATTTGCTCTAAATTTCTCTTGTGTAAATTAATATAATTCATTACTAGAATTAATATTTCCATGTTCACATAGCTAGGAGACATTTTATAGAAGAGATTAAGCATTATAAGCTTACTCTGTTATTCATAATGGGGAATTATGAGCAGCAACCTGAATGTTATTCTGGTTTAACAGATGATTTCAGCATGGCTGGGAAGGGTGTATTATAAACCTAAACAAATGGACAAAATTTCTCAATAAACTACATGAAGATTATATCCTCTCGGGCTTATTCAGGAAGTTGAGTAGAAAGATGCAAAACTAGTTATAATGATTAATTTATTAGTTTTCTCAGGGCCTCCAGTTGAATTTTTCCTCTTAAGATAAGCCATTATCAAAAGTTCAGAAAGTAAAAACAATATAGTAATTAATACCTTATCAATGAAAAAGAAATCCAAAATAAAGGAAAGAAACTGGTAATCTTTGAATATTCCTACATAAACTTTAAATCTCATTCTGGCCAGTAAAAATATCCTCAATTTTTTTAGTCTAAAAAATTTAAAAGTGATTGTAGCACCAAACACAGTAACTTATATGCCTTTCTTTTTCCACAGTCTGTTACTTAGGAGAAAATGGAGCTTTCATTGTTACACATTATCCAAAGAGAAGAAATAGTTGAGAAGAGGCTGGGGAGGGTGAAAAACCTGGAAGTCAGTCTAGGGCTCTAAATCTATTTCCCTACAACTCCTCAAATGATTTAAAATAGAGTTAGAAACACCTAAAGACAATGACAATATGCTTAAACTTCAGAAGACAAAAAGTAGGTAAATGCAAATACATCTTTTGTTTTCAAATAGCTTTTTCTCTCTGATTAAATAGCATAATTTATTTCAGAAAATTTGGAAGAAAAGAATAAAAAATTACTCATAAATTCTATCATTCTATTATTCATTTGGTATCTGTAAAACCAGATTTTTCTTTATGCATACAATACACCTAGCTTCTCACCTACCCACCAATTCCTCCATCTGTTTCTTTCCCAGCCTCAATTTGGGGCTTTTTTTCATAGAAAAGCAGCGTGTGAGAATTATAGAATATTATGTATATATACATTATAAACTTTTATAAAATATTGCAGAGTAGAGGTAAAAGAAACTGAGAATGGTAATTTCATCATTTATAACAGGAAGTAAATTGGATTATCATGTAAAATGGAATATTGTAGTCAAGAAAACATGATCCCAACACCTCAAGAAATATTTTTTTGGTTTAAATTTCCAAACATACACAAAGTAGAGAGATTGTGAATCTTTAGGCTTCCACCCCCAACCCCCGGTTTTGTCCATGTGTCCTTCATAGTAGTTCCTGATAACCCTTCTCCCCACTGTCCCCTCCCCCTCCCCTTTGGCTACTGTTAGATTGTTCTTAATTTCAATGACTCTGGTTATATATTGTTTGCTTTTTTCTTTTGTTGATTAGGTTCCATTAACTAAATATTTCTATTTGGACAATATTTAACCGACTTTTTACTACCCATTTTTAAATTATACATTTATAGCCCTGGCTGGCGTAGCTCAGTGGATTGAGTGCTGGGCCTATGAACCCCAAAAGTGTCACCAGGTTTGATTCCCTGGCCAGGGCACATGCTTGGGTTGCAGGGTATGCCAGAACCCCACAGATCAACTGTATCATTGATGTTTGTCTCTCTCTCTCTTTTCTCTCTCCCTCCCTTCCCTCTCTAAAAATAAATAAATAAAATCTTAAAAAAATATATATATATACATTTATATGGTTATTATTTTTATGGAGATATAATTCTTATTTCTTATGTTAGTTCCAGGTGTACAACATAATGATTCTATATATATGTATGTTGTGAAATGATCACCACAGTAAGTCTAGTTAACATCCACCACCACATACAGCTACAAACTTTCTTTGCAGTAAGAACTTTTAAGATCTGTCCCTCAGCATCTTTCAAATATACACTACAGTGTTATTAACTATAGTCATCATGTTAAATACTATATACATAGGGCTTTTTAATAATAAACTTATAAGTTTGTACCTTCTGATCAACTTCACTCATTATACTCCACCCCGACTTCCTGAAACCACCAATCAATGTTCTCTGTATCTATGAGTTCAGTTTTCTTTTTTTTATTTCACATATAAGAGAGATCGTATGGTATTTATCTTTCTTTTATTTCATTTTGGTTATTATTTACTCAACATTTATATGTGTCAGGCTCCATGTTAAACATTTCATATAAGTAATTTAATTTAAATTTTTTTAATTTATTTTTAGAGAGGGAAGGGGGAGAGAGAGAGAGAGAAGCATCAATGTGCGGTTGCTGGGGGTCATGGCCTGCAACCTAGGCATGTGCCCTGACTGGGAATCGCATCTGCGATACCTGGTTCGCAGCCCGTACTCAATCCACTGAGCTACGCCAGCCAGGGCAGTAATTTGATTTAATTTTGACAATAGCACTATGAAGTCAATATTACTATTTCTATAAAATAAGTATAAAGAAAAAAATGTGAAAACTGAGAGCAGGTCATATATTTAGTACATGGTAGACTTTGGAATTGAACATAGATATGTCTGCTTCCAAAACCTGTGCTTTTAAACATTGCCTGTAAGAAAGCTAGAAAATATAGTAACTAAGTACATTAGAGATATAATGAATACAAGGGAATTTAGAGAATGGAAAGGTCACTGTTACATTTGTGATGGGCTTTGAAAAGAAAATATAGATTTTAAATTAAATAAACTATGGGAAAGATTACATGATGATCGAGGGTAGATGGCAGAATAGTAAATACCAAAAATCTGTCTTCCAACCTAGACAACTACAACAGCACAATCTGTCTGATGTAAATATTTTGGAACTCTGGAGTCTATTGAAGGCTTGCAACTTCCTGGAGAAGGTTTGGATGATAGTAAATTGCAATTAATTTCAGCTCATAGCTACTAAAGGGCTACCAAAACCCCTTCCCCTAGCCCCATGGCAGGCAGCTATGCATGTGTTCCTGAGGCAGTTTACATGCAGCTTCTGGGAGCCAGGGCAGGCAAAAGGACCCTGTCCTCCAAACATCAAGGACCTGTATTCTGATCACTGATTTCTGCTTCTGATCATGGAGGTGCAGACAGAGACCACTGTTGAAGGTCCACAGTTGTTGCAAGCCCTTTCCACTCAGGCTGAAGTGATTTCCAGGTGATTTAAAGGGCTCATGATCTTTTCCTCCCATTCATTTTCCTTTGTCCTCTTTTGGGAGCCAAACACCAAAAAGTAGGACATTGAAAAGCAACTGTATATATAGGGGAAATTAGAATGTCACTGCAAATGGCAAGGAAAGATACCAGTTCAGAAAAACACTTGTGAGAAGACCTTAAGTTTACACCATAGGCTGATATTTGGCACAGAGACAGCCTAAAAAAAACCCCAAAAAAAGCATTACGAGCCCTGGATAAGTGGCTCAGATAGTTGGAGCATCATCCGGTACACCAAAATGATGTGGGTTCAATTCTTGGTCAGGGCACATATCTAGGTTGTGGGTTTGATCCCACTTGGGGCACATGTGGGAGGCTACTGATGGATGTTTTTCTCACACTGATATTTCTCTCTCTCTCCCTTCCTTCTCTAAGCATATCCTTGAGTGAGGATAAAAAAAAGTCATAGATATGACTTGAAAAAAATAACATGCCAAATATAACTGCAGAACATAATCTTTTATTTTAACAGTTTTAGTTAAACTCCATGTGAAGGTATCCTAGCAGAGGAAATTCTTGAGGGTCACACTAAACAATGAACAATCCTGAATAATTCTCTTTGCTTAGCAAGAAATACAGAAGAATATGTGACACCGATTTTGCAAGCATGTCTGTTTTTGACTCCAGAGTCAGTTTGAGTATAAATTCCACAGCTTATTGGCCATTTAATCGTTTAACTTTGACTCCCTTAAAGAGAGGATATTTGCCTAGCAAGAAAGTGCAAATGTTTTGAAAACTCAAGTTATACAAACACACCATGTGAAGAAGACAAAAGAGATGAAATGGCTCACATCAAGTTTACAGGCTCAGTGGTTACAGTCAAACTCCACATTTAAGTGGGTTATTTTTGACATTATATCATTTGCAGGTATTTCAGAAAAGAACAGTGCGCATTAGAGGGCTGGAAGGTGTAGGGAAAGGCAGGCTCTTAATGAAATAGCTTAAACTATATTTTTCTATCATTAAAATAGGACTTTGGGCCTTTAAGTTTATTTCCTTTTGTACCAATAGCAAATAATTCTTTGGGGTTACATGACTGGATATAATAAAAAAAAGAAGTTATTTTTTAACAGTCTATGTTAATAAAAACCACAAAACCTGACAAACGAGTCCTTCTGATACACTTGCCCTATTCACACCTGTTAGCCGTAACTACTGACAAGAGATTTATTGTTCATTTTGTTCAATGAGGAAAATAAAAGGTTAGGTAGTGAATTAAATTCAACTTTTAGTTTTTTAATTTGAAGAAAATGTTTTAGGAGTTAGCAACTTTCAAAGAGTACCATTTTCTCCATTGATAGTCATTCACTGACACGTTGTGCACTAACTTACTGAATGACTTTTAAAAATTTATTGATTGGTTTGCGGAAAAATTTTTACCAGCTTTAAATCAGTTTGCATTTCCAATCTCCTACTGCTAATATGTTGGGAACTGTCCTGCCTGGTTTCTGAAGCAGTAACCCCCGGGCTAAGGCTGAGTAAAAAGACTGCAGGACCATAAGCCACTAAGGAGACAAAGCTTATCCTCCTGGCAGCCTCTGCCCCCTTTGCCTCACCCTGCTTGGCCCTGGGTGGATGACTGGTTAGCCAAAGATGGGTAAGATTCCTCAAGGGAGGGGCAACCTAAGACAGGCATGGTTGCCAAGGGGCCATCAGGGAAGGACTTAGGGGACTATAGAAAAGGGGTGATGGACCCTCACCCCTCAGCTCTGTCATAGCCTGAGTCCTCATTCTATCTGTAAGAAGTCTCCTGATCTCTTGGCTGCCTTACTTCCCCCACCTGACTTAAGCCTAAAACAATGCTGGAGGCAGGTGTGGCCCTGTGCTGGAACAGGTGGTTTCCTAGGCAATCAGGTCTAAGAAAGAATGCATAAAATCCTGTGAAACCTTCTTTGTTAAGAATGCCTTCAGTTTAAATGATAAGGGTGCAAGCATAAAATGAGTTTGTTTTCCAGATTTATGGCCCTTTGGTATCTGACCCTGACTCAGAATAAGTCCTCACAGTTCTCTGAATGTTATCTGTCCTTTGATCACTACTGCCTGACAGTGATTGATGATCTAGTCAGCCATAAGCCCAAATATAAGCCCTGTATTCCTATGTATAAGCCCTGTATTCCTATGTATAAGCCTTGTGTTCTTACGCAAATTAAACCCAATGAAAGCCCATTGAGGAACATGCTCAAGGCCCTTCTCCCTTGAGAGACTGGCCACCTTTCCTCCCCAAGAGATCAGGTCTTGGTAGACTTATTCTCATCTGTGGCAGCAGGGTGGGGAGGCTGGGGGGGCGGTGAGAGAGGTGGGGATGGCTCTTTGAGAAAGCTTTTCAAGAAAGGAAAGAGTGTTTAAAAACACTATCTATAAACTCAAAAGATTACCATCAAGTCAAAAGCATTAACAGCCTCGCTCCTCTTACAAGTAATTTAATAATAAAGACCATCATAAGGGGGAAATTTTAAATATACTAGCAATTTAATTAAAGCATTAATTGTCCACGAGCCAATGCTATCTATATATAGCACAATTCCTACCAGAGGCAATAATGACAAACAGGATCTTGATTTCAACAGGAAATAAATCTATTTTGTTTTGGTCAGACTGGAGCTCAAATTTAATTTCTCTTGGTTGAGGTCAATGTTATTAAACTGAGATAACATCTAATTTTAAGTGTACTTGAAAGGTTAGATTCAACATATATTTAAATTTCTTGATTATTTTTACAAGACAATGAAGCTTAATAGTTTAAAACCAGTCTGTGGCAGCTACTCCTCAGAAGAATCTTAAGAAAGGGATGACAGTAATACTCAACAAGCAATCTGACCATATGTCCTACTCTCATTCCTTTCTAGGCCTACAAATATTAATCTCTTGGTATTACCTTCTACTTACTTGCTTTTGAAACATATAATATTTTAAAATTATAGCATTGGGTTCTAAACAGAGACTCTTATGGGAATATTCAGCAAAAGTTCATTTAACTTTGGGACTTTGGGATACGAAAGTTTAACATTTAGGCTTTTTCTTTGACATGTCTCAAACTCAAACCATGTAAGCAAGAAATAATATGCATATCACGTATATTCAGAAATACAATGGAGCAAAACTATCACTCAGTCCTTAATTTGGACACAAAAATGAAATGAACTTTGCTGGTTTTATTCGGCTGAATCTCTTTTACTTCAAGGAAAAAGTCTGAATGTATCTTCCTGGCACTCAAAATCTTCCATACTCTGATCTAATATGCTGATTTGATCCTCATTGTTCTCCAAGAACACAAACTATTCACAGTCATTCTGGTTACTCAGTTATCTCCCAAACTCATCAAGTTCATGATACCTTTGCTTACTCAGGTTTCCTCATCCAGACTGTATTCTCTTCTCTCCATGTCTCTTAATCCTACCCACTCATTTTTTTTTTTAAAAACCTATGTATTCTTAAAAGCCATCTTGTTTTATTTGCTTGTTTTCCTCCCCAGATTAGTCCAACCCATGATGATCTTTCCTCCCTTCAACTCCCTTGGCTCATTGTTTTAACATGGGAACAACATGCTGTTTTTTACTTATTTAAAAATCTTTTGAATTGTGGAATATAATGCACACACAGAAGAGTATACAAAACATGAATTACCTTTATGTTAATATCCTGAAAGCTCCCACAAGTACAGAAACAGAAAATAGTACCTAGAAAACCCCATTATTCTCTTTTCTAATCACCAACACCCCTCTACTCTCTTGCCCACAAAAATGCAGGCACTGCCCTAACAACTACTGTAGTCCTTTTGCTGCTTTTCACTATAGTTTTACCATCTAACCCCAAATAGTATGGCTTTTTGAATTTCATATATGTAGAATCATACAATATGTATTTTTTTGTGTCTGGATTCCTTTACCAAACATTATATGAGAATTACACATGTTTTGTAACAATACTCATTTTCATTTTGAAAATATAGTCATTTAAATAAATAGACGATTCATTTTTATTCATTCCACTAACGAACCTTTGGGCTATTTAACTTTTAAGAAATACGCATATCTTGTGTCCCAAGCTAGAATGTAAATTTCTTGGGGACAGGAACCATATATTATTCTATTTTATATTTACTTCAGTATTTGCATAATGTTAAGCACATAATGGGTACCCAATCACACTGAATATTGATGAAATAAATCTATAAGTACTTTGGAAGATGAGAAGAAAATAGAGCTGGAAATGGATGTAACATTTTTAGAGATAATTATGTAAGTGACATTTTGGAAAAACTACTACTACTACTTCTTTAACATACCCAAAGATTTGAAACTCTCCAATTTATTTACACTTGAGGATTTAACCTTTCTTATTCTTCTTGAGAAAACTGAAAACTAAAAGTGTAATTTAGCATATTCAAAAATAAAATTAGAACAATTAAAAGTAATTAATTATTATCTGTCCATCTTTGTACATTATCTCACCAATATGTTGAGTATGCACTATGATTATACCTCTAAATAAGCATCTTTATTTTTTATTCTATTTCCTTAAGTTTATATCAACTATTATAAATACAGAAACACACAAAGACAAGTCCAAAGACAGTTTTTCTAAAGGACACAAACAAAAATTCTAATATCTAGCATCAGCAGGAAATTCATAATTTCTATTCAAAAATAAAAGAAATGAAGTAACTTTTCAGTTCTAATATGCTCTGCTTCTACGGTCAGTGACTGTTTCATTGGCACTGTATAAACATCTCAAAATAGTATTTATACCACCTAATCTTCAGACCTACTCTGACATTTTTTGTAGAGTTTCACTTATTCATTTATTTGACTTTTATAAAACTAGTGTCTCATCATCTTTCTCAGCAAAGAGGAAAATACACTTCCAGGCAAGATCTTCTGATAATATCTATGTCTTGGGCACGTATATACGGGCATGTCTCTAATATTAGGGTTTTTTTTTAATGAGCAAGTAATTAGAGATATACTTTTATCTCTATTAGAGATATACTTTTTTAGAAGACTTTATTTACTTATTTTCAGAGGGGAAGGGAGAGGGGGAGAAACATTGATATATGAGGGAAACATCAACTGGGTGCCTCTAACATGCCCCCCCAACTGGGGATCTGGCCTGCAACCCAGGCATGTGCCTTGGTGGGGAATTGAACTAGAGACCTTTCAGTTTGCAGGCCAGCGCTCAATCCACTGCGCCACACCAGCCAGGGCTCTAATATTGGTTTTAATAATACTCAGGCTATAACAAATCTTGTAAGTTTTGTTCAAGTTAGTAGTTTGACATGACAAAAAATAAAAAAGGGAAAAGTGGTAAAAAAATAAAATGTAAAGTCTAAGAAACAAGAGTACTCCCAAGTTCAAGAATGTATAAAAGAAGAGATATTAGATGTATCTCTTTTCTAGCAATTCATTTCTAGCTAAAGTCAATTATCAAAGCAAAACTGAGTATTTTTAAAATAGAAAGTAACATTTTAATTTGATTAAGCTTTCAAAACTGAGGTCAGTAATAAATATGCCTTTACTTATTTTTGTGTTTACTAAGGACTTTCTTGAAAAGGAAGTACATTGTTTGAAATATTACATTTATATAGCTTTATAACCTCTTTATGAGGGAAGAAAGTAATAGGAAAACACAATAAAAAGTTGGAAATGAAAGATAATGTATACAACTAGTAGAAAAGCTAAGAAAATATTAAGTTATATCATAAGACTTGCTATCTCAAGACTAATTCTATTATAGATGTTCTATCAACAGGGGAAAACTTAGAAAGAAAATGTTGAAATTAATTTAAAAATATTTTTTAAAATTAAAATAATCCTCTCCAAATGTTGATATTTCACTTCTAAAGATCCACAGAATGTTACTTCTTTATATCATAATAAACCTACCCACCATTTATCTTTGCAAAACAGCTAATCATACATGTTCTGTATCTTATCATGTAAGACTTTCTCTCCAAAGCTCAAGAAGACATCAATGTGTGTTCCCTCCATCTTAATTCATAAGAATTTATTTCAGCATCAGTCTCACTTGGGAAACTCTAAGTACAAAAACTTTACATTGTGTTATACCCTCTCTTGTATCCTTTATTTTGGAGTAATTTTGTAATTAAATTACACTTTAAGTAATCACACTGGATTTTACCCTCCACATATCAGCCACCTTTCAAAACTCTCCATTCCCTCCTCAGATGGCTACAGCATAATTCAAAGGCCAACTTAACATTAATGAAAATATTCTATTACTTTCTAAAAACATTCCAGTATTTAAGTCTTTAAGACAGCCTAGCCAACCCAACTATATTACCTCTTTATCTTTTAGTCCTAGGAGCAATACTTCTTCCATAAGGGTGAGGCGGATATCCTTAGAATCCCCAGAGTCTTCACTGTCTGGACTCCTGTCTTGATTAGTGTCTTCCTCACTTTCTACCTTCTTCTCAGAGTTCTTGCCTACTTCCATGCGACGGGTGCGGTGAGTTAAAGTGGTCATTCTGAACTGTTTCTGGAAGGATGATGAAAAATATCTACATGTGTACTTATGGAAATAAACACACATAGATACTCCTACATAACACAGTATCTTTCCAAAGTACATACCTTAAATACACGGAAGACACTGAAAGGAAATCAAATCAGTGATTTTAAAGACCAGTAGAAATGATCATTTTTAAAACTGTCGATTTCTTGTACATAATCTATAACCCAGGAGTGACTATCATTGTGACTCCTCTTTCCCAAAGTGGGTCCTCCTGAAGTTAAATAATATGGGACAGCAAATTGTGAGCACCCAGCCCTAAAGTACATATAATAATTTATATAGAACTTCTATAAACATTCAGTGGTACATTATAAAACATACACATAAAATAAAGTAAAAAATTTTAAAAATGAAATAGAAATACATGTTCTAATATTTTCTCCCCAAACCCTAGTGACTCTGTTCATGCATTCAAGAGATCACTAGTCTAGGGTATAATGCTTAAAACATCATGTGTAGTAATTCCACATAGCCAGAAAACTTTTATCTCTATCTCTAGGCTAACCATCTCACAAACAAAACAGCTGACAGCAAAAAATACTAGCAAGAGAATGTTAAAAGATTAGCAAATTCCTTCTCAATTACAAAATAAAAAATAAAAGCAAAGCACATGCCCTTTCATACCAAGCACTACAGTTGTTTTAAAAATCAAGAGAAATTGCACTATCTCTATGATAAACTTTACATTAGTTTATTTTGAGATAAATCTAAATGCCAGTTAATATACAATAAATATTTTAATCAGCAATTATTTAAAAGAATATATTTTGCAACATCAACAGAATGCATTCAAGAACCTCTGGGACAGGATCCAGTTCTATGTTCTCACGATTATTTCCCATTACTTCCAATTACGTACTGTGAACAAACCATTTCTCAAGCGACCCATGCCTTTCACCTCTGCTCCTCTGTACATGCTGGAGTTCTTTCTTTTCCCTTACTCCTTAAATTCTACCCATTCTTCAAAGGCCTATTGAGAACCTACTGCCAAGGCTTAAGTGAATCGCATTTTCCATTACCCATGTCCCATGTCCTGAAATTGGTCTCTCCCTCAGCTGTACTTCCACAAAACTTTATTTATACTTACTTACTTTAAAGTATTTACTACAGTCTTTCTTTTGAAATGGCTGTCGCTCAACTGTAAACTTCCTGAGGGCAGGGATTTTGTCTTCTTGGGTTTTTTTAATTCTCTGTAGCAACTAACACAATGCCTTTAACGTTGTAACTGCTTGATAAATATACACCGATTAAAAGGAACACTCAGAAATGCATGTGAACATTTAAAATATAAATGCAAATTAAGTGGCTTACAAAAGTCTGTACAGGGCTATATCTCAAATATAACTCTTGGTGGGAGGTGGAAAGTAGAGTGAAGGACGAAGAGAACCGTGAAATAAATAAAATGCTTAAGGGCACTAACCCTATCTGGCACTGTGAATAGGGCTTATTTCCTAAACCATTACAAGAAACTTTAAATTTTCGAGGGGGGGGGAGTAAAAGGGATTTTCTTTGAGAAATGAATTTCCCCCGAACATTTACTAGTTAAAAATCCTCTTTGAAAAAAGTCCCCAAAATTAAATAAATAAAAACCTCCCCTCTCCACATAAAATTAAAAAAAAAATTGTTTGGGTTTTTTTTTGGACGTTAGGAAATGTATTTCCCGGGTTGCTTACCTGACGTTACTCCTAGGTTACGACCGGATGGAGGCTGCAGCCTGTGCTCTACTTTAGAACATCTGTGTTCCACTCTTGGCCCCCCCAACCCTGTCCTAGTAGGTTAAAAACTTCCCAGTCACGGAGAGAGCGCAAACTTCCTGATCCTTCGCTGCAGAGAAGAAATAACACATCAGCTTCCTCGGGATCACTAGGCAACCTACCTTGGCGTTTCTTCATTGGACCAATAAGAAACCGCCAAGGTTGGGTCCAGCCAATTGGAGCTTATGAGGGGAGGCTCTCTCCAGCTATTGTGTTGCGATCCAGACAAACATCACAAAAAGGAGGCAGGTTTGGGTTCAACCTGACAGCTGGTCAATCCAATGGAGGAACCTCGGTAGAAGAGAGGAAAGAAGGCTGCGCTTCCCAACTCCGGAAAATCGGCCAATCCAAGCATTCAGTAAGCTAGCTCCAGCTGCCGATCTACAGAGGTTTCTGTTGGTCAGTCTCAGTGTGGTAGGTGTGTTACTATAGCAGTATATACTGGGACAATTAGGTGAGATGTGTTGGGATAAAATAAAGCTAATAATAAGTAAACATTTTAAAGTTGATTGTTTTTTACAATTAGGCTTATTCCTAAATATTCTGTTCCAAAAACACCTGATGTGGGTCAGTTTGTGGATGTTCACTTGATTTACATTAAACAGGATGGATACATTTCTACCAGGGAATGCATACCAACATTCTCTATTAGCACTCTATTAGCACTCGTTACTGGCAAATCCATGTATAATGCATGTTTTTATTTATTTTTAAAGATTTTATTTATTTATTTTTAGAGAGAAGGGAAGGGAGGGAGGAAGAGGAGAGAGACATCAATGTGTGGTTGCCTCTCGGGTCCCCCAACTGGGGACCTCATCTGCAACCCAAGCATGTGCCCTGACTGGGAATTGAACCCGCGGTCTTTTGGTTCACAGGCTGGCACTCAGTCCACTAAGCCACACCAGCCGGGGCTAATGCATGTTTTTAGAATATGTCTGCTGATGCCGCAAGAGGCAAGCAGACCTTTCCTTTTCTAAAGCAAAGGAAATGATCAAGGCTGGAATCAGGTCTCAGGCTTCTCACTAAAGGCACAGTATCTTTCACACTACCTCTCCAAAGTTCTAGGAAGTGTGCTCAACTCTTACAAAGTAACATCTACTGAAACGATCTCAAAATTAGTGCCCTGGGGAGAGGGGAGTATAGGGGACTAAATGGTAATGAAAAAAAAAATGTATTTAAAAAAAACAAAATAAAAAATTAGTGCCCAAACACTTTTTGCTAATTATATAAAAATTGGAAGTCATGAAAGAGTCTAGATGCTGAACAATATTTTATTTATGCTCTGCAAAATGCCAGACTTTAAAAATTAGTCATCATTTCATCTTGTAGTAAAAAAAAAATTTTAAAGGTAAAGCACCAATGTTTAATTGTACATTATATATTATCATTTCAATATACTATATCAAAGGACTGAAAGAAACCTGTTTTAATAACACAATTGCAAACAGCCAGTTAAATGGTATAGTTTTAACATAAGTAAAAAATGAATTCCTTACAAAATATAATACCAAAATAAACATTATTTGTTTCAAAAATGGCTTTAGAGGGCCTTAAAAATTAATGTAGGTTTAAAGGAAGTGTCCACCAAAATGGAAGAAGATAGATCAGTATTGAGTAGATAATGGACAGAACTTATTATGACACTGGTACTTTTGTTTTTATTCAAAAGTGCTCTTGGATTTGTCTTAGGTAAGATTAAAGATCACAATATGATAATCATTTTAGTTTACTAGCTGCTCAAAACTACATGTAAGTTTTCAGAAGTAGGGTAAACACACCTTAGAATAGTAATATAGTGCCCTTTTAATGTTGAGATGAACTTTGCAAACATGCTGAAGATAAATAATGTTTATATATGTTCCTTTGGTTCACTAAACTTTCTTCTTTTTGGCACTGACTCTTGACTAGCAGAATCAAAGTGATGAAGAACCTATCAAAAGAAAACAACTATTAAGAATAGATATTTTCCAGTTTAAATGTCTTTCATTTTAGATATTTTCATGTCTCTGAGGTTTCTTTTTTCTTTTTAAAATATAGCTAGCATACCTATTTCCTACTAAGATAGGTTACCTGGGTTCTTTAAAAATAGGGTAAATTTTATTACTGACATATTTAAATCATCTGATGGCTGCTGAAAGTATATACTTGCAAAGTATAAAGTCTTCATTAGGGTTGGAGTAGGAGTAGATAGAGTTAACATTATGCCCTCAAAATAGTAAAATATGTGGCGGGGATGAGAGGGTACAAAGATATTAAAATGAGCTGCAAATAGAGAAACATTCTACCTTGGCACAATGTAAGATTTAAGCCATGTTTTGTTTTTGTATCCCTGGTACTTAGCAGTACCTAATATATAGCTGGCATTCAATGCACAGTTTTGAAAGAGTGGGAGGTCAAACGAGGAAAATTCCTAATAAGATTCCCTGAGTTATTGAACTTTGATTCTTATGGAAGAAACTTACTAAGGATACAAACTGAATTACGATTTTATAGAAAAATATCAAGGCTTAATACACTGGGAAAAATTAAGGAATCTAATATATTAGTGAAATGTTGGATCATTCCGTTGCCTTCTTAAGATTTGTAAACTGATGATAGTATTAACCCACAATGTTTTTGAGATTACCTCTTTAACATTTGATTTTTAAAAATAGTTTTGAGTTTTCAGTGGCTTAATTTTAACCTACTACTACTAATAAAAATCCTAGGTGAAAAAGTACAAACGTTTATCTCAGAAATGACAAATACATTATCTCATTTAGTAAAATAAGGTTCCAAATAAAAACAACTGTTCCAGGATTTAGGTCAGGAAAGATTTTTTTCTCCTAAGGTTCTAGGAGGAAATGCTATATATATATATATATATATATTTTTTTTTAACTTTTTCTTCTTCTAAAGAGAGGGAGAGAAACATCAGTGTGTGATTGCCTCTTGTACACCCCATGCTGGGGACCTGACCTGCAGAGCAGGCATGTGCCCTGACTGGGAATTGAACCTGCAACCCTTTGGTTCACAGTTTGGCGCTCAATCCACTGAGCCACACCAGCCAGGGCGGAAATGCTATATTTTTAATAGCATTTGTGAATTTGGTAACTTATCTGTTTCTACTTAAAATTAAATAATCACTCTATTCAAAATAAGTAAGCCCTCTTAGTTACAGGAAAATAGAAAAGTAAACTTCTTGCCTCCTGGCCTCTGAGACAGAAATGACATTCAGAATATGTTCACTTACAAAAGAAAGATTTGTAGATTATCAAAATAAATTTAGGGATTTCAATATACATTGTTTCTTTGAAAAATAGACTAAAATAAATAATTCATCTCAAAGGTCACAGGTTGGAAAACTGATTTTTCTTTTGAGGCTCCCTAAAGCAAGCCCTCCAAGTATCCCCAGATCTTCCTGATGAAAGGCCATGTCCTGAGAAGGAGCCCTTTCTGCCCTCCTTCTCTAACGCTGGCTCTCCAGAGCTGGGCCGAGGCACCACAACTTAGGGAACATTAGCCACATTCCTCCTGTTCACCACAAACTGACTTGGCTTAGCTCTTCTGCAATGGACAGAACCTTTCCTCAGCAACAGAGGACTAGAAGTACCACGTTTTCCAGTGTTTTTGCATTTCCAGATTCACATTGTGCTCAGAGGGCTTTTAGGAAAAGTTTCCATCAGCATGCCCCAGTGCCCATTCATAGTACTTGCCGTTTTAGGCTGCTTCCTTGCCCTACATGCTGCCAAAGTTCCAATTAGACAGCATTACAAACACATTAGGTCAATGAAGAACTAAGAACCACAAAGTTGTTCAAATCTTCCCCTCCTTACCCCAAATACACAAACACGCAAAAGAATTCTTTTGATAAATTCAAGTTCCTCAACTGAGAGGTTGAAGCCTCTAGCGATTCTTCTAGCTCCAGGGCACACTAATGCTTCCAGATGTTTTCTCCTATTTCAATGTGGTATGGTTGTTCTGTGTTGAGAGCAGTGGGGGAAGGAGGGAGTCTTTTGCAGGGGCCCGGGACCCTGCTCTTCTGCCAGCTCTGGACACACATTCTCCATGGTCTTGTAAACCTCTCTCACCACCATTGTCAGCTCAACCATCTTGTGGAACTTGTCTTGGTCCCCATCGTAACTGAAGATCCCCACCACACTGACAGGACTGGCTTTGTTCAAACTGCTCCCCAGAGCTTTGCAGTTGACAGCAAACATGAAAGGAAATGTTCTATTCACAGGTGTAATCAATGACAGTGTGCTGGGTGTCATCCAACCCACCTTTTAACTGTATCTTCTCCCAGATGGGAAAGCTGACAACAAATTTCAACTTTTTGAGCCTCAAGTGCTGAGCACCTCCCTCAGCCCTAGCACAAGCCAGTGTTTGGTCTTGGCCTTGACAGGATCTTTCTGGTACATACAGTCTTGGAAACAAACCAGCTCTTCAGCAGATCCATAACACAGGTGTCAACCTCCACTGAGCACCTAGGTGCAGTAATCCCTGAATCTCCATTTGTGGATCTTGGGGTACCTGGCATCTTTGGGGACCAGGTAACAGTTCACTGCCTCCTTATGGATCTCAGCTCTCAGTGGCTCTTCTGGCTTGCTCTCTATAGCAGGAGTGGAGGACACTGATGCCTCTGTTTGCTCTGGGAGTCTGCTCGAGAGCCAGGTCATTACCATCATTCTCTACATCTTGCATATTATCACTTAATGGGCTCACAGTCTTTCTGGGAGACGCTGCTGCTTTCTCTCCTTCTGTTCTTTTAAAATAATCTTCTTCAATGAGGTTGGGTTCTTGGCCCTGGGACCTCCCTCTGCATCCCCTTCTTCATCAGGAGGGCACTGGAGTCTAAGGGGTTATGTGGGGTCTTCACCTGGCTGAAGTGGTGGCCCTTCTTCCCCAACATAGCCTCTTTAGAGAGTGCAGGAACTGCCTCAACGGAAAACACTGCTGGTATGGAGGACCACTTTGCACTCTAGAAGTGCTTCTTCTTTTCCAGTGCTGTCAGCATTACCCCCAAAGCCAACCATGCTAGAATCTGGCTCTTTTTTCCACTACTTTTAAAATTATTCAGTGGCTCTATTTAGATTGAAATTTTGATGACCCTACTCTGTCTGACTCTCCTTTCAGATGCAAATGCCAGACTGGGAAACTCCTTGGCATCTTCAATCCTTGGTGGTCTTGAACTATCAGGACTTTATATTTTAATTTAGACTATTCTTTTTATTCTTCCTTGAGGCTTTATTTTGCTCAAGATCACCACCTTGTGATGCTTTGGATTTTTTAGTTGACTGGAAAATGCGTTTCTCTCTGTTGTAGGAAGGATGTGAAGATAAAACTTGAGAAGATGATATGCTACCATTTTTAGGATAAAACAACCATCATCAAAGTTTATCACGGAAGTAACATTTCTAGGGGCTGGTGATGGTTATGCAGGTAAAGTCCGATGGACAACATAACCCATTGGCATCCAGGATAACTCTCTGGTACATGAAGAGGGATTGGTAGCAGCATTATCAATTACAAAGTCAGATTATTATTTTTCACCTCTGTTTCACCCTCTGTTGACAATGGAGCAGATTTTACCACTTCTCTCACAAGAGAAGTGTTCGTAGAGGCAGAGCATTAAAGGCCCACACTTGGGCTATTTTGGTGTCTCTAGTATCTCATTGTTCACTGCAACCTGCAGTTTAGGAAAATCCAATCTGGTAAATTCAAACTCAAGTTTGGAGGCAGGTCTACATTTTTCAATAATTCCAGGTTTTCTGTCCGTTCATTTATGGTACTATCTGATTTCAAATTAGTGTCAGCATGAATGGGCATATCATGTGGCCTTTTATTGATTTTATATCAGATGATATAGTTCTATCAGCCTTCTTACTGTCAAACTTGCTCATTGCACGTTTTTTTTTCTTAAATAGAGCTTTCATGTCTTATGGAAGAGAGCACATGTGCTCATACCATGGCTTCACCCTCTGAAAACCTTGGTAATGACTGGGTTGGTTATAATCATACTGGGAGTCAGGCCCTGGGCAAACATTTTATGTAGATTCCAGGGTATAAGAAGAATAGGCATACAGATGAAGAACCATCTAGAAGATACATATTGATGTGGAAATGTTGAAGCTCCAAAGGCCGTATCTTCGGGATAAAGTGTCTGCTAAGGCACTGGTAGTTCTTGAACGCAAAGCTGCACAGCTAGGAAACATGTGTGCTTCTGAAGACTCTAATCATGCCTCACTGAGCCCAGAAAATTTGGGGACAAACCATTTGAAATTGCTGACAACTTGATGCCCTCACCTGTGGGCTCCTGCAATCCCTCCAAAGATGCAGCTCAGAGGCAGACCGACCCTGGAGGATAGCTACTACCCTATCAGCAGGCTGGACAAGTGGGGAGCACCTTTACTTTTGATTTCCAGAAAGCTCAGATCAGATTTGTGGCCCAATTTTAGTTCTATAATAAATAAAGTGCCTGGAATATTCCTGTACTCTCATTTTTTCATTCTATTCTTATTTTCCTCACACTGGTTTTTATTTATTTTATAAATTCCTCCAACTACTTCAAATCATTCATGGAATTAGACATTAAATATTTACATGGAAAAATTAATAAACATAGTGAATCTTATTTTAAAATCACCCCATTTTTAAGAACCATATAGCGTTTTAAAAGATCTGGATATCAGAGCTCTCAGGTATATGCAGGAATATTATATTTATCATCTTAAATTTAATCCATAATAATGATACTCTGATACTTGACATTTTATTTGGTTTATATATTATCATAAGACTTACTTTTTTCCCCGATTCAAGTTGACTTCTCTTCCGATTTTCTTTAGAAGATTTTACTCGTTGATTTCCATTAACCTCCAAAAAGATAGAATAATTATTAATTGGTTATTTTGCAAAGACCAACACTTGATTTTTAACCATAAGTAACTATATAAAGTTTTTTAAAAAGTAGCTTTACTGAGATGTAATTCAGATACCATGAAATTCACCTATTTTTTTAAATGTACAATTTTATACTTTAAAATCACTGAAGTGTACAATTCAGTGATTTTAAAGTATATTCACAGGGTTATGCAACCATCACTGCAGTCAATTTTATAATATTTTCCTCACTCTAAATAGAAACACTAAATCCTTATAATTATCAATTATCTATTTCCCCCACTCTCCAACCAGCCCTACAACTTTCTGTCTCTATAGAAACCCCTATTCTAGATTTTCGTGTGAATGGAATCATATAATATGTGGACTTTTGTGACTGACTTCTTTCACTTAGCATTATGTTTTCAAGGTTCATCCAAGTTGTAGCATGTACTGATACTTCATTCTTTTTTATAGCTGCATAATATTCTACTATCTGTATTTTTGTTTATCCATTTGTCTGTTGATAAACATTTAGGTTTTATCCACATTTTGCCTACTGTGAAGAATACCATGTATTCGGTTTTAAAATGAATATTGAATGATGACAACTTATTAGCTATCATACTACTATTCTCTAAAAGGACATACTAATTTTCTGATACTTAAAATGTATTCTTCAGTGATAAATTCCTTAGTATATATACTATTAAATATTTTCATCTCTTGCCCTTTCCTAACCATAATTCAGTCATGATTCTCAAAATCAGGAGTACTTTGGCAGAGAAGTGAATTTATGCTCCCAAAGCATCCTAAAGTTATATAGGAAATTTTGCCTTTTAATGCTGGTTTTTCTCTATATATTATAAAAAAGGATACTCATTCTAAATAGAAGCTGCCTAGGAAGAACATTTTGCTGCTAGAGATACTAATTTTTGAAATTCTTTTATTTCTTACTTTCATTAGCATACTAGTTTGAAAGCTGTTTTCTGTCAGTGCTAACTTCCCATTAAGAATGTGGGGGTGGGGAAAGGACACCTAAAATGGCACTATAATCAGTGATGTGCTGGTAAATGTTTAACAACTGGTTCTCTGGGAAGAACAAATCCTGAGTTAAGGCATTTGCTGATACCCATGCTGTAAATATTCTCATCATATCCAATTTAAAGCTACCAACATCGTGTCACTGAATGAGGAGTTGAGAAGAAGTGTTCCCAAATACCACTGGAAGAGCGTGCTGTTTGTTTCCTATTTTTGGATATAGTATTTTGCATGTTTTACAGAATGCTTTTTCTTCACTGCAGAACTTTTTAGAATAACTTAAAGCTCCAAAATAAAATACAGATTTCTATTTAGTACAATTCATACCAAAAATAAAATAAAGTAGTGTCTGCTTTTTTACTTAAGAACATGAGATTCATTTTATACAATATATATACAAAACATTCATTTTTAATGTCTAATTAACAAGATAATCCATTTATAAGATAGAACATGGGAACATTTGGCATTTCTTTGGGAATCTAGGTAATGGTGTCACTTCTCAAAGCCTTTCCTGGATGTCCCTCTCTAAAGTACCTTCAATGAAATTAACCATTCTTTCTTCTGTGCCTCTATGTAGTCTCTTCAGACTGCTATATATCCCTTTATCACAGCTTGTGACTGCCAACTACTAAACATTTAGCTAAGAACAGGAACTATGTATTATTTTTGTTTTATATTATATTTATACTTATGACATAAAATATAACATAACTATGTTATAACTATGGGTTATATTTTCTAGTACCTAGTAAAGTACCTGACACATAATGGGTGCTTACTAAATATTGGTCCAATAAATAAAGTGTTCATAAGCAAAATAAACTCACATAGTGGGGAAATTATGAGGTTAGAATGGAAAACAAATCTAAAGACACTTACCACTTTATTCTGAAAGATTTTTCCACTTCTTGTTTTGCTTTCAGACATATCAAGTTTAGATGTTTTATTGACTAACTGCTCAACCTAGAAAATAATTACACAGAACATAAGAAAAGCTTCTCATATCACAATAATGGGGTTTAAAAATTCAATCACATAAAATTTAGGGTCTTGTTTATTGAAGTAATGAAACCAAGTGACACTTCAGTGTGACACTGTACACAACTGACCATTCACTTAGCTGAGAAAGTCCCAAATGATCACCACCAGGACGCTATTCTTCTAAAAGAGAAAAACTTTAGCCCACTCCCAGTGGAGAAGGGGCTGTGCAAAGGGGAACACTCATCATTACCATTTTCAAGTTCATTTTATCTAAATGTTACTTCTAGATTTTACTGTAAATAGAAAAAAAATGTTCTGCTCCAAGGCAATAAAAATGTATTATATACTCCATTTGCAAATACAAAGGGTATTGGATAATAATTGCTTAAGATTCTTTCTGTCTCTGAAATATTGAGATTCTATATACAGTATTTACATTTATTGCTAAACCCACCAATAATATACTTAAAACTTTCAACATATCCAGATTTTATTAATGAGCATTCTTAATACCTAATTTTCTTCTAAAAGACCTAGAATAAAGAAATCTGAGTAATAACTAAATAAACATATAATCAACAGTCTTTTGAAAAAAAAGTTAAAAGTGAGATGGAACTATCAAATTTATACCTGAGAACGAGAAGTTGAAAGATCTGGACTTTCTTTAGATCTCTTAATTTTATCTTCCTCATAAGCTAAACTTGGTTCTGTAAAAAACAAAAAAGTTAAAATGGTATAAAATTGAATTAGAAGTAAATTAATCTACATTTTCATTAACTTCATACCTCCAAGTTCAGAAGACCCAGGAGTTTTTTTCTGCTGTTCCATGTTCATTTCAATGTCAAAACCATCCTACATAATTACGTGAAGAAAAAAAATGAACACATTTCAAAAAGAAACTAAAACAACTTGGTAGATGTATTGATGAACAAATTTCTTTTCTTTGAAGGTTAAATATAACATAAATATACAACTACCCAAAGCTGGCTAGAAAGAAAGCAGTCCTGTAATTACTATTATAAGGCAACTTATTTATTCCAATAAAGTATAAAATACTACTTTACTTTTCTGGATTGCTTTAAGGACAAATGATAAAAATATACAACTTTCTCAAAATATATGATGGACCCTTAGATCCACCATAACCCTTAGATCTTACTATTGTTTGAGGACATTGAATTAAACAGGTTCACACAACAAGCTGCCACTTCTATAGTTCTGAAATTTCCACACAGATGTTAGCATACACTCTGAATATGATCCCAAACTCTTCAGGGAGTTAGTTAAGGATAAGATTAGTCATGGTAGAAATAACAGGTTTTATGTCTACTTTATAATTATTATTCCCTTTGTGACATCTCAAAGAGCTTTAAATATTTTAAAGTAAGGCTACATAAATTCCATACATATTTGTTATAAAGCAAGACTGGAGTTTAGGTTTTAGGAAAAAGATTTCTTCTTTGACTATGTGGGTTGAAAATGAAATTTTCTGTATGTAAGAATGTGGCCACAAAGCCTAAATCAGAATAGTCAGTCTCTATATGAGAACAATGTGATCATAATTTAGAATAAAATCAAATAAGAGAAAACAACAAAGATAAGATTAAAGATCATGTTAATGATGAAAGATTTTCTGGGAGTGAGGCAACAACAAAAGCTTTTTTGTACTTATATTCACCCATTCATTCAACCAGTGAGAATGCACATCTGTAAATCTAAGTGCTCTGTACAGGAGGGCAACAATAAGACACTTTTTCTTTCTTCTAGGAACTCCAGAGTGCTTCAGGACAGTGACTTTCCATGCCCTGAAGAAATTCAAGCAGAGCTAATAAGGGTGTTGTAAAAATAGTTCCAGCATTTAATTAGGGGATTAGAGTAGGTCAGTGGTTTCCAAACTGTGCTCCAGAGACCAAAGGGTTTCCTCAAAGTCCACTATGAGGGGAGGGGAGGTGGTGAGTGGCTGGGCCTCTAAAACCAGTCCTTGCTTCATTCAAAATAACTGCACTTTTAAATTTCTTAGAATGATGTTTGCATACAGATAAAAAGCTTGCAAACTTTTTGAAGTTTTAAACTGGGTTGGGGTATATTCAGACTGTATGCTAACAGCTGTATGGAAATTCCAGAGCTATAAAAGTCGCAGCTTATTTTGTGAACATGTCTAATACAGTGCCCTCCAGTGACAATAAAGTCCAGGGGTTCTTAGAACCAACATACATTTTAAGAAAGTTGTATATTTTTATCATTTCTCCTTTAAAATAAAACTATACTTTCTTTAAGGTCTCTTCCAAACTTGAGTTTATGATTCTGAAACAGTATTTATACAATATTAACGAGAGTTATAAAAGTCCTCATTGAGACAAATATTTACTACTGTACTTTGTTTCTTTAAATGTACTTACAGAATGCTCCTGTTCATCTTCTAGATCATCTTTTTCCATGAGAATGTTTTGAAGTGGTGTTTTCAATTGTTTTGGAAATAATATAGTTGAATCAATATTTTCCATTCGTTCTTTTTCAGTGGTCACTTTTACCTTGAAGGTGTGAAAGGGTGTTGGGACTTCTCCCACATTTAAATACATAGGCTCCCCTTCAAATATCACTCCTTCACAATCACCATCCTTAAAACCAGGAGGCTGGTAATCTGGGGGTGTAACTGTGAGAGAGTAAGAATAAATTGTGATGTTCATGAAATTGAAGAAAACATTTTTTATTATTATAATACATGCAAATTGGAAAAATTTCAAAAAGCAATAAAGAGCATATAATAAAAAGTAAAAATCACTCTTCTGTTATCTCTAAGTTCTTATTTTATTCCCTAAAGGTAACATTTATTTCCCTTCACTTGACTGTTTGTATAACCTTGAGGAAATTATCATCTTTGATTTGATTTTCTGATCTCTCAAATGGGGAAAATAACAGTACCTACCTCCTAGGGTAACTGTGGGTATTAGGTGAATTAAAGTATGTAAAATGCTCAGAACAGAACTGGTACACAATAAGTATTCAATAAATGTTAGTTGTTATTACATTGTTGCTTGATGTTGAGAAGATATTATGCATGTACAATTTATACTATTCCATATATATTCATATATATACATATATAACCTTAAAAACACAAACGAGATCATACTGTTTTTAACATTTTTAAATCTGCTTTAGTATTTCTTTTTTCTATTTTTATTATATTTTTCCATTATCATTTATTCCCCTTATAACCCCTCCCATGATCACCATTGTTGTTCATGTCCATGAGTCCTTTTCCCTTTTTGTTCAATCCCTCCACCCCTCATTAGCTGTCTATCTAAATTGTTGTCTATGAGTCTGTCTCTATTTTGCTTGTTAGTTCAGTTTATTCAATAGATTCCACACATGGGTGAAATCACATGCTATTCGTCTTTCTCTGACTGGCTTATTTCACTTAGCATAATTTTCTCCAAATCCATCCATACTGTCACAAAGGGTAAAACCTTCTTCTTTTTTATGGCCGAGTAAAAATTTACCAGCACATTCTTTTTAATAGCTTGCACAGAATCCTACTATATAGATGCACCATAATTTATTTATTTAATTTATTTACTTAATCCTCCAATGAAGGACACTCAAGGTTGTTTCCATTTTGTTCCTATTTTAACCAATGCTATAATAAAAATCCTTATATACATGTAAACTTGCATATTTGTATATTCTTGTGTGCAATAAGCTTATATATTCCCAAGATACTCTTGTAGCTATTATTTCTGGATTAAAGACAATATGCATTTAAAATTCTAATACTACCAAGTTGTCATCTAAAAATGTTATACCTATACATACTTTCTCAAGAGTGTATAAAAATGCCTGCTTCCCCCCATACCCTGGTAAGTGAAAAATGGTATTTCACCATTTTTCTTTAATTATGAGTAAGACTGTACCTCTCATAGATATGAAGGCTCCCCTCCAAAAAACCCCTGGAAAATTGTGTATTTATTCTTGCATGTTTAAACTTCAATCACCTTCAAAGCACTCTCCTTTTGATGCAATACACCTATTGAGACTTTTTTCCACTTCTCAAAATAGTTTTTGAAGTTGTCAATTTTGATGCCTTTTAGTGCCTCTGCCATTTTTTGTTTGTTTGTTTTACCTCCTCCACATCAGCAAAACGTTTCCCTTTGAGGACTTTTTTCATTTGGGGAAATGAAAAAGAGTTGCTCTGGGCAAGATGGGGTGAATAGGGAGTGTGGGACATGGGGGTCATGTTGTTTTTGGTTGAAAACTGCTGAACACTTAGTGCCATGTGTGCATATGTGCTTGCCCACCATGAAATGGGCAAACACTTTGGAAGAGTCTTAAAAAAATTCACTGAAGCTGAACACGGCCTCTCACACCAGCAGCTGGTACACTGATACAGATGGATTCCTAAAACACTCACCTAGTGGGATAAGCCTGTACTACAAGGGGTCTACTCTCCAGAAGATAATTCTGTTTTTTAGGTCCCCTTCCTCATGTTATCATCACTGGAGTAGTTTGTGTATATTTTATTTTCATATTACTATTTTTAATCCTCACCTGAGGATTTGTTTTTATTGATTTTAGAGGGGGGCAGAAGAGAGAGAGAGACAGAGAGAAAAACATTGACTGGCTGTTGACTCCCATATCTGTCCCCAGCTGGGGACCGAACCTACAACCTAGGTAGGTGCCCCCGTCCAGAAATCAAATCCACGACTTTCTGGTGCACAGGATGATGCTCCAACCAACTGATCTACCCTTCCAAGGTGTTTTGTGTATATTATTAAAACCTATTTTTTCAAATCTTTCTTTTTCAAATATTAATATTAAATGTAAGCTTTGTAATTTCAAAAAAATATATAGTAAGTTATGCCCTTAAAAACACTTGGGATGAAAACCAGTAGTTTCAATAATAGTAAAACATACAGATAGCAACTGAAACAGGATGTATTGCAAATAGTACCTTCATCATAGTAAAAAAGTTTCATGGTCAAACAAACATCATTAGGTAAAGGTTCCAGATTTTGCATTAGAACATAAATCTTGCGAATGAGGAGAATACTTGCTTTCTTGGTGTCAGCAGATGAAATACTAGATTCAGTGGTTTGGTTTCTACTAGAAGAGAATCACATATTATTTTATGACACCTGTAGCTTCTAATGACATATTTCATATTTTGTTGAGATTCTTACTTCTATTACAGCATTAAGGTGTTAAGTTGTAAGGTACCATAAAATGTCACTATTATAACTTAATTTATGCATTTTATATAAGATGTTTAAAGGAAACAAATGGATTTTAATTATATTTATAATCACTCAAGCATACAACAGCTTTCCTACTCTTTGGCTCTGTTTCACTATTAACATAGCATATAATTAGCCACAGAGTCCTGGCTTGAAGTTACTTCAAGAATATTTGGTATAGCCATACCTTGATGGTTAATGGGGGATGTCTGAAAATTTTCAAAATTAATTCTGAAATTTAGCTATATAGTATTAGTATGAATAAATCGTAATCTGTTATACAAAAAGAAAACTATAGAACAATACCTTATGAAGTCCATGATAGGTCCATCCCCAGTGTACTTGAATTTAAATTGGTAACATTCTGAAATTGTCTTAAATAGAAAACACTGCAGTTACATATACAGTATGCAGTACTGGCAGCTAAGTAGCTATGTACTGCTTTTGTATGACTCTCAATATTTACCTAATAATTTTTCTTTATAAGGCCATATTAGTCCTTATTGGTTCGCTGAAATTTTAAAGTCCCAATAGTTCATTCCCATGGTTAGGGATTTGGGGCTTCAATCTTGGAGAGAAATTTATTCTTCTACTCATTGTAATGTATGTTAAAGACATCAGAGAGAAGGAACCCCTAGCAGGCAGGTAAGGGAAGCAGCTTATCTCTTAATTTAGCAGAATGACAAAGCACAGAGTTTCAATCCTTGGTATACTGTAATCATAAGCAAGTAATTCAGGCTTTCTAAGTCTGTTTCCCCAGCTAGTAAAAGGGGTTGAAAATAGTACCTATGTCATTGGTGGTTGTGAATATTTATTAAATGGGATAATTTATACAAAGCCCTTAACGAAGTGCCTAGCACATCAAGCATTTAATAAATATTATTTCATCAGCAAGTTTCTCTTTCATTGAAAGAAAAAATGTACAACTATAAAACATCTATAATAAATGAACACTTTTCTGAATAGTTTCTGAGCAATCAACTAATTCATAGCTTTTGCCCATATGATTTGTCACATGGACATATATTAAGGCATGAGTATCAAAGTAAAGAAACATTCTCAGCCCTCTTAAAGCTCTAATACTTTTATTATGTTCTTTACATTTTAGTGCTTCACAGGGATGGGATTAGTTCTTTTTTAAAAATCTGCTTCTCCATAACTGAGTAAAACACTGTATTATAAAGCTATACTGTAATGGTTATGCACCCAGATCATGAACTGGACTTCTTAGCTCCAAATTCTGGTTGTGCTATTGTGAACACAAGCAAAAAACCTTGTATCTAGGTTTCCTTATCTATAAAGAAGAGATGATAATGGCAGCTACCTCTCAAGAGTTGTGATGAGAGGTTTTGAGGTAACACAGAAAGCCCCAAGGAACAGAACCTAATACCAGTAAGCACTCAATAAATTCCATTTCCCCTTAGCTTCTTCTGGTTTTTATTTTCATTTCTTGTAATCCCTACTTGAGTTGTGAGATGAACTGGTGGATGTGACTGCACTGGGATGAATATTCAAAGTTTAAGGAGTTTCTTATTTTTCTCAAACTCAACCCCTGTCATAATTCCATAAAAGAAATATTGTAAAGAACCAGAAGTCAGGAGATTTAAGTTATTTCTAATAGCCTGTGGCTTTTTATCCTAGGATCAGTCATATAATCTCTCTTGCAGTAAGTGTATAAATTGGTTTAAAGATAAAAATACAAACCCTGTCTTATCACAAAAAAAATTTTATGAGGTTTAAATGTGAAAATATATATGAAAGTTCATTGATTAAAACACAACTGTAAGCATAAGATATATTATAATTTGTTATTTTTAGATATTAGAGGCATTGTTTCTTTTCTTAAAAGATTTTATTTATTTTTAGAGAGAGGGGAAGGGAGGGCAAAAGAAAAGGAGGGAGACTTCTGGCCAAGATGGAGGTGTCGGTAGATACACTGTGCCTCCTCAAACAACCAAAAGAAGGACAACAAATTTAAAAACAATAAACAACCAGAACTGACAGAAAATCAAACTGTAGTAAGTCTGACAACAGGGAGTTAAAGAAGAAACATTCATTCAGACTGATATGAGGGGCGGAGATGGGCAGCTGGGTGGAGAGAACTCATAGCAAGGCGGTGGTTGGTGGACCCGGTGAGGTGGTAGCTGGGAGACCCAGCAGTCCAACATCCACGTACAGACAAACTGAGAGGAACAACTGGGGAGTGAGACAGACCTAGAAACCCAGAGTTCCAGTGTGGAGAAATAAAGCTGCAAACCCTCTAGCTGTAAAAACCTGTGGAGGTTGAGGTGGCAAGACAAACTCCCAGCCTCACTGGAGAGTCATTGGAGAAACCCGCAGAGTCCTAGAACCTACACAGGAATCAACATCAACTTGCTTGTGGGTAGCATGGGAGGTGACTGAAAGCCCGCAGAGAGCTGAACAAGTAGCATTATTCCCTCTTAGACCCTTCCCCCACAAACAGCGCAACAACGCAGCAATGTGGGTTGCCCCACCCTGCTGAATACCCAAGGATCACCACCTTACTACGTAACAGGCACACCAAGACAAAAAAATATGGCCCAAATGAAAGAACAGATCAAAGCCCCAGAAAAATACAACTAAGCAATGAAGAGACAGCCAACCTATCAGATGCAGAATTTGAAACACTGGTAATCAGGATGCTCACAGAAATGGTAATGTATGGTGGCAAAATAGAGGAAAAAGTGAAGGCTATGCAAAGGGAAACAAAAGAAAATGTATAGGGAACCAGCAGTGACAGGGAGGAAGCTGGGACTCAGATCAATGATTTGGAGCAGAAGGAAGAAATAAACATTCAACCAGAACAGAATGAAGAAACAAGAATTCAAAAAAATGAGGAGAGGCCTAGGAACCTCTGGGAGAAGCTTAAACGTTCCAACATCTGAATCATACGGGTGCCAGAAGGAGAAGAACAAGAGCAAGAAGTTGAAAACTTATTTGAACAAACAATGAAGGAGAACTTCCCCAATCTGGCAAAGGAAATAGACTTCCAGGAAGTCCAGGAAGCTCAGACAGTCCCAAAGAAGGTAGACCCAAAGAAGCACACTCCAAGGCACATCATAATTAAGTTACCCAAGATTAAAGATAAGGAGAGAATCCTAAAAGCAGCAAGAGAAAAAGAGATAGTTATCTACAAGACTTCCCATAAATCTTATGGGATCTTGTTCCCATAAGACTGTCATCTGATTTCCCAAAAGAAACCTTACAGGCAAGAAGGGGCTGGAAAGAAGTATTTGAAGTCATGAAAGGCAAGGACCTATATCCAAGATAACTCTATCCAGCAAAGCTTTCATTTAGAATGGAAGGGCAGATAAAGTGCTTCCCAGATAAGGTCAAGTTAAAGGAGTTCATCATCACCCAGCCCTTATTTTATGAAATGTTAAAGGGAATTATCTAAGAAAAAGAAGATAAAAAATGTGAACAGTAAAATGACAACAAACACAACTATCAACAATTGAACCTAAAACAAAACAAAACAAAACAAAAAGTAAGCAAACAATTAGAACAGGAACAGAATCACAGAAATGGAGATCACATGGAGTGTTTCAGTGGGGAAAGGGAATGGGGAATGGGAGGAAAGGTACAGGGAATTAGTAGCATAAATGGTAGGTAGAAAACAGACAGGGGGAGGTTAAGAATAGTATAGAAAATGTAGAAGCCAAGAACTTACATGTACGACCCATGGACATGAACTAAAGTGGAGGTGGGGGATGTGGATGGGTGGGGGTGTGCAGGGCAGAGGGGAATAAAGGGGGGAAAGTGGGACAACTGTAACAGCATAATCAATAAAATATATTAAAAAAAAGAAAGAAAAAAAGGGAGAGAAACACCAATGTAAGAGAGGAACATCAATCAGTTGCTTTTCACACCAAGCAATCTTTTGCTTTGTAGGACGATGTCCAACCACCTGAGCCACACAGGTCAGGGCAAGGCATTATGTTTCTTTACTAACTTAAACACACTTACCTGTGGGTCTTCTGGGTTGGTGTATACCTATTTGAAAATAATTTACAACTGAGCCATACAAGGCTAAGTGTTCAAGGAGAAGTAAATTAGTTGTTTAGACTAAACTATTATATGAAATCAGCAAAATAAAATATAAAACCCCTCCCCACAATTATTAATTTGTTACTTTTTTCCACTGTATAGATCAGTTATTTGAATAAAGTGACTTAATTAATTGATGATTTTAGTATTTTTTAATTATGCAAGGCCTAATTTTACTGTCTTTAAAAAACATACAATTTAAAAATAAATACTTACAGCTAGAACAACCATCCTTAGCTGAAATACAACAAAGAACAAAAATTTTATTTTTATTGTATAAAATACTTTTTCATGATGAATCGTAAGAATTCTGTCCTGGTTTAACATTTATTCCTAATAATAAATAATCTTTCAGAAAATAGACTTTATATAATGCATATAAAGTAATATATACCTTAGATAGCCTTGTCTATTTCCCAAAATATCTATTTCTAGTTGACTTAGTGAAGGATGAAATTCATGTTATCTGCTTAAGCAAACAGGGGCATTACCACCAGTTACAAGGAAAATATATATTGTGAAAGAACACATTAAACCTTCCCAATATGAAAACTGATTTTGAAAGGAGAAAAAGTACAGAGTTCAGAGCCTTCTCATTTAATAAAGGGAAGAGGCTTCAGAGACCATAAAAACAAAATCACAGGAAATCATTCACTCAAGTAACCTGCTCAAATGTAAGTCATACTTAATTTGGATCTTTTCTTATACACCAGAATCAATCCACCACCAAGTCCAATCAGTTCTACTTGTCAAATATATCCTGAATCTTTTTTTTCTCCTCTTCTTCTATCCTGGTCTAAGCCACCAGTTTTTCCCTTCCCTTCCAGATTTGCCAAAATGTTGGGAACTGCCCTGCCTGGTTTCTGAAGCAGTAACCCCCGGGCTAAGGCTGAGTAAAAAGACTGCAGGACCATAAGCCACTAAGGAGACAAAGCTTATCCTCCTGGCAGGGGAGCAGCCTCTGCCCCCTTTACCTCACCCTGCTTGGCCCTGGGTGGATGACTGGTTAGCCAAAGATGGGTAAGATTCCTCAAGGGAGGGGCAACCTAAGACAGGCATGGTTGCCAAGGGGCCATCAGGGAAGGACTTAGGGGACTATAGAAAAGGGGTGATGGACCCTCACCCCTCAGCTCTGTCATAGCCTGACTCCTCATTCTATCTGTAAGAAGTCCCCTGATCTCTTGGCTGCCTTACTTCCCCCACCTGACTTAAGCCTCAAACAATGCTGGAGGCAGGTGTGGCCCTGTGCTGGAACAGGTGGTTTCCTAAGCAATCAGGTCTAAGAAAGATGCATAAAATCCTGTGAAAACTTCTTTGTTAAGAATGCCTTCAGTTTAAATGATAAGGGTGCAAGCATAAAATGAGTTTGTTTTCCAGATTTATGGCCCTTTGGTATCTGACCCTGACTCAGAATAAGTCCTCACAGTTCTCTGAATGTTATCTGTCCTTTGATCACTATTGCCTGACAGTGATTGATGATCTAGTCAGGCATAAGCCCTGTATGCCTAAATATAAGCCCTGTATTCCTATGTATAAGCCTTGTGTTCCTATGCAAATTAAACCCAATGAAAGCCCATTGAGGAACAGGCTCAAGGCCCTTCTCCCCTGAGAGACTGGCCAGCTTTCCTCCCCAAGAGATCAGGTCTTGGTAGACTTATTCTTATCTGTGGCAGGAGGGTTGGGAGGCTGGGGGGCGAGGGGTGGGGATGGCTCTTTGAGAAAGCTTTTCAAGAAAGGAAAGAGTGTTTAAAAACACTATCTATAAACTCAAAAGATTACCATCAAGTCAAAAGCATTAACAGCCTCGCTCCTCTTACAAGTAATTTAATAATAAAGACCATCATAAGGGGGGGAAATTTTAAATATACTAGCAATTTAATTAAAGCATTAATTGTCCACGAGCCAATGCTATCTATATATAGCACAATTCCTACCAGAGGCAATAATGACAAACAGGATCTTGATTTCAACAGGAAATAAATCTATTTTGTTTAGGTCAGACTGGAGCTCAAATTTAATTTCTCTTGGTTGAGGTCAATGTTATTAAACTGAGATAACATCTAATTTTAAGTGTACTTGAAAGGTTAGATTCAACATATATTTAAACTTCTTGATTATTTTTACAAGACAATGAAGCTTAATAGTTTAAAACCAGTCTGTGGTAGCTACTCCTCAGAAGAATCTTAAGAAAGGGATGACAGTAATACTCAACAAGCAATCTGACCATATGTCTTACTCTCATTCCTTTCTAGGCCTACAAATATTAATCTCTTGGTATTACCTTCTACTTACTTGCTTTTGAAACATATAATATTTTAAAATTATAGCATTGGGTTCTAAACAGAGACTCTTATGGGAATATTCAGCAAAAGTTCATTTAACTTTGGGACTTTGGGATACAAAAGTTTAACATTTTAGGCTTTTTCTTTGACATGTCTCAAACTCAAACCATGTAAGCAAGAAATAATATGCATATCATGTATATTCAGAAATGCAATGGAGCAAAACTATCACTCAGTCTTTAATTTGGACACAAATATGAAATGAGCTTTGCTGGTTTTATTCGGCTGAATCTCTTTTACTTCAAGGAAAAAGTCTAAATGTATCTTCCTGGCACTCAAAATCTTCCATACTCTGATCTAATATGCTGATTTGATCCTCATTGTTCTCCAAGAACACAAACTATTCACAGTCATTCTGGTTGCTCAGTTATCTCCCAAACTCATCAAGTTCATGATACCTTTGCTTACTCAGGTTTCCTCATCCAGACTGTATTCTCTTCTCTCCACATCTCTTAATCCTACCCACTCATTTTTTAAAAAACCCTATCCATTCTTAAAGGCCATCTTGTTTTATTTGCTTGTTTTCCTCCCCAGATTAGTCCAACTCAAGATGATCTCTCCTCCCTTCAACTCCCTTGGCTCATTGTTTTAACATGGGAAAAAATTGCTGTTTTTACTTCCCTTTCCTTCCCTTCCTTCCCTTCCCTCCCTCCCTCTCTTTCTTTTCTTCTTTTAATCAGTACTTTAGTAATAAAGTACTATTCTCCTTAATTCCTATCTATTCTTCTACAATATATTCTCTATTTAGCAGCCAAAGTAATTTTTAATATATAAATCAAATAATGTTCGATTTCTACTCAAAACTTTCAAATGACTTTTATTTGCACCTAAGGAAAATACAAACTTCTTACCTACACAGCATGAATGCTCTGGCCCAGCCTATCTCACCAGGCTTATCTCATGCCACTCTACCCCACTGTTCATTACACTCCAATCATACTGGCCTTTTCGTTCTGTGAACTCTCCCAACTCCCTTCCAACTCCACATCTGTCACTCTCCTAGGAATACTCTCTCCCCCAAATCAGTGCCTGCCAGGTTTATTCTCATTCAAGTCTCAGGTTAAATGTCACCTCCCCAAAATAGCTCCTCTGACCACCCCATCTAAAGTTACCCCATCTTTCCACTGCCACATAACTTTTCTAAACATTTTTGGGCATTTAACATTATTGGAAATTATCTGACTTGCTTGTTTTATTGACTGTTTTCCCCCTATAGAATGAACTCTATCATACTCAGCACTATTAGCTTACCCAGCTCTTACCTAGAATATGTGCCTAGCACATAGCAGGCACTCAATATTTAATAAACATTAAATATTTAAGGTCTTAATGAGGGAGGTTAATGACTATGGATAAAATTTTGTCTTCTTTACAACTTTATTTAACTTCTTTATATGTGTCAATATAAACATATGCTAAGTATTCAAAAATGCTCACGGTCTACAGTAAAACCTTATTAATTGAAATTTCACTAATTCAGAATTTGTGACTATATAATTTAGACTACATGAAAATTTATTTCTGAATGCTCATGAAGAAATACTTTATTACTAGTATAAATAAAATTATAGAAGCCATGTGAAACTAATGAATAAAAAATTTAAAGGCTTTTAATTCATTAAGTTTTTGTAAATTAAGATGTATTATTAATACAAGCGAGTATTTACGATTGAACCAAACTGTCTTGGCAAAATCTTAAGTATTAATTCTATCAGCTTTAAATGAGTTAAATATTAGTCTTTAAAATATTCAAATGTTCAGACTTTTTAGTAATTTGGACTGACCAATGCCCAAGTTAGTTTAAAGTAATGTTTTACTACATGGTAATTGATGTTGCATCTGTGAAATAAATTGTGGGAAAAAAGGACACAGAGACACTGACTTACATATTTTTTCTGCAAAGCATCATAGCATCCTAGCATCCTAAAAAATAAGCAAGGATTCACTTTTAGATTAAATTGCATTTCCAGAAAACAGTTCTTTTAACAAATCTCCATATCATTACATGACTAAATGATATAAAATTTTCTTATTAAAGATCCCTTCTCACTAACTAGTTTAAAATAATAAAATAAAACAATATGGCAGAAATATAAAATGTTGATATGGATGGAAAGGAAGATATGAAATATTTGACAGCTAGTATTTGTGGGAAACAGGAAAATGAAGTCCACTCTTAGGGAGCATAAAATAAAGGAAAATTTTAATGCAAAATTCTAATTCCCTGCAAAAATTGTATCCAGAGCTAAAGGAGGGGAATCACTAAAATTGAGTTAAACACTGAAAGGTATCACTGAAAATAATGTGATTTAATAAAATAAATAATATTCTGTTGTTAGATATTCTTTTACTTACCACTTCACTAACTGTGTAGATCCTGGACAATTTTTATCTTCTCTCAGAATTTTGACACAAAGATCTAAACACAAAAATTACAACATAAATATAGAGCTACTTAAGATTAGTACCCTGGCTGGTGTAGCTCAGTGGACTGAGTATGGGCTGCAAACCAAAGGGTCGCCAGTTCAATTCCCAGTCAGGGCACATGTCGGGGTTGCAGGCCAGGTCCCCAGTACGGGGTGCATGAGAGGCAATCACACATTGATATTTCTCTCCTTCTCTTCCTCCCTCTCTAAAAATGAATAAATAAAATCTTTTAAAAAAAGATTAGTAAACAGCTAGAAATTTAAAATGAAGATTATGTTTGTCAGCTGTGTATTATTGGCATATTATTAATGTCAATGCATTTCCAGATGATTAGTAATAATATAATTAAAGAAAGGTTATATGAAAACAAATAATCTTTTTATCTTTATTGTAAAATGGCATCATAATGATTAGAGTACTTGTTGATAGGTAGAAAATAATTTTTTAAATCTATAGACGTAACGCTTTTATGTCATTGTTATCCAAGAGTCTTAGAATATTTGCAATGGGTCCTTATTTCAGTAAAATTGTAAAAGACCAAAAAATTAACTGATTAAAACCCTGCAAAAAACAACATGTAATACAGTGAAAAGGACTGAGATCTCTCAGTCTCAGGATCTGTATCTGAAAAACAGGAATAACATCTAACTCATAGTTCTATAAGGTGAATTATAACATATCATACATAACATAGTGCTTTCTTTATCACCCAGCACACAGTTGGTACATAACATGAGGCACAATATTACATATGTATTATGTGCTGGGCAATAAAATTATTACTGTAGTATGAACTGTCTGTATTATTTTTACACAAGAACATACACCACCACTGTACAAAGCTTTAAACCATATAACATTTTTATCTATTTACTTCATCATTGTAAGAGTTCCTCTAACATTAGGTGAAATTATACTTGAGAAACTGAGGGAAAAATTATGTTTAAATGCTTTTAAAAGTACTAATATATACTTAATATATTTTATAAAAACCACTTAGTTGTCCACACAAAAACTTATACACAAATGTGACATTATTTATAATAACTAAAAAAATAGAAACAACTCAAATGATCATCAACTGATAAATGGATAAACTGGTATGCCTATATAATGGAATATCATTCAGCAATTAAAACAATAAAGTACTAATTCATGCTACAACATGGATGAACCTTGGAAACATTATACTAAGTGAAATAAGCCAGGCACAAAGGGCCACATGTTGTATGACTGCATTTACATGAAATGTCCGCAATAGAAAAATCCATAGAGACAGAAAGCAGACTGGCAGGATTTTAGGACTGGAGAGGTTGAGGGAAGTGAGAGTGACTTAATGGATATGGAGTTTCTTTTGGAGTGATGAAAATACTCTAAAATTGACAGTGGTGATAGTTGCATTCCTCTATGAATTTCTAAAAATCACTGAGTTGTGCAATTTAAATGGGTAAATTGTCAGGCATATGCATTATATCTCAACTTAATTTAATAAAGCTCTTATTAAATAAACAAAATCTCCAATTCAAAATTTATAGTTTTAAGCAAACCAAAATAAAGTAACATGTTCAAAGAAAGTATCACTTTATTTTTTAAAAGATTTTATTTATTTATTTTTAGAGAGAAAGGAAGAACAGGAGAAAGAGAGGGAAATAAACATTGATCAGTTGCCTCTGGAACACCCAACTGGGGACTGAACCTGCAACCCAGGCATGTGCCCGGCCCAGGAATCGAACTGATGACCTTTCACTGGTGACTACTGAGCCACACAAGTCAGGGCTCTTTAAAGAAAGTTTTAAAATAAACATTATATTACCATCAAAATATCTTGTTCCATAAGCACATTCTGGAAATATTCCTCTCAAATACGTGATGCAGGATACTGAAATTGCTAGGAGCCTCTTCACTAGCAGCAAAGACTGCTGCTCAGTTGATATCTTATTGGGAAATCCCATCTCGCTCTAAATTCAAGGGAAATTTAAACACTTAGATTTATTAAAAATAAAGTCTTCCTAAACTTGTAATAGACCTAATTTTGCAAAAGCATGATACTCTCCCCAAGAATTCCTAACCACAGTGGTTAATAATCCCCAGGAAGTCAGTGTGGCTTCCAAGATGTGTGTTTTTAGGGTAGCAGCCTAAAGGTAACGTAAAAAGTGCTAAAATAGTGTTGAAAATCCCCTTCTGGTTAACTGACTGACTGTAAACTGAACTTAAAGCAGCCACTGTAGGCAACTCATCAAACATGCAATAGATTCTCCATTAATTAAAAAAAGTTTAGCAAAAACTTTTATTTCTTAAAATGTGGCATTTCCTGACATCACTAAACCCTCAAATAGTGAAGCTAACTTTCGATTATAAAAATAGTTGAGAGTTCAAGAAACAGTAAGATTAGCTAAATTAAAATATGTTAAAATACAAGACATCATACCATGGAAGTTCTCTGCAACTGGGCAGTGGCCATCTTCTGATGAAGAATTTCCTTTAAGGCAACCTTGTGATACAGATGCGAGCTTTAACTTCAGACCTTGTTTTTATCCCTAATATTCCAGTTTATTACATGTAGAAGCAGAAAGAATTAAATGTGACCAAGTGAGGATTCCTTTAATTAAAATGAAATCTTCAAAAACATTCATTTTGCAACTCTCCCGAGGTGTTACTTTTAAGCCATTTGACCAGCAAGTCTCACATAAGTTATTTAAAAGCTTTTTAAAAGACCCTTTTTTAAAAAGCACAATCTTTTATTTTTCTTCACTTCACATTATTCAAATATCGTCAAGATTTTACAGGTAGGTAGTAGGTAATGAAAAACTGCCCCTGCCAAACAAGCCCTTTAAAGTAATCTTTTAATTTTTGTTTTAAATTTGCCATTTCTAAATAACAGAATGAGATAACTTTCCTCACTAAACTTTAGCATGGCTCTGAATATGACATATTATCTTACTCTATGGAACAACCATGAAAGGAAACCAAAAATATTCTAGATAGTTTTTTGATGACTTTTTTTTCTCAGTTATAACTTTGTTATTTTGATGTTTCCATTTTTAGGTGTCAATTTCATTTTTCTTAATCAGACAATTCAACTATCAGTGTTCATAGAAGAGTCTTATTACTGCATAAACATTTAAAAGTATCCTGACGAAGCCTGGACGAGATGCCGGAGTTAATTTACTTCAAAAACTTCTAACTAGGTATACATTTTTCCCCGCATGTTTTTCCATTAAGGATCTAAGAGTAGGCAGAAGGTGACAGAGAAAGATTTAAAAGCAAATAATATTAGCAATAAAATTAAGAAAAAAAAAGATACAAACATATACATTACAAAACGTCCCACGCCGGGCACCAGCCACCGAGACCTACACCACGAAGCCCGCGTTTTTTGCGCGATGCGCATGCGCCTTCCTTCAACGGTTGCCTGGGGCAGCGCGACAATAGCCTGTTGACCCCTGGTCGAGGTCAGCTTTCCCGCCAAGAGCAGCGAAAGGCATGCTGGGAACCCCAAGAATATGGAGCTGAGTATCTGCTAGAAATGACACTGGCTGCCTCAGGGAATGGTTAAGTAATTGCATGTGCAAAACTTCGCTGATATGCATAGATTTCCTGCAGTGACCAAAGTGTTCTCAACCGGCATTTAATTAACCGTATTAATTTCAGATTGTGATTTTTTGTTACTGGATTTTGATTTTGTTACTGGATCTATCACATAGTGCATTACCACCTTACAGTCTAATGTGTCTTCAGGAAACCAGTTGCTCTAGCAGTCTCCTACCTAAATATTTATACTGTGCTGTATCTATGGGTATAGCAGAGAGCTGTGAATGTAATTAATGTCTCATTTAGAAACAAAATAATAAAATCAGAGCTGATAGGTAATTGGAGATAGTCTAGCAGTGCAAGATTCTTAGTTTACAGACTGTTATATATCCAAATAAATTGTGTAAGTGCAAACATATTGTACTTATTCATAAGCTTTAATATATCTATATTACCAGTTAGGAAAGACACCCCATATGTGGAAAAAAATACCTCCAGAGTCAATTAGGAGAGGAATGAAGACTAGAACCCTGTTTTCAGAGTCAAAAATAGTGAAAATCCCCTGGCCTACTAATTATTTTGCTTTATATTTCTTTTACACTTAAAGTTTTATTTTAGACATTTTATTTGATACCTATTCTTTTTAAAGAATTTGGTGATTTCTTTTTTTTTTAAAGATTTTATTTATTTTCAGAGAGGAAAGGGAGGGAGAAAGAGAGAGGGAGAGAAACATCAGTGTGTGGTTTCTGGGGGTCATGACCTGCAACCCAGGCATGTACCCTGACTGGGAATCGAACTTGTGACACTTTGGTTTGCAGCCCGTGCTCAATTACACTTAAAGTTTATAAAGGACTTTCATATTCACTATCATATTCTTCTGTCTTACTCTTACCCTGTTTCTTGCAAGCATCTTGTTAGGAAGACACAAATATTACTCCTGTGTTAGAGATGAGAAAACCGATTCAAGTAAAATTGGTTTGCCCCAATCACAGCCAATTTAAGTGTTGGTGGAAGGGGAACCGCATATTATGTTTATGGTATGGTGCTTCATGGTAAATTCATTTTGAATCATTAATAACTGAAAAAAATATGAAAAAGTAAATAGCCCGTTTGTGAATCATAGAATCAGAATAATGCTGTAGAGGAGGAATAATTTCTCCTCTTTTTAGGGTCTTTGGCTGCAATTTAAACTGACAGAGACAGAATAACAGAAGAAATGCATATAAGTTCATATATATATGTATGTGTGTATATATATTATATATAATATGTATATAATATGTGCATTTATTTAATATATATTAAGTATATATGTGTATGTTAAATATATATTTATTAAGTATATGTGTATGTATGTAAATATATATAATACAAATTCAATTTGCATGTATTTAGGAGTCTTTACAAGAAAAATGAAGATCCAAAGAAGCAGAGTTGAATGCTTGCACTCTGAATTGGACAAAGAGTAGTAAATTGTGAAAATGTAACTAGGCAAAAGGGCTTTGATGGGGTTGCTAAAAAATACAGAAGTGAATAGTAAGATAAAAATTAAACAATTTGTACAGATTTATCTGGGCTTTGACTTCACGTCCTTGGTGATAAGAATGTCTCTTTCTTTTTGGTATAGGGAGGACATCTTTCACATGAAGATTTCATCTGCTTTTTTTTTTTTTTTAAAGAAGGGAATCAGAATGTCCTTCTTGCAACACCCTTTAGCTCAAAATAGTCAAAATGCCAGGGCAGTATATTTTTGGGTGGTGTGTTCTGAACTCCTTCAATGCAATCACTAGCTATTGGGTTAACCAACTATATCACTGACTATATGTTGAGGATGAGAGTGGAGAAAAGGGTGGTGCTAGTGAAAGAGATCTTAAACATCAACTACCATAATAGTAGTACACAGATAAAATTTAAAATTGATAAGTCAAAAAGAAGCAATACAAATATATTAGAAACCTGAAGGTAAATACTAAAAACACACCTAAAATTATCATTGATTCAAAAATATGACTGATTTTAAAAACATTGGTTAATAGAACGGGATATTAAGCTTTACAGATAAAAAATCAAAACAAAACATAAAACGGCCCTGGCTGGTGTAGCTCAGTGGGTTGACTGTGGGCCTGCAAACCAAAGGGTCCCTGGTTTGATTCCCAGTCAGGGCACATGCCTGGGTTGCAGGCCAGGTCCCTCCACCCCGGTAGGGGGTGCATGATAAGCAACCACACATTGATGTTTCTCTTCCTCCCTTTCCCTCTCTCTAAAAATAAGTAAATTTAAAAAAAGAATTTGTAACAATAACCATTTAAAAAAACATAAAACAAACAACCTTCATTTATGCATTGTGTTAATGATAGTACCATTTTGTATGTGTCCCTGAATTATTTAATAGCTACTGGGTATTGTAGAGAGCATAACATTTTTGGTTGTTAGAAATTGAGAAATTCTTAGTTATGTCACACAAGCACTGCTGAGATGCACATATCTGTATACTGTGGATCAATTTTTATACAATTTATCATTTGCTTTTTGAAATTGTTGGAGAGGAAAAACTTTATCCTCTTAGGTTTAGTACCTGGGGATCTGCAAATTAAACTAACACACAGATTAACCAGAGGAAAAACATTTAATTGTGTACATATGCACAGGAGTTCAGAAAGAAATATAACTCAAGGATGTGGTTAGAATTTGGAGTTTATGTGCCATCTTAATAGGGGATAGCAAGCGGCAGAGGGGCACTTAAGGGAGAACAAATGACTTAGGAAAAATAAACAGGTACTTAGGAGAATAAATGGGATATATGATAGTTTTATGACAATGCTTAGGTGTTTTCCTATTCAGGTGCTGACTTGTGCTGACTTTTCATCTTTGGTGATAAAAGTCAGTCTTTCCTTGTGGTGAAACTCCATAAGGGGTGCTTCATGACAGTGAATTCTTCTGGGAGAAACGGCTTCTGGGAAAATAAGGAGAGCTGAGAAAAAGCTTCTTTCTGCTGATATTGATTTTCAAATGTCTTTAGTTCAAAATAATCTATTTGCCACTATGGCATATTCAAAATTAATGATAAAAAATAACACATGTATGTTTAAGTTGCCTACATATGTATAATAAAGTCTAGGAAAATATTCAAGAAACTAACAATAGTGATTACTTCTAAGGAGGAGGGATCTGAGTGTAGAGGGAAAAGGAGTAGGATAGAGATTGTTTCTGTATATATGGTCAATCTCTATTATTCACGGACTTCATAAATTTGAATTTGCCTATTTACTTATTGGTAACGCTCAATTTAATAATCAATTCAATACAGTGTTTTTGCAGTAATTTGCATACATGTGTAGAGTGGCACAAAATTTGAGTCTCCCTACATATGTGTTCCTAGCTGAGGCTGAGATGATGCTCTCACATTTTAAACAAGTGTCCCATTTGTGTTCTATTTAGCACCATATTTTTTGCATTTTTGTGGGGGTGTTTTTGTGATTTTGCTGTCAAAAATGGATAGTGCTGAAATGCTTTCTAATGTTCCTAAACGTAAGAAAGTTGTAATGTAATTGGCAGTTACAAAATAGTCACGGAGATGCAAAGTACAGAACAGAGAATATAGTCAATAACTGTTGCAATAATATTGCAATAACTGTGTATGGCGTCAGGGAGAGAACTAAACTTATTGGGGGGAACACTTCTTAAGTTATATCAATGTCTAACCACTACTCTGTACACCCGAAACTAATGTAATATTGAATGTCAACTGTAATTAAAAAAAAAAAAGAAAAAATGAAAGTTGTGATACGCCTTACAGAGAAAATACATTTGTTAATAAGGTTTGTTCAGACATAGTACTATTGGCTATGAGTTCAATGTTAATAAATCAACAAAATACATTAAATAAGATGTCTTTAAATGGAAACATACGTACAACAAGATTATGTATTATCAGTTGAGGAAAATGTGACATTCTCCCAGGAATCTAACCCTATATATCTCCTAGAAGTGATGGTTCAGTATTCAATAATCTCCAGTTCACAGTTATTTGCACATAACTACTGCAAATAATGAGAATTTAGTGTTAAACTGACAGGGTTTAGAACATGCTACCCTGAAATATGGCACCTTGGCATATCAAATATTTTAAGCTGAAGGAATTTGAGAAACTGCAGGAGCAGGAAGAGCTCTCTTTTCGCTGGCTCCCCTTTCCCCTGAAGCAGTTCATAAAAATAGCAGGTGCTGAAAGACTCTCTGAAGCAAGTCATAAGACCGTCATGTATATAAGAATATATTTTCCTATACCTGGGGGAAAGGAGCATCCTTTGTCCAGAGTCAAGGGGATGCCTAGAGGAATTCCAAGGAGCAGGCCTTGCTAAATGCCCTCCCATTTACTACCTTTAGCTCATACCCTTTTATCCTATAACATTTTTCCAGGACTTTCCACTCGTTGTCAAACATAGTCTAAAAGCAATGAAGTTCAACTGTTTCTTCTAGCCCTTATTTCCTTATAAAGGCTCCCATATAATGTAAAACTTACATTAAATAAAATTTTATGCTTTTCTCTTTTTAACCTGCCTTTTGTCAGTATGATTTACAGGGCTCTAGCTGAAGAACTTAGGAGGGTAGTAGGAAAAGATATTTTTTTTGTCCCTATAGTGCCTTTTGATTTTTTAAAAAATATATTTCATTGATTATGCTAGTATAGTTGTCTCATTTTTTTCCGTTTTGTTCTCCTCCACCTAGTACCCCCATTCCTCCCAGCATTCCCCCCTTAGTTCATGTCCATGGGTCACGCATGTTTAAGTTCTTTGGTTATTCCATCACCTATACTGTTTTTAACATTTCCTTGTTTATTCTGTACCTACCAATTTGTGCTTCATAACCCCTGCAACTTTCCCCTCATTTTCCCCCTTTCCCCTCCCAACTGATAACCTTCCAAATGATCTACCTATCTATGATTCTGATCCTGTTCTGCTTGTTTGCTTAATTTGTTATTTGGATTCGATTATTGATTGTTGTGAATTCATTGCCATTTTATTTTTTAAATATATTTTATTGATTATACTATTATAGTTGTCTCATTTCCCACTCTTTATTCCCCTCTGCCCTGCACCCCTACTCCTACCCGCATTCCCTGCCCCCCTTAGTTCATGTCCATGGATGGTACATATAAGTTCTTTGGTTTCTACATTTTCTATACTATTCTTAACCTCCCTCTGTCTATTTTGTACCTACAATTTATGCTTCTTTCTTTCTAAAAGAATTTGTTTGTTTGTTTTTAGAGAGAGGGGAAGGGAGGGCAAAATAGAGGGAGAGAAAGAAACATCGGTGTGAGGTTGCCTCTCAGGTGGCTCCCATTAAGCACCTGGCCCACAACCTAGGCATGTACTCTGACAGGGAATCAAACCAGTGACCACTTTGCTTCTCAGGCCTGCGCTCAATTCACTGAGCTACACCAGCCAGTGTCATTTATGCTTCTTATTCCCTGTATCTTTTCCTCCTTCCTCTCCCTGCCCGCTCCCACTGTTAACTCTCCATGTGATCTCCATTTCTGTGTTTCTGTTCCTGTTCTAGTTGTTTACTTAGTTTGTTTTTGGGTTTTTTTAGGTGTGGTTTTGATAGTTGTGAGTTCATTGTCATTTTACTGTTCACATTTTTTATCTTTGTTTTCTTAGATAAGTCTCTTTAACATTTCATATAACACAGACTTAGTGATGATGAACTCCTTTAACTTGACCTTATCTGGGAAGCACTTTATCTGCCCTTCCATTCTAAATGAAAGCTTTGCTGGATAGAACCATCTTGGATGTAGGTCCTTGCTTTTTATGACTTGGAATACTTCTTTTCAGCCCCTTCTTGCCTGTAAGTTTTCTTTTGAGAAATCAGCTGATAGTCTTATGGGAACTCCTTTGTAGATAACAGTCTCCTTTTTTTCTTGCTGCTATTAAGATTCTCTCCTTATCTTTAACCTTAGGTAATGTAATTATGATGTGCCTTGGTGTGTGCTTCCTTGGGTCCAATTTCTTTGGGACTCTTGGAGTTTCCTGGACTTCCTGGAATTCTATTTCCTTTGCCAGATTGGGAAAGTTCTCCTTTATTACTTGTTCAAATAACTTTCCTACTTGTCGCCCTTCCTCTTCTCCTTCTGGTACCCCTATGATCGAATGTTGAAATGATTAAAGTTGTCCTGGAGGTTCCTGAGCCTCTCCTCATGTTTTGAAATTCTTATTTCTTCATTCTGTTCTGGTTGAATGTTTATTTCTTCCTTCTGGTCCAAACCGTTGATTTGAGTCCCAGTTTCCTTCCCTGCATTGTTGGTTCCCTGCACATTTTCATAGCGTTCACTTCTTCCTCTATTTTGTGACCATACTCAACCATTTCTGTGAGCATCCTGATTACCAATGTTTCAAACTTTGTATCTGATAGGTTGGCTATCTCTTCATCTCTTAGTTCTACTTTTGGAGATTTGATCTGTTCTTTCATTTGGGCCATATTTTTTTGTCTTGACACACCTGTTACAGTGTAAGGGGTGGAGCCTTATGTATATGCCAGGGTGGGGCAACCTTGGTTGCTGCATTGTGGCACTGTCTATGGGGGAGGGGTCCAAGAAGGAACAGTGCCACTTGCTCAGCTCTCAGCTGGCTTTCAGTCACTTCCCCCACCACCCACAGGCAAATTGGGCCCTTCTGGTGCTGATTCCCAGGTGTGTGGGCTTGCGTATGTTCTAGGACCCCGTGGGTGTTTCCAGCGAACTTTCCTGTGAGGGTGGGAGTTTCTCCTGCCACTGCAACCCCCACAAGTTATTACAGGCAGAGGTTTTGAGGCTTCACTTCCTGCGCTGGAACCCTGGGTTGCGTGGTCTGTCTTGCTCCCCAGTTGTTAGTCCCCAGTTCAATTGCACGTGAATGTGGGACCTCCCACTCAGCCAGCTGCCACCTTGCCTCATGTCCTCTCCGGCTCTACTCCCCGTCTCCACTCCTCCTCCTAGTCTGAATGAATGTTTCTTTTTTAACTCCTTGGTTGTCAGACTTCCATACAGTTTGATTTTCTGGCAGTTCTGATTATTTTTTTGTTTCTAAATTTGTTGTCCTTTTTTTGGTTGTGCGAGAAGGCAAAACATATCTACCTATGCCTCCATCTTGGCCAGCTATTGCTGTTTTAATGTTCATTGTTTTGATCCTCTTTTTCTTATATTTTGAGCCATATGAATATATTAGGTCTACTAAAAATTAGATAAATTTAAAAAATAATCTCAGGAACAGATAGCTACCTATTATAAAAATTTTAACTTACTGTTTTATTAGAAACAATCTCATTAATTATCTTTATCTTAGTGAAGCAGAAAGAGAAAAGGAACAAAATCCTTTCAAAGTACAGGCCTGGGAAGGGTAAGAAAGAGAAAGAGAGTAAGGGAGAGAAAGTTTTGAATAAGGGGTTCCTTTAAATTTTAACAGAAGTTTCAAAAGTTTCTAAAAAGTGTTAGATTTCCATTATCATGAACAAACTATTAGGACATGTTTTTACTTTTAACTCTTACAATGTTCTGATCATTCATTTGCATTCATTCATCATCCATTGATGATTTCTTTCAACAAATAGTGACTGACTACTTTAAGGCAGGCACTATGCTATTTTCTAGGTACAATGTGGTAAAACCGTGTCATGATTTCAGCCTTCGTTGAGCTTACAATCTAATGAAGGAGAGAGATGTTATAGAAATAAGCATATAAATGCCTGTGTAACTACAATTTGCTGTAAGTGTTGTGAAAGAAAAGCACTGAATTTAGTGAGGAAGTCAAAGGTGGAGAACATTAATTTAGATGAGAATGTGGACCAAGGAACGCTCTCTGAGGAAATCACACTTGAATTTCAACCAGAAGTATGTGTAAAAGTTACTAGATGAGTTGGGGTGAAGGAAGTGTTCTGGGCAGAGAATACTTGCAAAGGCTGTCAAGTAAAGAGTGCTTAAAAAGTGGAAGGAAGGCCAGTATGGCTAGAGCATAGCAAATATGGAAAACTGGCTCCAAATGAGATAGGAAAACCAGGATATAGAGAAGTTACTAGTTAATGTTTAGGAATTGGTATTATTATTATTTTTTAATCCTCACCCAAGGACATGTTTATTGAGTTTAGAGAGAGAGGGAAAGAGAGAGACAGAAAGAAACATCGATGTGAGAGAAACATTAATCAATTGCCTTCCATATGCCCTCCAACTGGGGATTGAACTCGCCACCTAGGTATGTGCCCTGAGTGGGGATAGAACTCACACTTTTGATTCACAGGACAACAACCAACTGAGCCACCTAGTCAGGGCTTATTTTTGTTTTTAAAGGTAGACATATTCTTTTTTTTTCTTTTTAGATTTTATTTATTTATTTTTAGAGAGGGGAAGGGAGGAAGTAACAGAAGGAGAGAAACATCAATGTGTGGTTGCCTCTCACGTGGCCCCCAACCCAGGCATGTGCCCCAACTGGGAAATGAACAGGCGACCCTTTGGTTTGCTGCCCACACTCAATCCACTGAGCTATGCCAGGCAGGGCCCAAGATAGACATATTCTGATTAATACAGCTCTCTGGTAAATTAGAGTATGCATATTTGAATCATCATCAAGATTCCCACTTAGAGGAGACTAAGAAAAGAGTAATTTTACTTAAAAAATAATTCTCTGTCTTCATATTTTTAATACATTTTTAATAGTGTTGTCTAGTGGACTTTTAGTTATAGAATGTTTAAATTCTTTTTTTTCACCTTTGTTATCCAGTTAAGTTTTTTTGTTAACTTTTACTCTATAATGACTCCCAGATATTCATTTCATTTGTTTTTTCTTATAATTCTTTTTTCTTGCAGCTGCTAAATCTGTCCAGAGTTTTATCACCTCACATATATACTTACTGTGATATCTTCCAACTAGTATCATTTTTACTTTATTCAAATTATCATATATACAGGTTCCAGAATAAGTTTGCTTACACTTCTTCTTCTTTTAAACCAATTTTATTTTTAAAAGTTTTGTCTCTATAAGTCTGAAATTACTCATTGCTAAAATTTCCCCTTATGTTGGACAATAAAAATTTTTGTTAAATATTTAATTCCTAAAGGATCCATGGATAAAATTAAAAAATTTTGTGAATTTGTGTGGGGAAAAAGTACATCTTTATTTTCACTAATCTCTAACTGAAAGTGTTTCCTTTATGTAGTCAATAAACCACAATATTAGCAATACTTATAACTTTATAACAAAAGAAAACTCAGATATTCTTATGTCACACTACAGTTTGCAGATACCTTCAAATATAATTTATACTCATCACTACATCACATTTAAGGTAGTTATTAACTCTTGTTATTTAATGTATTTATAAAAAAGCATGTCAGTATATTACTTTTTTAAAATATATTTTATTGATTAAGCTATTACAGTTGTCCCATTTTCCCCCCTTCACTCCCCTCTGCCCTGCACACCCCCTCCTACCCACATTCCCCCCGCCTTTAGTTCATGTCCATGTGTCATACTTATAAGTTCTTTGGCTTCTACATTTTCAATACTATTCTTACCCTCTCCCTTTCTATTTTTTACCTACCATCTATGCTACTTATTCTCTGTACCTTTTCCCCCTCTCTCCCCCTCCCACTCCCCTGCTGATAACCCTCCATGTGATCTCCATTTCTGTGGTTCTGTTCCTGTTCTAGTTGTTTGCTTAGTTTGCTTTTGTTTTTATTTTACGTTCGGTTGTTAATAGCTGTGAGTTTGTTGTCATTTTACTGTTCATATTTTTTATCTTCTTTTTCTTAGAAAAGTCCCTTGAACATTTCATATCATAAGGGCTGGGTGATGATGAACTCCTTTAACTTGACCTTCTCTGAGAAGCACTTTATCTGCCCTTCCATTCTAAGTGAAAGCTTTGCTGGATAGAACAATCTTGGATATAGGTCCTTGCCTTTCATGACTTCAAATACTTCTTTCCAGCCCCTTCTTGCCTGTAAGGTCTCTTTTGAGAAATCAGCTGACAGTCTTATGGGAACTCCTTTGTAGGTTACTGTCTCCTTATCTCACTGCTTCTAGGATTCTTCCCTTCATTTTTACCTCGGCCAATGTAATTATGATGTGCCTTGGTGTGTTCCTCCTTGGGTCCAATTTCTTTGGGATTCTCTGAACTTCCTGGACTTCCTGGAAGTCTATTTCCTTTGCCAGAATGGGAAAGTTTTCCTTTATTATTTGTTCAAATAACTTTTCCACTTGTTGCTCTTCCTCTTCTCCTTCTGGTACCCCTATAATTCAGATGTTGGAATGTTTAAAGATGTCCTGGAGGTTCCTAAGCCTCTCCTCATATTCTGAATTCTTGTTTCTTCACTCTTTTCTGGTTGGATGTTTCTTCTTCCTTCTGGTACACACTGTTGATTTGAATCCCAGTTTCCTTCCCATTACTATTGGTTCCCTGTACATTTTCCTTTATTTCACTTAGTGTAGCCTTCATTTTTTCATCTAATTTGTGACCAAATTCAAGCAATTCTGTGAACATCTTGATTACCAGTGTTTTGAACTGTGCATCTGATATGTTGGCTATCTCTTCATCACTTAGTTGCATTTTTTCTGGGGCTTTGATCTGTTTTTTCGTTTGGGCCATTTTTTTTGTCTTGGTGTGCCAGTTACATGGTGAGGGATGGAGTCTTAGGTGTTCACCAGGGTGGGGCACACACATCGCTGAATTGTGACACTGTATGTGGGGGTGGGGTCCAAGAGGAAACAATGGCGCTTGCTCCTCTCTCTGCCAGATTTCAGTCACTTCCCCCGCTTCCTGCCAGCAAATTGGGCCCCTCTGGTGCTGATTCCCGTGTGGGTGGGTTTGTGTATGTTCTAGGACCCTGTGGGTCTCTCCAATGAACTCTCCTGTGAGGCTGGGAGTTTCTCCTGCTGCCGCCTCAGCCCCCACAGGTATTTTCAATCAGTGGTTTGAGGCTTTATTTCCCTGAGCTAGGACCCTGGGTTGCATAGTTGTCTGTCCCACTCCCCAGTTGTTTCTCCTGATTTATCTGCTCATGAATGTGGGACCATCCAGTCTGCAATCCGCCACCTTGCTGGTCCTCCAGCCAACGCCTTTTGGCGAGTCCTCTCTGCCCCTCCTACTGATCTGGATGGATATTTATTCTTTAACTCCTTGGTTGTCAGACTTCCATACAGTTCAATTTTCTGTCAGTTCTGGTTGTTTTTGTTTTTAAATTATTGTTGTCCTTCTTTTGGTTGTGTAAGGAAGCACAGTGTGTCTTCCTATGCCTCCATCTTGGCCGGAAGTGTCAGCATATTGCTATATTACTATAGAACAATTTTATATTCTAACATTTTAATAACTGTATTTCAATATAGTTAGCTTCTTTGGAAAGTCTATGTATTCTATTTTATGCACTTAAAAACATTATGCTGAGAAGCTGTCCATAGGCTTTATTGGACTGACAAAGATAAAGGACCCATATTTTTGTTTCATTTATAGTGCTTGAAAAGTTGTGGGCAAAACAAAAACTAAAGAATTATCAACTAAATACTTTTTAATTATAATGTTTCTCTATACTTTTGATGTAGTCATGTATTATAACCATGTTTTTATAGTTAGCAATTCTTGTTCTTTAAAATGTACTTTATGCAGAGGGAATACGAGATAGTGAAATTAGTTTAAGTTCAGTTTAAGATCTACTAATGACATCATCCCACACAGATTTTATGTCATAGGCATGAACTTAAAAAACTTAAAGTTCTTGCTGCCTTTTCAGAACCCACCTACAAATCTATGGCCTTTGTGCAGGAGATCAATCTGAATTAGATAAAAATGAGTAATGGAATATTAAATATTAAAAGAAATGTATTTTGGTTATTTTACTCAGGTTGACTTAATTATTTGTCCCAGAAAAGGTCCTGGTCAAATTGCTAATGACTAGACAAAAGTAATTGAATTCTTATATTAATTTTTGGCCATTAACATAATTTTACAAAGTATGTGAAAACAGGTTGCCACTTAAGCATTTGTCTACTTTAATTTCATTCATTTAAAAAATTTATTGGAGCCCTGGCTGGTGTGGCTCAGTGGATTGAGTGCTGGCCTGTGAAGCAAAGGGTCACCAGTTCAATTCTCAGTCAGGGCACATGCCTGAGTTGCAGGCCAGGTCCCCAGTAAGGGGCACATGAGAGGCAACTATACATTGATGTTTCTCTCTCTCTCTTTCTTCTTCCATTCCCCTCTCTCTAAAAATAAATAAATTAAATCTTTAAAAAAAACTGAGCTGTTAATAATTTTTTAAAAACTTATTGGATACTTTTATGTCCAAAGATTCAATCTGAGCCACATTATTAACTTAATAGTTTTTTTCCATTAAAGCTGCCATAGCCCACCACGAGCATACCATGATTTATATTTTCATGATAGATTATAATATGACCTAAGAATAAGCAAAGAATGGTATGTGGTAATAACACAAAGTTGAAAAGACAGATATTTATTAAGCATTTATATGCCATCAAGTTATAAAAGGATATCAGGGAACATAAAAAGACAAAGAGGCAAAATAAGACAATGACAAATTATATTAAGTTGACAATTCTCATGCAATTATATCTACAGTGTATTATTAATTTTTACTTAGCAAATTTTTTCAAGATCTGCAAAGTTTAAAAAGTAGAAGAGTCAAACTATATATTATGTTAATACAATAAATAGACGTTGATTATGACACTTATTTCTACTGAATACAGCAAATACAATTAAGTGAAAAGAAAGTGTTTCATCTTTCTTGACTTGTTGTAGAATGAAGGGATCCTCTAGATTTCTGGATAAGAGGCATAACTAGCAATCCCACAATGATTTCCCCTATTTCTGGCCATCCGGATATATCCTTGATCACCAAAGTAGCGGCCCCAGCTTTAGAAAAACAAGTAACACAAAATTACAAATGAATACCACATTGTCAATTTTTATCTTATTGTTTTTATAAAAACCTGTGGAAAAAAGTTAGAACAAAATAATATAATAATTTCCTCAGGATTGTTAAGCAATTTTCAAATAAGTTTGGCAGGCTTTAGTGCTATATAGTATTGATGAATAGACTTAATATGTAAAGAAAATGAACGATATAATGTCCACTCCAAACCATTAATCCCCCTACTTTGTAAATATGTCCTTATGCAGAGAAAGAGTATTATTAACCTTTCCAATGGGCCCATCTCTAAATGTTTTTGTGTAAGAGTGTCATAGATGATGATTTTCTATCAAACTTAAATTCCTATAGAGAATATCAATTAGGAAATTTTTTTTAAGATTTTATTTATTTATTTTTAGAGAGGGAAGGGTGGGAGAAAGAGAGAGAGAGAGAAACATCGATGTGCGGTTGCTGGTGGCCATGGCCTGCAACCCAGGCATGTACCCTGACTGGGAATGGAACCTGTGATGCTTTGGTTCGCAGCCCGCACTCAATCCACTGAGCTACACCAGCCAGGTCAATTAGGAAATATTTTTGAGCAACTACTATGGAAAAGGTATAGGTCAGGGAATTCTAAAGTAAGCAATAAAAAATGCAGCTCTCAAACAGCTTTTGACCAAGAAAGGGAGCTGAGATAAAACTTTCTCAGTTAAAGGTGTCAATAAATCAAACATGCTACCTTGAGAGGAGGTGAGCTCACTGGCACTGGAAGTGTTCAACCAGAGATTTGCATAACTTGTCAGAGATGTTGGAAAGAGAATTTGTGGGTTGGAAAAAGGTTAGAAGGGATCAGTGGTTCTCTCACTTTTTGGTTTCATGGACTTTGAGAATTTCAAAAAACAAAATTGCAGATTGACATAGTTACCAATATTTAAATTAGTAAGTACAGGCATAAAAAAAAAACATACTCCTGAATATCAACATCATGTTGTAAAAGAAAGGACATTTTAACCACAAAAACAAAACTTTAAAGGACATAATCTCTATTTAAGAATAGCTCTTTGAATCAAATAAATTTAGATTTATAAAAGATTTGTCAAAATACTTTTTTTCACTTTGCCACAGACTAATGAAAAAACATACAAAATCCTTGTAAGAGAAATTATTGCTAAAGTTCTTTATGATTCTGAGATTTAATTGTCAGTATACAATTAGTTACAATATGAGGCAGAATTCATTGAGTGCTGTAACTAGGATAAAAATAAAAGTGTCAAACTGAGAGAATGCTTTTTATTTTTGTATTTGGAGAACAACAAGAAATTTGGTAGAAAGGGAAATTGGATGTCTTCAAGGGAGTAGTGGGGAGAGAGGACAGAAAGGTGGTTTGGGGCCAAAAGCAGACTGGGGAATTTTTCATTTAATTCCAGAGGCAAAGGGAAACTGTTGCAAATTTTTGCTCAGGACTCAAAGGAGGGCTGTTTTTGTATGCAGTGAAGGAACTAAGAAATGCTAGTTTATTGCAAGACGATAAGTAGCATAATTTAAAACAGCCCTGCTCTGGCATGACTGGTGTGGCTCAGTGAGTTGGGCATCCTCTGTGGAACTGAAAGGTCGCCACCGGTTCAGTTCCTCGTCAGGGCACATGCCTGGGCTGCAGTTGTGTTTTACCTTTCTCCCTCCAAAAATAAAGAAATAAAATCTTTAAAAAATAAAATAAAAGAGCTATGCTTAATAGGCCTTAAATATCCTTTTTATTAGCCATTCACTGGATACGTTTCAGGTCTTATTTTTATCTGTCTTGTACCGTTTAAAATGGTTGTCTCCTCTCACCTCACTTTTCTCTTGGCTTTACGATACTAGTATGTCCTGATTTTCTCTTCTCTCCCTGGTCACTCCTTCTAAAACTCTATCATAGGCTCCTTTTTTTTTTTTCCAATCCCTTTGATTATTGCCACTCCCCTTTGGAATAAAATTCAAACTGCACTGTTACCTTTTATCAACGGATGCAGTCCCCTTTTAGTATCTGCTTCAGTAAGCAAAAGCAATGATAAGAAATTCTGGCTAAGCTATTATCACCATTAATAGCCACAATTTATTTAGTGCTTACTCTGAGCTAAGTAGCTTAACATATATTATCTTATTTAATCATCATCCTGTGAGGTATTATCTCCTTTCTACAAAAGAGAAAAATGGGCAGAATGGTAAAGTGTCCTGCCCAAAGTCACACAGATGGTTAATTGGAAAGCCAGGGTTCAAATCTCGAATTGTTTTATTTTGAAGCCCACTCTAGCTTCTATGCTATGTCCATCCCTACCTCATTCCTGTGAGTGAGGTAGTGTGAGGAATGAAATTCAGACCACAACATCCAGGATCTTGTGTGATTAATATCTTGCTATCTCTTACCATATAGTTATTTCACTGTTTTAAAGATAGGTAAAAGAAAAAATGTCAGGTGCACTGAGTTTGGACCTAAGTTTTGATAATGAAAGTTGAATTGAGGGTGGCATTGCTGCTAGTATGAATTCAGTCAGTGAGAGATTGGAGCCCCAGATCCATTTAATATTTGCACAACTTATTTTTCCCAGCTTTACAGACCAAGATCAACTGCCCCACGCTTTATACGAAATCCCAGACATCTTTTTGACCAAGTACTGCTAATCCTGCCTCAAGGAATCCAACTGATTAAAAAAAAAAACTCAAGCTAAATAAATATCTAAGAACAAATTCTTGCTTTCAGAACTGTACTCCAGTATGCACAGAACATTTTGGGAGCATGTGGAAAAAAAAAGACATTTTACCCAGCCTAAGGATTTTAGGGAGAACTTTCTGGTATAGATAATGCCTGAGCTGGTTTTGAAGGAAAAGAGGAATAAACGGAGGAGGAGGAAGGATGTTCCAGGCTGAGGGAACAGCATAACCAAGACATGAAAATATTAAAGATAAAGTTATATAGCTGTGTATAGTTCAGGATAACTAGCATAAGAAGTGTGAGATGACAAGTGCCAGGAGTGAGGCTGGTGAGGCCGGTGGGGACTACAGCACAGACACCTTGTCTTTTCTCCAAGGGAACACTAATTTTACAGTGCATGGTACGACGTAGAAGAGCTACAAGCTCAGACTCATATTTTAGACAAACTGGTTTGGAAATAGTAGGAAGGATGCATTTGAGATTAAAAACCAGTTAGAAGGCTACAGGATAGTCCAGGCAAGAGATGTCTGAACTAGAGCAGTAATAGAAGAAAAGGAGAAGGAACAGAAGGAGGGACAGGTATGAGGTACAACTAATTTGACTTGTTGCTTGATTGGATCTGGAAGGGTCTAAGACAAATCCGTAGCATGTCACTGGGTGACTGTGTTGTGTGGTATTGCCATTTAGTGAAATGGGATGTCCTGGGGAAGAATAATATGGTGAAGAGGGTACATACTGAGTTTGGAGAAACTAAGACACATGTAAGTAGATGTGTCCACATAAATAAGTCTGAAGTTCAGGGCAGAAGTCAGAGCCAGAGCTAGAGATTTGAAAGTATATAGTATATAGCAAAAATCATAAGAATGGTAGAGTGGTACCCAAGAAAAATATAGAATGAGAAGAGTCATGGGCAAAGGATGGAGCCTTGGAGGAAAGACAAATATTTGCAAGCTAATCAGAGGAGTAGGTATTCAGAAAAGAGATCAAAAAGGAGTGATCAGAGAAGTATTACAGAAGATCAATCATGAAAACAAAGAGCTGAAGGCTTAATAGGAAGTGAAGAAATTATAAGATGTCAGTATCACGATCATCATCGTCACAAAAAAGCATTTGTTAAGTCTCCTTCTAATTCCTGATTTTAATTAAATATACATCAAAGCACAAATATATTACCTGTTTTTCACAAGCCAGTAGTCTTTCCCATTAAGGTTGCCGTAGCCGATCACTAATACACCATGATTCACAATCAGAGTACAGGCTGGTTCATAGTAGACACCTGAGGAGAAAATATGGGTGGAGAAAAGGGTGAGTGGTATGTGACAATGAAGGACATTTGAGAATGCTATTTCTTTTTTTTAATGATGTTATTTTTTAAATTTATTTTCAGAGAGGGGAAGGGAGGGAGAAAGAGAGAGAGAGAGAGAGAAACATCAATGTGTGGTTGCCTCTCACGTGGCCCCCACTGGGGACCTGGCCCACAACCCAGGCATGTGCCCTGACTGGGGATTGAACCTGCGATGCTTTGGTTCACAGTCCACACTCAATCCACTGAGCTATGCCAGCCAGGTGAAAATGCTATTTCTTTTATTAGACTGTTTTGCATGTGAAGCTAGGTTAACAATTTTTAACTATTTAGATTTCATAATTCTTTGCCATCAATGATGTATTTGTCAGTTTTCTTGCCAAGTTTGGCATAATTTAATCATAGTTACATCAGAAATTTTCTTTGATAAACTGCTACCCTTTTCTATTTTTTAACTTATATACAGTTACCATATTTTAAAAAATTGATTCTAGAGAGAAGGGAAGGGTGAGAAAGAGAGAGGGAGACATCGACTCACTGTTTCACTTATTCATTGTTGCTTCTCATGTGTGTCCTGACTAGGGATCAAACCTGCAATCTTGGTGTATTGGGACAGCACTCTAACCAACTGAGCTAGCCAGCCAGGGCCTACTGTATTTCTTTGTATGTATTCCTAAATTGTTTCTTTCATACATTTTCTTCCTTTACTAGATTAAACGACTTCTAAGGTGAGGTTTATAAATATAAATATAGAAAAAATATAGCCATCTACTTGGTCTAATACCATGCCACCCCATCAGCGGGTGCCCCCTTGTGCACGGCTGTGCTGCCCCTGCAGTGCACAGTGGTAGCTGCAGGGCTCTGGAGCCACGCAGCACATTTGCTAATTCCAGCTGACCTCTTTCAGGCTGTGTGACTTTAGGTAAGTTAACCTGTGTAAGACATCATTTTTTTCATCTGTAAAATAGGGTTATCATGAGGGTTAAATGAGATAGTGCACAGAAGAACTCATCATAGTACTCGGAATATGGTGTTAGTAAATTTGGGTAAGTATTACTTTACTAATTAGAACTGTATAAAAAGCATATATGAAATGGAGGAGTCTGTTTATCCTACTAAAAACATTCAGAGGTGGAGTGAGGGGGAAGGATAATATTCTTTCTTGTAGTGCAAGGGCAGCATACAACAAGAGGATACTACATCTGAGTCTTTACCACTTCTGTAGAGGAAGAAAGAAGGATGGCTTGCATCTATAGCAACAGACACCGGTCCTTTATTGGCCACAGCTTCTTTCAAGGCATCTTCGCTGCCTTCAGGAAGTTCAGTATACCTTGAACATGTGGCAGCTCGATATTTTGAGTCATACTGGCATTTTCCATCCTGCAAAAAAAAAAAAAAGTAAAAATCAGATAAAGAAGTATACTTCAACTTCCTTTATAAATCACCAGTATCCTAAGTTTGGATTTCAGATACATTTTCTTTCCTCATTTAGCCTTTTCAAGTGTCTAAGGCACCTTCCTGTTTTTGAAGAAAGAAACATCAAATCTTCCAAAGCCTAACAATGCCCCCTCGGACTCTGAGGTGGGTTGTAGGAGTATACTACGTAAAGATGATAAACTCCAGACTAGTGCTTTAAAATCTTTTCTGGTGACATAATGAATGCAAGATGAGTTGCAGTTGAATGATGGTTTATAAAGACCATATAATATGGAAAACAGAGTATATTTCGTGTGGAAAAGGGGAGGTTACCAATTCATGTTTGTTCTTTATAGGAAAAAGAACTTGAAAGAAACAAACCAAAATAATAATGGATAAGGTAGGAGGTTTTTGAGTGATTTTTAAATATTTTTTAAAGCTTCTGTAATATGGATATATTACTTATTGAATAAAATATATTACTGAATATATTATTGAATAGTATATTCAATATAACACATTGAATATATTATTGAATATATTATATTCAGTATTAATGAATATATTCAATAATGAATATATTTAGTATTCAATGAATAAAACATATAATGAACTTGCAAGGAGGAGGAAGAGAGCATTACTTAGCTTTTTAGTAGGTAGAAGAAAGATGTGGTTGATAATCTGAGAATAAGAGTGAACATGGGCCTTGGCTGGCGTAGCTCAGTGGATTGAGCGTGGGCTGCGAACCAAAGTGTCGCAGGTTCGATTCCCAGCCAGGGTACATGCCTGGGTTGCAGGCCATAACCCCCAGCAACCACACATTGATGTTTCTCTCTCTCTCTCTCTCTCTCTCCCCGCCACCTTCCCTCTCTAAAAATAAATAAATAAAATCTTTAAAAAAAAAAAAAGAGAGTGAGTATGGGAGGCTACAGGACAAAAAGTTTAAATACCAGGCAGACAGAAAGCATTTTAAGGAAAGTTTGCTGAAAATCCATTTTTAAGCATGAATTCTATTTGCTTATTTAAACCCAACATACCACTGATAAATTAAGAAAGCTACTGCATAAGAAAGAGAATGCTTGAGAACTTAGAATTCTTGATCAGGCTTCTCATACATATGCCACTGTTTCTCAAGTGATTGTCTTGGTGGTGAGTTTAGTACAGTCAGTCAGGGGACATAAGATCACCACAGGGCAGCACAAAGCATTTGTGACCCACCGTGGCTTTGTAGGGATAGGAAGCTTCTGATTCGATGCCGTTGTTGTCGATGATGTATTGGAAGGCCCGTGTCATGAATCCGCCATTGCAGCCCCTATTGCTGTATTTTGCACCTGAGCAATCCACCAGGTTCTGTGCACTCAGAGACACCAGCTTTCCTGTCTTTAGCTTCACCTGTGCTTCCAGGGCCCCCACAGCACTGAAAGCCCAACAAGAACCACAAGAACCCTAAAACAGAAACAAAGTCACAAAGGCAATCGCAGAAAGTCAGTAAGGATGACTTCATAACACAAAGTGGGCGACACCCAACACGTCAGCCCTTCAGTACTTACTGGAAGAGCTCCCACCACTGCAATTTCCTCTGCTCTTAGACCAGCGATTTTCAACCACTGTGCCGCAAGAATTTTTAAAACTTGCAATACCTGACTATTTACTCAGGGGCACTGACCTCTTCCCCCTGAGATTGTTAAATAAAAAATGACGACAGCCAACACATCAATAGCTATCTAATGTAAATGAATGAAAATTATACCTATCATTTTGTCAGATCAGTAAAAAATATAGTTTTTTTTCGGTGTGTTGCAGAATTTTAGTAATTAGTTTATGTGTGCCATGAGATGAAAAAGGTTGAAAATTGCTGTCTTAGACAATGGGAATGAAGACTAAGTACTTGCTTATTCTCTGGGCAAGTTCCATCCTTGATAAAGATTTGCAAATGGCTGAGGTCAGAGCATAACTGCCATATTCAAGTATATTAGGAAACAGTACTTAAGCATGTACTAAATCCCAGCTCCCCTAACCCATGAGTACAGGAAATAGATGCCTACAGTAAAATGGTTTTGAGAGGAGCTTGGGTGATTCCCTCGACCTAAAGTACCCTTCCTCCTGCCAAATGATATCTAAAACATAAGGTTAAAATTTCTTTTAGCTTCAGAACTTTTTAATCGAAAGATATTTTACAAACAGAAAAACATAAGCTGCTTTAGTTTGAAAGCTGTAGAGGGTCCATAGTCCTTTCATGATTGTTCTCATTCTCTTCTCATCCCACCTTGCTCTCTACTGAGAGGAAGCAAATTGAATTTGCTTTTGGCTAAAGCAAAATCGCCTATCAAAATGCAAGCACCCAGGGAAAGAAGCTCATTTAACTATTTACAGTCAACACCTAAATATGTAGTTTATCAGATCTCCCCAAACTTTTATTCTTGAGAAGCTCCAGTGAGAAGCCCAAAACTAGTTGAAAGAAAAATCACTAGGTGGAAAAGAGATTAGCAGTACCATTCACTGCTTCCTTCTTACATTGTTGATTGATCACATGCTGGGGCAGCTGCTCCAAATACCCTGATCCTTCCTTACCCAGCCCTCTAAGGTGACACATGTACTCTTATTACTCTTATTTATTGCTAACTGATTTTTGTGGCTGTTTTTTTTTAGAAGCAAACTAAAGGAAATATAAAAACATAGGAACAAAATTTTAAAGCCCATATTTCTTATTCTAACAATGCAAGCCTACTTGTGAATTAATTTGAGTGGTACAATGTATAGACCACCCTGAGCTCTAGTTCTTTCCTCTTCTTCAAACCTGAATTTCATAAGTGAGATGCAGCGAGAAACTTCCTCTCAGATATTCTCTTACACACAATACTGTTTCTCAACCAATTGGCTTGGTGGAGGGTGCAGTGCAGCTGACGTATAGCATGAGCACTGAAAGCTTGTCTTGACCTGTTTGCTTAGTTCACAGTTTTTGTATAATGTGGCTCTAACCATTGGTGTACTAAGCATTGTGGGAAATACAAATAAAGTATGATATGTGATCCTTGCCTTAAAGGAGCTTACAATTTAGTTGGGAAGACAGAATAACAAAAATAACTAGAAAATAACATAAGGGAGATTCACTGCCAAATTATGTACCTAGACTAAGTATTTAAGGAAGAGAGAACTCTACCTGGGGTACAGAGGTCAGGGATGGTAATACTCACCTGGTATTTCACTTCAGTAACACACCCTTTGTCTCTCCAGTCCACAGAATCAGGTAATTTCTGATTAGGGTTTGACTTGTAAGTGACATTTCTCTGCCACTGGCTGGGAACTTTCAGAGAACCCATCAAAGATATCACTTCTTCACTGGTCTACAAGGCAAATATATATCTCCTTTCACTTACATCCTGCTTTTCAATATTCTAATAACTGTAACTGCAAATATATTTAACAACTGAGAAAAACTAGTTGTAGTTATGACCAACATAGCTGAATTATCCGGGTTTCTTCTTTACACTTACACTTTGCGTTAGTATCCCCATTAGACATTGGGAAAGAAAAGAAGAAAACTAAAAACTAGAAGTTATATGGAGATAGAGTTTTGTTCGAAGCAAAGCATAGCATAATTTTACTCGTACAATGGATAGACTACCCTGAGCCCTAGTTCCTTCCTCTTCTTCAAACCTGAATTTCTACGTGAGATGGAGTGAGAAACGTCCATAGGCAAATGGAATAATTTTATAGAAGAGCTGTCTAAAAAGTGGACTGAACTGATTTGCCTTGCTAGAAAGAATGACAAAGGAGACTCCTACATTTAAGTGGAAATTTAATCCCTTCTAAGGGGTACGTGTATACGGTTCTTTTTTTTAAAATAAGACTTTATTTCAATCAAACTGACAACAAGCTAGGGGCAAGGTCTCAAATGCTCCTGTGATTTTTAATTTTGGTAAAGTTTTGCAGGGTAGAGCAGAATCTAAAAATTAATGGGAAATTATTTGTGATATTAAATACCCATATTCCCCAATTAAGGAAGCAGGTGGACCATATTAAATTGTCAGTTTAGACTTACATAAGTATGGTAACTACTCTAAGCGTTTGTAAGTAATCTTCGGGCAATACTTCCTTAAAAGCAATAGAAGTCTGTGAGTTTAAAGAAGAGATTTGTTAAGAAAAGTGGTTATAGTAAGACTAAAGGAATCTGTACAAATTCTTGTCTTTAAATTCTACATTATCCTAACTTTGTACACATGAAGATAATTTTTCTTTGTCATTTACTTTCAAATTGCTTTTGGAGAGACAGAAATCATGCTTAACAAGATGCAAAAGTAGGATTATTTATAGTTTACCTACCATGTCTCCCAGGTGGTTCATGCCTAGATCATATGAATGCATTCCCATTGAATGCTCCAGGTTGTGAAGCATCACATGTTTTAGATTCTTTTCCCAGATGAGACGCCGTACTCCTTCCTCATTCTAAAATATAAGGAAAAACAACATAGTTTTACTGAATCCTGCACAAATAAGTGATCAACAATGAAAATAAAATGATTATGAAGAATTCTACCAAATGTGGATCTGTCTAGGAGCATGCAAATAAATGAAAATATTCAATAAAACTGGTGATTAATATTATTTTATGATACATATAATGAACTTCCTTAATCTGCTATAAAGTTTTACTGCCTACAAAATGTCCTTTGTAGGCAGTAAATCAATCTTTCCAGGCCTTTTTTAAATACCCTTTTTTACCCTCACTCAGTTAAAATAGTTTATCAGTTATCAGTTAACATAGTTTATTGGTTATGAATTTCTCACTATTGTTCTTAAGTAATTTGAAGATATTTCCCCATAGTCTTCTGGTATTTATTATTGCAGATGTCAGCCCAATTGTTGTACTTCTGTTTTTAAGTTCCTTAACTTTTGTGATTCTTTTTGATATTTTGCAGCTTCATTTCATGAGTCTAGGTGTGACTTGCTTTATTTCCTCTCTTGGGTACTTCTGATTAAAGGATGCAGGGTTTTTGTTTTTGTTTTTCATATCTGGAAAATTCTCAACCAATATCTCTTCAAATACTGCTTCTCTACCATTCCATCTGCTTCTCCACTTCAGAAAGTTCTATCACATATATTTTGGAGCCTCAAACTCTCTTTCATCTCTTTTACCTGTACTTTTATAGTTTTTTACAATTATTATTTCCATGTGCTGCATTGTGGGTGAATGCTTCAGTACTATCTTCAAGATTACAGATTCTACCCAACTCTTTCCAGTCTGGAATTTAAGCCCCTTTTATTGAGTTCTTATTTCAATGACTATACTTTTTATTTTCAAGATTTCTAACTTATTTTATAATTTCTTTTTCATTTGCATGGATTGTTTTATATATTTTATCTTAAAATCATTTTTGGTTCTATTATTTTAATTTTATATAGAGTGAGTCCATTTTTTAAAAAAAATTCTCACCTGAGGATATGTTTATTGATTTGAGAGAGAGAGAGAGAGAGAGAGAGAGAGAGAGAGACATCTATATGAGAGAGAAACATTGATTGGCTGCCTCTCATAGACTCCCCAACTGGGGATCAAACCTACAACCCAGTTATGTGCCCTGACCGGGAATCTAACCCACAACCTTTTGGTGTATGGAATGATGCTCCAGCCATCTGAGCCACCTGGCCAGGGCCAGAGTGAATCCATTTTTTGATTGTTGATTTTCTTGCCCTCTAGGAGGTTCATTTACATTGGACCAATACATGGAATACAATGTACATGGTGCCTCCTAAAATCACTGACCCTTATCCACACCCCCAGGCTGTAGTTTCCAGTAAGTGATAACCCAGTGAGCAGTAAGCATCAACTGTTTTCTGCTTCATTTCAGTGAGTGTTAGAACCCGAACCCAGGCCTAGACCCTGGTTCCAGGTAGCAAGTCTAGATGCAGCCCCCGCTCCCTTGGAGCAAGATTTTACAGCTATCTCAGTAGTGTACATCTACAGATATGCTTCCAGACCACTAGAGAGGAAAAAATGGAATAAAGAAAGATAAATATAATGAAGTATAGGAAAAGAAAAAACAAATGAACTTTGAGATAAATAAAGGTAGGATCAATTAAATAAACTAAGGTAGGACACTAATGGAAAATCACTTTTACTCCTCCTTAAGGGGTGAAATCCTTAAAAAGAGACATAGCTTTCATTTAACTGGATAGTGGTGCTACCTGCACATCTAACTCCAGTTGACACTGAAAAGAGAGACCTTGTCTAAAGGGGAATGGGTGAGGGTGAAGTTGATGATGACCACGAAAACAACTCAGAGTGCGTGTTCTACTCAAAGTATCTTTTTATAGAAAAATAATACATCAAATAAGTAAATATATAATGTTTGTCTATAAACTCAGAAATATTGTATAGTTTTATAGGACTTAATTATTTGGAGTACTAGAGCTGAGGTCTTAAAATCAACCAACAAGTGTGCTTTGAAATAAAAACCAAAGTACAAAGTGGGAAATGAGAGTGAAGAAACAACACGTGGTAGCACTTCTATGTTCCAGAGGCTGAAATAAGGGCCTGGTAGTCCCCAGACATGTACCATCGTGCTCTTTCCCCCTGGGGAAACTTCACTGCAGTTATTTATTTTGCTTGCTCCCTGGCTTCTATCAATTCTCTCTTCAAATGTCACCTTATATCTTAGGCATTCCCTGACCATTATACGGAATAATCACTCCCAGCATCTCCCAGCTATCACCCAAGGCCCCTCCTACCCTCCATGTCTTGCTTTATTTTTTTCTGCTGCACTTACCACCACCTAACATACTACATACCTGCTTATTTAGTGACTTATTTCCTGTCTCCCTTATTCAGATATAAGCTCCATAAAAACAGGAACCTTGTTTTGTTTCCTACTGTATCTCTAGTACCAGGAACAGAATCTGGCAAGAAATGTGAGCGTAACATTTATTGAAAACACCGCTTGCAATTTAAGAGGGAGAATGCACTGAGTACTAGAGTAAAAGCAAATCACTCAAGCGGCAATCCCGTCTACCTTTTCCCTGTATTGTTTGCCGTAGGTTTTCTTCCACAGGTCCCAGTGGTGATCCAGCGTGGGATCTTTGTGCAGTTGGGCTATTGCGGAGGAGCACCCCAGGAGCGCCAAAACCAGCCATTTCATTCTGTTAAGGGAAAGATCACATAGGAAGAGTAGCTATTAGCTGCATATATTGACCTGCTTTTGTTTTTCGTAACAAAAGTAGGTTTCCAGTTGTTGGTATGGAAAATAATACAAGAATTAAATAATAATATAAGAAGAAACCATGTTCCGTATACTCACTCTGTAGTAAACCTATTTTTGCCCCACCCTGGATAGGCACAGGGAATAACTTCAGATTTATGTCTGAAATACCACTTCTAATGCTTAGTAGCACTTTAAAAAGTGGTTTTCAGAAATTTCCTGGTATCTGGTAAACAAAACTTACACCCAAGGTTGGGAATTGTTATATGAAGCACGGACTTTCCAGGATTTGCAAACAAATCTAATGAAGGGATATCCTCCTTCCTCCTTAAGAGGAAAGCAAACCTTGGAAAAATCATTTAGCTTCATAAATTCTCCTTAACTGGCTTATTTATCCATAACACTTAGAGGTGGTTAAAAGACAACTCCCATGTATTTACATCCAAGTGTCATTTTATTTTGTTAACTTTTCCTCCCACCAATCAGATTATCTATTTCAAAGGAAGCAATTAACTACTTTTGAAAACACCACTTATAAATTTACTACAAAAAGACTTTAACAGAAATTCAGTAACTAGCTCTTTCTCAAACTGGATTCTACTTTCTCTTCCATTTCTTTTTAATTCAAAATGACTGGAATTGTAAACATGTAAATCTTCAGATTATATGCCAAAGAAAGCTGTGTTTTAGCCTCAGGCTCAGATGTCCAAGCACACATATTAACTTTTCAAAAATAAATTATGTTTTGTCAATAAAAAGAAGAGGCAAACTGAGCGACATGATTTTTTAGTTTACTTCCTGAAACCAAAGATTTAAAACCTGGCAGGCAGAGCAAGCTAAAAACACAAAAGGTTTAAAGACGAAACGAGAGAAAAAAACCCATAAAGTACATACATAATGGAACCAGCAGCTGCTCCCATACTAAGAATGCTTGAAGGTGGGCTCTCTCCAAAGATATGAAAGGCAGTGAAGAGACTTCACCTAAATTTGACTTGAAGAAAATTGGAACTTGTCACATGAGGTATCCACGAAGAGGAAGTGAACTTTCATTTCAGTTTCATTTGAAATCTTACTAGATCAGCTGTCTCCAGCCCTCTCCCTTCTGTTGTGGAGCTAAAGTGGGTGCACTGAGCATTAAAGAGCCCCAGAACAAGAGATCAATAGAACCTACACAGCAAAATAGTAGCAGTACAACTTTACCATTTAATCTCTCACTGTTTTGATAATTCACTTTACCTAAAAATACCAGTTTGCAGATGGAAAAATTTAGTTATGAGGAAATTAGGAGTAAGCTTTTGAAATCCTAGATTTCTCCATAATTTCCTAGAAAAACCCATCTTATTATCTTTAACAAAACTCATCCATGACTTACTGTCTCATTCTTACTCAGCTATTTCTTGATTTATCAATTCAATATATCTTTATTTATAGTAATATATGTTAGCATATTTATGGAAAAAAAGAAAATCTGGTCCTGACCAGTGTGCCTCAGTTGGTTGGGCATTATCCTGCAAAGCGAAAGGTAGCCAGTTTGAGACCCAGTCAGGGCGCATGCCTGGGTTGTGGGTTCAGTCCTGGTCAGGATGTCTACAATGTTTCTCTCCCACATCAAGGTTTCTCTTGCACATTGATGTTTCTCTCACTCTTTCTCCCTCCCTTCCCCTCTTTCTAGAAATAAATAAATAAGATCTTTAAAAAAAACATACCTGTATACATTTAACTGCCGAGTGGTTACCTGCATGGAGGCATTACTTGGGTGGAGGCAGGGACAAGATGGACTATCATTTTTTACAATTTGTCCTTATGTAATTACTAATGAGATTGAGCACCTTTTCGTCCATTTATTGACCATTTGCGTTTTCTGTGAAATGGCGATTGATATCTTTTGTTCATTATTCTGTTGTATTGTTGCTTTTTCTTAGTCACTTATAGGAATTTTTAAAAATCTTTGATGGTTCTATATACTAAAACTATCTTCTCTCTTTCTCCTGTCTTTAACTCTTGCTTATATTTACTTTCTTTACATGAAATTTTAAAATGTTGGTGTAAAAAAATTTATTCAGCCCTGGCTGAGTAGCTCAGTTGGCTAGAGCATCATTTGACATAGCAAGGTTGCCATTTCAATCCCCAGTCAGAGCACCTACAAGAATCAACCAGTACATGAATAAGTGGAGCAACAAATTAATCTTTCTTTCTCTTCCTCCTTCTGTCTTCCTCTCCCTTCCCCTCTGTCTCTAAAATCAATCAATCAATACATATTTTAAAAAAGAAAAACATATTCAGCTTTTACCTTATGATCTATGATTTTTGTGTCTTATTTAATTCTCCTTTTTATTGAATTTATTGGGGAGACACTAGTTAACAAAATTATACAGGTTTCAGGCACACAATTCCACAACACATATTTGTACACTGTATTGTGTGTTCACCACCCCGTTTTGTTTAATTCTCATAGTTTTCTTCTTTCTCAGATTTATTTTTTTTATTTAATCTTTATTGTGTTTTTTTCCATTACCACTTATACCCCTTATACTCCTCATATCCCTCTCCCCCAGCAATCACCACACTGTTGTCCATGTCTATGAGTTTCTTCAGATATATTCCCAGAAATGGGATTGCTGGGTCAAAAGGCAGATCCATTTTTAATTTTTTAAGGTATCTCCATACTGCTTTCCACAGTGGCTGCACTAACATACATTCTCACCAACAGTGTAAAAGGATCACCTTTCTCCACATCCTCACCAGTGCTTGTTGTTTGTTGATTTATTGGTATCCACTCTGACAGGTGTGAGATGATATCTCATTGTGGTTTTAATTTGCATTTCTCTGATGAATAGTGACATTGACCATCTTTTCATATGTCTATTGGTCATCTGTATGTTCTCTTTGAATAAGTGTCTATTCAGGCCCATTTTTTAATTGGGTTGTTTGGGGGGATCTTTTGATGTTGAGTTTTGTTCTTTATAAATTTTGCATATTAACTCCTTATCAGATGTTTTGGTGAATACGTTCTCCCATTCTATGAGTTGTCTTTTTGTTTTGTTGTTGATTTCCTTTGTGGTGCAAACACTTTCTAGTTTGAGTTCATTGGAGAGACCCACAGTGTCCTAGAACATGCACAAACCCACCCACCAAGGAATCAGCACCAGAAGGGCCCAATTTGCTTGTGAGTGGCAGAGGAAGTACCTGAAAGCTGGCAGAAAGCTGAGCAAGCCACATTGTTCCATGTTGGACCCCTCCCCCACATACAGCGCCACAATGCAGCAACGTGAGTTGCCCTGTCCTGCCAAATACCTAAGGCTCTGCCACTTATAACAGGCAAGCAAAGACAAAAAAATATGACCCAAATGAAAGAACAGATCAAACCTCCAGAAAAAAATACAACTAAGTGATAAAGAGATAGCCAACCTATCAGATGCAGAGTTTGAAACACTGGTAATCAGGATGCCCACAGAAATGGTTGAGTATGGCTGCAAAATAGAGGAAGAAGGGCAGGCTATGGAAAGTAAAATAAAGGAAAATGTACAGGGAATCAACAGTGAAGGGAAGGAAACTGGGACTCAAATCAATGGTCTGGACCAGAAGGAAGAAATAAACATTCAACCAGAAGAGAACAAAGAAATAAAAATTCAAAAAAATGGGGAAAGGCTTAGGAACCTCCAAGACAACTTTAAACATACCAACATCCAAATCATAGGGGTGACAGAAGGAGAAGAGGAAGACCAAGAAATTGAAAATTTATGTGAAAAAATAATGAAAGAGAACTTCTCTAATCTGGCAAAGGAAATAGACATGCAAGTTCAGGAAGCTCAGAAAATCCCAAAGAAGTTGGACCCAAGGAAGCACACACCAAGGCACATCATAATTAAGTAATCTACAATTAAAGATAAGGAGAGAACCTTAAAAGCAGAAAGAGAAAAGGAGACAGTTACCTACAAAGGAGTTCCCATAAGACAAAGAGCTGATTTCTCAAAAGAAACCTTGCAGTCAAGAAGGGGCTGGAAAGAAGAATTCACACTCATGAAAGGCAAGAACCTACCTCCATCCAAGATTACTCTATCCAGCAAAGCTATCATTTAGAATGGAAGGGCAGATAAAGTGCTTTCCAGATAAGGTCAAGTTAAAGGAATTCATCATTACCAAGCCCTTATTACATGAAATGTTATCTAAGAAAAACAAGATAAAAAATACAAACAGTGAAATAACAATATACTCACAAGTATAAACAACAGAACCTAAAAAAACAAAAATGAACTAAGCAAACAACTAGAAGAGGAACAGATTCAGAGAAATAGAGATCACATGGAGGGTTATGAGCAGGTGGGGGGAGGAGGGAGAATGGGGGAGAAGGTACAGGGAATAAGAAGCATAAATGGTAGGTACAAAATAGATGGGGGGTGGTTAAGAATAGTATAGGAAATGTAGAAGCTGAAGAACTTATATGTATGGCCCTGGATATGAATTAAAGGGGGGAATGCAAGTTGGAGGGGGTGTGCAGGGTGGAGGGGAACAAAAGGGGGAAAATGGGACAACTGTAATAGCATAATCAATAAAATATATTAAAAAATAAATCTCAAAAAAAGACAATAGTATGGGAAATGTAGAAGCCATAGAATTTAAAATATATTTAAAAATTAAAAGAAAAAATGTCAATGTTTGGTTGCCTCTCAGGTGTCCCCAAATGGGGGTGTGACCCAAAACCCAGGCAAGTGCCCTGACTGGGAATTGAACCAGTGACCTTTTGGTTTACAGGATGGCACTCAATACACTGAGCCACACCAGCTAGGGCACAGTTAGCTTTTTGTAAGATAAGATTTTTATTATTGAAAATTTAAACATATGTAATATAAAAGTAGAGATCATAGTAAAATGAGCACCCTTAAAACAATTATCATGCTTCTACCATTATCAATACATGGCTAACCTTATTTTATTTATACTACTACTACTCAGATTATTTTGAAGTAAATCCTAGAAATCAGATTATTTCATATTTAAATATTCCAGTATGATGAAGACTCTTAGGTTCATATAACCATAATACCATTATCACTTCTAGAATAAATTAATAATAATTTATTATTTCATCAAACATAATGTTAATATTTATCTTTTTTCATCTTATACATGTTAAAAATAGTTTGAATTGAGATGCAAATGAAGTCCATACTTTCTAAAACCATTGAGTTATTTTTGTATCAATATGAATTTATGGATTTAACTATATTTTATGTGTTTCAATCCACTGCAGTTTTATATTTATTGATACTCATGTTGTCCCATCTTTAGTCAATGGGAACTTATTCAAATTCACTCCTGAGTCCCGAGTCCCTCTATCTGGCATGACAATAGTATTCTTTAGTAGCCTCTTTTCTTTCTGGTACGACAGCTATTGCAGGTTTATCTTGAACAATTACTGCTCCAGACCTGGAATCAGCTATTTCTCCAAGAGATCTCATTCCTTTTAATGGAAATAATGCTTAGATACCATATTCTAGGTACCAGGAGTGTCACTGATACCAGATTGACCATTATTTGTAAGCCTTCAATAGGCAGAGCTAGGGAATTTTATATGAATGTATATATGAATAAATTAAATCGATCCCAAGCTCATACTGATATTTCAAATACAATTTCAAGACTATAGAGTTTCTAACTTAACTTTATCAGGTCTTGTATCTGTACCTCTTTTCAAACATATTGAAATTCCAGTTTTCTAAAATACTAAGATGAGTACTCTTAATTTATCCTATACTGTTTCAGAATAACAATACCAAGCCTACTACCAGTAGATTATTACTGAGAGCAATTTTAAAATTTTAAAGGGGAACAGGTGTCCTCCGAACCCTCCACTTTAGGCCATATCCCACTAAAGATGTAAGTCAATCACTGTATTTTGAAGTCACTTGGACTAGTTTCCTCTGTCATTATGCCACCACCTGTGTACACAGTTTCATTCATTTATTTCATTTTACTTCGATTTTTAGGGATTCTTTTCAAATGTATGTAATTATGCAAAACATTTATATGAATCCAAAGCCAAATCAACAAAATGAAGTATATTCAAGAAGCCTAGACATTAGTTCTGGCCTCTCAAAACTATTCCCTTCTTTTCTTGACAGTAGGTAGTCATTTAGACCATTCATACTTTATCTTCCTGTTTAAAAAAATAAAATATACATATATTAGCATTCTTCCTTGCTTAAGTCAACTATATTATACATACTTTTCTCCACCTTTTTCCCCACTTAGCATTGTGCTAATAAAAAATTTTAATACTTGAAACAGGCAAAAGAGAGTCTCAGGTGCCCTTTCAGTGAAGGGTGGGCATTGTCTAAAGGACCTGGAGGTGGGCAGGATTTTCTGGCTCTGTAAAGGTGGGCAACTTTGATTGACTTTCTATTGGGTGGGCTATTTCACAACTTTGTAGGGGTAGAGTGACCTTGTAAAAAACTAATAAGTATGCAAATTATTCCTTTACATAGCAATGCAAATGAATTTTGTCTAGTAGATTCCACTGAATAGAGAATGAAATAGCTGTCACTTAAATTCTGATTTAAACCAGTTTTAATATCTTACTGATTAGTTATTAATTAATGAGTTGAATAAATCTTTGACACATGTTAATTTTCATTTGTACAAGAATCATGTTTTCAACTTTTTGTAAATTATACTTTAGCAAGTAAGTCCTGAAAATAACTCCGTAGGAGTATATGTAGTCCTCATTTTTGGCCATCTAGCATCTTTTGAGCAATCTTCTTATGTTTGGAAAATTTCCCAAAATTTTGCTTCTGCCTCCATTGCTATTAAGGCACCAAAATGTGACCTAGAGTTTGCCAACTGGACACACCCACATACGGCATCATTGCGAGTGGATATGTGAGGAAGGAGGCCCATGTGAATCCGCCTTTTGGCAAGGATGGTAGAGGAGGTGAGCAGCAGATCTGGTGTCTAGTTCCCCAGCGTCACCTGCGTGAGTTGTAGCGTTCACGTCACATATGTGTCTGTTCAGGAGCGCTCTAGGTTGAGCCTTTTTCTCAGTGTGGTTCAGGTAATGTTCTGGTTTCATAATCTCCAAGCCTGCCTTACTTTCTGGTCTCCCAGAGATTTTTTGAACTTCCCACCATTTTAAAGTAAATTGCAGTACCCAGATAGATTAATCGAATTATGACTTCTACAGGTGTGGAGAGTTTGGAGAAACGAGAGCTTCGTCTCACAAGGTGGATTGGACAGGTGTTTTTTCTAGATTGTGACCAGAAGAAACTCGAGAAGAAAGCTATGTGGGACCCTCTACTTCAGATTGTCTTTTTCTCTGTCCTTCTTTTACACAGCTGATATCATAACCTGATATTTTGTTTTTAGCCTTGGCACTTTATATGTACTCCCACCTCCAGAACATATACAGTTCAACTTCCTTAATGAGGAAATGTGCATAAAAACAAATCCTTTTCAAGAAGATGAAAAATGTACACAACTCTCTCAAGAAGGGTCCATGGTTTTTTTGTGGGGTTTTTTTTTTTTCAGTCATTATTTCTCTGACTGATGGGGTCTGTAAACCTACACTTAGTTCAGAGCTTGACTTGGTAATGGGGCCCATAAACACGTTTCTGCTTTTATTCTTGCACATTGCCTGAATGGGACTTAGAGAGGCTTGTCCAAAACCATCGTGGAAGTAAGTGGTAGAACTGGAACTCAAAGTTCACACTCTCTTCAACACCCCTTGCTGCTGGACTAAACACTTCATTCCACTCTGGGCTGCAGCAGTAGTGTTCTGGAGCTCGCTCCTCCCAGTGTTGGCTCCGAAGAACTATTTGCGCCTATTTCTTTTTAACTCTCCCTTCAATGGCATTACATTGGTAGCTCGAAATGGGCCACTACAGGAAAAAAATAGCCCCACCCGCCTATTTTTCCCAGAGATGGCGAGTTTTATCTTGTCTTGTCTGGAGAGAGGTTTGATTTGCTCTCGCATCGTCCAGGGTAGAGAGAGACTCGGAGAAAGTATACGAGGCGGAGGTCTATTTAATGTAATCTTCCGCCTCGTTTTCATCTTCACCACCAGCAGGGAGAGAAGCATACTTGCTTGGAGCTGGACTTTCTTGAGGTTTCTTTGGCTCAGGTGCAGATCAGGAATCGTGATCTTTTTGCCATCTTTCCTATCTGACTCCTTCCAGTGATCTTTGTTCCCTCCATCTCCTGGACCGTGGCTGGAGTTCGCACTTTGGCCCTTCGGGACACACCCCCCAGCAACTTTATTTTCATCTTTCCTTGCTGGCCCTCACTCCGGTGGTTGAGCTGGAACTGCTTTCTCCCCACCACTTGGAGGGGATTGCTCCTCTGGGTCTGAGCTCTGGGATGGAGCAGGAGGGTTAGAGCTTCGCCTCACCCGAGCATTCTCCTCTGATGGAGGGGCTGGCATTACGTATAGAGGCTGCTCACGTTTGGGAGGCTTAGAAGTTGGAGAGTGACAGTCTTCCTCTTTACTGAGTGCTTCATTTGCTAGAGACTTCTCTCCTTCGGGCATTGTGGTCTGACTTCTGCCCGAGGCGGCTGAGTTCCTCGTCTGTGAGGACTCATTGCCTGTCCTTGACTGTTCCCTTCCTGAGTGTGTTCACTTCACCAGCTTGGGTGCCCCTCCTGAGGCCGCCGTTCTAGTTTGGCTCATCCAGCTGATGCTGCAATTTCTGTTCCTTCTGCAGCCACTCCTCTGCTTCTCACCCTCTGGCAGCTGTGACGACAGGCCTAGCCCCTCCAAAGGCAGAGGCTGCTCCACTGGACTGGGAGGTGCTAGCACAGAGATCATCTTCCTCAGGGGTGCCCCAAGGCTTTAGATTCCGTTTGGGTCTTTATGGGGAGGCGGGGTAGGGGAGGCTTTATCATCTGCCTATGATCAATGGAGAGTAATCGATCGTCTCTGGAACGCCACGACCAATCATCACATCTGTCATATCCGTCCTCCTAGCGGTCCCTGCCTCCTCTGTATCACCATCCCTATGGTACCTGCTACCAAATGCTCTTCAGTCACTGCCTATCCTGGAATCGTAGCCTCTGTCATAGTCTCTGCTGCCTCTGTCATAACGATCCCGGCCACCGTTATCGATCCATATCCCAGCGTGGGTCATCATAACTGTCCCAATCCCCAACATACTATCGGTCTGAATCATAATGATCTCGATGCTTGTCTCCAATGCTATCGTCACCTCTGCTAGGTGGGTAGTAATCAGAGCTTTCTGTGGCAGCACGGGCCCTCCAGTCTGTACCTGTTTTGTCAGAATCCCAATTTCCGTCTCGGCAGAAAGAACGATGATCCCTGTCTTTATCTTGGGCTTGATCAGCAATATCCCCTCAATTCCCCTGGTACTTAGAAACTCTTCACTGAGACTCAGGGCATTGAACAAGGAATCCAGGTCTTCAAACTCAGGGTAACCAAAACCTTTTAGCCTTTCTGGGTTGCTAGGTTCACGTGGTAAATGCTCTGAACTGATATTTAATCTCTAAAGAACTTCTTAATGGAGCCCCAGCTGGTGTACCTTAGTGGATTGAGTGCCAGTGTGTGAACCAAAAGATTGCTGGTTCGACTCCCAGTCAGGGCACATGCCTGGGTTGCAGACCAGGTTCCCAGTCGGGGCCCTGTGAGAGGCAGCCTATCAATGTATCTCTCTCACACACATTGTTTTTCTCCCTCTCTTTCCCCCTCCCTTCCCTTGAGGGTCCCTGTCAACATTGGGCTCTGGAGCAGTGGGTAGGATGGGCCGGCCAATTGGAGGTGCCTTATACACTCATCAGCATTACCGTGCCAACTTGATTGAACATCTTTCCAAGTCGGAATCAGCTCCGCTGACTAGTTTGGCAACAAAGGTGCTCTCCACCAGTCCCTCCGTCCTCAGCCAGAAAGGGGGATTCTTTGCTGAGGCCCCCATATTGGGAGAGGGAGAGAATGCAAAGGTACTCCCCTTCTTCTGGAGAGCCAGTTAAATACCAGCATAAAACTTCGCTGGGGTGATCTCTTCAGACGGCATCGAATGTGCTTATTTTGGGTTCCTTTCTCTTTGAGTCTATCTTATTTTGTTGAAGACTTGCATTGTAAGAAGTTGTGATATTGTTCTCTTTCAGATTTCAGAGTCATAAAATTTGAAGAAAATATTAGAAACTCAGGGTTGCTATCCTTTTAGTGAATCAAATTAGGACATTTAAAAATTAGTTTCCAGCCCTGGCTGGTGTAGCTTAGTGGATTGAGCACGGGCTGTGAATCAAAGGGTTGCTGGTTCGATTCCCGTTGAGGGCACATGCCTGGGACTCTGGCCAGGTCCTCAGTGGGGGCCATGTGAGAGGCAACCACACATTGATGTTTCTCCCTCCCTCCCCCCTCTCTAAAAATAAATAAAATCTTTAAAAATTAGTTTCTAAAAAATCTAATCTATCAATGTAACTACATGAAGTGTAAAGTGCTGTTTAAATACTAGCATCACATATATGTAACTTAGTCCTTAAACGAATGTACAAATAAATCTATTTTAAAATTTTTCTTTAAATTTTCTTGGTTGGACACTGAGTATCCATAGTTACCCCAATCTGGTGGCTTTGCTGCCCAGTGGGTGGGGGAGGGGCATTAGTTTCTACACTCATCATTGTTTCTAAATTGAATGAGCATTTTAATACAAAAAAAAAGTGGTAGGAATGAAATAATCTCAGGATTTAGAAGTTGAATATATTTAGTTTTAGGAAAAACTCATTCTATTGTTTATATTTTAATAATTTAACTGAAGTCTAATGAAAATATTACCAAGGATAAAGATCCCACAAGTTGGGGATTTTTACCTCTTTTCAGATATATCTCAAGCACCTAGAATAGTAGCTGGCACATAGTAGGTACTCAGTTAATATTTAATGAAAGAATGGAGCACTTGCACTAATCTGAAGACCACAGCTTGTTTGCCCTTTGGGTATAAGATACAAGAGTTGGCATCTTTTGTAGGCAGGCACTCAACATATTTGAAGCATTTAAGGGGGAATGAAAGGAAAAAAAATTGTGACTTCTGTCTTAGTTTGCTGAACTCCATTTGGAAGGTGTAGGAGATACATGCTTAAGATAATATCAAACTGGATGCTCTAGTCTTTTAAGAGAACTGTGTAGTACCTTTATTTTAGGTATTAGAAATGGCTTTGCTGGAAATTGGAGAGCCTTTCCATGGTCCAGTACTTTTCCCTAGGAATTAAGAGTACACTGAGATTGAAAGCCTACAAAGATATAATAGAAGGAGCAGGATTCTGAAACTTCCATTGATGGTAATTCTATTGTCAGGGACATTGAAAACATCAGTTGCAGCTGCATGAGGTGGTGGTAGCAGTAGTATCCTTCATTCCATAGATGAGAAAACTGGGACCAAGAGAGGCTTGTCCAGCATCACTGTGGAGATAAATGGTGGAAATGTGGGCATTGTGCTGCAAACCTTAGAAACAGGAAACATGAGCACCAAGCCCATGAGTGATCAGCTTTCCTTTACACGATTTCTCCTTTTCACATCCTGCCAGATTTGGCAAATCAGCACGGCCCTTTGGGTGAGGTACTAGATGCTTGTACCCAATAGTGACAGAAAAAGTAGAGGATGTGAAAGCATCTCAGGTGGTGTTAAGGTTGAAGACAAATGACAGTTGCTTCATTTTATTAGGAAAGTTTAAGTGCAAGCTCAGTGATATCCTTCTTCAATTTAGTGTGTTTTCGAGCCTGTACATACAGTTGCCAACCTACAAAAAGTTGCGTTCTAAAAGATTTGTGAGGAGGCTTTTCAGACCAAGAACACAAGGCTTGTCCAGAAAGTATCTAGCCATGTGATATGAAAAATAGAGACATTTATTGAAGAAGATACAAGATACATTGTACATAAGACAATGACACCTCATCCCCTTCCAAGTAGGCTTCTTGGGACCTCATACAGTTCTCCCAATTGCCATCAGCTGCCCTGTCGTATTTTCCTGAATCTCATTGATGGTCTGAAATCTCTTCCCTTTCAGAGGTGATTTTAGTTTTGAGAAAAGCCAGAAGTTGCAGGGCACCAAATCTGGGCTATACAGGGGGCTGAGTCATCAGGGTGATTTGATGTTTCACCAAAAAACCCTGCACTAGATGTGATGTATGATCGAGTGTATTGTTGTGATGAAGCTGCCAATCACCAGCTGCCCATAGCTGTGGCCCTCTCAATCATCCAAATAGTTTCCATAGAGGAATGTTCAAGCCTAACTCAAAATTTGATGCATATTTGTTGCTTTATTTGTTTAATCATTTTGAACATGACAGCCGCACAATACACATGCATACTCAAGGGCATCTACTGCCCACACTGACCAGTACAGTGCAGTTGTTCACTGTTCACACATGCACATTCTAGTCCACACTCCTTGGCTGCCAGTTTACATCAATGTCATGTAAACTGTTCCTGTTTTATTGACAATGTCTGGACTTCGTCACGATAGACCTCGTAAACTCTCATAGAGACGTGTTATAAAAGTAGTCATTAGTTTCTCGGACAAGCCTACCAAAGCCTATCTAGCCCATAATGTAGCTGAAAAATTGTACTTATAAAAAAATACTACTGTAAACATAACAGATGACTTCAGTTATACTTATTTCAACAGCTCCTAAGACTGCACATCCATAACTTGAGTCTTAGATCTGAATCTCATTCTCATTAATAACAATGGTAGAAAACACTAATATTGTAAATACTTTAACCAGATGCCATTCTAAGCACTTTAAATATATTAATACATTTAATCAGCACAGTAATCCTATAAGGTAGGTATTATTGTTATTTTCTTTATTTTACAAATCCCTAGCTTTGCCCAGGGTTACTCTGCTAGTAAATGGAGGGAGGGAGGACTAGGATCCAAGCAGTTCGGAAGCAGAGTTAGTGCTGTTAGCCACTACAATATGTCCATTTCATTGAAAAATAATTGGATTCACCCTGACTGGTGTGTCTGGGTGACGTTTTGCAAACTGAAAAGTATCCAGTTGCCAGTGGGGGGTGTGTGAGAGGCTCCGCTGGATGTTTCTCTCACATACCGATGTTTCTCTCTCTCTTTCTCACTCCCTCCCATCTCTCTAAAAATAAATAATCTGTAAAAAAAAAATTAAAACCAAAATATTTTAATTGAATATTTTACTGTTGCTCTATTACAGTTGTCCCGATTTTTGCCCCTTTGTTCTCTTCCATCCAGCTCATGCTCGTTCCCACAGTCAGTCCCCACCCTGTTGTCTGTGTCCTTGGGTCATTCACACATGTTCCTTGTCTAGTCCCTGTCTCCTTCTTTCCACCCTTATCGCCCTTCCCACTTCCCTGTGGTCACTGTCTGTCTGTTCCTTGTTTTCATGCCTGTGCTTCTATTTCATTTGTTTGTTTGTTTCGTTCATTAGGTTCCTCTTATAGGTGAGATCATATGGTATTTGTCTTTCACCACCTGGATTATTTCACTTAGCATAAGACTCTCCAGTTCCATCCATGCTGTCCCAAAAGGTAGGATCCCAGCAGTGGGATCACTGGGTCAAAAGGCAGGTCCATTTTTAGTTTTTTGAGGAAATTCCATACTGTTTTCCACAGTGGCTGCACCAGTCTGCATTCCCACCAACAGTGCACTGGGGTTCCCTTTTGTCCTCATCCTAGCCAGAACTTGTTTTTTGTTGATTTATTAATGATGGCCATTCTGATTGGCATGAGGTGGTATTTCATTGTGGTTTAATTTGCATCTCTCTGATGGCTAGCAATGCTGAGCATCCTTTCATACGTCTCTGGGCCATATGAATGCCATCCTTGGAGAAATGTCTATTCAGGTCCTTTGCCCATTTTTTAATTGGATTGTTTGTCTTCCTGGTATTGAGTCATATGAGTTTTTTATATATTTTGGAGATCAAACTCTTGTCTGAGATATCGCAAATATGTTTTCTCATATGGTCAGTTCCCTTTTCATTTTGATGATGGTTTCTTTATCTGTGCAGAAGCTTTTTAATTTGATGTAGTCCCATTTGTTTATTTTTTCCTTTATTTCCCTTGCCCTAGGAGATATATTGGCAAAAATATTGCTGCATGGGATATCTGAAATTTTATCGCCTATGTTTTCCTCTAGGACTTTTATGGTGTTACAACTTATATTTAAGTCTTTTATCTTTATCTTGAGTTTATTCTGATATAAGTTGGTGGTCTAGTTTCATTTTTTTGCATGTACCTGTCCAGATCTCCCAACACCATTTATTGAAGAAGCTAATTTTATTTCATTGTATGCTCATGCCCCTTTTGTCAAATATTAATTAACCATAAAGACATGGTTTATTTCTGTGCTCTCTATTCTGTTCCATTGATCTATGTGTCTGCTCTACTCTTTTGATAAAAACAAAATATTAAAAAAATATATAAAACATAATTGGCTTTTTTCATACCAATCTCTGTTTCAATAGGGGAAGAGGAAACGTGACTGATTCTGGAGGATGTTTGTGTGGCAGGGGATAGTACACTTCCCAAGCTAACACAGAACCGGGCACAGAGTGGTTGCTCAGAAAATATCTTTTGCTTGAGCTAGAGTGATAAATTATGACAATTTTGAGTGATGGGGAGCTTAGGGACCCATTTTTGTAAACTTTGTAAGTTTATACTGGAATGATAAAATATTGCATAGAAAATCCAGATGGAATTTATATTGAGCTTAGCAAGGTGCTGACCTTGCCCTGGTTAAATGCATAATCTCGTCATCACACTTCCACCTGCAATAGTACTCAAGAATTTAATCTGCCCCAGTGAGTTTGCACTGCCGTGTTAAGTCTTTGAGGCCTTCAGGTAGATGCTTTTTATATATTTCCAGTTTTCTCTTATCTTCAATGGAAGGTTTGTCTGAATCACCAGCCTGGAAGGGAAAATCCCCAATTCACTATTGTATCACTCCTCCACCACCCGTAGAACAGTACTTTCCAGTAGAAATATAATGCAAGCAGCATAGCATGTTTAATTTTCTAGCAGCCATGTTTTAAAAGTTAAAGAAATTAAAACAGGTAACATTAATTTAAAATTCTTTCATTTAACTCAGTACATTCAAAATATTGTCATTTGAATATATAAACAAGAAATCACTGAGACTCTTTTTTGTACTGTCTTCAAAATACAGTAGCATATTTTATACTTTCAGCAGACCTCAACCGGGACTAGCCACATTTCAAGTGCTCAGTAGCCACTTGTGATTTGTGGCTAACCACATTGAACCACATAGGTCTAACCCCTCCTAAAACAGAGATCTGATGAAAATATTTCCTGTCTCAAAAACCTTCAATGATTTTACATTGCCTACTAATTTAAAAACAAGTTTTTACCCTAGTTTTCCAGATTCTGGGAAGGAAGGAAGGAAGGAAGGAAGGAAGGAAGGAAGGAAGGAAGGAAGGAAGGAAGGAAAACATTACCTCGGACTTCCAGTTTTCAGTTTGGCCAAAAACTGCTCTCAAAATTGGAGACTCACAGGTGAATACAGACCATTACCCTTAATTCATTGCTGGTGGAATGCAAAATAAGAAAGCCACTTAGGAAGATGATTTGTCTATCTCTCATAAAACTAAACATGCTTCACCATATAATCCAGAAATTGAGCTTCCCAAAAGTTAAAAACTTAGGTCCACACAGAAATCTGAAGATAAATACTTATAGCTGCTTTATTCATATTTACCAAAACTTGGAAGCGACTAAGATGTCTTTCAGTGGGTGAATGTATAAACAAACTGTGGTACACCCAGACAATGGAATATTATTTGGCACTAAAAATAAACAAACTATCATATCGTGAAAAGGCATGGAAGAACCTTAAATGCACATTGCTCAGTGAAAGAAGCCAGCCTGCAAAGGCTACACATTGTACAAGTCCAAAACAAGGCAAAACTCTGGCGACAGTAAAAACTCAGTGTTTGGCAGGGGTTGTGGGAGGAGGTGTGAACAGGCAGAGCACAGAGGATTTTTAGGGCAGTGAAGCTACTTTGTATGATACTATAATGGTGGATACATGTCATTATACATATGTCCTAACTCTTGGAATATACAACACCAAGAGTGAACCCTAATGTGAACTGTGGACTTGAGGTGATAATGATATGCTAATATAGGTTCATCAGTTGGAACAAATATGCCACTCTGATGGGGAATGTTGATAATGGGGGAGGCTATGCATGTTTGGGGGCAGAGAGTATATGGGAAATGTTCATACCTTCTACTCAATTTTGCTGTAAACCTAAAACTGCTCTAAAAAAATAAAATCCATTTTTTTAAAAAAAGTATCAGCCTATACTTTTTAGCTTTATCTTCACTATTGCCATAGATGAAAAGTTTGAGTTACCCCTAACCCCACAACAACCCAAATTCAGATTTTGAGACCTAATCCCCAGTGTGTTGGTATTTGTATGCGGGGCCTTTGGTAGGTGATTGGGTCACAACAGTAAAGCCCTTATGCATGGGATTAGTGCCCTTACAAAAGAGGCCTCAGGGGGCTCCCTTGGCCCTTCTGCCATGTGAAGCCACAGAGAAAAGACAGACATCTATGAACCAGAAAGGGGTTCTCATGAAGCACTGCATTTGCCAGAGTCTTGATCTCAGACTTCCCAGCCACCTGAACTATGAGAAATAAATTTCTGTTGTTTTTTAATCCTCCCAATTTATGTTATTTTGCTCTAGCAGCCAAACAGACTAAGACACCCATCCTCATACATAAACCCTAAGCTCAAAGGAACTGGTTTTCATGTTTCCAGGACATCCACACCTATCCTCTGCACTTCCTACTCAGTGTATTATGATAACAGTCCCAGCTAACAATCGTTGGACACCAATTTTATGCCAATGAATACGTAATACGTATTACCGTATTTTACCCTGATAATGTGTACTTTTTTGCCCAAGTTTTTGAGGGAAAGATAAGGATGCACATTATACATGGGTATAATGATTACATACGTTGGGTATAATAATGAGTATCATGAACGCAGTTTTAAAAGTAGTGTTTTCCCAACAGTATTATTTTGTTTCCCATTGTCTTGAACTTCCTTCCCTCATCTCTGCCTCTTGAAATCCTAGTCCTCCCACACGGCCCATCTCAGGAAACACTTCTTTCAAAAAGCCTTTTTTAAATCTCCAGCTGGATGCCTTTTTTCAGCCTCTACACTTCTTTGAGGCTTTCTTGTGGCAGACTCAGATATTCTGAGAACAGAGATATCATCCCTTAGTTTTCTACCTGGTATTATAGTTATTTACTTTTTTGACATACAAGTCTACCTGTTAGCCCCCTAAGTACAGGAGTCATGTGTATCTTACTCACCTTTGTATCCTCCACAGTATGGAATGCAATGATAGAGTAGGCACTCAATAAATATTTGCTGACATGGCTTAAATGATTTCAACAGCCTTCAAACCAGTCTACCTTGCAATCTCGTTCTGTACGTCACTGCCAAATTGTTGACTGAAGACATGTTATGATCACACCATTTTCTATAAATGCTTTCTGTGGTCTGTTGTACTTCCCCATAATCTGGCTCATCCTTAGCCATTTTAGTCAACTTAGAACAGATTTTTTAACACCTAAAAACAGCAGTAGCCAAGCTGGTTTCATGGGCCTCCCACATTGCACTGACTCCCTTCCATCACAGATGAAGAAATATCTGAATGATGTGGGAAAAGGGAAATGAAAGCAGAATAAGGAAATCTAGTGCCTTCTCCGGGATTTGAAGTCATCAGCTGTTAGCCTCATGTACCCTGAAAGTTAGCTACTTCAAGTCTCTCCAAGGAACTATCTTACTTAGTTTTTAAAAAAATTACTCTGGCCCTGGCTAGTGTGGCTCAGTCCATTGAACACCAGCCTGCAAAAAAGGGTTACCGGTTTGATTCCCATCAGGGCACATGCCTGGGTTGTAGACCAGGTTCCCAGTGGGGGCTACACATTGATATTTCTCTCCCTTTCTTTCTCCCTCCTTTCCCTTCTCTCTAAAAATAAATACTTAAAACATTTATTTAAAAAAATATTTATTTACTTTTAGAGAGAGGGGAAGGGAGGGAGAAAGAGAGGAAGAGAAACATCAATGTGTGGTTGCCTCTTGCATGGCCCCCACTGGGGACCTGGCCCCCAACCCAGGCATGTGCCCTGACTGGGAATCAAACTGGCAACCATTTGGCTCACACCCTGTACTCAATCCACTGAGCTATACCAACCAGTGTTAAAACCTTTTTTAAAAAAAAAGAAAGAAAGAAAAGGACTCTGTCCCTGTCTGAGTAGCCCAGTTGGTTCAGTTTGTTGGAGCATCATCCTATACACCAAAAGGTTGCAGGTTCAATTCCTGGTCAGGGCACATACCTAGGTTGCAGGTTCAATTCCAGGTTGGGGTGAATACAGGAGGCAGCTGATCAATGTTTCTCTCTCTCTTTCTCTAAAATCAGTAAACATATTCTCAGGTAAGGATTTAAAAAAAAATTAAAGGAAAGGACTTTGGATTTTAAGGAGAATCTGAGGCTAGTTTTATTCTTTGTTAATTTACCCAAGTGATTAAATTTGTGCTGGGAATTTAATAATAGACATTATTTTCATATTTAAAATGGGTCACTTGTGACTCCATTCAAGATGGTAGATGTAGGTAGATACACTGTGCCTCCTTGCACAACAAAAGAAGGACAACAACAAATTTAAAAACAAAAAATAACCAGAATTGCCAGAAAATCAAACTGTATGGAAGTCTGACAACCAAGGAATTAAAGAAGAAACATTCATCCAGACCCGTAGGAGGGGCAGAGACAGGAAGCCAGGATGAAGACTTGCAGCAAGGCAGCAGCTGGAGGACTGGGGTGGGAAAGTTGGCAGGTAGTAGCTGGCAGCTGGCAGACTGGGCGGTCTGTGCAGATAAACCAGGAGGGACAACTGGGGAGCGAGACACACCAAGCAACCCAGGGTTCCAGAGCAGGGAAATAAAACCCCAAAACCTCAGGCTGAAAAAACCTGAGGGGGTTGCAGCAGCAGGAGAAACTCCCAGCCCCACAGGAGAGTTTGTTGGAGAGACCCATAGGGTCCTAGAATGTGTACATGCCCACACACCTGAAAATCAGCACCAGAACGGCCCAATTTGCTTATGGGTAGCAGAAGAAGTTACTGAAAGTCATTTGAGAGCTGAGCAAGTATCATAGTCCCTCTCTGACCTCTCCCCTACAATGCAGCAATGTGGGTTGTGCCATCCTGGCTAATACCTAAGGCTCTGCCCCTTACAACATAACAGTTGTACCAAGACAAAAAAATAATAATAATACAGCCCAAATGAAAAAACAGATCAAAGCTCAAAAAAAAAATAGAACTAAGCAATGAAGAGAGAACTAGCCTATCAGATGCAGAGTTGAAAACACTGGTAATCAGGATGTTCACAGAATGGTTGAGTATGGTCACAAATAGAGGAAGAAATGAAGGCCATGCACAGTGAAATGAAGAGAAATGTACAAGGAACCAACAGTGAAGGGAAGGAACCAGGACTCACATCAATGCTTTGGAGCAGAAGGAAGAAACATTCAACCAGAACAGAATGAAGAAACAAGACTTCAAAAATAGGAGAGGCTTACGAACCTCCAAGACAGCTTTAAATGTTGCAAACATCCGATTCATAGGGTGAATCGGAAGGAGAAGAGGAAAAGCAAAAAATTGAAAACTTACTTGGAAAAAAAAAACTTACTTGAAAATATAATGGAGAACTTCCTCAATCTGGCAAAGGCAACAGACTTGTGGGAAGTGTAGGAAGCTCAGAGAGCCCCAGAGAAGTTGGGCCCAAGGAGGAACACATCAAGGTACATCATAATTACATTACCCTAGATTAAAGATAAGGAGAGAATCTTAAAAGCAGCAAGAGAAAAAGAGACAGTTATCTACAAAGGAGTTCCCATGAGACTATCAGCTGATTTCTCAAAAGAAACCTTACAGGCAAGAAGGGCCTGGAAAGAAGTATTCACAGTCATGAAAGGCAAGGACCTACATCCAAGATTACTCTGTCTAGCAAAGCTGCCATTTACAATGGAAGGGCAGATAAAGTGCTTCTCAGATAAGGTCAAGTTAAAGGAGTTCATCATCACCAAGTCCTTATTATATGAAATGTTAATGGGACTTATCTAAGAAAAAGAAGAAAATAAAAAATACAAACAGTAAAATGACAACAAACTCACAACTACCAACAACTGAACCTAAAAAAAACAAAAACAAATACAAACTAAGCAAACAACCAGAACAGGAACAGAATCACAGAAATGGAGATCACATGGAGGGTTATCAATGGGGAGGGGAAGGGGGGAAAGTGGGGGAAAAGGTACAGGGAATAAGGATCATAAACTGTAGGTAGAAAATAGACAGGGGGAGGTTAAGAATAACATGCGAAATGGAGAAGCCAAAGAACTTATATGTACGACCCATGGACATGAACTCTGGTGGTGGGGAGGAATGCTGGTGGGAAGCGGGTGCAGGGCAGAGGAGAATAAAGGGGGAACAATGGGACTACTGTAATAGCATAATCAACAAAATATATTTTTAAAGAATAACTCACTTGTTACTGACCATTCTGCCCAAGAAATGCACAAAGGTGAGCTGAGGAATACCAGTATTCCCCTCCTATTCACGGCAGATATGTTCTGAGACCCCCAGTGGATGTGTGAAACCATGGAGAGTACCTAACCCTATATATACACTATATTTTTTTGCTATACATACACACGTATGGTAAAGTTTAATTTATAATTAGACACAGTAAAAAATTAACAATAATAACTCGTAAAATAGAACAATTACACTATACTGTAATACGAGTTATGTGAGTGTGATCTCTCTCAAAATATCTTTTGTACGGTACTCACCCCTCTTCTTGTGTTGATGTGAGATGATACGTGATGAGACGCATCGGGGCAATTTTCCATCCAATATTTTTGGCCTGCAGTTGACCACAAGTAACTGAAACAGCAGAAAGTGGAACTGTGGATAAGGGATAAGAGGGGACTGCTGTGCCCTTAATAAAGTATAGGAAACTAGGAGACTAGAAAATTAATTAACTTTGTGAAAATTATCCAGTTTATGCCTTCTGAATAAAGAAAATACGATTCTTGAATCACTGGATGAAATAGGAATGTTCAAAATTGAAAATGTACATTATTTCTAATTCTTTTTGTATAGATCATCTGCCTGGTGTGTTATTCACTGGAACTATCTGATCCCAGTAGACATTCCCCATTATCCTGGATGCTTCTCTCTGCCACCTGGCAGTGGGTGCTCCAAGAAGGAAGGTTAATTTTACCAAGAAATCAAAACAAGACACAACTAAGGAGTACTTCGGGTGCCAGAGATAAGGCCTCCTCCCCCAGCAAGTGTATAACAATTGGTGTGACACCCTTGATGTGTTACGATCGATTTGCAACGTAAGTCACAAGAAACTTGTTAGTAATAATAAAGTACCAAAATTTGCAAGTAATATATTTAAAAATTAATTTGAGCAGATTCAGTTTACCTCTGTAATAATATTACGTCGACACACGTCCATTCCAACATGCCTTCTGGGGGAGGAAAAGGAGCTTAGAGATGGCTACCAGGGACCGGCATTGCTGTGTGAGTGCGCCAGTGGGCCTGCGCCACAAGCGTAAACAACGTCTGTCTTCTTTATGGTGGTGGGAAAAAGTTGAGAATATCTAAGCTAATGGATGCCAGAAATTGTACATTGTTTTTGTCCCCTAGCTTCCATTTCCCCTTCTTGTGGCAATAGCATCCTAATTTTAAGATGGGGACATCCCCACCTCTCTCTCTCTCTCTCTCTCTCTCTCTCTCTCACACACACACACACACACACACACACACACACACACATCTGGGTTTAAGATAGAATCAACTTTATGCCTAGCTTCAGGGGTGGGTGTAGGTCCCTGGGTTAGCCCATCAAAGCCTTTGCATCGCTCTGGCTACAGTGATTTAAAAAAAAAAAAAATTGGCTGTGTTACCTAGCCGAAGGAATTGAACGGAATGCTACTGAGATTTTTGTGGGACCTGTATTGTCCAAGAAAGCCCAAGCCTAGGTAGCATTTCTAGGTTGGTAATTTGTACCACAGCTAAAGCAGTCTGTCTCCAGAAAGAGCATTTACCCCATGCCTATCTCTGGCACAACCATGAAGAATAAGTAAGGGACAAGCAATATCATTCAGCGGAGAGAGCCAGTAGGTCATGGTGGACAGAAAGAAAGACCTTCACAGAGAATAAACCTGGAGGTTCATAGCTGGCTGTCCAAGAAACTCACCCCACTGCCAGGGAGGGAGTCTTCCACATTCCTGTCTTGCAGGAAGTAAGTATGCTGTGGGCCAATGGCAACTGTGTACTATTTTCCACCCACCGTCTCCTTTCGGGAATTAAGCTTTTCATTGTGGTTATCTTGTTTCCTGTTTTCCAAAAGATACATTAGGTACAGATAACTTGAGCTGTAGGCTGTCATGGCTCAAGGGGCCATTTTATATACATCTGGTCTTAGAACCGAACACAGTAACCAGCTAAGGTCCTGGGTTGTCTCCTTCGGGAGCAGATATTGTAAGTACTCTTTTACACTGATTGGTATGAACATTCTTAAACAACAACCCTTCACCCCTTACTTCCTTCCCAGCAGAATTCTAATTTTGTTTCGAGAACTGCTCTCCACGGGGCCATGGGCTGAAATGAAGTCAGAGAGGTAGCCCAGAGCCAGAACACCCTTGTAGGCCACTTAAGGTTTTAATGTTATATTCTATATTCACTAAAATATAGGCTCCACGAGGTCATGGATTTTTGTCACTGCTGAATTCTGAGAACAACGCCTCGCTTGGTAAAAAAATGAAAGTGTAATGGGAGTGATGTGAGCTGTCATACAGAAAGTAGACCACAGAGTGGGCTACAGCAGAGCAGAGTGTAGCACAGAAGTGGGGAAGTTAGTGCACCCTCAGAAGTCCAGGCGAGACACGATGGGAACTTAAGCTGGCAGAGTCATGGTGGAGGTAAAGAAGTGGCCAGATTCATATTATATTTTGAAGCTGGAAGGAGAGAATTTGCTAATGTGGACCCTAAAAGAAGACAGAAGTAACAAGACAGTGACTGAGCAATGTTTAATTCAAAATTGCACGGCTCAATTATAAAGCTTTAATAGTCACTAGACCTCTCTCTGAGTCTTTGTTTAAATTGTGATAAAAATATACAAACCACAAAATTTACCATTTTAACCATTTTTAAGTGTACTGTTCGGTGGCATTAAGTACATTCACAATGTTGTGTAACCATCACCACAATCTACATCCGGGACTTTTTTAAAAATCAAACTTTTTTTTAGAGAAACTTTAGTTTCACAGCAAATTTGGGCTGAAAGTACAGGGAGCTCCAATATAGTCTTGCCCTCACGCACCCCAACACCCCTACTTAGAGCTTTCTCATCATTCCAAACAGAAGTTTTGCAGCCATTAAGCAATAACTTCCCATTCTACCCCTTCCTCATACCCTGGTAACAGCCCCAGCCTGTTCTACTTGTTGTTTTCATAAATTTGCCTATTTTAAATGCTTCCTATAAGTGGAATCATTTGTCTTTTTGTGTCTGGCTTATTTCACTGATGTTTTCAATGTTCTTTCATGTTGAAATATGTATCAGTATTTCATTCCTTTTAAGACTGAATAATATTCCATTGTATGTACTATGACATTTTGCTAATCTATTAATCTGTTAACACATTGCTTCTACCTTTTGGCTGTTGTGAATAATGCTGCAAAGAACATTTGGTGAACTAGTATCTGTTTGAGTCCCTGCTTCAATTGTTTTGGATGTACAAGGCAGGACCCCACCCCCCACAAGAAATGAAACTATCTCCTGGAGGGCAGGCCACTTGTAATACAGGCTTCCCCCACTAGGTGGGTGTTTTAGAAACCAATCTGTATCAGTTTGCTAGCTGGCATTGTTGTGAGAGGCTGCAAATTTTTTTTCAAGACTCTTTCAATGCACTTGCCCATTTCAGATGGGTAATTTACGAGCACACCTGCCCACACTACGCTGAGTGTTCAGCAGTTTTGGACCAAAAGCAGCATGACCCCATGCCCACCCATCCCTATTCACCCAATCTTGCCTTAAGCGACTTTTTTCGTTTCCCCAAATTAAAAAAAAAAGTCCTCAAAGGGAAACGTTTGGCCGATGTAGAAGAAGTGAAACAAAAAATGGCATAATCACTAAAGGCACCACAATCAACAAGTTCACAAACTGTTTTGAGCAGTGGAAAAAACATCTCAATAGGTGTGTTGCATCAAATGGAGAGTACATTGTAGGTGACCAAAAGTTAAACATGTAAGAATAAATACACAATTTTTTATAAATAAATTATGGGTTTTTTTTTGGGGGGGGGTAGAATTGCTGAATCATATGGTAATTCTATGTTTAACTTTTTGAGGAGTCATCAAACTTCTCTACACAGTAGTTGTACCATTTTATATTCCCGCCATCAGTGTACCAGAGTTCCAGTTTCTCTACATCCTTTCCACACTCTTATTTTCTACTTTTTTGTAATAGCCATCCAGGTGTGAGGTGGTATGTCTTTGTAGTTTTAATTTGCATTTCCCTAATGGCTAGTAATGTGCGTATTTTACTGGTTACTGACCATTTGTATATCTTCTTTGGAGAAATATCTATTCAAGTCCCTTGCCCATTTTTGCATTGGGTTTTTGTTATTGTTGTTGAGTTGTAGGAATTCTTTATGTATTTTGTACATTAATTCTTTACCAGTATATGATTTGCAGATATTTTCTCCCATTCTGTGGGCTGTCTTTTCACTCTTTTTTTGTTTTAATTCTCACCCGAGGACATTTTTCCCCCTTGCTTTGAGACAGAGAAGAGAGAGAGAGAGAGGGAGAGAGAGAGAGAGAGAGATGTGAGACTGTGAGAGAGACATAGATCGGATGCTTTCTTGTATGCACCCTGAGTGGCAATCAAACCCACAGCCTGGGTACGCGCTCGGACTGGGAATCGAGCCCAGGTCTGCGGGATGGGCTCTAACCGAGCCACACTGGCCGTGGTTGTCTTTTCACTCTTCTGAGTAACACATTGATGCACAGAAATCTTTAATATTGATGAAATCCATGTATCTACTTTTTTCTTTTCTTACTTGTCATGTCTAAGACAAAGCCAAAATTTATCCTTATGATTTCTTCAAAGACTTTTGCCACTTTAGCTCTTACTTTCAGATTTCTAAACCATTTTCAACTAATTTTGTGAATTGTGTGAGGTGGCATTCCAACTTACTCCTTTATATGTGGTTATCCAGTTGTCCCAAGACCATTTGTGGAAAACTCTTGTAAAAACTCAACTGAACATAAATGAAAGAGCTTATTTCCATATTCTTAATTCTATCCCATTGGTCTATATCCTATCCTTATGCTAGTAATACACTGTCTCGATTACTGCTGGTTTGTAGTTAAGTTTTGAAACTGGGAAATACAAATCCTCCAACTTTATTCTTTTTCAAAATTGTTTTGGCTATTCTGGGTCCGTTGAATGCTCACATGGATTTTAGGTTCAGATTTTCCATTTTTACAAAGAAGACAGCTAGAATTTTTATAGAGATTGTTTTGAACCTATAGATCAGTTTGAGGAGTATTGCCATCTTAATATTATCTCTCAATCCATGAACATGGCATGTCCTTCCATTTACTTAGGTCGTCTGAACTTCTTTCAACAGTGTTCGATAGTTCTTAGAGTACAAGTTTAGTTAAACTTGCACTTCTTTAGTTAAATTTGTTTTTTTGTATTTTATTCTTTATGATGTTATTATAAATGGAATTGCTTTCTTAATTTCATTTTCATTTTGTTCATTGTTATTGCATAGAAATAAAATTGATTTATGTATTTTGATCTTGCATCCTGCAACTTTGCTGAGCTCATTTATTAATTCAGAGTTTTTCAGTAATTTCTTTATCATTTTTCTATGTATATGATCTGTCATCTGCAAAAGCACAGCATCTTTGCTCTGTCAAATCTACATGTATAGTCTCAAAAACTCAAGCCTTTGGGCTATAAATGCCCAGAAGCAAACAACCACATTCCTTAAGTCCATGGACAGACTCAGCTTGTGAAGTATAGTGAAGCCTGTCAATGATTCCTGAAGGCTTTTCAAGGGTGGAAGAGCCTCAAACTGCAGCCAAAAGGATACTAGTGTAAAGGAATAGAACTGTCAACCCTCACAGGGTGGCTCAGTTGGTCGCAGCCTCGTCCAGGTATGCCGAGGTTGTGGGTTTGATCCCCAGTCAGGGCACATACAAGAAACAACCAATGAATGCTTAAAATGGATGGAATGCCCTGCCCAGTGTGGCTCAGTTGGTTGGAGTTAATGTTTCCCTCCCTCTTTTTCTCCCTCCCTTCCCCTCTCTCTAAAATCAATAATCCTGTCCTCAGGCGAGGATTAAAGAAAAATGGGTGAAACAGCAAATCAATGTTTCTCCTTCTCTCTTTCTCTCAAATCAATAAATAAACACTTTTTAAAAGAATTAAACTGTCCAGGGTTTTAATAATACCTGTGCCACTAAAAGTTTAATAGGTTGTCACCTATGAGTTTTATTCCCTTCCCATAATGTCTCTGAAGGATGGTGAGAAACAGCAGATGGCAGTACAGAGCACTAGGACCTTGGGTTCAGAAAGAGCAGGCAGCCAGCGAAATCCAGAGTATGAGACATTCTGCTGAACGAATGAGTTGGCTTCTCCTTGAAATCAATAAAAAAAAAGAAAGAAAGAAAGAAAGAAAGAAACCGTATTTGGAGGGAGTGCAGGTAGGGAAGTGACTGTTGAAGAACACAGTAGACTTAATACCAATAAAATACAATGTGTAAAACTATCTGGATACTGATTTGAGTAACCTAACAGTAAAAAGATACCTTTAAAATTGCAGAAACTTTAAAATGGACTAAATATTTAATGGTATTAAGAAACAACTGTTAACTTGGTTAGGTGTGCTAATGCAAAAATAAATTCTTCACTCACAGATGTGTAACAAGTACTGTTGAGTGAAATATCTGGGATTTGTTTTAAAACACACACACACACACACACACACACACAGAGGGAGATGAAATAAGATTGGAAAATTGGAGGCAGAAAATAAACAAGACCTGGGTCTGAATCCTGGCTCAACCACTTACTACTAACTAGGTAAACGTGGGCAAACTACCTGACATCTGTAGCATGGCAATAATAAGGGTGCTGTGTAGGTAAAACATTTAACATGGTAGGGGCTGCATAGTAAAGCTCAATGAATGTTAGATAATATTGTTATTATGAAAGAAATAAAGATTATATAATGGCAGATTTGATTGTATGATCATTTACAAACTGTTTTGTGTCCAAGTATCAATCATGAATGTTTTTGTCAGAACACTGGAAACAATGTATATGTTGATTTATTGAGGTTTAATTAAATTATGTACATCTTTACAGTAGAATTTTATACATCCATAAAAATAATCATATTTCTAGGCCAGGATATATCAATTCTATTGCTTAGCATCATTTAGAGGTCATAACTAATGCAAACAGACAAGAAACAAAAAGTTACAGGTAAAAATCAGAAAGAAAGGGGTAATATTTACCTCTGGTGATGATACACTTATATATACAAAAATATCTGGCAGAATCCACTGAAAAATGCATAAACAAAGAGAATTCAAGGTAAGATAGCTGAATACAAAAACTATTCCAATAGAATAGCTTTCAATATGTCTGATTAGAAATTATATCAGAAAAGACCCCATTAAAACTGCGAAAATAATAAAAGACAAACTCCCAGAAAAAAAAAAGGGTAGCAAAAAATGAGTAAGGACACAAGGACCTTGTGTCCAAGGATCTCTAAGGACACAAATGCATACTTGAAAAAAATATGAAAGCAACTCTTACTCTTACATGGGAAGATCCAGTAGTATAAAGAGGTCAATTTCCCCTAATTTAAAAATATAAATTTAATGTGATCCAAATAAAAAATACTAGCAGGGTTTTTGATAACTTGACAAGCTGATTTCAAAGAGCACATGATAAAAATTAAAAGGAGAATATTGAGGAGAAAAATCTAGAAAAGAAGAGTAATAAGGGGAATACTAATCCTATTGGATATTGAAACACACTATAAACATGGGATTCCGGTCAAGTACAGATATACATATTCACCTACCAGAATAGAAAATCTAGAAATAAACCTAAATACATTAGGAATGGGGTAAATGTATTTCCCACATATACACACAAAAGGAAATTCTAAAGGATGTTCTTTAGGCAGAAGGGAAAAAATTCCAGATCGACATAACAGAACTGTGTAGATCTGATGTGTGGGGAGTCTGGTATCTCTCAAGTTGTCTTTGGTCCTTTCAAGCTCAAGAAAAGCTCCTTGCAGCTTGCTGAACATGCTCTCTCCTGCCTCCACATCTGAATGTGCTATGCTTTGGATCTGGAATGCCTTTTTCTAACTCCGCATCTGCCAAACTCATACTCAAGCTTCAGACGGGTTCAGGAGTCATTCTTCCGTGAAGTGTCTTTCTTTGAGAATAAATAGCACATATGTATGTATAGTGTCTTCTGCATGTTGACTTTCCTCCAGTGTCTTGTATCTTCATTTTGCTCTGCATGTGTTACTTGTTCTTTACACCACTGCCAGAGGAATATTACTAAAATGTAGATCTGATCGCGTCTCTCCTACTAAAAAATACCTGATGCCTACTCAATGCCTGTGTGTCTACAAAAAATACACTTCGGGAGGCATTCAAGGCCTCCCAGGCTTCCCCTCCAACCTACCTTTCTCACCTCAGCTCTATCAGGTATGTCTTTGCCCCCTAAACTTGAGACACTGCAGCTCACCATTCACACACACGGCTCTCTCGGTGCCTTGCTTCACCCAGGACTTTTGGCCTGATGTGCCCTCTCTCCTCCCACTCTACTCCCCATCCATCTTCTCAGCCCATTCAGATCTTTCAAAGCTCTGTTCTCAATGAAGTCTCATCTAAAATCCCATTAAGAATTAACGACTCGCCCTGGCTGGTGTGGCTCAGTGGGGTGGACATTGTCCTGGGAGGCAAAAGGTCACCTGTTTGATTCCTGGTCAGGGCATATACCTGGGTTGTGGGCCAGGTCCCTGGCTGGGGGCATGCAAGAGGCAGCTGATGGATATTTCTCTTGCACATCGATGTTTCTCTCCCTCTTTCTCCCTCCCTTCCCCTCTCTCAAAAAAAAAAAAAAAATCTTTTTTTAAAATAATGAAATCTTAAAACAAAAGAGAATGACTCATTTCTGAGTTTGCATAATTAGTATTTACTTCATTATGGTTGGTATTATTAGTTGTTTGTATGTCTAACACTAGTCTATAACATTCTTGAGGTTTGGGCAAAGTCTTACTAATTTATTTTGTCATTCCTTTAAATGCACTGCATATCACATGGTCATAAATATTTATATACAAAAATAAATAATTTTGCATACAGTAAAATTAAATAGTGCCTAACACACAGTTAACATTTAATTAAATATGAACTCTCTCTAGTGGTAGTAATAAGCATTTTGTGAAACATTAATACTGCTTGGAAACCATTATAATGAGTTTCACCCTGGCCTGTGTGGTTCAGTTGGTTGGAACACTGGCCCACACACCAAAGGGTCACAGGTTCGATCCCTAGTTGGGGAGCCTACAAGAGGCAACCAATCAATGTTTCTCTCTCACATCGATGTTTCTCTCTCTCTCTTCCCGTCCCTCTCTTTCTAAAAAAGCAATGAAAAAATGTCCTCAGGTGAGGATTTAAAAAAAAAATTTCAATGTCCTCTTTTGGTGAACGCGTAAGTTTAGGTTCTAGAACTTCAGAGGGCCTTAAGATATTTCTCAAGACTCAAGTTTATGTGCCACTTAATCTGGTCCCCTAAAATGGAATTAAATATTGGAATTTTCTTATATCCATTTAATCCCTTTAGTACAGTTCTTAGCAGAGTAAGCACTTAGAAGTTGACTGAAGGAATGAACAAATAAGTTGAGATGAATTGTTTATGCGATGTTCTCTCCACACAGACTCTGCACACAACAAGTTAATGGATACGTTTTATTCACCTTTTTGTCTCCAGCACTGAGCACAGTATCTGATACAAAATGAGTGGTTACAAAACAGCTATTTATTAAGTTATAGACAAAAGATAAATACTGGGTTCACTTTAAATATGCAAAGAAGGAAAAAGGAAACACATTTCCTGTATCGTGTTAACTTACACCAAAATCTGATGAATAGATTTATGAATCAAGGTGTAAAACATAGCTATTTCTACCTTGGGATATAAAAGAAGTGAACTTCTAGATCGACAAGTCAGATCACCTTAGCCCCCCAGGGCGGTCAAAGCCACCTGGGCCCTGTGAATGAGCATCTGGCCTGACGACCTCTGTCGTCTACCTGTCTGCACAGCAGCGGCCCCAGGACAACGCAGCCAGGGCAGGCTGTGCTAACATCTCTTAGTCTAAGGATGCACACCTGTTAGGGAAAGTCCTACTGTGGCCACAATGAAAAATAAAGGCCTTGGGTGGAGAGAAGGAAAGCAGTCTAGGAGTGTCCCCTGAAGCACAAACAAATGGGGAGACTGAACAGACAATCTCTGTAGCACTACATCTGCTTCAAGAAGGGCACACCAGCTCCCTTCCAGAGTACATCACTTCGCTGCACCGTCATGGAAGGAACGGGAGAGCAGGATGGGGTTGGCTGGCTGAAGTCACATCTTGGGGAAGCTGGCCAGGTTGGCAATGCCACAAGCGTTGTTCTTATTCCGAGCCATTAAGATGTAGCCTTTGTTTCCCCAGTCTTCTCCCCAGCTGTAGGATCAATCAAGAAAAATACTTAGTACCGTCGGTTATTTATCCACTAAAACACTATTGTGTTAGGAACTAATGGTATACAAAAATGAATAAGACAGTTTTTATCTTTAAAGAGTTTAAGGCCAAGAAATGGAGAGAATATATAATACTACAGGTCTCAAAGGCAGGAGAGATTGCTTCTGATCAAGAAGATCAAAAAAGACTTAATGGAAGAGGCAGCATTTCAGCTGAGCCCGAAGGCTGAACAGAAATGGGGCCTGTGGAAATGGGATGACAGTGGGGCAGGGGCATGAGTAACAGGGGGAGGAAAGCGTGGGGCGTGTGTTAAGACCTTGTGGCTGAAAAACAGGGTGCCAGAAAGGGTGTAATGAGAGGTGAGTCTGGAAAGGGAGATGGAGATCAGGTTGAGTTATTTTTACTGCCAAGCTAAAGACTTGGACTCTGTGGCCCACTGCAGTGGGGCAGGCACTGAAGGTTCCTGATGGGGAGAGTGATATCATCTGATCTGTGTTTTAGGAAGAATGATGTTGAAAACATGAGCCTAGAACAAAAGAAAGAGGCAAGAGAGGCTGAATTTGATTGGGTTTGGGAATAAAACCCATAAGAAAGATGAATGAAGCTATGATATGGATGAGGTTGCTAAGGAAACAAGTGGAGAGAATGGAAGACTCTCTCTCTCTCTCTCTCTCTCTCTCTCTCTCTCTCTCTCTCTATATATATATATATATATATATATATATATATATAATCTTTCTCTTTTTATATATATATTTATATAATTTGTATATATAAATATATATAAGTTATAGAATTTGTGTGTGTGTGTAGAGAGAGAGAGAGAGAAAGGGAGGGAGAGAGAGAAAGAGATGGGCTATATATCTTCCTAAATTGTTTTCATGAGTTTTCTGTCCTTTTCCTTCCCCAACCAGCAAATTCTCTAATCACTCAACACATGTTACTTAAGACCTGCACCCTACCCGTTCCCTTCTCCCAGGCTCCCGGTGCTCCTGACCCTGCCTGGTGTGTCCCTTATTCCTCCCGCCTCTCTTGAATGCACCCGATCAAGAAAGGACATAGTAAGTGAGCATTCGGGCTGGAAGGTGAGAAAGGGAAAACACAGGACAGAAGCTGTGGCAAAAGGAACACCCACGTAGGATGGTGCTCAGCTGGACTGTGATACAAAAAGTCGCCTCGGGTTGGAAGCGATCCCAGCCTCACATTCTATCCTGCCAGCCCTCCAGGCAGCAGCCCCAACACCCTGCCTTGGTGTGTGATCGCCGCAGAGTCGAAGACTCTTGCTCCTTAAGGTGCACCAAGGACAGAAAACTTAACCAGTGCTGTCGCCAGGTTAGTGTTGACCAATCAAGAAGGGAAAAGTGTAATTCTCTGACATCTGCCCCACCCACCCCCAGTCACAAGGGAGCCAAGCTACCCTGTAGTTTTATTTGTTCCGAATAATACGGAAGGAAACACTACATTTTGTTGTTGTTATGCATATCTACTTTCTGAAAAGCATTGCACTTCGCGGACTTCAAAATCTTTGGCCAGTTCTTGTACATGTCTATCCTAAGTGTACCTAGAAGGGCAAAAAGCTGCACAAAGGGGTATGAAACCTTCACATTGCTCCCTACTGCGCATAGAGAGACTGATGATGCAAACCCCCCTAAGAACTTGTTCACATTAGAGAAAAAAGGAAAGAAAAATATATGTAATTCCAAAGGTCCTGCTGGATTTGGGTGCTACTTTATGTTCTGGTTAGCTAGGTCTGTCTTCCTTAGGGGGCTGGGAAGTCACTGAAGGCAGACATCCTGTTCTTTTGAGACTAAGCACCTTGCACATGGGGCAGCTGTGTAACATACTTTGAGTACTAGCATCTGGCCATTAGATGTAGAATTAATAGCTTCTGATGAGGCCGTGGCTGGTGTGGCTCAGTGGACTGAGTGCCGGCCTGCAAATCAAAGGGTTGCTGGTTTCCCGATTCCCAGTCTAGAGCACATGCCTGGGTTGTGGGCCAGGTCCCCAGTAGGGGGTGCGTGAGAGGCAACCACACAGATATTTCTCTCTTTCTCTCTCCCCTCCCCTCTCTAAAAATAAGTAAATAAAATCTTTTTTTAAAAAGCTTCTGATTAGGAAGGTAGAACTGAAAAGTCTGAGACAACTTTACCTTGATTTGGGAGAGAGAAAGGCACACTGGGAAGCTGGAGCTGAGTCTGAGTGTTCACAGGGTGACTGACTGACAAACGCAGGGCTCCCGTCCTTACCTGTTTTTAATTATCCAGTGCTTTTTTCCTTTCTGGATCCCATATCCCACGGCCAGAACCGCGTGGTTCAGGTTGTCGCTATTGCAGTTTTCATCATAATACACACCTAGGAAACAATCCATCAAGGTGAAGCTTTCTGCAATCGAGGGGCTCCCTGGGGGGCTCCCACTCCAGGTGGCCCTCTGCAGAATCCTGTCCCAGTCAGCAGGGCTTACATCAGAGATGCTCTGTGCGGCGGCAACTGGTAGTTCCTCTCTGGCAGACTCAGTCGGGACATGGAAACTAAGTACTGAAATGCTCAGTGCCCTCTGAGAAGCTGCCAAGCCCACAGGAGGTGAGACGGCTGACATGCTCCGTAGGAGCAGCTCCTTACCTTTGCTGTAAAACTGAAAGGAGGTCAGGCTTGCGTCGATGGCCACAGAGATGGGTCCCACTCGGGCCACTGCCCTCTTCAGGGCTTTCTCGTTCCCCTCAGGGATCTCTTTGTAGCCTCTGCACTTAGCTGCCTTGCCTGTTGGGTTGTACATACAACTTTCATCCTGGGGAAAAAAAACAAGGTTGAAACAGGACTAGGACAAAGCAACAGGCAAAGAACTGGTGAGTGAGAAACTCCAGCCATGTCTCCCATGATGTCAGTGACCCAACAGGGGCAGTGACTAGTCTCTAGGGAGGGGCTGCTGTCCTCACCATTTTAGGCCCCTGCAAAAAAGAATGGGAAAAGCGACCACCTGGCACCACACACAAAAATCAGTTGCAGGTGGTTTTAAAACATAAGTGTAAAGGCAAACACTATAAAACTTTAAAAAGAGAGAAGGTAATAAAATTTTTATAACCTCGGTGTAGAGAAAGATTTCTGAAATAGGATATTTTTTTAAAGCACAAATCATCTTCTGGGCCTGTAGTGCGTGTGAGCCCGGGAGGGCGCCATCATTGTGAGTATTTAGATCACATGTTCTTGTAGCTGTAACTCCAGGTTTGGAAGGAGCCGTCTGTAGGATAATGAACTGCCAAAAAGAGCACACCGCCTTCACGTGGGTGGCCATTATATTCCCTAATTGTGGCATTTAACATGATATTCTAAGATTACATGATATCCTGTCTTAATAATTTCTCAAGATTTTTTTGTTCTCTGTCATATCTAAACCCTTGATGCTTCCTGGTGCCCAAAATTGCACAGACCTGCAAGTAAAATAAAATAAAATAAAATATCGTGGGAATTTGAAGGGATGTCATGAGAAGACACCATGAAGTCGGAGTGACCGACATTACGGCCAGAATGAACGTGCCCCGCGGTGCTGCCTGCAGGCTGTCCTGCCAGATCTCTCCCTTTCCATTCCTTCACATGGTCATGTGAAAAAAAATTCTTTCAGTTTTGGGTGATAACTGCTTTTAAAAACTTTAAATTAGATACAAGAGAACAGCTGCTCAAAATTCACAATGTTAAAAACGGAACATATGTCTTACATGGCTAGTTCTCATTTTAACTGATTATGAAACCAAAATCTTCCACATTCCTCTAAAATGCTGAAGAGTTCATTGGGGGGCAGGCGGATGGCAGAAGAACAGCTGTTAGAAATCAAATGCTGCTGGCGGGAGAGGACCTACAGCGCAAGGCTAAGGAAGGGCAGGAGATGAGTCGTCCAGGGCGTCCTGGGTTAGGGTGGGGAGGGGGCAACTCCAGCCGCTGCGATTCGCGCTGGACCTGCCTGGCTGGCCGGGTGTCCCAGCGGATCTGAGAGTTAAGGCCTGTTTACACACGCGGTAACGCGTGCCTTGCGCAAGAAAAAGGCCCTCCGCCACGGGGTCCCCATGTTGTTATTGATTGTTGGAGGTTCTTTTGGTCTTCGTGAGTTTTCACAAATCTGTTATGATGCTGTGAAGATTAAAATTGATCCTGAATTAGAAAAACTGAGAATGAATAAAGTGTCACTGGAATCAGAGTATGAGAAAAGAAAGGATTCCACGTTCGATGACTGGAAGAATGTTTGAGGACCCAGGCCATGGGAAGATCCTGGCGTCCTCCAGGGACCAAATCCAGAAACCCTGAAGACGAAGACCACTTGACTATGCTGGTTCTTTTTATTCTTTATTTTTTAATTTAAATAAAATGTTATCAACTGAATTCTCACTATATCCTCCTGTCCGGTGGAGAGAAAATTTCAGACCTGAAGAAAGCCTGGATGTGAGTAATTTGATAACAGATAATCTTGACTAAAAAATCAAGTACAGGTGTTTTGCTTCCCAACTCTGCCATTTGCAAATTGAAGTAACAGTGTCAACCACATATATTTTATAGACTCAATAAAAATGTGAGCACTAAAAAAAAAAAGAAGTCAAATGCTCCTTCTAGTCTGAAATAGAGTTTCAAATATTACATAATTTTCATTTAAATTATTTAGAGTCTCTGAGTTATTAGTTCAACTATCTCTCAACAAAGTGGTTAATGTAGAAACGAATAAATGATGCAAGCTGCTCATGGATGAGTGATCAACTACTAGTTGATAGTATTTATTTTTCTTTAATATAGTTCAATTACCTAAGCTTTTAAATTGGCTTCCTGGATTAATCAATATGGAAAATTATGAACATAAACTTGTCTTTTATGTATACTGTTGGGGTTTAATTTTTTATATTGAGTGACAACAAAAAGTTGTCAACAGGGTATTTGGCAATTTAAAAATAATATTTTGCCAAATTAAGGTTATCTCACTAATTAGCCAGATGTATTCAGAATTAAAAAGCTAATCTGTTAGGCAGCTCTAGTATGCTGCACATTACAGCAGCAGCCCCAGAGTTCCGCCATGGACTTGGGACCCAGCAGTTCTAACAATTGTGTACAGATTAAAGAATGTTTGTTTTTCCAAACACAGCCTCCACTTTCTCTACCTTGTACACCTGGCAGCTAAAAGCCCATAACGTGGAATAATAAAACTCATAACAAGGAATGGCATTTATAAAATAAAGTGCTGTTCTGATGTGGCCAGGGTCATGAGGATGTGTTGAAATGCCTTAATGCGTAGTTTGGTGTGTATCCAGCGAAATGAATTTGTTCGGTCATTCACATTAGTGAGCATTTCATTGCAGGAGACATCATTTCAGACGACTAAGACTGAATGACTAAAACTCATGCTTTTGGATTTTTTCAAGGAAAAAACTGCAAAGGGAAAAATTAATAATTTTACTACACGAAAATTAAGAGCTTTTCTAGATCGAAAGAGAGCATAAAGAGAGTGAAAAGATAAACATCATCAACCTAATTAAAATGAGCAAATGACATAAACAGTCAATTCGCTGAAGAAGAAAGGCAGAGAGCCACGGAAACACACTGATGGAGATGTGAGCCTTCCGGTCAGGATGGTGGCATATGGAAACACTGCTCACTGCCACAGCAAAATTACAGCAAAATTACCCAACAGCCACCCTTGAGGACCATCTGAAGACTAGATGAGCAGAACTCCTGTTACTAAGGATATAAAGAAGTCACATCAAGACCAAATGTCAACTGTCATTGAGAAATATTTGTTTTAAAGATGTGAATCAATGGGATTTTTATATATTGAATGTGGGAATATAATTTTTTCCAAATACTTTGATAAAATATTTGATATTACCTATCTAGTAAAGTTGAAGACACACATAACCTAATGCTTAGTCAATTCTGTCCCAGCTCTTATATTCGAGTAACGAAATGCTGGCATGTGTGCACAGAAGACACGCCTGGCAATGTTTGCAGCAGGTAAACGGACCTGGTGGGTAAATGTTGGCTCTGCCACATAACCAGTGGTATGAACTTGAATTTGCTGTTCTACCTCAAGTGTCAATTTCCTCACTTATCAAGAGAGAGTATATCTACCTCACAGGGCTGTTAAAGACAATTAAATCAGAAAATGCACTCAGCACATGGCTTAGCATGTAACAGCCATTGTTTTCATTACTAAAAGTTGCTATCCTTTCTTCAAAGGCTGCTGTTGCAAAGACCCCTATTATATTATCTATCAACCCCATGTATGTAAGTAGCCCTTAGATCTACTTCATTTCAGTGAGAAAGAGCTCCTCCCTACTGCCAAATGATCTTTTAGGAGGAAGTGAATTGACCTCTAAAATTACAACAAATGTGAAGCAACTTGTTTTTTCTCCCATTTTACACAGGTTAGCATGTTAATGTACAACTTGCTTAAACGTTCCCCAAACCCACACTGAGATCATACAAAATAAAGACACATGATTCATGAAATCAGATTTGTGATGGGAGTGGGGGACTTGCACCGAGGGTTATAGATACCTCCTCGGAGATCTATGGAATAACCTGTCTGCTGTTTTTTTCTCCAGGGCAGAGAGGCAGGCAAGATCTATGGTAGCCTGAACTCCCAAAATCCTCCCAGATTCTGGGAGTCTTCCTGGCCTCCTGTGGACCATTATCCCATCATAACAGAAAACAAAATTCTGGGAATTGTTTCTAGCAGAAAATACCACACTGGGGCGGGAGGGGCCCTCACAGGGCTGTATGACGGTGCAGGCCAGTCTCACCTGTCCCACGTATGGGTAGGCATCCTCGGAGTCAATGCCCCGGTTCTTCTGCACGTAGTGGAAGGCATTGGTCATGTAGCCCCCTCCGCAGCCATCATTCTCAGACACACAGTCCACCAGGTTCTGGGGACTCAGATTTAAGAGTTTACCCGTTTTCTTCTTCAGCTGGCCCTCCAGGGCACCCACGGAGCTAAAAGCCCAACAGGAACCACACTGACCCTGGAAGGCACAACAGAGAAACTATCAGTCCTTGCTGTTCAAACTTTCTGTCTCCTCCAGCCCAATGACATTCCACAGGTTTTAGAAATTCCAGCGCACACGTTCCCCTTGCTGTGAAGTCTTCCTATTTCCCTTCACTTAACATTTGGTGCATTGTTCTATTGCTGTTGATGCTATTGATAACTTTCATTACTATTGTTCCGTTAGCTGTAGTATAATAGCAGAGCAGAGTACGCTTTGTAACCCCTTAGATATGTGACCTTGGGTAAGTTACTGAACCTCTCTGTGCCTCAGTTTCCTTATCTGTAAAATGTTAATAATAAAAAGTGCTAGATATTATTAGTGTTTGAGATATAGTGTTCTTTTCTATTTTTTAAGATGAAGAATTTCTTGGGGACACAGGTTATGTCTTAGTCATCTTGAATCTCTACTGCCTAACACATGCCTGATAGGTCCTGAAAAAAATGTTTGTTGAATGAATGTCAAATCAATTGTTCATCTGGTTGATACAATCAACATTGTTAAGGTTGTGGGAAAACTGGCATTCTCATGCTGATAAGAATGTAAGACAGTAAAACTTTTTTGGAAAGGATCTAGCAATTCTAATTTTAGGATTTACTTTGCATATGCATTTGTACATGGGTATAAAAATATATGTACAAGGGTGCTTACAGCAACACTATTTGTAAAAAGAGAAAACTCAGAAACAACCTAAATGCACAAACACAGGAGATGAGCTAAATGGTTGAATAGGCTGTTAGCACGGGGAGAAGTAACCTTAATTCCTTGTTCCCTCTTTCTAGTGCCCTCCTACCTTAAGAACAAAGAAACAGCCAAGGGAAGAGGCTGTGCCGTCTCACACCCATTCCCAGGACGCAGGAGGGTACCTGATTTTTGACGGGAGTAACTAATCCCTTCTTTCGATAATCAATGGAGTCCGGGACTTTGCCTTCCCAGTCGGGGACATAGTGGGTGTCATTACTGCGGGAATGAGAGGGGGGCACTTTGAGTCCAGTCATCTTCTGAACCACCTCGTCACTGGTCTGGGACAAAGGAGAAAGAGGTCAGGCGCAAGCAGGGAACTAAGGCAAACAGGGCAGGTAAGCCAGAAGCTGAGGCTAAACTCACCATGTCCCCCAAGTGGTTCATGGCCAGTTCATACGTATGGACTCCAAGAGAGGCCTCAAGATTATGGATGGAAATATGCTTCAGGTTTTTTTCCCAAATTAAACGCCGAGAGATTTCATCCACCTAAACAGAGCATGTTCAGTACTGGCACAGACCGTCCCCTGTGTGCAGTTCCATGTACAATATTGGGGGGGTTTTAGGAGAAAAGATAAAAGTTACAATAATGGAGAGTATACAATCTAGTAGGGGGAGTGACCAGGGAGTTATTAAGCATGCAGAAAGAAATAAACAAATTCAAAAATAGAATGCAGAGATCTGGAGAGATGTACAGGAGAGTTGCTTACGGATTGATAGCATTAATCTGAGAAGTCTTCCCAAAAGAAAAATGTAAGACATGCATAAAGAAAAGTAAGGAAAGGACTTGAGGAAGGGTGTCTTAAGGAGTAGGAATGAAAACTGGAAGCTAACAGTTAGGGAACGAGAGCAGGTATGCTAGGCTGGAGGGGTTCAAGTGTCTGGATAGACGGGAGTCTGGAAGCTAGGACTGGAGATCCCGGTTTCAGCCCTCCCACCATGCTCCGCTCCAGGTCCCCAGGCACCTTGCTGTTATACTGCTTCCTGTAGGTCTTCTTCCATTGCTCCCACTGAGTGTCCAGTATCTCCTCAGGGTACAGAGCAAAGCTCACCGGCAGCAACAGCAGAAACTTGAGCCCCCACATCCTGGGGAAGGGGATAATTATGGGAGAATCTCCTATTTGCCAAGAAAGTTTTAGCCTGGCTGAGGATGAGGAAATACCTGGAACCATAATCCCAAAGAGGTGGTTCTTAACCTATGGGAGTCATAGACTCCTTTGAGAAGCTAATAAAATTTGCAACCCACTATATAATCCCTCTCACCAGAAAAATGCACGCACACATAATTCTAGGGAGTTCGTGAACCTGAAGTTAAGAACACTTTCCTCTGGACTATGAGGCAAAAACAAACAAAAATTTTTTTAAAAATCCCATGAACAAAACCACCTAGGCTTTATGAAGAAGGTAGACAAAGACCTGAGGGTGATTTCCATATGATAAACCAAATGGTGACCTTCAGGAGGGGTCTGGGTTTCTATGGGGTGCAGATACATCTGGTTGCAAGTACTTTGACCTAGGGAGGTTCAAACCCCCCCCCCCACACACACACACACGAAATCATTTGCACTGACAACCAGAAACAGGGTAGAAAATGGGCGGTCATCATGGGCTCAGCACCTCTCCCCTCCAATGTCTCCAGCAGACACGGAAGAGATGGACAAGGTCGGTAGGTTAAGTGCAAGGTGGATGATGGTGGATGGAGAACACACAAAGGAGACATTCCCAACTAAGTTTTGCTTCCGGATCACTTGTTCATAGCATTCTTCTTTTCTATGTCTAAATTCTGTTATTTTTCCAGCCCTCACCAGGAGAGGACAAGGAAAAAGTTGACAGTATGTCTCTTCTTCTCTATGAGAGAATATTTTACTGTCTCTGCAGTTTTCTTATGTACTTTTCTTCCTCTCTCTTCTTGCTCCCTCCTCAGGCAGGAAACTGTCCTAATCTCAAACAGCTGCTGTGGGCAGGAAAGTTTTCGTCTTTTATTGACAACAAAAACCTCTGTGACTGCCTCACAGGACAAAACCCCTCAGAACCAGTTAAAAAAAAAAAAAGTGAGACAGAGAAGCAATGTTCTATGATCATCAAATACACAGCTTTTCAGAAGTTCGCTCTAACTTTACTCCTTGCAGTGGCTTACGTGGCCTCCATTTTAAGAACAATTTAGTCTGTAGCAAGTCATACAGCTTGCGTAGTTTTTCAATTTACAGTCCATTTTTGAGTAATCTTTGTAAACTGCCAAATATACAGCAGGACATTTAATGTCTGAAGTGTTAAGGGTTTTGAGATGCCTCAGAGTAGGAAGCACCAAGCTACGAACACCCTGCACAACTCCTCCCCCCAGCTGTAACTTAACCCTTTTGGTGCCTTTGACCAAAACAGAAAAACCCCACACTTTAAGGTGAGGGATGGGTAAAGGATCCCCATAATTCTTTGCTTCACTAACAGCCACATATATGTACAAATCACAGAAGGAATCCTAAAAGATGTCCAGGCAGATTTGGCCAGGAAACTGCCTAAGAAGGGCATCAGTGTTTCCGTGCAAACAGCCTACAAAGTTCATTTTGATTCCCACGTTATTCCATCCCTAATACTCCTAAAATGTAGAACTGGCAGAAATAAAAAGCTAAAAGACCTAGGAAAACGTTACCTGCTGCTGGGGATCTGCTCTCTGGGCTCCGTTCTGCAGGGGAGTGTGGATAATGCCAGAGACTAGGAGTGCTGGATTTATTCCATCAGAATTGCGGAAGTCAGCCCCAGCTGCTGGCTGGAAAATTTGGACAGGGAAGGGAGGCGGAGATAGAAATGCTGAGAAGGGGGATTAGGGAGGAGGGAAGGAGGCGGTGAATTTGTAGGTTCTGTGTGCACACGGGACAGTGTGAGCCAGGGTGATTTGTCTTCCAGGGAAGACAAAAATAGACCTCAATACACATTATTCAAGTTGGGGCTTGGTGGCTAGAGGACACAGTCCTGGTCTCTCCCATTCTTATTACATATTATACTGGGGGATTATATTTTTTCCTGTTACCCATCTCCCCAACTTTGAAACTTGCTTTTGAATTTGACACTCACATCAGAGATGAAGGAACACAAAAGGCTAGAAGACCGTATGCAAATAAGGGAAATCACAGACCCCGAAATCATTTGTATTTTATAAGCTTGTTGGCTAACCGTTGTCATTTCTTCCACACACAGGCGCAGCTAGCTCTTCCAGCCTAAATTTGCTAAGGATATGCCCAGAAAATCCAGATGAAACCGGTTTTAAAAGGAACCAAAAACCATATTTTCGGTAATTTATGGCAGCACATGAATCAATGCCATGTGACTCACACGTGACTTCTTTTTTGCTAAAACTCTGATGGTAAGATGCCTGATGCACATTATCCATCTCAATTACTGAAATCCCCACCTCAGGTCCAGTCATGAGCTCCTCCATATACTTCCCCCAATACCCAGGCATGTGACAGATGAGTCTAGTTCAGTCCCAAGGTCACATTCCCAAACTCCATACTCTTCCATACACAGATGTGGAGGAAGAGGAAAAGAGGGTCCTTGGAACTGAAAGGACAATACACAGGATCTAGATTGTTTCTGGCTGGATTACATACAATAGACTCTCAGGAACACAGATTTATTATACCTATGTGTTTTAAGATTTGCTAGTGAACCTAGAGGGAAGCCAGGTCCAAAGCTGAATAATTTAAATTTCCCCATCCCTAATTCCTTTCCATCCAGAAGAGAATATGCTGTGGGAACAGATCCAGATGTGCCTGACTGGTCTTAAGTCCTAATTCTCCCCTCTCCTGAGGACTTGGGCAATCCCAACCCCCACGCCATGGTCGGATGTCCCTGCTGATTTCACTCAGAATGAGTCAGTATCAGGAGGACAACCAAAGAATGCTGAGTGATCAGAGCCTTATGATTTCCCACATGTGAAATTAGACACGCCGTGCTTAATGTCTGTGTATCTGGAGCTAAAGCTATGGGTTCAACTACTTGAGTGTTTGTTGTTTAAGAGCTGCGAAGGAATAATAAAGCCGCAATTAAGATGACACAACACAGAGTTTACAAAAGGAAAAATATTTTGTTTTAAAATACTTGCTACATGTCATTATTTTTGCCACTGTAAGGCTCAGCAGAGACGCCAGCAGTACAGAAATGGCCAACAAGGAAAAAAAACAATCAAAAAATAAAACCCTGAAGGAAAAGCAAAAACAAAACCCCCAGAGCATCTTTTCCCTCCCCTCCCCAAAGCCCTCATAACTATACAATATTATAGTCCTGATCACATTTAAAAACAGGCGATTATTAAAAAACAAGGATTTCATTGGAAACTCAACTTTTTGGTTTCTTACATTGTAATATAAATATATATATGTATACTGTATGTGTGCACATAGAATAAAAAAATAAACTGTTTCCTTTTCCACGCTACTACCTGGCACCAGACTGGAGACAAAAGGGAGGGAAACCCCATAATGACATTCTCTCAGCCTCTCCAAGGCCATCTATGCTCTTCAGTCCCCTATGGCTACATTTAAAATGTCTTCTCCTTATTAATTAATTACTCTTGCACTTAAGATACTGGCCTAAGCCAATTTAAAAAAAAAAGCTGATGCATATGACTGTTACCTGAGGAAGGTAGAGAGTGATAGCAGTAACCTGTATCCACACTTATATGGCTATAGTTAATTACGAAGTGACCCTGTCAGCATGGGAGTCCAGGCCCCATCTATTGCATGGATTTATTACACTTGCACTATACAGAACATCCAATCTCAAGACTGCAGAGGGAGCAAAGAGAAAATAACTGTAGGCCCAGGAGAGACTTAAATCTGTTTCTTGCTAGACTGGATATTTTGAATTGGATGAAAGAGGCTACTTTGCAAGAAGGCTTGGTATTTGGCTTAAACTCTGCAAGTGGGGGCTTTCACTGGACTGCTAATCCAAGAAGTTGAGTTTCCGTGCAGAAATAACCTCCACAGATCACACACATGTAATTCTGACAGAAAAATGCAGCATTGTCTTTATGGCCAAGTGTGGGGTTTCTGAAAGTGTTCATCCTGCCAGCCTATTTCTGTAATGTCTGCAGATCTTCCCTATCAGGTGAGAGCACCAAAAGCAGGGATGACCCAGCTTTACCCCAAAAAATGTCTGATGAGACACCAACCGTATCAACAGACTTTATACACTTGCTTACAGTCGCATATTGGCTGGGCACAGATATAAGTGCAGCAAAGACATTTATTTAAATACTCTTTGGCTGCAGTACTAAGTGGAAAATACCTGGAAGATTTAACTCCTTAGGATTCTTTGAATAACACAGAAAGACAAAGATAATATCTGGGACAAATTTTGCATAACTCCCTAATAGGGAGAAAGATACAAACCCAGAAACACATGTGTGCGCACACACACACTCTCACACACACACTCTTCTCTTACTTCCACACCCACATTTCTTTCCAGGGGAACTGCTCACAGGCAGCAAAAGAACATATTCTCACTTCTTAAAGCCCCATATATACCTACCATGTTCATGATCCTCAAATATGAGGACATTTCTCCTCTCCCGCATCTTATTTGGAATTTCTTTCCAAAAACAAGCCATAGTACAAGGCAAACAGTGGACATCAGGTTCTCTAACCTGCCTCTTGACCCTAGCACACAACATCTATATCTGGTCAGGAGGCGTAAGGAAAGGTATTTTTAACCTCATCCAGCCTGTTTTTAAAAGGGTCCCCAAAGTCTTGAGGATTCGTTCCATTGCATCTATAAATTACGTCAGAGAGGCAGGAGGGCAAGGGAAAGGCCAGAAGTGAAAGGGGGTACACATTAGGGGTGAGGGAAAGGAAGGGAGAGGAACTTTTATTCTGTTTACAAAAAGATTTGTTTTTTAAAAACAAATGGTAACTTTTCTCCCCCACCCCTTTGTCCTCACCCCAATAGTTCTATTCTGAAAAGGAGGGAAACATAGTTAGATCAGGAAATTCTTCATTGTTGTAGCTGTTGTTCTGGTCTCCCAGCATGGATAGCATCTCCTGATAAGAGAAAAAAAGTCTGGGTCACACACCTTGACCCCTTACATTTATCAAGCTCCCTTCCCAACATTCTACTGAACTATCACCCCTGGACCCACAGAGTTTCTGCTGTGCTGTCCTTGGTCTCAGCAGCTCTGACTCATTTAGATGACAACCTTTTTCCCAGTCCATTCTCTAGCTTCCCCCTACAGTTCCACATTTCCCTCTTTTCTAGTCCTCAGTATTTGCATATAGCCCCCTCTAGTTACACAGTGGAGTATCTCTTATCCTCTTCATTTTCTACCAAAATCTGTTTTGTCTTCCTGTGTAGCTCTTCCTTTGTCTTGCCTAAGATGACTCCACTCAGTCCCACAATCCCCCTGGAACTTCTGTAAATAGACTTTAGAGTTGTACTCCCAAGCTTCTGTGAAGTGGGGATGTGGTTCTCCTTGGGTAGGCTAAGACTGCCTTCTTTGACATCTTGCACGGTGCTGCACACTAACTGTGGTCTAGTTAAAGGCTGTGCATCACACTGAGCTCACAATCTTTCCAATTAGTGACATTCATCCCTACATGTTCCACTATCTCTTCTCCCATGCCCCCAATCATTCCCTAATCTATGCACGCTTCCTTCTCTGTCTCTCCTCCCTAACCCTTTCTCTCCCAGTTTCCGAGTTTCCGATGTCTTCTCACCCTCTCACCTGGAAGACCTCAGGCTGGCCAGCTTGCTGTGCTGATGGCTGTTGAACATGTTGTTCATTAGAACTTGAACGATGATGAGGCTGCTGGCCCTGCCACTGTGGCCAGACTCCCACACCCTCTGCTGTCCGTGTCTGGAATTGTCCTGCAGTCTGTCCAGTCTCAGGAGCTACAGAGGAAGAATAGAAAAACCTAGCACATAACTACATGTAAGCCATTAATTTTACCTAGAAACCTTCTGCCCTTCTCTCTGCCAATTAATGCCTCTTCAATTTCAAAACCCAACCCAAATTAATGTTTCTTCTCTAGGAAACTGTTCCAAAGTCCTATGCTCACTTTAGATTAAACTGCATATTATTAAATTCATAATACATTACATGCTTTCTGTCATATGTGTGAAAGTCTTTTTATGCGGGTAGGTTTTAAATACCAAAACCCTTGCACATCCCCGTAATTAGCTTAATATACAGCAAACCATTTGAACTACTGTGATTTTCCTCTTAACCGTCTTCTGGTCTGAACTCACCAAAGTTGGATCCACGAGTGGTGAGAGTAGGATAAGCAGCAGCACCAGGTGATGCAGTGGAAGCCCCAGGGAGGGACAGAGGGCTAAAGGATGCCGGCGTCTGAAAGCTGCCCACACCAAACTGGGAAGAACGAGTCTTGGCTGTAGCCTGGGTGGCCACCTGCTGAGAGAGAGAAAGGAGTGGAGAACAACAAATGGAACATTTAAATTATTGCACATTCTATTCCTATGAGAGTCAACCTTCTTTGTCAGTCACTGGAATCTTCTGAACCCAGCTCAGCACTTACTTCCTACTGTATATTTCTTCCAATTAATTCCCAATATTCCTAATATTCCTAATATTATATTTAGGCAGTTGCGAAAAACTGCAAAAAGTAAAGAACCATGGAATTAATAAAAGTATACAAGGATTAAAGTTGAGAGTTGCAAGGATTAAATGAAAATGATTTAAATAAAAACATTTTATAACTTGTAGTGAAGTTATATAGTAACAGAGGCATTAATAACCATATAGTATCATATATTTAAAGAAAAACACTTTCCATGATTTTATTCTTTAGTCTCTATTGCATTCATTTGTTCCTAATGATGTCTTTTTTTTAGTAGCTAACATTTTCCTCACCATAATAGTAATGCATATACACTATGGAATACTTGCAAAGTGAAGGAAAAAGTTTTTTAAGTTATTCATAATTCTTTTACCAAAGGCTCATGGTGGATAATTTCTTCCAGTTTTTATTTTCCTATGTATTTTTAAAAATCTTCACCTGAGGCTGTTAATTGATTTGAAAGAGAGAAGAAGGGAGTAGCGGGGAGAGAAAAACATCGATCGGCTCCCTCCTGTGTGCACCCTGCCCAGGGACTGAACACAAAATTTAGGTATGTGTGTGCCCTGAACAGAGATTGAACCTGAGACCTTTTGGTGTACAGGACAATGCTCCAATCAACTGAGCAACCCAGTCAAGGTTCTTATGCATCTTTTATACAACTGAGATCATAATGCATATAACCATTCTGGAGCCTACTTTTGGTTTTGGCTTTTTAAATATAAAACATTATCATTTATATTATTTCTATATTATGTAATGTATATTATTATATGTATTGAATGTCATACATTATTCATACAATTATATATTAATATATGAAAGAATATTAACTTCAGGCTTAACATATATATACATAGATAGTATATAAAGACTTTTCAACACTTTTTTGGTAAACAGCCATCACTGTGTGTAAATTTGTAATTAATTTTCTCCCTTGTTTCTGCTTCTTGTAGTCCTAACCAAAGTGGAGAGCTCTTAGAATCTACTCCAAAACAAATCTGAAAATCAAACCTGTTGAAGATGTCCTATGTGAGCAATTCTGATTTAAAGTGAACATATAAAAACCATAGACTCTGAGATTTTTTTTTGGATTACCCATGATTTTTAATTATCTAGCTGCTCCCAACAAAGGTATAAAGGTGCCTAAGATAAACAGCAATAACTTACATGTCAAGAAAAGCCCAATCAACCAAATAAAAAGCAATACACAGGGGACACACAGATGAGAAACTTTACCTGCGCAGAGAAACCTGGGCGGGTACTAGGGGTCCAAGTTGGGGCTGCTCCCTGGGTGGGGTTGGAGTGGCGGGAAATCTGGGACAACATCTGCCCTGCAGAGGCTGATGGCTGGACGATGGTTACAGGGGGGGCCAGACCACTATTTCTAGGAGTGAACAAAGAGTTAAAGTAAAGGATTAAAAGGATGTGTTTATCACAGACACAGGACAATCTAGTGCTAACTTTAGATTCCCTTGACTTCCCTGGGGTTAAGGAAAACTTGATAACAGAATTTAGAAAAGACCAGCAGGACTGACAGTCACACACTAATCAGGACACACAGAGATGGAACCTTGAACATGGCAATAGGACAGGTGCAAAGGAACAGGAAGAAGAAAAGCAGCTTGCCTCATCCTAGGCCCTTTAAGTTCCACTGCTTTGTCTGAAATAACCAGAGAAAGCTAGGGAAGAATAAAACTTAGATTCAGCAACTGAATCACTCAGTTGCCCTTAAAGCAGCACACACAGATGGGTCTCACCTGAAATTCTCTGCCGGCCGGGGGGTAGGAGGGAATGTGTTGCCCTGGGAGAATAGCTGTTGGGTGGCAGGGACAGTGCTGGAGGAGATGCCTTTACTCTGATCTGCGGACCAAAAGGAGTGGGGGGAGGGCCAGTCAAGGGGCCAGTCGGTGTAGTTTATTAGTTCAGCAAGTTCCTATTTACTCAGGAGGTATTATGATTAAGTGGAGTATGTTGGAAGACTACTGACTGGGCAGCAGCAGGCCCATCAGTAAGTGATCAAACTGAAAACTTAAAAGTTGAATGAGGAAGAAACACACCTGCACTGATGCTGGAATAGATTTCTGAAAATCTTGGATCTCTATCCTGGGCGAAGAGACCATCTCCCTTCTCCAGGGGCTTGCTGTGTTCTGCCCCTGTGGTTGTTACAGGCTGAACAGAAACCTGTGGAATACAATAATAAAAATAACCATGCAAAGTTTAACATGACAATTCCATAACCCTGAAATTCATATAAAAAGATATATACACACTCTAATTGGCATCGAGAGGCATTTCTTAAGGAAATGCTCATTGCCCTCTTCAAATAAGACACACTAACCTGGGAATGATTGTAGCTGGCCAGTCCATCTCTTCCCGGTACCACATCCAATTCTGTTTGCTGTTGCCTATATGTTAAGGCCAGTGAGGACAGAAATAGGAAAAAAATATTTTTAAAAATATTAATCTGAGCCTTGGCTGGCATAGCTCAGTGGATTGAGCACGGACTGGGAACCAAAGTGTCCCAGGTTCGATTCCCAGCCAGGGTACATGCCTGGGTTGCAGGCCATAACTCCCAGCAACCGCACATTGATGTTTCTCTCTCTCTCTGTCTATCTCCCTCCCTTCCCCTCTAAAAATAAACAAATAAAATCTTAAAAAAAAAAAAATTAATCTGGTAATCTGGGGAGCCCTGGCTGGTGTGGCTCAGTGGACCAAACACTGCCTGCTAACCAAAGGATTGCTGGTTCAATTCCCAGTCAGGGCACACATCTGGGTTTCTGGCCAGGCTCCCAGTAGGGGATGTGTGAGAGGCGACCCCACATTAATATTTCTCTCCATCTCTTTCCCCCTCCCTTCCCCTTTCTCTAAAAAATAAAAATAAATTTTAAAATCTTAAAAAAAATAATGTGGGGAAAGGCTTTAAAAAATAAACAGATTTTTTAAAATGGATGGCAGACAGTGCTGGGCTAGTCATTGCTCAATAAATGATTCTTCCACCACTTCTCACCTGGGTGCCAGCTGCCCTGAGCCCATCTCCAAGGGCAAATTAGCTGTGGGACCTAGCTGTGGCCTCTGGATTGCGTTGGACAGTGTAGGCCGTGGTTCCTGGCTAGAATTCCTGGGAAAATGGAGAGTAGGTAAAACAGGGGGGAAAATGTATCTAATTCTGTTTGTACATAAAGCTCTATATATTCACTTGTAGGTAGGGCAATCACTAATAAAGTCCCCTTTCAAGTATAATTCTACAGGTAACCTATGACCTAAGATTCAACAAATAATTCACACTATGGACAAGATGGTATAAAGAGAAATTATCTCCGATGGCAAATCCACCCTGTTTGGGTTCTAACTCCTCCTAGTTATTCAGTACCTGGTTGTGTAGATGTGGATCTAAGTGTGTGTATATACATATAATACTGTTTTTAAGAAGCATAAATAAAAAACTGAAAAATGTACACTGAAACATAAAAAAAATTCTGGAATACGAAAAAATTGTCCTTCTCTTATAGTGTTCAATACTTTCCAAATTTTCTATAAAGAATATTTATTTTTAAATATTAATAATTAATTCAAATTAATTGTGGTGGAAGAAACTCTGTAAAAATGAGGAAAGTCATTATTTCCAGAAACAAGTTCTTAAAAATTTAAACAAAATGAAAAAACAAAACAATAGTTGTTCTGTTATATAAAGAAGAAAAAAACAAAAATTTACAATGACCATGATCATATACACCTGAGTTGTAAGTTAATGAAAATTTCTAACTCAATCCACTCTGTAATACTGAGTTAATTCGCAGAGAACTGAACTTTACAAGCCCTAAAAATTGAATTGGAGGACACAGACTCAATGTCATCAGCAGGTACTATTCATACTGCTGATTATTTATAAAATCAGATCTTCAAAGCCAATTACACAGAGATAGATTAAATGGAGAAGTAACTTGACACACGCCAGGATAGGTACAATAAAAAAAGACAGCGAGAATGTGGAGAAACTGGAATCCTCATACATTGCTGACAAGAATATAAAATGGTACAGTAGGCTTGGAAAACAGTTGGGCAGTTCCTCAAAAGAGTAAACACACAAGAGTTACCATGTGACCCAGCAATTCTACTCCTGGGCATACACCCAAGAAAACAAAAACATACCCACATAAAAACTAGTACACAAATGTTCATAGCTGTATTCTTAATAGCCAAAAAGTGGAAACAATTCAATCTCCATCAGCTGATGAATAAATAAACAAAATATGATATACCCATACAGAAGAATATTATTTGGCAATAAAAAGAAATGAAGTACAGATATATGCTATAATATGGATGACTCTTAAAACACTATACTAGGTGAAAGGCCAGTCACAAAGGAACCATATATTGTATGATTCCATTTATCTGAAACTTTTAGCTAGAACAGGCAAATTTGCCTTGGCTGGTGTGGCTCAGAGCACTGAGCACAGGCCTATGAACCAAAAGATTGTTGGTTCGATTCCCAGTCAGCACACATGCACAGGTTGCAGGCCAAGTCCCCACAGGCAAGAGGCAACGGAGGCAACTGATCGATGTTTCTCTCACACATGGGTGTTTCTCTCCCTCTCTCTCTGTCTCCTTCCCCTCGCTCTAAAAATAAATAAATAACATTTTTAAAAATGAAAATAACATATATATAAAGCTATGTTAAAAAATTAGAATAGGCAGCCCTGGCTGGTGTAGCTCAGTGGATTGAGTGCAGGCTATGAGCCAAAGGGTTGCCAGTTCGATTCCCAGTCAGGGGCACTTGCCTGGGTTGCAGGCCATGATCCCCAGCAACTGCACATTGATGTTTCTCTCTCTCTCTCTCTCTCTCTCTCCCTCCCTAAAAATAAATAAATAAAATCTTTAAAAAAAATTTCTTTAGCCCTGGCTGGTATGGCTCAGTGGCTTGAGCATCAGACTTCGAAGCAAAGGGTTGCTAGTTCAGTTCCCAGTCAGGGGCACATGCCTGGGTTGCAGGCCAGGTTCCTGGTAGGGGCCATGTGAGAGGCAACCATACATTGATGTTTCTCTCCCTTTCTCCCTCCTTAACCCTCTCTAAAAATAAATAAATAAAATCTTTAAAAAAAAGAGTAGGCTGTTTAAAAAAGAAAAAAAATTAGAATAGGCAAATTTATAGGGATAGAGTAGATTAGTTGTTTTATAGGGCTTGAGGAGGTGACTTAGTTAGCAAGTACAGGATTTCTTTTAGGGGGAATGAAATCAGATTGTGGTAACAGCTGCACAACCCTGTGACATACTTTAGTTAGTGGTATCTTTTCCATTACCATTTATCCCCTCATACCCTCTTCCACCTATGCCCGCCCTTCCACCTGTGACATACTTTTAAAAAATGTACACTTTAAATGGGTGAATTGTATAGTATGTGAAATCTATTTCAATAAAAAATTGTTTTTTACAAAGCTGAGAAAGCTCAAACAGAATGAAATCAAGGAACAGAGAGAGAAGCAAGCAGACTAACGAAAAAGGGAATGGAGCTATGCTCTAGCAAACTATGGTCCATGGGCCAAATCCAGTCCACTGCCTGTTTCTGTAAACAAAAGTCTGTTGGAACACAGCTATCTTTGTTCATTTTATTTGTCTAGGACTATTTTATGTTATAACAGCAGAGTTTCAGTAGTTCCAATAGCAACCATAGGCCCCACAAGGTCTTTAAAATATTTAGGATCTGGCCTTTTTATAGAAAGAGTCTGCAGATACCTGCTCTAGAGAAAAACCCTGGCAGACTAGAAAGGGCTGAAAAATAAAATTGAAATACAAACACTTCACATCTCAGAACCTACTCTATAAACTACTGTTTGTTAAAATCTAATTCTACCAGGATGAACTACACAGATTTTAAGATGCTGGAAGATGAGGAACTTCGAACTAATAGTATTTACTACCATTAGTATAAGTTAGACGAAAAAAAGTAGATGAGAAGGAGGTAAGTAGATTTGGCAGAGAAGAAATCCTGTAATTGGAAAAGGCCTTTATGGTACATACTTCACATTGGTGTTGGTACAGATGATGTACTCAATTTCATCTGAGTAAGGGTTCTGGAAAGTGAAGGAGCTGGTTCTCATCCAGAGCCATTCTCGATTCTTAGACCGGAACCGGAACATGACAGACAGCACCTGGCCTTTTAATTTCACCACCTGAAAAAGTTCTCATGCTATCAGTGAAACCCACAAAAAATTATCTTTAGAAAATTAAAAAATAAAAGTCCCACTCTACAACCCCAAGATTCTTGTGTCACTGTCCTTAAAGTATCAGTCTGTTTCAAAGTTACTAACAAAACAATGTGAGTGAAAACTAAGTGACTAAATAATCAGGAGATATATTTATCATGTTTCTTCCCAGAGCCCCAAGCTATCTGACCTCTCTAATCAAAGTCAAAAGGAATAACAATTATTTTCAGGAGAGAAAACACTACATTCCCCACTTCTCTTGGAAAGCCCCTTAAAAATAACGCTGATATCTAGCTTTACAAATCTACACTAGGAATTTACAAGTTTAATGACACTGAATATAACTTACAGGCTGCTCCTTAATCCCAGCTTTTCCCCCAAACCTGAGAATTTTTATTCTCACAACGCCCATGGAGGTTTCAATAAATAAAGACTAAATTGGCTTTAGCCTTATTTTGCTTTTCAAAGCAAAAATAAGTTTTTCGAAAGAAACTAATTTTAGATTAGTTTCCAATCTAACAGAATAGAAAAAAATCTTTGACTTTCCCTAACAAAAAATATTAGCAGCTAACATTTCATAGTTTCTATATGTCAACCTTTGTGCTTTTTCTTTTAAGAACATCAACATTTATTTAACATGATAAAAAAGAAGTGTGAGGTGAACATTTGCATTTAAAACTTAAATGTACTCACTGTATTATACAGTGAACCAATGCATATTATACAATGAACAAACTAAGTACTGGGTTGGAAAACCTGCTTATTGCTGTACACATCTATTCCAATGAAGTATAAGCCCCGTACTTCAAAATATCTACACTTTAGCCCTAGCCGGTGTGGCTCGGTTGGTTGGAGCTTTGTCCCATAAACTGAAAGGCCATGGGTTTGGTTCCTGGTCCAGGCACACGCCTAGGCTCTGGGTTCGGTCTCGTGCAAGAGGCAAATGATCAAAATTTCTCTCTCACATCAATGTTTTTCTCCCTTTTTCCCTTCCCTTCTCTCTAAAATCAGTAAGCATGTCCCTGTATGAGGATTAAAATATAAATACATATATTTAAAAAGTATAAAATACCTACACTTTAAATTGTTTTTAAGAAAAAGTAAGTGATAACATTTATGTTTAGGCTGATGAGTGCGGCAGTAATTGCTGATGTTACAAACTGAGAAATAATTATAGCAGAAAATGGAATATACTTCACTTAGCAATAATAAAAAGGCACATTTTAAATATATGTCTAAAACTTTTTCAAATCAAGCGTGTAACAAAGTACTGTTAACTAAAATGGGGAAAAAAAGAAAAACAAGCTTCATTGGAAATAATAACTAAATTAACATACTGAAGAGAAATCTAAATCCATCTAGACTTTAGAAACATTGAAATCTGGAGAGCAGCAAGTAGTCATAGACCACACATTGAAAAGCACCTTTACTTGCATACTCTTAAAATCATAGCAGCAACTGATACCAGAATAATAACCTTGAAATTATGGAGTGTACATATGGGCCATTAAAGCTGTTTTGGAATAAACATTTTCCAGAAGTGATAAAATGATACTCTGTGGTCAAAAGTATCAGAATGATACATTTCATGGATTTAAAATATACTGTATATCTTTTCACACTGATGAAGGTTCATGTCCTTAGCTTTGAATGACTTCCACAGAAGTCAGAATAGTTTTCCTGAGACTACACACACATGAACCTTCTGTGAGCTATAGCTGAGTGGCTGGAACTGGTGATGCTGAGGATTCAGGAGACAGAGACTTTTTACTGCCATTGTCTGATTTCCTGAAGAAGTTGTGCTATGTGCTTTACTGCATTATCTTCTTTAATCTTCCCTACAACCCTCTGAATTCCCTCTGAATTTAGGTACTATCACTAAACCCATTGTCATCAGTAAGGACACTACTGAGGCAAAAATAGGAAAATTAACTAGTCTAATATAAAGTAAGAACTGCTACCTAATTCACCAGATATTGTCAGGATTTAGGGCCTGAAAATCACAATTAAAGAAGCAGCTAACAATTAAGAGTCAATTCTCATTTATCTATAAAAGAACTATAAACTGAATTTTTCTATTATACACAGTTCAACAAAGCCTAGAATATTTTAAATACTTTAAAGACAGTCCCTTGGATGCAGCTAGTTAGATTCAGGACAGTGAGTAGCTAAAGCCAAACAAAAACACTTTCGATATTACCAAAGTTAGGACAGTTTCAAAGATTGGTCCTTTCTGTTCCTTAAAAATACTGGTTAAGTACTAAAGAATGCAAACCTGTAGTGCCTGCCACAGTACTTGATTAATTAGTAGTCAATAAGTATTTGTGGAATGACAGTGATTATAGATATCAGATAAAAATATTATTCACATCCAAACCAGGAAAAAAAGTTACCTGTTGGAAGCTGTCTCTTAGAAGCTGCTGGTCTTCAGGATGACAGAATTCTACAATATTCTTTCCTAAGAGTTCCTAAAAGAGGAAAAGAAGAGGAAGATCGACCCTTTTATGAGCATCTAACTTTCCTGGCCCATTAGCAGGTGACCTGGATTTTATTTCTCCTGTCTTTATCCTAGGATTGTAGATAAGTGTGAAGAAAAAAAAAGAAAATGATGGAACCTACTAATAAGCAACTGGCCTCTACAGCATTTTTTTCAGAATACTGTATATTTGTTTTAATTGCATTTTTACAGATTTCAGGTTATTATTTACATATATAATTCACTCACTGAATGTACAATTTATCTAGAGTAAATTTGTACAGCTGTGCAACCATTACCACAATCCAGTTTTAGAACATGTCCATTGCCCCCCCCAAGTTCCCTTGTGCCTGTTTATAGTCAATTCCTGCTCCCAATTCCCTAGCCAACAACCAATTTGCTTTCTGCTTCTTAGTTTTGCCTTTTCTAGAAATATCATACAATGGAACCATATAATATGTAGTGTTTTATGTCTGGTTTCTTTCATTTAACATATTTTTGAAGTTCATCTATGCTATTGCATGTATCAACAGTATATTCCTTTTTATTGCTCAGCCGTATTTTAACATTTTATTGCTTATCATGTTCTAACACAATTTGAGTACCCATTCACTAGTTAATGGATATTTAAACTGTTTCACTTTTTGTCTATTATGAATAATACAGCTATGAATACCTGTGTATAAATCTTTGTGTGACCCAATGTTTTCACTCCTCTTGGGTAAATACCTAGGAGTGGAAATATTAGGTTGTGGGATAAATGTATGTTTAATTGACTTTTCAAAAAAAAACCTGCCAAAATGTTTTTCCAGGGGGGCTATAACATTTTACATGTCTGCCAAAAATGTATCATAGTTTCAGTTTCTCCATGTTCTTGCTGATACTTTTTGAAACTTTTTTAAATTAAATTTAAGCCCTGGTTGGTGTGGCTGTGTGGATTGAGTGCTGGCCTTCGAATCAAGCGTCACAGGTTGGATTCCCAGTCAGGGCACATGCCTGGGTTGCAGGCCAGGTCCCCAGTCGGGAGCACATTGATGTTTCCCTCTCTCTTTCCCTCCCTTTCCCTCACTCTAAAAAAAACAAATAAATTCTTTTAAAATTTTTATTTTAATTTTAAAATTTGAGGTAACACTGAGAATACTTCCTGATTATAGCTATTCTAGGGGGCATACACTGGTATTTTATTGTGGTTTTAATTTGCACTTTCCTAATGATTACTAATGATGCACATCTTTTTATGTGCCATTCATATTGCTTCTTAAATGAAATGTCTATTCAAATCTTGTGCCATTTCTCTCACTGGCTGTCTTAATGAGTTGTAAGATTTCTTTAAATATTCTGGACATAAATCCTTTTTTAGACATACGATTTGCAAATATTTTCTCCCACTTTGTGGCTGGTCTTTTCACTTTCTTGATGTTCTTTTAAGAGGGCAAATTTTAATTTTGATGAAATCAACTTTATCAACTTGTTTCTTTTGTGAATCATGCTTTTAGTGTCATACAAGAAATCTTGTCTAACTCAAGGTCCAAAGATTTTCTCCCGACTTCTTCTAAAAGTCTTGAGTCTCTCTCTTTTTTGCATATGGATATCCAATTGTTCCATTACCATTTGGTTTGAAAGATTTCTTTTTCCCACTGAATTCTCTTAGGATAGTTGCTGAAAATTAGTTGACCATGTGACAACAGACTCTATTCTGGTTTATTGATCCTTATACTAACACCATACTGTCTTGATAAAAACAGCTTCATAATAGGCATTGAATCAGGAAGTGTAAATCCTCCAACTTTGTTCTTTTTACCAACCTCTTCACACATCCATAGCCAGAACTCCCTCCCAACCACTATTGTTGTGAATGTTTATACAATGACTTATTTCTCAACTCAGGTATTTCTCAACCTGGTCTGCTGAATAAGAAATCTAAATAAAATCATAGTAACTTGTGGGTTACTATTTATCTGATATCTAAAGGTGGCCACAGCATTATAACTACTTAGAAGTAGTACTTTTGTATCAGTATCTGCATTGATATCATTAACAACAACAACAAAAATACTCATACCGGCTGCTCCCACCTGGCTTCAGAAGCCATATTTTTCTAGACAGAATAATTTTGATAAGAAGCTGAAAATAAAAGAAGCTATTGAGAATAAATTTAGCTCTGATCCAGGGGCTGATATGCTTAGCTATCTCTGGAATTACATGATTTTATAATCTCTAGAAGGCCAAGGGGAACAACAGGCCAAAGTATCAGTGGTATAATAGCTCCAGCTCCTCACCTGTGGTTGGTAGCCAACAGTAGCCACACAGCGGTGATCCACAAAAGTGAAGATTCCCTCAATGTTGTGTCGAGAAATAAACTCTGTTGGCTGACAAACATTACTCATGTCTGTACAGTTGGGAGAACTAGTTACCTGTAAGTAAAGAGACAAAATGAGATAAAATTACACAACTCTTTACAGACGTATTTCCTACCACCTCGCGGTCATTTATATAGACATGAGGCTCCCAGTTTTAGGAATTTCAAAACTTTCACACCTCATACAGAAAGGAAAAAATGACAAGAGAGGCCTAGCCCCACTCCCACATATGTACTCTTCACCAACTTTGTCAAGATTAAAATTCATTTAACCCAAAGCCCATCTACCTTCATTTAGCTAGTCTGTGTTCATCATTCAGATTAGAAAATTACAGTCCCAAGTAACCAAGAAACTTATCTATTTTTATAAAAATCAAAAATTTTTAAATTAAAAAGTTTTTTAAAGAATCAAAATAATTCCACTCCTCTTGTTAGTCATGTAATGATGATAAAATGAAAACTATCTCTCTTCTTTTGTGTACAGGCAAAAGAAATTAGTTGAAAACAGAAAATTCAGCATTGTGAAGCTGAATATATTAAAAATATAAGGGGAAAAGATCACCCTCCCTCTCTCATCCTCTTTGGTTTCTGCTCAGTGTTAACTATGAATGCCACATCCCTGCAAATATGTGGAAATTTACAGAGTTGTTCACTTGTATTCAGAGAATAAAAGAAAAATAACATGAGTAAGTCTTGAAGGAGATTTCTTCTTAATGAAAAGGGATAACAGAGACATGGAAAATTCATACTTGCCTGTAATCTGCCAATGGCCACTAGGCAAAACTTGCTTCCCTGGCCAGCCTCTGGGTCATCATCTGGGAGGGAGACACCTTCAGGAAGGTGAAGTTAAAAGATTTAACAGGAATCTCAAACTCAACTGCCTTCAAAGTCAGACAGTGAAAGATTTAAAGAGGCTAAGTATAAAACAATAAAGAGTGACAAAAGATAAGAATAAAGGTACTCATAGACAAAAAAAACTGATGGCTGTAAGAGGAAAGGGGATGCTAGGATGAGCCAAAAAATAAAGGGGATTAAGAGGTACAAATTCCCAGTTGTAAAATAAACAAGTCATGAAGATATAATGTATGGGATACGGACTAGAGTCAATATTGTAATAACTTTATACAGTGAAAAATGGTTATTAGACCTATCATGGTGATCATTTCATAAAGTGTAAGTCATATGATTGTGTTGTACACCTGAAACTAATATAATATTGTGTAACAACTATATTTTAATATTTTTAAAAAGAATTGAAAATTATTTTAAAAATTAAAGGAAAAAAGTTGTTAAAAATAATTTTTAGGAGGAAATGGAGACTACTGTACTTGAACAACAATAAAAAAAAGCTAAAAAATAATTTTTAAGGTGCTTGAAATAAAATAAAAATTAATAAAATAATAAAGGTAAACAGCCCTGGCTGGTGTGGCTCAGTGGATTGAGCGCTGGTGTGTGAACCAAAGGGTCATTGGTTCAATTCCCAGTCAGGCTACACCCTGGGCTACAGGCCAGATCCCCAGCTGGGGGCACACAAGAGGCAACCACACACTGACGTCTCTCTCCCTCTCTCTTTCTCTCCCTTACCCCTTTCTCTAAAAATAAATAAATAAAATCTTTAAAAAAAAGAATAAGGGTAAACAACTACACAGAATTTACCATATATTCCAGGTACTATTTTAAGTATTTATGTATATAAACTCATATATTTTACCTATATTAATTATAATAAATTGCAGAACACAAATACCATCCAAAATACCTAAAAAACACATATGAAGACAGCCATTCATTCTGTAACCATATCATAGGCATAGTACAGATGTCTTGCATAACTTGCAACATTTTTTAAAAAAGATTGTATTTCTTTATTTCTAGAGAGAGAGGAAAGGAGGGAGAAAGAGAGGGAGAGAAACATTTACGTCAGGGAGAAACTTCAGTTGGTTGTCTCTCACATGCCCCCACCCAGGCACCTGGCCTGCAACCCAGGCATGTGACCCGACTGGGAACCAAACCAGCAACTTTTTGGTCTGCATGCCATCATTCAATCCAATGAGCCACATCAGCCAGGGCCCAACCTGTGGCTTTTAAAGTAAGCAAACAACCAAAAATGAAATTAAACCAAACACCAACAGTTATTTATGTCCTTTGGAAAAGAGAGATGCCAATATTTCAATGTTCTATGTAGAAAGGAAAGAGGTTGCATCTTCTCTCCGCTCTTTGCATAGTTATCTTCTTTTTACCAAGAAAAACAGAATTGCTTTGAGAGCTATATGAAGTATGAAAGACCATGTACGCCACAAATGTATGACTTATACAGCATATAAACTAAAAAGTTCAAATGCCATTCCTACTTAAAATTAGTTAACTACATTAAACTACCATTTATTGGGCACCTACCATATGCCAGCCACTTGGGCTAGGTGCTTTTCTTACATTAAATCTAACTGGCACAACAGCTCTATATTGGATATTTCTCTCCAAATGACAGATAAGAAAATTGAGTTGTTTTCTGTTTTTGTTTTTTTTTACAAAGGTCCAGCAATTTATCCAAGGCTATAGCACTAGTAAATAACAATGCCAGAATCAAACCCAGGTTTTTCCAAATCCAAAGTTTAATCTCTTACAAAATATACTACACTACCTTGCCTCTCTTCTCTTAATTTTTGTCTCCCTACAATACCTGTTTCCAAATCATACTCATCCAGCAGGGAAGTGATAAAGTTGCATAATTTGGAAGTTCTGAAAAGCCGTTTTAAAGGCTGGTCCCTGCACCTCAGCCATGTTTCTAACATTCCCTGTTTAACTTCAAGTTCTAGTAAAGCTAATCTGCTCAAAGAAGACTGTGCTGTGGCAAAGAATATTCCTTTTTTAAGTTACTACAATCAAATCATTTCCCCCTTCTCCCTCCAAGTCTTGCTCCTACTTTAGAAAGCTTTCCCAAACTAACTGTATTCAAGGACAACTTTTTTTATACACAAATACTTAGAACACAGGTATTCATTATACATTATTATGAATTTGCACATTTAAAAAATACATTCTGTGGCAAAGCTAACACTGACTCATTTTCAAGTGGGTGTAATCATCTCATCAACTGGAATATAAGTCCATAAGGGAAGAAAGAGAAGGAGTCTGCTTTTTCTTTCCTATTTTCTTAACAGTTTATACCAAAGTACATTTCATATACCAGGGTCATGGTAAACATTAGCTAACCTTCTTGGATTCCAAGGAACCTGCTGCACCAAAAGGTTCCAACTTTCCTACCTGCTGGGGGCCAGGCCTTGATGTATCCTGTGCAGTGGACCACCACGAAGTGAGGTTCCCCATCCTTCACTGAGCCAAGTCCATTCCTAGAAGAATTACAGCTGTGAGGAGAAAACCCTACCCAGGAACACTTTAAAGATAGCGGTGGCTTAGAACCTTTAGGCTCTTGGGTGTTTAGAAAACAGGATAACTATATTTGGATCCTTCCTTCCCAAGAGTGACTGTGATATTTTTTTATAATGTTTATTGATTTTAGAGAGAGGAAGGCAGAGAAAGAAAGAGAGAGAGGAAAACATCAATTTGTTGCCTCCTGCACACACCCTGATCAGGGATCAAACCCGCTAGGTATGTGCCCTGACCTGGAATCAAACCCCCAACCTTTTGTTGTATGGGAAGGATGTTCTAACCAACTGAGCTACACCAGCAAGAACAATCATCAGATTGTTGACCCTTGCCAAAGTAAAGCAACTTAAAGGTACTGCAGGAGGAAAAAAGTAGATAAAGTAGTAGGGCAACTTCCTTAAACAGGATAATCAAAAGAAGCTTTAGAGATTCTGGAAAACATTGCCAGAAACAAAGTAACTGGAAAGTGAGGGATGAGGGTGAGGGCTGCTGAAGGAAGTCCTACAGCAAGAGAGTTGAAGAAGTGGTGATCTCTATACATACTTGGCCATCCCTTTGGTTTTTCACTGCTTAGGATCTCACCTGCATCTGTTCCTCAGAAAGCTCAGTCTATTCATCGAAACTGGGTCCACAGAGCTATTGCCACACCTGTTTCAATGAACAGAGAGTTTAAAAGTGATTAAGCTGCACTATCAAAGAACTTTTCATCCTTTAACAGCCAGATAATAGGCTCTGAATACAACTAGACAGAGAAAATTGTTAACAATGCTCCTAATAAGGAAGGATAAAAACGTCAGACTTGGTATTTCTAAAACTTGTAACTGTCCTAGAATTTGAAGTCTAAATTTCCCACATGTTCTTCAAATACAGAGATTCTCTATATCAGGACTGGGTATACTTTCTCTGTAAAGGACCAGATAATAAATATTTTCAGCTTTGTGGGCCATATAATCTGTTGCAACATCTGTTGCAACTAGTCAACTCTGCCACTATAGCATGAAAGCAACCATAGACAACATGTAAACAAAGGGGCGTGGTGACCTGCCAGTAAAGCTTTACAAATAAAGAGTTGTAGTTTGCCAACTCTGTACCACAACAACGCTATGCATTGGCTGCATTTTGTTATTATTTATCTTGCTCCTACCATGTTTTTCATTAGCTAAGTCCACATATTGGGACACTCTCTCCCACTTTCTACTTTGCTCCTCTCATTTCTTTAAAATAATAGATAAAACTTACAAAGAATATGTGCCATACACTATTCTAAGCCACTTTACATATATTTATTCATTTGAGTTGTTATTAATATAACTTCCAGTATTAGACGATAAAATCAAAACACAAAGCAGTCATTTAATCTGCTTAGCATCTCAGAAGACAGTAAGTGGCAAATCCTTTAGTCTGCATCTGAAGTTACTTTAAACCAGAACCACAATTCAATTTTGTAACTTTAACAGGAAAACTCTCTTAACATTCCTATTCATCACTTCTAATAAGCATATTCTCAGTACAAAGATATCAATTTCCCACTATATAACCTGAAATTAGTTTGTGACTTTAACAGATGTCTTTTCTACCTACATAAAAAGTACTACCACTCTTTTCTTCAGAATTATAAAATGTACAGTATAAAATTTATAAATACTAACTAAAAGACATAAGAAATTCTCATAGTCCTACCAAGAAACAAAACAAAAATGCAGAAATGGTCTGAATACATGGATGTTGTCTCATGATGTACTGGGAAAAAAAATACAGGTTTTGGAGTCTGACTACTATGGATGAAAATAAAATCCTGTATCAAACATTATCTACGTAATCCTGGGAAGTTAATTTGTTTGACTCTTTTTTTAAATCAGCAAAATAGTAACCATGAATTCTCCCCTACAGCACAGTTGTGGGAAATGAGATGACAGACATAATGCACTTATCATAATGTCTGGCACAGGAGGGGTTTAGTAAATGTTAGTTCCCTTCTCAGACACTTTGTTGTATGTCACAACCCATGTGGGTCTTGAGAGTTCAATTTAATCCAACTAGAGCTTGGATTTAAGAGTTTAACTCCTCTGACCAGAAATCAAACATTCAGCTCTTAATTTTTCCTATGTCAAATCACAACCTTCAGTTTGACACTCACCTCATACGGCAAATAAATGATCTCCTTGAGCCCATACACATCCTCATGGAAGACTGCTGACCTTCCTTTTTCACTGTTCCAGTCTTCAGATCAAGGATACGCCCTGAAGAAGAAGGTGAAGAGCAACCTGGAGTGCATTCTTGTGTATGAGGAGGAGGGGGAGAGACACTGAAGACAACGATTAGTATATAACCTAGTCATGCTCCCCAATCTTCTGGCTTTTACCAGAATAGGCCATGGGGGAGATGGATTTTTTCCAAGTCTAAAATACTTCAATTCCCAGCAAGATATCTTACTCTTTAAGTTCAAAGGTAGTACTAGGAATAACCTTGTGCAAGGGAAGGCAGGAGTGGAAAATAGTGCTGGCAAGCAAGAGGCAAAGTTATGGTCTTGGGTGTAATTTTTTTTTTATCCTGACCTGAGGACTTTTTTTTTCCATTGCTCTTTAGAGAGAGAGGAAGGGAGAGGCAGAAACATCAATTCAAGAGAGAAGCATTGATTAGTTGCCTCCTGTACATACCCGGACTGGGGATCATATGTGACCTACCAGGAATCAAACCCACAACCCTTCAGTTATGGGACGATGCTTCAACTGAGCCACCCAGGACAGGGCTAATTATTTTTACATGTATGTGTGCACATACAAATGCACACATACAAAGTAAATGTCACTGGCTTAAAAACAATTTTATCAGCAATAGAAACATGTACCTGTCCCATGCCAAAATTGTTTCTCCCTTTAAGATACAGAAACCAATGGGACTTTTGGAAAAAAGAACTAGAAAAATGAAATCCATTAAAAATATAAAAGAGGAGGAAACCGAATGGCAACATTAGCATAACCAAAATGGTCTTATTTTAATTACTAGTTCTGATCTGCTTCCACTTTATTTTAATTACCAGTTTTGATCTGCTTCCACTTTAAAATTTTTTCCAGAGTTGCTTAGAAGCAGATGTGACTTACTTCCTTCAGCAAAACTCTGGCAAAATGACTGAATAGCATTAAAATGTAGGGGGGGAGGGAGGAGGGGGGATAACAAACCCCCCAAAAGACAGAAAAATAGTACAAATACAAAAAAAAAAAAAAGAAAACCTTATACACTGACTAGTTACTCCCCTCTAAAATAAAAATCTATTATCACAGAACCTAACACAAAGCCAAGAACAACAGAGTAGAAAAAAACACCAGGTAATTAATTACCCATACAAATGAAACAGAAATATGGATAACTTAATTCTTTTAGAATAGAAAAAAGTTTATTGTAGATTTTGTTTTTACTGTTTTATTTACATTAACATTAAGCTAAATTTTTAATGAGCACTGTCACTAATGAAACAGTTTCTAAGGATGAGCTAGCTATGAAGTATATTTTCTGCATGTTTATAAAAAGAACTGATTATATTCATTAAAGAAGAAAATTCTAGAAGCCATGCCAAATTCAATTTAAAAGCTAAAACACTTCTTCTGTCTCAGAATAAAAGAGAAGGACTTCCAGTCATATATCTCATACCTGTCAGAGTGTTTTCCGAAGTGGAAAGCTGCTCACGAAGTTTGTCCACATCATCTGGGTGCACCTGATCATAGAGTGTGCTACCAAACCATTCAGACTGTGGCTGGTTCAAAACAGGGGTCACTGAGTCAGATACATATACCACCCGGCCTGACTCACATGAGACAATAAATAGAAAGCCATCTGCTGCCTCCAAGATCAAATGTTTCAGTTCCTATCCAAAGAAAATAAGTAAAAGTTAATACTGAACTCTGAAAAAACAGGTATTATTATTCATGGGAAGTAAGACACTTCAAACCGTTAAGTATCTCTCCAATAAGCAATTGCTGACTTCTGCCTGATCCATAGCCACAGCTCTGCACCCTAAATGTAATTACCTTCACTGACAAGATATTTTTTTTCCCAATAGATATTTCCTCAATGTGTCTATGCCATTATCGGGCCTCATCCTCTCTACCTAAGGACTCAAGACAGGGAATACAATGACTTCCCAGTAACAAAAACTGAGTTCTTTATCACATACACTCTTGTCTCTTTTTAGGATCTTCCTCTACAAATACTCTGGTTTTCTCTCTCTTGCACCTCAGATCTATAATTATGATCACCTTTTCTCAATTCTACACATTTCTTCCCTCAACTCTGCCCAACTCATCTCTCTTTTTCAGTGCCAAGATTATATACTAAGAATAATGTTGTACTCATTGGCTCTAGTCTGTTATCTTTCATTTCTCAATCCCACTACAATCTTTACTTTAAACCAGAGCATTCATGTTTTTTTTCAGGAGGTTACTAACTACAAAGTCAAACCCTCCTAATTGCCAGTTCAAGTCCCCTTTCCTGGCTCTTTATTATTTTATTCCATCTCTCTGCATAATCTGACAGTGCTGTCCATTCTATCTTTTAAATTTTATTTTCCTCTAGCTTCTATGACCTCATATGCCAACCTTTGCTTCCTTTGTAAATGTCCCTCCTCTGCTTCAGGCTCCCTTTCCTTTCTTCAGGTCTTAAGTATAGGCATATTCAAATGTTCTATCTTAAATTCTCTTCTCTATCCATAATCTCTCCCTGAGAAATTATATCTACTCCTCCCTGCTATGAACACCAAATCTACATCTCTAAACTTGCCTAATTTTTTTCTGGATCTTTAAACAGACCTAGATTTCAAGTATCTGTAATGTTTCCTAATAGACATTCTACCAGCAACTCAATTTCAACATCTCAAAACTTGTCATTATTTCCCTTTCCAAAAAACAATCCTTGGTGCTCTCCCAGCATTCCTTCTCAAAAGTACCTCCTCTGTCTCAAGCTACATGTCTCAAAATCTGTCCAATCTCTCTCATGAGCATAACTCAGCTTTATACTATGTCATTGCCCCAGTCATCTTATACCAATCCATTCTTAAAAAGCTAGCACATCTACTAATATAGTTTTTTAAATTTTTACTTATTGATTTGAGAGAGAAACATAAGTGGATTCTGACTGATAATTAGTGGAAACAGGCTGATTCTGGTATGTGCCCTGACGGGGGATCAATCCTACAACCTTGATGTATCAGGATGATGCTCTGCTACCCAGTCAGGGCTTCTACTAAAACATTCTTGATGACTCCCACTGCTTAAAAATTAAAATCTTAATTCTTTGACATAACACCTAAATATTCCATCATCAGTCAAATCCCAGCCTACTTTCCTATTATCATCTCCCAAGGTACACTAAACTACTTTTCTTTGAAAAATCCAACCATTCTCACTGGGCTTTGTTATCACACTGCTCAGGTTATTCCCCAAACTTACAACACTGCTCCCCTATTCTTTATTTTTCATATTTGCACTTCTACAGGACTTATTAATGTACCTTTACTACAGAGCTGTGTTTATCATATGATTTATTTACATGTGTTTCCATCAGCAACAATCTCTTATCATTCTTTATATTTCTCACAGAACAAAAATCTGGTTAGCTCACAAAAGGTGTACAAATACAATTTGTTCAGTCAATATCTGTATGAGTACTGTCAAAACAAACTGATTAACTATTTCAATGTACATATACATAAAATCTGTGCTATATGTGCTTTCACACAGATCATCTGATTTGGAAATTCTTCTTACTGTTTCTTCCAAATCATATTCCTTCCTTGCTTTTAATCCTTTTACTAAAAGAGTGGTATTATAGGTTAATTTTCTTTTCCTTATACTTCCTGAATTTTCCAAATTCTTCTGCAGTAACCCTAACCCTGTGTAATTTTCAAAATCAAAATAGAATATGGCTTCCTTACTCTTGGAAGTCTTTACGGACCATTTGACTTAGGCATGCTCATGCTATTCACTTTAGCCATTCCTCCAGTATATATCTACTATAACTAGCCCCATATAAATTCAGTTTTTTTAAAAAAGGTATTTCTTCTCTGTATGCATTTTCCTATTGCTTTTCATTTACATATGTATCCTGCCACTCACATACTCATATTCAGACTGAGTTCATGAAAGTCTGGAAATGTTTTTGCCTTCTTGATTCTTTTCATAATGCATCATCAAGGAACAACACATCACTAAGCAATGATAAGTGCTTGTCAGACTCTTTGTATCACTAAAACTAGAAGCTGCTTCGGGAAGAAATAAATTTCTCCCATCTTCTATAATCCTAGAGCCAAGGAAGAGGACTGGTTCCCTGGACACAGTCATCTCTTCTCCCTGTGACTCCACTGCTCTTCTTCCACCTTTTATGCTGTATTCATGAGTGAAGTTCTAAAATACTTATTAGCTTGTTAAATAGTTTTCACAAGTCTGCTCACTGTTCCAATGTTAATAAATGTTATAGCCAAGGATCAAAACTCACTTTTCCCACAGTGTGAATTTTTCCTTGAGAGCTCAATTCTTGCCCTTTAAACAATCTACAGATTCAGCTGTGCTATGTCTCCCAATATTCAGGATTATGGTCACCTACTACAAAAGATAAAAACTTTCAACAGATTCTAGACCCTCTCAGAGTTGTACATCCCAGAGACCTGATCAGTGAGGAAAGACGGCTTGTAGGTGCCATCAGTGGATGTATTGCCAGTTCCCCGCAAAGACTTCATGTGAGAAACTGCCATGCGTAAGATGGTTAGCTTGTCTGGTTTTCGAGCCAGGGCACTACAGGTGGGCACCATGTCTGACAGTTCTGTGATGTAGGCTGTCATCTTGTTCCGTCGCCGTCGTTCAATCTCACTATGATTTTCCCTGCATAGAGAGAGAGGACAAGTCCCATCCAGAAGGTCACATCTGAACATCTGGGAGCACAGAGAGTGATATGGATACCAAGTAAGCTGCTGAAGAAATGTAGTATTTAGATTTAGGGATGCTTAGGTCTCAGGAATTAGAGTGAGGTTTGCCAACATTCTCATGCACAGCAAGCATGGAATAGAAATTAGCAAGGCAGACAGAGAATATGCAGATACCAGCAGTTCTATCTCCTGAAAACTTCACCTTCTATGAAAATTACCACTCCCTCAGAACAAAAAAAAAATGTTTTAAAGAAAGGACTGATATTCTAACTAATTTTAGTCACTTAAGTGCCTGAGAGACAAATAATCTCAGCTTGGCTCACTCCATACTTACTAATTCTACCATTTAAAGGCTGAAAACATAAAATGACCAATTACTTCCAATACAAGTATGTTGTTAAACAGCTGATATAAGAATTGATGATATAGTATAAATACTGCTGATCTATAAAATAGTGTATGTTCTAAGCTCCCCTCTTATTCTCAACACTAGAAAAAAAGAATTAAAAGATTTTGAAGTTTTATCACGAAGTGATAAAACTCATGCACGAAGTCCTACTTTCTTTATCTTGGTGTGGTGCCAGTGCACGGAGCTCAAGAGAATATAAGACACCATCTATTAGAGATCCCTCACAGAGACCCCAGTTTGGGACAAAGGGAGTTGGAGAGTAGGAGTGAAGTAGGGAGGAGGATGAAAAGGCCTGAAAACAGACATTTTGTATTTCATCAGGGTAAGTAGATCACATCTCCAATACTGACATCCTCAAAATTAAAACAGAATGATATCATTGCTAAAAATAATAATCCAGTACTTTCAAATTGGATTTTTGAAAAGCCCAATAGTTCCTCAGTGTCATCCATAGGGTTCCCTCAAAGAGAGACCCAAACAGCACAGTGCATTTCTGCTACCTGGGCAGCTTTACTTTATCCTTTCATTTACTTCTATTACCATGTAAGGATTCTGTTTGAACAAAAGTTCTTTGTCAAAATAAAAAGAAAAATAATACTAATCTAACATAAATCTCTTTTTTTATAAGAGCAAACTAAAGTCAAGCAATTTGAGTTTTCCAACGGCTGCCTTCATACTCAATGAATGCAATGCTCTTCCCACCATACCATGCCCAATCAGTTTTCTGGAGGGTAAAAGAGTCAGTAGGAGTTGAAATGGCAGCAAAATAAGCTTGTGACCCAGCTGAAAGAGGTAATGACAGAGAAGTTAAGTTGTGGGGAGTAGTAAAAATGGACGTTGATATCAATGAGGTATCTCCTACTGAGTCATCCCAAATCAGAGACCAGAAAACAGAAAAGTAGAGAAAAGGTCTCACCACAGAGGCCCATATGTAGTTATTTTGTCTAAGAAACATTAAAATTCTGCTCTCAAACTTAAAGCGCCTATCTTCCTAGTAACAACAGATTTCTGACACTGAAGTCCAGAAGGCTGATCTTTTAAACAGCCACATCAAGGCTGCTGAAACCAAAAAGATTCAATCATCAAAGCAACACCAGTACTGCTGTGACATAGTAATCTGGGCTGTGAGTCTACAAAGGGAAATAAGGATGAGCTTTCTAGATGGGTGTGAAATAAAAGCTGAGCCCTAAAGATCATGAACTAATTGCAAACACAGGCATATTTATTAATTTTTCTGATAAAAGAGTATTTCCCTGCAAAAGGACCAATTGGCACAGCTGCATTGTTCCTAAAAGCTTTTTGTTCTGTGAAGCTTAGTGCCAAGGTAAAGAGGAAAAGAGAAAACTATACAAGTAATTTTTTAAATTCCTAAGTAAAGTTCCCTCAACTCACCACTCATTTTCTGATGGGGTAAGCCAAAATTCCTATTACACACAAACTTCTAAAAAATCTTGTCCCCTCTTGCCACAGATAAGGAAAAACACAAACAGGAAGGGGAAGAAAAGAGCAGAGTAAGAAAAAGGATAGAAAAAGCAGAATTATCTGCTTCACCATGCTGAAAGATACTGTTCTCCTACCTGGCGAGTCTCTCCTTATCCGCAGAGCTCTGCTCATCATCCGACCTAAAAACAGAATTAATGAACTAAGCTAAAATTTAAATAAAAAGAAAAAAGGAAGGAAGAGAAGAAGGAAGGAAGGTAAGGAGGAGGTAGAAAGGACAGGAAAAGAAATAGAACAAAATAGAGTCACAGAACAGAGGAAAAATAGAAATATGGACAGGAACCTTGCCTATAATTCTACAAAGCCACCTGTTTAGATGAAGAAAAAAGTAACAAGAAAAAGGCCAACACAAAAGACAGGCCAATATTTATTATAAATTAACATAGTCTGAAAATAGAAAGCATTTTGGCAGTCAATCTCTATAAAAATCAAGGATATACACAGATTGAACAAGATCATTCTCACACACTGCTCCCAATCTGTAAAGAAAATGATATCCAAATAATCAAAGAGGAAATCATGATAAGAATGTCAAACAAGTGATCACAAATACAATCTATCTATAACACACAAGCATGCACACATGTACTCACAGACAGAGTAACCAATCAGGTTTTACTGGAAAATTATATAGCTCAAACTAAGAGCTAGGTTTCTGGCATTTCTCCTGTAGTTGATTCGATCCTAAAGTAGTATCCAGTAGTAACTCTCCCCCTGGAGGGAGCCACAAAGGATTGCTGCTAAGTTTCTCTGGATAACTGAAATAGTGTAAGGATTGCTGGCAACTGAAGAAACACCAAGGTGTTGGTAGGCCAGTGTATCATTAATCAATTCCACTTTAAATATATATGAGGTCTGTCCAGAAAAAGTCCAGCCATTGTTTATATAATGAGAATGGTTTGCACGTTAATCTGGTTGCCAAGGAGACTGGACTGGAGTGCGCGTGTGTGAACAGTGACGACCTCACTGTACTAGTCAGTGGGGGTGGTAGACACCCTTGAGTGAGCATGTATACTGTGGCCATCACATTCAAAATGACTGAGGGAGTAGAACAGCGAATCTGCATGAAATTTTGAGTTAGGCTTGAACATTCCTCCATGGAAACTATTGGGATGATTCACAGGGTCCCAGCTATGGGCAACTGGTGACTGGCAGCTTCATCACAACAACACACCCCCTCATGCATCACATGTCTTGTGCAGAGATTTTTGGCAAAACATCAAATCATCCAGGTGACTCAGGCCCCTTACAGTCTAGATTTGAAGACCTATGAATTTTGGTTTTCTCCAAAACTAAAATCACCTCTGAAAGAGAAGAGATTTCAGACCATTGATGAGATTCAGGAAAATATGATGGGGCAGCTGATGGCAATTGGGAGAACCGTGTGAGGTTCCAAGATTTCCACTTTGAAGGGGACTGAATGCTTCTTCTATCTTCTTCAATAAATGTCTTTATTTTTCATACTACGTGGCTAGATACCCTCTAGACAGACCTCATATATCTAAAAATAGATTAAGAAATCTCAAAAAATAGTCTAAGTATGATATTTTAACAGGCTATCAAAAATGACAAGCACAATGATTTTATCAATATATGACAAAATTTCTATGAAACAGCCAGCAGATAAAAGGAGACTCAAAATAATGTAGTAACTATAAGAACTTTTAAATGTGAAAATTTACATATATTATGAGCAGAGAAAGAGAACTGAGTGATATTACATAGCTTAAAGTGTCACGTTTATTGGGTTATTATAGTTCTTTAACCAACTACAAATCATTTTTTTAAAGTTGAGAAAAATCTATGCATTTTTAGCTTTAGAAGACCCTCTACTGAATTCCCAAGGAAGATGTATGAGACAAACTAGTTTAACAAATCTTATCTTAAAAGAATAAATTGTGTTGTTTGAAAGTTAAAATATCCAAAATTCCTATCACTACTGCCTCCTCCTACTTCAGATCCATAATCCCTTATCCACTCTAATATTTCTGAATGAAATTTATAAATACTTTAAGCAGGGCAAGTAAGATTAAAATAGTTCAGATCATGTTTTCATAGATTTCTGGAATTTCAGCCAAGAGAATGTGAATGTATACCACCACTACTATTTGATGGCCTGACTTCTAATGCAGCTTAAAAAACTATTTCCCAAATATCTATGATTAGCTTCTCAATTTTAGAGATGGTTCCAATCCTAAAGTGTTTACAAGTATCTATTTTAATAAACAAATTCTTCAGAAACCCCTTAAACTCACTCCTTTCCTATTTCCATTGCCACCGCTCTACCCATGGCCCTCATCATTATTATTTCAATAGCCTCCTTGCTACCTCCCTGACTTTCATACTTCAATCCTATATACTGGAAAATTATATAGCTCAAACTAAGAGCTAGGTTTCTGGCATTTCTCCTGTAGTTGATTCGATCCTAAAGTAGTATCCAGTAGCAACTCTCCCCCTGGAGGGAGCCACAAAGGATTGCTGCTGAGTTTCTCTGGATAACTGAAATAGTGTAAGGATTGCTGGCAACTGAAGAAACACCAAGGTGTTGGTAGGCCAGTGTATCATTAATCAATTCCACTTTAAATATATGTGAGGTCTGTCCAGAAAAAGTCCAGCCATTGTTTATATAATGAGAATGGTTTGCACGTTAATCTGGTTGCCAAGGAGACTGGACTGGAGTGCGCGTGTGTGAACAGTGACGACCTCACTGTACTAGTCAGTGGGGGTGGTAGACACCCTTGAGTGAGCATGTATACTGTGGCCATCACATTCAAAATGACTGAGGGAGTAGAACAGCAAATCTGCATGAAATTTTGAGTTAGGCTTGAACACTCCTCCATGGAAACTATTAGAAAAATCCCATATAGAAAAATCCCTATATAGAAAATCCCTATATAGAAAAATCCCATGTGCATTTTGTATAGTATCCTCTCATTCAAAGCTTATGATGGCATTTTCCTGCTTCAGAGAAGGTTTAAACTACTCTGACTGGTATTTCTTAGGCCTCCACATCAGTGGTTCTCAAAGTGTGGTCCCTAGACCAGCAGCATTGGCAATAAATACATACTAAGTGCACAGTTAAGCACTGGATTTTTAAGGATTCATTTTTCTGAAGTAGCTGAAAACTCCATTTTTAAAAAACAATGCACTATTATTAAATAGTTATATTATTAAATATACAGAATAAACTTTCTAATAATAAAACCAATATCTGAGTTGAAAAGGATTTACTATTTAATGGAAAGCAAAGTATTTTCCATCTTGATGGCTAATTTAAACAAATTTATTTCAATCAAAACTCATCTTTACAAAAATTGTTTCTCTGTTGTCATTTTCAGAAGAATAAAACCATTTTATTTTGTAGATTCACTTAATAATAAATTCAGCCAAGAAATCTATATTGTTTGTGTTCCTGTGGACACACAGCAAACACACTGCATAGCTACCCATTATATACATTAAAAAAAAACTCTACGTGTAATACATCATTAGTTTGAAACCGATACCTGAACATAAATGGTAATTATTATAATACCAAGTTCGCCAGCTTTCAGAACAGAAAAGAGACTGGACAGAGAAATTATCTCTCATTAAAATAAAATTAAAACTCAGTATGCTTGAATTGCCTGACCCTAAAACATGAAACAAGATGTTCTATTATATTACCTGGCAAACCGCTCCTTATCGTTAGACATCTGATCATCATCACACCTGAAGGACAAAAAAAGTAAAGCATTATACTCGTTATATCCATTTCACTCTGAAATGAAAACTAGAAAGGGGTAAAAATATTCAACAGAAAAGCACCACAAATCCATAGAGATAGTAACAGCATTCCATAAGACTTTAAAAATCCATTACAAGTTCTCACGTTTCTGACGTCTCCTTTACTCTTACTTATCAGACACTTTGCCCCCTCCCCTCCAAAAAATGATGATCATATGAGGGCACCGCTGACTGCCCTGTCAGCACCACTCTAAGGTCTGGGATAGTTGATTTTTTGTAATTATGGCAAAAGACATGTAATATAAAACTTAACCATCTTAACCATTTTTAAAAGTACAGTTTAGTAGTGCTAACTATATTCATACTGTTGTGCAAAAGATCTCTTGAACTTTCTCATCTTTACCCACTGAAACTATCTTTACTATAGACCCACTGAAACTATACCCACTGAACACTATCTTTCCATTCCAATCCCCCAAACGGCTGCCTGCTCCTGACAACCATCATTTGACTTTCTGTTTCGCTATTTTTGACTGTGTTAGCTACCTTATGTAAATAGAATCATACACTACAGCTGACCCTTTTCCAGTTCGTGGTGTTGAACAGCTCTTCATTTGCTTTTTGCCCATCTGTGTATCTTCTTCGTAAAAATGTCCGTTCAAGTCCTTTGCCCATTTTTAATTGTTTATTTTGTTGTTGTTGTTGTGCCATTGTATTCTTCATATAGTATTATCTAGGTAGTGTCTGCATTGCAGAGTATCATCCACTTGACAAATAAAGAAGGCCTATTTTTTTAAAGTATCTTTTATTGATTATGCTGTTACAGTTGTCTGGCTTTTTCCTCCCCTTTATCCCCCTCGGTGCTATACCCGCTTCCCTCCAGCATTTCCCCCACCCTTAGTTCGTGCCCATGACTCATGAACGTGAAAGCTGTACACGTTAAGTTCTTTGGCTTCTCCATTTCCTATACCACTCTTAACCTTCCCCTGTCTATTTTGTACCTACCATTTCTGCTTCTTATTCCCCATACCTTTTCCTCCCATTCCCCTCCTCCACATCCCAACTGATAACCCTCCACGTGATCCCCATTTCTGTGATTCTGTTTCTGTTCTAGTTGGTTGCTTAGTTTGTTTTTGTCTTTTAGGTTCAGTTGTTGATAGTTGTGAGTTTGTTGTCATTTAACTGTTGATAGTTTTGATCTTCTTTTTCTTAGGTAAGTCCATTGAACATTTCATATAATAAGAACTTCATGATGATGAACTCTAAAGGAGCCCTATTTTTTAAGGAACTATTTTATTATGTGAGTGCCCAGATTTTATTTATTTATTAGTTTATTAACTAAGTTTTAAAAGGTGATATATTTTGTTCCAAAATTTTTAAACAGTTCAAAGTTATAAGTAGTGAAAATGCGTATCTTTTTTACTTCAGGCCTTCAGAACTCTTCCCCTTAAACGACAATAGTTTCCAGTTTAAGTATCCTTCCAAAAATATTCATTATGTGTGTTTAAATGTGTGTGTGCATATACACACACTCATAATATCCTCCGCTTGTTTTTACATAATGCTCATATTGTAAACTGTTTGCCATTGTTTAGTTTTATAATGCTTAGTTCTGTCAGTGACATCTTTTTTCTTAAAGTAATGTTTAAAGTTAAGCCTTGTATTGCTCCTCACTAGTTGCTGAACCCTTCAGATATTCAGATAACCCTTCAAAAACAACAGCCATGACTTGGCCACCACACAGAAATATTTGCAAAATATTGGAGAAAATATTCTACAGTTCTTAAGATAATGAGTATCAATAAGAAGTTTTCATTTCTGGGGAAGATAGACTTTTCAAACTGTTTTACTGGGAATTTCTCCAATTGGAAATCCTAAATTATAATGGTAGACACACTTAATGGAATTGTGTCATCTATATGAATGAGACAGAGGGTAAAAACTAGTCTTACTTATACCTATCGATTAGCTCTAGCCTTGAGTCACTGCCTTTATTTCCACAACATCTGGTAGTCATGGGGTTGAGCTGTGTCGGCCCATTTACATGTGGATTTTTCTTCAATATACAGATGGCCCCCCACATCCCTGGGTTTCACACATCTGTGGATTCAACCAACAGTGGATTGAAACAGTATTTTAGATTTGAGGTTTGGAATCCATGGATGTGAAGGATTGACAGTATGCATTGCTCTGTGCCATTTTATGTAAGGAACTCATAGCATCCATGAATTTCAGCATCCATGGTGGAGTCCTAGAACTAATCCCTTGTGGATACCAAGGGATGACTTAAGTTTGGGGGGAATCAAAAATTATATGAAGGCTCTGGCTGTGGCTCGGTTAATTGGAGCATCATTCTGTACATCAAAAAGCTGCGAGTTCGATCCCCAGTCAGAGCACATACCTTAGATCGCAGGTTCAACCCCTCATCCGGGTGCGTATGGAAGGCAACCGATCGATGTTTCTCTCCCACATCTCTCTCTTTCAAATCAATAAACATATCCTCAGGTGAGGATGTTTTAAAAAAGTCATACAAGAATTTTCAACTGCGTAGGGATCATTGCCCCTAATCCCCATGTTGTTCAAAGGGTCAACTGTATATGCAAATCTAATCAGGTTCATTTGTGCCCTGGCTGGTGTGGCACACATGCGGGCCTGCAAACAGAAAGATTGCAGGTTCAATTCCCAGTCAGGGCACACTCCTGGGTTGTGGCTAGGTCCCCAGCTAGGAGCATGCAAGAGGCAACTGATCAATGTTTCTCTCATAACATTGATGTTTCTCTCCTTCCCTTCTCCTCTCTCTGGAAATGAATCAAATCTTTTAAAAATAAATAAATAAAATAAAAGGCTCGTTTGTCCTTTCCCCAGCCATTAAAAAAAACAAACTGTCACAATTCATTTTACCAAGTGGATAAGTATGCCTGAGACATGTATTACAAAATTTCTTTATTTGACCATTGATACATTTTTTAACAATTAAAATTTTCTAGTCTGGTCTTGAGTGAAATACTTATTTGCACTGTATCTGCAAAGTAACACTGAATCTTTTTGATTCAGGCTACTTTTTTTTTATCCTCACCTGAGGGTATGTTTATTGATTTTAAGAAAGGACGGCAGAGAGAGAAACACAGATGTGAGAGAGAAACATTAATCACTTACTTCCCATATGCTACCTAACCAGGAATCAAACCCTCAACCTAGGTATATGCCCTGACCGGGAATCCAACCCACAATTTTTTGGTGCATTAGAGGATGCTCTAATCAAATGAGCCACCTGGCTAGGGCTGGTGCATGCTAATTTTGAAAGCTGTAACTTATTACCTCTTTTGTTTATGTATTTTGTTATATTCTCCAGACAACATCTATAAAATAATTTTTAAGAATGTCAAGGCTCTGAAACTCTACCAACGATGTCAGAACACCTAGTATTTAGAACAGTTCTTCTCAATGCATGAACATACAGGGTGGGCAAAAGGAGGTTTAGAGATGTGAATATGTGAAACACAGATACTTCTATCATTATTTATTGATTATTGTATTTTTTTATTATTAACCCACTTTTGCCCACTCCTGTATTTTCAACTTTGGGGAAAAAAATGCAGATTGCAGTCAAGGTTATCATCCTTTATTTGACTTTCATTGCTTTCCTTATTTAAAAACAAAGCCAAGTAATGGGTCTCTGCAAGAATAAATATTTCCCACCTCTGAAAGAACTCCATCAATATATTAAAAAGTCCATTCTCCTTGCTCCAAAAGAGTCATGACTCAAAAATACAAACTCCAACTCCTGTTTTGTAGAAGTCAAGGGGTATCACAGGATGACCCACCAATTGCACTTCCCAGCATCTACTCCCTAGTGTAGGCCCCTCCCACATTGACTCAGACTCAGACATATGACTTGCTTTACCAATGGAACATCAGCATATGTCAATACAGAGCAGAGGCTAGATAGCCATTTACTTATCAAAACATATCATAAATCCCACAATCCAAAGGATTAGAATTTACCCTCTGGATTATAGCCATCACCATATAAAAAAACTCAACCTGACCTCTTGGCCTCCTTAAGGATAAAAAACCAACAAGAAAGAGATATTCAGCCATGTCAGCTGAGTCTAGTTGCCAGCTGATCAACTAGCTGAGTGCAGTCTTGTAAGTGAGTCTAGGAAAGATCAGCAGAATAACTATCCCCCCAGCCAAGCCGCAGAATTCTGAGAAATAAGAAATCTTTGTTTTTAAGCCCATACTCCCAGCAATAGATAACTGACACAGATAGTCTGGTAAATTCTCTGACCTCCTCTCAAAGAGCTCCTTCCTCTGCAGCTATTAACAAAATGTTTGAAAATTTTATGGGTACAATATGATAGAGAAGTTTAGTTTTAGGATGAAGCATTCCCTTAGACCTAAAGAGGAAAATATTATAAGTCAGAAATATAAAGATCATAAACTAATATTTAACATCAGAAATCTACAAAAAGTTTTTCAAAATCTTACCTCAAAAATTTACTGTTCCCTTCTCCATCATCGTCAAAATCCAACCTGGGAAAAGCCAACAATAAATAGTATAAGCCTACTAATAATACAGAACATTAAGAAATTACAATTTCTCAACCCATAAGCTACTTGAACACCCACCCAAATGGAAGAAGGAAAGAGGAAGTAGACAGAAGTCAAACAGAGCTATGTTACCTCTTCCCTGTTGTATCAAACTAGACAAAGAAATTGGGCAATCAAAAAAAAGAGTACCTATGGCTACCTTACATTTTCTCAGGGTAGCAATTAACCTTTGCCAAAGTTTTACATCAGGTAGAACCTCTACAAAAGGAGTAGGAATCCACTCAAAAAAATTAATATGAATAATTAAGTTCCATTTTTCTTTTCTATAATCTACTCTAAGCTATGTTACCAGCTTTCTCAAACATCTTTCAAACCACTGTCATTTGCATAAGAGGGTGATTTAAGACCTCAGTAGATTGTTAAATACTGTTTTTTCCCTTCATTTTTCTAATAAACATGTAACATGCCAGACTCAAGACATTGTTCCAGATGAGGTGAAAACAAGAGACTTGCCTTCAAGGGGCTTTTTGTACATACAAAAACAAATATAAAACGAGTGAGAATGGGAAAGTGCTGTGTGAGGAGCATAATCAATATGCTATTGCTGTTCAAAGAAAGCAGAGGTGACTTTCATTTCAGGGAATCAGGGAAGATTATAGGTAACAAGGTAAACCAATCTATTAACCTCTACTCAGTTATTAACCTCCAATCTATTAACCTGCACTCTACTCAGCTTAAACATTACTCACATTACCACCTTAACACAGTGATCTATTGGCATCGATACTACTGTGACACATGGTACTATGGAGCAATACATGAGGTCTGTCCAGAAGGTATCCAGCCATGTAATATGGAAAATAAAGACATTTACTGAAGAAGATACAAAAATGTCCTGACTTGGTAAGGTGCTCTTTTGCTGGACCTGTGGCTAGAGAGAGCAGGCTTTGGGTGGGGAGCTGTTTTTAGTCTGTTCCCCTTCATGTTGCCAGGTTGCTGACTTTTTCAGCCCTGTGTCTAGGATAAGTGAGGCAAAAAGAAAACCCGGGGGACTCATCACCATATCATTGCTCAAGTCCTGTGGTCCCTAGCTCATCTACATTCTCTTCACCTTTTAGAGTATTCTTATGTTTGTTTTATGCATAATGTTCACATTTAGTTGTATTTAGTAGGGCGAATAGGGAGAAGTATATCTACTCCATTGTCCCATAAGCAGAAAGAAGTAGGAGGTCTTTCCAGAAGGTATCCAAACATGTAATATGAAAAATAGAGACATTTACTGAAGATACAAGATACAAGAAACACTGTACATAGGACAATGACACCTCAGTTCCCTTCAAAGTAGGCACCTTGGGACCTCACACAGTTCTCCCAATTGCCATCAGCTGTCCCATCATATTTTCCTGAATCTCATCAGTGGTCTGAAATCTCTTCTCTTTCAGAGGTGATTTTAGTTTTGGAAAAAGCCAGAAGTCACAGGGTGCCAGATCTGGACTGTAAGGGGTCTGAGTCACCTGGATGATTTGATATTTTGCCAAAAATCTCTGCACAAGACATGTGATGCATGAGAGGGCGTGTTGTTGTGATGAAGCTGCCAGTCACCAGTTGCCCATAGCTGGGACCCTGTGAATCATCCCAATAGTTTCCATGGAGGAATGTTCAAGCTTAACACAAAATTTCATGCAGATTCACTGTTCTACTCCCTCAGTCATTTTGAATGTGATGGCCACACAGTCTACATGCTCACTCAAGCCACCCCCACTGACTAGTACAGTGAGGTCGTCACTGTTCACACACGCGCACTCCAGTCCAGTCTCCTTGGCAGCCAGGTTGCATCGACATTGTGCAGATTGTTCTTATTATGTTAACAATAGCTGAACTTTTTCCAGACAGACCTCATATAATAACCCTTCTTTTCATATTGTTCCATATTCCATGTATATATAATTTTTAAGTTACATAAATAGATTACTTAATTCCTATTTTTGAACATTTAAATTGTCTTTGAAGATTTTGCTATTATATGTAATATTCAATGAATATGTTTATACATAATTTTTTTTTCTATTTTAAGTTATTTCTTTAGGGTAGGTTCTTAGAAATGTAGTTATTGGGTAGATTTTGACAGGTGTTCAAGGACTACAGGGAGGAAGGAGAACAAACACTTTCAAGACTGATGCTGTATACATATACTTGTACAGCCATAACCCTGTTTAAGAGAGTGGATTCTAAAGCTAATGTCCCAAGGTTCATATCACAGATCTTCCATTTACTTTAGAAACCTGAGTAAGTTACTTATTCACCCTAAGTCTCAGAAAATAAGTTAAATATGTAAAGCCATTGAAGACAGAGCAAATCTTGGTATGTTACTCATGTCACCACCTTAACCCAGGGATCACTCCTGCATTACTACTGATGTTATAAAACTTAAAAAAACTGGCTATAATATTAACTACATATTTTTTGAAAAGAAAGGAAGGAAAAAAGGAAAATTTAATACCAAAAAGTGGATCAAAATAGTACCCCTGCTTCCAGGCCTGTCTAAAGCAATCTCCTTTCTAAAGTCTTTCCTAAATTGTACCAACCACCTGTAGTATTCCCTTACCATGAAACACAGAGCACTGTACTTGTTCCTTTCTTAGGAAACTTGACATATTCTATCTTGTATTATATTTATGTATATAGTGATGATCCCTGTCAGAACACAAGCAACTTAAAGACAAAGACTGTATCTTACTTATCTTCATATCCCACTAGCAATCAGCACAATGCCTTACACTAATCAGGCATTTCATAAATACTTTCAGAAGTGAACGGCCTCTGCATTCCAAATCAAGCAACATATCAATAACTTAAGGAAGAAATATTCTTAGAGTTCAGCATTCTCTAAATTCATAAAAGTAGCCCTGGCTGGTAGCTCAGTGGGTTGAGCACCAGCCTGCAAAGCTAAGGGTTACTGGTTTGATTCCCAGGCAGGGCACATGCCTGGGTTGTGGGCCAGATCCCCAGAGGCAGTGTGTGAGAAACAACCACACATCGATGTTTCTCTCCCTCTCTCTCTCCCTCCCTTTCCCCTCTGTCTAAAATTAATAAGTAAAATCTTTTTTAAAAAATAAATACATTCTTAAAAGTAAAAAGTCTGCCCTGACTGGTGTGATTCAGTTGATTGGGCATTGTCCCACAAAGCAAAAGGTCAGCAGTTCCCATTCCCAGTCAGGGCACATGCCTAGGTTGTGGGTTTGGTCCCCCTGGTGAGAGGAACCAATCAATGTTTCTTTCCCTCACTTTCTCCCTCCCTTTCCCTCTCTCTAAAAATAAATAAAATATTTTTTAAAGAAGAAAAAAGAAAAGAAACTTAGAAAAAAACACAATTCTAGCCCTGGCTGGGTAACTCAGTTGGTTAGAGCATCAACCTGATATGCCAAGGATGGAGGTTTGATTCTAGGTCAGGGAACAGAACAATCAACCAATGAATGCATAAACAAATGGAACAATGAATTAGTATATCCCCCGCTACTTACTCTAAAAATCAATAAATAAAATTATTTTAAAAATTTTTTAAAGAAAAACATCAATTCTACATTAAGAAGAGTTGAGGGACTAAAAGGAGTTATTTGAGAACAGTGTAATAAGTAACCAGTTGAAGTGAGAGGGTGAGGAATAGCCAAGAGGATTCAACAACTAAGTAAACCAGGCTGGTTATTGGGAGAGACATTCATGACACAATATACCCCACACTCACCCTGGTCGCCGCTTAATAGGTCTCTGGACATTTATGGCTCCTCCACCTTGAATCCCAGGCCCAGGGTTTCCAGAGGCAATGGATGGACCCAGTGATGGTACATCTGATGTCATTTCTGTCAGTGAAAAACAGAAATACACAATTAAAAAAGATGGTCCTTGCTTACCATCACCATCATCATCAAGTTGGCCAAAAGAAAGTCTCAAACTATAGATAAAAATCACAGTAGTTTGCTAGAAAACACAAACGTTCGTATCCAGATTGCTCTTCTTGAATTCTTACACCTGTAAAAGATTTCCCTACACTTCAGCTCCCCCCACTTCACTTTAAAAAACGTAATAGTTATAAAGTATTAATCTAAAACACATACAAACTTGTTTATACATTGCACTCATGCAACAAACATATATATATAACTTAGCTCCTATTATTTGTTTTATTAATACAGAAAATCCAAAAAATGAAAATCACCTAAATTCTGATAGTCAAAAAAATTATAGAGTACTAAAACTTTGAGTCCCTCATTATGTCTCCTTTTCCTGCCCCCTTTATCCTTCCCTCTCCTTCCAATGCAATCTCACCCCAAGAAAGAACCACTGTTAACAGTAAGCTCACCTTATCTTTTACTTTTTTTCTCAGATTATATATATGTATCTCTCTAATCAAAAACAGGCACTTTTTTTAATAAAAAGGGAATCCTAACTACAACTTGCTTTTGTCATTTAAATATACATCATGGATATTCATATCCACAAACACAATGACATGTATATATATATACCTCATTCTTTATGATTTTGATTGTATAAACATACTTTATGTTATTCTATTTATGTTATAATTTTTTACTTTTACTATTATAAATAATGCTCCAAGGACATTTACATATACAACTTTAAATTCTCTTTTGCTATTTTAGGAGCGATTCCTAGAGATGGAATTCACTGTGTCCAAGGGTATAAGCATTTAAAATTTTGATGGATACTCTAAATTACACTTCAAGAAGACTGCTCTAATGTATGCTCCCACTGACAGAATAAGAGAGTACCTATTTTCTTCACCAGCAATGGATATTATACTTTTTCATTTTACCAAATCTGGCAGATTAAAATCGTACATTATTACATCTGAAAACCTATATAGATTTATTAATCCAGTAAATTCAATTAAAAATACATGTTTTAATTCGCATTGTTTCTTTTGATATTAGTCATCTGAAATCAATGAGTTGACTTCCTACCTTTAATAATTTTATGCTGAATATAGACTTTTTCTAATGAATTTATAGGATCTATCAATACATAAAAGACACTGAGACCTTTGTCTATTATACATTTTGAATAACTATACAAATTTTGCATTTCTAAAAGATTTTATTTATTTTTAGAGAGAAGGCAGGGAGAAAGAGGAAGAGAAACATTGATGTGCAAGAGATACATCAACCAGTTGCCTCTCGCATGCCCCCAACCAGGGAACCTGGCCCACAACCCAAGCCTGTGGTCTGACTGGGAATCAAACCTGGGACCTTCATGTTCGCAGGCTGTCACTCAATCCACTGAGAAACCAACCAGGGCAAAATTTTGCATTTTTATATTGTTACGTTTATCAATGTTTTCCTAAATAATTCCTGGATTTCTATCATGTTTAGGAAAGCTCCCCAACCTCCAGATTATTTCCGTATTTTCTCGTACTTTCGCTTTTAACATTCAGATTTTTAATCCATCTGAAATTTATTACCATATCTCTGCATAGCATATAATGGGACTTTATTTCCTTCCAAATGGATAGCTTCTAATATAATCTGTTGAACAGTATATACTTTCCTCACTCACCTGAAGTGACTCCTTTATTATACTTTAAGTATCTAGATAACTGATCTCCTTCTAAACTTTTATTCTGTATTAATTTATTTTCCTGCTCCTGTGCCAATACTCAGTACTTTTGATTTAAAGTACCTTTTTAATTCTCAAATAGAAAAGTGTTCCATTCCCATTAATTTATTTTACAAAGTTTTCTTATTAAATGTCACATACGAGGTCTGTCTGGAAAAAGTCCAGCCATTGTTTATGTAATGAGAATGGTTTGCACGTTAATCTGGCTGCCAAGGAGACTGGACTGGAGTGCACGTGTGTGAACAGTGACGACCTCACTGTACTAGTCAGTGGGGGTGGTAGACACCCTTGAATGAGCATGTTGACTTATTAAGGATAGCCATTCTGACAGGTGTGAGGTGACAGCTCACTGCAGTTTTAATTTCCATTTCTCTGATCATTAGTGATGCTCAGTACCTTTACCTGTCTATTGGCTATCTATATGTCCTACAGGAATTCTTTTTTTTGTTTGTTTGTTTTTTAGATGCAATTGTTGATAGATACGTATTTGCTGCTATTTTATTGCTCGTACTTTCGGGGGGCGGGGTTCTTCTTGAAAAAGACCCTTTAATATTTCATGTAATACTGGTTTGGTGGTAATGAACTCTTAGCTTTTTTTTTTTTTTGTCTGGGAAGCTCATCTTTCCTTTGATTTTAAATGATAGCTTTGCTGGGTTGTAGGTACCTGCTTTTCATCACTGTGAATATTACTTGCCATTCCCTTCTGGTCTCCATGTTTCTGCCAAAAAATCAACTGACAGTCTTATGGGAGCTCCCTTGTAGGTAACTAACTGCTTTTCTCTTGCTGCTTTTAAGATTCTCTTTGTCTTTAATCTTTGGTATTTTAATTATGATGTGTCTTGGTGTGAGCCTCTTCGGATTCATCTTGTTTAACATTCTCTGCACTTCTGGACTTCTATATTTCCTTCACCAGGTTAAAGATGTTCTCTGTCATTATTTTTGCAAATAAGTTTTTAATTTCTTGCTCTTTCTTCCCCTTCTGGCACCTCCATGATGTGTAAGTTGAAGCTGTCCCAGAGTATCCTTACACAATCTTAAGATTTTTGGTTTTTAAAATTTTTTTAAATGTATTGATTTTAGAAAGAGAGAAGGGGGAGAGAGGAAAACACTGTTGTTCAACTTATTTATGCATCACTGGTTGCTCCTGTATGTGCCCAAACCAGAGACTGAACCCGCAACCCTGGTGTATGAGGACAACACTGACCAACTGAGCTACCCAGCCAGGGCTGGATTCCTTTTTGTTTATGGTGTTCTGATTGGATGTTTTTTGCTTCCTTACCTTCCAAATTGTTGTTTTGATTCTCGGCTTCATTTACTCTACTGTTGATTCCCAGTGAATTATTCATCATTTTAGATAGTGTATTCTTCATTTCTTACTGGTTCTTTTTTATTGTTTCCATGTCTTTTTTTAAATACCACTGAAGTTCTCTCTTAGTTCATCTACCCTTTGCTAAGTTCACTGAACATACTATAATTATAACCAGTGTTTGGAACTCTGCATCTAGTAGATTGCTTGTCTCAACTTTAGTTCTCATCCTGGAGTTTTGTCTGTTCTTTCATTTTGGACATGGTTCATTATCTCCTCATTTTGAGAGCTTCCCTGTATTTGCTTCTAGGTAGAACTGCTGCATCTTGCAGGCTTAGAAGAGTGGCCTCATGTAATAGGTCCAGTGGCCAGTGGCATAGCCTCCCCATTTACCGTAGCTGGAACTCCAGGTACACCTTTACCCATATGGGCCCTGTACACCCTCCTGTTGTAATTGAACCTTGATTGTTGTTGGCATGTCAATGGGATTTACCTGCAGATGGACTGACTGCAAGGACTGGCTGCTACCACCATGCAGAATCAGCTGTGCAGGGCCCAGCCCACTGAGAGGACTTATTTCAGCAAGGCTCTGGTGACTGCTGAGTCCACCCCTTGAGTATGTTGCTTGTGGAGGTGGTTGGGTAGTGCTTCAACACGGTCTGAAGCTCCACCCGTTGTGCTGGCTCTAGAGCCTCCCAAGAGGTGCAGGACAAGGTCAGCCAAAGCCTGTGTTCTGCCCATGGCCACCTGTCATGAGCCGCAGGTGATTTACAAATGGCTGCTACTTGTGCTGGGCTTGAAGGTGCCCAGAAAAGGCCATCCTATGAACTAAGGCCAGCTGCTGTTAGTGCCAAACCTGGGGCCACTTAGCAAGAAACAGAATTCACCAAGGCCAGAAGCTGCCTGTTTAACAGATTTTAAGAAAGTCTGAAACATAAGCCAAGACAAGACATTTGTATGGAAATGCCACTGGAAAGAGCTTAGGTAGGCCCACAGGTTGGGTGGGTGGGATATCAGGGAATCAACAGGGTGAATCGAACAGTGATAGCCAGGTTGACAGAGATTCAGATATGGCATCCAACTGCCAGCTCTGTAGGAGGACTCAGAAAAGGAAAAATGATCTCTGTCAGCACTTCTGTCTGGGAGAAAGTTGCCCAACCAGCACTTGCCCTGATGTCAGACAGTTCAATTCCTCCCCTATGTCCCTGGTGCCTTTCAAGCTACTGCCCCAGTGCTCGAGCTCAGAGCAAGTAAGTCTGAGAAAGTCTATGCATGGGCCTTTAAAAGGATCTGCCCAGGACTCCAGAAGCCCTCTGTCTCCCCCAGCCCTAATCCTCACTGGTTTTTACAGCCAGAAGTTATGGGGACTTCTCTTTCTGGCTAAGGGGTTTGGAGTGGGGCTAGGACTCCTCCCTCCTAAGGAGCAAACTCCACAGCAGAGATATCTCTCAATTTTTATCCACCACACATGAGTGGCACCAGTCTGTTCATCATCTCCACACCTCTCCTACCAGTCTTCATGTGGCTTCTTCTTTATAGCCTCAGTAGTAGGACTTCCATTCACCTACGGCTAATATTAGACTTAATGGTGAAAGACTGCTTTCTCCCGAAGATTGGGAACTAGATGAGTATATTCACTTATTAGTTATACAAACATACTGTGGGAAGTTCTAGACAGTACAAAAAAATACAAGAAAAGGAAATAAAAGGCATATAGATTAAAAGGGAAGAAATAAAACTGCCCCCATTTGCATATGATATGAGTGTCTTTGTAGAAAATCCTAAGAAATCTGTCAAAAAAAAAAAAAACCTCCTAGGATAATTCAGCAAAGTTGCAGGATACAGGTCAATGTACAAAAATCAATTGTTTCCATATACTAGCAATTACTACACAGACACAAAAATTAAAATCCAAAACAATTTATAACCATTAAAAAAACCCTGGCTGGCATAGCTCAGTGAATTGAACATGGGCCTGCAAACCAAAGGGTCACTCACTGGTTCAATTCCCAGTCAGGGCACATTCCTGGGTTGTGAGGCAGGTCCCCAGTAGGGGGTGTATGAGAGGCAATCACACAATAATGTTTCCCTCCCTCTCCTTCTCCTTCCCTTCCTCTCTCTCTCTAAAAATAAATTTTAAAAATCTAAAAAAAATTATTTAAGCGTAAATCTAATAAACCTGCAAAGTACTTGCATGCTAAACACTATACAACACTCTTTAAAAAAATCAAAGATTAAATAAATGGAGAGACATACCATGTTCATTAACTGAAGTAAATGTTTACTCAGAATAGTAAAGATATCAATTCTTTTCAAATCAACGTACAGGGCTAATGCATTTCCTATGAAAACTCTACCAAGATGTTTTTGTAGATATAAACAAGGTTATGCAAAATTTATATGGCAAGGTAATGGAGCTATAATAGCTAAAATAATTTTGACAAAGAAAAAGTAGGAGAAGTCAGTCTACCCAGTATCTAGATTATACAGGCACAGGAATCAAGACCATGTAGTCTTGATAGAGAGTCCCACACACAGATCATTGGAACCCAGAAACAGACCCATACAAATATGCCCAACTGATTTTTAACATAAGTGCAAAAGTAATTCAATGGAGGAATAGCCTTTTTGAAAGGTACCAGAACAACTGGGCATCGGTAGGCAAAATAATGAAGTCATTCTAAGCTTCACTCCTTATACAGAAAGTAATCAAAATTGAGTCACAGACTTATTAAATGTAAAATGTAAATCATGTAACTTTTAGGAAAAAACATAGGAGAAATTTTTCAGAATCTACCACTAGGTATAAAGAGTTCTTAAGAGTTGGCACCAAAAACCTGATCCATGAAAAAAACTGATAAATTGAACTTCATTAAAATTCAAAACTTTATTCCATGAAAGAAGATGAAAAGACAAGTTACTGAATGGGAAAAAATATTGTGATAAAAGATGTGTATCTAGAATATAAAAAGAACTCAAACTCAAAAGTAAAAAAAGCCAACAGTATGATTAGGACATGGGCAAAAGACAGGTAGACACATTTTACCATCAAAGATATACAAATGATAAATAAAATAAGCATATGAAAAGATGTGCAACATCAACAGCCATGAGGGAAATGCAAATAAAAACACAAAGTGGTCCTGGCCAAGTAGCTCAGTTGGTTGGAGCATCATCCCATACACCAAAAGGTTGAGGGCTTGATCCCCAGTCAGGGGGCTTAGGGATGACAACCCACCAATGCAACTCTCTCACATCAATGTTTCTTTCTCTCTCTCTCTCTTTCTCAATCTCTCTCTCAAAAAATCAAATCAATAAACATATCCTCAGGTGAGGATCAAAAAAAAACAAAAACCCGACAATGAGATGTACTACATACATATCAAAATGGCTAAAATAAAAATAATAAAAAATACCAAATGCTGAGAATGATACAGAAAAAGGAGGTCACTTTTACATTGCTGGTGAAAATGTAATGCAATGCAGTACTCTGGGAAGTAGTTCAGAGTTTCTTTAAACATGCAACTGACATATGACCCAGAAAAATGTTCACATAAAAGTTCAGTAATCATAGTGGGTTGAATAGTGTGAAAATGCATGTCCAGATAGAAACTCAGAATATGAATTTTTCTTTAAAGATGTTATTTACTTACTTTTAGAGAGAGGAAAAGGAAGAGAGAAAGAGAGGGAGAGATATCAATATGTGACAGATACATGGGTCGGCTGCCTCTCACACACCCCCAACTGGGAACCTGGCCTGCAACCCAGGCATGTGCCCTCACTGGGAATCAAACCAGCAACCTTTTGGTTCCCAGGCCAGCATTCAGTGCACTGAGCCACACCAGCCAGGGCTGAACTTATTTATAAACAGGGTCTTTGAAGATACAATTAAGATTGAGGTCACAAGGATCAGTGTGGGCTCTAAACTAACTGATTGCTGTCTTTATAAGAAAGGAGAGAAACATCTGAATACAGAGACATGGAGATTAAGTGATGTGTCTACCAGCTAGAACAGAGGGTGCAATTCTCCCTTAGAGCCTTGGGAAGGAACCAAACCTGTCAACATCTTCATTTCAGATTCTGAGCCTCCAGAATTGTGAGCATTTAAACTTGTTATTTTAAGCCCTTCAGTTTGCGGTAATTTGTCACTGAAGCCCTGGGAAATTGATACAATAATGTATGACTCTTTTAATATACTCTGGATTTGATTTACTAATATTAGCTCCTCTTAAATGGAAGAGGAACTTAGTGTGATGTAAGGGTAGTACACTATAAAACTGTCATTGAAAACATATGACTGAGGAAAATAGGAATGATAATAAAATAATAGATAATAAAATGTTTAAAAACAAATGTTGGTAACATTAATTCATCACATGGGTAATTTGTCTAAAATATGAACCACTTTAGATAGGGTTTTTAAGGTTGTATATATTATTCCTAAAACCTACCTCTAAATTATACTTATAATAAACTTCACCTACCCAAAAAACACAAAACCTCTTTCATGAATGTTTTTTATTACAACCCTTACATTTACAACTACCTTTAATTCTGGATAAAGAAAGTGTTCAAAAACCACCATTAAAGTGATAATGCATCACAAAGCTACAGTAATCAAAACAGTATGGTACTGGCATAAAGACATACATTCAGACCAATGGAATATAACAGAGAGTTCAGAAATAAACCCTCCCACATATGGTCAAATGATTTTCAACAAGGATGCCAAGACTATTAAATGGGAAAGGGCAGTCTTTTCATCAAATGGTGCTACATAGCCATATGCAAAAAAATGAAGTTGTAGCCTTCCTTACCTCTTGTCATATACAAAAATTAACTCAAAACAGATCAGGGTTAAATGCAAGAGTTAAAACTATAAAACTCTTAGGAGAAAACATAAAGGAAAAGCTTCATGATATTGGAATTTGGCAATTTCTTGGATATATCAAAAGCACAAGCAACAAAAGTAAAATATAAACTGGACTTCATCAAAATTAGAAATTTTTGTGTTTCAAAGAACATACTATTAACAAAGTAAAGCCGGGTCTGGTGTAGCTCAGTATATTGAGCACGGGCCTGTGAGTCAAAGGGTTGCTGGTTCGATTCCCAGCCAGGGCACATGCCTGGGTTGCAGGCCAGATCCCTGTGGTGGTAGGGGGCGTGCAAGAGGCAATCACACATTGATGTTTTTCTCCCTCTCTTCCCCTCTCTCTGAAAATAAATTTAAAAATCTGTAAAAAAAAAAAAAAAACAGAGTGAAAAGGCAACACATGACATGGGAGAAAATATTTGCGAAGCATATATCTCATGTGGGATTAATATACAAAATATATAAAGAACTTTACAAAAAACTACAACTGAACAAAAAAAACACAACCTGATTAAAAATTGGGCAAAAGATTTGAACAGACATTTCTCCAAAAAAGATATACAAATGGCCAACAAGCATATGAAAATATGCCCAATACTACTAATCATTAGTGAAATGCAATTCAAAACTCCAATAAGATATCACCTCACTCCCATCAGAATGCCACTATTAAAAAAAATGATGATTATGAAGAAAGTAACAAGTGTTAGTGAGGATGTGGAGAAATGCAATTCAAAACTACAATAAGACATCACCACACTCTCATTAGAATGCCACCATTTAAAAAAAAAAGATGATGATGAAGAAAATAACAAGTGTCAGTGAGATTGTGGAGGAATCAGAACTCTTGTACACTGTTGGTGGGAATGTAAAATGGTGCAGCTGCTACAGAAAACAACATGGAGATTCTACAAACATCAAAAACAGAATTATTCTATGATCCAATAATTTCACTTCTGGGTATATACTCAAAATAACTGAAAGCAGGCCTCAAGGAGATATTGTACAACATGTTCACAACAGCCTTATTTACAATAGTCAAGAGGTGGAAGCAACCCAAGTGCTCACTGAGATAAATAGATAAAAAGTGTGACATACTACCAATGGAATACTATTCTACTCAGCCTTTAAAAGGCAGGAAATTCTTCAATATGCTACAATATGCATTAACCTAGAAGATATCATGCTATGAACAAATACTGTATGATCTATGATTTCACGTATATAAGGTACCTAAATAGTCAAATTCAGAGACAGAGTATAGAATGGTGGTTGCCAAGGGCTAGAAGGATTGAAAGACAGGGAGTTATTGTTTAATGGGTACGGAGTTTGAGTTTCATAAGACAAAAAAAGTTCTGGAGGTGGATGGTGCACAACAATGTGAATATACTAATGCCAATGAACTATATATTTAAAAGTGGTTAAAATGGCAAATTTTGTGTTATGTGTATTTTGCCACAATAAAAAATGTTATATAAAATTTTTAATATATAAAAAATATTTTAAATATTAAAACATTTTAAGGCAGATCTATTTCATTGAATTAGAAATGTATCCACCATATGATTATGAAAAAATAAGCTACTAAAAAGTATATATATAAGGTCCTGGCTGGGTAGTTCAGCTGGTTACAGCATGGCCCCATACACCAAGGTTGCAGGTTCGATTCCCAGTCACAACACATACAAGAAACAACCAGTGAATGCATAAATAAGTGAAACAACAAATCGATGTTTTCCTCCCCCCCCCCTCTCTCTCTCCCATCTTCTCTTTCTCTAAAATCAATAAACAAACATAAATAAAAATGCCCTGGCTGGTGTGTCTCAGTGTTTGAGTGCTGCCCTGCGAATTGGGGGGGTCACCAATTTGATTTCCAGTCTAGGGCACATGCCTGGGTTGTGGACCGGGTGCCTGGCAGGGAGCGCATAAGAGGCAACCACACGTTAATGTTTCTCTCCTTCTCTTTCTCTCTCCCTTCCCCTCTCTAAAAAACAAAATAAATAAAATCTTTTAAATAAATAAAGATTAATCCTTTTTAAAGTTCATTTGCATAACAAAAGCCTACAATCACTTATTTGCTATTTATTGCATGCCTGCTATCTATATGTCAGGCACTGTTGCAGGCCCTAGAGATAAAGCAATAAATAGAACAGACAAAAATCTTAACCTTTATTAATTTACATGTTACTAGGAAAAAGATAAGGGAAATACTTAAAAATATAAATTGGGCTGACAATAAGAAAATGACATTACATAGGTAAAATGACTAATAACTGGTAATTTCATATGGTTCAACTTAATAACCTGTTTTATAATGATAAAAATACACTAGGGGAAGTTAAATCAAAAGTGTATAAAAATTCCCAGGTAGGAAGATAGCAATTTTTAGATAGTAGGGGAAGAGCTCACTGAAAAGGTAACATTTAATAAAGGAAAGATCAGAGTGAGGTAAGAGAATAAACCATGAAGGTATTTGGGAGAAATGCATTCTAGAAAGAAAGCAAAGGCCAGAAGGTGAGAGCATGAATATTAAGTTCTAGAAATAGCATAGATGATATCCTGGTTAGAATGGAGTAATCAAATGCTATAAAATAAACTGTCAATAGTGGTTATCTCTGGGATGGCATTTAGAGACTTCTCCATTTGATTTTCTGTATAGTCATGTTACATTAAGCACATATTACTTTTATAACCAGAAAATGCATGATCCCAATTTTTAAAAATGAAAATGGGAATATGTGCCTGTGTGTAGCACACAATGAAAATCTGAGATAACACAGATCATCCACTAAAGTTAGATAAATCTGGATTCCAATCTTAGGGTTATACCACTTAGCATTTGTATGACCTTGGGCAAATTACTTAATCTCTCTGAGTTTATCTGTAAAATGTAATAGTACCTGCCTTTGTGGAAATTACATTAGACACTGCATGTGAATTAGATACTGCATAGCACCTGACATACTGTAAGTACTCCTTAAATAGTAGCTTTATTAAAATATATCAAACACCAAAATACTGATTTTGCGGTTATTAATTTTTCGTTACAAAATATATTAAAATACAGTATGGATATACAGAAAATCAAATGTAGAAATCACTAAAAATATTCAAATAATACCAAATCTAACAGTGAAAAGTAAAATCCTCCACACATATACTCCAATCCCACTCTCCTCCAGAGATAAATGCTGTTAACATTTTGATAGGAATCCTTTCCGTCCTTTTCCTAATACAATATATTTATTATATGGTGTTTGGTAACTTTTATATTAAAAAGGGGAGAGATCACATTATACCTGTTCTGAACATGCTACTTTTTCTATGTAACAATATATCTTAGAACGTATACCATGTCCATAAATACAGAGTTGGCCCACTCTTTTTAATAGCTATATCATATTCCATAGTACAAATGTAAATACAGGGGTGGGCAAAATAAGTATACAGTTGTAAGTATGTAAAAGAGTTTATTCTTGTACTATTTATTAATTATTGTATTATTTTCCATAAGAACCTGTGTATTTATGAAATTCATATTATCACTATCATAAATAATGTTTCAATAAATATCCCTGTATATCTTTAAGATTTTATTTATTTATTTTTAGAGAGGGAAGGGAGGGAGATAGAGAGAGAAACATCAATGTGCGGTTGCTGGGGGTCATGGCCTGCAACCCAGAAATGTATCCTGACTGGGAACCAAACCTGCGACACTTTGGTTTGTAGTCTGCGCTCAATCCACTGAGCTACGCCAGCCAGGGCTCTCCCTGTATATCTTTATGCACAGGTGCCAGTAGTATTTCCATATTAACAAATTTCTGAATGACTGGCTGAGTCTAAGGGAGCACATTTAAAACTTTGTCCATTACCTGCCAAAAAAGTTATACCAATTAAAAGCATCACCAGTATCAAATTATCCATACCTCCACCAGTACTGGGTTTTGGTAATCTTTCGAATAGTTTTTTTAAATTTTATTTATTTATTTTTACAGAGAGGAATATGGAGGGAGAAAGAGTGGGAGAAACATTGATATGTGAGAGAGAATCAGTGATCTGTTGCCTCTTGCACATGCCCCAAGAGGGACAGCCTGAAACCCAGGCATGTGCCCCGACCGGGAATTGAACTGGAGACCTATAGCTTTGCAGGATGACACTCAACCAACTGAGCCACACTTGTCAGGGCAATCCTTCAAATTTTTACTAATTTTTTAGGTATAAAATGATTATCACTGTTGATTTAATGTGCACTTCTCTATTGCTATTAAGATTATATCTTTTTTGGATTTTATTTACTTTTAGAGAGAGGAGAAGGCTGGGAGAGAAAGGGAGAAGAATATCAATGGATCAATGTGAGAGAGAAACATGGATCGAACCTGCAACCCAGGCGTGTACCTGACTGGGAATAGAACCAGCAACCTTTTGCTTTGCAGCACGATGCCCAACCAACTGAGCTACACCAGTCAGGGCAGATGGACCTGGCCTGCAACCCAGGCATGTGCCCTGACTGGGAATCTAACCGGCGACCCTTTGGTTCACAGGCTGGCACTCAATCCACTAAGCCACACCAGCCAGGGCCAGATTGAATATATTTTATGTGTTATTGCCAATAACTTATTCTATTTCATCCTGTAAATTTAAAATAGTTAACTTATATAACTTTCCTAAGAAAAAGTAGAGTTTTCCCATATAAAATAAAGTTCATACTTTTAGTAATAGGTTTACATAGGATCTAAGAGTTACAAGAATTTAGAGAAAGAAAATGACTCTGACATGGTTTAAATTAAGGTCTGGCATAGTCCCTAGCACAGAGAAAGTCCTCAGTAGGAAGGGAAAACCAAAAGAAACAAGACAGGCAGGCAGCTACTCAAAAAGTTTCAAAAAGGCAGGTCCAACAGTGGGGCCTCAAAAAAAGTAAAGGAGGCATTCACATAGACAAAAAGACATGAGCAAATCTTTAAGAGAGGTATGAAAATAGCTGTGATGAGCTGTAGAGAAACAGGCTTATATAGAGGAATCTATATTTGGGAGAAAAAAATGTCAAGTGTTACCCAACTGTGAGAGGGCTTGACATGCCAACATAAAATCTTAGATTTAATTAAACAACTGAGAAACAAAAATATACTGTTAAATCAGAGCAACAAAAAGAAAACGTAAATTAAAAGATTAATCTGGCAGATTTAAAGTTTAAAGTAATAGAATCAGGGAGATGAATTAGGCTAATCAAAAAAATGAGGTGATAAAGGCCCAAATTAGTATGCTAGCAGGATGAAAAAGTAAAGCAATCTCTAAAATGGTAAAATATGCAGCTTCTGAATAGGGATGGTGGGTTAAATGTATATATACATCTACTTTCACTTTCTTCCTCACTCCCAAAATATATATAAAGGAGCAAACAATTTTATATAAAATACAGAACCACATGGATGGAAAAGTGAACAGAAGGAAGATCCCTGGCTGGTGTAGCTCAGTGGATTGAGTGTGGGCCTGTGAACCAAAGGGTCTCTAGTTCAATTCCCAGTCAAGGCACATGCCAGGGTTTTAGGCCAGGTCACCAGGAGGAGGTACTCGAGGGGCAATCACACATTGATATTTCTCTCCCTCTCTTTCTCCTTCCCTTCCCCTCTCTCTAAAAATAAATAAATAAATAAATAAATAAATAAATAAATAAATAAATAATTTTTTTAAAACTTCCTGATTTTTAAAAAATGGAAGGAAGAAAAGAACAATACATTTTTGGAAACTGGGAACACTGCCTTGGTAGACCCACACAAACTAAATCCTAAGCCATCAAGGAAAAGAGCAGAAAACCAACCCAATGTATATCTGGAATCCTCCAAAGTCTTAAGAACTGGTGACTGATTGGGGGAGGGAGAGGCAGGATGAATGAAAGTCAAAAATTAAAAGGATTGGTTCAACATCTGTTTAATTAGCAGGTGGATTTCCAGATCCTCTCCCTAGTTCCTCTTAGCAGAGAAACTGCCCTTCCTTCGCCCTGTCAAAAGACTGCTTTATTATCTGGAGAATGTAAGCCAGAGGTCCCCTAGTCTGGAGAACTCCAGGCAAAACTGAAAGTGAGGGTCCAAACTGAAAACTGGGAAACTTAACTGCAATGTATGCAAAATAGATGCTTCAGTTTTCTCCTACGGTACTGCCTCTTCCCTGCACTGTTTCTTCTTTCTTGGTTTATTCTCTCCTACTGGTGAAGCACACATATCCTCTAATGAGTTTCTAAAAAAAGAGTATAAGGGAGATGCATGAAAATATCTTTTGTCTATTTTGCTGATAGTTTGCCTAGATACAGAATTCTAAGTTGGAAGTTATTTTGCCTCAGAATTTTGAAGGCATTGCTTCACTGTATTCTACTTTCCTGTGTGACCACTAAGCAAGACCAAGAGGATTCCTGATTCTTTTGAAATGACCAATTTTTTTTCTCTCTGAAGCTTATACACTCTTTGTATCTAATGCTGCAATTTCATGATAATGTGCCTTGATGTGGCTGTGTTTTCACTCAGTGGTCTAGTCCCTTTAATTTGAAAACCAGTGCCTTTTACCTCAGGGACATTTTATTTAAACAAAAACATGCCCTGGACCACTGGACTACAGAATGTTGTCGTTCTGCAAACCAAAGGTTAAGGTTAAGGGTTCAATTCCAGGTCAGGATACACACCTGTATTGCAGGTTCGGTCCCCAGTTGGGGAGCCTACAAGAGGCAACCAATCAATATATCTCTCTGATACCGATGTTTCTCTCCCTCCCTTTTCCTCTCTCTAAAATCCAAAAGCATGTCCTGGAGGATAAACAATTTAAAAATAAAAAATAAATAAAATAAACAAAAACAAACCTTTGTTAAAAAGATATAAAAATGGTTGTCACTCGGAAGAAGGAACCTGAGAGAAGAGAATGGAGGACTGCGGTTTGTAACAAATAATGTAAAACTAAGTCATTAAATATATGCATGATAATGTGATTAAAATACCTTAAAACAAATAGATATTTAAATGTTTAAATATATCTATTTTAAATATATATTTTATATGGTTATGTTTAAATACCTTCATGCATTTAAAAATATTTTTTACAGAAAAGATGTGCTAACCAGATAAATACATGAAACAGCCCAAAACTGTGATTATCGTGGAAGATACAGAAAAGTTAAGAAGGAAAACATATTTGAAGAAAATATTGGTCAGCACATAAAAAAACAGTATGTGAAAGATTATTCAACTAGAAATCTCTTTTAAAGGTGAAAATATAAAAAAGCTTAGTTCAAATTTTACCAGTTTTGGAATTAAATAGCCCCAAGATATCATGGCCAAAGTAAAATAATTTTTAAAAGGGTTTCATTTCCGTGAGTGTTACAATTTAGTCTTTGAAGATCAACTACTGTGGAAATTCCTATTGTTATTGCCTTAGAAGATAATCATCCACAGCAGAGAACCACAAAAAGCTTTCACAAAATGACAATAAAACAACATATTAGTCTCATCTTTTGGATTAAGTAGAGGGGTGGGGGCTAGAATACAAAAAAACTAGACTGAGAGACTATTATTTCAAAACAATAAGAAAACTAGAGTCCCAAGAAAGCAGAAGCATTTGCTTCTTAATTACCAAGAAAATGGCGAAATTCATATTGATGCCACAAATCTAATAGAATAAAAAGTATACAAATTAAGGTTCTTTTTCAAAACTATTAATTGTAGTCCAATTGTTAAATTTGTTAAAAATAAAAACTTTTTAAAAAGTTTTTTGCAATAGAACATAATAAAAAAGTATCTTAGCATCTTAATTTTACACTGCATAAATTCCTATTTTCCTATATCTGAGAAAAGGTAAGTAAAGGCAATGGGTAAACATTTTGTTAATTGGTGTTTTTAAAACTATAATTTATATAGGTGAAAACTATGTGAAAAGGAATATTTTTCCTAAATATCAGCCTTGCAAACCCAGTGTTCCTTTCTTTGCCTTCTACCACATTCTCCATTCACAATAAATAGCCCAAAAAGAGATCTCACAATACAGTACCACAATCAAGGGAGGAAAAACCTATACTCTTACAAACTCATTCACAAGTTTGAATAATGAATTATAAATCAAAGACCTATTCTCTTCCCTACTAGCACCTTACCCAAAGCATTACAAATCACACATGCAACTTTAAGTGTTCCTCAAAATTGTTAGTATTCTACAGACAAGAAAGATAGAACCTAAGATTTCATGGACCCACCCCCTCCTATTTGCTGATGGTAAGCAGAATTAGTAAAAAATAATAGAATATAAAGAATTATCAATTCATGCAGAAAAAGCCATCATCACATTAGAACTTTTACTTCATCACAACTCTTAGAAAGCACAGAGTATAAACTGTTTCTCTTTCTTGATCCAACACTATATTAAGACAGTGAAAATGCAAAGGAACCAGGTCCCCTGCAATACACTAAAGGGCCACCAACAGTCCCTAAATCATACTCTAAGTACAATTAAAATGATCAAACATTGTTATTCATGAGAAGGATTATCTTAAATGAAACTTAGAGAGAACAGTTAAATAATTATTACAAAAATCTTTTGCAGACATATGTAAAGATAAAACATGAACAGTAGGGAAACTTAACTACCACCAAAAAAAAAGTGGAAAAAACTAAAAAAACAAAAAACAAAACAAACATAAAAAAACTACAATGTTGAAGGTCCCCAAAATGGCTCTAAGGAAACGTTTGACCATGCAACAAACAATTTTAACCTGAAAACTATTTACTTTTTTTCACTGAGCACAGTACATTTTCACCCTGTGTCCCTCCATTCATGGTCCTCATTTCCCAAATGCAACAGACTACTAAAAGTCCACAATGTATCTATATTTCTGTTGATATAAAGAGACAAAAGAAATGAAGAAGGAAAATAGATTTTCTAATTTAATTATAATACATTGAACATGGGATCAATAACTTAGAAGAGTTGGAAGTTTTCAACATCAAAAAAGAAATTTAGAAATTGCAAAAGTAGACTGACACAGCTCAATAAAATCAGCTGTTTCATCAGCAAGGATTCTGCACAAATATATGGTATTTTCTGCTTACAGATTTTAGCTGATATTTATCAGCTAACGAAAATGTGGTCAAGAGCCTGTCATTCTAGTTATTACTGTTGTTTAAAAAAACAAAACAAAATAAAGCAACCCCACCCACACTACTGGGGAAAAAGCTTTGACATATGTACTAAACTTGTTTACTCAGGCCACCCCTTAATAACAGAAATGCTTTGCAACTTGACTAGGGTTATATAAGAATTTTGCAATGTGTTATCAGTTTAAGGTCTTGTTTATTTACTCCCCAGTTAGGAATTAGGTTATTTTATTTACAAGACCATAATAATAGTTTCTTTCTGATTAGATTCCATCACTTAGCACTTCCTGCAATGGAATTTTAGCTTTTTATCTCTTTTCCTCAAAAAAAAAATCTTAAAAGATTTAAAAATATGGTGCTGACATGTGACACATTAACTTCTTTAAATAGTTGTTCCCAGAAATGTGGTAGGAAACCCAGTAAATTTCACAGTGATTCAACTTTAAGAGCAAAACCTGGATATTGCAAAATAATACTGACTTCAGAAACACTAAAAGAATCCAATTTAAACTGCAACGTGGGAACAGCATTGAATCTCTTCCACCGCTTTATTTTCAAGAAATTCATGCCCAACTCTTTAAAAACAAAGTCTATGAAAGACAGGGACTTCTAAGAAGAGATTTTATTTTGCAAGAGAATTATTTTCTTCCATCTCTTAAGACATGACTGGTTAGAGTTCTTTTTAATGTCCAACCGCCCCCCACTTCACTTTTGAAGAAATGTTCATTGAGAAACAGCATGAAACCGAACTTTTGTTTAAAAATGGAAAATGCCTCAATCCACACTTAACAGTATTTAAACGTGCAGCTCTGGGTGCTTGCTGTGTGAAGAGCTGCCCAGGACCTTAACCATTTCACAAACCTCGGACCTCAGCAACTAATGACACTAAGAGGCACCTCTTAATACTTAAACGCCAGTTTCAAAGCATAGCCCCCGGGGGGAAAGGGGCACTGCCTAGAGGAACTGTGAAAATATATTAAAATATTTTTTAATTTGAATTAAAATCTAAAGTTTTAAACGTTTGGTAGTACCACCTCAGATAAACAGCAACGTGGTTCAGTGTTTATAAGTCCAAAACTACTTTTAAAGTAAACCGGGCCACTTTGCTCAGTTATTCGGCGTCAAGCAGCTCCAGCAGGCAGAGGGTTGAAAGAGGACCACATCGAACACCAGAATGCCACCAGCTCCACCAGAACTCAGGGCACAGAACCCCTAACTCCGGCCCGCAGGCTCCCTCCCCACCTCCGGTCTCCCCAGGTCCCCAGGGTCAGGCCCCTCCCCTGGCCAATCCCCTCCCCCACCACCCCCCGCCGCCCCTAGAGTCCCCACGCCCTCAGTTCCAACTACAGCACCTCAACCATGGGTGCACCCCAGTTGCCAAACCCTTCAGTCCCTCCTCCTTTAGAGGAGCCCCACTCCGTCTCCTCACCAGGTTTAGCAGTAGTTGCCGCCATAGCCGTAAGTGCCACCGCCGTCCCACCACCCCCCCAATGGGAGGAGCTGCTGCCACCGAACCCGGGGGTAGCGGGAGGGGAGAGCCACTCCCCAGACACGGTGCCCTACTGCCACCACCGCTACCGCGGAATCCAAGATGGCGGCCGCAACAACTCCCAGACCCACGGCGAAGAGACCCCGCCCACACAGGGGACGGAGTCATACTCATGGCCCGCCTCCTCAAGGAAACTGACCAATGGAAATGCCAAATCGACCACAGGCAGGACTGGCCACTGAGCCAGCCGGTCCAGTGGAATAGGGACGGCTAGGAAGATGTCAGCTGTCTTCCTAATCCCACCTCCTGGGTGTCAGAGGTCAGTGATGAGAAACGTCAGTGAAAAACAATTTTACTAAAAAGCTTTGCTTGGTGGTGGATTCGGCCGGTTGGCCACTCGGCAGACGATCGGTTTCATAAAATTCTCGTTAGGTCATCTAGTACTTAAACTTCATGTGGTGATTTGTAATACTTTCTATAGTTTTTCTCTTTTAAGGACTTTGATGGAGGGAGTTAGATAATTTTTTGAATGTCTGCTATGGAACTGGTAGTCAAGAGGATCTGGGCGCTAACGGTCTAGTAAGGGAGAAACAGGAGACACAAAGGTATCGCGGCTGAATAGGATAACTTTTTTTGGTCATAGAGAGGGATATAGTGATGGGTTTTTAGTAGGAAAGTGATAAAATGAGGGCTTCACAGATTTATTTTCTAATAAGCATTGAGAACTTCGGGCCAGACACTGTCTAAAACTGCTTTATATGTACTTACTCACTTAAACCTCACAGCAAGGCTGTAAGGTCTATTCTATTACTGTATGATTTCCATTTTGCGGATAAACAGAAGCAAAGAGGTTAAGCAAGAGATAACCAGCTAGGAAGTAGTGAATGGTGTGGGAGGCAAACCGAAGTAGTGTGACTCTAGGAACATGTTCCACCCATCCCCCTGTTTTAGCACTAGGAGGTAGTATCTTCCCACATGTCTTTCATAAACTGTTTAATGTAAATTTAATTAGAATTTTAACAAATCTCATTATGCTATGGAGCATCTTTGCATTCTTATGGATTGTATGTGTACTACAAAGATTACATTGATTTCTTTTTAGTTTTCAGTACAGTTTACCTCAGCAGAGGTATTTTAACATAATTTGCATTTTGTTACATACATTTGTTAAAAATTCTCAGCAGAGTATTTTAACATAATTTGCCTGTTATGGCTTACATTTGCTAAAAATAAATTTTTCACTGTTACCATTTTGTTGTGTTGTATTTCCAATTTATCAAAAGGAGAAAAATTATCCACTCAGAAATACTTTGAAGCATAAGAAGTAGGGGGGAATAGTAACAAGTACATTATTTGAATTCAAAGTTATGTAGTAAAGATAGATAGCTATTGAAGAAGATTGCAGTGCAGATACAGTACGTGAATTACTATGTGCCTTTTAGTGGGAAGTTCATCCTAGCAGCAAGAAAATAAAATATAAATAGAAAGCACAACTATGAATACCTAAAAATTGGATTTTACTAAGCTGCAACCCTTTTGTCTCTTACCCACTACAACTTGACTATTAGGGAATTTTTTCAGTTACTTGAAAAGCCATCAAAGCTTTCAAGTCATTTTTGAACCACATAGGATAAATTCATTGCCATGTAAAATGTATTCTTCTAGAGTAAATGCAAAATAATGCTTTCCACCATGAAATGGATGAACTTGTGGATAAAAAGATCCAACTTACATCCTTCACTTTAAAAAATTGGTAAACATCATTTTGTTTCAGAGATGATTATACAACTAGCTAGAAAGTTAATAAAATGTTTTGCTTAGAGAAAGTATAACAAGTTATTGGTAAAAATCCCTTACTAAATATCACACAAATACTCATGGTATTCAATATGAAAAGACAATATTAGCCCTGTACTTGCTAACAGATGTACTTAACCTTACAAGTGGGCACCACTGATGAAGTACTATGAATCATTTCAGCGCATATATGCAGGGCAAAAATAAAAATACCAAAAAACTTCCTACTTGGTATATCATTTAAAAATTCAAATTACAGAAGGAAATGTTTTCATTTAGAGAAAAAATGTTTAAAAAATAATTATTTTGTGAAGTATAAGAAAATCTGAAAAAAGTATCTTGGAATCAAAACATGGATTTGTAACTTTGGATGTAGAAAGCACGTCATTTCCACAATAAATAAAATGTCAGTCCACTTTCTGTTTTATTCACAGAACAGTTGATAGTCAAACAATACTTCTCCAAATTCACATGGAACATAGAACAAAATAGTATTAACTGTAAATATAATAAAATAGCAGCCAGTAAGCATAATCATTTAAAAGAAATAAGCAAATTCCAGTCAAGATGTAAACCTATGTAGACAAACCTCCCCTCCTCATGCAACCACAGAGAGAGTTTTAACTAAACCTCAAAACAACACCCAGAACTGTCAGATAATCAAACTGTATGGAAGTCCTACAACCAAGGATATAAAGAAGCCACAGTCATCCAGACAGGCAGGAGGGACAGAGACTTGGATACAGGCGGAGAGGCAAGGAGACATGGTATGGTACAGAGAGGTGGCAGCAGCCGTGGAACAAGCAGTCCCACATTCACGTGTGGTGGATAAAAATTGGGGGAATACCTTGGCAGCAAGCAGTCCCAGCTCCAGGACAGACCGCACAGACTAGGGTTCCAGCACCAGGAACATAAATTCCCGTAACTTCTGGCCGTAAAAATCAGTGAGGGTTTGGGCAGTGCAAGATACTACCAGATTTTCAGGAGAGTTTGATTAAAGGGTCCGCATGGCCTTAGAATGTACACAGACCCACTCACTCTGGGATTCACCATAAGGGCAATAGCTGGAAGGGCACCAGTCACATATAGGGAATGGGTGAAATGACTGGAAATGGGGCACATGCCAGGCAAACCTCCAGAAGCCAGGCAGTGGCACTGTTCCCTCTCTCAGCCCTCTCCCCCCACACAGAGGCACAAAGCAGTGAAGCTGGGTTGCCCCATCCTGGCAATTACCTAAGTCTCCATTCCACATAATATACAGGTGCCTTTTCTAAGACAGGAAGTCAAAGCAGCTCTACCTAATACACAGAAACAAACACAGGGAGGCTGCCAAGTTGAGGACACAAAGAAGCATGGCGCAAATGAAAGAACAGCACAAAACCCCAGAGAAAGAACTAAACAAATCGAAGATAACCAACCCATCAGATGCAGAGATCAAAACACTGGTGATCGAGATGCTCCAGGAACTCACTGAGTAAGGCAACAACACAAAGAAAGAAATGAAGGATACATTAAGTGAAATAAAGAAAAATCTACAGGGAACCAACATTGAAAGGAAGGAAGCCAGGGTTCAAATCAATGATTTGGAACATAAGGAAGAAATAAGCATTCAACCAGAACAACAGGAAGAAACAAGAATTCAAAAAAACAAGGATAGTATAAGAAGCCTCTGGGACATTGCCAAACATACCAACATCTGAGTCATAGGGATGCCAGAAGGAGAAAAGGAAGAGCAAGAAATTGAAAATTTATCTGAAAAAATAATGAAAGAAAACTACCCTAATTTGGCAAAGGAAATAGACACAAGTCCAGGAAGCACAGAGAGTCCAAAACAAGTTGGTAAACTCTATCTAAAGTTGGACCCAAAGAAGACCACACCAAGACACATCATAATTAAAATGCCAAAGTTTAAAGATAACGAGGGAATCTTAAAAGCAACAAGAGAAAAGCAGAGAGTTACCTGCAAAGTAGTTCCCATAAGACTGTCAGCTGATTTCTCAAAAGAAACTTTGCAGGCAAGAAGGGACTTGCAGTAAGCAGCATTCCAAGTGATGAAACACAAGGACCTACAACCTAGATCATTCTATCCAGCAAAGCTATCATTTAGAATGGAAGGGCAGATACAATGCTTTCCAGACAAGGTAAAGCTAAAAGAGTTCATCATCACTGAGCCATGATTCCATGAAATGTTAAAAGGACTTGTTTAAAAAAAAGAAGATCAAAACTAGGACCATTAAAATGGCAACAAATCACAACTACCAACAACTGAATTAAAAAAAAAAAAAACTAAGCAAACAACCAGAACAGGAACAGATTCATAAATGTAGAGGTTATATGGAGGGTTATCAGCTGGAGGGGGAGGGGGAGAATGGGGGGAAAGGTATGGAGATTAAGAAGCAAAAACAGTAGGTACAAAATAGACAAGGGGAGGTTAAGAATAGTATAGGCAATGAAGAAGACAAAAAACATATATGTACGACCCATGGACATGAAGTAAGGGGGTGGGTATTGCTGGAGGGAAGGGGGTTACTGAGTGGAGGGGGGCAAAGGGGAAAAATTGGGACAACTCTAATAGCATAATCAATAAAATATATTTTTAAAAACAAAATATTTTTTAAATAAGTAAATGTTGGAAGACTACTTTTTCCACAGTGAGGCATGGAAACCAGTAATGGGGAAGGTGCTCTCACAGGTTTTTTAATAAGGGCTGGAGTAAACATCCCTTCTTTACTATAAAGATAATATTTAAAAATTATGTTTTCAAGTAGGCTTGTTCAAATGGCTTATCTAAGCAATATATTGTTTTTAGAAACCTGAACTTATCACTTATAGTTCTAAGTGACATGATTTTTAATCTTAAGGACAAGGTATGGGGATTTTCTAAGAAAACCAGGCTTTTATGGAAATGCCTTAACTGCCAAAAGTTTATTATTTCCCAGTACACCATAAATTTTGTCTTCATCAGAGAAAAAATGAATGACACATTATTAGACATATTTTAAAACACATCCAAATATTGTAACTGAATTGGGAAAAAAATGCTTTTCAGGACTGAATCTAAGCCATACAACTGAATACAATTCCTACTCTCTCCCAAGTTGAATGCAACATTGAACTTTTGAGGTTGCTACATACTCTTCTACTAAGGGTCTGAACAAATTGCTGAAAGCTGTCTTTAATTAGAACCTCTCCATGATACTAGGTCCATGTTAGATCCAACTAAGGTACTTTCTCCTTAACTGTGTTTTCACTTTTCACGGTTCCATCTACCTATGGTCAAACTCAGTCTGAAAATATTAAATGAAAAATTCCATCTCATTTTATCATATAAGCATTGCATCATCTCATATCATCACAAGAACAATGGTGAGTCTAGTATAATAGGGTATTTTGAGAGATTGTATAACTTTTCTTACAATATCTTGTTAGAATTGTCCTATTTTATTATTAGTTACTGTTGGTAATCTGTTACTATGTCTAATTTATAAATTAAACTTTATCATAGGTACATATGGATAGGAATATATATAGATATATAGATAAAGATAGATATATATGGAGATGGATAGATAGCTTGGTACCATCTGTGGTTTTAGGCATCCACTGGGGGTCTTGAAACGTATGACATATGCCCCATGGATAAGGGGGCAGGAGTCTACTGTATTCAGAATTATCTTGTAACCATCACACACTCATTGTGATATCTGACAAAATCATGGTAAATTCAGATTTTCTGATTTTAGTAGAAATAAAAACTAAGAAGTCAAATGTGAAGACTGACCTAGAGCACATGTTTTCAGCCTACCAACATTAAACAGTTACTATTACTACTATTAATTTTTAAACTATTACAAGCATTTCTGTTACCTTAATCATTATGGTAAGCCAGGTTTTTTAATTACTTGAAATGGTTGTCTGCAGATGCACCAGTTGTATTGATAGTAAGTGTCTCCAGATAGAGGTGCCAGATTTGGCAAGTGAAAATACAGGCTGACCAATCAATTGGAACTTCAGAAGAACAACAAATAATTTTTTGTTTAAGTAAGTTCCAGATATTGCATAGGACATATTTATACTAAAAAAAATATTTGTCTTTTATCTGGAAACCCTACAGCAGTTAAAATTTTCAGGAACATAGCCCTGGCTGGTGTGGCTCAATGGATAGAGTACTGGCCTATGAACCAAAGGGTCACTGGTTTGATTCCCAGCCAGGGCACATTCCTGGGTTGTGGGCCAGGTCCCCAGTTGGTGGTGCACATGAGGCAACCACACATTAATGTTTCTTTCTCTCTCTCTTTCTCCATCCCTTCCCCTCTGTCTAAGAATAAATAAATAAAATCTTTTTAAAAAAATTTTCAGGAACACTGATCCATGCTATTTTGGGAAAGTGAGAAACTAGAAGCAGGAAATCCACTTGGGTTAGCAAAAACCCAAGGGAGGAATTTCAAAGACTTGACCTACGTCAATAAAACTAAAAAGGAAATGACTGCCGTCGATGCTTTTGTGACAGTATACCAACAAGGTCTGCCATGTAATTGTATGTGGAATGAAAGAAAGCTGTGATAGCAAAGAAGGCTTTTGGGTGATACCAATAACAGAGATGGGTGCTAACCGGAAGTTCAGATGTGTTCAGTTGCAGTTCAGTTGATGGACCGGTTGGTGGGACAGCCAGATAAAAATGCTTATTAAGCATACAAAGTCATAGGGCGTCCGGCCAAGAGAAGAGGTGGGACCTACACCTCAACTTGTGCATCAACTGCAAGAGACTGGTGGCTGCAGAGAACGACAGCAACAAAGATAAAGGAAATAAGAAAAAGGACACAAAGGACGTCTCAAAAAAATACTTGTTTCGGATTATGGAAGAAGGAAGAAGCAACCTGAAAAGAGTAGGGCAGTTTTTAAGGAGTTTTAAGGTAGAAGAGGTTGGGCAACAGCACCATATGTTCAGAGAAGGGGATGAACAAATCTGAGGAGACTAGAGGGAGTGGGAACCATAGTTTCAGTGAGATGTGAATAGAAAGAAAATAGAGCCAGGTAGTTAGCATACACCACTTTCTCAAGAAGTGTGGCAATGAAGAGTAAGTAATCAAGAGGTAGCTGGGGTGGGAGATAAGGTAGAGGTGGGAATTTTTAAAAAATGTGTCTATAGACCTAGCTTGTGGAAAGGGGCAAATTAAAAATGCAAGAAAATACATGTGTTCAAGAAAGCAAGACTGGTCCTAGGGAAGACAAGGAGATAAGTTAGGGCTGTGTGTAGAAGTGTTAGTCTCAGAAAAACCAAGGCATCCTTTTACTGAAAAAAGTGCGACATTTTGTCGTTTTTTGTTTGTTTGTTTGTTTGTTTACTCTTTACCAGAGGATATGTTCATTGATATTAGAGAGAGAGAGAGGAAAGGGGAGAGAGAAAGAGAGAAACATCGATGTGAGAGAAGCATCAATTGGTCATCTCCCTTATCGGCCCTGGGAATCAAACCCACAACCTAGGTATGTTTCCCCAGTCAGGATCAAACCCACAATCTTCTGGTGTACAGGACAATGCTCCAAACAACTGAGCCACCTGGCCAGGGCAAAAGCGCAGACATTTTGAAGTGGAAGAAGAGAAACTGACAACACTTGTGCAATGGCTCTGATCATCAAAGAGAAATAATAGGTGGAACTTCCACTGAGGGTTAAGAGGTAGAAATGGTGTTGGATATAGCTGTACGGCTGTAGGCAACTGGTTGGGAAGTACAGGAATAAAAAGGTATGAATAAAAAGATTGTCAAATGCTCTGAGAACCCCAAGTGAAAAAGCCTAAATTTTCATGAAATTGTGGAGCGTTGTTATTACTTTCTCTGCCAATACTCACTCAGAAGCCTGAGGAAAGAGAGTGAACAGAGCAGTCTGTGCAGAATTGGAGAACTGATTGACAAATTAGATCAGTATCTTGGGATGGAAGATTCTAGAGCTGCAGGAGCACAATTTATAGGTGTGTGGAAGGGGATGAGACTAGTCAGAGAAACAGGAGCCAGAAGAAGGTTATTGGAGCTGAGAAGACAGGCTGAATTTTGAAAGCCAATGTCAATAGAGAGCAGACTCAAAAGTGAGAGGAGTGGGAGTGGCACAGGATTAGAAGCAGGAGCAACTTGTATCACAAAAGTTATTAGGGGGGTGTGTGTGTGTGTGTGTGTGTGTGTGTGTGTGTGTGTGTATGATGAATAGCCCAATTAAAGAACAGGAAGAATAGGTACAGAAAATCTGCAAAAGATGTACAAAAATTTCAAAACCATAGTAATTAGGGAAGTGCAGTTTTTTTATATTTATTTATTTATGTATGTATGTATTTATTTATGTATTTTTAGAGAGAGGGGAAGGGAAGGAGAAAGAAAAGCGGAGCAACATCTATGTGTGAGATTGATGGGTTGCCTCTTGCACATCCCCAAATGAATGACCTGGACTGTAACCCAGGCATGTGCCCTGACTGGGAATCGAACCAGCAACCTTTAAGTTCAAAGGCAGGCACTCTATCCACTGAGCCACACTAGCCAGGGTGAAATGCAGTTTTTTAAAAACTGAGATATTATTTTTTGCCTATTAACTGATGAATATTTCAGAGATTGAAAGGAACCTACCTATACTGGTGGCACTGGGAAAAAAACAGGCACTCTCATACCTATTTGAAGGGAGTATACATTGTTATTACCTTTTTACTGTGTAATTTGGCAATACCTATTAAAATCCTAGATACCACCCAGCATTTATATTTTTAGTATTTTGAGGAATTTAGCCCACAAAAACATTTCCACAAGTTCTCCGAGAAATATGTAAGATGGTATCCACTGATATAATAATAAGAAATTTGAAACAACCCAAACACCCACTAATAAAGAGAATGGACTACGGAGTATCTATGTAAGGAAGTATTGAATACACAGCAGCCATTAAAAAAATTAAGTGGACCTACACCCTGGCCAGTGTGGCTCAGTTGGTTGGAGCATTGCCCTGTAACCAAAAGGTTTCAGGGTCAATTCCTGGTCAGGGCATGTCCCTAGGTTGCAGGTTTGATCCAGGTTTGGGCACATAGGGAAAGCAACCAATTGATGTTTCTCTCTTTCCCTTCCTCTGTTTCTAAAAGCAATGAAAAAATGTCCTCAGGTGAGGATTTAAAAAAAATAGGTGGGTCTATATGTATTAAAATGGAAAGATGTTCAAGATATAGTATTAAATGTAAAAAGCATAACATAAGTATTATTTTATAAATGATATTAATAATAATTATAATAAATATAGAAATGAAAGCTGGAGAAATCCACCAAACTGTTATCAGTGTATTTCTGAAGAGTGGGATTAATAGAAGATTTCTGTCTGTTGGTATGTATTTCTGAAATGTTTGAATGTGATATGTCATTATATTACATTTATAATAAAAAACAAATGGTATAATTTTGTTTTTTTTAATTTGACGAAGCTGCCACTCTCCAGTGCCCATAGCTGTGGCCTTCTGAATCATCCAAATAGCTTCTACAGAGGAATGTTCAAGCTTAATGTAAAATTTGATGAAGATTTGTTGCTCTACTTGCTGAGTCATTTTGAATGTGACACCCACACAATACACGTGCCCACTCAAGGGTGTCTACTGCCCCCACCGAGTAGGACAGTGAAGTTGCCATTGTTCACACATGCGCATGCCAGTCCACTCCCCTTGGCTGCCACGTTACATCGATGTCACACAAACTGTTCTCCCTCTATTAACAATGGCTGAGATTTTTCCAGACAGACTTTCATGTGTGTATATAAATGTGTATAATAACTAAAGCTAAGTGAAATCATTTTGACTTTTCTGATCCAAATGTCCTAAGTAAATTCTTTTTGAGAAAAAAGGGAAATTTGCAGGGTTGTCCAACCTGGGGCCCGCAGGCCACATGCAGCCCAGGATGGCTCTGAGTGTGGCCCAACACAAAACCATGAATTTACTTAAAACATTATGAGATTATTTTTGTGATTATGTGTCACAATATATTTAACGTATGGCCCAAGACAACTCTTCTTTTTCCAGTGTGGCGCAGAAACGCCAAAAAGTTGGACACCCCCTGCTTTAGAGTTTCACTCATCTTGTTGACAAATAGTTCTCAAACTTGAACATACATCACAGTCACCTGGTTTTAGATTCATTAAGGTTGGGATGAAGATAGAAGAATTTGCATTTGTAAAAATTTTCCAGAGGATGCTGCCAATCCAGAGAACCACTGCATAGGCCCAAAAGCTGGCTGCTGACCCGCCTTTTACCACCCATGGGATCCTACTTAGAAGGCATCGCTGGGGCTATTAACCTTGGCTGCCCCAGCCCTGGCAGCGTTGTGGAAATATTCTTCTACTGATCTAGGTTCCAATTTAATCTAGTGGGATCATTTTCTCACTCACTCTGGGAGTGTCTGAAACTTGATTCTGTTTTACTTGAACTATTCATGAAGCTTCTCAGTGTGGGAGTAGGGAATGGGGAGAGCTACCAGCCACTCTCTCCTTCTGTGAGAGGGGGTTGATGAGAAAAGGAGAGACTGCCAAGAGATGGACTTGAGTGGGAGGAGACTGCTCTGCCAAAAGCCAGCCTTGAATGTTATTCTCTCAAAAGGTAAATAAAACCCGTATTGCCTTCCTGGTGAAGTTTTTACTGGAATAATGCCAACAATTCTTGTAGGTTTAATAGCACATTTCTACAAGCTTGGGAAATGCTAGGGAAGTGCCGGAGGGAAGTAAAGAACTATTTTTTTCCTTAGAGATTTTTTTTGTTGTTGAAATGTGGAACTTGCATGGAGAGGGGATGTCTTAGGCATAGTCTTGTTTAGAGGCAAGTGGGGGAGCACTTCTGTTGGTGCTATTGCCTAGAGGATGTCTTTAATTTGGTCATTATAGCAAGAAAGCTTCATTATTGTGTTTCTTCATCATCACCCCTCCCTTCAAACTAAAGTTTGTGAAATTTTATTTTCACAAGAGAAAAAATATGTATTTTAATACATATAGACCCACCTATTTGGGGGGTCTTTTTTTAAGTTGTTTTGTTTAAGAAACATAAGATACTACAAATGGAGGAAAAAAAGCGATCTAAGAAGAGAACACAAGGAAAGGAAGAGGTGATCAATCTCTATGGGAAGTATTATGTAAAAGACGAACTGACCTTGCTGGATTTGTAAATGCTGTTATTCTGTTCCCTACTTTAGCAGGACCAAACTTTACCTAAACCAATAGGTTGATGCCCAACCTCCTTTTCCCTACTCTAGTCCTGAGTAGGGCTGCTATTCATCTCAAACAAAACAACAATCTTCAGAGTTACTTAAAAAATTCTAGGACAGGTCTTCTCTTTGGAAAACAAATTTTGGATTTACTGTTTTATCTGTCATTAGTACCTGTCAAGAAAACCTATTTTGTCTAAGAGGTCTCAGAAGAAGGGAAACAATATCCAAGGCTCCAATAATTTATTGTGATTTTTTCCCATTTTAAAGTAAAACTTTTTATGTAGTTTTGCATTCAAAAATCTTGTATTCTTTCTCTTAAAGAGAGCCCCCCACCAACTTGTATAAGCTTCAGGCCCTATGAAACCTGAATCTGATCCCTGTGTATGAAAATAAGAGCAAAGAACAAGCATGGAACACTTGGAACCAAAACAACATCACGTTTTTCTTCTTTCAATAAGAATATGTTTTACTTTTTGAGAAGGGAGAGAGGAAAGATATCAGCCTAATAGGAGCAAAATCAGCTTATTAGAAGTTGATGGCTGTGAATAAGAAGCTTGAATAAGCAAACTGGATACCTTTTATCCCAAGTTCAGGAATTCAGATTTAATTAGGTAAGAATAGGAGAATCTAAGATGACTTGATGTTTTCCAGTTTCCAGATATAGAAGGTTTTCCGTCTCTCTGTAGCATCTGAGGCTGTTGGCAAGCCCCCTCCCTAAAATATTCGCATCTCTTCAATTTCATGACTCTACACTCTTGAGGTTTTCCTACTGGTAACTATTCCGTCTGCGTTTCTTTGACCTCTTTCCTCCACCCTAAAGGCAGACAGTCCCTTGTTTCTAATTCTCCTCTGGCCATCTCACTGACTCCCTATGACTTCAACTGTCCTATCCTTGCATGACTCTCAGCTCTAAAGACTCTGCTCGTCTTTACTCCTAAACTTCAGTCCCACGTGCTTACGTTCTGAGCATGCCATATCTTTAAATCCAACCAAACCCAAACTGAACTCACTATCATCCCTTAAAATATCTGCCAGTCCTAAAACAAATTATTCAATGAGTGACAACATTTTTCTTTCAGCCATCCAACTATAAGCCCTGGGTTTTTTTAATCACTTTCTTCTTCTTCCCACTACATGTCTATTTAATTTATAAATCTTGTCAAATCCTCTTTCACAACCTCATATCCATTCCTTCCTTTTTGTTACACACTCTGTTATCCTAGTTTATATTGTTACGTATGTTACTTCTTGGTGAGACTGCTGCAACTCCTTCTCCTTGTTTTCCACCCTCTGGTAGCTGTTATTTCTTGTCTCCAGTAACTTTTATGTACTGTTATCAGTCATCGTTCTAAAACATAACTTACCTTCCTACTTACCTTGATTATTTATCTTGCATTAAATAAGCATAAATTATATATGCACAATGTGGCAGGCTCTGATATAGATGTTAATTCACTCGTGTAGCTACACCAGCCCTGCCAGAGGCCCTCAAGCTATGCTGTGAATGTGACAGACAACATTTAGAGCTCACATTCCAGTTAGAGTCAGTGGTTTACACAGTAAGGTACAGCCCCTGCTCTCGGGGCATTTACCTTTGCACAGTGCTTCAGTGGTTCCCCCAAGCCTGGAAGAATAAAATTCAAATTCTTTACCCTGACTTTTGAGGCTAATTATGGCCTTATCTCAAGCAATAAAAGTATATCTAGATGAGTAATCGAGTTTGCATGGGCCTTATATTCTGTATTGGGTACCACATTTCATTTTAAGATTTGATGTCTGTTCTTATTTATGTATTACTCTTAGAAAATCTCATTTTTTACTGGACTCAGAGGTAGAAGCCCTCAGAGAAGACCGCCCACTTCTCTCAGCAATCTGTTCCTGGCGTTTTTCTTTGGCTTCCTTCATTCACTTAGCCAGAAGTTTAGCATATTCTGCAACCTCTTCCTTTTTTTCTTAGTATGTTGTTTCTTCAGAGCAGCATGTCGATGTTTGTGCTGCATGACAGGTGGAGCAACAAGATGCTGAATCTCGGGTGCTTTGATCTTAGGTTGCTGCCCCTCTTTGTTTAAGGGCTTTCTTACAACATATTGGTGGACATCACTTTTTTAGAGATGCAAAAGTTTGCAGATTCTACTAGCTCTTTTGGGGCCCCGGCAATGAGGCACAGTAGTTGCAGTGAGATCAGAAACATCTTTCTTCTTCATTTTTACAATGGCCAAGTTGAGAACACTGAGATTGGTCTCCACAATGCAAGCCTGAACAGTTTTGTGCTTTCTTCAGTCCTCCTCAATCTGTACCAGGAATTCCCTTTACTCAGTAGCAGGCAGACATGGCCATGGGTCAAGACACCCTGCCTCCTGGGGAAACCTTGTTTGTTGATCCCACCACTGACTTGAACCACGTAACCCTTCCATTCTTTCCCCAGAGCAACGGCAGCAACTTCTGTGGCCGTACATCTCATAAACGGTCCAAAGTTTGCATTCATTGTCCACTTCAATGAGTTTCTGGCAGACAGTAGCTGAGAAAGAGATGTTCGGCTTCATCCTGAGGCAGCTGACTGCCCCCAAGGCACCACAAAAAAGAGAGGAATGACACATTTCAAAAAGTATATAGACACACTAGGATCCCTTCAGTGGAAAAAGACTATAGTGATAGAAAGACCATAAAGAAATGAGTCAAAAAGTACGTGATACCTATCTTCAAATCCCGAAAATCTGGTGTATGGAAAAGATATGTGTTGGGCTACATGGCCCTAAGTTAAAAGTACAGCAGTGCTAAGGAGGCAGATCTGGCTCAATGTAAAGACTACTCTTAAAGAATGGAACTGAGGGGATAGCCCCTGAAGGCTCCTGAGGAAACCACTTAAACAGTTAAAGCAGGGGCTTTCAGAAAAAAATCAGAAGGCTGATACAACAAGATGACTTTTAATGCTTCCTCCCAATGATGAGATTCTCTGATTTTATATCTTTCACTTTCATGTATTGTGCATTCCACCATACTGAATTAGGCAGAATTTCCTAAAAAGTTCTTATGCTTTATTGTCTCCATCAGTGGTCCCTCTACGCCCATAGGGCCTAGTTTTTGTGTTGTGCTTATTAAATGGTAAAGAATGCATTGAATTTTAAAGTTGATAGAGTTCAGGCCCTGGCTGGGTACCTCGGTTGATTAGAATGTTGTCCTGATACACCAAGGTTTCAGGTTCAATCCAATCTCTGGTCAGGGCACATACAAGAATCAACTAATGAATGTATTAAAAAGTGTAGCAAAAATCTCTCTCTCTCTCCCCTCTCCCTATTCTTCCTTCCCTCCCTTCTTTTCTCTCTCTAAAATCAATAAATAAAATATTTTAAGTTGATAGAATTCAAATAGTAGTAGAGGGAGACCTATTTGTAAACTCTTTATCAAACCACATAATTCTGATGGTAAAATAAAGTGACAAGAGCCACTGTAAAGGAGTATATCTTGATCTCCCATACTCTAGGACTTTTGTCAGAGTAAGCTTAGGAGAAATGGGTCAAAGACAACTTTATCTCACTGACTCTGTATTATTGAAATCTTACATCTCCTCTGCCTCTAGCCAGACCCAGGAATGCAGACTATCTCCCTTAGGTGAATTTTTCACCAGGAAAATCTCTAGTTAGAGATAAAAACAGATGGCTAGAAATCCTATTACCAATGATCTTAAAAACTTTCTCTGACACAGAAATTCTGGGGTATACACAGCCTAAACTCAAATTGGAATCCTTTCTTCAAATCATATCATACGTGGAATACCTATCACATTCCCAGCACCAAATGAACTTAACCCAGAATAGTTGTCAGAGCTTTGAATTATGGGCTCCAGGCCTTCTTAGCTTCCCTTCACTGTTGATGTCAGAAACTTTCAATGCTGCACAACTGTGACACATAGTGTGCTCCAGGACACCACTAAATGAAAATTTTAAACAGCATTGAATTTCAGATGCTCCACAGCAAGCAAAAAAAGGTGAAAGAAATGAGCAACATAGTAACCTAAACAGGATAAAAAGAGTCAACACTTGCATAGCAGATGGCATGTGCCAGGCACTGTTTTGTGTGTTCTACACTCATTTATTTATTTAATTTCAACATCTACCTCATAGGACTGTTATTTATTATCCTCATTTTATAGATGAGGAAACCAAAATTCCAAAAGGTTAAGTAACTTTCTCAGGATCACCAAGCTTTATTAGAGCAAGGATCCAAATCCAGATGGATTGGCTCCAGAATCCATGTTATCCACTACCATGTTATACTCCATGATTGCCATTAATTTGTTTTTGTTGAGCGTTGACTTATCTGGAAAGAATGCCTCTTGCCCTTCCAAAATCAAAAATTGCATGGATAAGCAGGAGTTTCCAATGAGCTCTTTCCCTAAAGCTATTTGGCTCTTCAGAGGACCACACCCTCCCTCTGCCCCCACCAAACACACACACACACACACACACAAATTGATCTCTGGAGCCAGTGAGTACTGGTACCCCACAGGACTTTTGTGTGTATGTGGCAATGAGGCCAATTTCTAATTATGCATTAATGAAAAGTTTAATTTGATGCCATATTTAATTTTTCTAATTTCCCACAGGAAGTGTTATTTCTCACAAAGTGTTCTTGCAATCAAAAACATTTCCTTCTGCCCTGACTGGTATAGCTCAGTGGATTGGGTGTCATCCTGCAAACTGAAGGGTTGCTGGTTCAATTCCCGGTGGGGGCATGTGCCAGGGTTGCAGGCCAGGTCCCTGGTTCAGGCTGTGCAAGAGACTGCTGATCAATGTTTCTCTCAGACATAGATGTTTCTCTCCCTCTCTTTCTCCTTCCTTTCCACCTCTCTAAAAAATAAATAAATATAATCTTTAAAAAAAAACATTTCCTTTTTCAAGGAAATGAAAGGACTCCTCTTATCTCAGGAAAATTGATGGCTATCAGTACTGGTTTGCTTTCCAAGTACCTTTGTTTTAAAATAACTTAATTTAGAGCCCTGGCCAGGTAGCTCAGTTAGATAGAGCATCCTCCTGATATGCCAAGGCTGCAGGTTTGATCCCCTGAGAATCAACCAAAAAATGCATAAATAAGTGGAACAACAACTCTCTCTCTCTCTCAAAACAATAAATAAAAAATAAAATAAAATAACAAATCTATTTATACAGATAAGACCTGCTTATCTCCCTACCCATTATGAGGTAGAATATCCTGGAAGTCTGAATATTAGTCTGATGGGAAAAGCTGCAGGGAGCTTAGCAGGGACCTGGCATGGAGAAAATGAATTAAGACACACACATGTGAGAAAAAATAAATGCAGCTTAAGCATAGAAGTGGAAAGCCTAGAGTCCAACTTACTGCAACAACTATAGGTTTTGTTGTTGTTCTACAAAAAAATATCTAGGTACTCTCCCAGAATTCTTCAGGTCATTCCACAGAAGTGATACATGACCTATTCTTCACATGTAGAGGTTCTGCACAGCCCTGAAAACTCATTTGGGAGGTAGATGATTATAAACTAATGAATTAGGGGAAATTGGCATTGTAATACAACATAATTGTATGATGATAAGCACCATTATATCAGTTTTCAGGGAGTTACAGTGGGTCATTCCGATGAAGATTGGCTAATACATTGCTGTGGCCAAAAGCCCCATAAAATACATCAAGAAGGTTTTTGGAAGCAAAGCTGAAAATATGTCTCTACTTTTGTATATGATCTAGGATACCATACGCATTTTTAAAAATTTTACAAATTTAATTATGTGTCCTACTTTTTTTTTCTTTTCCATTCTCCCACCCCCTCCCCTTTGGCAACCATTGGCTTATTCTCTATGAGTCTTTTTCTGTTTTATTGCTTAAATTCATCTATTTTGTTTTTTTAGATTCCACACATAGGTGAAATCATATGGTATTTTCTTTCTCTGTCTAACTTATTTCACTAAGCATAATGCCCTCTAGGTCCATTCATGTTGTCACAAATAGCAAGATTTCATTTTTTTATTGCTGAATAATATTCTATTATATATTATATGTACATATATAACACAACTTTATCTATCTATTAATGGACATCTAGGCTGCTTCCATATCTTAGCTATTACTAATTACAGTGCAATGAACACAGAGGTGCACATATCTTTTTGCTTTCGTGTTTTGGATTTCCTTGGATAAATACCCAGAAGTGGAATTGCTGGATCGTATGGCAGCTCTAATTCTATTCCTCTATTTGAGGAATCTCCATCCTGTGTTCCCCAGTGGCTGCATCAATTTACAATCCCACCAGCAGCATATGAGAGTTCCCTTTTCTGCACATTCTCCTCAATACTTTATTTGTTATTTGTTGACTTATTGATGACAGCCAATATGACAGATGTGACAGATGTGAGATACCTCATTGTGATTTTAATTTTGATTCCCTTGATGATTAGTGACATTGAGAACTTCTTCATAGGTCTGCTGGCCATTTGTATGTCCTCTTGGGAGAAATGCCTAGTCAGGTCTCCTGCCCATTTTTAAATTGTATTGTTCGGTTTTCTGGTGCTAGCTTGTATGAGTTCTTTATATATTTTGAATATTAATGCTTTACTGGATATATTATTTGCAAATATCTTCTTCCATTCAGTAGGCGTTTTTGCTTTGTTGATAGTTTCCTTCACTGTGCAAAAACTTTTAGTTTGATGTAAACTTTTAGTTGTATTTAACTTCATTTGAAACAATTTTATTAGGTTGAATTGTGACAGCTGCCATATCAGTATGCACACACACACAAAAAAAAACCCTACCAAAATTAGTGAACTTTTGCCCTGGCTGATGTGGCTCTGTGGATTGAGGGCCGGCCTGCAAACCAAAGGGTCACCAGTTCAATTCCCAGTCAGGACACATGCCTGGGTTGTGTGCCAGGTCCCCAGTAGGGAGCACAAAAGAGGCGACCACACATTGATGTTTTTCTCCCTCTCTCCTTCCCTTCCCCTCTTTCTAAAAATAAATAAATAATTTTTAAAAATTGGTGAATTTTTGTGCAGCCATTTTAATATTGAAGATGGAAGAAAATATGCAATATTTTCTGCATATCATGCTTTATTATTTCAAGAAAAGTAAAAATGCAACTGAAATGCAAAAAATAGATTTGTGCAGTGTATGGAGGAGGTGCCGTGACTGATCAAACATGTCAAAAGTGGTTTGCGTTGTCTCATGCTGAAGATTTCTCATTGGATGGTGCTCCACTGTTGGGTAGACCAGTCGAAATTGATAGCAATCAAATCAAGACATTAATTGAGAACAATCAAAATTCTACAAGGCAGGAGGTAGCCAACATACTCAAAATATTCAAGTCAATAAAGTTATTGTTGAAAGTGAAAAAAATGTGTCTTTTATTATACAGAAAAAAACCTAAATGGATTTTTGGTCAACCCAATATTTATATACTATTCATTTCTTTTTGTGTGTATGAAATGCCAGTTCATGTCTTTCGCTAATTTTCCTATCGAATTGTTTGTCTTTTTTAAATTAAGTGGGGTGAATTTATTTTAATATAATTTTGGATACTAAAAATGTATGACAGACCTAACCAGTGTGACTCAGTGGCTGGGCGTTGTCCCACTGCAGAAGGTCACTGGTCTGATTCCCAGTCAGAACATGTGCCTAGGTTGTGGACTTGGTCAGGGCACCTATGAGAGACAACAAATTGATATTTCTCTCTCACATTGATGTTTCTCTACCATTCTTTCTTGCTCCCACCCCCTTCCTCTGAAAGTAAACAGATAAAATCTTAAAAAAAAATAGTATGGCAGCCCTGGCCAGGTAGCCCAGTTGGTTAGAGAGTCATCCCAATACACTAAGGCTGTAGGTTTGTTCTTGGTTCAGGGCACATACAAGAGGCAACCAATAAAAGCATAAATAAGTGAAACAACAAATCCATGTTTCTCTCTCTCTCTCCCCCCATCTTCCTCTTTTTCCCTAAAATCAATAAATTTTTCAAATGTATAGCAAATATCTCCTCTAAGTTTATTATTTATATTTTGACTTATTTTATAGTGTCTATGGTATTCAGAAGTTCTTAACTATAAAGTCAAGTTTACCATTTTTGTGAAAAATGATTATTTTTGAATATATTTAATTGATTATGCTATTACAGTTGCCCCAATTCTCTCCCCTTTACCACCTCCACCCAGTACTTCCCATTCCCTCCAGCAATCCCCCCTTAGTTCATGTCCATGGGTTATGCATATCAATTCTTTGGCTACTCTGTGTCCCATATTGTTCTTAACACCCCCTGTCTATTATGTACCTACCAATTAGCACTTCTTAATCCTTGAAACTTTTCCCCCATTCTCTCCCTTCCCCTTCCCAACTGATAACCCTTCAAATGATCTACCTGTCTATGATTTTGTTGCTGTTCTGCTTGTTTTCTTTGTGTTTTAGATTCATTTGTTAATAGTTGTGAATTTATTGCCATTTTAATGTTCCTAGTTTTGATCTTCTTTTTCTTAAATAAGTCCCTTTAACATTTCACGTAATAATGACTTGGTGATGGAGAACTCCATTAGCATTGCTTTGTCTGTGAAGCACTTTATCTGCCCTTCCATTCTAGCTTTGTTGGATACAGTGATCTAGATTGTAGGTCCTTGCTTTTCATGACTTTGCATACTTCTTTTCAGCCCCTTCTAGCCTGCAAAGTTTCTTTTGATAAATCAGCTGACAGTCTTATGGGAACTCCTTTGTAGGTAACTCTCTGCTTTTCTCTTGTTGCTTTTAAGATTCTCTCTTTATCTTTAATCTTTGGTATTTTAATTATGATGTGTCTTGGAGTGGGCCTCTTTGCATCCAACTTGTTTGTACTCTGTGCTTCCTGGACTTGTATGTCTATTATCCTCACCAAACTAGGGAAGTTTTCTTCCATTATTTTTTCAAATAGATTTCAAATTTATTGCTCTTTCTCTTCTCCTTCTGGCACACCTATGATGTAAATGTTGGACCACTTAAAGTTGTCCCAGAGGCTGCTTATACTCTCCTCATTTTTTGGAGTATTTTTTCTTGTTTGTTTGTTGTTGTTGTTGTTTTCTCCCTTATGTTCCAAATCATTGATTTGATTCTCAGCTTTATTCACTCTACTGTTGTTTCCCTGTAATTTTTTTTTTATTTCAGTTAGTGTATCCTTTGTTTCTGACTGGATCTTTTTTATGCTGTTGAGATCCTCACTAAGTTCTTTGAGCATCCTTATAACCAGTTGTTTGAACTCTGTATCTAATTAGATTGCTTATCTCCATTTTGTTTAGCTGTTTTTCTAGAGTTTTGATTTGTTCTTTCATCTGGGCCATGTTTCTTTGTCTCTTCATTTTGGCAGCCTCCCTAGGTTTGTTTCTATATATTAGGTAGAGCTTCTTTGACTTGGTATCTTGGTAGTGTGACCTAATGTAGTTGGTGTCCTGTAGGGTCCAGTGGCACAGCCTCCCCTATTACCCAAGCTGGCCTTAGTTTAAATGTTAATTTCCCCAGGGAAAAGTGGGGTACTCAAGGTCTGCCTTTTGTACACCCTCTACTTGTAGTTGAGCCTTCTTTGCTGTTGGCAGGTCAATGGGAGGGATTTACCCAGGCCAGTCAGTTGTTAGGATTGGCTGTGACCACTGAACACCAACCTCCACCTTCCATGGAGGATCAGTTGTGCAGGGGAGGGTAGTGGTGCTCCGACAATGCCTGGTTACTGTCCACTGGGGTTCAGGCTATGGGGTTTCTTGGGTATTGCAGGCCAAGGTCAGCCCCCACCTGTGTTTTGCCCAGGACCACCCTTACAGAGCTATAGAGCAATCTGAGATGGCTGCTACTTGTGCTGGGCTTGGTGATTCCCAGGTGAAGCCAAGCTGTGAGTCTAGGCTGGCTGCTGCTAGTGCCAGGCCTGGGGCCACTTAGCAAGATGTACAGAGGCTGGGGGCTCACTGAGGCCAGCTGTTACTTATTTGCAGGGATTTAGGAAGCTGTGAAGCTTGAGCTAAGACCAGCCATTCATAAGGAAAAGCTACTCCTAACAACTATAAGTTGGGTGGGATGGAGTCCCAGAGAATCTCAAGGGTGGGGCAAAGAGTGTTAGCCAGGTTGATGGACTCTCAGAGATGCCACCCATCTGTTGGTTGTGGCTCTGCCCACCTTTCTGTCTGGGAGAAAGCCGTCCCCCAGCTCTCACCTTGATGCCAGCCACTGCAGTTCCTCCCTGTAAGCCACTGGTGCCTTTCAAGCTGTTACCCTGGTGCTGGGGCTCAGAAGGAGTAAGTCTGACTAGTTGAGTCCATGTGTATGTTCTTTAAGAGGAACTGCTTGGGATCCAGAAGTTTCTTCCACTGAGTAAATCCTTGCTGGGTTTTGCAGCCAGAAGTTATGGGGACTTATCTTCCTGGCACTGGTACCCTGGGCTGGGGAGACTGGTGTGGGGCTGGGACTCCTCACTCCCATGATATCCTTTCCTAATTTTTATCCACCACACATGGATGTGGGATGAGCTCGTTCTGCGTCTCTGCCCCTTCTACCAGTTTGGATTGATGTGGTTTCTTCAATTCCGTAGTTGTCAGACTTCCAATCAACTCTATTTCTGCCTGTTCTGAGTGATAATTGTTCTATGTTTTACTTGTAATACTGATGTGGTTGTGTGAGAAGGTGAGCTGTGTTTACCTATGCCACTATCTTGACTGGAAGTCCTTACTCCAGTGCTTCTCACTTGCATTGATATCTCTCTCTCCCTTCCTCTCTCTCTAAAAGCAATGAAAATATATCCTAGGGTGAGGATAAAAAATAATATAATACTTCCTGTCTTAAAGACTATTTTGTCTGATATTAATATAGCACCTCAGGGTTTGTTTGTTTGTTTGGTTGGTTACTATAGTTGTTTGTATACATGTATATCTTTTTCCTTTCAATCTTTCCATGCCTTTAGAGCTTAGGTAAGTTTCTTATAAACAGCATATTGCAGCCAAAAAATAGCTGTCATTTTTTGTCTTCCCAACATGCAGAACACCTTCCTATTTGAGGTAAATCTTCCTTTATGTGAGTCTCTAAGAAACAGAACCTCATTCCCATTACAGATGTCTAGAGAAACCAAATATACCCTCTTTTATCCCATGATGGCTAAGGTGCTGATGTGTGACTCAGCCTTGACTGGTCAGATGTTCCAGCCAGAAACTGGAATACTGAGTGACACAAACATGACACATTTATAATTTGGGCATGGCAGAGGCAGCAGTATCCATGACAGTGTCAGCCGTGCTCAGCAACAGCAGTGTCCAGTGGTGGTAGTGTCCAGTGCCAGCAGTGCCCTAACCAGACTTTTCCTATGCTGCCCTTGTCTGTGCCTCCCAATGCCTGGCCTCTCTTGCCTTCTCCCTATTTTATAAGACCAGGCCTCCTTCTACTTGATTCTGGAAGCTACCTGATCTCATTATAATAAATACCTTTTCTGCTTAAGTAAGAGAGACTCTATTTCTGTTGCTTGCAAACAAGAATCTTGACTGATATAAAAGTGTTCTTTCTTCCTCTGGAATTGGAGAGCAGGAGATAACATAAAGAGGGTATATGTGAGGTCTGGATTTGCTGGAGCCATTCTTGCTACCACAGTCTGGGTATAAAATCAACATAGAAGACAGGTGGGGTTGAGAACAATCATGAACATATAAAAGCAGAACCCTGAAAACACCTTGAATCTCTAGATCCAACCATACCTATAGTTAGCTTTACTCCTGGACTTCAGCCTCATAAGTCAATAGACTCCATGTATTATTTTAATCTCACTTAAATGGACTTTTCTTTCACATGTACCCAAATGCATCCTAACTGACACATTTCTATTCTACCTTTGAAAAGGAATCCCTCACTTGATTTTGTAATAAACATTTAGCTGCTATTCTACTTCTTTCTTTCTTAGCTAAGCTCCTCATAAATGATTTAAAATCTTAGTGTCTCCATTTGCTCTCTTCTCTTTGCTATTCAATCCACTAATAACTGGATTTTATTTACTAATCTTCTGACACTATTTTCTTTTAAATCAGCAAATGATTTTATCCTATCTTAATTTAATGTCATGTTGTCAAAGTCATTTATTCATTCAACAAACATTTTTACATGCCCACTTCAGCAAAGTGTAGTGCTACAGCACATTCATTCATTGAACAGATATTTATGAAACATCTGTTATTTAGGATAAAAAAAACAAATTAGATATGGTCCCTACTCTTGTGTAGGATTACTATTTTATCCAAGAAGCAGACACTAAAATAGTTATAATAAACTATAGTGAATGTTACTAGAATATCTCCCTGGGAAAATTAACATTTAAACTAAGGCCTAAAAGTTTAATGTAGAATGAGGGGAATAATGCAAAGAGAATGTTAATAGAAAAGGTTTGGAGGCAAAGGAGGATCATTCAAAACTCATGGAACTGTGAAAATCCAACATTGCTGGGTCAAAAAGTACAAAGGAAAGAGTAGCAATACAAAATAGACCAAATCATGGAGAGCCTTAAAACCCCATTAAGAAGTTTGAAGACAGCCCTGGATGGTGTGGCTCAGTGGATTGAGCACCATCCTGTGGACTGAAAGGTTGCTGGTTTGATTTCTTGTCAGAGGACATGCCTGGGTTGCAGGCCAGGTCCCCAGCTGGAGGTGTATGAAAGGCAACCAACCCATTCTCTTGCATATCATTTCTCTCCCTCTTTTCCCCCTCCCCCCTCTCTAAAAATAAATAAAATATTGTTTTGAAAAGAAAGTTTAAAGACAGTGGAAAGCTGTTAAAAGATTTTAATCAGAGGACTGTGAAAAATAATATAAACAAAGTCACTTCAAAATGGAGTTGGAGTTGCCATTCCAGAGGCATGAGAAACACTTCTCAAACCTTTGAAATGTGTCAACTGTTCAAAACAACCTTTGGAGTGAACCTAATGCAGCATTGTATTCCAAACAACTGCTTGCAAAGCTAATAAAAGCAAACATTCTGACTACTAGACTAAAAATTTAAAACATTCTTTAGAATCAGCACCACCACGTATAGCTAAGGAATAACTTGATTTATTTGCACCGACAGAAATTCCTTCCTTCTTGTTTATGTAATCATTCCCCTTTCTTTTCTCATAAAAACCCCTTGCCTTCACCCACAATGGGAACAATATTTGGGCTTCTGCCTGAATCAGTGCTTCCCTAATAGCTACTCTATTGGATCTCAAACACTTGTTGCCTTTCACTTTTGTCTTTCATTTTTAGGTTAGCAGGACTGATCAATTCATGTTTATGAAAGATCGCTTTGTGGTTTGGAGGGAATAAGAGTGTTTTCAGGAAATCAGAGAGTGTTTGCAGAGTCTAGCATTTGATAGCCTAGCAGGCACAGTGCTGGCCAAAGGCATAAAGAAACGGAAATTGATGTGAGAGATAGTTTGGAAGTAGACCCAAAAAGATAGTAACAGATATAGGGAGTGAGGAGCCATTAAAATGTGGAACATAATAATACACATGACCCTGCTCTCAAAGAACACTGTAGAAAGGTTAAGGCACAAATGGCCCGTTAAACCATTTTTCAAAACAAATCTCTTGGCATTTTCTCTCTCTAGGTTTGAATGATATCTAGGGCTCTTTCTCTCAGAATGTGCTTTGTTTGTTTGTTTGTTTGTTTGTTTGTTTTAATCCTCACTAGAGGACATGCTTATTGGTTTTAGAGACAGGGAAAGGGAGAGAGAGAGAGGGAGAGAATCACCAATCAGTTGTCTCTCGCACATGTTTTAACCAGGACCAAACCTGCAATCTAGGCATGTGCCCTGACTGGGAATCGAACGCATGATCTTTTGTTTTACAGGGCTGACACTCCAACCAACTGAGCCACACTAGCAAGGGCTCATGATGTGCTTCTTATGGTTTCCTCAGCAATTCCCTCACTAGGGTTGTCTAATTTCAGATACCTCAGAGTCAGTGTTTCTCCTCTGGCAGGTCTTCATAATGCTGAATCCAAGTTCATGTCCAGCCACATTCTGTTAAGGTAAGTTCTTCCTAGCAGGAAGCCCTCTTGGCCTACATCCTTTGTTATGTGCCCTCCACTCTGGCTGGTCCCTATCTGTGAGGTCCACATCTGGACCTCAGGAAAGAAAAATTTTCTTCAATCAATTCTATTGCAAGTCTGCCTTTTTCTTTGTGGCCTTAGACCTCTTCAGCCAACCTCTTTTCTTCCTTTCTTTTTTTTTAATTTATTTTATTATGATAAGAACATTTAACATGGGATCTACCCTCTTAAATTTTTGAGTGTACAATATATTATCATTGACTGTAGGTACAATGTCATACAGCAGATCTCCAGAGTATCTTCATCTTGCATTACTGAAGCTTTATGCCTGTTGATTAGTAACTTCTTATGACTAATGATGTTGGGCATCTTTTCATGTGCTGATTGGTCATCTGTATGTGTATATCTTGTCTTAGAGAAATGTCTATTCTGATCCTCTGCTCAATTTTTAATTGGGTTGTCTTATTATTATTAGTTGTAAAAATTCTTTATCTATTCTAAATACAAGTACCTTGTCAGTTACATGATTTGCAAATTTTTTCTCCCATTCTGTGAGTTGTCTTTTCACTTTTTTCCAATTTCATTTTTTATTTTAACATTTTATTGATTATACTATTACATTTGTCCTGAGTTTTCCCCCTTTAACTCCCTCCACCCAGCACCCCCACTCCCTCAAGCAATCCCCACACCATTGTTCATGTCCATGGGTCATGTGTATAAGTTCTTTGGTTATTCCATTTCCTATACTGTACTTTACATACCCATGGCTATTCTGTAACTATCTATTTGTATTTCTTAATCCTTTCACCTTTTCACCCATTCCCCCACTCCCCACTCCCATCTGTCAACCACCAAAACACTCTCTGTATCCATGATTCTGTCTCTGTTCTTCTTGTTTGCTTAGTTTGATTTTTAGATTCAATTATTGATAGATATGTATTTATTGCCATTTTATTGTTTGTAGTTTTGATCTTCTTTTTCTTAAAAAGTCCCTTTAACATTTCATATACTAATGGTTTGGTAATGATGAACTCCTTTAGTTTTTTCTCATCTGGGATGCTCTATCTGCCTGTCAATTCCAAATGATATATTTGGTAGGTAGAGCAATCGTAGTTCCCTGCTTTTCATGGCTTTAAATAGTTCTTGCCAGTCCATTCTAGCCTGCAAAGTTTCTTTTGAGAAATCAGCTGACACTCTTATGAGGATGCCTGTGTAGGTAACTAACTGCTTTTTTCTTGCTGCTTTTAAGATTCTCTCTTTATCTTTAATCTTTGTTATTTTAATTATGATGTGTCTTGGAGTGGGCCTCTTTGCATCCAACTTGTTTGGGACTCTGTCCACCTTGTTTGGACTTGCATGTCTATTTCCTTCACCAAATTAGGGAAGTTTTCTTTCATTATTCTTTCAAATAGATTTCCAATTTTTTGCTCTTTCTCTTCTCCTCCTGGCACACTTGTGATGTAAATGTTGGACCACTTAAAGTTATCCCAGAGGCTGCTTATACTCTCCTCATTTTTTGGAGTATTTTTTCTTGTTTGTTTGTTTGTTTGTTTGTTGTTGTTTGCTTCCTTATGTTCCAAATCATTGATTTGATTCTCAGCTTTATTCACTCTACTGTTGTTTCCCTGTAAATTTTTTTTTTTAATTTCAGTTAGTGTATCCTTTGTTTCTGACTGGATCTTTTTAATGCAGTTGAGGTCCTCACTAAGTTCTTTGAGAAACCTTATCACCAGTGTTTTGACCTCTGCATCTGACAGATTGTTTATCTCCACTTCCTTTGGCTCTTTTTCTGGAGTTTTGATTTGCTCTTTCATTGGGCCATATTTTCTTTCTCTTCATTTTGGCAGCCTCCCTATGTTTGTTTCTATGTATTAGATAGAGCTTCTTTGACTTGGTATCTTGGTAGTGTGACCTAATGTAGTTGGTGTCCTGTAGAGTCCCAGTGGTACAACTTCCCTTATCACCCAAGCTGGGCACTCGAGGTGCACCCTTTGTATTGGTTGAGTATACCTTCTGCTTGTAGTTGAGCCTTGATTGTTGTTGGCAAGTGAATGAGAGAGATTTACCCAGGCCAGTCAACTGTAAGGACTGGCTGTGACCACTGACCACCACACTGTACCCTCCATGAAGGATCAGCTGTTCAGGGGCAAGGTAGTGGTATTCTGATGTGGTCTATAGCTGCTCACTGGGTACTCAGGCTTTAAGGTTTCCTGGGTAGTGCAAGGCAATGTTAAGCCCCACCTGTGTTTTGACCTGGGCCACCCTGCATGAGCTGTATAGCAATCTGAGATGACTGCTACTTTTACTGGGCTTGGAGATTCCCAGGTGAAGCTAAGCTGTGAATCTAGGCTGGCTGCTGCTACTGCTGGGCCTAGGGCTCACTGAGGCCTGCTTTTGCTTGTTTGAGAGGATTCGGGAAGTTGTGAAACATGAGGCAGAGTCCCAGGGATCTCCAGTGCTAGTGGGGGGCAGTGTTAAGGTGATGGAGTCTCAGATATAGCACCAGCTTGCCAGCTCTGTGGCAGGAGGGTTCAGAAAAAGAACAATGGCCTCTGCTCACCTTGTTGCTAGAAACTTTGGTTCCTCCCTATGTACCACTGGTTTCTTTCAACCTCCTAGGTGCTAGAGCTCAGACAGAGCAAGTCTGAGTACATGAGTCCATGTGTGGGTTTTCTAAGAGAAACTGCTTGAGGGTCCATCAGTTTTTTCCAGAGACTCAATCCCTGCTAGTTTTTGCAGCCAGAATATGTGGAGCCTTATCTTCCTGGCACTGGAACCCTGGGCTGAGGAGCCTGCTGTGGAGCTGGGATTCCTCGCTCCCAAGATATCCCTCCCAAATTTTTATATACCGCATGTGGTGTGAGACTAGCCCATTCTGCCTCTCTGACACCCCCCACCAGTCTCGATGAATGTGGTTTCTTTAATTCTGTCGTTGTCAGACTTCCATTCAACTCTATTTCTTCCCATTCTATGATGATTGTTCTATGTTTTAGTTGTAATTTTAATGTGGTTGTGGAAGGAAGCGAACCATGTCTGCCTGTGCTGCCATCTTGACTGGAAGTCCATCTTTTCACTTTTTTGATGGTGCCGTTTAAAACAAAAGATTTAAATTGTGGTGAAGTCCAATTTACCTTTTTTTTTTCTTTTGTTGCTTATTCTTTTATTATATCTAAAAATTCTCTGCAAGATCCAAGGTTATGAAGATTTACTCATTTGTTTTCTTCTAGAAGTTTTACAGTTCTTGCTCTTACATTTAACTTGTTGATCTACTTTGAGTTAGTTTTTTTAATATATTGTGTAAAGTAAAGGACCAACTTTATTCTTTTGCATATAACTATCCAATTGAACCAGTGCCATTTGTTTTCTTTCCTCATTGGAGGCGGTTGGCACCCTTGTCAAAAATCAGTTGATAATAACTCTGACAGTGTAGCTCAGTTGGTTGGGTATCATCCTGGAAAGTGATAGGTTACTGGTTCAATTCCTGGTCAGGGCACATGCCTGGGTTGCAGGCCCAGTCCCTTAAACAACTGTTGCTTCTCTCTCTCTCTCTCTCTCTCTCTCTCTCTCTCTCTCTCTCTCCCTCTCTCCCCTCTCTCGCCTCTCTCCTCTCTCCTCTCTCTCCTCTCTTTCCTCTCTCTCCTCTCTCTCCTCTCTTTCCTCTCTCCCTTTCCCTTTCTCTAAGAATAATCATTTAAAAAGAAACACTTAACAAAATATACATGAGTTTATTTCTGGATTATCAATTCTATTCCATTGATCTGTATGTCTATTCTTATGCCAGTACTACTCTCTTAATAACTTAGTAGCTTTGTAGTGAGTTTTGAAATTGGGAAATGGGAATCCTCTGACTTTGTTCTTTTCTTTTTAAAGATTTTATTTATTTATTTTTAGAGAGAGAGGAAGGGAGGGAGAAAGAGAGAGAAACATTGATTTGTTGCCTTTCACATGCCTCCAGCTGGGGACCAGCTTGCAACCCAGGTATGTGCCCTGACCAAGAATTGAACCAGTGATCTTTTTGGTTTGTAGGCCCTCAATCCACTGAGCAATACCAGCTAAGGTTTACATTGTTGTTATCAATATCATTTTGGTGGTAAGTTTTAATAACTGAAATTGATCACTTCTGGGGTGTACCTGAAGTATATTGACTTGGGAATGAGAACAGTTATAGTAATTAGGAAAAAAAAACAAAACAATTTTGTGCTCATACATAGTAAGTTAAGACTCTACAACAAACTAGTTATGATAAGTACTCTTAGAATTTGAAAAAAATCTTAGAGAAGTATTTGGACTTAACATTGGGATGTTCAGGACAGATTTTCCCAGATCTTACAGGGCAAGGGATTCCTGATTCCTGAATTATACATATTTATTCATGTTTTCCCTTGGAAAAGTCTCCAAATATTTCATGCTTTTATGTGTATGTATATATTGCAATTCACCTACACTAACTTTATTAGTTTCATAAGCACTTCTTCAATAAATGTTCCTGATTTTATTGTTTTTGCAAAACTTCTTTGATTTCTATGTAGTGTTATTAAGAAAATACACACACACACAAACCAATAACCCTGTTTTATCCTCTCTTGTCTAGGAATATGACAAAACTGAAGATATACTTGCGGAAATAGCTACAGCTGGACAGGGTCAAGAGGTGTATTCCCATGGATGATTCAAGCCTATCTAGCCCTTTTGATGTAGACAAAGGCTTTGCCATTGCCTTTGTTGTTCTTCTGTTTCTTTTCCTAATAGTGATGATTTTTCGCTGTGTTAAGTTGGTGAAGAATCCCTATGAGGCCAGTCTCCCAACCACAGAACCATCTTTGAGCTGAATTATGAAAAAGCCTGGTAGACTCCACCTCACAGAAGATTTAAAACTTTTTATACCAAGGATGGACATCCAGATTTTATATTATTTCACCTCCCTAATTCTCAGCTTTCTCACTCTTGCATTCTACAATAGACACATGAGGGTGACTTGAGCATAATAAAAAGGATGAAATTCTGACTGGTCTACATTGTTCCTATTCAAGAAAATGGTTACAAAAGTGGGGCAAACACAGGTTGAATTCATGATTAAAATATGGCTATGGTGTCAATGATAAATCCAATAAGAGATTATTATCCAAAATTTATTTTAAAAATTCGACACTCACAAAAATCTAGTTAAAACATGGGCAGAGAATCTGATAGACATTTCTTCAGAGGACATACAGATGCCCAATAGATATATGAAAAGATGCTCAATGTCACTAATCATCAGGGAAATGCAAATGAAAAGCACAATAAGATATCACAGCATAATTGTCAGAATGGCTATCATCAATAAATCAACAAGTTTTGCTGATGATGGGGGAAAAAGGGAACCCTTGTGCCTTATTGGTGAGATTGCAAATTGGCACGGCTACCATGGGAAACAGTACGGAGGATCCTCAAAGAAGCTAAAAATGGAACTATCTTATGACCCAGCAATTCCACTTCTGGATATTTATTTGAAGAAACCCAAAACACTAATTCAAAAAGAGATATGCACCCCTATGTTCATTGCAGCATTTTTTGCAGTAGCCAAGATATGGAAGCAAGCTAAGTTACCCATAAATAGACAAGTACATAAAAAAAGTGATGGTACAGACTTTTGGCCAAGATGGAGGCATAGGTAGACACACTGTGCCTCCCAGCACAACCAAAAGAAGGACAACAACAATTTAAAAACAAAAAGCAACCAGAACCAACAGAAAACCAAACTGTAAGGAAGTCCAACAACCATGGAGTTAAAAAAGACATGCTCATCCAGACCAGTAAGAGGGGCAGAGATGGGCAGCCAGGCAGAGAGGACTCGAGGCAAGGCAGTGGCTGGCAGACCCAGTGAGGTGGCAGATTGCAGACTGGGCGGTCTCACATTTGAGTGCAGATAAACCAGGAGAAACAACTGGGGAGCGGGATGGTGGGCACAACCCAGGGCCCCAGTGCAGGGAAATAAAGCGTCAAACCACTGATTGAAAACACCCATGGGCATTGAGGCAGTAGGAGACACTCTCAGCCTCACAGGAGAGTTCATTGGAGAGACCCACAGGGTCCTAGAATGTACACAAACCCACCCACATGGGAATCAGGACCAGAAGGGCCCAATTTGCTTGGGGGAAGCAGTGGAAGTGACTGAAATCTGGCAGAGAGCAGAGCAAGTGCCATTGTTCCCTCTCTGACCCCTTCCCCACATACAGCGTCACAACCCAGCAACTGGATCGCCCCGCCCTGTTATATACCTAAGGCTCATCCCTCATTATGTAACAGGTGCATGGAGACAAAAAGAATGGCTCAAATGAAAGAAAAGATCAAAGCTCCAGAAAAAATACAACTAAGTGATGAAGAGATAGCCAGCCTAACAGATGCACAGTTCAAAACACTCGTAATCAAGATGCTCCCAGAATTGGTTGAATTTGGTCACAAATTAGATGGAAAAATGAAGGCTACACTAAGTGAAATAAAGGAAAATGTACAGAGAACCAGTGAGGATGGGAGGAAAACCAGTACTTAAATCAGATGTCCTCCAGGACATCTTTAAACATTCCAACATCCAAATTATAGGGGTACCAGAAGGAGAAGAGGAAGAGCAACAAGTGGAAAAGTTATTTGAGCAAATAATAAAGGTGAACTTCCCCAGTCTGGCAAAGGAAATAGACTTCCAGAAAGTCCAGGAAGCTCAGAGAGTCCCAAACAAGTTGGACCCAAGGAGGAACACACCAAGGCACATCATCATTACACTAGCCAAGATTAAAATGAAGGAGACAATCCTGGAAACAGCAAGAGAAAAGGAGACAGTTACTTACAAAGGAATTCCCATCAGACTGTCAGCTGATTTCTCAAAAGAGACCTTACAGGCAAGAAGGGGCTGGAAAGAAGTATTCACAGTCATGAAAGGCAAGGACCTACACCCAAGATTGCTCTATCCAGCAAAGCTTTCATTTAGAATGGAAGGGCAGGGAAAGTGTTTCCCAGATAAGGTCAAGTTAAAGGAGTTCATTATCACCAAGCCCTTATTATATGAAATGTTAAAGAGATTTATCTAAGAAAAAGAAGACAAAAATATGAACAGTAAAATGACAGCAAACTCACAATTACTAACAGCCACACCTAAAACAAAAATAAAAACAAACAAAGCAATCAACTAGAACAGGAACAGAACCACAGAAAGGGATCACATGGAGGGTTAGCAACAGGGGAGTGGGAAGAGGAGAGGGGGGAAAAGGCACAGAGAATAAGTAGCATAGATGATAGGTAGAAAATAGACAGGGGGAGGGTAAGAATAGTATAGAAAATGTAGGAGCCAAAGAACTTATATGTACGACCCATGGACATGAACTAAAGGGGTGGGGAATGTGGGTGGGAGGGGGTGTGAAGGGCAGAGGGGAGGAAAGGGGGGGAAATAGGACAACTGTAATAGCAAAATCAATAAAATATATTTTTAAAAAGCTGTGGTACATATATACAATGAAATACCATTCAGCCATAAAAAAGAATGAAATTTTACCATTTGCAAGACCATGAATGGACCTAAAGGGTATTATGCTAAGTGAAATAAGTCAGACGAAGAAAGAAAAATACCATATGATTTCACTTATATGTGTTATCTGGAGAACAAAATACATGAACAAACAAAACAGAAACAGACTCATACAGAACAAACTAATGATTACCAGAATGGAGGGGGGCCAGGGGCCTGGGTGAAAAAGGTGAAGGGATGAAGAAGTATCAATTGGTAGTTACAAAGATATAAAGTACAGGATAGGGAATATAGTTTTCACAGGATATAAAGTACAGCATAGGGAATATAGTTTTTTAAAAAAGGTCATGGGTTTCAATTCTCCAGTATCTATGTCCTTAAGATAGGACAGTTAGCCATAAATTTATGATGTGATGTAATATAATATAATTTTCATGATGGTTACCTAAAACTAAAAGCCCTCCTAGAGGGGTCCTAGGAGGTTCCTTTAGTCATACAAATGTAAGGCCAGCAGGAACCAGTTGTACTAGAATAAGAGCCTAACAGGATCTTTTTGTGCGCAAGGTTTTACAAAATCTGTGGCCCTTCTCAAGTGGGCAAAGCTCTAGGGTAGAGGGGAACTAATTTGCCTGGGTAAATTCCTTAATCTCTGCCAGCCTAAATTTTCTCTTCTATAGAGTAACATTGGTGGATTGAAAAGAAGCCCTCAAAAAAAGAGGTCCATGTCCTCACCCCTAAAACCTATGGCTGTGACCTTACTTGGAAAAGGGGTCTTTGAGTGCCTATGCCCTTCTCACCCACCTTGACTAGGACTGTTCTCTTGCATGAGAACGTATCACAAATAAACTTTGCTCACATACCAAAAAAAAAAAAAAGGAAGGGCTTTTGCAAATATAATAAATTTAAGAATCTCAAGATAAATTCATCCTGGATTATCCAAGTGAGCCCTAAATCCTATGACAAGTGTCTTTATAAAAGACAGAAGAGGAAAAGACACGGGAAGGCAAAGGAAAAGACCCTGTGAAGATGGAGGCAGAGACTGAAGTCATCCACCCACAGCTCAAGAACCCTTGCCTGGAAATCACCGAAGCTGGAAGGCAAGAAAGGACTACCCCCCAGAGCCTTTGGAGGGAGTGCAGCCCTGCCAACACCTTGATTTTGGACTTCTAGCCTTCAGAACTGTGAGAGAATACATTTCTGTTCTTTATAGCCATCTACTTTGTAGTAATTTCTTATGGCAGTCACAAGAAACTATATGTATAGTACATGATGATGATGATGATAAAAATGCAAAAAATTCCTAGACCCTGCCTTGTTCCCCAATCCGTCCTTCTAGAGGTAACTGCTGTTAAGGTAGTTTGTTGCATACATGTGTATCTTTACAGACATTTTCTTTTTAATGTAGTATGCATAAATAAACTATCTATTTTCCTGTTTCAGAATTCAAAAAGTATCAAAGGGTGTGCTGTGAAAGTCCTTACACCAACCCTGTCCCCCATGCTTCCATTCTCCCTCTTCAGCGACAACCAGTGTTAATTTCTTATCTCCTTCCAGTGATATTCTAAGTATATGTGAGAAAAATGTATATTTCTGCCATCATTTACACAAACAACAGGATGTAAATGAATGTTCTGCACCTGCTTTTCTCACTTCATAATATGTCTTGAATATTACTCCATGTAAATGCACAAAGAGCTTCCTTAGCCTTTTTTTTTTTTAACACAGCTTAAGAGTATTCCATTGTTGGGGTGTGCCATAATTTGTTTAACCCTCCCCCTGCTGATAAAAATTGACATTGTTTCTAAATATTTTGCTGTTTCAAACAATGTTGCAAAAGATAAGTTAACATTTACATCATTTCTAAGGTATGCGCATTCAAAGTATGCAATTTCAAAGCTACGTAGTTTAATTCCTGGAATTTGAGTTGCTGATTGAAAGAGTATTGCAGAATTTACACATTTTTGAATTAGGTGTTAACATTCAAAGCTCAGGAACCTGGCAACACGGTAACTATCACACAGTACAAAAATTAGCTGGAGCTAAGTAGCAACTGCTCCCTGTAGGATGTATTTCCCAGGTCACCACAGTTCTCACCCAACCCATTTTGCTCCTTTACATTATTTTCCTGATGCCTGAAACCCTTTGAATTTTTAATCCCTATCTTTTGTTTTGATTCTGAGATCACTCAGCAATCTTTAGATTATGATCTAATTCCCCTTAAGTCTGTCTGCAGGGGAAGGATCATTTGACATTCCAAGGGTTTGACCCTGTGCTATGATATCTCATAGTCAATATTAAGTAGCATGGGTTGTGATTTTTCAATTTATCACAGCGTATCATGAAAATGAATGTGCTGAGCACACCAACATGAGTATTCCAAATGGTGTGTCCATTGCTCATTACTTTATATTATTCAACTGGCAATAAACTGTCTACCTCAATAATTTTTAAAGTTTAATAATGTGAGTCATTTATAATAGGGCCTGAATCTCTGACAAGAGTTAGTCTTCAGACCTTCACAAAAACAAAGCCACAGCTTGGCTCCTTAACTATTGAGGCCCTACTCTAGAAAGGATTACACAGCTCAAATCTACCTTTCCTATAATGCTTCTGATATTTTAGTGAGCAAACAAATTGCCTGGAGGTCTTATTAAAATTCAGCTTCTGATTCAGTACATACTTACCGGGGCCAGAGAGAGATTTAGAATCTCTAACAAGCTCCCTAATTTGAATGTGGAGTAGCAAGATCTGAGAAGACACTTTCTGAGTCCCACTGCTGATTTCTGCCAGTCTGGTCTCTTCAGCCTCCTCAGGGCAATGAAGAAATCAGGCTGGAATATAATGCCCCAAATAGCTCCTGTTTATCTCCAACATGCTCCATTCCTCATTTCCACACATAAACCACCTCCACACACATGAGAAAGCTGAACATTCAACTAATAGAAGCACAGAGCAGAGCAAAGCTTTCTCCTCAGCACACATTACAGAGCACCACATGTACAGGGCAGTAAGTCAGGTGTCTGGAGAAACAAAAATGATTAACACAAGACCTCAGCATTGAGTTAATAACAACTCAGCAGAGGAGAGAGTGACATACACAGATAACTCACAAGTGGAAATGAACTAAGGTCATGGAAACACAGAGAAGTTAATTCTGAAGAGGATGAGTGAAGAGTGAAGGTCTAGGACAGTGACTCTTAAACTCTGGTCCCAGTACCAGTAGGATGCACATCACCTGGGCAAATGTTAGCCATGCAAATTCTCAGATCCACCCAAATCTACTCCAGGGGTGGTGTGGGGCAGCCCTGTGTTTTAACCAGCCCTCCAAGTGATTCTGGTACAGGCTAAAGTTTGACTGCCAGTCTATAAAAACTTAGGGAATTAAAATTTCACCAGACAGAAAGGGAAAGGGCATTCCAGGAAAGAGATCACAAATGAACAAAGGTATGCAGATGCAAAGTAAAATATATAAATATGCTGGGGAAATAGCACATAATCAGGAGCTCGAATAGAGGAATGGAAAACACAGCCAGAGAGGTAAGTTAGGGCCAAATTATGAAGAGCCTGAAAACTGTGAAGTTTGAACTTTGCTCTATAAACATAAAGAAAAGACGGTTTTAAGGCAAGGGAGTGACATAATCAAAACTGCATTTTATTTTTTTAAAGATTTTATTTATTTATTTTTAGACACAGGAAGAGAGGGAGAAAGAGAGGGAAACATCAGTGTATGGTTGCCTCTTGCGCGCGCGCCCCCTACTGGGGACCTGGCCTACAACCCCAGCACATGACTGGGAATCGAACCTGCGTTCCTTTGGTTCACAGAACGGCACTCAATCCACTGAGCCACACCAGCCAGGGCCAGAATTGCATTTTAGAACTACATTTAGCAGCACCCCTGGCCTCTACCCACTAGAAGTCAATAGTGAGAGGCAGCCAACATACTTAAAATGTCCAAATAAATAAAGTTATTTGTGAAAATGAAAAGTATGTCTTTTATTTTATGAAAAAACTAAATGGGCTTTTTGGCCAACCCAATATCTAGAGAAAGCCTTCGCTTCTCTGTATTTTAATTCCCATGTCTCAACAATTGAAAATAGGCACTTAGAATGCTCCCAGGAAGCTGGTGGGCAAGTGAAATGAGTATAGTGAAAGTGTACTCAGCAGGGGAGAATTTCAAGGACTCTGGTAATCATGGCTGCTTGGTCTGTTTCCAGTCTTACACAGCAGGTTGTGGTTTACACTTTTTAAATGAGGTCAGATGCAGTTAGTGTAAAGCTTGCTGGACAAATTAAAGTGATAATGAGATATTATGGTAGTGAATAGTGCTGATTCATCAAATATGCCTGGTTATCCCGGCTTCCAGAGATGGAGCCCTCTTTTTCCTGGCCCCCTTGTGGTTGGGTAGGGCCTTATGACTCATGGGATGTAACTGACTGTCCTGAGTCACTTTAATTGCCAATGTGAGACCCTCTAGCTTTCTTTCCTCCTAGCACGATGACTCATTAGCCTGGGTTCCTCAGCAGCTATCATGAGCAGAGTTCCACTGCCAACTTTCTAGAGATGATTATGCAGTGTCAACAAGAAATATGCAGTGTTGCTTTTTTTGTTTTGTTTTAAGATTTTGGAGTTGTTGCCACAACATAACCTAGTGTATCCTAATGCAGATACTATTTGACACATATCACATTCTTTCAAGTTAAACCTATAGTTAACATCCAGTCCTAACGAAGGTGTGGGAAAAGAAATACTTCCAGAGATTTGCTAGTGGGAGTAAAAATTATTTCAACTTTTTTTGAAAAGCAGATTCTATTAAAATGAAAAAAAAAGTACTTTTTTTTCACCTCAGATTCCATTCTGGGGAATCTCTTCCACAGAAATAACAGTGCTGCTTTAAAACGATGTTAATGTTTACTGCATTATTTATAGTGGCTAAAAACAGAAAATAATCTAAATTTCTAAATAAGGTTTAGTCAAATTATGAAGTATTATGCAACTGTCAAAAAGACAAATTTTATCCTTTTTATTGACTTCAAGGTATGCCTGAATCCCCTCCCCGCAAAAAACCCACACGCATGACCTTGTACGTACAAGCCTAAAACTAGGTTGTTTTACCTAAAAGGAGCAGGGGTGGTAAGTGATGGGGAGCAAAGAACATCATGCTATTCTTCTTACGTCTTGCTATTCCTCAACTCGTTACAATTTGTATGGCTTTTGTAATTAAACAAACTCAAATAAAAGAAAAAGTCTAAACCTAAGACTGCCAACTGAGTCCTTAAAGCAGTAAGCTTGGTACTGCTGCCACTAGTTGGGGATGGAGGAAGAGGCGGAGCTTCTGTAATATTTCCAGACCAGGCCCACTTTACCCCACCAACAGCCTCTCACGTGTGCCCTGGCAAACTCACTTTGACGCATGCGTACTCGCCTAAGTTTGTCCTAGCCTCTGAGGGGCGCCCGGCGGTTTTGGATTTGACCCCGTTAGGCTACCGTCGTGGGGACCGGAACGGCACCTAAGGTTTGCTTCCGGGCGTCTCTTTTGCTTCCCCTTCCCTCCCTCACGCTTTTTCCCCTCCCCCTATCCCCCTTTCCCTTTTCGTTGTCTCCCATCGAGGCCGACCTCTGAGTCGTGAGTCTGGGGTCTGGTTGGTGAAAAGGAACTGTTGTAGTTGGAAGTAGGGAGGTGTGAGAAATTAACAGGGGTAATTGGAGGCCAGCGGCTTCTCTGAAATGTTTTGTTTGTGGGAGGAGGTCGGGCGAGGGTGGGAAGGAAGTTTTCCCCAAGAGGCGAGCGGGGCGGGGTTCAGCAGGGTTTGCCGGCGAGGGTGGGACGCACCTCCAAAATGGGTAGCACGGGGGTGGGGCGATGTGTGGGCAAAGGAAAAATGGGTGCTGTGGGAACTGGCATTGGGGTCGCAAGGCGTTCTGCCTTTCCGTTCTACTTTAACCGCTTGATTAAAAAAAAAAAACAGCTATAATTGGGTTGTAGATTTAAGGTAGCCCTATTTTATTCCCAAGGATGCTCTATTTCCCTCTACTTTGGAGAACCCTCTTTGCTGCAGGTTTTTCTGTGCTTAAGTATTACAGACTTTTTAAAAAGTAAATTTCCACATGGAAGCAAAGTAATGTGAAGGGAACGAATAATTAAACAGAAGACAGTGGGTTATAGACCAGCTCCTACTCTTCATATGGAGATATTTGTTCAAACTAGGCAATTGTGCAAAGATGTATTAGTAAATATTAAAAAACAGGTCGCAGAAATACAGGCATACCTTCTTTAATTGCGCTTCATAGGTATTACTTTTTTTTACAAACTGAAGGCAAAGATTATCAGCAAAGAGGTTATTGTTCACTTTATTGAAATACTCGCTTTACTGAGGTTGTCTGGAAGCCCAACCCGCATGCCTGTGTCTTCCCCAGGAAATTGGTTCTCTTCATTTTCTTAAAACATTTCTAGTAGCTCCCTATTGAATAATATATGGCCTCTCAAACTTTTAAATCTTATTCAGGTCTATATTCTGTAACATAAGATGAGAGCTACAAAAGCTCATCATCATATACTGGAGAATGGGGAGAGGGAACATAGAATCAAACTTAACAATGCTTGAATATCAAAGAATGAGTTTTATTAGGGGACTGAGGTTCCCTATTGTGGCCATCATGACTCCAAAGGTAATTTTCATTTTTTGTTTTATGTGGAAGACAGTAGCATGTCGTCCCTCCCTGGGTGCCTTGGTTTGGATGCAGCAACAGCTGCAGTGGAGTCTGAAGAGATTGCAGAGCTGCAACAAGCAGTGGTTGAGGAGCTGGGTATCTCCATGGAAGAACTTCGGCAGTTCATTGATGAAGAACTGGAAAAGATGGACTTTATACAGCAACGCAAGAAGCAGCTAGCGGAGTTGGAGATGTGGGTAATACAGAAGGAATCCGAGGTGGCCCATGTTGACCAGCTCTTTGATGATGCCTCCAGGTGAGGACTACATGGGAAGTAGGAGGAAATCTCTCCATTGGCAGACATTTTTAATGTATAATTCATCATGACATTATGCCAAGCACTTGTAGTGTCCAGAGTGCAGATGCGTAGAACCTTACTCTTCTTCAAAAGTTAGAGTCCAGGCCTTGGCCACGTAGCTCAGTTGGTTAGAGCATTTGTCCCGATACGCCAAGGTTGTGGGTTCAGTCCCTGGTCAGGGCACATACAAGAATCAACCAATGAATAAGTGGAACAGCAAATCAGTGTCTGTCTGTCTGTCTCCCTCCCTCTCCTCCACCCTCTCTGTCCTTCCGCCTCTCTTTCTAAAACTCAATTTAAAGAAAAGTTAGAGTCTGATATCTTCTCTCTCAACCACTGATATATCATCTGTATTAGAGCCAAATACATGATCAGCAGTAGGGGAATCCAGGTTTTGAGTCCCTTCCCCTTCCTCTTGTACTCCATCCACTTCAGAACAATTGCTTTGTTTTCTTAGTAGAATTGTCTAGAGAGTAGAGATCATAAAGTTACTGTTTTATGTAACTGTGGAGTGTTAATAAATTCCTAGAACCCTAAGTCTATTCCTAAATTCCCAGAATATTTGTTCCTGGTACCCTAGTTGTCACTTAGTAAACATTTTCAAATAACAACAAAGTAAATAATTAGGTATGGTTCACAGGACCATACTTTGGGCTTAGTTGAGATTTTTGAGAAACTAGTCTGGAAACACTATTTAAACATTTCTCTTTGGGAGAAGCATTCTAAATTCTAAACAGAGATACTTGGCATATGGCTGTTTATAAATGAAAGTCAGCTTTTACTTAAATTTATATAAATTCTTATGGTTCCTACACCTCCTGCTGGCTTTGACCTTTTCTACATGTGTTCCAATATTAGGGCAGTGACTAATTGTGAGTCTTTGGTGAAGGACTTTTACTCCAAACTGGGACTACAGTACCGGGACAGTAGCTCTGAGGATGAAGCTTCTCGACCTACAGAAATAATTGAGATTCCTGATGAAGATGATGATGTTCTCAGTATCGATTCAGGTAAGAGATGAAGCTATGGAGAGGAAAGTCTCAGAATCAAAGCTGAAACACTGGAAGATGAGCAGATAGAAGATAAAAGAAGGGAGGAGAAACCAATTTCACTAATTCCATGTTAACTATTAGACTTGTCTGTTACAGGAAAAATAGAATATTATTAGTATCGTAGATGTCCCCTTTGTACTACTTCCTGATTGAGTTACCTTCCTTTCCCCTTTCCATGTAACCGCTATTTTTAATTCCCTTGCTTTTCTCTATAGGTGGCATTAGCACCTATGTATACATCTCAAAACGTTGTTGGGTTTGTATACTTTGGAACAGTTTTATGAAGGTATAATTTACATACTATAAAATTTACCCACTGTAAGTTAGTTTGAGTTTAGTAAATTTATACTAGTAGTGCAGTCTTCACCTCAGTCCAGTTTTAGAATAGTTGATCACCCCAAAAAGTCCCTTCATGCTCTTTGCTCAATCTCCATGTGCCCCTCACCCTGGCACTGCTGATCTGCTTCCTTTCTGTCAAGTGTTACCTTTTCTAGAAATTTCATGTAAATAGAATCACAATATGTCTTCTTTTGTGTTGGGTTTCTATTACTTAAAAGTTTTTGAGGTTCATCTGCGACTTGTTGCATTTATCAGTAGTTTGTTTCTTTTTTTCTGAGTAGTACTCCATTGTATGGCTATACCTTGTTTTTATCCATTCCTCAATTTGTAAACATCTGGGTAGTTTACCATTTGGAGCCATTATGAGTGATGCTGCTATGAACACTGGTGTATAAGTCTTTATGTGGACAGATGGTTCATGTCTCTTGGATAGTCTACCTGGAAGTAGAATTTTGTTAGGTCTTATGGTGAGTGTATGTTTGAGTTTTTAAGAAGTTGTCCTGCAGTTTTATGTTCCCACTAGCAAAGTGGGGCGGTTCTGCTTTCTCTGCATCTTTGTCAGTGCTTGGTATTACGTAGTCTTTTATTTCAGCCATTTCAGTGGATGTGGTAGGTGTCACATTATGATCATGGTTTGAATTTCCCCAAGAACATTGAGCTTATTTTTCCATACTCATTTGCCATTTATATATGTTCTTTGGGGAAATAACTACTCAAACTTTTGGCCTTTTTTAAAAAGTTCAGTTGTTTGATTTTTTAATTACTTAGAAGACTTAATATAGTTTAGGTGCAATTCATTTATCAGCTGCATTTTACAAAATTTTCTCCCAGATAATGATCTGTTCATTTTCTGAATGAAGTCTTTAGGGTTCAGGGTGGTTTGTTTTCTTTATGGCTATCTGGTTGTTCTGCCACCATTTGTTGAATAGACTGTTCTTTTGGTATCCTTGTCAGAATCAACTGGCTGTATATGTTAGTATCTGTTTTGTCACATTGATCTAAATGTCTACCTTTATATCAGCACCACACTGCCTTACTTTCTATAGCTTTATGGTAAGTAGTAAAATTGCTTAGTGAAAAGCCTCCAAAATTATTTATACATTATATATATTCCAAGTAAGTTTTAGAAACAGTTTGTCAGTTTCTACCAAAAAAAAATCTGTTTTAACTGCTAGGATTTTTAATAGGAACTGTATTAAATCTAAAAATTAATTTGGGAAGTACTGCCTTTTTAACTGAGTCTTCTAATGCATAAACATGGTACAGCTCTCCTAAGTAATTCTTTATGATGCTAATGCAAATGGAATTATTTTCTTAATCTCATTTTAGGATTGTTTGTTGATAGAATATAAAAATATAGTTGGTTTTTGTATATTGATCTGGTTAGCAAAGTTTTTGTGGGGCCGTTAGTATTTTCTATATATTAGATCATATTGTCTGCAAATAAAGTTAATTTTACTTCTTCCTTTCTAATCTGGATACCTTTAATTTCTTTTTGTACTCGCTAAAACCTCCAGGATAATGTTGAATAAAGGTTGGAAGAGCAGACATCCTTTTGTTGTTCCTGATCTTAGGGGGAAAGCATTTGATCTTTAAGCATTAATTGTGATTTGAGCTATAGGTTTTTTGTAGATATTATTTATCAGGTTTAGGGAAGTTGATTCTATTACTAGTTTGCTGAGTGTTTTTATCATAGCTGGATTAGATTTTAGATTTTACCAGGTACTTTTTCTATATTTTTTGGATATTAAACCAACCTTGCATTCCTGGAATAAACCCAGTGTGTAATCCTTTATATGTTACAGTATTGGATTTGGTAGTATTTCGTTAAGAATTTTTGTACTGCTGTGGCTGGTGTGGCTCAGTAGATTGGGCGCCGGCCTGTGAATGGAAAGATCATCAGTTCAGTTCCCAGTCAGGGCACATGCCTGGGTTGAGGGCCAGGTTCCCAGTTGGGAGTATGTGAGAGGCAAACAGTCAATGTATCTCTCACACACTGATGTTTCTCTCCCTCTTCCTCCCTCCCTTCCCATCTCTCTAAAAGTAAATAAATAAAATCTTTTTAAGGAAAAGAGAAGAATTTTTGTACCTACATAGACAACAGCATCGAGGATTACCAGAGAGAAAAGGGGGATAAATGGTGTAGAAGGCGACTTGACTTCGGGTGGTGAAAATATAATATACAGATGATGCATTATAGAATTGTACCCTAAAACCTATATAATTTTATTAACCAGTGTCACCCCAATAAATTAAATTAAAAAACATTTTTTGAACCTATGTTCATGCAGGCTGTTTATAGTTGTATTGTTTGATTTTCATATCAGGGTGATATGGGCCTTATGAGTTGGGTAGTGTTCCCCTGCTCTGCTGAGTTTGTGTGGAATGATATTATTTATTCCTTCAATGTTTGATATATTCAGCAATCTCGGCCTGGAATTTCTTTGTAGAAAAAAATTTTAATAAGCTTTTTAGTTTGGGATAATTTTACATAAAACAGAATTCCTGTATATCTTTCACCAGTTTTTTTGAATATTAATATATTTTGGTACATTGGTTAAAAGTAAGAAGCAAACATTGGTTCATTGCTTTTATCTAACCTCCATACATTGATTTCTAGACTTTTTCTCTTCTAGGGTCCAATCCAGGATACCACATTGAATGTATTATGGGGAAGTTTTTAATCACTAATTTATTTTCTTTACCTGATATGGCTATTGCATACTTTCTGTTCCTTCTGAAGTTGGTTTTTATTAATTTTGTGGATTTGTAGGAATTTTCCATGTTAATCTAAATTGTCTAAACTATTGCCATAAAGTTGTTCATAATATTTTCTTATGGTCCTTTTCAGTTTCCATAAGTTCTGTATTGATACCATTTCTTTCTCCTTTTTTAAAAGTTTATTTTATTGATTATGCTGTTACAATTGTCTTATTTCTTTCTCCCTTTTATCCTTGTCTGCCCTGTACCCCTTCTCCCTCCAGCATTCCCCCACCTCCATGGGTTGTACATATAAGTTCTTAGGCTTCTCCATTTCCTATACTGTTCTTAACCCCCACCCCGTCTATTTCATGCCTACCAATTAGCTTCTTACTCCCTGTGCTTTTCCCCCCATTCTCCCCCCTCTGCCTCCCCGCTGATAACCCTCCATGTGATCTCCATTTCTGTGATTCTGTTCCTGTTCTAGTTGTTCGCTTAGTTTGTTTTGTTTTTTAGGTTCAGTTGTTGATAGTTGTGAGTTTGTTGTCATTTTACTGTTCATACTTTTGATTTTCTTTTTCTTCGATAAGTCCCTTTAACATTTCTTATGATAATGGCTTGGTGATGATGACCTCCTTTAACTTGACCTTATCGAGGAATCACTTTATCTGTCCCACTATAAATGATAGCTTTGCTCGATAGAGTAATCTTGGATGTAGGTCCTTGCCTTTCGTGACTTGGAGCCCCTTCTTGCCTCCAAGGTCTCTTTTGAGAAATCAGCTGATAGCCTTATGAGAACTCCTTTGTGGGTAACTGTCTCCTTTTCTCTTGCTGCTTTTAAGATTCTCTCCTTATCTTTAATCTAGGGTAATAGAATTATGATGTGTCTTGGTGTATTCCTCCTTGGGTCCAACTTTTTTTGAACTCTCTAAGCTTCCTGGAGGAAGCAAAGCATATATACCTAGTCCTCCGTCTTGTCCAGAAGACTCATTTCTGATATTGGTTATTTGGATCTCTTTTTCTTTGTTAGTCTAGCAAAGGTTTATCAATTTTGTTGCCCTTTTTTCAAGGAACCATTTTTGGGGTTCATTGATTTTGTTTTTCTACTGTATTGTTTTCTATGATCTCTACTCTGATCTTTATTATTTTTTTTAAGATTTTATTTATTTATTTTTAGAGAGGTAAGGGAGGGAGAAAGAGAGAGAGAAACATCAATGTGCAGTTGCTGGAGGCTGTGGCCTGCAACCCAGGCATGTGCCCTGACTGGGAATCGAACCTGCCTCACTTTGGTTTGCAGCCTCTGTTCAATCCACTGAGCTACGCCAGCCAGGGCTTGATCTTTATTATTTTCTACCTTCCATTTAACTTAGGATTGATTTGCTGTACTTTTTCTAGTTTCTTAAATTGGAAGTTTGGATTTTTTTTTAATTTTTTTATGTTTTAAAGATTTTACTTTTTAGAGAAATGGGAAGGGCAGGAGAAAGAGAAGGAGAGAAACATCAACGTGTGAGAGAGACATCAGCTCTTACACACCCCTGACGGGGGACCTGGCCTGCAATCCAGGCATGTACCCTGACTGGGAATCGAATAGGCAACCTTTTGGTTTGCTGGCTAGCGCTCAATCCACTGAGCTACACCAGCCAGGGCAAGTATTATTAATTTTTTATCTTCAACTGAGAATATGTGTATTGATTTTAGAAAAGGAACGGGACTTGTAGACTCCCTACCCCTCCCATAATGGTAGATCTGGGGATACCCCCAGCTTGCCTGCCCGCCATGGCCGACAAGGAAGCAGCCTTTGATGATGCAGTAGAGGAATGTGTGATCAATGAAGAAAAAGAGGGGATGGGAGGGAGAGAGGGTGAGAAAGCAACATCGATTTGAGAGAGAAACATCAGTTAATTGCCTCTTGTACAGCCCTGACTGGAGACCAAACCTGCAGCCTAGGAATGTGCCCTGACTGGGAATCAAACCCATGGCCTTCTGGTTTACAGGATGCTGCTCCAGTCAACTGCATCACACCAGCCAGGGCAGAAGCTTGGATTACTGATTTAAGACTTTTCTTTCTAATATAACATTTAAAGCTGTGACTTTCCTTTTAAGCATTGCTTCACCTGCATCGCATAAATTTTTATATGTTGTATTTTCCTTTTCATTCAACTCATAAGGTTTTTATTTCCTTTGTGATTTTTTGTTGATCACTGGGTTATTTAGAAGTATATTGTTTGACTCCCAAATATTTGGGACTTTGCCAGATTTCTTTCTGTTGTAAATTAACTTCATGGTTGTCAGAAAACATACTTTGCATGATCAGTTCTTTAAAATATATTTAGGCTTTTTTAATGGTCTGGGATATTGTCTGTTCTGGAGAATGAACCATGTGTGCTTGAAAAAGAATGTGTATTCTGTAGCTGGAGTACTTTATAAATACTGCAACAAAAATTAATCTTCTGTGATGCACATATGTTATGACTATATGAAATATCTGGAATAGACAAATCCACAGAGACAGAAAGGAGATTAGTGGTTGCCAGTAGTTTGGAGGAGGCTAGAAGGGGGAGTTACTGCTAATAGGTATTTTTTCACCCTGAAAAGGAAACCACATACTCAGTGGTTTTTCTTTTTGGGGTGATGAAGATGTTCTGAAATTAGTGAGGTGAGTTATACAGCTTTGTGAATATACTAAAATCCACTCAAACGTTTTTACAGGGTAAGTTGTTTGGGTTTTTTAAAGATTTTATTTATTTATTTATCTTTAGACAGTAGAAGGGAGGGAGAGGGAGAGAAACAGCAGTGTGTAGGTGCCTCTCACACCCTCCCTACTGGGGACCTGGCCCACAACCCAGGCATGTGCCCTGACTGGGAATCGAACCAGTGACTCTTTGGTTCGCAGACCAGCACTCAGTCCACTGAGCCACACCAGCCAGGGCTAAAGGGTAAATTTCACAGTATGTGAATACCTGACTTTTTAAATTTTTAATGAAATTTAAAATTTATTTTCTTGGTTGCACTAGCCACATTTCATTTGCTTAGTAGCCACATGTTAACAGATTGGATGGTGCAGATACAGAACAGTTCTATCATAGCAGGGAGTTCTGTTGTACTGCATTATTTAAGATTAAATATTTGCTTAATTTACTGATTACATATCTTTTTTCAGAACATTCAGCAAATCCACAATTATTGTTATAAAAATTCAAATATACAATGGAAACCCAAAATCCTATAAACCACCTGCCCCAGTACTTTACCCCTGGTTAGCACTGTCATTTATTTGCTGTGTTTCTCTCTGAACCCTTTTGGTACTTTTACATATATATGTGTGTGTCTGTGTTTACTTTTCAGTTGCTATTGATAATACTTCATGATAATGCTTTTAAGTAGCTTAGTTCATGGTTTCTTTAAAGATTTTATTTATTTATTTTTTAGGGAGGGACGGGAGGGAGAGAGAGAGAGAGAGAGAGAGAAACATCAGTGTGCGGTTGCTGGGGGTTATGGCCTGCAACCCAGGAATGTACCCTGGCTGGGAATCGAACCTGGGACACTTTGGTTCCCAGCCCGCGCTCAATCCACTGAGCTATGCCAGCCAGGGCTAGTTCATGGTTTCTTGAAAATTCTTCTGTTAAGTATCTTCACTCATTAGAGTTTATTTCATGCATAGGTGATGCTGGGAGCAGAACTCCAAAAGACCAGAAGGTGAGTTGGAATGGGCAGGAGAAGAGTAAAAGATAAGAGTACGAAAATGGGAGAAACTTGTGGCCTGACATAAAATTGTTCACTCTGTAATCAGCCCTACTTGTGGCAGTCCTATAACAGACGTTATATGAATGCAGAAGAGGTTACTTAGAGATTCATGCACTGAGTGCTCTATGAATGTAGAATTTGGCAGTGCTGAGCTAGTTGAGATTAATCAAGGAAAGCTTTCTGAAACTGATTTCTGAACCAAATTTGTAAGAAAGGGCAGTTTTGCCTGATAAAGTAACCGTAAGCTGCCAAACATAATTAATCTATTTTGTTTTTTGAAAGATAAATTACTTCTTATTCTAAAGTTACTTCTAACCGATGCTGCTATTTCAATTTCCTGTATCCCTTTCCTTACAGCTCCGTGAAGCTATGGCTGCCTTAAGGAAGTCAGCTCAAGATGTCCAGAAGTTCATGGATGCTGTCAATAAGAAGAGTAGTTCCCAGGACCTACATAAAGGTTAGGGTTAGGTGGTACCTCAATACAGGTGGGGGTGCATTCCGACAGAGATTTCATGGATAACTGACTTTGTTTTAGCGTCTCAGAACCCTTCTTGGCCTCTGTTGGGTTCTTTTAACACCACAGACTATATAAGTTGGTATAAGATTATGATTTTGTTTTTCCTTGTTGTCTGCTTAAGTCTTTTGCCAGCCGCTTCTCCATTGTGGGATGGTTTGTCTAAATATCTTTTAGCTCGTGCTCATGGCTCCTTCTTCCAGATGGAGACAAGAGAGAATAGAGTAGTAATTTGGATACTTAAAAGCAATCTGAGGGAAGCTTTGTGTATAGAATGGGGCTGTTAACAGGAAAATGTTTTATAAATGCTATTTTGTATTTAATGAGTGGTAATGTTGTTAATGAGGAGTTGTAAGCAGTTGGTTAAAATGAAATGTTCTTGAATTACATGTGAATTTCAATTATTCAAGTTTCTCCTGTTAGCATAATAATTGAGTCGGCTATGTTTCAGCTATGTTACGTGTTTTTGCCCTTGACCAAGAGAGCAGCAGAAGTGGCTAAGGATCAAAAATTATTCCATTTTCCCTGATTACTCTGCTGCCCTCTTTACTTTTTCATTCTCTCCCCAGTCTGTGCCATATCTGTTTACAAGAACGTTGCTTTCTTCGTAGGAACCCTGAGTCAGATGTCTGGAGAACTGAGTAAAGATGGTGACCTGATAGTCAGCATGCGCATTTTGGGCAAGAAGAGAACTAAGACATGGCACAAAGGCACCCTTATTGCCATCCAGACAGTTGGTATGTTCAAGCTAGAGGAGGAGCTAATGAAAGGCAACCTGCAGGTCTCCATTGCTGATTGTTTCTTTTCCCTGCAGCCTTGCCTTTTGTTTCACACAATAGCCAGGATTTACACAGAAACTGGTGGTTTTTTCAAAGTTTGTCTATCTTTCCTTCAGGGCCAGGAAAGAAATACAAGGTGAAATTCGACAACAAAGGAAAGAGTCTACTGTCGGGGAACCATATTGCCTATGATTACCACCCTCCTGCTGACAAGCTGTATGTGGGCAGTCGAGTGGTGGCCAAATACAAAGACGGGAATCAGGTCTGGCTCTATGCTGGCATTGTAGCCGAGACACCAAACGTCAAAAACAAGCTCAGGTACCTGGACAGAGGATTGTAAAGAGAGCAGAGGCTGGGAGCACAGCACCTGCCCTGTCCCAGTCATAGTCCAGATCTCACAATTAGCCTTTGTGCTCTTAGTCCCCAGTGGCCAAAACCCTTTCTCTCTCTTTGCCGCTAGAGTCATGTGGGTGATTCTCTCTTTCTCCTTGCCCCCTGCCTTTTTTTTTCTTAAGGAGAAAACTTGAAGGAAATCTAGGAAGAGAGTAATCAGGATGGATTAATGGTTGGGGAATAGGGAATTCATGTAGAAGGAAGAAATAAAGTGGAGGCTAAGTGGTTTTCAGAACACAAATCTGATAGTGGAATGTGAATAAATAGCTTTTGGAAAAGTAGGGCTATATTAGGTAGATTAAGGGAGAATTCTTACGTCCTGGGGTGGGAAGAAAGAATAACAGGAAGAAAATAGTAAACTGGAACATCTTCCCTGATGTAGGTCTTATTTGTTGAGGAGGAGTGGAAGCTATGGTAAGATGATGCTTTAGGTCATGATAAATATAATCCCCTGATCTTGCTACAATGGCTCTTTCCTTACAGGTTTCTCATTTTCTTTGATGATGGCTACGCTTCCTATGTCACACAATCTGAATTGTATCCTATTTGCCGGCCACGTGAGTATCCCTCCCTTCTTCCTCAGTTCTGTTCATCTTCCTCTACCTTATATTTCTTCTAAAGACAACCAGTTGAAAAGCCCTCGTGTTTTTGGTGCTTCAGTCTCAAAGAACATAAGTTTGATTAATGGCCTTTGGGAGATACAGTTTTATTTGTTCATCTCCAATGGTGGGTTTTGTAGAGAAAGAGTGAAACACTGGAAGACCATAACTGACCTTGGGTGGACAATAGTATTATAGATGTGTTTTGATTTCATGTGTAAGTGATTTAGATTTGAGAAGATCTTAGTCTCATACTTATTTCCTAGCCTCATACTTCATCTAATGTGTATAAATCTGTTGGCTGAATGGTGCTTTCTACAGAAGCTATGTTAAGTGGGGGCTTCATAGTGTCCTGCATACCTGTGACTCAGGCTTGGGGACAGACTCGTAGAGAAGCAACAGGGGTTTGGTTTGGTTTTGTTCTAAGGGTTTTTTTTTAATCTTCACCAAGAATATGCTTATTGATTTGAGAGAGAGAGAAACATCAGTGTGAGAGACAAACATCGATCAAACCCACAACATAGGTGTACAGGACAATGGTCCAACTAACTGAGCCACCCGGCCAGGGCAGAAACAACAGTTTTTAATCACAGAAGAGTCAGCTAACACTGCTGTGTTTCAACATAATGAAGCAGTAAATGCATTCAGGATCCCTTAAAGCCTGATAGAGAATGAGAAGGAAGGATAATTTTTTTTTTATCAATTTCCTGGTGCCACCTGATCTTGTTGTTGTTTACTTATAGACTTATCAAGTTAGCATTTTTGTTTTAATTTTTCTGAGGAGGAACTTACATTTTTATGAAATGAGTGACTCATCTGTATTGTATTTAGTATTTACTTCATTTGCATGGGCATTTACACATCAGGTTCAGCACTTTTCTTTTTTTAATCCTCACCTGATATACCAATTGATTTTAGAGAGAGAGAAAGGACAGGGAGAGAAACACTGATGTGAGAGAAAAACCAATTGGTTGCCTCCCATACACACCCCAACTGGGGATCGAACCCACAAACTTTTAGTGTATGGGATGATGCTCCAACCAACTCAGCCACCTGGCTGGGGCTTCTGTTCAGTACTTCAGTTTTGCTTCCCTTGAGGCTGTGATTTCAATTACTATTCTGTCCCTCCGAATTAAAAAATACCAAAACATCTCCTTGCCAACCATTTTTCCCTATCAAGACATGCCCTACATGCCCTCTCTCAACCCTGCTTCTTCCTTGGGACAGTGAAAAAGACTTGGGAGGACATCGAGGATATCTCCTGCCGAGACTTCATAGAGGAGTACATCACTGCTTACCCCAACCGCCCCATGGTGCTACTCAAGAGTGGCCAGCTCATCAAGACTGAGTGGGAAGGCACGTGGTGGAAGTCCCGAGTCGAGGAGGTGGACGGCAGCCTAGTCAGGATCCTCTTCCTGGTACTGTTCCTCCCTAGGTTTTGAGGCAGAGGTTGGGTGGTTGGGGGAGCATAAGAGGCAATAGTGAGGATGATTTTGTAGAAGTCGATAGTTTTCCTCTTTCTTATCCTGTCTGTCCCTACTGTTATCAGTTATATTTTACTTTCTCCTTCTTTTTATTCCTTTGTGAATGTTTGAAAATAAATTCCCTGACTTTAACTATGACAATGATCTGTATGGTTGTTTGTTCTGTCTCCCTCTCTCTTTCTTTCTCTCTAGGAATATTCACATTGTATATGGGTACAGAGAAAGCAGCCACTTCCATTTGTCCATGGTTAGGATTTTGGTAGTATAAGTAGGACAAAGAAGGAAGAACCAAGGAATTTGAATTGGAGGTCTTGATGGTGTTTCAAGGCCCTCTTTAACTCTTAGATCCTCTATATCCATCTTTTTCTCCCCTCTCACACTTAGAATAATATTGGGTGGGTTGGTTTGGGTGTTTTTTGTTTTTGTTTTCGTTTTTTTCCTGTAAGATGGCTCTACTGCAGCTTAAGTTGTCTTTTTCTTAATTGTATTTTATTGATTATGCTGTTACAGTTGTCTCAAATTATTTTTCTTGGCCCTCCTGCACCCAGCACCCCCACTCCCTCAGGCAATCCCCACATCATTGTTCATGTCCGTGGGTCATGTTTATAAGTTCTTGGGCTACTCCATTTCCTGTACTTTAGTTTTCATCCCCAGGGCTATTCTGTGACAACTTATTTGTACTTCTTAATCCTCTCACCTCTTCACCCCTTCCCTCATATCCCCCTCCCATCCGACAACCATTTGTCTCTGTTCTTCTTGATTGCTTAGTTTATTTTTTAGGTTGAATTGTTGACATATGTATTTGTTTGTTGTTTTTATCTTTTTCTTAAATAAGTCCCTTCAACATTTCATATAATAATGATTTGGTGATGATGAATTCCTTCAGTTTTTTCTCATCTGGGAAGCTCTTTAATTTTAAATTATATCTTTGTTGGGTAAGAGCAGTTATAGTTCCCTGCTTTTCATGACTTTGAATATTTCTTGCCACTGCTTCTAGCCTGCAAACTTTCTTTTGAGAAGTCAGTTGAGTCTTATGGGAACTCCCCTGTAGGTAACTGTTTTTCTCTTTTTTAATTAATCTTTATTGTATTTTTTTTTCCCATTACTTATCTGCTTTTCTTTTGCTGCCTTTAAGGTTCTCTCTTTGTCTTTTATCTTTGGCATTTTAATTATGATGTGTCTTAGAGTGGGCTTCTTTGCATCCATCTTGTTTGGGAATCTCTCTGCTTCCTGGACTTGCGTGTCTATTTCCTTCACCAAATTAAGGAAATTTTCTTTCATTATTTTTTCAAATAGAGGTCCAATTTCTTGCTCTTTCTCTTTTCCTCCTGGCACCCCTATAATGTGAATATTGGACTGCTTGAAGTTGTCCCAGAGGCTGCTTACATGATCCTCATTTTTTTGTATTCTTTTTTCTTCTTATTGTTTTGATTGGTTGTTTTTGCTGCTTTATGTTCCACATAATTGATTTGATTCTCAGCTTCATCCAGTCTACTATTGTTTCCCTGTAAATTGTTCTTTGTTTCTATTAGAATATCCTGCATTTCGGACTGGATCTTTTTTATGCTGTTGAGGTCCTCACTATGTTCCTTGAGCATCCTTTTAACGAGTGTTTTTAACTCTGCATCTGATAGATTGCTTATCTCCATTTTGTTAATGTTTTTTTTCTGAAGTTTTGATCTCTTCTTTCATTTGGGCCATGCATCTTGATCATTTTGACAGCCTCCCTGTGTTTGTTTCTATGTATTAGGTAGAGCCGCTATGACTCCCTGCCTTTGTATCGTGGCCTAATGTAGTTGGTGTCCTATAGGGTCCAGTGGCACAGCTTTCCCCATCACCCAAGCTAGGTACTTGAGGTGCGCCCTTCGTGTGGGCTGAGTAGACCCTCGTCTTGTAGTTGAGCCTTGATTCCTGTTGGCAGGTCAATGGGAAGGATTTACCCAGGCCAGTCAGTTCTGCTGGGCCATGACCACTGACCACCAATCTCCACACTCTGTGGAGGATCAGCTGTGCAGGGGCAGGGTGGTGGTGCACCAGTGTGGTCTATAGCTGTCCACTGGGGTTCAGGCTCTGGGGCTTTTCAAGTGATGCAGGCCAAGGTCAGCCCCCACCTGTGTTCTGTCTGGGGCCACACTGCATGAGCTGTATAGCAATCTGAGATGGCTGCTACTTCTTCTGGTCTTGGAAATTCCCAAGTGAAGCCAGGCTGTGGATCTAGGCTGGCTGCTGCTAGTGTTGGGCCTGGGGCCACTTAGCAAGAGGTACAGGGGATGGGGGCTCTGAGGCTGGCTGTTGCTTGTTTGATAGGATTTAGGAAGTTGTGAAGCATGAGCCAAGACCAGCCATTCTTGTGGAAAAGTCAGTTAACAGTTCCAGTAGGCCTGTAGGTTGGGTGAGGCGGAATCTCAGGATCTCCAGAGTGGGGCAAACAGGATTGGCCAGGTTGATGGAGTCTCAGAAAGGGCACCAGCCTGCCTGTTCCGTGGCTTTCTGGAGGGAGGGCTCAGAAAATGTACAGTGGCCTCTGCCCACATTTTGGTCTGGGGGAAAGCTGTCCTCCAGCTCCTGCCTTGATGCCAGACACTTCATTTCCTCCCTCTGTGCCACTGGTACCTTTCAAGCTGCTACCCTGGTGCTGTAGCTCAGAGGGAGTAAGTCTGAGTAAGCTCATGTATGGGTTCTTAAAGGGAAACTGCTTGGGATCCAGAAGTTTCTTCCACCATCTCAATCCCCACTGCCTTTTGCAGCCAGAAGTTATGGGACCTTATCTTCCTGGCACTGAACCCTAGGCTGGGGTGCCTTGTGTGGCCTGGGACTCCTCACTCCCAAGATATCCCTCCTAAATTTTTATCCGCCACATGTGGGTGAGGGACCAGCCCATTCTGCATCTGCGCCCCTCCTACCAGTCTGGATGGATGAGGTTTCTTTAATTCCGTAGTCATCAAAGTTCCATTCAAGTCTTATTTCTGCTGATTCTGAGTGATGGTTCTGTGTTTTATTTGTAATTTTCATGTGGTTGTGTGAGGAGGCGAGCCGTGTTTACCTATGCTGCCATCTTGACCAAAGTTGTACTTCGTTGTCTTTAACTACATTCATAACAATTTTGTTAGATTGTATTGTGACAGCTGTTACTATCAGCGTGCATTTAAAAACAAACATCAAAAATGGTGAATTTCTTTGTAGCCATTTTAATATTAAAGATGGAAGAAAATATGTAACACTTTTAGCATATTATGCTTTATTATTTCAAGTAGGGTAAAAATACAACTAAAATATAAAACATGACTGGTGTAGCACATGGAGCAGGCGCTGTGGCTGGTCCAACATGTCAAAGGATGTGTGCTAGAGATTACTCACTGGACAGTGCTTCTTGAAGTGGATAGCAATTACATCAAGATGTTAATTGAGAACATTGAACGTTATACAAAGCGGAAGGTAGCCAACGTACTCACAATATCCAGATCAATAAGGTTATTCATAAAAATGAATAATGTGTCCTTTATCTTACAGAAAAAATGAAATGGCCTTTTTGGCCAACTCAATATTTCTCCTCTGAGTTATCCCAGCTTTTTGTTTCTAAGGCCTTATAAGCCTGCTAATAATTCTTATACTTAGTAAAAACATGTGTTGTTCCTGAAACTTCTTTAGCAAGGATTATGTTTTTCTTCTTTAGATTCCTGATGTCTGTCATGAAGCCTGGCACATAAGTTTATTGAATAAGTAAGGAATTCAGGGCTCACCAGGGAGATTTCCCCAAGGAAGCACATGGTATATATTGTCCACAGATGGCAGGATAGAGTCTAGCCTTTAACCCGTTCCCCTCCTTCCTCCCTCCCAATCCCCCAGGATGACAAAAGATGTGAATGGATCTATCGAGGCTCTACACGGCTGGAGCCCATGTTCAGCATGAAGACATCCTCGGCCTCTACATTGGAGAAGAAGCAAGGGGGACAGCTCAGGACACGTCCAAATATGGGTATGTCCTGAAAGACACCCTGGGGGAGGGTGGGATGGGATAGACCAGCAAAGGAGAGTATACACAACGCTTTCCTTTGTTTACCAGGATGACACCACTGACTCATTGGAAACAGGACGTGTGTGCCCTGAGTTGTTGTCAGTAGTGGTGATGGATTTGTGGTGCTGCCTCCACATGCTGTGGCTCTGACTCGTTCTAAGCAACCACATAAAAATTGGAAACAGCTGACTTAGGTTAGGGGTGTTGGTTGTAATAGTTACCTCTGTTACTCACATGAGGATAACTGCTTTTTGTTATCTATGGTCAACTTTTTTTTTAAAGATTTTATTTATTTATTTTTAGAGAGGGAAGGGAGGGGGAGAGAGAGAGAGAGAGAAACATCAATGTGCAGTTGCTGGGGGTCATGGCCTGCAACCCAGACATGTACCCTGACTGGGAATCGAACCTGCGACACTTTGGTTCTCAGCCTGCCCTCAGTCCACTGAGCTACGCCAGCCAGGGTTATGGTCAACTTTTTTGAAGCCTAAACTCTTTTTTTGTTTGTTTGTTTTTATGTGTTCCAGGCAAACTTTCTGGTTTGTTTTTTTCTGAGTACATTAGTTGATCAAAAATGTATTTTTGAAAGTTTTCACTAAAGTATAACACAATTATTAACACTATAAATCATTTTAGGTAAAGTCTTATTGATTCAAAGCAGCTTATGCCAGTGTTACCACTCATTTGGTGTAAACACTGGGAACTGTCTTAGCTCTTATTTAGAATATTTCCATTTATGCTTTTTTTTTATATTATATAAATTGAGGGTCAGGTGTGTACATAAACATAAGTGACACAGCTCTCATCTTCTGAATGGTCAATTTCCTTTTTCCATAGGTGCTGTGAGGAGCAAAGGCCCTGTGGTACAGTATACGCAGGATCTGACCAGTACCGGAACCCAGTTTAAGCCAGTGGAGCTTCCACAGCCTACTGCCCCAAACATCCCACCTGCTGCTACACCTGTCCCACCTGCTACACCCACCCCTCCTGCCCCACCTGCTCCACCTCTGTCCCCCCAGGCAGGTGACACTGAGTGAGTACTTTTCCTTCTTTTTTTTGCCAGTTTCTTTCATATTTTTTATTTCTATATTCTTTACCATATGAGCTCTTCTCTAATCTCCTAGAAGCTTGGAAAATCAGCTTGCCCAGTCACGGAAGCAGGTAGCCAAAAAGAGCACATCTTTCCGGCCAGGATCTGTGGGCTCTGGTCATTCCTCCCCTGCGTCCCCTGCACTCAGTGAAAATGTCCCTGGTGGGAAACCTGGGATCAACCAGACATACAAGTGAGAAAATCTCAGACTCTTAGGTGGGGAGGGAAGTGAACATTGTGGACTGTGTGGTCACTTATAGGGAGGTTCCTTGGCTCTGTGGGGTTGTGGATGACAAGGAATCGGACTTGAAAGCTTTAACCATGGAAGTTTCCAGGAAACAGAATGTAAAAATAATTGAATTAGAAACTGGGTGCCTAGAAATATACAATCACCAAAAACTCATTTGTTAAAATTTCTTGATAAAAGTGTGGTATCATCATTGGTACAATAAAAAGGGAATATACTATAGCCACTTTCCTTGGATCGTGGGAGTTAGTAAGGACATTTATAGGACATGTAGTAGGAAATAAAGCATTTATGGAAGACTTTTTTGCCTGCTTCCATAATTCACAGGCAAAAAAAAAAAAATTAGGAAAAGGTACACATACTATTGAAATAGATCAGTCAGTGAAGAGTAACCAGGATGTTTCATTGTCCAGGTTTTTTGGTAAGGCAAGAGGAAACCTGACTTTCTTGTGCCATTTTTTAGCTTCAAGAGCACAGCTGTTTGGAAGGGTAGAGAAGTGGTTTAGCCAGCAGGAGAGGTAGTTACTCAACAGAGAGATCCTGTTTTGTTCTTACCTGATCTGTTGCATCTCATTTGCAGATCACCTTTAGGCTCAACGGCCTCTGCCCCAGCACCCCCGGCACCCCCGGCACCCCCAGCACCCCCAGCATCCCCAGCATCCACAGTCCTCCCAGCCCTCCCAGCCTTCCATGGCATGCTGGAGCGGGCGCCGGCAGAGCCCTCCTACCGTGCGCCCATGGAGAAGCTCTTCTACTTACCTCACGTCTGCAGCTATACTTGTCTGTCTCGAGTCAGACCTATAAGAAATGAGCAGTACCGGGGCAAGAACCCTCTGCTAGTCCCACTACTTTATGACTTCCGGCGGATGACAGCCCGGCGTCGAGTTAACCGCAAAATGGGCTTTCATGTTATCTATAAGACACCCTGTGGCCTCTGCCTTCGGACAATGCAGGAGATCGAGCGCTACCTTTTTGAGACTGGCTGTGACTTCCTCTTCCTGGAGATGTTCTGTTTGGATCCATATGTTCTTGTGGACCGCAAGTTTCAGCCCTATAAGCCTTTTTACTATATTTTGGACATTACCTATGGGAAAGAAGATGTTCCCCTATCCTGTGTCAATGAGATTGACACAACGCCCCCTCCCCAGGTGGCCTACAGCAAGGAACGAATCCCAGGCAAGGGTGTTTTCATTAACACGGGCCCTGAATTTCTGGTCGGCTGTGACTGCAAGGATGGGTGCCGGGACAAGTGAGTTGGTGGCGTATTGCTGGCCCTGCTATGGCTGCCTTTCTTTCCACCTCTTTCTTTGCCTTACATGTGCACTCCTTTCCCCATCTCCCTCTACACCTTCCTCGGCTGGAGTTCCTGCCTTGAGGTCTGCGTGAAAGTCATGAAACAGATGTGAGGGTTGACTTGGCCCAGCTGCACAACCTGGGTGCATGTGTCTTGTTTGTTTGACTCTCCCCTTTTGCTTCCCTTCACCGTGCTTTCAGTTGCCGCTTTGTTTTATTCTCTTTATTTTATTCTCACTATGTCATGATCTTTCTCTGTCTTTTTCTTTTTCATTTATATGTATGAGAGAAGAAAAAGAAATTTCACTATCTTATCCCCCCCCCATCCTTTTATTAAGGCTTCTTACTTTTAAAGAAAGGCTCATAGCTCTAGCTGTCATATCTTTCTGTCTTACATAGGTCCAGGTGTGCCTGCCATCAGCTAACTATCCAGGCTACCGCCTGCACCCCAGGTGGCCAAGTCAATCCTAACTCTGGCTACCAATACAAGAGGCTGGAAGAGTGTCTGCCCACAGGGTAAGTAGTCAGGGGGAAGTGAAGCACCTCAGACTGAGGAGCGTGTTCTTGTTTTTCTGTTTGTAGGAACCGTCAGAATTCTCAAAATTGGAACCAAAAATAGAATAAATGAAACAAACATTTATTTTATCAATTGGATCTTATTTATTGAAATCCCAGCACTTGTTTCTTCCTTGGGCTTTCCTTGAAATGAAGGCATAGAATGATTGAACAGTGTCTAATTTTTCTGTTGTAGTTGAAGGTGATCTTAATTTTATAGCTGTGTGAATGTCCTAGCGGATTATGGCTTGCTCTAACAGGTGAGTCTGAGATGTGTTCAGAAAGGAGAAGACGGTAGAGACCTGATTATATATGACTTTATAAATAAGAATAAAAATTAGTCAAATTCATGGTGCAATTAGGAAGCTGTTGGAGAATCTTACAGAGTCAAATGGTCTGATCTGCCTTTTGAAGATTACTCTGGCTTCTGTAAGGAGAATATGTCATATGTCATTTGTACCAGCAAAAGAATTTGGAATACCCATTAGGAGATGTAAGTGAGAGGTGGTGGTTGCTGGTACCAAAATGAAAGTAATAGAGGTGAGAGAGGATAGATTTGGGATACCTTTGGAGATGGAGCTAAGAACTTGATAGATTGACTGTGGATGTTGGGAGGGGAGGGGCAGGATCAAGGACAATTCCTAAATTTTATAGTTGAGCAACTAAATGGATGTTGATGCTTTTTACTGACATAGAAGACCAGAGGAGTTACAGGTCTGAATGAAATTCAGCTTCTGTTCTAGCCATGTGGAGTTTGAGATGCCTGTTAGTCCAAGTGGAAACATCAGGAAGGCAGTGAGATTTATGAGAGAAGTGTAAGGGCTGCAAAGGAGTGATTGATGTTTAAAGCCTGGATGAGTTCACCTAGAGAGAATATTGGTAACAGAGAGCAGAAGGGGGCCCAGGAGTCAGCCCTGGGCTCTCCAGCTAGAGACTGAGCAGAGGAGTTGGAGCCAGCATGTGAGACTGAGGACAGGTCAGGGAAATAGAAGGGCAGTAGGAGAGTGAGGTATAGCATGATAAATTGTCTACACATGAACATGTGAAGTAATAAGTCTAGTGCTCAAGATACATAATTAGCGGAGAGAACAGAAGAAGAGAGGAGAAAAACATCAGTGAAATAATTCAGAAATTTTCCCATAATTGAAAGGTCTGGGTTTCCAGGGCCAGTCAGATCCTAGTGTAATGACTGAAAGTAGATCCCCACTAAAATGCATAATAAAATGTGACCGCTGAGCCCACAGAACACTGAAGACAAAAAACAAAACCCTGAAAGCTTCTAGAGAAGATAGATCCCCCACCCCACACACACACACAGATGCAAAATGACTTAAACCTTACCAAAATAACATTGAAAACTAGAAGGCAATTAAGAAATTTCAGAATTGTTAAAGGAAAATTATTTCTAACCTAGAGGTCTAAACATAAGCAGACTCTTAGTGTGAAAGTAGACTAAAAACTTATTTTATACGTGAAATACATCAAACTTTTTCATTATTCCACTTCTAGAAAGTTACTGAAAATGTTTACCAAAAGGAAGGTACAAAGTCCAGAGAGAGGAAGGCATACAGATGCAGGAAACAGAGGACCCAGCTCAAAAGAGGGGAGAGAGAAATCCCACAGATGACAGTGAAGGGGAGTGAAGGAGGTATCCAGGCTGACAGCTGGGTATAGAGAAGAGCCAGCGTGAGAGTGGGCCAGTCCTGGCTGCAAAAGAGACTTCAGGAAAACGAACAACTTGATAGAAAACCTGCACTGTGTCTGAGTATCTTCAGAGGACATTAGGACTACTGAGGAGATCAGGAAATGAATTTGTGCTGAATGCGTATTGAAAACTAAGCAAAGGAAAAGACAGTTATTAGCTTTACCTGCATCACTATCATTTATATTTTCATTTTATTTTTTTTTAAGATTTTATTTATTTATGTTTTTAGAGAGAAGGGAAGGGAGGGAGAAGGAGAGGGAGAGAAACATCCATGTGTAGTTACCTCTCATGCTCCTCCAACTGGGAACCTGGCCCACAACCCAGGCATGTACCCTAGACTGGGAATCGAACCAGCAACCCTTTGGTTTGCAGGCCAGTGCTCAATCCACTGAGCCATACCACCCGGGGCTATGTTTTCATTTTAAACAAAAAAAATTGAATCTTGTAACAATGTTTAGATTTATCAGAGCTGAGTGGTAGATGAGTATTCATTGTATCTTTTTTACATGTTTGAAATGTTTCATTAAAATGTTTTCAAATGACCACAAATAATATATGACTCCTGTGCTTAAACCTCTCTAATAGCTTCCAACTGTACTTTGGATTTTATTCTAACCCTTAGTCTTGGGTCACAAGACACTGTACTTTCTTGCTCCTTCCTATCTTTCTCCCTGCACAACTGTTCCAACCACACTGATCCTCTTCATTTCCTGGATCCAGTTCACCCAGTGTTTGCCAGCTTTCCTTGAGGGACTTTGTACATGCTGTGCCCTCCTCTTGGCATCCTCCCACTGTTCTTTGCATAGTTACCTTCTTTAACCATAGGTTTCCTCAGCTTTATTCTCACCTCAGAGAAACCTTTCCTGGTCACTCTAGAACTAGGTCATTTTCACTTTATCATTCAATCATTGAGCACCTTGTTCATGTCCTTTATAGCATCTTGGTCAGCTCCCATTTATTATATTTGTTCACTTGTTTTTGTTTTTTTCCATTAGAATGTAGCTCCATGAGGGAATGAACCTTGTCTATCTTATTTACCATTGTATCACTAGCAACTAACTTACCCAGTGCCTGGCACATAGTAACAACTCCAATTTTGTTGAATGAATGAAAGATACTCAGCATAGCTACTCTGAAAGTTTCATCTGGTGGTGATTAAACCTGAGTGCAAATTTTGGCCTCATCCCTCCCAAACTGGTCCTGTTTTATCAGCTGTAACACAGGCTCTGAACATTGCCACCCCAGGGACTAAAAGTTATTTCTTGGTAAGATGCTGGTTCTGTGTTTTGTGAAAATTCATTGAGCTGTAGAAGTGTGTACTTCTCTCTCTGAATATTATACTTGAATAATTTTTTAAGTTAAAAAATACCTTATATGCCCACTTTGAGGATAGAGAAAGAGAACGTATGTAAAGCATTGACATAATGCCAGACACAAAGTATACGTTCAATAAACAACTGCTCTTACCATCTTCGTCTGGGGGGTACGACTGATGTCATCAACCAACTGACCATACTGTTACCTTTCCAAAAGTAAATGTCCCCCTTCAATTTACATGCCAGGAACATAAGTCAAATCCTAATCACGAGCAAAGGAGATAGAGCAGAAACACTGATACTTGAAAAGATGGCAGTTTTCTCAGTATAACTTCTGTTAATGTTGATATTTGCTAGATCTGATTAACTTCAATAGTTTATTTAAAAAATAGTTGTTAAATCCCTTTAACTAGATATAGAATATGAACTCCTTAAGATTGAGATTAGAGATTATGTTTTCCACCATTTTGTCCCCAGTGTCTAGCATAGATCGTTTTAATGAATTTTCACTAAATAGAATAAAAACTTCACCAAAAAAAGAATCTAATGAACTTTAGTACCAGCTCATCCTCTTTACCCCCTTTCAGTATCTTTTATATTGGCTTCAGCGTGTGTCACTTGCCTTTATCTTATGCATCTATTTCTCGACAAGTTGACGTAGCTTATCTACTTATTTTAACGGCTCTTAATCTATGTTCACATCATAGTTGCTTGACTTTTCTCCAGGTTGGGCATCCTGGTATTCACTGTAACTGACTGTAGTGCTATAAATATCTGTATAAATCACTTTTCCCCTCCTGAATTATTTCCTTTGGCTATATTCCCAAATGAATCAAAGAGCATAGATAATTCAGTAAATCTGCTTACATAGCTGTTACCTAATACATGATGGTACCTTAAGATTTCTAACAGTTCTGTGGATTCAGTGGATGCTCTAGTGATTGTGTCATGATTGATTTTATTGTACCCTCCTCCCAGAGTTTATGAGTGTAACAAACGCTGCAAGTGTGACCCAAACATGTGCACAAACCGGTTGGTGCAACATGGACTACAGGTTCGACTCCAGCTGTTCAAGACACAGAACAAGGGCTGGGGTATCCGCTGCTTGGATGACATTGCCAAAGGTTCCTTTGTCTGTATTTATGCAGGTTGGTGATGAAAGGTTTGCTTTCTGCAGTTAGGACATGGTAGGGAATTGAATCAGTGACACGTTTGAACATTAGAATCAAATGCTTGACATGTCAACTTGGGAGCAAGAGTAGGCAGGCCAGGATTTTCTTCTGTAAAAAACACGATGAGTAAGGTGCCTATCTGGGTGGATTAGGGAGAGACAGAAGTGCTTCATAAGGACAGGAATGAAAAGGGGTGAAATTGTGGATGTGATGATTTTTCAGAGAAGGGGCGTGGTGGTAGAGTTGAGTGTATCATTTTCTTCCACATCATTCTACCCTACTACTCCACCCAGAGATCTTCGGGTGTAGCTGAGAACTGTCTTTTGATAACAAAATAAAGAGAAACAATGGGAAGGCAGAAAGGGCAAGATGTAAAACTACAGTAAGTGTCTTACACTCTCCTAGACAAGACACGAAGGAGGGGGTGTCATCAAAGAGAAGTGAGATACCACACTGGAGGCATTTTGACTTTATGTGCTGGTGGGCTAGGTGTGGTGGGATGACCCTTCTTCTTTCTAAAAAACTGGCATAATAACTCTGGAAGGCCTTTAATTCTCTTCGTTCTCAGGCAAAATTCTGACAGATGACTTTGCAGACAAGGAGGGCCTGGAAATGGGTGATGAGTACTTTGCCAACCTGGACCATATCGAGAGCGTGGAGAACTTCAAGGAAGGATATGAGAGTGATGCCCCCTGTTCCTCCGACAGCAGTGGTGTAGACTTGAAGGACCAGGAAGATGGCAACAGCGGTACAGAGGACCCCGAAGAGTCTAACGACGACAGCTCAGATGATAACTTCTGTAAGGATGAAGACTTCAGCACCAGCTCAGTGTGGCGCAGCTATGCTACCCGGCGGCAGACTCGGGGCCAGAAGGAGAATGGATTATCTGAGACAGCTTCCAAGGATTCCCGCCCCCCAGACCTTGGGCCCCCACATCTTCCTGTCCCTCTGTCAATCCCTATGGGTGGCTGCAATCCACCTTCCTCTGAAGAGACACCCAAGAACAAGGTGGCCTCGTGGTTGAGCTGCAATAGTGTCAGTGAAGGTGGCTTTGCTGACTCTGATAGCCATTCATCCTTCAAGACTTGCGACGGTGGGGAAGGCCGGCCTGGGGGAGTCAAAGTGGAAGCTGAGAAGACCTCCACCTCAGGGCTGAGCTTCAAGGATGAGGGAGACATCAAGCAGGCCAAGAAGGAGGTAAACTCGGAGAGCGCTGGGTTTTGTGTAGCTCTGGTGTGATAACAGACTCAGTGCGGTCCTGCCATGAGTCTTCACGCGCTAATTATTTACTTAATGGATATTTCTCTGCAAAACCCGATGGTTTCCCCTCCAGCCAGCACACTGCTAGTGTTTATTTAAATAAATTATTTTAAAATCAACCTGCTGGGTTGATTCATTATGATGTAAAGGCTTTATAAATAATTTTTTTAATGAAGTACTATTTCAAGTTATCTACATCATTACTACCTTCTCTGAGAGAAGAATTTTAAATATTTTTTAATGATGTTGAAACTTACCGCAATACAGGTAGTGAATCCCTTGTCCTTGTAAGACTGCCCGTGTTTTTTATGAACACTTTATGCCTTCTCTTTGGGAAGGGTTGAAGACCTCTCCCGGAGAGTTTGCTGATGAGACTGTGAATGCTGCCGTCAAGGTGCAGTCATTTCTCCACACACACCTTAGTTGAGAGGATGTATCTCTCACTGGCTAATGTCTTTGAGGTCATTTGAGATAAATCTATAAGTACTGGATTTGTTACCTAGGACCATAAAAACATTTAACCCTTCACTTGCTCTCTTTTCCAGGACCCTGATGACCGAAACAAGCTGTCAGTGTAAGTGCCTGTTTCGACCTGTTTCCAAACCTGCCTTCTCTCAAGCCTACCAAAGAAGTCAAACAGCCAATAACCCAGTTCCTCTCATTGCTTCCCCTCCCATCAGAGTTACTGAGAGCTCTCGAAATTACGGTTACAATCCTTCTCCCATGAAAACTGAAGGACTTCGTCGCCCACCTAGTAAGACTAGCATGCACCAGAGCCGACGCCTCTTGGCCTCAGCTCAGTCCCACCCTGAAGTAAGTGACCTTTCTCAGGCTGTACTGTACCCCAGCCTTCTCTTTTATTCAGAATCTGATTGAAGGAACATCCTCCTCACCTCATCAAGTCCTTCACCACAATTTCTATTAAATCTTTTCTTGCTTGCGTGGCCTTGATTTCCTGCCCCATTTTTCCCATCCAGCATGTAACCTGAGTCTTGTCTATAACCTCAGCTCCTTTCTGACTGAGTAAGAACTTAAGGGTCCCTCTCCATTTACTCTCTTCCTCTTTCTTACCCTTCTGCCTTCCCAGGATGTCCTGACTCTGTCCAGCAGCACAGAAAGTGAGGGGGAAAGTGGGACCAGCCGAAAGCCCACTGCTGGCCAGACCTCAGCCACAGCAGTTGACAGTGATGATATCCAGACCATCTCCTCTGGCTCTGAAGGCGATGACTTTGAGGACAAGAAGAACATATCTGGTAGTCTGAAAGAATTTGGGGGGTAGTTGGGAGGAACCATAGGAAAGTTGAGATTGAGGTGTTTTTTATTTTTTATTTTAATTTATTGTTTTAGACAGAGGAAGGGGGGAGAGAGAAACGTCAATTTATTGTTCCACTTATTTGTGCATTCATTGATTGCTTCTTGTATGTCTCCTGACCAGAGATTGAACCTGCAACCTTGTTATAATGGGCAATGCTGTAACCAACTGAGCTACACGGCCCAGGGCCTGTCTTTTGGTTTTTGTTGTTGTTTTTAGTGGTTAGACATTTATATACTTATCTAGCACCAAACAGTTATTATATTATTGACTGTATCCACTATACTGTACTTTATATCCCTATGACTATTTGTAACTACCAATTTGTACATGTTATCCCTTGTCTTTTTCACCCACCCCGCCGAACCCTCCACCTCCTATCTGGCAACCATCAGTTTGTTCTTTTTTCTATATCTGTGTGCTTGTTCATTTATTTTGTTCTTTTAGAGTTCTCATGTAAGTGAAATCATATGGTACTTATCTTTCTGACTTACTCCACTTAGCATAATACCCTCTAGGTCCATTCATGCTGTTGCAAATGATAGGATTTCATTCTTTTTAGGACCTAGTAATATTCCATTGTGTATATATATATTACATCTTCTCTGTCTAACGATCTATTAATGGGCACTTAAGTTGCTTTCATATTTTGACTATTGTAAATAATGCTGCAATGAACATAGGGATTGCATATATCTTTTCAAATTAGTGTTTTGTTCTTTGGATAAAGAGCCAGAAGTGGAATTGCTGGGTCATAACATACTTCTATTTTTACCTCTTTGAGGCGCCTCCAAACTGTTTTCCATAGTGGCTGCACCAAGTTACAAACCTACTGACAATGCATGAAAGTTCCCTTTTCTCCACTTCTCACCACCTGTTTATTGATTGACAGCCATTCTGACAGGTGTGAGGTGATCTCATTGTGGTTCTGATTTTCATTTCTCTGATGATTAGTGACATTGAGCACCTTTCTGTATGTCTATTGGCCAATTGGGGGTAGAGAATTTTTAAAGGAAGCTAAAGAAAAAAATGAGATCCTAAGAACTGAAACCTTTCTGTAAGGGCTCCCTGGCTCCCAGCTAAACTGTTAATATTGTTTGACATGTCTCCTTGGTGTCTTCTTTCCATTTCCCTGCTCTTCCCACAGCTCCTTTATCCAGCAGATCTAATCCTTGTCAAAAAACCTGCCATTTAGGATCTTTAAAGGCCTGAGTCCCAGTTTATTGTTATTCCTGAGCTGCAGTGCATGGAATGAAATGGGGGCAGACTATCCAGTCATGAGTTGGGATGGGATGGGTCCTGACCCGTTCTCCTTCCTGCCTAGGTCCAATGAAGCGCCAAGTGGCAGTAAAATCAACCCGAGGCTTTGCTCTTAAATCCACTCATGGTATTGCCATTAAATCAACCAACATGGCGTCTGTGGAAAAGGGGGAAAGTGCACCTGTTCGTAAGAACACACGCCAGTTCTACGACGGTGAGGAGTCTTGCTACATCATCGACGCCAAGCTTGAAGGCAACCTGGGCCGCTACCTCAATGTGAGACCCCTTTCCCCCACATCTAGATGCTAGATTATCCCATGGTCTTTAAATTTCTAGTATTTTAATGCAATTTCATAAGCCTACCTTTTCTTGTTATAAATTCTTAAAGGAGTAGCTTTTTTCAAAACTGCTGTGATGGGGAGGATCAGGTGGCATCGTTTTTCACCCAGCTTGCACTCACCCCACAAAGCTGGATTCTGTTTCCGTGGTTCTTACTGATCCTGTCCTTAAACCTACAGCACAGTTGCAGCCCCAACCTGTTTGTCCAGAATGTCTTCGTGGATACTCATGATCTTCGATTCCCTTGGGTGGCCTTCTTTGCCAGCAAGTAAGAGGCGGCCAGAAAGAGGGTGGTTGGGTAGGAAGAGAAGCCCAGGATTGGGAAGGGGCAAGGACTGTGGAAAATCTAAGGGCCCCTCCTCCATCTGTGATCCAGCGCCACCTGTACACTCTGTAAGCTCGGGCACCCAGGCTGTCTGCTGTCTTCCCATCCCACCCTTTTTTTCCTTTGTAGGAGAATCCGGGCTGGGACAGAACTTACGTGGGACTACAACTACGAGGTGGGCAGTGTGGAAGGCAAGGAGCTGCTCTGCTGCTGTGGGGCTATCGAATGCAGAGGGCGTCTTCTTTAGAGGACAGCCTTCTTCCTAACCTGAATCCTTCCTGAACTGACCCATCCCCAGAAACTGGGTCTTCCTGACTGTTGAACTGTGACCCACCCACCAGGTCTCCAGTCTAGCTACTCCCCCAGCTTCTAGTAGATAGAAATGGGGGTTCTGGACCAGGAGATCCCTTTCAATGTGGTGCTAGCAGGCAGGGTCCCTCCTCCACCCCTGAGGCACTAGGGGCAGTGAGAGGTTACCACTCTACCTGGGCCTGACATCCCCTCAGCCCTCCTGTTGCTCATCCCTCCCATCCTACATTCATTCAAGTGTCCATGCTTCTAACACACTGTATTCCTGGTGTGAGGGCTGTGTATTTACTATCCCTGGTTTGTATTGTTTCTTGAAAGTCTTTTAATAAGATGTTAAGACTAAGACTGTGATTTGATTCTCTTTCCCTTGGCCCCCATACTCCCATGTCTGGGCCTTTCAATGAGCAATCTGTTTTCTCCCATCCCTCCCAGTGGGCAACTGCCATTAATCTTGTACCTTCTCTACCTTTGCTTTTTCTTATTTGCCACATGAATTTTTTTTAATTGTTATGTAACCATGAGGAAGGCATGAGAAAGACTACCTTAGTTTTATTTAGTTGATCCCCTTCTAATTCCTAATAGTCTCAGACGCTTGTTGCCGTGTTTTACTTAATCTTTAATATATTTTAATTAAAAAAAAAAACATTAACAGTACATTTTGGTCTGAAGTGGTCCCACTGCTAAAAGGCCAGATTCTAGCTGTAATTCTGGCTTTAAAACCAAAACCCCAAATGTTTAATAAATAAAAAAATTAGAACTAGTTGCCATTCTACTCCAAACCAACTAGCCTAGGGAAAGAGGCCAGAGAAAGGCAGTAAGATCTTGGACCTGTGATTACAGGGGACAGCCGGCAGAAAAGTAACACAAAGACTGTCTGAGCAGTCCCCAGTATGGCCCCACTTTTTGGCAGAGGTAGGGTAAGGGTCATGTTTACCCTCCTACACGCAGTTCATTTGCATCTTACGAGAGAAAAGACTAAAGCCAGCTCAGCTTTGGTTTCTGGTCCAAGTTAGGGAGCTTAGAAAGGTGAGCCTTGGTCCAACTTTGGCAGAATGAGGCCCACAAATGGGACAGTAAGGCACGACCCTGGCTCTGGAGGTCAGGGGGTCAAAGGCAAACAGCTAGGGCCAAATTCTGAAGGATAAGGAATGTGAGTTGTAATCCCCACCCCTAGAGCTGAGGAAGGGTCTTGAAAGCAACAAAGGACAAGGTGGGAAATAAAACTGTGCCCCCCCACCCCCGTGACAATATCACCAACCCTCCCCCAGGTAGAGACGTGGGGATAGGTTGGTCAGGATTTGGTTTAAAGGCAACTGGGTGACAAGCAGGGGGTGGGGACAGAGAGAAGAACTCTCTTCTGGCTTTCTCCTTTTTCTCCAGAGCTTAAAGTGGCCCTATGGGGGGGGGGACAGTTCCTTGGCTTTACACATTAATCCGAGGGGTGGCAGGGACAGTGGTTCAGTCATTCTTACGATGGTTGTTGAGGATGGGGTGGCCATTGGCTAGGGCCCGGCTCTTTGCTCCTCCGCCAAATGCAGCCTCTTCCCCCTCTGAGCTCTCTGTTTCTTCTCGGTCACTGCGTTCATCTTCTACCTGCTGTGGAACGGGATAAGGAGGTTTACTTGATGTCCTCAAACCTCTTTAAGTATTGTCTCTCTGTGTGGGCTTGTTCCAGCTGTTCCCACAGCCCCTCAGGAGGTTTTTAGAGGGTTGCTGGTGTAGGAGGGAATTTGGGCAGTTTCTAGAGTTGAAAGTAGTAAGACCTACAAATGGGGAGTGAGCTTTCACCTTTCCAGTTATGAACTTGTGGGCCATGCGCAAAATGAGGTAGGCCCAGAAGATATGCAGCATCTGTAGCACTCCCATCATGGAGTTAAAGAAGTAATAGCCAAAGAAGGCAGGATAGAGCTCCAGCGGGTACACCACGGTGCAGTGCAGGATCCTGGGGACGGGAAGGGAGAGGCCGTTGTAAACACAGAAAAGAAGGGGTTAAGATGGAGGATAGATAAATGGAGGGAGGCAAGACTCCTGATTTCATGAGAAAAGTACAGTCTGGTCTCCTACTCACCAGAACGGCAGGATGACCAGTCGGGTGATGATGAAGACGATGGCAAAGACGATGAAGATGTTGTTGCAGGTGTTTTTCCATCCCGCATAGTTAAACATCTTGGCTGACTGCATAGACAGCCCCCATCTGTCATCATGGGCTCCTGACTCTCCCGTACACATTCACATGTACACCCCAGTTACCACACTGGCTCTGTGCCCCCAACTCCTAGGTCCCAGGAATGTCACACACACCCCACAAACCCCAAAGGATAGAGGGACAGGAGAACTGCACCAGGGTCTCTGGGTGTAAATGCCCAGAAAGCCTGACCTCTAGCAGATAGTCGGAAGAATCATGCAGAGCCATGATGAGAGTCCCTGCTCGGATGTAATTGGCAAACCAGGAGAAGCTGATGAGAATGATAGTGGCCACGTGGTGGATGATCTGTTCCTTGAAATCCTGCAGAAAAGACGTAGGCTCCAGGGGACTTTTTCCTGTTCCCGAGCTCCTCCTACTCCTGCCCCTCACCTTTAGTTCCCCATATCCCACAGCTCCACCCAAAGCACCCACAAATCAAAGAGCAGACTTCAGCACAGTTTCGTCTGGGCTTCTAGACTTAATAGCACAGGCCCTTGACCCACCTTTCGCTTAACATCAGAGGCGATGCTGAAGAGCAGGGACCAGTAGAAAGAAAGCTCAATCATGTAGTACCAGTACTGAGAAGGGATGGTGCTCTGGGGGAGAGAATGGGAAATGAGGCAAGGCGCCCCAGAGTGACTGGACTCAAGAGTCACAGCTTTCCAAAGCAGCCCTTCTGGCCTCTGAGATCGTTCAGCACCATGACTGCAGTCCCTCCTGCCTGGTGCTCCAGAGATGGTCTCTTCGTGCATCCTAGTCCTATGCTACATTGATTCTCCTCATCACCCCTTATAAGGAAACCAGGGCCCCTTCTCATACCTGTATGGGGTATCCCTCCCAAACTTTCTTCATGTCATAGAACCAGGGTTTCTGCAAAGAGATGGTGAGAGGTTAAAAGAGGCTGGTTGTGGCTCAGCGGGTTGAGCGCCAGCCTGTAAACCAAGTCACTGGTTTGACTCCCAAGTCAGGGCACATGCCTGGGTTGTGGGCCAGGTCCCCAGTTAGGAGTGTGCAAGAGGCAACTGATTCATGTTTCTCTTGCACATCACTGATGTTTCTCTTCCTCCCTCCCTTCCCCTCTCTCTAAAAATCTTTTTTTTTAAAGAGGCACCCAGATTCTGTGGCCTCCCCGCACCTTGCCATAGAACCTACTCCCACATCCCAATAATCCCCACTCACATCCACAATGACAGCCATGCCAGCAATGAAAGCAATCAGGTAAAATGTGAATCTCCAGCTGGAAGAGAAAGTGGAAATGGCTAGAACAGGGGGGTGGGAGAAAGGTACAACCCTCCGAGTACCCCAGAGACCTTCAGGAATGTCTAGACAACCATACCGATCTGACCTGGGTGAAATCTCACCCTGCATACAGCCATTGCCCACCCTACCCAGCAAGGTACATCAGACCTTCCTCTGCTTCTCGTGCTCCAACCTCCCCTACCAGGCTTCTCGGAACTTCTTGAGGAGACTGGGCCGGTCCTGGTTGCGGCGGCGGCGGAACCATCGCTCTACCTGGCGGCCAGAGAGCCCACTCTGCCGGGACAACTGCTCTACCTCCACCTGGGTGTAGTGAAGAAGCCCATTGCACTTTGCTTCGGAACTCAGCAGTGCCCGACACTGTCTCACCCGCTCCCAGTGACAAGCTCGTAGTATGTCTGTAGCGCTGCTTTCCTGTTTCTTCACCCACCAGAGCTGATATTCCAACCCATCCCTTTTCCCTCCCACAAGAACTCGGTAACTTTTCAAGCAGATCTGCAGCTCATACCTGTTTAGGATGCTTGCCGCTGGTCAGGTAAAAATGCTCCAAGGTGGGGTTGGGAGGAGCCCGCAGCCGAGTTTTCTCCTTTACATTCAGGAGGGCAGCCAGTGGTGTAGCCACGTAACTGAGGAAGGGACATGAGTGAGAAGTGTCTGGCTCTCTTGAAGCACCTCACTCGGTGTCTTGGTAGCCCCTAAGCTGGGAGGGGAGAGGACTGCAAGCTCAGGCTTTACTCCGGCCTCAGTTTCCTGGCAGTCCCCTCTCTGGCCTCCTTGAGCTGCTCAGAGCTGACAAAGCTGCCTGTGTTTACAAGTGGCCAGGCAGAGTGGAGGGTGAGAACAAATAACCATTGACAGAAAGGGCCAGGGGGTGCTGAGCCCTCAGGAAGACAATGCTGCCTTCAGTGGGGGACACAGTAGGCAGGGACCTGGGTGGCCAAAACACCAGGGTCTAGGGCCAATTAAACAGCAAGACACACACTTGAAGTGGGCAGCCAGGGAAGGCATGCGGGTAGGCGAGTATGCTCACAGCTCAAAAAAGTGTCGAATGATGAGGAAGAGCAAGGCCAGGGGTAGTGTGATGTAGAGGTCTGAGGCTTTGGCGTAGATGCGTCCATCTCGGTCTTCTAGATCAGCCCAGGTTAAGTTCACAGGCAGCCACAGCCGCTCCCACCAGAAGTAGTCATACAAGGTCTGGAGCATCCTACGGGGGGTGGGAGGGGGATAGAGGGCGTCAAAGGGGACAGCCACCAGGGAGAGAGAGGTAAGTTTTCATGGTTTAACAAAAGGGGCAGAGGGCAGAGACTCAGTCCCAGGCTCAGGTCCTGGAATGTTGAGCTGAGCCTGGACAAACCATTTTCCTCATCTGTAATGGCCTTCCTATCATTTACCATTTACACCAACTGAAGGTGATGCTGACACCCCCGCCCCCAGGAAGTCCTGATAGCCTAGAATTAACAGTCCATTTTCCTATCATTTTGCTGTCCAAGCATGGAGGACAGGCAGGATCTGGTCTTAGAAGCCACAATCTTAAAGTCAGAGGCACCGCCCTACCCCTAACTCTCCAGTCTCTCAGGCAAACAACAACTGCAGGCTTCTTTGCTGGGGAAGTTCAAAACCAGATTCTAGGCCTGGAGCAAACCCTCCCTTCTCCTTTCCTACAACCCATGGTTCCTAGGGAAAATTAAGAGGCCAGAGTAAAGCAAAATTATGTTCCCAAATGGGCTGAGCTCTAGGACAATCAGTGGACTACTGCACACAAAATTAATACCCACGCCAAACTGCCCAATTCCTACACATAAAGCAGGAGGGTCATTTCAGAAACAATATGGCCCTGGCTGGTGTAGCTCAGTAGAAGGAGCACCAGCCTGCAAACCAAAGGATCTCCAGTTCGATTCCCAGCCAGGGCACATGCCTGGGTTGTGGGCCAGGTCCCCAGTAGGGGCTACATGAAAGACAACCACACAGTGATGTTTGTCTCCCTTTCTCCCTTCCTTCCCCTCTCTCTAAAAATAAATACATCTTTAAAAAAAAAGAAAAGAAACAAAGTGAAGACAAAGCTGCAGAGAGTCAAGGACTGGAGAATAGAGAATGGAGACAGCAAGCCAAAGTGGTGGGGTTAGAAGCTATTGCTTATTAAGGTTCACCTGAAAAAAAAACTCATCTGCAGAGGAACACCTGTCACAATACCCTCAGCTCAGGAAGAGCTGCTGCTTTCCCAACCTCCCCTCCCCTCCACTGAAAAAGAAAGGTGCAGCTCAGTGGGCTGGGCGTCATCCAGCAAACTGAAAAGTCACCAATTCAATTCTCATTCAGGGCACATGCCTGGGTTGGGGGCTAGCCTCCCAGCTGAGGGTGTGTGAGAGACAACCAATTGATGTCTCCCTCCCACATAAATGATTCTCTCCCTCTCTCCCTCCCCCCTCTCTCTAAAAGTAAACAAAATCTTTAAAAGAAAGAAAGAGAGAAAGGTAGTGGCTGGAAGAGGCATAGTGACCACTTGGGCACTCGAATGAGGAAGGAAATGGCCCGTGGCCCATGAGGGGCAGCAGCTGCTTGGAGCTGAGAGAAGCAATGAGATGGTCCTGAAGAGTCAGTGATGCTGGAACCAGCACAACACCTGGCGGTCTTGGGACTCAGCAGTGAACACCCCTTGGTGACAAGGGCAATACTTTCCAGGCTCCCGACCCCTCATCCAGGAGAGGTGGCAGTGTTCAGGCTGTCTTGAGACTAAAAGCTGACACAGAAGGCAGGTGGCTGTGTGTCGCCCCCATCCCCACCAAGGAGGAAGGAGAGAGTGGGGACACTGTCCTCCACTGTGAACTCGAGACCAGTGGGTGCCCCTGGCAGAAGAGTGATCAGACAGGTCACAGCTGAGCTGAGCTGGGCTGGTCCTCTCGCCCCTCCTCTCACAGCTCCACCCCCACCCACGACAGAAGCACTTGCGAAATCCCTCTCAGCCTGTCACGGGTCAGTATTCCAGCTCAAGGACTTTACCCCCTTGTCCCCACTCTGGGATGAAATCAGAGGTCAGCACTGACAACGGAGCTTCAGCTCCACCTTCCCCCAATACCACACCGTGCGCATGCACACACATGTACAGACACACACACACACACACACACACACACATTCCAGGCCTCAGCTCGAGAGGGCACTGCCCCTTCCAACTCACCTTAGTCAGAATAAATATTTAATTAGTTAAAGAGATGGGAAGTCTTTTGAACTGAATAAAATTAAACATAATCATCCACAGTAGAACCGGTCCCACACAACCATGTGCACGCGCGCGTGCACACACACACACACTTTTTCCCCAGGAACAGCGGTAGAAAACAGCAGAGAAGGGACAAGACAGAACGCCGACATGGAGGCACCTCTGGCTCTTCCTTCCCACTTCTGTGCTTGGCCGGACTGGAGGTGGGGAGAATACCGGGCCCAGTCACCTGACTCATGTGTATCTTGGAGCCCAACTTTGTTCTCTGCTGAGATCTAAAGCCAAGGGTACAGACAGGCCTAGATGTTGGGCCCCATCCCCACACTGGTCAGTGGAGACTGGCAGGGAAGTTTCTCTTAACAGGGACATTTTTGAGGACTAAATGTTCAGAGGGGTGGGGGAAGGGTGCGTGGAGCCCCTCGCCCTGACTCCTGTGGCTGGGGAAGGTCTGCTGCTGGTCTGATTCCTACAAAGAAAGTGAGGAGCTGGGGAGGCAGGCAAAGCAAGTGTCAGGAAGTGGTCAAGGACAAGTGCCTGGACGGTGCAACTGTTTTAACCCCAGGAAAAGATATACCTGTCTCCTGCCAGCTCCCTGCAGAAAGACAGGTGTGAGCTGTGAACAAGAAAGCAGGTGTGTCAGGCGTCCAGAAACGCAGACTGATGGGGGCTCGCCCGCACCTGGGCTTCAGGCTCTCTGTGACCACAGCCTTCCCTCGCTGCCCAGTCCTTCCACTAGCAGAGGGGTACTACCCCCTACTCCCTGCCCGGACCTGGCCCAGCAGGGACAGACACCAGATTCAGCAAGGTCAGGGCTTCTAACTCAACATGGGGAGGGCGAGGAGACAACAGGGGCTCCCAGTGGGCCTCGAGGTGGCGGCCTCAGAGGCTTCTTGGCACCAGCACCCCAAGCCAAGCAAAGGATCCCATAAACAAAAGGCCAGGGCAAGAAAGGGCGATGGGTCCTGGGGATAGGGAGACGACCTGCTTTTCCAGGCCCCACTGGCCTACACGGCAATTCCTTGATTTTCTGGCAGAGAAAACTCACACCTACAGATGTTTTTCCACTCACAGAATTCACTCCCCTTACACACAGGAAGAGACGATAGGTTGTGTGTGCATGTGTGTGTGTGTGTGTGTGTCTCTCTCTCACACACACACCTGCCTTAGAGACACAGACACCACTTTCTGAGCCACAGGCCAGCTGGACAGGGGCCAGCAGAGCAGGGATTTCATGGGCATTGGGTTACCAGGAACTTGAGCTCGGCTCAGCCCGGTCCCCACCCTTTGCCCCAACTCCGACTGACCCCTTCCACACCTGCACAGATGGATGCAAAGGGACAGGGGGTCCCAATGGGGACTTGGAAAGCCAGAGGGCCGGGAGGGCAGAAGTGTGAGTCTGTGAGAAAGGGACCTCAGAGACCCAGCATAGGGACAGTCCCACTGGCTCTCAGAGCATGGAAGAGTGACTGAGGAAAATATAATAGGAGCAGCCAGTGAGGAAGGAGTGACAGAGGGTCCCACACCAAAGCTTGAGGAACTACAAAAAAAAAAAAAAAAAAAAGTGGAAGAGGACCTGAATAATTTTCCTTGTTGAAAATTTTCGGGCACGAACTACAAGGCTGCGAGCAATGGATGAAGCCAGGAAGAGGTGTCACAGCTCCAGGCTGCAGTACAGGCCCCCAAATCTACCTTATCTGGGCTATCCCACCAGGAGCCCCGGCACACACAATACTGCTCGAGACTACAGCCCCCGAGGGTGGGGAGAGGCCAACAGGTTGAAGAGGCAGATGAGACGCAGTGCTGAAGGAGGGCACAGTAAAGGATCGGCCAGCCTGTGGCCAGTGACATGGGACAAGGAGGCCCTCCCTCCCAGGGGGGAAGCTGGCCAGAGGCCCCAGTGAAGGGAGTGCATTGTGAAGCACTAAGGGAGACAAGAAACGCTCTTGAAAACACAGAGCGGTGCAGGTCACTGCGTGACTAGGGCCAGGCCCTGAGGGACGAGGCTGCAGAGCAGTCCTTATCTCTAGGAGCCCCATCACAACTGCCGTCAGCCACCTAAGCTCAGGTCCGGTTGGAGGTCCGGAGATCCGCAAACACATGTGGGGTGATTGCCTGCGGGAGGCCTTCCCGGCCTGACTCCGGGAGGAGGGCTCACTCCCTGCCTCGGCATCCTCAGAACCCCCTGACTGGGGCCTGGCACCTCAGGTGTCTGCAATCTGGTCGGGGTGAGAGAGAAACCCCCGAGCTCGGGCCAAAGATTCGCGCAGCACACCTGTCATTAACCTACTTGCCAGGGAACCTCAGGGCCAATATAATTAGCAAGATGCGGCAGAGAAAACCAGTTTCCCCAGCAGGTCTCCCTCCACCCCGGCCACACACACCCCATAACGGTTTAGGAGCCTTACCCTTGGGGGGCCGGACAGTCTCAGAGCCACTCCTTCCTGTTTCCCGTTAAGCACATGGACGCTCTGACCGCCCTCCCGGAGTGGCCGCAGCGCTCCGGGGAGACGAAAAAGGAGCAAGCCCCTCCTCCCCTCCCACTCCCCCGGCGGGGGTCGCTCGGGCCCGGGGCGACGCCGCGGGCCCCCGGCCGGCCCGGGGCTCTCGCGCAAACGGTCTCCAGACCTTGCCGGTCCGCACAAAGGGGCGCCCGGGGCTCGGGCCCGCCGCGAGCAGCCCCGCGGCCCCATCTCCCGGCCCCTACCTGTTGCCCGGGAGGGCCTCCCCGCGCTCGGGGCGGCGCGTCCGGGGACGCCGGGAACGTCGAGGCGCCCCGGCCCGCCTTCCCGCAGGCCCGCCGCCATGAGCGCGCCCCGCGGAGGCCCGAGCCCTCGGCCGCCCTGCCCGGCCGCCCCGGTCGCCTTCTCCGCGCGGCCCCCGCTCCCGCCCCGGCCGGGCCTCTCCGCGGAGCTGCGTCGGGCGGCCCCCACGTCGCCCAACTTCTCGGCGCCCGCCCCACCCCACCCCTGCGCGCGGGGCGCCGGGCCCCCGGGCCGGGGTCCCCACTCACTCGGCGGCGGCGGCGGCGCGGAGCTGGGCGGGCCGGGAGCCGCTGCTCCGTGTCTCCTCTCGTCCGAGCCCCGGGCCCCTCCGGACTGGCTCGGCCCGTCCTCTCCTCCCCCTTCCGCCCGCCCGCCCGCCGCTCCCTCCCTCCTTCCTCCTCCTCCCGCCGCCCGCCGAACCCAGCTGAGCCGAGGCCGAGCCCAACCTGGGAGAGAAAGGCCGCGAGCCGCCCGGGAGCCGGGAGACTGGGCGTGGGCCTGCGGCCCGGCCGCGGGAGGGGAGAGGAGGGCGGGCGCGGGCCGGGCCGGGGCCGGAGCCCCCGGGGAGCGGTCCCCGGGGAGGGGAGGCAGTGCGGGCTCCTCCAGCCGGTGTGTCTCCCTTGGGGGTGCGCCGTAGCCCTCGGGGACCCCGCACCAGACCCGCGAGGTGCCCGGGAATCAGGGGCGCGGAGAGGCAGTGACGCTGCCCCCCCACAGCCCGCCCCCAAATTCGGCCAGAGCCCTCAGCCCGGCCGCGGCCCCCGCACCCTCTGCCGCGCTTCCCACCGCCAGCCGCTCTGCGCAGCGGCGGGACCAGGGCGTCTGGGCTCCCGGCGGGCGCAGCCCGGGGGCTCCCTGCCCGAGTGCCGTGCGCCCTGTGCGCCCTGGCCGAGCGCCCCTCCAGGCCCACCCAGGCAGCCGGCCCGGGCGACTCCACCGCCCTTCCCACGCGAGCCCGCGAGCCCCAGGGCGTCCCCACGCCATCGGCGCCGTAAAACCCACGACGCTAACCCCCGGGAGCTGTGCAGCCTCCCCGGGCAGCACACGTACTCTCCTGGTAGTCTCTGAAAGAGCCAGCCCCCTACTTCTGTTTTGCAAAATGCACTCCAGTTTTCGATCTACATCACATATCCGTGTTCAAAATCACATTCAAATACGTTTTTCGCTTAACCGGGTAAAATCGATATTTCAGGAAGATGCAACATGTTTATCCTAGAAAACTGTCCTTGACTCCGAACGTGGACAGCACGACAAGGGCGTTCGAGGGTTTGTTTAGAGAGCTGCAACCGACTCCGGGTACAGGTCACAATTTTTTACCTTGATGAAACGTCGGCGTTTTGATACTGTCACAGCTAAAACCTCTGACAGCGGCTTGTTGCCTGGTTTATCTAATCAAGTTCAGGTGCTCTGACAGTTCCTTTAGGAAGCAGTGTCACAGCGCCCCTCCTCCACACACACACACTCACGCATCCAGTTTTAGAGCTGGGACCTCACCGTACGCTCTTTCTGGAGAGGCAGAGAGGCAGAGGCCGCCTGATTTCCAACCTGCTTGTTCATTCGCTCTTTGCAGTGGGACCCCAGCCCGGGCCCACCTCCTGAGAAACGAGACGTGTTGGCCCACCCCCTGGCCCATCTCCCCGTAAAGCAGCCCAGGGGACTCCGGCCTGTTTTAGCTCCAGACCTGCCAGCTCCCAGCGGCGACTCCTCCAGCCCAGTTTTCCTTTGCTCCCGTCTGAACACCTCCCTTATTAGCAAATCTTATATCTTTGGACCCTTTGGTAACCCCTCCTCCCTCAGCCTGCCAATTCCCAAGTTCCCTCGGCCCTTCCTGAGTGCCCTCCTCAGAGTCCTCCTCGCCCACACGTCCCGTCCCGTCCACACGCCCTTTCCCAGCAGGCTTCCAGCATCTCCTCCCAGGGCCACAGCTAACCTTGGGTCCCTCTCTCATCCCTCCCCACACTTCGGTCCTACTTGGCTCCCTTCTTTTAGCTTCTGAACCCTTTCCTCAGGCAGTTTTTCTAGATGCCAGACTTTCCCAAGGTCCCCACCAGACTTTTAAAAGGATTCCCCTGACCTGCAGGACTGAAGACCAGTCAACTTTTTTTAAGATAGCCATGGGGAGGGGAAGTTTGGGGGCGAATGTTAGATTGCCAAGGCCTGAGAAATAAAGATAAGAGGGTGTGTCGCCCTTCCCCCAGGAGACAAAAGAGAAAGTGGACGGAGAAAACCCAGCCGCAGGCAGCATAAGAATGATGCTGCCAGTTCTGTCAGCAGAACTGGGACACGTGCTAACACACAGGCCCTGGCTGGACGAGGAGATTTTGACCACCACCCTTCTGACCCATCCCCCACTGTCCCTGGCTGGCATAGCCACACCCACAATGCCCCAAGCTGCCTGCCTTGACTGACTCACTTCCTCCACAGGGCTGCTGAGGTGTCCCAGAGGCAGAGGACACCACCCCACCACCCAGCCTTCAGGCTGGGATTAGGTATCTGGGCCAGGCTTCTGGAACTGGAGAAGACCTGACCTCAGGTGTGGAGAGTGGGTCTTCCCAGATAAGATAAGGCTGCAGGTGCAACACAGAAGCCTGTGTGGATCAAGGAGCAGAGCTTGGCTAGTACAGCAGCAGGGGGATTCCAGTGCCAGGAATTCTGGGGAGAAAAAATTGCCAGGAGAAATTTCTCTGTATTCTGGAATCAATGCAAGGTACAGTCATGTGCTGCATAATGACAGTTCAGTCCAAAGGGACCACATATAGGTACCAGGCAGCCCATTTGGATTACAGTGGAGCTGAAGAATTCCCGTCACCTAGAGACTTCCTAGCCGTCTTAACATCGTTGTGCTGCAGATGTTGTTGCACGAACTGATGAGGCTGTGGTTAAGATGGCGAACAACTTTGATCTGGGTATGAATGAGGACGACACTGGGAACTGAGAGGGGCTTCCCGAGGAACTGACTTGAGAAGTTGTTGGCGCTGGAACAGGAACACACCACTGAAGAAAAGGCAAGAGGAAAGGAAACTGCAGGAGAAGAAAAAGAACCCCTAAAATATTCACTGAAGGGTTTAGCAGGAGCTTTTGAAGACTTCAGCAAGCTTATTAGAAAGTTTGAAAACTTTGTTCTTCTTTTCAATGAAGGTAATAAGAGCTAACTTTTTTTATTGTTCAGTTGCAGTTGTCTCCATTTTCCCCCCATTACTCTCCCCTGCCCTGCCCACCCTCTCCCACATTCAATTCTCCCCTCTCAAATATCTTTTTAATTTAAAAAGTTTATTAAAGGTGTTGCCTTGTGAGTTGAAAAGAAAAAAAGTTTGAAAACATGGCCCCCAACACCAAAAGGCTTTCATTAACAGAGATAAACGTTCATAGTACATTACCTGTGTTAAGGAACAAAATTCAGCTGAGTAAATTTGAAGATCTAATTGGCTTTATTAAGGAATTCATAAACCTCATGAATCGGGAAGCATGGAGTGGGTTGCCTCCCCCACACCCCCAACCCAGGACCTTTTCACTGGGGCAGATGCCCCAACCCACTGAGCCACACCAGCCACATCAGCAGGGGTTTTATAAGGCAAATTACTTCACTAAAGTTGATTGGGAAATTCCAGACTGATTGATTTTAAAATTCCACTCCTGGGAGAAGCTGAAACTGCAATTAGGTTAATTATTAAGTTTTGGTTTGGTAATCTAGCTTATCAAAAATGACTCCATTTTGGCCTTTTTTTTCTTTTCAAAAATCTTACAAACAAATATATGATGAAATAAAAGGAAAAAAACAAGCAAACCACCACGGACATATTTTTGAAGAGTGCCAACTCCTCAAGAAGACCCTCAGGTAGGTATTCCAAAAGAAAGCATTGTTATCATTGGAGATGACATCTCTGTACCTGTTCTTGCCCCTCAGACCTGCCAGGGGGACAAGATGTGGGGGGAGGGGGGCACAGGGCTGTCAATGGTCCCGACCTGTGTAGGCCTAGGTTAATGTATGTGTTTGTGTCTTGGGTTTTAACAAAAAAGGTTTTTTAAAAATTAAAATAAAAAATTTTAGGTCCTGGTTGGTGTGCCTCAGTGAGTTGAGTGCCAGTCTTCGAGCTGAAAGGTCGCTGGTTCAATTCGCAGCCAGGGCACATGCCTGGGTGGCAGGCCAGGTCCCCGGTCAGGGGCATGCGAGAGGCAACCCATCTGTTTCCCTCACACTTCTCTCACACATGGGCATTTCTCTCCCTCTCTCTTTCCCTTTCACTCTCTCTAAAAATAAATAAATTAAAACAAGTTTTTAAATTAAAAAAGCTTATAGAATAAGAATATAAGGAAAAATATTTTTGTACAGCTAGCTATACAGTATGTGTTTTAAGTTAAGTGTTATTACGAGTCAAAAGTTAAAAACAATAAAAGCTTATAAGGTAAAAAAATAGTAAGTTAGGTTAATTTATTACTGAAGAAAAAACTTTCAAATAAATTGTAGCCTGAGTGCACAGTGTTTATAAAGTCCACGGTAGTGTATGTGCAGTAATGTCCTAGACCTTCCCATTCACTCACCACTCACTCACTCACCCAGAGCAACGTCCAGTCCTGCAAGCTCCGTTCACAGTAAGTACCCTATACAGGAGTGCAATTTTTTAATTTTTATACCAGATTTTTACTGTACCTTTTCTGTGTCTGGATACACAAATACTATTGTGTGTACCAAGTGCCTACAATATTCAGTAGAGTAACATGGTGTACAGGCTTGCAGCCTAGGCTATTCCATGCAGCCTGCGTGTGTCACGGGCTGTGCCATCTAGATGTGTGTAAGTGCCTCTGTGATGTTCACACGACGATGAAATCACCTGACCGTGCATTTCTCAGAATTTATCCTCTTCGTTAAGTTTTACATAAAAGCAAGATGGAGTTGAGAGTTGAAAAGGTGTCACGAGTCAACAGTGGAGGCTCCCTGTGTTCCTGTTTGTCCCCCCGTGTTCCACTCAGAGGGACCCCAAATCAGCCATGCCTTGCTCTGAGTGGGAAAGAAAACACTGAGAAGAAATTAGGGGACCTTGATTCTGGTTCCAACATGGTCTTGGGAAGTCACTCCGCCACCTTGAGTCAGTAACCAGAGGGTGGTAGACCAGGACATCTCTAAGATCTCCAACTCTGAAATTCTAAAAATTAGAGGCTGGGAGTAGAAAGTGATTAGTGCACTTGAAAACAACCTCAGCCTGGCCCTGGAGTTGAACAAAGCAAAACCAAGGGACAGAAGATGTGATACCAAGTTTCCGTGGAGCAATTGTAACATTACTCCTGGGCAAGTAGGACTGTGCTTCTGCCACCTGACTGGGGTTCTGCCTGCCCACTCCAAATGCGGAGTTCGGCCTTGCAGATCAGCCAGGAGTCTCGTGCGGAGTTTGGGCTGGGGAAACAAGAGCTCCCTTTCTCCCTTCATTCCCCCCTAAGCCTACTTGGGATGTGTTCCCAGAAGAGACTCTGAAGGGTACAGAACGCAGAAGGCACAGGGACTGGCTGTGGAGCCACTATACTGCGGTAACCCAGCCTAGGAAGTCTCCGGCCTGTGTCCTGAGGTCTGTCTCACTGGGCACCCTTGAGGAGATGCCTACCTCAGGCTCTTACCCTGACCTAGACTACCCACCAAGTCCACTTAGGAACCTGAGGTCTTCAGCAGACTGCATTTCTCAACAAGGGAAGGAAGTGGCTATGACAGCTGTGTGGAGCCAGAGCCTCCAGGATTTCAAGTAGCCACTAGGGGGCTCTCGGTTCTCCGTGGTTACCGATACCTTCTTGTGGCCAGATCTGGGAATGGTAAGAAAGAAGTTGCAGAGGAGAGCAGAGATTGGACCTCCTAGGGAGCCAAGTTAATAATAAGTTATCATTGTAAAATAACATTATAGCAATATTTACTATTGCATATTAGTTAAAATTTTGACATGTGTACTTACCACTCTGTGCCCAGTACTCTGCGAAAGTGCTTTACATGTATTGTTATTTAATTCACACATTCACCTATAATATGATCACTCTCTCTCCGTTTTGACTATGAGAAAAGTAAACTTAGAAAGGTTAAGGTAGTCGCCATAGTCACAGAGAAGAGCAGAATTCTGAGTCTAAGGAGTCTGGCTTCAGGACCTCTGCTTTAACCATTCTGAAATAAGTCCCATTTTTCAGGTTGCCAGGCAAAATACAGTATCTTCATTTAAATTATAATTTCAGATAAACAACAAATAATTTGTTAGGATAAGTATATCCCATGAAATATTTGGGTTATACTTAATACCAACAAATTGTTTGTCTGGAATTCTAATTTAACTAGGTGTCTTATATTTTTATTTACTAAATCTGGCAACCCTACTTTACAAGGCAGTTTTCTCTGTCAGATGTCATCACATCTACAACCTCATTTCATCCTCCCAAGCAGCCTGTCCTCGGGGTGCCCCAAAAAGCCCCCGCCAGCGTTTCCCAATATTCCCCCCTACCCTTTTGGGGGGCGGTAAATAAACAGACACAGACCTGAAATGACTAGCTGTGGTTACAGAACATACCAAGTGGCAGTGCTAGGGCCTGAACCCACGTCCTCCAGCAAAAACCAGTGCGTGATTTCCACTTCAACGGGAGAGAAAAGTGAGGAGCAATAACTGCCCCATGGAAATCTCCCTTCCGGGCAGCTCCTGAGCCCTGCTCTCCTCTGTAGGAGAGCCGCAGGTACCTCCTCACATGACAAAACAGGGAGGGCCTTCCTGGGCTGGGCCAGTGGCAGAGGAATGGAGACAGCTCTCTAGCTTCTGGGCCCAGCCCCCACTTGACCCCACTAGGGAGGCAGGAAGGAGCCTGCTCCCAGGCCCTAGGGAGCTGGCTCTGAGGTTTGAGTAACTGCCTGCTCAGGGGCCCCTAAGGCTCCTCAAAACTGTTCACCTGCCGCTGTGTGCTCTGGCAGCACCCGGCCAAGCTGCGGCAGTTGCATCACCAGCTGCTAAAACAGTCCTGGCAGCCAAAAGGCAATAGAAGGAATCTAAGAAACAGGGACCTGGGGAGCCTCCCCCATCTCCCTGTTGCCTTTCGTGAGCACAGTGCTTCTATCCAGAAGGAACACCCTTTGCATTCTTCTCTCTTGACTCTGCTGATCTGCTCTCACCTCCAAATGCCTGTGCCCTTCCTTCTCCACAGAGAGAAACAGTCCCCTGGACCTCCCCACCCTAGCTGGCTGACTCTAATAAGGCAATAGTCAAGGGAGTTTCTGGGCTGGGACCCCCTCTGGGGTGCAGGCTGGGGTGCCCCGCTGGTATGTGCCCCAACAGGTTTTTCTCTATCAACCTGAAATCAGCCTGGAGCCTGTCTGACCTGCCCCCCCAGGGAGCCGGAGTCAGAGGCAGGGCCAGGTCAGAAGCTGGCCGTAGAGACCGGACTTCTACAGTCCCACCTGGCCCCCCTGGGAAAGCAATGCACAAAGCCTCCTGTGTCCGGGACTGAGCTGCTGAGAAGCCGAGCAGAGTTCTCACGCGTGGGCTGAGGCCCAGTTCCTGGGAGGAGAGATGCTAGGTAGGGAGGTGTTTGCTTGTGGGACCCAGTACAGCCTGGTCCTCTCCCACGTTTGGGAGGGGCCAGAGCTCCAGAAAACAGCTGGGCTGGTCTGCTAGAGAGGTCATCTGACTGGCTGTTCCACCTGGGCTGCACATGCCCCCCCACCCCACCTCTACCAGGCCACACAGGAGCTAGTACCCACACAGGCACGCCACCAGGCTGTGACGACACCCACCTCACCCCCAGCACCTCGGGGTAAGCACTGGACTTGGGCCCCCAGGATCGGGAGGGGTGGGAGCTTGTGGATCACTTGGGAGAGGGAAAAAGGAGTTTTCCTTTCCAACATGAGTACCTGCTCCCTCATCCAGGCACCCATGTCCCCACAAGAACACAAACTCACATCAGCTCAGAAATTGCACCTGCTGACTTAGAAACCCAGCTAGAGACTCCAAGGGTGAGAGGCAGGCAGGAGGTAGGCAGCTTGGTGGGCTGGGGCTGAAGCAGGGACGGTGCTGTTAGGAGCTGGCTCCCACCCCACCTACTGCTCCTGCCAGCTTGCCTCGCCTTTCCTCAAGGGCCCAGCCAGGCCGGGGAAGCAAGAGCACTTGGACCTCAGAAAGGGGTCATCCACTTCAGGCCAAGGGTTGGGAGCGAGGGGCCGGCCCTGCAGTCAGGGAGGGTTTGTTTGGTGCCAGCTTGGGCAGCATCCCTGATCAGCCCTTGTTTCCTGAAGGAGGGCGAGAGGTGGGGAAGGTGGGGGCTCCCCTCTCACCCCTCCACTCGAGCTCCCGAACCTGCCGAGCAGGTTAAGGTCCTCTTTTTCTACAACAAGGGAAATGAACAGGCAATGGAAGCCCAGGTTTCGGGGCCTAGAGGTCATAAAGAGGCCCGGAAGGGCTGGAAATTTCCCGCAGTTGGCTGCTGTTTCCCTCCCCAGGGCAGCCGGCTGCACCATGTCTGTGACCAGTGGGAAAACGGGGCTCTCCCTGACCCAGGAGATCCTCAGCCACCTGGGCCTTGCCAGAAAGGTAGGGGCTGCTGGGACTGTGGGAGCCACTTGAACTTTATCAGCTCAGGGTGTGAGGGGGCTGGGAGCAGGGAAGCAGAGCGGGCCCTGGGGCCACACCAGTGCCCCGCTGGGGAGGCTGTGGGCAGACCTGTGGTGCCTCCTTGCTTTCACAGACTGCAGCGTGGGGGACCCTGGGCACCCTCAGGACCTTCTTGAGCTTCAGTGTGGACAAGGACGTGCAGAGGCTGCTGAGGGCCATCGCAGGCCAGGGTGAGCCCCTTTCCCTCTGCACTTGGGGTGGGGGTCTGGCTTTTTGAAGCCAGTCTGTATACCAAGAAAGATCTGGCAGGGAGGGACTGAGATCTCAGTAAGTGTTTTCGGAATGCCTTAGTTCCTGTATGGCAGGTGCAATGGGAGGTGTGTCACAGCCAGTCTCACAATGCCCTGGGAGCTGAGTCTTCCGTCCACTGATTGCACCAGGAGGAAATTGGGGCTCAGGGAGGCGAGGAGAGGCTTGCCCCAGGCCACACAGCCCACCAGGCCAGAGCTTGAATCCCAACCCAAGTCTGCTGATCCCCAAAAGCTATTTTTCCCGCCACACAGGCCACCTTTGCCTATATTTGGGTAGGGTTTGCATTCTACTTTGGCATCTTATTTGCATCCTCTTTTAAGACCAAATGGAAGTGGGGTGATAGGACCCCTGCTCCTATGCTTTCAGCTCTTCCCGGAATCTTGTTCTCTGCTCCTCTGGAGGCTTCAAGTCTGAGGGGCAAGGGCACCCCAACCCTGTAAAGACCCTGGCTGGGGTGTGCCCAGCATACAGCGCAGCCCTCGTCTTGGTTCAGGCGTGGACCGCACTGCCATTGCGGACGTGCTGGCCAACCGCAGCAGAGAGCAGAGGCAGCTCATCTCGCGAGCTTTTCAGGAGCGCACCCAGCAGGTGAGCCCCCTGGGATTCCCTGGAGCAGTGAGCCGGGGTGGAAGTCCCTGGAAGGCTTGGGCTGCAGCAATAGTGGGCGCCCCCTGACTCCTGGTTAAATGGGGGCGGAGCTTCAGGCCTGAGACAATATTCCCAGACCTCCGCAGGCCTGGGGCCTGCCCCTCGAGCTGCTCCTCCACCGTGGGCTCCACTTGTAGGACTTGCTGCAGTCTCTGCAGGCGGCACTCTCCGGCAACTTCGAGAGGATCGTGGTGGCTCTGCTGCGGCCAGCAGCCCATTTTGATGCCCAGGAATTGAGGACAGCCTTGAAGGTAAAAGGACAACAGGCTCGATGGGGTGTCTGGGAAATGAAGTCACCACCAGGCGAAGGAGAAGGCTGAGTGGCTGGGCTTTGCCCACTGCAGAGGAGGGGACTTGGCAGAGGTCCGATTCCAACGTCTCATGGTGACCCTTAGAAGGACACGTGGTCGGCATCTGCTTTCTGCCATCCTAACGACATGGCCCAGTCTCAGCATGGTCTCCCAATTTCTTGTAGGACTCAGGTTCTGCTGAGGATGTGGTTCTGGAAATCCTTGCTACCCGCACCCCACCCCAGCTGCAGGAGTGCCTGGCAGTCTACAAACACGGTAGGAGCCGGACGGAGCGGGTGGCAGGAGCTGGAACAGGATCTGAGGGTCTGTCCCCTCCTCTCTGGCGCTTGGTCCGGCTGAGCCAGCCCTCTGAGAGCCTGTCTGCCCAAGTTCTGTTACCTGGGGCTCCCTCCGGCCTTCTGCCCCCACCCAGTGCTGGTCTCTCCAGGGAGACAGACAGATGTGATCATGAAAACAAGAAGCAATGATTAACCATCTTGGGCTGGGGCTCCAGGGCAGATTCCAAGGTAATGACAGTGCTGGGCACCGGGACAGTCCCAAGGGCACCTGTGTCATCTTCTCAGCCCCGTGCTGATTCTGCCGTCACGCCACATCCCAGGCTGAACCGAACCTTGCTGCAGCCAGGGGGCAAGGTGGGGACCTGCTCTCTAAGTTGTAGGTGTCACCTCTCAGGCTCCTGGCTGCCACAGGCCTCACCCACTAATTGGAAACTAGCTTTTTCTCACCCTCATCTTCGCCTCAACTCACTTTATTTCTTTTCCCAATTTTCCTTTGATGTCCAGTCTTGACCTATCTCTTAATCCTTCTCCTGCCTCTCTCCCTGGTTGTTTTTCTTTTTTCCTTTTCTCCCTTTCCTGCTCTTTTCCTTTTGTAACATCCTACCTCTCACATCACTTTTCCTTGCCATCTCACCTTATCGTATGGGTTTCCTTATCTCCTCTTCACTGCCTGGCCATGGCTGGAACAGCAGATGCCTCCTGCCCGCAGCAGGTTGGCGCCTGGAGATGAGGCTACACCACAGCACATGATCCCACAGCACGTGGGGTACTTTCAGCTTAGGGATGCGTTCAGGGTGGCCGTCCACCCTGGGAGTAGCAGCCACCAAGCTACTGCAAGCAGTGTTGGCAGGCTTGGAAGGGCACAGTGGGCCAGACATTCGGCAGGTCCTACAGGCATCCACCTTGAGAAAATTCAGGAGGATTCAGAGAGCTCTTGACCCCATCCCAGATTTCCAGGTAGAGGCTGAGGAGGACATCAAATCTGAGACCAGTGGCACTTTGCAAAACCTGTTGCTGGCCCTGGCCAAGGTGAGGAGGGCTGACTTGCAAAAGAAGGGAGTTACACCATCTGGGAAGGGTATGGGGCAGAGTGGGGAGCATTGTTTTGATGTGATGGACAAGAGGGCTTTGTGGGGGGACCAGGTTGATTTGTCGGCCTGGAGATAAAACCTGCCCCTCAAAGAGTTCTCCTGAGAGACTGTCTCCTCCCAGGGGGGGCGTGAGAGCTGCTCCGAAATCATTGACTATAACCTCACAGAACAGGATGTCCAGGTAAGCGGGGCTGAGAGTCTGTGCGGTCTTGCACGTAAGACACCTCCTTTACTGTATCTCAGAGCCAGTGACTCATGCACCTGCTCATGCCACAGACCTGCCCTTGCCTTGGGGAAGGAGTCCTCAGGGGTGTGGTGGGGGCATGGGATGTCAGGTAGCCTTACATCCGAAGCCTTTTCATTCATCTAACTTCTGACTCCTGAACTCACAGGAAGCGAGCTGTCACCTCTTACAGGCATTTGGGTGGGGACCCTCCCCAGACTCTCCCTTGGGGATTACCTACTCCCTTGAGTGCCAGGGTTTCCCAAAGTCAGGGATTACAAACTGCAGGGGCAGGACCCCTCTTGTAGTCCTGTTCCCTTTTTTTCTTTTTTTAACCATAAATAAAAGCAACTAATATACAGGTTAAAATAACTTTTCCATCCTTAATCCCATTTCCACCATCATGGTGATGGATTCTGGGAACATCATAACCTTGGCTCCCCAGCCCCCAATCAATGGTCCTGACTTATTTCCCACTCCCAGGCACTGAAGCAAGCTGAAGGACCCGGCACAGAGGGCACATGGGTCCTTATCCTCACTCAGCGGAATCCTGAACACCTTGTCCGAGGTACACACGAGCCCTCTTGTCTCGCCTGCTTGCTGTAATGATGGGTTTTGGCTGAGGAAAATGGGGAGGGCTCACCCTTCTCTGTGATGACACCCCCACCCCACATTTATCTTTCTAACTCCCTTCCCACATACCGCCAGTGTTTGATCAGTACCAGCGGTGCACTGGGCGTGAGTTGGAGCACACTGTCCGGAACCGTTTCCGTGGAGATGCCCAGATGGCTCTGCTCAGCCTAGGTAGGGGCCTGCTCAGGACCCATGGGTCGGAGTCTCCTGGAGCTGGAGCTTCCTCTCTCCATCTTTCCCTCTTTGCTTCCAGCCTCGGTGATCAGGAACACAGCACTCTACTTTGCCGATAAACTTCATCAAGCCCTCCAGGTGAGAGGGACACTCCTTTTCCCTCTTCCTTTAGGAGCAAAAAGTGGAGAAGATACCTCCTGGGCAAGAGAGAGGGAGTTTCATGCTGCTGCTAATGTGACAATCTCGTATTTACTTTATAAACACATTGCAGCTCTCTTCTTAGGTTTACCGACTGTCTTGTCGAGAGTAGAGGAGCGAGCTGTGGGTGGACAAGTAAGCTAAGAGTTGACCCTAAAGGGTACTCAGGCTAAAATTTTGGCCTGATTAATGTCTAGGTGGCCAACTATAGATATGAATTTGCTCCGGAAGACAGTGCCTTCTGGTTTCAGTGCTGCCAGCATGGCGATGGTGACAACACCAGCAAGAATAATGACGAGAACCAGCATTTCGTAGGTGCTCACGGTGTGCCGGGAACTGTCGGAAACATTGCACGTGTTCCCGTTGATCCCCGTTTTACAGAGGAAAGGCCGAAGCACAGAGAGTTAGATGCCTTGTCCAAGGTCACATAGCTGTTCAGGCAGATGTTCTCCCCGCACAACACATCATGGTCCTGGAGGCCGCTGCACTGCCACATGTCAGTTCCTGGTCTGTACCGCAGGTGTGGGTCTACACAGTCCCATCGCGTGTTATTGCATTCGTAGATACTGAGTTTTTTACAAATTGAAGGTGAGGCCCTCCACCAGCAAAAAGATTAGAGCTCACTAAAGGCTTAGATGATAGTTAGCATCTTTAAGCACTAAAGTATTTTAAAATTAAAATATATATATTGTTTCACTAGACATAATGCTCTTGCACACTTAATAGACTACAGCATAGTATAAACATAATTTTACTATGAACTGGGAAACCAAAGAAACTTGTGGGACTCACTTTATTGTGATATTCGCTTTATGATGATGGCGTGGAATCGAACCTGCAACACCTCCAAGGTATGCCTGTAACTCTACCGTAAGTGCTCTTAGCACTTAGGACCGCCTTTCTCCACACTGGTCACACTTGGTTCCACATTATTCATAATTAAATTGGTCACTTTGGTTGGAGTAATTTCATAAGCAGAGTCCAGCCATTTTGCTCATTGAGCCCAGTCTCCCAGTAGTACAACTGTCCCCCAAAACCTATGAATACTAAAATCCCCTAAAATTTGAATATTATAAAAATAGAATAGCTCTTGGTATAATGGTTGAGAAACCATCATGCCTTGTTGACAGCTATTCAAAAGACAGTACCAAAAAAGCCCCCCAAAACAAAGAACCAACCAAAGACAGTACATAAAAGCACTTGTTTTATCATCTAGAGATTTCCATTTTCACAGTGATGATTATACTTACTTAGTAAAGCCTGCACTATTATAATGAGTCGACACTCAGCGTCACTTGAAGAGCTGTGGTTACCTAGTTTACTGCTGTAAAACAAACTTGTATTGCAGCAGTGAATAATTGTGATGTATGTATTTGGATACAGGACCCACTTTCTTGAATATAATCACCAGACTTATCTTAGAAATAGGAGTCAAAAAAATTATAGGCCTATTTTTCTGAAACTTTTTTTAAAAAGCAGAAAGTCCTAAAAAAAAGTTTGCCATTCAGATGCCAAGTATCTTCTCAAGTACCAAGTCTAGGTTTATGTTTAATATAGGTTTGGTGTGGAGGGCACTTGTGTACCAGTGGGAATATTCAGTTAATGAGTGACTCTTGTTCTAATTCTACAACTTTGGAGTCACAAGAGTTGGAAGAAGGGAAGAATGGATACCGGGGAGCAATGGGCAATCATTATCACAGTACAAAACGGATGATACATGAAGTTCAAAAGGAAGTAGCCATCAGCCCTGGCTGGTGTGGCTCAATTTGTTGCAGTGTTGTCCCTAGACCAATTGGTTGCGGGTTTGATTCCTGGCCAGGGCACATGTCTCAGTGCAGGTTTGGTCCCTGGTTGGAACACATATGAGAGGCAACTGATCAATGTTTCTCTCTCACACAGATGTTTCTCCCCCCCGACCTCCCTCCCTTCCCCTTTCTAAAATCAATAAGCATGTTCTCAGGTGAAGATTAAAAAAATTAAGTAGCTATCAGGACCACTGACAATTAGGTAATGAATCCATCCTCTTTTTACTTCATCAGTTTCTTTTTTGTTTAATCCTCACCTGACGATATGTTTATTGATGAGAGAGAGAGGGAGAGAGAGAAACATCGATATAAGAAAGGAACACCCATCAGTTGCCTCCAGTGCACACCCTGGCCTGACCGGGGATTGAACCCACAATTTAGGTATGTGCCCTGATCAGGAGTCAAACCCCAACCTTTTGGTGTATGGGATGACGCGCCATCCAACTGAGCCACCCAGGGCCCATCATTTCCTTTTGTTTCTTCATGGGAGTTTATGATCTGTGGAGATGTCATGAGTGTGGGCCAAGGGACTGAGCACACGCTGAAAAAGAGGGCATTAGGAAACGGCAGCCAGGGCACAGCTGATGGCACACACAGGATTTTTTTGCAACCAAAAGCTTTTATTTAACAATCTCTCATGATAACCTGTTTATTATAATCAATTGTAATCCATGCCTTGGTCATGTGTTGTACCTCTATTATTTCTATACCGAACCCTCCAGTACCTTCTCTAACCAAAAGACAGGAAAGAAGACAGTGATGTTGAACCCCAGGGGTCCAACAGGGAGAAACTGATGTGTAAAGATGAGGCAGCGAGATGGCCCTGGTGGGTCCAGATCAGAACCAGAAGTCACATGACTCCGCTCCCTATCAGAGCCCCCTGAGCTCAGTTTAGGAGTCGGGCAGGGTGTCCTCCTTGGATCTTCACTAACTTGGAAGTTAAAAACAGCCTTCCCAGCTTTCATGAGGGAAGTCTTTACAGGTAGCAGTCTTTCTTGTGTTCTGAGTACCTGCCTTTGGAGCTGCCCACGACCAAGCCCTGGAGGAGCGAGGCTCAAAGCTAGTTAGTGGCAGGGCCAGGAAAGTCAAATGGAAGGAAAGAATAGGATTCCAGCTTCCTCCAGAGCCTGATCTTCCCTGCTGCATGGTCTTCCATAAGGACAGAGACAACTCTTCCCCTAGATCAGGGATGTCAAACTCATTTTCACCAGGGGCCACATCAGCCTCGCAATTGCCTTCAAAGGACCGAATGTAATTTTTGGACTGTATGAATGTAACTACTCCTTAACAGTTAAACGAGAGCTCGGTGCTGCTGCCAGGTAGAAACAAGATGCCAGGCTGGATAAAACAAGGTGGAGGGCTGGATATGGCCCTCGGGCCTTGTGCTTGCCACCTGTGCCCTAGATGATGTATATTCCTCTTTTGCCTCTACTCTCACCTCACCCCCACTTTCTAGAATCTGTGAGAATCTTACTGCCACCCCACCCCATTCGTTTCTTCCTCTACCAGGGAACTGAGCCCAATTACCAAGTCCTGATGCGCATCCTTATCTCTAGAAGCGAGACTGACCTGCTAAGCATCCGAGCTGAGTTCAAAAAGAAATTTGGGAAGTCCCTCTACTCTTCCCTCCAGGTGACAGCTTCACCCTTCACCTCCCCACTGCACTCCCTGCACACAGCTGAGCTTGTGTCCTGGATGATTCACGAGTCTTTGGTTAATTTGGTGTAAGACTCTGGGCTCCAGACAAGCTCTGGATCAGCACAAGGGAGGGGGCAGAGTGCCTGGGCTACAGAGCTACGGGCCTCTCTGACACTTGATTCTCTTGTCTGCAGGATGCAGTGAGAGGGGACTGCCGTCCAGCCCTACTAGCGCTGTGCAGGGCTGAAGACCTTTGAGACCACTCCGCCCCTCCGTCCGCACAGACAGTCAGGATCTGAGATCCCATGCTTGGCTGAGCCTGCAGGAGACCAGCTGGGCCAGAAATAGAATTGCACGTTTGAGCTTCTTGTTGAGGCTGGAACTCAAAGTTTTCTTTTAAATCCTTTAATTTCTCTCATCTCAAAGTGATACTTGTTACAGTGGTCAGTGGTACGGGTTGTGAAAGCATTCACAAGGAAAGGCAGGTGTAAAGAATCAAGTTTTTATTCACTCTCCAAGAAAGGAGAGGGGCTTGGTGTGGAGAGATACACCAGCCTTGAGGGGTGGGGGCTTTGGGCTTTTATTGGATTATAATTGGATTTTAAAAGTGGGGGTGGGGGTTGCTGTGGTGAGGCCCCTGGGCCGTTGGGGGTGTGGTAACGGGAGGCTGCAGTTTGTTCCGATGTTATCTTCTGCCAGGGGCTGTAGGGAGTGGTTCTGTCTCTGCTTCCAGTAATTCCCAGTCCTGGGGACAAGCTCAGAAGAGTAAAATGGCAGTCATGTTTAACAAGGTCACAGGCGGGCTAGGCACCTGGTGCCACAACAGCAAGTGGGGCTGGCCTTGTCCCTTCCGTACCTGCACCTGACTCGCCTAGCTCTGTCTTGGACGTGGGTTACTAGGAGCTGCTGGACAGTTTCTGCCCTGCCTCATCCTTCCCATACCCTGCACAGAACACCTCACTGATGCCGGTCGGCTTTAGCCAACTTCATTCTTGTTTGTGTTCCCTGATTGAAGTTAGGGTGGAGCAGGACGTGGGTGGGGAGGAGGCCTGGAAGTAGACGTGCGCTGGGTTACTCAACAGGAATCCTGTTTTGGGCTCTAGTGCTACAGTTATCAACAGCCCCTCTCCCCTCGGGGTGTCCCTCCGCCCCCGCATTATTCTCTCTTCCCCAGGAAATTTTAGGTAAAATCACTGAGAAACAAAAATCAGAACAAGGCCAGGAATGGTCAGAGGTAGCAAAGGACCATCTGTAGAAACTGGGAGGCAAGCAGAGGATCAAGCTGCCTCTGGCCTGCCCGGGAAGTCTCAGGTTAGCAGGGAGCACAACCCCCAAATCCGTATCTCCAAAGAGAGAACCCGCCTCCAAATGAGAGAACTATTTCCCAAAGAAGACCTATCAAAAAACAGATCAACAAAAACAAGGAAAAACAGGCTGTGGTTCCCCCTGCTGGCTCTGTCCGATGTGACAGGCAACCCCTCACACCTCTTTCCCCTCCCCCGCCTTTTGCATTCCTCCATGGGGTCAAATACTTAACCCCATTGATACAGGGTAAGGACAAACAACAGATCTCAGGAATCAGGTTTTATTTCCAAACCCCTAGGAAGGCATTACAGATAATGGAGATAGAAATCCAAACCAAATCCTGAAACAAGGGGGACGGACCTGCAGGATGGCCAGAGGACCCAGTCAGTGAGGGTGGGAAGCCAGGCAGATGCTGTCTAGACAGGGACCTCACCCTGGAGTCTCCACAGTAGTGTGATATTCTGGGACAGGGGAGTAGGGAACCAGAAGTCCTCACCCCACCAGTCCCACTGTTGCCCTGGGTAATTGGGAGGGAGAGAAGCCGCAGCACTTGAGGGCAAGGATGTCGCTGAGTGTGATCTTGACATTTACTGCCTGCTGTGATCCCCAACAGTCCATAAATAAGTTACCCTGCATATCTCAGGGGCTGACCTAGGGGAGCAAGCAAAGTAGCCAGAGCCTCTGAAAGGAGAGGCAGGGCAGCCCGGCAGCGAGCGCTACAGGAGGACGCAGTCGGACTCTGGCTTTGGCCTCCGCCGGCGCTCTCCGGCTGGGCGTCCGGGCGGCGCTCCTCTCGCCTGTGTGGGATTTAGCAAGTGGTCATCGGTTTGAACAAGTTTGAATGAGCACAAGAACAGAGATTCTAGATGGTAGCAGGGTCAGGACTGGGAGGGTCAGCGGGGAGAGAAAGATAGGAAGGGACCCAGACAAGAGAAGGGCCCCAAGGGAAATCTCGAAGACACGACTGCGGGAATAACAATAACCAGTGTCTGGACGGGGAGAAGCAGGGGTGCAACACCCGGCAGGTGGAGCAGCGAGTGCTAGGGGCTCACCTGGGGCGACGGGGCCCTTGCTGGCACAGGCTGGACCCCTTGTTGCTGTTGGTACTCCTCTTGCTGAAGTTGCTGGGCCAGCTCCAAGTCGCTAAGACCCAACGTGCCTTGTGGCTGCTGCTGCTGCTGCAGGGACAGGGCAATCAGGTAGTCCTACAGAGAGGGGAAGAACAGGGTGGTGAGGTGGGCTGTGGCCTGGGAGATATTCGAGCTAGGTTGAGGTTTCCAAACTAGTTTTTCCTCATCCTTCAACTTCTCTGGTTCCCCCTCCTCCAGAGCAGCATACACAGCCAAGTGTATCTCTATGGTGACAGAGAATATACACCAAGCATGGAGATGGTCCCAAGGAAACAGAGCAAAGGGGCACAGGTGTCCGATGTTACCATCTCTAGACGAGAACAGTGCATGCAGCTGGCCAATGCCAGAAAAGTCCCACACACCTGGTCGACCTGCCGCTGCTTTTCTGGGGAGCCACTCCCACCTTCTGCTCCAGGCCCCTTGCCCAGGGAGTGACTTAGGTGGAAGTCAGAGTCACAGAAGCAGCTGTCCCCATCCACATTGTGCAGGCTCTCCCACACCACTTGCTCCTCCTGCAGAAAGCCCTGGTCAGTGACCAGTAAGTACAGGTGACTCTGCAAGGAAGACGACAGCACTAATGAGCGGGATAGGCGACATGGAAGCAGTTTGCTGCCCAGAATCACCTGAGATGCACAGAGACCATTTGACCCAGTTGGTGTACCAGGGGGAATGTGTCAGTGTCAGAGCTTGTGGCTCTTTCATGAACACACGTGGCTGAGGGGGGAGGGAAGGGACGTCTGAGTGTACGGTCTGCTGCGTGGGAGTATGGTGGTCACTGTGGCCAAGCACGGAGTCCTCAGAGCTGGGGTCCCACACGAGATCACGCTTCTACCCCACTTCCCGTTGTTCTCTGGACTCACCCAGTGCTCATGAGGATAAATCTTTGGAGAACCAAAGACCCCTCCCTCTTCTCTCAATTCCTAGAGGGCTTAGATAATTTCTAACTTGGGAAGACTATAGCATTTTTCAAAAATTCCATTCTGCCCTGGCTGGTGTGACTCAGTGGACTGAGCGCCAGCCTGCTAACGGAAAGGTCACAGGTTCGATTCCCAGTCAGGGCACACGTGTGGGTTGCAGGCCAGGTCCCCAGTTAGGGGTGTACAGGAGGCCACCAATCAATGTATCTCTCACACATCAATGTTTCTCTCCCTCTTCCTCACTCTATAAATAAATAAAATCTTTAGGAAAAAAATTCCTTCCCAGGAGAAGATTATACTTTCCTGTCGCACTCATGGCAGGCCTTTTCCCTTACAGCTTGCTCTGGCCAATGAGGTGTTGGCAGAAATGACACGTGTCATTTCAGGCAGAAGCACTAAACGTGAGTACGTGGTGTCCCTCCTCCATTCCAGATAAAGGCTGTTTTGTCCACCTGAGATCCAGAGTGAAGACAATGGGAGAGAGCTACAGCCAGCCTGCAGTGGACATGCAGCATGAGAGAGACATAAACCTACCCCGTGGCTAGCCACAGGGATTTTAGGGGTCATTTGTTACCAGAGCCCAATCTACCCTGTGCTGGCTGCAACACTGACCGGGAAGAAAAAGGGATGAGAAAATAAACAGCATTCCAACCCTCCCCCACCTGCACTGCCTCATCACCTTGTGCTTAGTCATAGTGCTAAAGTGGTTGTTTCGGAAAAAGACGCTAAGTTCACCCTCCTTGGCAGCTGCGGTGAGCTCACACAGTCCGTGGTAGGTCAGCTGGGCCGCGGTGGTCTCCAGGAACTGTTCTGCAATCAGACCTGCCACGGGGCACAGAGCGGGGGTGGGGCCTTGGCTTGAATCCAAAGGCCACAGAAAGAAGGATCATCCAGAGAGTCCCTGCCCAAAGGTCTGGGGATGGTCCCACGTTGTGTAACCCGTCCCCTGAAGCCTGGCTCTGTTTATTCATTCAACCAACAGTCACTGAGCAGCCACCTTGTGCCAGGCACTGCACTAAGGGTACACATCAGTTAACTGACACTGTTCCCCAAACTCCCTCTCACGGCATTTACATTCTCAGGGGATGTGCTGGGGGGAGACAGACAATGAACAACAAATCTAAGTGGCCACCATTCCCCCCACATGAGATCCACGGAAGGAGGAGACGGGTGGGACCTCACCTTCTGTGACGAGGTTGGTGTCGCTGGAGTGCTTGCAGGTGATGATCTTCTCTACCAGCTGATTGTAACTCAGCTTCCCAACTGCACTCACAGCCTCAGGGCTCTGCATGGGCAGTGGAGCAGGGTGGTACGGAAAAAAAAACTCAGATCTTTTTAGGAAGGAAATGATGAACCAAGCCCACAAGGACTGCAACCCTACCACCAAAGGTTCCTGAAACGTTTGATGTCTAAAGAACTACAAATGGTTTGCTTGTATTTGAATGTTACCAAATTTTTTTTTCTTAATTCAAAGAATTCTCCATTGGATCTTGCCTCTATACCTCATTCCTCTCCCAAGCCAATCTAAACCCCTACCTCCCTAACCCCCATCTCCCTAAGCCCCACCCCACAAAATTATGCTTCTCTATCAGCTTGAACTGTGTAAGAGCCTCATTTGGGCCCTGTCGCCCTCACCTGTGGATCAACAAGCCAGCCATGGTACAGAGGTATCCCTAGTAGGTCGAAGATACTGCACTCGGGCGTATACTCAAAATCCGAGACACCTGTGAACCGCACGTTGACATCCAGGCCTGTGGCCAGTTTAGGCAGCACTGTCATTGCATCGTCCACATTCTGGAGGCAGAAGAGAAAACCATGGGTATGTTAAGTCAACACATTGTATGTCTTAAACTTACACGATGTTATATATCAATTATAGCTCAAAGAAGGTGGGGGAAGAAAAGAAAATGATGGTCTAGCCTGCCCCCCGCATTCCACTTCCACCCCTAGAAGTAAAAAATTAATCTTGTTGCTTTTCATCCCTGGTTCCTTTATAAGCCATACCATTCCTTCCCCTGCCCCAACCCTTCTTTATCTTATATAATGAACATATTTTCTAGGACAGAGATTTACTCTCCTCTTCCTCCTGAAGGAAGAAATTATGGTTCAAAAAACCCTCTTTTAAAAAAATATATATTTTATTTATTTATTTTAGAGAGAGGGGGAGGGAGGGAGAAAGAGAGGGAGAGAAACATCAGTTGGTTGCCCCTAGCACACCCCCAACCAAGTACCTGGGTACCTGACTCACAACCCAGGTTTGTGCCCTGACTGGGAATTGAACCAGCAACCTTTCAGTTTGCAAGATGACGCCCAATCCACTGACCTACTGTAGTCAGGGCACCAAGAAACCCTCCTGAGAATGGTGTCTCTTAATAGCCTGGCTGTCTGCTTACAAGCCCGCAAACCCCTTTGTCCGCAGGCCTTTGGCTTACCTGCTGAAAATTAAGCTGAAGTCCCTCTGACTTCTCCTGGGGCTTGATGGACAAGAGGCAGTCTCCTATAAGACAGGATTCTTTATCAGCCTACCCCGCCAGTTGTCCCCAAAGCTGCTTCCTCTTCTGGAGAACAGATGGGGGTGATGTCACAGAACCACAGCTTTTCAGAGCTGGAAAGGGCCTTAGGATCTAACCCTGACCTTTCAGTTCTCAGAGGAAGAAATAGGCTCACGAAGATGAAGGGCCCACCCAAGGTCACATGTGCAAGGTAAGGACAGAATCGGGGTTACAACCCAGGACACCTGACACCTTGACTTTTGCTTTTCATGGCCCAGCCTTACAGAGATGCCCCCAAGACCTTCACCCTCCCCGACACACCAGAACCCCTAATGGGAAGTCCCTCAATATTCTGGATTTCCACCTGAATGGTAGCGCCTCTAATTGTGTGTGATTCCTCTTCGAGGCCCAGTCACTCACCAAGATGGGCCATGAGCTCATCTGATGTGATCACTTCCTTCTGAGGGGGCAGCTTTACCTGGAGGAAGAGGGGCGATCAAGGGGTCGGCCATGAATGTGCCTCCCTTCCCAGAGCACGGAGGGAGAAACCCACGGAAAGGCAGGGGGAGGACAGGGGCTGTACAGCGGTGGATGTGGTGGAAAGAGGCTTGTAAAGCAAGCAAGCAAGCAAGGGAGTGAATGTTAAATACTGCAAGGCCTTCCCATTTGCTAGAAAGAAGATATAGGAGTAGGACAGAATGGTTTGTTTCGTTTTTATGAGCATATTATCTCATTTGTTCAAGCTGGAGAGATAGCAAGAGTAATCTGGAAAGTTTTGACTGGTTTGAGAAAGTCAGGATGACCAAGGAGGTGGGTCAGGAACAGTCCTCTACCCCACACTTTCTCTGAGCCCCAGCCAAACTCCCTCTTACCTTCCACTGGAGAAACAGGATGTTCATGATGGCGAGGAGAGGACAAGGGCCGTTAGAGCTCTGGGTGATGACGGGTGTCCGTGCTCCCTTCCAGGGGATCCACTTCACACAGTAGAAATCCAGCTCGGGCTGTCGGGCCCTGGGGGACTGGGGAAGCTCCTGGGGCCTGGAGTGCACCCCCACTGTCTCTGCTTCAGGTGGTGTCTGGTGGGCTGGCCCCAGCTGGTTTGAGCTAGCATCAGGTGGAGGGGACTCAGGTTTATCCTGGCCCTGGACTGGCAGTGACCCTTGATCTTCTGGCTCCTGTTCTCTAGCTGCTTCATCAGCTTCTCCGGTCACCCCATCAGCTTCTCTGGGCACCCCATCAGCTTCTCTGGGCACCCCAACAGCTTCTCTGGCCACCCCAACAGCTTCTCTGGCCACCCCAACAGTCTCTCTGGCCGCCCCATCAGCCTCTCCAGCCACCCCAACAGCCTCTCTGGCTGCCCCATCAGCCTGTCCAGCATCCTCGTCCTGGCGGTGCTCTTCCGGTTCTGATAGCACCTCGTGGTTTTCAGGGCTGACTGCTTCTGCAGTCCTGGCCTTGACAGAGATCGGGTGCTCAGGTTGATGGTTTTCCATGGTCAGAAGAGGTCAACTGGGGGCCACCAAAGGACTTTACAGTCCTCAGGGAGTTGCCCAGTCTAGGCTTGAACTGCAAAAGAGAGACCATCCAATAAAAAAGAAATCATTGGGCTGGAAAGCAAATAGGCCCAGAGAAGTCTTAGAAAAGGAATGTGGTACGGAAGGCTGGATAATGTCCGCAGCCACTCCTAGAGGGGGAGATTAGTGTCTCTGTCAGCTTGGGTAAACAGAAGAGCAGCCCCAGGCTGGGACCTTTCACCTTTAACTTGCCGTGATCAGATGGGGCCAAGGAGTGTACAGGGCTTTCAGGTTTGGGAGGGACGATTCCAGTGGGATTGAAGACATCGGGTGGGGTCGGCTTCCCTGAAACAGATAAGGACAGGGAATGCAGAAAAGACAGAGAAAGGGAGAATGAAAGGAGAAAGACAGAAGGGAAAGAAATGGAGAAAGAAATGTTAAAATTATGCTAATGGTTATTTAACAGGGCATTCTTCAGGGGCGTTCTTCAGCTCGCTCTGTAAGGTTGGTAGCCCCACCTTAGCCCATGCGGAGGTAATTCCTCCAGCCCTAGACCAAGCCTCACCCCTTGGCTGTTAGGGGATCGTGCTGCGCACACAGGCTGCTTGAATCCTGAGGGCTACCTTTCTCTGCCTAGTGCAGGGGCAGAAAGATGAACAGTCACGCAGGGCTTGGTGGGAAGAGGGGAAAGGCGGAGAGTCCGCACCATGCCCCTAAAAATGAAACACCATTGAGAAAGAATTCCTCCTCAAAGGATTTCACTGAGCTTTACACAATCTCAAACCACAACAAAAAGGTCTTGGGAGGGACTTCCTGTAGGTCAGAGAGGGGAAATGTAGGCTCTAGGGGCTGGAATCAGAGATTGTGCTAATAAATAACTTCAGGTTAGGAGCACAAAAACCACTGTCCACCCCCCAACCCCCTCCTAATTTTTTCAGTAAGCTTTTCTGCACAGCTAGAGTTGAGATGCCAACTTCTCCTCAGTTCCTTTTTGCTCCCCAAACCACCTTAATTCACAGATACTCTTGCCACTATGTATATAGAATACAAAATGCTGATTATCAATTTGCATAAAAAATACTCCCTCTACATTCATTTACATGTGCATATGTTCTTTCTATCTATTCCCATCTAGGTGATTTTAGATGTGAACACTGGACCTGTTTAACCTGCTCTTCACTGGCACTAAACATCAAGTTCAGCAGGGACAGACATTTAATTAATGCTGTGCATAGTAAACCATAAAAAGCCACAAACCCCACCCTTTGAAAAACATCTGCCCTCTGGAAAACATACTCCCCTCACCCCTGACGCGGTAAGAAAAGGTGAGGAATTAAATTTGTCAGAAATCTTGTCTTCTCTGGCTTCTTCCTAACTTGAGACCATGCTTCCTGTAATCCTGCAGGAATCTAGGGCAAGGGTAAGGCCTGGGAGATGAAGTTGAGGAACATAAAAGTTAATGCAATATGCCTAGTCACTCAAATTGATCATCCTCCTGATTCAGACATAATTTATGCTAACCGTACCTCATTTACATGTTGTTAATTTAGAATCAGAGTAGCAGAAATTGCCTACAGGCCTGACACTCAGTTTTTCTCTATTTCCTTCTTTCTTCACCTCCCAAATGACACTTAGGATGAGCCTGGGAAAGTTTAAACAGCTTAGAGAAAAGTAGATAAGAAGCAGCACTTCTTATCTTCTCTGTATAATGCCAGAAGTGATCAATGATGAAATGGGGGCTGTGCAGCTGCTTGTCTGGGGGGATGAGCCAAAACAAACCAGGTGCTGGACATGGGAAGGAGCTGGGTCTCAGAAAAACTGGGCAAAGCTAAGTGGGCTAAGTCTTAAAAGGAGGGGCAGGAAACAGAATGGAGGGTTTCCATCCACGAGGTGCACACCTGGTGGGGTGGGGCACAGGGTGTTTCACAGCAGCAAAGGATGAGGGGAGGGAGCTCAGGCCAGTCAGGATTCCATTCTTTTCCTCAATTCAAGTCCTACACGTTGTCTCCAGCAGGAATTATCTCTGCTTGAGTGTGAGGGAGTTAAAATAGCCCTGGCTCCTCCCTAGCAGTGGCACTGAGTAGCCAAAAGTTGGAAGAAGCCTATAAAAAGGGTAGGGAGCTTCAATAACCAACCCCCCACCTCTCCACCAAGGAACTTTCCTCCCTGCAAGTCCCTTACTGTCCCACTCCATTCTCCTTTTCTGTCTGACCCAAATCTTCAAGCAACTAAAGGTTTAAATTGTCCCCTTAGAATAAGTCAACCACCACTACAGTGTTTGCTTGTAATGTGGCGGAGGAGGTTTCAAATGCAGAAAGTGAAGGGACCAAGCAGCACCCTCTTTACACAGTCCCCTGCCTTACTCCTCCCAGAGGCCAGACCTGTGGAGACCAGAGGTGGAAGGACAGTCAGTGTCACCTCCCCAGAGATGGAGAGGAAAAAGAGAACTGGGGATAGGAGAAGAGGTGAAGGAAATGGGTAAAATAAAGTTTTTTACCTTAAAGAAGGTTGTTCCAGGACTGAGGAGGGTTCCGCTCGGCAATCGGATGGGGCCGGTGGGTACAAGGAGGGGGGCGCCACAGTCCCAGCTGCCTTCCAGCTGTCAACGCCAGAGCTTTTACAAGGTTTACCAGCGGCGGTCCTGGCCGGGTCCTGGCCACTTCCGGACTCACGCCCAGGATCCACGGCAACGGGGGAGGGCGACGGCAGGCAGGGGTGCAGCCCAGGTGCTCCCGGCTTGCTCAGAGCGTGTCTTCGAGATTCCTGAGTCGCCGAGTCTAGGGCGTGCGCTCCAGGCCCTGACTCCAAACTGGTTTTCAAAGGGAGTTTAAGGTTTTTCTTTTCCCTTCTTTCTCCCTCTCTCTTTTCTTCCCTTCGGGACAAAGAAAAATTAGTCAAGGACAGCCTCCTTGGAGGAGAAGGGGCGTGCCCAGCACTGGAGGATTTCCATCAAGGCTTTCTGACCTGGTCAGCAGCTTGGTGATCAGCAGTGGAGGAGCGAGAAACACGGAGAGAAAAACAACAGACCCTTTCTCTTCGCTCTGCCTGCCGCTGGAAGGGCCGGAGCGCTTGTGCCTCTCTGGTGAGAACAGGGAAGAGCAAGTGCCCTTGCTGGGTGGGGAGGAGCCGCGCTGGACAGCAGCAGCGCGTTGGATTTGGGCTTTCTCCCTGAGTAAGGCAGTCCTTTGCTCTGTATCCACAGAAGCAGGGCCAAAGAACAAGATATTTGCATGTTCAATTATTTAAAGTTAAAAAATTCTGCTTCTTTCCAAGTCCTCACTCTATCCTCCCCCCCCCCCCCAGTCTAGAAATGAAACTGATTGGGCTATGCATGCCCCTGGTAGTGCAGAAGAAGGTGTGGAAGAAAGCCCAGACTCTGGGAAGAAGAATGCAGCAGAGAGAGAACTAGCTGAGCAAGCAGGAGATCCAATACCCCTGGGCTCTAATCCTTGTTCCCACCACAGGCCTCAGCATAATCAGTCAACTCCTCTGTGCTCCTAGCTTGGGGAACAGGAAAAGCTGGTGTCATTCTGGTGGTAGGAGATAAAGGGATGGATTGCTAAAAGAGGGAGCATTGATGGTGAGAGTACATTTATTTGCAGCACTCCGCACTGCTGTGGGGCCGGAAGGTGGCAGTTAAAGGAGGTTGGGACCCAACTCTGCATTCTGAAGGGCCTCCAAACTACTTACAGGGCTGCCATAGGATGAAACTTCAAGCAACTCTGAAGGCTGAAAGGGCACTTGGAACGATTAGGGAGGTAGAGAGCAAAAAACACACGTTACAACAGTTCAGGAAAAGAATGAGGAGACATTTCCAAGGCTGCTTTAAAAACAGGCCACAGAGTTTTAAAGAAAGAAGCAGCGGGAGTCGGTAAGAGACCGTAGGTATTAAGAAGAGGGTCCAAAGATTATTCTATCGTTTTTATAACATGCGCAATCGCAAAGTTGGTGGCAATGGGTCGGTTTGCCAAACAGGAGAATTCGAGAAAGGAAGATGAAGAGGAGCTGTTTGGCGATGTGTAATTTAAGATGTCAACCAGAGACTCGGTGTAATATATGGAAAGATGCTATACTTAGCCTGACTCGAAAGGGAAAAGTTCAGATGCCACAAGGGTAGGTTACTGTGACACATATACGTTTGTGTGTCAAATGAGTGATTTCAGAAAATTCTCCTCCCCTCATTTCGGAGCTTCTGGACTACGTTTCCCAAGACTCCCTGCGTCACGTCCCACTTGGCGCCGCGGAAAAGGTGTCCCGTGAGTCTCCGAGCGCAGAACTCCGCCTCCGCCTCTGGGGGCGGGGCGACATCTGACTCCCGGAGCGCCCGGTTACGCACTTCCTCCCGGGGTCTGGGCCGAATCGCCGTGTGGCGGGTTCGAGTCCCGCCTCCTGAGTCTCGCCACAGGCCCCTGAGTCCGGGGCGGGGCGCATTCGCCGGGTAACCGCTCCTCAGCGAGGGGCGGTGGCACACGTTGGGCTTCACCATGGAGGACTACCTGCAGGGTTGTCGAGCTGCTCTGCAGGTAACCGACCCCTATCTGTGATCGTAAGCAATGAAGCATGGGGTCCAAGAAGGACGAAGATGTGGGATGTGGGGAGGGTCTGTGTGGAAGGAACACGGAATTGAAGGGTGGGGGCTTGGGATCTGTCAGGCTTGGGGCCTGAGGAGTGGGGGACGAAAACCTAGTCTTGAGAGTGGGAATGCTGCTCAGTATCCCGGTTTTTGGCCCCGTGCTTTCAGGGTCTGCCGGAGAGCGGGGCGGAGGATTCATGGGTCTGGGTCCTGCATCTGATCCTCTGCTCACTGTCGCGTGGGTCACTTCCGTCAAAAGATCCACGGCTGTGCTGCCGCCGGGGGTACCCCCCGAGGTGTATTTTTTCCTCCCACCGCCCCTCTTTCAGTTTCTGCTCACAAGGGCTCCTTGACCCACTGGCCTCCAGGTGAACCGCGGGGGTCCGAGGAAACCTGTGCTCAGGGTTTTATTGCCTCTGAACGGCGGTTTCTGTCTGGCGCTCCTGGCTCGTCCTAGAGTGGAGGTGGTCGTGGTGTGTTCTTTTAAATCTGTTGTAAGTTAAACATACACAGTACATCTGTTGACCTGCAGCCTGCGTTTCTTTGCCTCCAGTTTTCTTCCTTGGCCTTAGGAACAGAGATTACATTCAAAATAAAAACAAAAAAAACCAAAAATAAAACCGTCTAGAAGATAAGTACAAAATGTTTGGAATCAAAACTATAAGCATGACTCTTGAATGCTTTGTGGCTTATTTTTGGTACTCCCTGAGCCAGTTGGAATCTCCCAGCCAAGCACCATTAGGCTGCTATCCCCAGTTAGCAGCAAAAGCTGGCCAGAGGCTCCAGGAGGTCACCTGGCCCCCCTACTTTAAGCTACACTGCTGTAGAAACCTAGACAGATGGTTGGCTGTGCTTTCCTTTTTTAAGTATCTTAACTCTGAGAGTACCCCTGAACTATAGATTCTAGTCTTTAGCAAATCCTAAAAGTCACCTGATTTCTCCTGCAGACTGAGCTGCAGAGTAGGGGTGAAGTTCAGTTTTAACACTAATTGTGAAATACAAATTTTGGGAAAGTTGTGTTTAATGCATAAGGCAATTTGGAGACAGTTCATGTTGGTTACCTCTCATTTCCACCACAGGGAACTTATTAAAGGATTAAGATAGAGTCTTTGCAGTACCATTCCAAGTGCTAAGCAGTTGAGTCCACCCCCAACCCCCTCGCAGTAACCCAAATGAATAGTCTTTCCCACCGTTTGGTAAAGAGCCCTTGGAATTGAAATCTCATCAATAAAGATTTTATTTACTTAGAGAGAGGAAGGGAAGGAGAAAGAGGGAGAGAAAGCCCCCTACTGGGGACCTGGCCTACAACCCAGGCATGTGCCCTGACTGGGAATCAAACAGGAGACTCCTAGCTTCACAAGCCCACACTGAATCCACTGAGCTACACTAACCAGCGCTCACCAAGTAGCATTTCACTGTATGCATCTATCCTGCAGCATCTACCCTCCAGAGTACCATCCCCTTTCAGGTTTACAGTCGGTCTACATCAGTATGAAGCTGAAAATACTGGGTTTTTCTAATATCGCCAGTATCCTTTTTCTGCCTGAATTCATCCCCCAACAAGAAAGATCTAGATCTTAGTTTTTTCAGACTTGTGAACTTGTGAAGGTGAGGTTGTATCTTAGAGCTCTCATCACACAGCCTAGCCAGGGCCAGGAGAAATGAGAGGATTAGACTCTAGGAATTTTAGTGGGAAACTGATTGCAGGACATACAGGTGGACACCAGTAATTTAGATTGCTTTGAATTACAGAGATTGTAAATATAGATAGTAAAAAGATTTAAATACAAAAAGGATATGAAATGAAAAAGGGTTTTTTCTTCTCCCCATCTAATTCCCCAGAGGCCACACTTGTTTCCTGTGTGAAGTATCATTTGGAGACACTTAGATTTGAGTGTTTCTGTTAAACTTTCAGGGAATTGTGAATGTTTGACTTTTGCACAATGTAGAAATGGCTGATAACTCAGACAACTCTCTTGTTGATACTGTATTTTTAGCATTAGATACCAGAGGAATTTTCTACAGTCTCTGCCACAGCGATAGTAAGATATTCCATAGAAAAGAAATCTTGACTTACCCCAAATGGGGGAAAGTTTTTGCTTTGTGGTGGGGCTGTATCTAAGGTTAGGTGCTCATCCAGGAGCCTTTGGCTAACCTGTGCTGTCTGCACGACTCAGGCCTGAGGCAGGAACCAGGAGTGGCTGGCTTTCCGTAGAACTTTACCATCGTGACATCTGCTGGGAGGGCTTCTCTATCTCTGGCTCCATGTCTCCTTTTTTTCCCTCCTTCATTAACTGTCTGGTAGTGTAGGCATCAGACCATTTTCAGCCTCAGGGGGGAAGTGATTTGCTTTGCCAGCCCTGGAACCCATCCCCTCTCCCTGCACTGAAGCCACAAAGATTGTCGGGTAGAGTCATTTCAAGTAGTGGGTTCTCTTTTTTTTAAATCCTTACCCAAATATATGCTTGTTGATTTGGGAGAGATGTGAGAGAGAAACATTGATTGGTTGCCTCCCTCACACGCTCTGGCTGGGGATCGAACCCACAACCTAGGTGTATGTGCCCTGACAGGGAATTGAACCTGCAGACTTTTGGTGTACTGAATGATGCTTCAGCCAACTGAGCCATCCCGCCAGGGCTTTGTTTTTTAAGAAAAAAAAAAGTGTATATTTACTTGTGGCTCTCAGATTGTATTTCTTCCATTGGCAGCTTAGGTTTCCTCATGCTCTAAGTGTAGCTATATTTGCTCTGAACTCTTCCCTCCAGGGTGAGAAAACTGAGGCTGTTTGGCTTGCGCTTTCAGCTGGTGGGGGGGTGGGGTGAGGGTAAAGAGTTGCACAAGTTTTTCTTAAGTGAGGAGGAGAATGTTGCTTTCTAAGTTGGGCAGCCCTACACCTGCTTTGCTCAGGACAGCCTTAAGTTAGTGACATAATCATTAATTGCAACCCTTTTTCCTTCTGAAAAAGTGGCCTGGTTTGAACCACAAAATACAGCGGTACCTCGGTAATTTCTTCTGGAACTCATGATGAGTGCCAGCACCGATGAGTACCGAACCATGAAGCATTTTCTCTTGCGAGGTGGCATCGTGACTCATACAAGTTCTGGCACATGTGACAAGTCCCAAGCAAGCACAGAGTGCTGAAACATTTTTTCCCTGTCAAAATGCGACCAGTCCAGGGTTTGGCGAGTTCTGAAGCTGACGAGTACCGAGGTGTGACTGTATATGGTCACCTACCTTGTAAGCTATGTCAAGGATTTGGGATACCTGCCCATGAAAAGGTAGTGAGCTCCTTAAGGCAGAAGTTCAGTTCCATATGAGAGCCAGGAATGCTGGCAGCGGGAGGTTTGGAGGAGGAGGATTGCTCTGGCCTGGGTAATCTGGGAAGGCCTCCCAGAGAGGGGGGCTTTGGGGAGGGCCTGACTGGACCGGACCTGGACTGGGAGGGGTGGAGAAGGTGGAGGTTAGCTCTCTTTACTCCTACAGAGTGGGCATTACGTTCTATCTCATTTAATCCTCATAACAACTTCATGAAATTGATTACAGTATTATCTTAATTTTTAAAATTAAAAATGAGCCCTGGCTGGCGAAGCTCAGTGGATTGAGCTCGGGCTGCGAACCAAAGTGTCGCAGGTTCACGTGCCGGGGTTGCAGGCCACGGCCCCCAGAAACCGCACATTGATGTTTCTCTCTCTCTCTCTTTCTTCCTCCCTTCCCTGTCTAAAAATAAGTAAATAAGAAAAATCTTAAAAAAAAATTAAAAATGAGTCTCAGGCAGGCCAAGTTCCCACAGCCAGTAAGAAGCGAGCCCAGTCTGGTCTTCTCAAATGGAGCTCTGCTGCCTCCGCACGCAGCAGGACCAGGGCTGGGGCAGAGCGGGGAGTGCACACACTGTGCTTTTCCCCAGCACGTAGGCCAGTTAGGCTGGGGGAACGGTGGGAGAGGAATGCCACCACCTGCCTTGGTCACTCCTGTTCCGAGATTAGCTAAAAGCTCCAGAGTATTCCTTTCGTGTTAGTTCCTTTTGGTTTCTGTCTGAGGTTGGCTGAGTGCAACAGGTTGGTGACTCGCCTTTCTCTGGAAAGCGCGTCTCCTTGCCTCAGAGCCACAGAGTTGTGAGTCCCTGCTTCTGCTTCACTGCCTGGCCTTTGCTCAGCGCTGGCGATCTGACCGCCCCTGCTGCCTCTGCCCCTGCAAGGAAGCAGCACTGACGTGAGTGAGTTCTGGAAAGGGCCTCCCCGGGCCCAGCAATAGGTCTCACCGCCTTGCTTTGTCTTTTCCCTGTTCCTCTCACTTTTTTGCTCCCGAGTCAGGGCCATATGGCCGCTGTGTTTATGCAGTTCCCTCTCTAGAGAACATTGTGCCCCCCCTTCCTGCTCCAGTGAGCAAGTTATCTGTGCAGCCACTTACCTCAAGTGCTTTGTTGTCACTCTGGTCCACAGCCATCTGGGCAGTTCCTGGTATCCAGGAAACAGGGGCCCTCTCTGGTATCAGGAGGGGGAATTGCTCTAGGACTGGGTACAGAATTCTCATATTGTGTCAGGAGGAGTTTAATATTGAAAAGACTCCCATGCTGTTCAGTATAAGTGGGTCTTGGCTACCACCCTGTTGAAGTAGGCTTAGAGAAATGGGCGCAGGCGAGGACTTGACAGATAATCTCTGCCTTTTGTGCTTCCCTCTAGGGGTGGGAACAGGAGATGGGAAGAGGGTGGTTTAAAAACAAGAAACTTGTGAGTTACGAGATAGGGCAATTAATACCACCAGAAGTCTAAAATTGTCCCTTGAGCGGGGGGGAGGGGCATGTAATAGCCAATACAGGGCAGATGACTCTAGGTTCCTAAATGCTCTTTTTTCCTAAAAATAATTTCTTGATAACTGTTCCTTGTTAAGTTTTGCTTCTCTGAACCCCTTTCCCACTTTTCTAAACTCTTCATCCAGCAAATCTTCCTTGAGTGAAGAAGCCTGCGTGGCTGCATTTTCACCTTTCTATGTAACCCAGCAGTCCTTACCCAGGAGTGACTTTTGCGCCTGCCCCCCGGAGAATATTTGGCAAGTCTGGAGACACTTTTGGTTGTCATAACTGGGGATGCTACAGACATCTAGTCGGTAGACTGCAGGGATGCCACCAAATATCCTACAAGGCACAGGACAGCCCCCACAACAAGGAATTATCTAGTCCAAAATGTCCATAGTGCTGAAATTAAGAAGCTCTGCCCTGGCTGGTGTGGATTGAGTGCTGGCCTGAAAACTGAAAACTTGCCAGTTCGATTCCCAGTCAGGGCACATGGCTGGGTTGCGGGCCAGGTCCCCATTTGAGGGTGTGCATGAGGCAACCAATCAATGTATTTCTCTCACATAGATGTTTCTCTTCCTCTGTGTCTCCCTCCCTTCCTGTCTCTAAAAATGAATGAATAGAATTTAAAAAAGAAAAAAAAAACTCGGCTGTAACTCATGTGTCTCATATGGACTCTCTTATCTGTTCGTCTCTCAGAAACAGGCTGAGAGAGACGTTCAAGAGCAAACTAATAAAAGAGCATTCTTGTACCCTCTGCTGAATCATAGACTTTATGGTCTCATTCCACCTGGCTGAGTGCTCATACCTGGAATGAAATCATAACTCTTAAGGTACCTACCTCTGCAGGTCATTCTGAGGATTAAATGATTAGTTCATGCACATAAAGCTATTAGAACAGCATGTGGCACGCTGATGTTTCAGAACTAAACCAACCCCCCCCCCCCCGCCCCCTGCATCTCTGCTGTTGTGGGCACTGTAGGTTTTAATGTATTTTATTTAAAACTCGGATAGCTAGGGAGATGCAAGGGAACAAGGTTAATAATAGCCCTCCGTCCTCAGTTCTCATCAGCAGCTGGACTTTTCAGAGTATTAAAAATAAAAGTTCCAGCAGCGGCGGCAACTGTGCTTGCTTTAGTCTGAACCTGCTGGGACAGTGTCTGTTTCTTGGCTTGAGTGTGTTGGTCATATCTGGTTCTCATGGAGGCTCCTTGGGAGCAGGGGGAGGGAGTGTTTATGGACAGCTAGATAGTGGACTACATCTTCCTTTGTGAAGTGTAAGGACTCTTTACCCTATTTTAAAAATGGGAAAAAATAAACCGTGGCTTAAATTTATCAGCTACCCCAGATGCAACATCAGAAATCAGAGGATTGCTCAGTGTTGTTTTTGTGTAAATTAACGCTCAAGGAGACAACGTAGCAGAGAGGAAAGAGCACTTTCCCATTAACTGTATCTGTGTGGAATGCTCCAGCCTTTGCTAAAACACCAGGCCCTCTCAGCTCATGTCCTCACCCACGAAATGAGGACCCGTAAGATCAACTTGCCTCCCCAGAGAGAACCAGTGAGCGGATGTGTGAGGAGCCCTCTGTGAGTGTACAGTAAATGGAGACGCAGAGATGCTTCTGCTAGCTGCCCGTTCTCCTTCCAGGAGTCCCAACCTCTGCACGTTGTGCTGGGAAATGAAGCCTGTGACTTGGACTCCATGGTGTCCGCCCTTGCCTTGGCTTTTTACCTGGCAAAGGTGAGTAGTTAGGAACAGAATCTCTTAGAAAAGATTTGGATTCAAGGTTCAGCTCTTGGGTAAGTTAAATCCCTTAACTTTTCTGAGTCCATTGTCACCAGCTATAAAGCCTGAAATAATTTACAGTGTTGCTGTGAGGGTCAAATGAGCAAATGTATTTTGAAGGATGTGTAAACCATAAAGCAATATTCAAACAATTCATTGTTAAGTTTCTTGTAGGCATCCATGATCATGTCCAGCTAGCTCTGCAGCATGTAGAACTAGGTCTTTTCCATGAATTATCTTGCTGACCTTTGTGTTATTGCCAAGAATAAGGAAGGATGAGAGTTGTCCTTTTATTTTTATTACCTGGGTAATTGTGGCTTTGGGAAGGGCAGTAACTCACCCAAGAACATGTCTCCCTTAGTCCCAGCAGTTTTATTATTTTTCCTGTCTGTTCCAAAACACTGCCATGCCTTCTTTTCACTTCCCTCCAGACGACTGAGGCTGAGGATGTCTTTGTGCCAGTTTTAAATATAAAACGTTCTGAGCTGCCTCTACGAGGTGATAACGTCTTCCTCCTTCAGAAGTTTCACATTCCAGAGTCCCTCTTGATTTTCCGGGATGAGATTGACCTTCATGCATTGCACCAGGCCGGCCAGCTTACCCTCATTCTTGTTGACCATCACGTCTTACCCGGGTAAGTAGAGAGAAGTTAAGCTGATAGTTATTACGCACTGTGTTGGGCTTTGCCAAGTTAGTTGTAAAGAGAGGAAGAAAGAATGTTTTGCTCTCAGGGATCTCACAGGCTAATCATAATTGATGGGGTCATAATCAGCTATAGAAAATCTTGTCACTTCTTCAGTTTTGCAAGTAATAATAAAAAATAGAAACATGTAGAGTTCAAATAAAGTATAACTCAAATCATTTAAATCTGCCTTTGGTATCATTTGTTATGATTTTGTGGCAGATTTATTATAATAGAAACATTTGAATAATGGTTGTAACTCTTTAATTTTTAAAAAGTTAGCAAAATTATTTCCTACATAAGACAATATCTCATTAGTGTCTGTTTAACAAAGATACACACCTATAATAATTCCACCCTAATTTAGGACTGGAAAAAACTGCCAACAATGCAACATAAATATGTGTGTCTGGCTCCTGCAGCACAAAAATGTACGTTTTTTTCCTCGGCACTGGTTGTAGTGGGACAATGACAGAGGGTAGCCTGAGGGCACTGATCCCAGTATCCATTCACTCATTTGCAAACTTTAGTTTAGAGGGTGAAGGTGAGACAGAGTCCCTCGGTGAGGAAGAGGGACCGGGTCATTGTAATGGGTTTCGAGGTAGGTGAGAGCTATCACTCCAGGGGACAGTAGGTACACGAAGGATGAGTGGTTACCTATACTACAGGGGAGTAGAGGGTGTCAGGAAGGGTTTCCTAACAGAGTTGGCCCTTGATCTCAGTTTTGGAAGAGGACTAGGTGTTTGCTTGGGGAATGGGGAAATAAGGTAGGTAGGAGAAGCATCCAGGCAGAAAGAGTGATTAATATAAGCAAGGGCAGACAGGCATGAAATAGCATGGTGAGTTGGGGGAGCTGGAATTTGTTTTGCATGGCTGGAGCATAAAATATGAGCAAGAAGTAAAACCTGGAAAAAGATAAGACTAGACAGATTGTCAGGGGCCAGATCATAGAGACCTTGCAGGCCCTGCCAAGGAGATTAGACTTTAGTTTAGGGCAGTGGGGAATTAGTGTTAATTATATTTATTCCAGGTCCTAATGTAATCAGATTTGCATTTTTCAGTTCCTCATTCGGGTACAGTGATTTTCAGCATACACGTAGCACGTTGGTGGCGGCAAGGATTGTCAAAAAGACACGCAACACCCGACTATTTCGTCAGGGGCACTGACTTCTTTGCCCTTAGACTGTCAAATAAAAAATGGCAACGGCCAACACAACAATAGCCATCTAGTGTGAATGAATCAAAATTATACTTCTTAATTTATTTTTATTTTTTTTTTTGTTAAATTTGCCAACAATGTATTGGGTTGGCCAAAAAGTCATTTTATTTTTTTCTGTAAAATAAAAGACATATTTTTTATTTTCACCAATAACTTTATTGATTAGGTTATTTTGAGTATGTTCGGTATCTCCTGCTATTGACTTCTAGTGGGTAGAGGCCAGGGGTGCTGCTAAACATCTTCCAATGGATAAGATAGCACCACAGCAAAGACTTACTTGGCCAAAATGTCAACAGTACCAAAAAACTTCACAAACCACTTTTGACATGTTCAATCAGTCACAGCACCTTCTCCATACACTGCACAAACCTTTTTTGCATTTCAGTTGCGTTTTTACCTTTCTTGAAATAATAAAGCATGATATACCAAAAATGTTGCATATTTTCTTCCATCTTCAATTTTAAAATGGCTGTACAAAAATTCACCAATTTTAATGTTTCTTTTTTTTAGTGCATGCTGGTATGACAGCAGTCACACTACACTCTAACAAAATTGTTTTGAATGAAGTTAAAGACAACTAAGCACTACTAGAGCCACCATACGAAGAAAAAAAAAAAAAACAACTTTTCACCAACCCAATAATTTCATTTTTGGTGTGCTGCAGAATTGTAGTACTTAGTGGATGTGTGCCATGAGATGAAAAAGGTTGAAAATTGCTGTTCAGGTAGCATTGTGGATTGCTTAGGAAGGCCCAAGACTGAAAGCAGGTGTTTGGTTGAGACATATTGGAATAGTCCAGGTGAGAGATACTGATGGCCTAGAGTAAGGCTGTAGCAGAGGTTTGGAAAGGAGGTATTAAGTAGAAACTGAGAAGGCCCAAGATCTAGTGACCTGTGTGGAATTTGAGTATTAAGTGAATTGAGGGAACAGGAAAGATATAGATGTTAGGTGTCAAGGGCGTCCGTTGGAAAGGCAACCCTAAAGGACATCAACTATGTGGATTCAGTATTGGTAGCAGATTCTTTGCCAAATTCACTTATACATTGTTTCAAGATGATTTCAGTTATACATTAAAGAAAAGAATTGAGAGGAGTGAGGCCCAGGGAGAAGTGACCAGTCTGTGTTTACCTAAGATGTCTCGTGAGAAGCAGCCAGAGTGCTCCTACGTATCTTTCTTTCTGTTTTCCCCACACCACCTTCACGCACACAGAAGTGACGCAGACCTGGAGGAGGCAGTGGCAGAGGTGCTAGACCATCGGCCCATCGAGCAGAAGCGCTGCCCTCCCTGCCATGTTTCAGTGGAGTTGGTGGGGTCCTGCACTACCCTGGTGACCGAGAGAATCCTGCAGGGGGCACCAGAGATCTTGGACAGGCAAACTGCAGCCCTTCTGCATGGTGAGAGTGGTTTGGTTGGGGCCTGACTCCTTTGTTCCTCTATTCCTATCCCTGAGAAGGGACGATGGAAAACTCCAGACTCTTCTGGCTTGACCATACCCTCCCAGAGCCTTGCAGTGCATACTCAAGGCTGGGATTCTTTCAGGGGGCAATTTGGCATTGAAAGGCTGTGGGATACTTTGCGTTTAAAGGCCTGTGGGATGCATGGAGGGGAACAGACCGAGATTTCACTGTATAATGAAAAGAGCAGTAGCCAAAGAAGCAGGAAACGGATCCCAGTACCATTTCTTCCCAGGAAGTAGTTCTGTGACCTTCAGCAAATCTCTTAGCCATTTTTATTCTCACTTTTTTTCGTTTGTAAAAAGAGAAAGAGAAAGAGTTGGACTAGACTGTCTCTCAACTTGGAAGATTCTTTACTGGCATTTGGCCTACAGAAGGGAAGAGAGGTCATCTCTTTCTTGAGAAGCTCAGGCTTCCTTTCTACCTTTTCCCCATTTCCCTGCCTGCATTTCAGTTTGGATTTGGGAGGTCTTACTCAGGACAGAGTCCCAGTTTCTTGTTTTGTTTTCAGTGAGTTTCTCCTGTGTATCGTGTCCACTGGGTTGGAGGGTTACGTGTGTTTCAGTGGCCGCGAATGGACGGCCACAGGAGGTGAGTTCCGCCATCCCCCTCTGCCACAGGAACAATCATCCTGGACTGTGTCAACATGGACCTTCAAATTGGAAAAGCAACCCTAAAGGACAAAAACTATGTGGAGAAACTGGAGGCCCTCTTCCCGGATCTGCCCGAGAGAAATGACATCTTTGATTCTCTGCAAAAGGCAAAGTTTGATGTGTCAGGTATGAAGGGTTAAGCCAACCTCTCTCCCTTCCATGTGAGAACACAGGTGGGCGGTCCTTGTTCTTTGTATTCCCGAGCACCATCAAAGCCATTTCAGAGCATGGGTGATAGTTTAAGCTTTGGAGAGAAACAAGGTAGTGTGTGAGTCTGATCAGAAACTAGTCAGTCATTTACTGGATTGTTCTGTCTGGGCTTTTGGGGATAATGAGGAGGAATATACTGAGAGTCTCAGAGATTTCCAGTCTAATCAGAAAATATAAATAAATATGCTGAGGGGATACTAAATTATCAGAGTAAGATCTAGATCATTGGTTAGGGAAGCGGAAGAAACAGGCTGTGTATACCAAGGACAAAGGAAGAGAACAAAAACTTCCATAATTGTCTACCCAGCTACCCCCTGTTGGTTTAAAAATAATAATAAAGCACCACATGTACTTTTAGGAAGTTAAAACAACAGAAAGGGGGAAAGTCAAAGGTAAAAGCCTCTCTTCCTCCTCTTACCCTTCTCTCCAAAGTCCCTGGCTCTAAGTGTAACTATTGTGACCCAGTAATTTAAAGTAATTTTTATTATATAATTACATTTGCTGTTATCATCCCTGTCTATTGCCCCAAAGAGAGGCTGTGTGTTTCCACTTCCTCGGCTTGTCCTGATGTCCTCACATTGCTGGTTTTGGGACCCTGGGCTCGCTTGTTTGATCCCTGGGCTCACATCCACTTCCTAGGATTGACCACTGAGCAGTTGCTGAGAAAGGACCAGAAGACCATCTTCAGGCAAGGCATCAGGGTGGCCATCAGTGCAATATATATGGACTTGGAGGTGAGAGCAAGATATATGTTCGCGGACAGAAGACCTTTGGTTATGCCAGTAACCTTGCCCCTCGCTTCTGGCTCTCCCCCACAATTTACCTTGTACCTGCCCGTGTTTCACGAGCTCCCTGGTAACTCCCACAGTTCGTTGTCTCTCGCTGAACCGCTGCAATAGCCCCCACAGATTCCCAGCCTCCAGTTTTGGGCCCCGAGAGACCATTCCGCCTGCAGCAGCCAGAGTGATGGCGTTAACACCTGGCTTAGACTGTATCACCGCCTCCCTTTATCGCCTTTTCATTGCACTTGTAATAAAATGTAAAGACCTTCACTGTTGTTTACAGGATCCGCCGTGGCCTGGATCATCATATAGCTAATATGTAATAGAGCTGATTTCCAAGTCAGTTCTATCCGAACCCAAAACCTGTATTCTCCCCATTCTACTGCCTGCCTCCCAACGCATAGATAGCACTGAGTAAATAGTAGATACGTGTTTTATGGAGCCCCAGGTTAACATGCAAAGAAGAAACCCTCCATAAGCACTTCTTTAGGGATCAGTGGTGGTGACAAGGTGACCCGCTCTAGCCCTCACCTCTGTCCGTGTCTTCTCTTCCAGGCCTTCCTGCAGAGGCCTGGCCTCATCGCAGACCTCCGTGCTTTCTGCCAGACTCACATCTATGACGTCCTGGTCGCCATGACTATCTTCTTCAACACTCACAATGAGCCAGTGCGGCAGTTGGCTATTTACTGTCCCCATGCAGCGCTCCGAATGACAGTGAGTCTCTGTCTCCGCTTCAGGCTGAGGGCTTTACAGAGCTCTGCCTGTACATGCTGCCCTCTCCTTGGTTCTCACAGTTACACAGAAGTCCCCTGACCTATTTCCGGAATCTCCCTCCCCTGCTTTTTTTATCTTGTCTATGTGATTATCGTTAATCATACTGCCATTGGGCAAGGGGGATTCCAAAGCGAATGAGAAATGGAGTTCCTACTTGGAAAGAATCTGAAGTCAAGTTAAAGGGAAACATAATGGCCCTCGCTGGAGGGGCTCAGTGGACTGAATGCCAACCTGCGAACCAAGGACTCCCTGGTTTGAGTCCCAGTCAGCGCACATGCCTGGGTTGCAGGCCAGGTCCCCTGTGGGGGGCGTGCGGGAGGCAGTCACACACTGATGTTTCTCTCCCTCTCTTCCTCTCTCCTTTCCCCTCTCTCTGAAAATAAATAAAATCTTAAAAAAAAAAAAGAAAGAAAATGTAATGAATCTGCAGTTAAAACTCAATTCTTGGTTTAATCATTAACTCCTCAACCTTGAAAACCAATTGCTTCTCTTGACCCTCTTGCCCGGAAAATGGAAAGCAAAAGAGAAATGTTTTCCACACTTACTCATGTAGGGCGTAATCACCCTGTGTACTGCTGACTCTGTAGAGAAGTGATCCGGGAGCAGGTGTTTTTCTTCCCCGATCATCTGCTTGGCCACCTTTTCCACCTCCTCCCCTTTCTTTTCCTTTGTTGGTTACTCATTAGCACAGGGAAGAATTTAAAAGTGGACTTAAAGCAGTCCAGGGCCTCTTTGGGTTGCTGGGGCTACTTGAGGACTGGTGAAGCTGGATCAGAATACAGCCGGATAATCCGCTGAGCCCATAAAAGGTACGCCCGCCCTTTCCCACACCTCTCTTGCCTCTGTCTTCTCTAGGCAGCAAATGTAACTTCATTCAGTGGAAGATAGTTTGGCATTGGGGAAAGGCTGCAGTTTTTAAAGGCAGAGAGACATGCTCTTCTATCTCAGATTTGCCACTTACTTTCTCTTTGGGCTAAAGCAAGTCAGTTGACTTCTGAGCCTGTAAGTGGTATAATATTACCTACTAATTAGGTTGATGAGATCATTAAACATAAAGTCATATGTGAAGTACATTGCTGGGTACAAAAGTAAACACTCGGTAAATGGTGGCTCCTACCAATCATGTCGTGAAGGAAAAGGCACTTTGGCTGTGAGAAGTGCCTCTCCCCACCCACCTTCTCCCCGCCACTGTCGTGGAGCTGGGATGATGTTCCCACAGCCTGGGCGGCCTTGTGCTGGGCAGTGGGAGTCCTCTTTTCACAGCCTGCCCTTCCACTTCCTCTCTTCCTCTTCTGTGAGGAATAGTATAATACAGTGATTCAAAACACCAGCTTTGGTGATAGACCTAGTTTCAAGGGTCAGCTTTGCTTCATTCAAACTATGACTCTAGGAAGTTACCTGATCTGTCTAAGCCTCAGTTTTGCAGCCTGTGAGTGAGGGTAATAGTGATACCAACCTTACAAGGTAGCTGTGAGGATTAAACGAGGTCATACGTGTGAATGGCCAGACTCGGCATCATGCACGGCTTACCTCCCACCTCCACTTCGATCTGCTCATTCTCTCTGCCTCTGTCCTTCCCTCGACCTCAGTGTAGATGCTTGTCCCCTTGCAGGTAAGGATAGAGTTCAAGTTTTTGAGCGCAGGAAAACACTAGGAAACAACACTAGGTGGTTAGAAGTGGGGGGTCCTGGATTCTGGTTCACATTCTACCACTTCCTATAATACATGATTTTGCTCGAGATGGTTAGTCTCTTGGGGACTTGGTTTGCTTATTAATAAAATGAAATACATGATCTTAAAAGTTTCTTCTGCTTCTAAAAGACTGTGTATTAGTTGATGTGCCTTTTGTTGCAAGCAGTAAAGCTGAACTCTGGGTGATTTAAAAAATATTTCTCGCCGTGGCTGGACCAGTCAGTTGGCCGGTGTTGTCCCCATGCGCCAGGGTTGCCGTTCGGCCATGGCACCCACTGGAATCAACCAACGATGCGTAAACAAGTAGAACAACAAATCCGAGTTTCTGTCTGTCTCTCTCCCTCTTCGTTTTTCTCTCTAAAATTAATAAATACAAATTTTAAAAAAGATTTCTCCTCCGTAAGAGAAGCCTCCACCTTACGTACTGTTTCCCCATCTTGTCGCCCCTTTAGATCTGCGACTTCCTGGAACACTCTCACTCTCCGTCCCTGAAGCTGACCCTTACCCCAAGCCCCGACCCTAACCTCCAAGCCTATATTCAAGGCAACACCCAGGTGTCTCGAAAGAAATTTCTGCCTCTCCTTCAGGAAGCCCTGTCATCATATTTTGACTCCACGACCAGCCCTTCAGGGCAGCCGGAGACAATGGATGTGTCCAGGGAGCAGGTGGACAAGGAATTGGACAGAGCAGGTACCTCGCTGATTCCTGGACTGAGTCAAGATGAGGAGGAGCCCCCACTGCCTCCCACGCCCATGAACAGCCTGGTGGACGAGTGCCCTCTGGATCAGGGGCTGCCTAAACTCTCAGCCGAGGCCATCTTTGAGAAGTGCAGTCAGATCTCGCTGTCACAATCTTCCACTGCCTCCCTGCCCAAGAAGTGACCTTTGGGAGGGAGGGGTTAGTGAGAGAGGTTGCTTGAACCACCACGAATGCATGTTTGGTGAGGTTTCAGCAATTCTGTCTTCATTGCTCCAGGATATGGCATACCGGTACTGTTCCTATAAATCTGGGAGGAGAAAGAAGTAAAAGCAAGCAGCTACTTTAGGGGTGGCTTTCTACCTCCCCCACCACCTCCAATCTCTTTCAATCCAATTCTGTTATTTAATTTAATTCTTTGAATCTGCACTGACTCCCCAGGGGCACAATGTAACTCCTACACTGTTCCAGCAGCAGCACAAAAAAGAATGTGTACCCCAAAAGTGCCCTCAGCAAGGCTCTTTAACAGAACCAGTATCTCTCATGGAAACAAACATTCTCTGTCCCATGTGTTCGTTTCTTCTCTCACTGACTCAAGTATTTATTGAATACCCAACCTAAGCTATACAGCATATAGAGTGTGCGTTGGAAACTGCTGTTTTAGTTCTCAGCCTTTAGCAGATTTCCAGCATCATGACTCCTCTTTCTACCCCCAGTTAGGCAATGGTGTCTGATTCCAAGATAGCTAACTTTTTTTTTTTCCTGAGTTTGTGACTCTCGTAGGGTTATTTGGGAGCAGATTAGAGGCCATTATCTTCTGCCCTGCTCAGGTGGCCTGGATCTTGGTTTCTTTGGATCCCTTGTCCCAAAGCTACAGGGAGCCTGAAGAAACCCACAAGAGCCCTGAGCATTCCAGAGATGCTCGGGAAGGCCTTACGACCTCATGGGCACTTTTCCCAAAAGACAGCAGAACTGCAATGAGAGCCTCGGCTCTTCCCCTGCCTTAGCGGGTCTGTCAATCCGTGTCCATGTCACTCTCTTCTTGCTCATAGTAAAAGGAACCATGGAGTTCTAATACGGACTGCCATGAACTGTGTGTCTTTGGCAAGGCTCTTCATCTCTAAGTCTCATTTTCCCCATCAGTAGAACTAAGGATCTAGACTAGAAGTTCTGTTCTCCTTGGCAGTAGTCAGGGTCACTGGATCGTCTGTATTTATGTGTGATTGTACCAAGGGACTCAGCCTCATGTAGCATGTACAGGGGTATGATTCATACCGTAGTGACCCAGCAAAGAGCTCCCGCCCACTGACTTGTTCTGCATGTGTAGTCTCCCTTTTTCTTCAGACCAACCTGTTCCCCCTTTTCCTATCCCGCAGCTCTATTTCATGTAAGTTGCCAACAGTTTCACTGGATTGTGGGGAATGTGATGGTTTTAGCATGACGTTTTTGGTATGAGGGGGACAGTGTGACTTCCTGTTGAGGGGATGATGTGTGTAGCCATTGGAAGGTAAAAATAGTGGTGTGATTACTGAACCAAAGGAATTTATGTTTTGTAACTTGGGTACTTTATTTTGCATTTTGTTAAAGAATTAAATAATTTTTTCCTGGTTGGGGTCTTGTCTCTTTTTATGACTGTAATCGGGCCTTTTCATCAGATAATTGTTTCATCCTCCTCAAGATTTTCTCCCTTCTTCCTATTGTACTTTTTTATGGTGTTTCCATGTAACTTTTTTTTTAAAGAAATTTTATGTATTTTTAGAGAGGGGAAGGGAGGGAGAGAAACACCAATGTGTGGTTGCTGCTCAAGCATCCCCTACTGGGGACCTGGGGACCTGGCCTGCAACCCTGACTGGGAATCCAACTGGCGACCCTTTGGTTCCACAGGCCAGCACTCAGTCCACTGAGCCACACCAGCCAGGGCCCTATTGTACATTTTATATCTTCCTTCTGTTGACTCTTTTTGGGAATAAGGAGCAACAGTCTTTTATCTCCCCTCATCCTCAGCCTCTCTAATTTGTTTCTTTTCCCAGAACTATCTTTATAACACACTTCTGTGCCACTGATTTTGCTTATTCTCAAAAAGTAGGGCCAAGATAGTCCTAAACCAAAATGATTTTTACCGTTGCCTTTTTTTTTTTTTTTTTTTAAGAGCAGCTTCCAGATTCTGAGGAGTCTGGAAAGAAGAGCAGATTGCCTTCCTAGAGCCCTCCAAGACTAGCCATTTTAGAAAATGTACTCTCCCCAAAACCCTCCCCCACATAGGCATGGTTCTTCTTTTGGGCAAACCTGCTCTTTGGGAAAGGAGGTGGCAAAACCTGTTTGAAGGTGAGGTTACCTCCCTTCCACACCTTCCTTCTTAGAGGCAAGACGACAACAGCTGAGGCAGAGAAAGGTTTCCGGAGTGTTGAGGAGCTGGGGTAATCAGCTTCCTGACTTCTCCAGGAGTTTAAGGAAGGGGACAGGTTTCTGAAGATGGGAACTATGCAAGAGGCAGGAGGAAAGACATTGGATCTTGGGTAAGTGAGATCTTGGCTGACAATTAGAAACAAAAAGTGACTAGTCTTGGGACTTCCCCACCACCCAGCTCTTACTGGTTCTTATCTCGGGTTCCTAGAAGCAATAAAACTGTAAAAATTAATTTACAGAGAAGGAATGAGGTGGCTTTATTTAGGTAGGAAATGTTGGTATGGTATGGAACTGAGGACAGAGTCCAGGGTAATTCCCTATTGTGAGTGTTTTTGTTTTATTTTTTAAGGAAGTTTCTATATTTTGACTGGGATAAATCTGCCTGGTCTCTGTTTTCTAACCCCCACCCTCCAGAATGGCCATTAGGAAGGCAGACCCAGAAGTTTAGGTCCAGGTTCTCCTCAGCAAATCTATCTTCCTCTTTACCTTCTTGCCCCACCCCTCCACCCAGACCGTGGTTTCCCCTGACCACTCCCCAGCACGGCGGAGGACGGGCCCGTCTAGGTGCCATCTTCCTGAACTTTGCCCAGTGATAGATGAGCAGGTCTGTTGGCGTCCAGCCAATTATAATGTGGATTTTACTTAATCACCTCTACTGTGTAGGTGGAGCGACTGCCAGAGGAGTAAATATGATTAGTTTTACATTCTATCCTTTGCCCAAACCCTAACCCTAACCTAAACCCAGCAGTAGGAGTCATCTGTTCCCAGCAAGCGGCTAGCATAGTAGAAACATCTGTCTAGGAGAGGAGCTCTTATTAAGGCTTGCTCAGCTCTCTGCACCTTAATTCCTGCTCTTCATTCCAGTGTCTCCTACCTGCAATCTGGTTCCCTCGAGACACTACCTAGTTTGTCTCGTGATAATCTTTTCTGCCGGGGGTTGGGGGACTACCTTAGGGTCATGGAGAACGCAGAAGCAGCAGGACTAGCAGCATCCCTGAGGCCTGAGGAACTGGAGCTGAAGGAGGAGTGGCAGGATGAAGAATTCCCTAGGTGAGGGGATGAGAGGGAAGCTGGGAGACGGAAGGGATGGTCACAGATCGGGGGACCGGAATGTAAGTTAGAATGTGAAGAGGTGGAGAAAACTAGAGGTGATAACATTGTGGTGGGAAGAAAGAGTTGATGATACCTGGCTTGATGCCTTTAGCCTATATTTCTTCCCCCTTTTCATCTTTTTTTCCTCCAGTTTGCTTCCTGAGAAGGCTGACTCTTCTGAAGATCCTGACAATCCCAAAAGAGATTTACAGGCAGGTAGGTAAATTAGAACCTAGGCCTCAAGGTTTTTTGTTTTTAGGGTTTTTTTGCAGGGCAGGGGGGGTGATTCTGAGGGAGAAACATTGGTTTATTAGTCCACTTTTCCATCCATTCATTGGTTGATTCTTGCATATGCCTGGACCAGGGATCAAACACGCAACCTTGGCGTTTGGGGACAATGCTCTAACCAGCTGAGCCTACCTGGCTAGGGCTGGCCTCACGTTCTTAATTCTAACCCAGTGGAGGTTTATGCCATCCTCATCCTTTTGCAGTGCTATTTCCCCTTTCTCAAATGCCCCCGTGTTAATTCTTTTTTAGAATTCACCCCATATTATCACCTCTGTACACAGAAATTCTAAGCAACACACATGTCTGTCCACTTTTTTGTCTCGTCTCCCCCCACCCCAGGTACCCCCAGCACTTTAGCCCTATGTGGCCACCGCGCCATGCGTAAGCGTCTTTCTGCCACAGATTTGCGACTGAATTTGACAAAGGGGCCTGGAGATAATGAAGCTTCTTCCACCCACTCAGCACCTTCCTCTCCTGATGGTAGCTCTGACCTGGAAGTAGACGAATTAGAGACACCTTCAAGCTCTGAGCAGCTGGACAGTGGACATGAATTTGAATGGGAAGGTGGGAAGGAAGCATGAGGAATGAGCAGAAAGAAGTAGAGGCCCAAGTTAAAGCTCAGGATGGATTTAGTGGGACTGAAGTTAGAACTGATAAGGTGGGGACAGAGAGGCAGAGTGAGCAAAATTAATTCTTCAGAATAGAAAGGCAGAACCTAGGAATTCAATGTGAAAGAAGTCAGTAGAGGACGGGTGAGGTCCTTTGTTAATTAAGGAAAGCTGTTGAATGACTGACAGGTGCATGCCATCAATGAGCTAGAACTGGAGTTGTAAGGATGAATAAGATAATCCCTATCACCCTCAGGAAATTCTCTGTTTGGTAAGGAACAGATACAAATACATGCAATGGAAGCTATGATCTACATGTGCACAGGGCACCGAGTAGGCAGAGAGGAAGAGGTCGGTTCTGCTGGCGAGGCTGGGGAAGCCTTCACAGAGGAAGGGACTGAGCGGTTGCCAGGCAGTTGGAGATGCAGCCTGGCTGGAGAAGCAACTTGGGCAGTGCTGTGGCGTGTCGAGGGACTCAAAGGGTTGGGTATGACTCTAGATCCTAAGGAAAACTATTCACACTTCCGATGTCAAATGTGTGGATTTTCCCCACATTGACCAATTTTCAGACTATCCAGACACCCACTAGGTGTCCTTAAGTTCAGTTATGACACTAACTACCTGGAGTTAGTGCAGACCCCAGAGGTTAAGGGCTCAGTCCCACAAGACTGCCACCTCTCCCCCCACATCGAACACCTGTCTCATGTCCAGGTGTGTCACCTGTGCTTCAGATCAACTGGCTACCTACTACCCTCTTCTCAGGCTGGATAATTTGCTAGAATAGCTCACTAGAATTCAGAAAAACAATGTACTTACTGAATTACAAATTTATTAAGAGGATATGACTCAGGAACAGCCAGGAGGCAGAGATGCATGGGACAACGCATGTGGGAAGCCCTCTCCATGCCCTGTCCGGGCACACCACTCTCCCAGCACCTCCGTGTGTTAACCAGCCCAGAAGCTCTTCATACCCCTTCTGTCAGGGTTTTTATGGAGGCTTTGTTATGTGGGCGTGATTGATTAACTCACTGGCTTTAGTAATTACCACAGCCTCTAGGTTCTCTCCCCTCCCTTAGAGTTCCAGCCCTCTAGCCACCTGGATGGTTCCCCTGGCAACCAGCCACTCATCCTGAGGAGCTTTCCAAAGTCAACTCATGAACATAACCTCTCTGTTTGAAAGGGACTTGTTATGAATAGCAAAAGATACTCTTTTCACCTTTTGCATCAGGAGCTAGGGACAAAACAAAATATGTATATATTACTATATCATTGTATCACAGATATGAAGGGCTGGGAGGTGAAGAAAGAATGACGAAAGAGTGTTATGTTAAGTAGACAAGGTCAAATCATGGAGATCCTTGCTACCACGCTAAGGAGTTTAGATTTTATCTTAGGCAATAGGGAGTCACTGAATGCTTTTAATGAAGACAGTGAAATGACCAGATTTAATTGCTCTGAAAAGATTGAAAACAACCTAAGGGTCTCTCAGTAGGGTATTAATACTATTATGGTGCATCCATACAATGGAATACTAAGTTCTAGACAAATATATTTTTAAAGATTCTATTTATTCCCAGACAGAGGAGAAGGTAAGGAGAAAGAGAGGGAGAAAAACATCAGTGTGTGGTTGCCTCTCACCGCCCCCCGCCCCCCCACTATGGACCTGGCCCGCAACACATGCATGTGCCCTGACTGGGAACCGAACCAGTAACCATGTGGTGTGCAGGTCTGCACTCAATCTACTGAGCCACACCAGCCAGAGCTATTTATTTATTTATTTTTAGATTGAGGGTAAGGGAAGGAGACAGAGAGGGAGAGAAACATCAATGTGCGCCCCTACTGGGGTCCTGGCCCGCAAGCCAGGCATGTGCCCTGACTGGGAATCGAACCAGCAACCCTTTGGTTTGCAGGTTGGCACTCAATCCACAGAGCCACCCCAATCAGGGCTAGGCAAATATTTTTTAAGATGAGGAAGCTTTCTTTTCTTTCTTTCTTTTTTTTGAGGTAGCTCTTTCTATCACCATGCAGAGTTAGTGGGTGTAGCATATTGCCATTTGAGTAAAAAAGGTAGGGGAGAACAGAAAGTTTGTTCTAGCTGTGGTGTAGAGGGTGGAATGGAGAGAAACAAACTAAAGGCGGGGAGACCAGTTAGGAGGCTCGTGCTAAAGCCAGGTGACAACTGCTAAGAACCTGAACTGAGACAGTAAGAGGAAAGAATGATGAAAGAGTGTAATGGAGGTAGATGAAAGAGGATCTGGGGTCCAGCTGTCTTGAGGGCTGATAGAGAAGAAAGAGCCTTGGATGACGTACAGTTTTCTCTCTCAGGAAGCTGGATGGATGGGGCCATTCATCCAGAAAGGAAATAAGGGAGAGATGAGGAAGAGCATGAGTTTGAGTTGCACTTTGTATCTGGTGGCTTGGAGATGACAGAGACACCTAAAGTAGAGATGTCTAGTCTGGGCATTTAGGAATATCGGTCTGGAGTTAGGTAGAGAAGCCCAGGTTAAAGACGCAAATTTGGGAGTCGTCACCTTATTGATGGTAACTGAAGACATGGGAATAAATGACCTCACTCGATCATAGAAAGAAAGAATCTGGAAAAAAAAAAATGATAGTTGCAAGGACCATCAACCTACCATAGTGCAAGGTTAAATAAAGGCCACTGTCTAGTGAAAGTGAGGATAATGAGTCGCAGGAAATAGAAACCAGCAAGGGGTTGGGTGTATTGAACAAACCAGGGCTAAGATTGTGGGGACAAATTGAGGAATGGGAGGTTGGAGTAATAGATTCTAGGAATCTGGGGAAGATACGAGATACTGAAAGTGTGTATTCTGCTCTGTTGATCCTTCCCCATCCCTCTCTTTTAGATGAGCTGCCCCAGGCAGAGGGTCTAGGAGCCAGTGAGGCAGCTGAAAGGCTGGGCCAGGGTTGTACGTGGGATGTGGCTGGAGATAATGGTCATCGCTGGAGGGTGTTCCGAACAGGGCAGCGGGAGCTGCGAGTGGACATGACGGTCATTGAGCCCTATAAGAAAGTCCTGTCTCATGGAGGTAATGGCTAGCATAAGTGGAGGTGTAAGAACTGTGACTCACTGAATAAAATGCCTAAGCTGGAAACTCAGTTATTGAGCTCACACTCCTTCTGTAACTTCCAGACACCCTCAACCTAAGCATGTCTGTCAGTATACCTTTGTTGACTAAAATTTCCATTGTCCTTCCCAGGTTACCATGGTGATGGCCTCAATGCTGTCATCCTCTTTGCTTCCTGTTATCTACCCAGAAGCAGCATCCCCAACTATACCTATGTCATGGAACACTTATTTAGGTGAGATGGGAGGCCTGAGAGGCTCCAGGTTGGATGTTAGGGAGGGAGAAGTAAAAAAGAACCCCCCTCTTTAGCAGTAGCTGATTGTAGAGTCTACAGTAATGTCCCTCTCACCCCCCACACCCCCCACTTCCCTGACCGTTTTGTCCCCCCCACCCAGGTATATGGTGGGAACTCTAGAGCTGCTGGTAGCTGAAAATTATCTGCTTGTTCATCTGAGTGGAGCCACAGGCAGAGCCCAAGTTCCACCTCTGAGCTGGATCCGCCAGTGTTACCGGACTCTGGATCGGCGGTGAGCCTCAGGACGAGGGGGGTCTCAGAACGTGAGTCTGTCTTATCTCTTTCTTTTCCATCTTTACATTCGTTCTTCTTCCACTTAGTTCCTCCTTGTTTTTGTCCCTCTATACCTTTTCTAAGCCTTTTCTAGGTCTTCTGTTCTCTCTTGGAGTCAGAGAAAGCAAGTTTGAAATGTTCTCTTTGCCATTTACCAGCTGTGTGATTTTTGTTTTGTTTTGTTTTGTTTTGTTTTATCAGCTGTGTGACTTTTGATAAGTCACTCAACCTTTCTGGGATTCAGTTTCCTTATCTAGAAAATGGCAGTGGGAGTACCCTTGCCACTGGGAATCTATGAAAATCAAGTAAACCAAAGTGGCACATTGCCTGGCACCTAGAAGGCACGCCTTCCTTTTCCCACGGTCCGGTCATTTATTTCACTTCAGTCCATTGTCTTCTTTGTGTTCATCCCTGACCCACAGATTTTCTCCCCCCAATGTTCCTTCCTTTCCTCCATCTTCCCTTTGCTCGTTTTTCTTTTTCTTCTTCCTCCTTCTTTATTTTCTCCTCACTGGTTTTCCTCCACCTGGGGTTTTATAAATAAATAAAGAAAAAGTGCAGAGATGGAAAAGTGTACCCAAAGGGCTTTATACAAAGGAAGGGCACAGGAGGGGAAATGGGGTAGCGAAGACCAGGCTGAGGGATTCTAAGAGGAGAACTTCCTAAGAAGGAGGAACCCAGAGGTGAAAAAAATGGATGGAGCTGAGAGTGCAATGAAAAGAATGGGGGTCAGACCCAGTTGCCAGAAAAATCTAGATGTTAGAGAAATGAAGGAAGTTCAAGTACTGAATGTAGCTCCACCTGCCCTTCAGGCATGAAGGTAGAAGAAGAAATAGAATGATCTCCGATTCTCCTTCAGGCTAAGGAAGAACCTGCGCGCCCTGGTGGTTGTCCATGCTACGTGGTACGTGAAGGCATTCCTGGCGCTGCTTCGACCCTTCATCAGGTGGGTCCTAGCTCTGGGGACAAGGATGCTTTCCCTTCCCCTTCTTCCCATTTTCTTTTTCTTCCTTAAAAAAAAAAAAAAAAAGGAGTTTATATGAGCCAAATTGATGACATAAGCCATGAAACAAGATCTCAAATGGTCCCCCTACTTTTTCCCATTTTCAAAATCAAGAGTTAGAACTTGCCCCACCCTGACTCTTTCTAGCCTTTTAACCCTTCTCTACTTGTTACCCTTCCCTCTGTAAGGGTCTCCAGGAGCCCTCTTCCCAGTATACAACACATGTGGTTTATCCCCTCTTTTCAGTTCCAAGTTCTCGAGAAAGGTTCGTTTTCTGAATAGCCTGGGAGAACTGGCCCAACTCATCTCCTTGGATCAGATCCACATCCCTGAAGCTGTCAGAGAGTGAGTCCTGAGCTTAAGGATAAAGGTTTTGGGGTGGGATATGTAAAACCATTTTCTTTCTTTCTTTCTTTCTAAGATTTTATTTATTTATTTTTAGAGAGGGGAAGGGAGGCAAAAAGAAGGGGTAAGAAAGATCAATGTGTGGTTGCCTCTTATGCGTTCCCTACTGGGGACCTGACCAGCAACCCAGGCATGTGCCCTGACTGGGAATTGAACCAGTGACTGTTTGGTTCACAGGCTGGTGCTCAATCCACTGAGCCACACTAGCCAGGGCTAAAGCCATTTTCTTAATGCTTTGGGGTAGTTACAAAGGAACTAAAAGCCAGAGGACCTGTTCTCGGATGTTTCAAGGTCTCTGGGAAAACTGCATATACCTCGAGAAGAAATTAAGAACACTAATATATCCAATCAAAACAAATGAAAAACTATAGAAGTGCTAAGGCAACAAGGAATAAAGGAATAACCACAGCACAGAATTTAGAGGAGATTCACCTCTGGCTGGTGTAGCTCAGTGGATTGAGCACTTGCCTGCCAACCAAAGGATCACTGGTTCGATTCCCAGTCAGGACATATGCGTGGGATGCAGGCCAGGTCCCCAGTAGGGGCCTGTGTGAGAGGCAACCACACACTGGTGTTTCTCTTCCTCTCTTTCTCCCTTCATTTTCCTCTGTATAAAAATAAAATCCTTTTTAAAAAAGAATTTCGAGGAGATTCCCTAGAAATTAGAAAGGAATATGGTTGTTGGCAGTGAAAAGAAGAGACTATCCAGTGAGGGAGGGGCACTAGGGAGTAAAGGATCCTAAGTGATGACCAACTCAAGCATCCCACCTTCCAATCTTCCCACCTTCACCTGGCCTCTTTCTCCAAACCACTGAGTGAAACCCAGGCCCACTTATTTTTCTCTCTTCTAGGCTGGACCAGGATCTCCATGGCTCATCCGACTGGAATAAAGGGTCTTAGTACCAAGCAAAGATATTTATCTGCCTACACCTTAACCCATCGCTGGATCTTCACAGCCCGATGGGGTGTCATTCCTCCCTCAACCTTGCCTTCAAAGCGGGGCTTTGAGGTCTGGAACTTGATCTGCTGGGAGACTTTCATTTCAGCATGTAGTGGCATTTTGTATGGGAAAGTGCAAAGCTGTGGGTCTTAATCTTGCTTGAGCTGTAGGACCTTGGGCAGATAACTTCATCTCAGTGAGTCATTTTCACCCTTTTAAAGGAAGGGGCTGAGATCCTTTCCACTTGGGGTATCCTAGCAGTCTGTGAAGGCGAGGGGCTATGGGAAGGGCACAGCTTAACACTGCCAGCCTGCTGGGAGCAGACAGGAGTCCGCTCAGGAATCTTGGAGGACCCCTGTAAACCCCTCTTCCTCAGTCATCCCCATGTCATCAGTCATGTCTGCTGCCTGTGAGCCTGGGAAGAAGTGTTTTCAGAACCTTTCTTAGCCATGGCCGGGACTCAGTTGGTTAGAGCCATGGTTGCAGGTTCCATCCCCTGTCAGGGCACATGCAAGAAGCAACCAATGAACACATAAGTGGAACATAAATAAGTGGAACAACGAATTGATGTTTCTCTCTCTCTCTCTCTCTCTCTCTCTCTCTCTCTCTCTCTCTCTCTCTCTCTCTCTCTCACACACACACACACACACACACCCCTTTCTTTAGTCAATTCAGATGTGTAGTGGTTAATAAATTGCGAAGAGAGATTGAAGCTGTGTGCCAAGGAAGCGAACTGCTCTTTCCCCAGCCCCTCACATCACAATCCGGCGCCTGCCAGTGGCGTCCTGCGGGAGGGGTTTTAAGGACTTTCGGCCGAGCCGGGGCTGCGGGGCCGAGGGCCTGGGGGAGGGGCGTGGCGCGCGCAGCAGAGCCCCTCGTTCTAACGACCCAGTGGCCCGGCGGAGAGGGGAAGGCAGAGGAAGTAGGAGTCCCGGCCTCCGTCACTGGCCTCCCTTTGAGCCCCACACGGTCCAGCCCCATGGTCCCCGCCGCCGGCGCGCTGCTCTGGGCCCTGCTGCTGAGTCTGGGGCCCCCAGCGGCGGCGGGGGCCCAAGACCTGACTTCAGCTGGGACGCAGCCGGTCAGTTTCCGCTCGGGAGGCACGATGACCCGCAAATACCGGACCATCCCCCGCACCGGCGTTCCCCCGAAGAGGAAGGTAATAATGGAGGATGATGAGGATGACGTCGTGGCCAATGCTGACCGCTTGGCCGGCCCCGCTGCTGCCGAGCTCTTGGCCAGTACGGTGTCCACGGACATCAGCAGGTTGCGTTCGTGGGAGCGAGGTGGGGATGGGTCTTTGGAGGAAGGGGTTATGATTAATGCCCAAAAGAATAACAGTGACTTAGAGGTCGCCAGTACGATATCCAGCACTACAACGAAGTTAACCTCGAGGTTTGCAGCGAATATCCAGGATCCGGAATACAGGCTGACCACAAGCCTGCAGCCCTCCACCTGGAGATCTGAGAACCCCGAGCACCCACCCCTCTCGGACACCAGCCTGACCCGGTGGTCCACAGCAGGGTCCACCCTCAGACCCCGGATCTCAACCACAGTCATGCCTCCTCCCGAAGACCTGAGGCTGGTGCTGATGCCCTGGGGCCCCTGGCACTGCCACTGCAAGTCGGGCACCATGAGCCGGACCCGCGCCGGGAGGCTGCAGGGCCTTTCAGGGCGCCTTCGAGTAGGGGCACTGAGCCAGCTCCGTACAGAGCACCGTCCTTGCACCTACCAGCAATGTCGCTGTGATCAGCGTCTTGAGGAGTGCCCGCTGGACTCGAGCCCCTGTTCTGACGCCAGCTGCAGCAGTGGGACGACCACCACCACCACCACCACCACCACCACCACCATAGAGCCCCTCAGCTCCCGACTGAGACCCAGCCCCCTGCACTTAGTCAGCCCCAGCCCGGCTCTCCTGTTTTGGAGGCAGGTCAGGACCGGGCTGGAGGATATTTGGAACAGCCTCTCTTCAGTGTTCACAAAGATGCAACCAGTAAGTGTTTAGTGATGAGCCAGGATCTTTGATGATGGATCTGAGAAAGTCCCCATAGCCAAAACCCTGTCACTAAACCCAGTGTGCTTGCATGAACTGCTATATTTTGTTACAGATTCATAATATTCATTGGTTTCTTCACATTATTGTTGCCCATGGATTCCACCTGTGTTATATCTTGAACAACTGGTTGGTTTTTAGGCAACATGAATTATTGGTCATCAGATGGTAATTGACCAAATGGTTAAGATTGTAGATATGTAAAGATTTTTTTTTTACTGTTGTGGTTTTTATTTTAATTGTTCAAGTACAGTTTTCTGAACCCTTATAAAGAATTCTTGATGCACAGATAATTAATGGACATAATTGAGGTCTTGCTATGTGCACTTTACCGGGATCTGTCCTCCACCAACCCTATGAGGTATTATTATCCTCACTTTACAGATAAAGAAATCAGGGTTTACAAAGCTACTAAGTGGCAGTCACAGCAGGATTTAAAGGAGTGCCAGGTTTGACACCAGTGCCAATGCTCTTAACCACCATCCCCAAGAACTCTCCTGGGATTATTCCCAGCAACCTAAGAATTCCCAAGGAAGGACAGTCCTCTGCTTTACCAAAAGAGCTACCAAGTGCTCTGGTTGACCCAATCAAATATTTTCCATCGATAGGCTGACAGGACCTTTGAGGAAAGGGAAAGGATAAAATGTGTACACGGTCATTTTGCCAGTTTGTTTTTGTCTTCTCCATGTGTCCAATGCCCTTATTCAGTAATTTTTAAAAAGCATCAACAGGGGGCAGTAGTGTTGAGGGAATGAGGGTTTGTGGGAGAGGGAGATGAAGCAAGGAAAAAAGAACTAGATGTCATTATAATATTTCCCCTTTTCTCTGTTTTGTTTCCTTACTCAGATAGACAGAAACCGGAGGTAATGGCCACTTGATCTGCGAGAAGAGGTGTCAGCATCTCAACCCCTCCACCCCTTTCCATCCCAGCCCCAACTGGGTATTAGTACAGAAAAAACATTGTTTGGTCTTGTGTCTTTTTCCAGAGTTATCTGAGGGATAGACCAAAAATCTCGTAAAATGAAAAACTGGGTAGCTAGCATCATCTTCCTTGAGCCCTTCCCATCGCCCAGCATAAAATGTTGTTCATCTTCTTCATTTCCAAAGTTGGTTTTTAAAAAGTACTTCTCTCCAAAAACCTCAGATGAGTGCCAAACAGGAGCTGAGCCCTTAGAAGATGATGTGGTCTTGCCTTCCTAATATTCAGTCTTCTTTTCTCCACAGAAAGGGCAGTGGTACAAATCCCAAGTCAGCCACTTTCCAGGAGTTACCTTCATCAGCCAGATCTAACCCAACATACACCCATAGTGATTAATTACTCTGTGACTATTTTGCTTAAACTTTTTATTTGAAAAAAAAATGTATTCAGAAGTCCAACAAATTTTCAATATAAATTATGACTCTCAAACCTATTCCCATCACTCTAAATATTGTCAAGTGATGGTAGCATACACACTGGAGAAGGTGGCTAAAGGAGAGAGAGCACCAAAGAAAAGATTGTGTCCAAAGAATCAGCATAAGAATAAGGCCTAAAATCAGGGTGATGAGATTCCAGGAGCTGCCGTCTTTCTACCCTATCTTGTCAACCCTTCAGATCTAGTAAAACCCTCATGCTATTGAGCTACTTAAGGGCAACAGGATGAGCTACTTTCAAGAGCAGCTAGCTAGACTGGAACAGAGTAAACTGGGGATGTATCTCTATAAGCAATCTCAGGCCCTGAAAAACTTCAGGAAATACCTTGAAACTTGAAAAAATTAGAACCTCAGTCACTGTAGATGGGGGCAAACTGTGTGGAGGGTGGAATCAATAGAGCGGATCCTCTGTTCCCACATCCCTGACCCCCCACTACCATCAAGACAGTATGCTTCCTGTTAGTGAGCTACTGGGACTCCTGCATTCTGGGCACAGGGCAGGCAGGAGCTCATTGGCTCTGTTCTGCCTTCCTAATCTTCCCGGCAAGGAAGGGGCCAGAACAAAAAACACCTGAGAAAACAAAGTGCCTAAAGACCCTGCTCCTCCATTACTTTCCCACCTAAAGCAGACCCTTGAGCCAGGTGAGGAGTGGGACCTGTTCTTCAGACAAAACTCCCTGAGTCTTATTTGTGTCTGATTCCACACATTGAGCACAGAAATAGAGCTTAAAATTTGGGGAGGACAGTGCTGGGGTGTCTATGGCTCTACTGCTTTTCTCTCCCTCCCTTCCCCAATGCCACCACAGCAGGGAACCCCTCCTCCAGAGAGCAAGAAGGCAACAGCATAGTGCATGTCCACTACAGAGAAAACCCCTGCAAGCACAAGCAACACAATGAATAAAGAACTGTTTGGAGATGACGTGCAGCCCATTAAGCCTATTTTACAGAGGGTCTAGTTCATCAAGTCTCGGGCTTAGGATGAATAATGGAATGGGGGTAGGGAGAGGACAGAGAAATCACTTAAGAGAAAAATAGGTTGACTCTAGAGCAGTGGCTCTCAACCTGGGGTGCTTTTGCTCCCTAGGAGGCACTTGGCAACGTCTGGGGACATTTTTGGTTATCACACTTAGGGTGGGCCAGAGATAACTGCTAGCAATCCTGTGATGCACAAGTTAGTCCCCGACTCCTAAGAATTACCCAGTCCAAAGCGTCAAGTGTCTCGACTGAGAAACCTTGCTCTATGGGTCTCCTTGCTCCCAGGCTGTGAGAATCTTAAGTTTCCTAAACTCACAGATGATTGTTTTCAATCACCTTCCATCCCTGTTGGTCAGGAAAGCAGTCCACCCTGAGGCATAACTCCTAGTTGTGCTGCATTCTGGGTATCTCTCCAGATCCCTCTCCCTCCTCTCACCCGGGCCAGCAGGGAGGTTGGCGGAGCGCAGGCCAGGTCCTCAGGGCTTAATTGGAATACCATCAGGTTAAGATCCATCTCTTACCTTAACTCTTACTCAATGGGAAGCAATAAGGTTCTTAGCAGGGATGGTGCTAAGATGTAACAGAGGTAACAGCAGGGTGGGGGTAATTAAGAGAACTCAAATTAAAAATTTAATTTAAAAAAAGGAAAGATACTGGAGAGTTAGCAATGCTACAGAAACAGGGTTAGAGGTCTAACTAGAGAAAGATGCTGGTATTGGCAAGAGCAATATTGAGGAGCTTGAGCTTCAGGCCTGAGATTGAGAGAGTAGACTCGGCAGAGGTCACCATCCCAGCCCCTGCTTGACAACTGCTTCAGTTCATTCCAGAAGGAAGGAGGAGGGCAGGGAGGTAGGGAGCTTCTCAAAAAAGCCAGCTTCAGCTTGGTAACCTCGCCCACCTACCATTTAAAGAGTTCCAGGTTAATAGTTTAAAAACAGGTGGCACCCAGACCATCATTCAGGAGAAGGGACCTCATCCCAGGTTTCCAGAAACTCCTATTTCAGATCTGAGAGAGTCCAGGGCTTCAGCTGAGCTCCTCTGGCCCATCAGTAGTCACTTGGTCAGTCCTGCTGCCTTGACCCCATCTCCAGGAGGGGCTCTAGCCAGAGGGAGCAGAGGGAGTCCAGCCCCCAAGCCTTTTGAGGCACTATCAGGCAGATAAAGAAAAGAGGGCCCTGGGGGCACTGGTTCAAGGAAGGATCTGGTGGGGTCAGCATCTCTTCTGGGCTGGGAACAGAGTGGAAACTTCAGACAGCACAACCTGATTTAAAAAAGAAAAGAAAACAAAACAAACAGATTACCCTCAAAGAAAACCAAGGCCTTAGGGAGAAAGACACCATCAAGTGCAGACTATTTCCACAGTGTGTTCTTTTCTCTATTTCTGCCTGTACATCTCTTTCTCTTTTCTGGATCCTACATTACTGACCCTCCCAGTCTAGTTCTTCCTTGGATTTTCACTCTTGCAGATGATGGGCATTCCAAGGCAGGGCATCAGCAGGTGCTGAAGGTGTTGAGTGGCTTTCTCTAATCACTCACCATTCCTGTTGGAGCTACAAGCCCCTCGAGTTGCTCCAAGGCCTGTCTCGGTTTCCTTTGGATCTCATCTGCTCCTGAACCGCACCTGTCTGTGAAAAAGCACAGGTGAAACCCTCTCCTAAGTCTTCATGCCTCACAGTAAGAGATCTCCCACGTGCCCTCCAGGGAAGAGGCTGATCCCATCTCCTTGACAATAAAATCATCGGGAAAGGTTAAAATTAATCAGTATTCTTCCAAGGGAGGTCTCAATGCCTTCCTCCACAGTGGCCTTTGTGAGGATGAGATAAATATTAGTCTTTTACTAATAAGATCCTCTCACAAAGGACCCTATCATAGTTATCTCAGTTTAGCAGTTGGTGAAGAGACTCCTTCATTATCTCCACGCCCATTTCCCTTATTTCAAGAGAGAAACACAGATGTTATTTAAGACAGAGGTGCTTGGCCTTTTTCCTGCCCCAACATTCCCAACCACAATATGACTTCCTGTGGCACTGAGACAGCAGTTTTCTGTTTCACCTTCAGGTGACTAGAAGGAAGGATATGATTTTTGGAAAAAGACATATATACCTCCTATCGCAATTAACAACAGCCTGCTAATTGTAAAGATGAGGGAGCCTCGGCCAGGGTGAAAAGGTCAGCCCTGAAATGCCAGGTCCCAGGTTTATGCAACTGGTGACTAGGACTAATTCTAGCTTCATACTTCCCACCCAGGATTCTGTTCTGTCCCCTGCTTGAACTTTCAAAAAGAGGAACAGTTCTGGGCCACAACCCCATAGCAGCCTGCCCCCGTTCCCTTATTACCATGGCAAGTCCATCTCCAGCCCCCATCTCCCCAGAGCCGATGTGAGTCAGGTGGACAAAATTCATCGGTTCCCCAATCATGGTCCGGTCAATCCGTCTCCTCTTCTTCTTCTGCTTGCAGAAAACAGGGGAGTTATGTCTGAAACCCACCTCCACTCCTGCAGTCACAGGAGAGGAAGCAAAAAAGAGTCTTGAAAACGACTAAGGGAAGAGCTGAGGGCCTGGTAGGAAAGGGGACATGGTGCTCTAACAGGGAAATAAATCACCGGGGACTGAAAGGCAAGGCTGGGAGAACAAACACGGCGAGGACACAGGCAGGGTGGTGAGGGCAGTGGCCCTCAGAGTGAATGCTGGACCAAGAAAGGACATGTCAAAGTCACCTCTGGCTGATGAGGAAACAATGGGGAAAACTGACAGGTATTAAGCTCCACCTACAAGCCTGGCCAGGCTCAGAATGGGCAGGAACAGGAAGTGATAGCTAGGACTATTCGCTTCTTCCATCATCCAGTCCCCTTGGCTCTAGTGCGGACCTGCCTGCCCACAGAAACTACCCTGTCAGAGAGGGAGGTAAGAAGAGCGCTTTTTAGCAGATCCCAGATCATGTGTCTACTTCATAGTATACGGTAACTGATTTCTGTGTGTTGGGGTGGGGGTGGGGACACTCACCGGCTGGGGTTTCTCCACCACACAGCAGCCCAGTTTGTGCCAAAATTCACTCATGTTCCCTGATGGTTCCAGTTTCACTCCTCTGCCCTGGGCCCCCACAGGGCTCTCGCTCTGGTGCCTGGACCGCCCACTCCTCGCTCCCTTCAGGTGTAACAACGCCCTGGGTTCACTCAGCAGGATGGGTCTAGAGAAAGTAGAGTCCTCCGAAGCCTTAGCTGAGCAGCAAGGGTCAGTGACCCAGACCCTGAGAGACTAGCAGAGCCAGGAGAGGGAAGTGGGCAGGCAGGCACAAGGGTATGTCTTCCTCAGGCTTGGAACCCTGGATGAGCAGAGAGGAGAGAGAGAAGAAAGGTTACTGAGAAATCCCCCCCACCTCGAGAAGCCCCATCCCAGATTCCTGTTTTCCCTTTAAGCCCCTAGTCCTGTACCCAACACTAACCTCCTCCAAATGGAAGAACCCCACAGTCTGACTCTCAGAGAAAGGACAAGAACCAAAGCACACCACGGGGTTAAGGAGCAGTAGCTGTTGGTACCGAGGGACAGGAAGGGAGCTGGGAGCACTTAGGGTGATAGGAGGGGACCAAAGGATAGTGGCAGAAATGAGCAAAGTTTGGGGGTACTACAAACTCTACCTCCCTCCTCTCTGGGTTTAGGGCAGAAGGGGAGGGGCATTTAAGTGACTTTGAAGAGGAAATGGTGGTTTTTTGTTCTCACAAACAAGGCCTCCACCCTGTCCCTCCCTTTTTCCTAACCTTACCCTGAACACCTACATTTTCTTTAAGATCTTGACTACTTAAGTCCTAGGTGCCTAACTATAGCAGGATGATCCTCAACAAAGACTTTCCTCAGTGAGAAATTTCTTCTCTCTATTCCCTGCCCTTGTTCTTCCTCATTTCCCTCAACTCCTCCCAAAGACATTTAACAGTTCCTTCATTACTTGACCTTGAGATCTTTCCTTAAGTCTATACACGCTCTGCTTCCCTGTGTCCTGTATCACTGCACTCCTGCACGTATACCTTCCAGCAAGTATGTGGCATGGCCGTTTCTCCATGCATGTGTCTTGTATAGATCATCTGTGTACAGGGTGCAGGACACGTGCCAGGTACCTTCTGTCCCATGAGAAATCTTTTCCAGCCTCCCCACCCTCTTCACATGTCTTATCGTGCCGCTGCTCTGCGCCTGCCTGCCTGCCTCCCCCCCCCCGCCCCGTGCCCTCCCTCCTCCCCTCATGCTGTGACCTGTCCTCTGCTCTCTCCTCACCACTTCCACCCCCAAGTGTCACCAGCCAACACAAGGAGCCTTCCAATAGCATTAGTGTCCAAGGAAGAACTTTCATTCCTGCCAGTCAGGTAGGTAGGGCACACCTGACTTCCCTGAATATTCATCACCCCATTTCCCCAGTCCTGTAACACAGGCAACCTCATAGTTTCCAAACAGGGCAGGTTTATAAATACTGCTCTTGAGCATGAATATGAATCTCCCCTCCCTCCAGGCCCGGAATCCTGAGGGTCTGGCACCCTAGACTCATCTAAGAGAGGAGTTTTTTTTGTTGTTGTTTGTTTTAACAGCCTTGACATGAGATTACACAAACACTGAGATATAGCTCCTAGCCCCGGCTGGTGTGGCTCAGTGGACTGAGTGCTGGCCTGCAAGCCAAAAGATATAGCTCCTAAGGGAGGGAAGGACCCAGGAGTCTGGGCTTTCTCTTATTTCCCTTCCCACCACTGGAGGGGAGGAGTAATGAGACAAGGCGGAAGTCAGAACACAGCTGTCCAGTGAGGGGAGCTGTGGTCAATGGGGAAGTCAGTCACAGGGTTTGTTGTGATGGTGGTGGCAGCCTGTGGTAAGAGTTGGAGGCAGGGGTGGGGGATGATGAAGAAAACAATGAAGAATCAGAGGAAACCCCCAACACCACCAGACAGGCTATACTGAGACTGGACTCTCCCCAGCACCCCTGCTCAAAGCTGAGTGGACAGAAGTGGACGGTGGGAGGGGAGAGAAGAGAAGGGGGGAGGAGAGAGGGAAAGGGGCAGTGGAGGGAACAAGGACGTTTCTGTTCCTTTTCCAGGGACCTGGCCAGAACTGAGTGGAGGGAAAGTGTATGTGTGGGACTTGGCATGAAATGACCAAGAATGATGAGAAGTGACAAGGAAATTCCATTCCCTAGGACATAGGACATAAGGGTCACTAAAACTTGGGTGGGGCGGCAGGGGGGGTCAGAGTGTGGAGAAAACTGGGCAGGGTGAAACTGGGGGTGGGAGAGTGGGGAGAACAAGGCTGGAAAAGTGAGAGTGATTGGCAGCCACTCTCATTCTTTAAAATATCTAGACATTGGGTTGGGGAAAACACTAAGTCCTGAGCTGGTGAGCCCAGGAAGAGGTATGGAATCCACTGCCCACTATTTCAACCCCGCTGTGAAGGGGAGGAGCTGGGAAAGCAGCAGGAGGTATCAGAATGAAATCACATAAATCCGGAAGCTGACAGCCAAGTAGCTCTGAGAACTAGGACCGCGTCCCAAATAGGAAGGGTGAATTGGAGCTGGGAAAGACACCAAGGTCACACCGGGGCTTAGCAGCTTCAAAACTACCGGGAGTGAGCAGGAGAAGGGATGGGAGAAAGGTTCCAGGGAGGAAGGATGTGCAGAGGTAGTTCCCCGGTCCCTGGTCTAGCCCCAAACCGGTTTTCCCGGTCCCGCTGCCTGCAGCCCCAAGGCCTCCAACCCGCTGCCTGACAAGCCTTCACAAGAAGCAGCTGGAGAGAAAGAGAAAGAAAGAGGAGGAGAATTAAAAGAATGGGGTGGGCAATAAGCCCAGGGCTGCAGCTGGTCCCCTGTGGAGACCTCCAGACATGAAGGGCTACCGAGGCGCTCTAGAGAAGTAGGGGCAGACCCCACTTTTCAGGCAAGTGACAGGCACGTACCCCAGCACCAACTGTGCCCTTGACCAGGGAAGGTCTTGTGGGGGCTTAAGATGAAACAGAAATAGGCCCTAAGCTCCCCCTCCCCAGTATGTTCAGTCATTCCAGTCACACAGACTCTATTTCTGCCAACCCCCCAACTCTACGCAGAAATTCTCTGCTCTGCCCAACGCTGAACTAGGATTGGGACCCCTTGGCGAATCTTTAGGATTTGTCACTGTCTTCCGTGGCTACCTAACTCTCAAATTTAAATCTTCCAAGACCCAGAACGGCTCCACTTTGTCCGGCACACGCCACCACCGAGGTCACTGAGCCTCAGAGGAGACTTTCTCCCTCTCCCACCTCCCCCAACACCCCAAACCCTCCTTTCCCTTCTGTTGCTCGGCGGCCTCGCCCTGCGCGCCGCAAGAGCGTTGGATGAGGGCGGTTACTCAAGGGCGCAGCCCGTGTCCCACCGACCCAGGCAGTCCACAGCCCTGGACACCCTCCTCCCCCACCCCCAGCATCCGGTGCAGCGCCCTCGGGCAGGGCAGGCGGGGCGCCCCGGCGCGGGGACCAGTTCCACGGTCTCACCTGCTTTGCTCCAGCATCAGGGCGCCCGGCTGCAGCTAGTGGGGGGCTCCCGCTCCGTGCCGGCCAGTGTGGGGGTTACCGGACTTGCTCCTCCGCGCGGCGGAGAGCGAGGGCGGGCCGGCAGAGGTGGGGCTGGCCGAGGGCGGAAACGGCGGCGACGCGATTACGAAACCCGTCCGGCTGGGAGGCGAGTGCACAGCTCCCCCCTGGACTGATGCGGCACTGCACGGGGAGGGCCTGGGAGCAGGCCTCGTGAGCCCGCGAGGCCCACCGCCCCTGCTCTGCGCACTGCGGCTTGTGGACCCCTCGGTGAGGGCCGGGGACCCAAGCTGAGCCCCCTGGAATTGCAGTTTGCCTTTGCGCACCAGGCATTGGGGGGGCAAAACGAAACGGACCCCCCAAATTCCTCAGACCCAGCCAAATTCCGAGTTTCTCAGAAGCACCCCCCCCCACCCATCTACCCCAAATGAAAACCGGGCTCGGTTTATTATTTACCCATTGTGAGGATGGGGAGGCTAGTCGGAAGGAGTAGGGTTTGGAGAGAGGAACGGAGAATTTTCCTGAATCTCAAAAACATTTAGTAACCTGAAATCCTTAAACTAGGTAATAAAGGGGCACTCTATTGTTGTCTAGAGTTAAGATTTTAATCCATAAGCCTAAAATCAGAGGACAATTAATTGCTCATTCAATGTACCCTCAGTCAGCATGGGGGTGCTGAAAGAGCTGAGCAATAACTGTGCAGACCAATAAACCTGCAGAGACGCCTTAATCCTGGCTTCCTCCTGAAAGTGTGCTGGAACCTATCCTTTGAATTAGCCGAGTCAGACAGGCAGGGGCGGGGAGTCCTTCCGCCCTTCTTAGGAGGGGCTGCATTGCAGGGGGAGACTGAGCCGACAGACTGTCACTGGAGAGCGAGAGGGAGTGAGAAGACAAAGCCGGCAAAGCCCCCACTGCTGCCGTTCTCTCCAGCCCAGAGCAGGCACCGGGAGCGCCGGGGTCCTCCCTCCATCTTCGGAGCACACTAGTAATTCACTGATAACAGGTAAACTAAACTGAGGGAGGGGGGCAGGGGCTGCAAAGATAAAGACCAGCTGCTTCTGGTTGGGTTGAGGACCCCAAATAAGGATGAGGTTAGGGAAGTTCAAGAGGAGAGCAGGCTCTTCCATAAACAACGGGTAGTTATTTGTTCACCGTTTTACATCTCTTCGCTCACATCTCCATCCATGCCTTATAATCCGGTATACAGACATTAATTTTTAACAGATTACATGTGGTTATTTCTCAGCATTTATCTCCTTATTTCAAGGACCTATTTGCCTATAAATTATCGCCCTGGGTATTTTATCTGCAGTCTAGTTATCTGTATCTTTTTCTCAAGCTGTAATTTGTTTTTTTGATGAATCTCTAGTCTTGCTGTATTGCTTTAGCCTCTATCTCCCTATATTTCCTTTTTTTTTTTTTTCTGTAGTGTTCTATTGATGAGTCTACCCTCACCCCAGACTTGTCTCCATAGGGAGGGAGTTTGGGGGGAAGGCTATGAGATAATATTGAGATTAATTCTCATCTTTCTTTTAACAGTCTCCTCCCCAACTCAAACCTTTGCTCCAAAGAGGCAGCTTGAGGTAGGAAGGTGGGGGCCTCTGTGCTGAACTACCTGATCCCATATCGAAATTAGTACAGCCCACGGGAGCTAGGTATAGGGGCAGATTCTGGCAAAGAAATGTTTATTTGTAGCTCAGTGGACTAGGTGGGGGAGGACATGACTAATAGAAAAACCCAAGCCCACGACGAGGCACATATAATGAGATGCCAGAGCACTTCCATTCCCCTCCATCACCATCCCTTGTCCTTCCATTTCATGGCAGCATGACACAGCAAAGCCTGGTCGGGGAGGCCCTGGATTCCCACTGAGGGTCTAGACAAAGAGTATTTGGGCGTGACTGCGTGGCTCAGAGAGTGTATCTTTTTTTATATATTTGCTAATCAAGCAAATGGGGAGAGAAGAGAAAGCCAGCTGAAAAGAGACCTCTTGCAAAATTTGGGTACTTGGGAATTAAATTCATACTGTATTAAATTTTAAACTTCCATTATCAATGTAAAAGGTGTTTTAGCTTCATTTTGTGTGTGTGTGTGTGTGTGTGTGTGTGTGTAGTCAATGTTCTTGATTTCATTTTAGAGGCCGTTAATGCTTGTATGAATGAATGCCTTTCTAGAATGCATTTGGTACTCTCTGTACATGACTCTGAGTCATAGCTAAAGGTTTTAGGCCATTTAAATTAATAAATAGTTCATGAAATTTCCCTTAGCTTTTTTAATTGCCAAGAGAAGCTATGCCAGACACTCAGGGATTGGACTGCTTTGGTACATACACTGGCTATAAGAAAAGAAGTCAGTTTGTCAGAGCTTTTCCCCTTTCTCAGATTCTAACTTGCTCTCTACTGCCTTTTTTTGCGAGTTCAGCATTCAAATTAGGACCACAGGAACAAATAACACCTAACCCACTGATATCTGCTCTTCAGGAACTAAGAATTCTTGCAAGTTTTGAGAATGTTGGTATAGGATGATATAAAGCTGTACACAGTTATCTATGTACAACACATCCAAAAAGGACCAGACTGGGAATTATGAGACCTAGGTTCTATCCAGACTGGCTTGGAGGCTTCACAAGTCACTAGATAACTTCTAAGGTATTTTCTAGTTTTAAAAACCTATGATGTTTTCTCCTCTTATGATTCTATTTTTTAGTTAGCAGGCCAGCAGTCAATCCACTGAGCCACATCAAGCCAGGACCAATTCTATTTTTTAAAGAGTCTGTTATATTTGCCCCATCTTATACTAACCTCTCACTGGAGAGAGCTGGTCAGGGAGAGGGTATAAAAGAAGTCAGCTATGTGGGCAATTAACTGGTAACAACATTTGCTTCTTAGGATTTTTATAGCCACAGATGTAAGCCCTGGTTGATTGGTTGATAGTACAACCATTTTTTTTTAGCTTTTTTTCTGTGCACATGTCTCTGCAAATTATTGTGGAGATGATCAGCTAAATATTATAGGATGATGACCTCACGTTTCCACCTTGTTCCCACCCTGTACCAGTCCCCCCATCACACTCATAAGCAGCTTCTCTGCTGAGTAATGCTCAGTTCCCAGGGTTTATTTTGGAGCTTGAGCCTAACAAGAAAAGAACAACTCAGAATTTACTTTAAACTTTAAAAACACTGAGTCGACCTCCCCACCCCTCCTAAAGCCCTCACATTCACACATAAACATGTTCTAAATTAATGCATTCTTTCCCTACCTTAGTAAAGACATTTCATATTATACAGGTTGATAGGGTTTCTGTAAGGTCCTACTGAAACCTAACACATTCTGGAACTTATTTTAGGCCACTGCTTAGGCATCTCAAGGCCTAATGAGAGCCAATGGAGTGTGTTGGAGGAAGTCCTTTTGAGACGGGGTTCTATTTTTGGAGGTGGTGGAATGTTCTTTCTGCTCCTTTGGGAACATTTCAGCTAATGTTTCTTGCCCCTTCCCTTGGCTAGTAAGCAGTAGGGTGGAGGCTGCAGGGAGGTATAATCGTCATATAACATCAGGGTGTGGGTGAGATGAGCAGAAAAGGTGATAGAAGTACTCATTAAAGCATAGAAAAGTATCTAATTCTGTTCAAGGATCTTCTTTCAATCTAAACTTTACCTTCCTTACCTGGAGTTTCCAATCCATTTGCTCTCATTATCATCACATATAGTCCAGCATTGTGATCAGAGAAAAGAGAACTGTTAAAGCATAGAAAAAAACTTTTTAGCACCCGGGTTTTGTTCTGAGGTGGAGGTAGGCTAGAGAGAAATAGATAAGCCATTAAGGCTTATCTGTGGACTAATTAGGTGGCAGTGACAAGGTGTTCATTGTATTAGTGATGGAAAATTAATCAGCAGCCTTGAATGTCTTTTGTGTACAAAGCCCAGCACTTGTGAAGAAAGTACAAAGTAGACTGGTTTTTACCCTTGGGGATACTCTGTCCCTTGAAGGAGATAAGACTATCCCTATACACATAACAATGATCTGTAACCCCAAACCGATATAGTCAGGTAAAACTCTACAGGGTGTTAGGGTAAATGCCAGAAGAAATGGATAGTTGGAGCTGAGTAAGTTTTAGGAAGTCCTCCTGGAAGAAGTGAGTTTATAATGGGGCTTAGAAGGCAGGGAGTAAAACAGAAAGCCAAAATGTCATGGAAGCTGTTTTCAGAGGTACCTGTAACCTATTAAACCAAAGGCAGGAAGAAGTTCTGAATTTGCAAACATAGTAGGAGTTCAGCCCTGGCTGGTGTGGCTCAGTGGACTGAGCACCAGCCTGTGAACCAAAGGGTTGTCAGTTCAATTCCCAGTCAGGGCACATGCCTGGGTTGTGGGCCAGGTCCCCTGTTGGGGCCACATGAAAGGCAACCACACATTGATGTTTCCCTCTTTCTACCTCCCTTCCCCTCTCTCTATAAATAAATAAAATATTTTTTTTAAAGCAATCTATAGATTCAATGCAATTCTTTTTTATTTTAAAGATTTTATTTATTTATTTTTAGAGAGGGAAGGGAGGGAGGGAGAGAGAGAGAGAGAGAGAGAAACATCAATGTGCGGTTGCTGGGGGTTATGGCCTGCAACCCAGACATGTACCCTGGCTGGGAATCGAACCTGCGACACTTTGGTTCTCAGCCCGCACTCAATCCACTGAGCTACGCCAGCCAGCGCTTTAAATAAATAAAATCTTTAAAAAAATAGTTCAGGGGAAAGATTCCCCTGGGACTTGGAGTATTGGAACTTGGGTAGTATTTTAAGATGGAGAGTGGAGAGAGTTAGGCAAGACAGTGATAGGCATCACTACAGCAGAGAATGTGCTACTACTAGGAAGAATAGGGCCAGATCCTGGAAGGCCTTGAAAACCAACCTCAAGATTGACTTGAAGCAGTAGGCAGTAAATAAGTCATTTGTTGGATAAGTGTGGAAATAGTAGAAAATGGTAATAGAAAAAGGATTCCTGAAGATTGTCCTAGGGAGCTTGGGTTATGTACACAGGCAAATGGGTATGTAAAGTTTCTAAGTAAGGAAAGGCAGTGCGCCACAAAGAGGTTGCTATGGCATGAAGACTGACAAACGATTTCTTTCTAGGAAGTTATGAGGGACCCTGTGAGTAGCCAGTACAGCTCTTTTCTTTTCTGGAGGATGCCCATTCCAGAACTGGATCTGTCGGAGTTGGAAAGCCTGGGTCTGTCAGATACGTCCACCTACAAGGTCAAGGACAGCAGCGTTGGCAAAATGACCGGGCAAGCAACTGGAACAGAGCAGGAGAAAAATCCTGAAGGCGATGTCCTCCTTGAGTACAGCACCTTCAACTTCTGGAGAGCTCCCATTGCCAGCATCCACGCCTTTGAATTGGACTTGCTCTAAGCCCAAGATTCCTCTTTCCCACCACTTTGCCCTCATTGTCTTCCCTTTCAAGCCCTTTCCTTTCCATCCTTTTCTCCTATCAATCTTGCTTTCTCTCCTCCACTGTGTTGAGGTGGTGCTGATGAATCTGCCAGAGTTCTGTACTTATTTGTTTGTTTATTTATGTATGTATGTATTTATTTATTTAATGTGGGGGGGGTTGTGTTTTTTTTTTCCAGTTTCTCTCAAGAGCCCTCAAGCCACAAAGGGTTCAAGCAATGGAGTACTTAGTGACTGGGTCAGGGGGATTCCTCCTCCTCTCCACCCCGTATTAATTCCAGAAAACAGGCCTGATGGGGGCACCAGAGAGTAGTACTATAATAGAAGCACTGATACATATATTTTTTTTTTACCTCATTTTAATCAGCTTTAGAGATCGCTCAAAACTTCCTAATTCCCTGTTCCAGGCCAGTAAACACAAATATTTCTTCAAGGGTTGATGAATACCTTGTAAGTTTTAATTTGAGACTATCTGCTACAAGACAGTAGGATTCCTAAAAGATTAAGGTGATAAGAAACTTGCTTTTTCTGAAATTGGGGGTAAATGTATATAAAACAAGAGGAAATAATGTCTTGGAAAATGAAAATAGGAGAAAGCCCTGAATTGTTTCAGGAATAGTTATGCTCTCTCAAAAGGATGTTTCTTCTTAAGCCTACTTACTTTATAATTTTGCTCCTAACTGTGGGTTGAAAACTCTGAGGAAAATCACTCAATTTCAAATCTTAAAATGCAATCTCGATGACTATTCATGATAATTTGTAAGGTCTTGATTCCTTTCCTAAAAGGCGTAGGGTTTGGTCCCTAGTACTTGAGACTTGCCCTCCTGCATCTCCAGCTGATACCAGCCATTGGGCCTCAGGCACAGTTCTTCAGCCTACCTTGAGACCAGGAAGTGAGCAATCACCTTCTGACCCTACACCCTGTTCCCACTCTTTCCAAAATTTTTGCTGATTTGTGCTGCCATTTACTCATATCTTTAATAAAGACATTCAACCCCAGGACTGCATTCTAGTTTTCTCTCTCCACAGGAACACAGTCTAGAATTTCACAAGTTAGCCTTGTTTTCACATTCAGCTTGTATATTTTTCTCATATTCAACTCTGAGGAAGAATGACTTGAGTAACTTTTATACATTAAAATGACTAACTTTAGGTTGGACGGGTATACTTACCCGTTCAAGGTAAAGGGTGAAATCGACTTAAAATTTTTTAGCTAGAAAGCTGCAACCCACCACTCTTCTGCTTTCCCACTACCAACATATTTGAGGAGGCACCTGTGGCACTGTATGTTTCTTATCTCAGCGCTAGTGCCAAAGAAAATAAACGAATTCACCCAAATATGTTATCTGCTTACTTAAAACTCATTAAAAAATTTTGTGCTAACTTACAAGTAGTTGGGGTGCCTACTCTATGAAAGGCACTGGGCCAGACAGTATAAAAGGATGTAAACAACAATGAAACAAGATTTTGACTCTCAGACTTAGAAAGGGAAGCTATAAATACCGATACAGATGGACAGTACTTGGGCAACATGCTGTAAATAAAGATGACTTGAACGAGATCTAGATAAATTCAGAAAAGGGTAACACGGGAATCTTCTTTGTAGACTTTGAGAGGCCGACTATCAACATTAAAAGCCAAAATCTATTAAAGAATGGCTCAATGATGTGTCCTTTCCTGTTTTTACTTATTTTTTAAGGACTTCTTTCCTGACTTCTAGCTGTCCTTTAGTCCTGGCATTTGGTGGGTGGAGATGGGACACACCTGTTTGGTAACTAAAATACCTAAAAGGATTTGCAAACTCATGCTCCATCTTCTTCCAGGCCCCCAAATGAATTGCCTCCGTTATTTGTTTCACTGATCCTGCTGACACTCGGGTCTAGGGTCCTTGCGTTCCGGCTGCAACTGGAAATATGTCCGTCAGGCACCAGAGTTCAATTCTTGCGCAGAGCCTGGAACGTCCCAAACTATTTCACCCTAGCTTGAGACAATGAAACAAGATTTTCCTATATATGCCCGGGGCTGTCCTCCCAGAAAGCAACCACGGCTCAAAACCGGGACGGAATCGCGTTTCTCTTCCGCGGTTCGCTTGATTCTTGGCGCCAAAACAAACCATCTGTCCGTCCCCTGCCGGGTCTATACGACACGTAAGACACGTAATCGACAATCCTCCGCCACGCTAAATAGTCCTGGCTAGTATTTCTAGGATACACGCTTTTTCACGGCAAAAGGCCTTCGGTGAATAGCAAATAATCCTCGGAGGTGCATCATCTTTGTGTTCGAATGGAAATGTAGGTGTCCTAGTCATTTTCTCTTCACAGATTCCTCCGCCAGAAATTACCCTCGCAGATTCTCCACTTCCGGGTCCGCCATTTTATTGCCTCCATTTCTCCACGAGGGGGGTTAAAGGCCCCCACAATATGCATATATGAAAAGGCCATAAAGTAACCGTCACTGACAGGGAGTCTAAACTAGAGAAGGAAACGAGACCAAACTGGCGGGCTTGGCGAAAACGCTGCCGGCAGCGTCCCGGACGAGGAGGTGAGGGGGAAGAAAAGATGCGTGTACTTGGGGGTGTCAGGCTGGCAGGGAGAGTACTGCCAGAAGTTGCACTGCTTCCCAGCTCAGCCGCGAACTTCTGGGTGCAGACTGAGCGGCGCCCCTTGGTCGGAGCTGGGGCACCTGGGGGAGGGGGACGAAGAGGAAGGGGATGCTGCCGGGAGGAAGGGGAGGGGACTGGGAGGAGGTGAAGAAGGGGGTGGGTGTAAGACCTGGGGCTGGGGAGCTGGACCAAGGGAAGCCAAGGCCGCAGAGGTGACCAGTAGGGGGCACCGCGGAGCCCGGGCCGGGGCTGCCTCCTAGGCTGAGATCTTGGCTCTCTTGCCTCAAATTGACGGACTCTTTTCCCGAAAGACAGAATTTTGCTGGGAAACGGGAGAATTTGTGGTAGAGGAGAAAACGGGGACTCTAATTCCCGGGCCCCAGGAATAGCCTAAAGATTATTAGTGAGCACGCTAATCTGAACAAGAGCATAAGGGCCCCGCCTCTTGCACAGTTGTTTGTACAGCTGGAGGCTCAGTAGGGACGTGTGCAGTAGGAAAAAAAAAAAAAATGGAAAAGGTCGTCAGGCCATGGATTTTTCAATTCTGATTCGCCTTCCCGTTAGTTTTCTCTCTGCTCACAGATTTACTGCAGAGATCATCCCATTCTTCTCTCCCTTCCCAGAGTCCCAGAAGATGTCTCTCTCTCCCTCCCTCCCTCCCTCCCTCCCTCTCACTCACTCACTCACTCACACACACACACCTCTCTATCTCTGGAAAAGCACATTCTATGGCTTACCTTCAACAATTTAACTCTTTTGGCCATCTAGGACAGTATTTTCAGTATACCATTGGATCTACCCAGTCCAATATAAATGTTCTTAACCATCTATTTTCATATACATTTTGATAACAATGAAAGAACTGCCCCACCCAAATTCTTATATCAACCAACGTGATTACTTTCTAATAATAATAGAGTTTTGTTATCAAGAGCTCAAGCACTTCGTTCATTATTAAAGCACAGTGATTGAAAGCTCTTGCGTGTTTGAAAGGAGGTGTGGGTGCTTTGTTTTATTTATCTTAAAAGTCCTAAGAGACAAATTAGGCCAGATTTTGTTTTTAAAATTTTTTAAAATTTATTTATTTATTTTTAGAGAGGGAAGGGAGGGAGATAGAAACATCAATGTGCGGTTGCTGAGGACTGTGGCCTGCAACCCAGGCATGTGCCCTTACTGGGACTCGAACCTGCGATGCTTTGATTCGCAGCCCAAGCTCAATCCACTGAGCTATGCCAACCAGGGCTTGTTTTTTAATTTTATATGTAGGGAAAGTGGAGGTATGTATGTTAAGGGAGAATGTGCCCCCCCCCTTTTTTTTTAAGTAATCAGGAAGAGGGAGCTCAAAAGTCCCTAGACTGTCCTCTTGTCTCTTAGGCTACATCTTTTATCTGGTGGGCACTGCCCACATTGACATAGGATACCGGGAAAATGGCACATAGTTCCCCCCAAATGCTGTTATTGTAAAAATACATTTTATTGGCCCTGGCCCCTAGATCAGTTGGTTAGAGCATCCTCAGAATACACCAAAGTTGCAGGTTTGATCTGCAGTCAAGACACAAGAATCAACCAATAAATGCATAAATAAGTAGAACAACAAATCTGCCTCTCAATCTCTCTTCCTCTTTCACCCTCTCCCTTTTCTTTCTAAAATCAATCAATAAATCAATCAATAAAAACAGATTTTACTTTTACTCAAAAGAAGAAAGTATGGGGAGAAAAGAACCCTGAAGAACACATTTCTAGGAGACATTTTATATCAAGTAATGACTATTACACCTTATTTACATTCTAATCAATATATCTATATATAAATAATGATATCTTCATGTGGTAAGAAATAAGGCTTCTTGTGACCTAAAGTTTGGGATGACAAGTTTGGGTCAGTTGCTATTTAGGGATACTGATATACAGACTCACAAATAATGATTAAAGAAATGTGATAAGCCCTTGTAGGGTAGCCCAGTTGGTTACAGCGTTGTCTGAATGCGCCAAGGTTTCAGGTTGGATCCTGGGTCAGGGCACATACAAGAAGCAACCAATGAATGCATAAAGAAGTGGAATAAGCTCTTACTGTCTCTAAAATCAACAAATAAAAATTTTAAAAAAGATGTGATAGAATTAACATATGAAAGCAGAATACAGTGGGAAAAAATTGAAAAGATTTGCTCAATTAACATTTTGCAAGAGTTCAGGTACTAGAGACACCAGTTGCAGTGAGATAAAATCAGTTTAAAGTATCTTATTTTCCAGAAGTATCAGCTTCCCAGGAATGTGAAGCAAACCAGATTACTCCTTAAACAGATACCTCAGCCTTCAACTGAAAGTTTTTGTGTATGTGTTTGGTAGAGAATAGAGCTGGAATTTTATTAAGAGGATAGTTTAATCCTGCTTTGTGGCAACATTTCTGAACATCCATATGTAGGTTAGTCTTTCTCTTTGTGGTCAGTTACTGTAGAGCTGTTAAGGCTTGGTGATACACCTTTTATATACAGAGGTAGACAAAAGTACGTTTACAGTTTGTATGAGAAACAATACAATAATTAATAAACAATAGTGCAAGAGTGAATTCTGTTTTGTGTACTCACAATAGTAAACCTCTTTTTGCCCACCCCTCTATAGTATAATTTGAAAAAATTTGAAGGAATTATTATTATTATTTTTAGGGAGAGAGAAAGAGAAAATCATCAGTTTGTTGTTCACTTATTGATGCATTCATTGGTTAATTTTTGTATGTGCCCTGACCGGGGATTGAACCTGCAACTTTGGAGTAGTGGAGTGATCCTCTAACTACTTCGCCACCCAGCCAGGACTGAAGCAATTATTTCTAACTAATAAATGAACCATCTAGAAATTTGTTCTTGTTTTTATTTTTTAATAGATTTTATTTATTTTTAGAGAGAGAGGGAAAGGAGGGAGAAAGAGGGAGAGAAACATCATGACCAATTGCCTCTCCAATGTTCCCAACTTGGGACTGGCCAGCAACCCAGGCATGTGCCCTGACCAGGAATCGAACTGGCGACCTTTTCGTCCAAAGATTCCCAAGCCAGCACTCAGCTGACTGAGCCTCACCACATCAGGGCTTGTTCTTGTTTTTAAATATTAGTAATAAGATAATTAAATTGAAAGGCTGTTTGATACTTTAAAATGAACATAACCATAGAGAAATGCAAAGTACTGGTTTTCTGTGAGAAGTTTTTGCTATCTTTTTTTCTCTAGCATTTTTTTTGAGTTGTGAAAACTGACATTTAGATCAGATTATAGAAGTTTACACTAAAAAAGTTCATCCTCTGCTCCTAAATGCACCATTTCAGAAGGCTCATACCAGAGCCTTGTGTAGGTATGATTCCCTTTTGAACAGACTTCTCTGGTGATCTCTTGCACACACCTGTGCTTGAGCACAATGCTCTGTGATACAGATTGGAAAACTGAATTACATAATGACCAAGTTATTTGCCCAAGATAGTGATTCTCAAATTTTCTGATTTCAGGAGTCATTTATATCCTTAAAAATTAATGAGGACTCCAAAATGGTGTATCTATTGATATTTACTGTTTTAGAAATTAATTTTTAAACGTTAATTAAAATACAATAATAAATCCACCATATGTTATAGATAATACATTTTTATGAAAAATATATCTTCCAAGTCAAAGAGATAGTGAGAAGAAGGGCATTGCTTTATATTTTTGCAACTTTCTTTAACTTGTGGCTATTTAGAAGACAGCTGCATTTTCATATCTATTTCTGCATTCAATTTGTTGCAATATTGAACTTGGAGAAAGGGAGGGGTGTTTCAGTAACTTCAGATCACTGTGGGTATTATTCTCTGCTGCTACACAGAAATTCAACAAGTAGTAATTTCTTTTTTAAAAGTTTATTTTTCAATTTTAGTTTACATTTAATATTATTTTGTATTAGTTTCAGGTATAACAAGTGGTACTTTCTTAAAAGTTAGTTGCAGTGAGAAATCTGAAAACTGTATCAGTGAAATATTTATACTGTTACCTTAAAACTCATTGATCTGTTTTTCACTTTGAATTAATCTTTTACCCCTGTGTAATTTTTTTTAATGAAGTAAAGGTTTAATTTTAATTGTGCAAAGTCCATTGTAGGTGCCACATTTCTGAGTAGCTCTCTTTTAGACAATCACTCAGGGATTGAGGCTTCTTCCATTGTGTGGCTCTTATGTCACATAGTCTAGCCTTGATGTGGCTTCTATAAATCTTTGGTTATAAGACTTCTGTTCACCTAGTCTTCAGTTGGTTATTTAGGCTGATTGTGCCATAATTTTGTTGTAATTCCAGTTTGGGCCTGGGAGTAGGTGAGTATAACTTCCCTCTATTCCTCAGCCATCTTCTCCTCCCTCTTCCTACCCCTGCTTTATTTTATAACATACATTAGTTATTCGAAAAACATTGGCTCGCCAGATTATGCAAATTACCCAAATGTTGATGCATTTTATTATATAATATTTAAAAATTCACATTCATTAGTATCACCATGAATTTCATCAAAAAGTTGTTAGTCAGCTATCAATTGGTGTATGTAGATTTCCCAAAATTTGAATTTTTGCTTGAAAGCTCAAATTATAGTTGATAATTGTCAATAAATACCGTTGATTATTTTCCTTGAAGTGGCAGGTTCAACCTGTTCATTTTTGAAAAAGTGTTTACCAGATACCTGAGTCTCAATATCCTTGGTTTGTTTGTCATTCTTTCCCGTAACATAATATTTCTACCCATGGTCATGTCAAATGGATAGAATGCTGTTTTATTGCCATTCTAGCATCTCTTAAGCTAGAAAGGTGATGTATTCCACGTATTTCCAAAGCATTTTTCTGGAGATTGAAAGTGAGGGAACTATTGTTTAGGGCCAGAAACTTTTCCAAATACTTAATTGTTTGTGTTAGATGATGAGCTAGAAAAGAAATGCCAGGTAAGTCATCTTGAGAAGTGTATCAAAGTACAAGAAGTCTTCTAGAACCATTTTACAGGCAGCTTTCCTTGTGTTTGAGTTACAGCTTCCTGAAAACTTTTGTTCCTATGCATAAAGATGTCTTTGGTGGACTTAGGGAAGAGGTTGCTAGAAGCAGCAAGAAAAGGCCAAGATGATGAAGTGAGAACATTGATGGCAAATGGTGCCCCATTTACCACAGACTGGGTAAGCTCTCTTGATTATTCCCAGTGTGTGCTGTTACCAATCTTTTTCTTTTCTTTCTTTTTATTTTTGTAAAGATTTTTATTTTTAGCCCTGGCTGGTGTGGCTCAGTGGATTAAGTGCTGGCCTGCAAACCAAAGGATCATTGGTTCAATTCCCAGTCAGGGCACATGCCTGGGTTGTAGGCCAGGTCCCCAGTAGGGGGTGTGTGAGAGGCAGCCACACATTGATATTTCTCTCCCTGTCTTTCTTCCTCCTTAATCCTTTCTAAAAAAGTATATAAATAAAATCTTTAAATTTTTTTTTTAATTTGTTATTTTTAGAGAGAGGAGAAGGGAGGGAGAAAGAGAGAGAGAGAGACAGGAACCTCGATGTGCAAGAGAAACATTGATTGCCTCTCACTTCTCCAACTGGGGACTGGCCCACAACTCAGGCATGTGCCCCGACTGGGAAGGAACTGTCGAACTTTCAGTTTGAAGGCCCATGCTCAATTCACTGAGCCACACTAGCCAGGGCACCAATCTTTTTCTTAAAGGCGAAACAGACTTTATTGATTTTTCTTGATTCCCTTTCTGCCTCATTCTCTTCTCAGGAGTTTTATTTTCTTTATCTCATCTGCATATGTGATTTTCTTTTTCTTTTAGTTTTCTAAATTGAAAGTGTCTCCTGTGGATATATAGATGGTAATTGTAAAGGTATTATATACTTGTGATTCTCTATAATGCTTTTCAGAGTATTTTGTACAAGCTTAATTCTCCCTGAAGTTTACTTAGGTTATAGGCTTCTGTAATTAGCTAGAAATTAAACAAAATCAGTATAATAAAAGCACATTTTTAAACTAATAAACTTCTTGTTTCCTTTTCTGTAAAATGTCCTGGTTAATGGAATAGTCTGGCCATTTTGTTTCCTTTACCACTGTTAAAAAACATTAAAGAGGAAGGTGTAATTTATAAGCGTTGAGAGGCAGATTGGAGAGCAGAGTTTTATAATATCCAGGTCTAGGTTATAATGTGTGCTTGCTTAGCATTCACAGATTTTGTAAACATTGACTAATTTTAACAATTCAGTGAGTGAATGTCCTCTTTTCTGGAGTGATTAGTTCATAACTTTAGTGGTCAGCAGGTCTTTGGCACCTCACAAAAAGAAGAAAGGAAACCAATGAGATTAGCATTTCCATAAATAGACCTGAAAAGAATAATGTGAATTAAATCCAGTCAGGCAGAGAGACTGAATATATGAAAAGCAAAGAATAAATGAAATAGGCTTAAAATACAGAGCATAACACAAAGAAAGGATTAGATTTCTAGCCAAAGTGGATGATGGTAACTCTTATAAGGTTTACTTTGGGATGATATAGCCTTGCTTATTGCTGTTGATACTCAACTGCTAAATTTTTTTTTCACTGTCACGCATGGACATGGTCATTGATTTTAGAGAGAGGAAGGGAAACATGGATGTGAGAGAGAAACATCAACTAAATTTGCGATCTAAGTATGTGCCCTGAACAGTAATTGAACCTGTGACCTTTCAGTTATGGGATGATGCTCCATCCAACTGAGCCACACCATCCAGGGCTTGATAGCTAAATTTTTATTGCCTCTTCATCTCCTCAGTATTTTTTGCTTTGCATTGCTTTACTATGGTAACAAACCTCTATTCCAACCAATTAAATTGGCGCCCCAAGTTCCACATGCAACTTTTTAGTCCCCTCCCTTTTCCTAAAAATTGTTTTGAACCTGCACCTATCCCTTCCTGTTACCCCTGACTCAGAATGCTCTTGTCTGTCCATTTTTTTTACCTTCTTCTAAGCCCTACTTAAAATCATCCCCTTCAGGGAATTGCACCTGACTTAAATCCATTATATTTAGCATTTATTTAATTGGTGATATATTTATTCCTAATTAGTATATTAATTTTTAAAAAGATTTTATTCTTGGAGAGAGGGGAAGAGGGAGAAAGAAGCAGAAAAACATCCATCTCCATTGCCTCTCACACACCCCCAACCCAGGCATGTGCCCTGACTGGGAATCAAACCAATGACCTTTTGTTTTACGGAACAACACCCAGTCCACTGAACCACACCAGTCAGGGCTAATTTTTTAATTAAGTCATTTCTTCAGTCCTGTCTGTCCAACCAGTTCCTGTCTCCAAGGGCAGGAAGCATGGAACTTACCTCTTGTTCATTTGAATCTCTCAGTAATGATTTAAGAGTCTGCACATGGTTGATAATTCAGTGGGTATTATTTTCCCACAGCTTGGAACATCACCCCTCCACCTTGCAGCCCAGTATGGTCATTATTCCACAGCAGAAGTGCTCCTGCGAGCAGGCGTTAGCAGGGATGCGCGAACCAAAGTGGACAGAACCCCCTTGCATATGGCTGCAGCTGATGGACATGCGCACATCGTGGAACTTCTTGTTAGGGTAAAGCAAGAATAGTGGTGGGTTTATATTGTAAAAAAGACATTCACCTCCCTTACCTAAATGAGTGGTAGGAAACTAGGTTGGGAAAGATCAAGTTGAGGACAGTTTATAGCATTGAGTTGCATCTCTTTCCAGATTAATCATGACTAAGAGAATTTTGCTTTCTAATCTTTCGAAAGCTAAACAGACTTTATTGATTTTTCTTCATGTCATTTCTGCAGGTGTTCTCTGCACTTATGCCTATTTTTTCAGACATGCAGCTCTGTTAATAAATGCAACAAAAATCGTTTTCTCTCCCCTTCTCCCATCTGTCATTATTTCCCAGTAATGTACTTAGAAGAGACGCATTCATTGAAGACCTTATTTCTGTCAGCATTCAAGATAATTTGAAAAATGTTTTTCCCTTTGATATTTCTTAACATGATCCTCTGTATTGGTGATGAGATCTTGCGTTGTAACCAGTGTCTATATGAAAAGAATTACTTTTCTATGACAGAATGGTGCAGACGTGAATGCCAAGGATATGCTGAAGATGACAGCTTTGCATTGGGCCACAGAGTACCACCATCGAGATGTTGTAGAGCTACTTATCAAATATGGAGCTGATGTCCATGCTTTTAGCAAGTTTGATAAATCTGCCTTTGACATAGCCCTGGAGAAGAACAATGCTGAAATTCTGGTCATCCTTCAGGTCTGGTTTTTTGTTTTTTTATTTCATCCCCAGAGTATAATTCAGTTGAATTTAAGGATGTATTGTGGGAGCTAAATAAAAACTGAATTTTCATTATCTTATCAAAAAGTACTTCTTTTAAAAAAAATATTGTATTTATTTATTTTTAAATAAATAAATAAATAGAGAGAGGGTAAGGAAAGGAACTACAATGTGTAGTTGCCTCTCACACGCCTCCCACTGGGGAATTGAACTGCAACCCTTTGGTTCTCAGCCTGCACTCAATCCACTGAGCTACGCCAGCCAGGGCTCAGAGAAATACTTCTAATAGGCCTTAATCTTGTGACTCAATGTCATTAATATATATATTTTTATTTTTATTTCTTTTTTAAAGATTTTATTTATTTATTTAATTTCAGAGAGAGGAGAAAGGAGGGGAAAAGAGAGGGAAAGAAACATCAATATGAAAGAGATATCTATTAGTTGCCTCTCATATGTGCCCCTGACCAGGGACTGAACCCAGAACCCAGGCTTGTGCCATGACCAGGAATCCACCTGGCAACCTTTTGCTTTGCAACCAAATGAGCCATACCAGTCAGGGCCAGCATGATGAAGTTTAGACAAGAAATAAAGCATTACAATATTCTGTTGATAAACAGGTATTTAGGAACTGTTACAGGAGCACAAAAAAGGGAGTATTGCTGCTTAATGGTAAGGATTAAAGTGGATGCAGAATCTGAAAAGTAGGTAGACAAGTGAGAAAATGTTTTTCTAGGCTAGAAAAAGAACAAATCATCCCTGGCTGGTGTGGCTCAGTGGATCGAATGCCATCCTGCAAGCCGAAAGGTCACAGGTTCGATTCTCAGTCAGGGCACGTGCCTGGGTTGCAGGCTAGGTCCCAAGCTGGGGATGTGCGAGAGGCAACCAATCAGTGTTTCTCTCCATCTCTTTCTCTCTCCCTTCCCGTCTTTCTGAAAATAAATAAAATCTTTTTAAAAAAAGCAAATAAAAGGTATATAGGTGTTGAAAGCACATGGAATATTCAGTGAAAGGTAAATAGTTCTGTGACTAGGCAAGGGAAGTGGAATTTGGGAGCTAAGGCTTGAGAGATAGGCTGAGTTCTCAATGTAGGAGTGTTACATGGCATACAAAGGAGTTTAGACTATTTTGTGGGTAGTGGGGATCCAATAGAACTTTTAAAATATAGGATTGATATAAGTTAGACTTTTAAAAAAAATATTTTATTTATTTATTTTTAGAGAGGGAAGGGAGGGAGACAGAGAGAGAAAAAGAGAAACATCAATGTGCGGTTGCTAGGGGCTGTGGCCTACAACCCAGGCATGTGCCCTGACTGGGAATCGATCCTGCGATGCTTTGTTTCGCAGCCCGAGCTCAATCCACTGAGCTACGCCAGCCAGGGCTAGACTTTTTTTTTTTAAGGTGATTATTTAGCGTGTGGTATGCAGACTTGCAGAGAGAAGACTTAATGCCAAAGAACCATATACTGACTTTCATTAGGCCAGACAAGAGCCACTGAGGGCTTGAGTTGAGGAAGTGTAGTAGAGGATAGAAGGGGCATAGTCAGGAAGGAATTTAACAGTAACCAGAGAACGGGTAATCTGTTTCAAGCTGAAATTAGTCAAGGGGATAATTATATATGAAAAATAGACATTTCTGCTGCATTTGCAGTCGATTATTCGGGGGGTTTTTTTGTTTCTTACAGATGGTTCCCTATAGACTGGTTATCCTCTTCAACTTTCAATTCCTTGTTTAGAGCCCTTTCATAATTGGGACTTTTTTAGGAGTGATCATGTTTGTAGAAAACATGCTGAAAGTAAATAATAATAATAATGATAAATTAAAGATAAGTGTCTTTACTCAAAATTGTACAAACATTCCTGGAAGCAAAAGTGCAGCATAGGAAACTAGACTTTAAAATCTAGCACTCATTTATTTGCTTGTTATATATTCTCTGAGGAATTCTCCAGTGGCAGAATGGAACAAGCAATTGGAAAAAACTCTGGGGAATATTCTTCTCTATAGATTCTCTGTAGAGATCTCCTCGTAACACATTGACTTGTAGATAATTATCATAGAATATTGGTGCTAAAAATTACTTTTTATTTTTCAATATTTTAGTGCCACCCTCCTTATTTTTCAAACTAAAAACAAAACAAAACAAAAAACCCTAAGATCCAGAGGTTAAGTGAGTTGTGTAGAAGTTTTTGCACACAATACACCATTTTTTGTAAAGTAGAAACAAGCTTGAGAAGGCAAATTAATATCTCTGTTTTCCTGGTCCTAAAACAAAAAGTAAGAAGTGGTTTTCATGAGAAATCTGAGTTCCCTGGGACATTGTGTGCTACAACTAGTTCCGTTTTATAGAGCATTGGAGATGGGGAATGGCTCTTCAGTAACTGTATAATTATGGCTAATAAGTGTTCTGACTTTGAAATATCCACCTTGTTTTATAGGAAGCAATGCAGAATCAGGTGAATGCTAATCATGAGAGAGTCAACCCTGTGACTATGGCTACCCCATTTATCTTCACATCAGGAGAGGTTGTCAACCTCGCTAGCCTTGTCTCTTCAGCCAACACCAAAACAACCTCAGGTAATACTCTGATACCATCACATTTATTTTAGACTTAAAATGAAAACCCCAGGTTTTCCTATGAGGTGTGTAGATACCCTCTCTGATACCCACTCCTTTATTAAAATCTCCCCCAAATAGAAGATTTATAATAGATTTTAAAGCTAATGTACTTATTCTCTCTGGGGGAAGGGAAGATCATACATAGGGGTTCTGTCTGAGTGCTTGCTCAGTGTTCAAAGTAAAATACTCTACAGATTAATCTGTTGAAGTGTTATGTCTGACCCAGAAAATGAAAATACAGGGGTACTTCAATATAGTACTGCTAAGGAAAATAGTTAAATATTCATAATCCAAAGCAATAAGAAATAAAGCAAAAGAGACTTAAGTGGTTGTTGGAGTGCTGGCATAAAAGAGGTGCATGTGATTATTTGAATAAAGTATGTGTCTCAGTTTGTTCTGGAGAACATATATAACAACAAAATAACAGGTGAAAATGTTTGCTATTGATCTTTTAAAACCTGTGTGTTTTTTTAACAAAAATGTCTGTCTTAAAAGGAGAAAACTTAATTTATTTTCAACCTCTCTTTACAAATATTTGTTTTACAACAAAATAACTTGTGTCTTCATTTAAATAAATTTTCCAGCTGACTCTTCTTTTCTGATTTTTATTTAAAATTAAGCAACAGCCTTGGCTGGTGTGGCTCAGTGAATTGAGTGCCAGCCTATGAACCAAAGAGTCATGAGTTTGAGTCCCAGTCAGGGCACATGCCTGGGTTGCAGGCCAAGTCCCCAGTGGGGAGTGTGTGAGAGGCAGCCACACATTGATGTTTCTCTCCCTCTCTTTCTCCCTCCCTTCCCCTGTCTCTAAAAATAAGTAAATAAAATATTTTAAAATTAAGCAACTATATTCCTACTTAAGTTTATATAATATCAAAGGAAGATGTTACATGAAGTGTTACTATTGAGAGGCAGTGTGGTAAAATAGAACATGTATACAATATACATAGAATTGTACATTCAGATCTGCATTCAAATATTTATTGACTAGATGCTTGACTGTGGGAAAACTACTTATTTCTCTAAGCCTTCTTTCCTTATTTATTAAATTGAGATATAATAATATCCACCTTATGAGGTTATTGTGAGACTTGTATTTAAGGGTCCATTTTATAGCAGGGCTTCAGTAATGGCTAGCGGTAAGTGAAAATTAGCTTCTTAATGAAGATTGACTTGGTCATACCCACAAGGGGGCAGTAGTGACCTCCCTTTTATAGCTTATCACCTCATTTAAAATCACTTTGTTTTCAACTAAATGATTTTGTAAAATTAGCTTAAATATACAGACACATGTAATCAGAACATTCACAGCCTTTTGGATTTGTAGTAGTTCAGGCCACACTGATTAGAACAAGTGCTTTTGTAATCCAGGTCTTTAGATGCCAGTAACGTTTTATGTTCACAAACGTGAAAAGACCTAGAGTTGATCTTTAGTCTAACTACTGAAAGTCTCCAGACTCTGATCTGGAATAGTAAGCAAAACTGAAGACGTTCAGGATAATGATTGTTAGCCTTGGCTTCCATGGGCCTATGTCACGTTTATTGTGTTACTTTTGGCAGACCTGCTCTTCTTTTTCTCTTCCAAATGTTGACAACTGCAAATTGAAATTGTCAAACATCCCATAATAGAGCTAATCTCTCCAATGTCATCTTTACCATGAAAGAGTTCTACCTAGCTCTTCCTCTTTAGGGGATTGGCCTGCTTGATGTTCAATCAGTGCAGATAAAAGAAAAATTATAAAACAAATTCAAGTTGTGTTATTCAACTGGGTTAAAGGATTTTCTTATTGTGAATGGTGGGTGAGCTTCTTGTTTCCCATCGTCTAGTAATATTTTTAAGGATTAACTGAGCCCTGGCTGGTGTGGCTCAGTGGATTAAGTGCCAGCCTACAAGTTGAAAGGTCACTGGTTCAATTCCTAGTCAGGGCACATGGCTGGGTTGCGGGCCAGGTGCCTGGTTGGGGGCGTGCAAGACACAGCTGGTCAATATTTCTCTCACACATAGATGTTTCTCTCTTTCTCTTTCTCCCTCCCTTCTCCTCTCTCTAAAATCAAAAAGCATGTCCGTGGGTGAGGATAAAAGAAAAAAAATAGTATAGGCTTGAATCTAATAAATTAGGTTCTCATCAGGGCTCTGATATTTACTAGCTACATTATTTTTGGCAAGTTACTTGGTTTTTCTGGATTTAGTTTTCACTAACTTACTGAAACTATCTAGCCTACCACAGCATACTCCCCTAAATCCTGTTCTGAAGAGTTTGTTTATGCATCACATTCTGAATAAATAACAAGACTTGTCACTGATAATGCCATTTCCCTTCCAAACACAACAGTCTCTGTGCATGTTTTACTTTATTTGATGTTGTGTCTTACATTAAGGAGAAGAAAACCCACATTACTAAGCAATAAAGTGTTTTATTTTCCTAGAACTCACAGGGATAAATCTAAAGGGGTCACTTGCATTATCTCTCTTCAATTTCAGCTGTGTATGTCAGAACACTTAACCTGATTTTTCACAAATGTTCATTTTGCTGTTGAGGGGAAGGTAATGGGTCATTATGGTGTTGTTGTTTTTTTTTTAAACATTATAGTGGGATTTGAAGTTTTTAACTATTTTTTAAATTAATTAATTTATTTTTTTAGAGAGGGAAGGGAGGGAGAAAGAGAGAGAGAGAGAAACATCAATGTGCGGTTGCTGGGGGTCATGGCCTGCAACCCAGGCATGTACCCTGACTGGGAATCAAACCTGCGACACTTTGGTTCGCAGTCCGAGCTCAATCCACTGAGCTACGCCAGCCAGGGCTTCATTATGTTTGAATCAAAAGGAGAGTACCATTAGGTTGAAATCATCATGTGCTAAAAAGTATATAATTGGTCCTGGTCCCGTAGCTCAGTTGGTTAGATTGGTTAGAGTGTTATCCCAATACATCAAGTTTGAGGTTCAGTCCTGGGTCAGGGCACATACAAGAAGCGACCAATGAACTCATAAATAAGTGAAACAGCAAATCAATGTCTCTCTCTCTCTCCCCACCCCCTCCCTTTTTTCTTCCCTTTCCCCCTCCCTTCTTCCTCTCTTTCCCTGAAAATCAATAAATCATTTTTACGTATAAAATGCTGTTCTCGTGAAGCAGTTTTACATAGCTGTTCTCCAGTAATTGGGTGGCCTACCTTCGTGTATGTGTCTGTGCTAACTGTGGTAAAATATAACACCCTTGTTTTTTAATTGCTAGTGACTTATTGTCACAGATAGTCTAACCTCCATGAGTGTACATATATCTAAAAATCACTTGTATTTTGTTTTTTTCATTTGTGAGTTCTTATGTCAGCATTTATTATGATAGGCTAAGTGATGAGAAAAGCATTAACTAAGCAGAAAAATTAGGGAATAGGCTGGACCCTGCTCTGCATGAAGTCATTAGACAGACATAGGCTCCTTTCTGGAAGTCAGGCATTGTGTTCCACTCAGACCGTTTGGTCCCCTGAACAGTCTATGAGAATTAGAATGAAAGAGGGATGTCATCACTCTCTCTACCTTTATCCCCACTCCCACAGTCATCATCCCAGAGTTTTGAGTAAGTTTGCAACTATGAGGAGTACCACACAAGAAATCTACCTTTTAAAGGAAAATCTTCTAAAGTTTAACTTTATAAATAAGTTAGGTTCCCAAGAGTAATCATGTCAGAAAAGAATTATTTCCTCTTTGGGAGGATTTATTATAAGAGTGTTAAACAGCAGTTTCCTTTTTGATAGAAGAAAAGGTAGAATCTTTAAGTGTAGATAACGGTAAAACCTAAAATTAAGAATACATTTAAAAAGAAGATATGTGGCTCTGACCGTTGTGGTTCAGTTGGTTGGGTGTTGTCCCACAAACTAAAGGTCATCATCAATTCAATTCCCAGTCAAGGCCCAGTCATGCCTAGACTGAAGTTCAGTCCCTAGTTGGGGTGCATGCAACAGGCAATTGATCAATGTTTCTCTCCCTCTCTTTATCCCTTCTTTCCCCTCTCTTTAAAAATAAGTAAATAAATAAATAAACTTTAAAATCTTAAAAGAAAAGATGTGTATCAGTCAGAGTCTAGTTGGGACACAAAACTACATGGTGATTTGTATATTTTTATTTTATATACATATATAATTTATAAAGTTATATATGTAACTTATACAGAATTCTTAGTAAGAGTGGATTAACTACTAAGAGGTGCAGAGAGCCCTGAAGAATACAGGAATAAACAGCCCTGGCTGATGTGGCTCAGTGGACTGAGTGATGGCCTGTGAACCAAAGGTTTCCAGTCAGGGCACATGCTTGGGATGCGGGCCAGGCCCCCATTTGGGGTTGTGTAAGGAGCAACGGATTAATGTATCTATCTCTCACACACTGGTGTTTCTCTCCCTCTCTTTCCCTCTCTCTAAATAAACAAATAAAATCTAAAAAACAACTAAAAAGTAAAGTTCCTTGGTGCTATTGACATTTAAAGAAAAAACAATATTGGGAGCAGCCACTACTTCTGTATGACAGAAAGAACTTAATTTCATGCCAGCTGACAAGAAATGTTTATGAATCCAGCTTCATTATCACAAGGCAAGGCAGGGAACGGTGGACTTGGGACTGAGAGGCAATAAATTTACAACTGGCACAATAAATATCTTTGAAATAGGAAAATGCAATTCATTTTATAAAAGTTAGATTTATGCAGAACCATTGAGTAATCCTTTTTGTTTATAAAGTTAGGCATGTCTGTTGCCAGATCTAAAACACTCCGTCTAGGAACTGAGCTGTAAGAATAGCATGCAGATACGAAAGAAAAAGCTTATGAAAAAAGTTTTTTTTTTTTGAAGCACATCATGACATAAGTAGATGGTTATTGTTTTTCAGCATTGATTGTCCTACCTTTGATATTCAATATGTGAAACTTCAAGTTTTTAACTGTCCTCACACTAGAGGTCAAGCTTAGTCTTCTCACCTGTCTAGCTGATGAATCGAAGTAGTAGATCAAGTAAAGCCCAGGAGCGGTCTCTTCCCTTATCACTGCTTAGCCAGAGTGAGGCATACTCCCTCCATACGGGTCCTGCCTGCTGCCAGGGAGAGCTCTACACAGCTAGCCTAGGGAGTGGGCAGCACTCTTGGTCTGTTAGCTGCTGATGTTAAGCATTGGCCTCGCTGAGACAATGAGCAAATGAGGGGACGGTACTGGCCCTACACCAACCATATTACTTCAGTCCACTTTAAAGGGAAAATTTGTTAAACCTTTAAAGAATTTTAACACCATGATAATTGGTTTGTATCAGTTTGTATTAGGGAGCAAGATTAAGAACATTAGCATGAAAAGCTAAGGTTTAGACTTAATAAAGCATCTCAGTTTATTTTAGTTCATCTCCATTTATTCTCTCTGCTGGACCTCATTTGCCTTTTTTACCTCTGCCTCCTCAACAGTACACTTCTCAAATTCTACCACCTCAGTGTTGGCCACCCTTGCAGCTCTTGCTGAAGCATCAGCCCCCCTCTCCAACTCACACAGAGCCACAGGTAGGTAAGGGATATCTGCTGGTTGAATCACCATTTCTTCTTTTGTTTTTAAATCTCCAGCAGATTTAATTTGCATGAAATATTAAAGAATTATGATTAGAGCTAGGAAAAAGGATGTAGAGTCATTGCACATCAGAAAGAAAAATCACTGAGTGATATAATCAGACAGCTGAATATTATCAGAGAATGACTGGTATTCCTTTGTTCTTCGGCAGTTTCAAGTTTGTTTGCCCTGACTCCAGTTGCTTCAGATTGAAATATTTAGTGTTATGTTAGACGATTTTTTGGAAATACTCTACATTATGTTTTGACTGATACTATCATAGAATGATTCAAAATAGCAGCCTAGCTATCTTGTATTAAAGCATCAAAATACATGAGACTGTTACCTCTCTCACTGTCATATCCTCTGTATCTCAGGTTGGCTTGCCCCCCCCCCCCACTGGAGATGTTGTTTTGGCATTTCCAATGGAATTGGGCAGATAATTGCTATATAGTGCCCTACTGATATTTAAAACAAAAGGTTTCAAGTCACTTAGAGATCATGGTCTGTTGGGAAAAGGCTGAGGCCTTATATAGCTAGGGGCATATAGTTTTAAGTAGGGCTAACTAGTCATCTCAGAATCTTTCTGGAACTCTCTGCAGAGTGCTCCATCCAAAATGAAAGCAGATTGTTCTGATTTCTTTCTGTCATTAACATTTGGATAGCGAGAACATTCCTCCAATCTCATTTTTTCGACTGGCAGCAATTGTTAAGGATCTCTACTCAGATGTGTATGGGTAAGCAGCATGGCCGAAGGAAAAGGAATATATTAAACTTGTGTTTGTTATTCTTTTGATTTGCTCTTTGATATTAAATAAATCCTTTAAAATTTTTTAAGAATGACTAGATTATTTTTATTTTTTTATTATATTTTATTGATTATGCTTTACAGTCGTCCTGATTTTTCTCCCTTGCCCCCCCCCCACCCAGCACCCCTCACTTCCTGAGGCAATCTCCCCATCATTGTTCATGTCCATGGGTCATGTGTATAAGTTGTTTGACTCCTCCATTTCCTGTACTTCACTTTACATCCCCATGGCTATTCTGTAACTACCTATTTGTACTTCTTAATCTCTTCATATCTTCACCCATTCCCTTATATCCACCTCCCATCTGGCATCAAAATGCTTTCTTTCTTTCTTTTTTAAGATTTTATTTATTTATTTTTAGAGAGGGAAGGGAGGGAGAAAGAGAGAGAGAAACATCAATGTGTGGTTGCTGGGGGCAGTGGCCTGTAACCCAGGCATGTGCCCTGACTGGGAACCGAACCTGCGATGCTTAGGTTTGCAACCCACGCTCAGTCCACTGAGCTACGCCAGCCAGGCCTCAAAAATGCTTTCTTTATCCATGATTCTGTCTCTGTTCTTGTTTGCTTAGTTTGTTTTTTAGATTCAGTTTTTAATATGTATTTTTTGCCATTTTAATGTTCATAGTCTTGATCTTTTTTTTCTTAAGTCCCTTTAACATTTTATGTAATAATGGTTTGGTGATAATGAACTCCTTTAGTTTTTTCTTGTCTGAGAAGGTCTTTATCTGCCCCTCCCATCATAAATGGTAGCTTTGCTGGATAGGGCAATCTTGGCGGTAGGCCTTAACATTTTTAGCTCTCGATTCCCTCATTTCTAGCATGATGATTGTATTATCTATCAGGGTTCTTTCAAGTATTAACCTTTTACTGTTCTTTGTTTCATTCTATTTCCATTGAATTATATGAATGTGTCTCATATGGAAAGTCCATACTCCACTTATTGCAAAATTCTACTTGTGACTCTTTAGAGGAGTTTCCCTAATAGTTATTGAGGACATTGACTAATCAGACTGAAAACCCTGATTCAGCATAACACATGTAAATCTCTTAGAAAGGTAGCTGGCATATAGTAACTAGTCAGTGTTAGTTGCTATTATTATTAATATGCCTATCAAACAAACTTCTTCAATGCTTTGACTACTTGACATGTTGTTAACTCACCATTAAATTCCTCTATTTCTTTATAGAAATAGATCTACCCTAATTTATAGTTATTTTTCTAAGCTTCATAGGTTTATTTAGTCTTTCAAGATGCTTCCTGAAAAAAAATGTTTTAAGAACAAATATGTTGGGGAAACTCAGCATATCTTATCTGTACTGGAAAATCACAGTGCCCATTTAGCCTGTTAGGGCCTCTGTACTTCCTACAAAACAAACAAACAAAAAAATCTAAGCATATTTAAACCAGAAATTTGAGAATGTATTTGTACATAGAACCCATCTTTAGTGGAAGCTATTAACATCTCCATGAAGACATTTTAGAAAATACATTTAATACATTCTGCCTCTTTTCTCTTCTGACTTAGCATTGTCAGAGCTTCCTTTTGTGTACTGTTAAATCTAACATTTTTTCCCAGTTTTCCTATTCCTAATATTATTAAATTCAAAGGGCTGAAATTGCTATACTTCTATTTTTTTAAAGTTAAAATTTTATATTTACTTTTGTCATCTCTAGCGAATTCGGAGGAAATCATAGAAGGAAATTCTGTTGACTCATCAATCCAGCAAGTGGTGGGGAGTGGAGGCCAGCGGGTGATCACCATAGTGACTGATGGAGTCCCTCTGGGTAATATACAAACTGCAATCCCTACTGGAGGCATTGGCCAGCCATTTATTGTAACTATGCAAGACGGACAGCAAGGTGAGTTATCCCATTAGACAATTGTTTATGAAAAGATATTTTAGACATCCAATTGTCCTCTAAAATTGAGGCATTAAGGCAAGTAGTAGAAATGGGAGAATGCCACATGCCAAATAGGTCAAAGAATCTCTGAAAAAGAAACAGGAATGAGGCTGGCAAAGGCAAATTCCTCTAATACATATAAAGTTTGTGTGTAAAAACCAAAATCTGGTAGAAAGAACAAGCTATTAACTAGTAGATCACAGAAAGAAAATGTTGGTGGTTTATTGTTGTTTTTTTAAAGATTTTGTTTATTTCTTTTTAGAGAAAGGGGAAGGGAGAGAAACATCAATGTGTGGTTGTCTCTCATGTACCGGGGACCCAGCCTGCAACCCAGGCATGTGCCCTGATTGGGAATCGAACCAGTGACCTTTTAGTTTGCAGCCCATGCTCAATCCACTGAGCTACACCAGCCAGGGTTGGTGGTTCTTAAAAATGTGAAAATGTTCAGCCTCCTTCATTCATAGCATGAGAAACACGAATAAATACTGCTCTGAGATACCATCACATTATGTTGTGAAGGATGTGGAGAAACAGGCACTCTAATAAATTATCAGTGAGAGTGTAAATTGAAATATCCTGTAAAGACCACATTGGCAATATCTATCACTGTTAATGATGCACATACCTTTTGATGCACATACCTTTTGGTTAAAAAGTTCTTTTTCTATGAATTTATATATTCACACACACAGAAATGACATATGTGATGCTATTTATTCTAGTGTTATTTGTAATTGTCAGTGATTGAAAAGAACCGAAGTATATGTTAATAGGGAACTGGATAAATAAATTATGATGTAAATACTCTGCAGCTATTAAAAACAATGAGGAATTTCTTAATATACCAATATGGTCTGATCTCCAAAATATATTGTTAAGTGACAAGAGCAAGATACAGGACAATGTGTAGAGTATGCCACATTACTATTTTTTTAAAGGGGAAATATTTGTATATTTGCTAATATATTCATAGTCTATCTCTGGAAGAACATTCAATAATAACACTAATAACATTGGCTGCTTTCTGGGAGAACACCTCAGTATCTAGTTGGGGATGGGAGGCTTTTCACTATGTATGTTTTTATAGCTTTTGATTTTTGAACCATGTGAATGTATTGCATATTCAAAAAATGCCTACGTAAATTTTTTTTGAACAGAGAAAGAAACTAATCATTACAACTTTATTCTTTAAAAATATTGGACTTTGGAAAGAAGGGGTTTGGTATAATTGCCTTAGTGTTACCAAAATTTTGACTTGGCCTAAGTAATTCTGGGCATTTTACAATTTTCAAATTATTTAAATTGATGGATCTTTGTTGTATGGGAAGAAAGAGTAAGAATTAACCCTTTATTTAAATTGTCACCCAAGGATCTGTTTATTGATTTGAGAGAGAGAGAGAGAAACATTGATGTGTGAGAGAGAAACATTAGTCAGTTGCCTCCTGTATGCACCCCAAACAGGGATCAAACCCACAGCCTAGGTATGTGCCCTGACCAGGGATCAAACCTTCAAAATTTTGGTACATGGGACAGTGCTCCACCAACTGAACCACCCTACCAGGGCTACACTACTTTTTAAAAATGTGTTTAACTAGGCCCAAAGAAGGAAAGCTGAGATTTTGTGAATTACCTTCAGGAAGTTTTAAATCCCAGACCAAATTTATGTTTCTACTTAGTGTTATCTAAGCAGCTTTACACTGTCATCAATTAACGACTCAACCAAACCAAATAATTAGGTAAATCTTCTGTTTTAAACAAAAAATTGCAATTCATCCTAAAACTTACTAAATAAAAATGTTAACTTTTTGTTTTGAGATAATTATAGATTCATGTACAATTGGAAGAAATACTACCCAGAGATCCCATATACATCACCTAGTTTCCCCCAATGGTAATTTTTTTTTTTTAATTATTTATTGTCCTGGCTGGTGTGGCTCAGTGGACTGAGCACCAGCCTGTGGACCAAAAGGTTGCTTCTTCATTTCCAGGTCAGGGCACATGCCTGGTTTGCAGGCCAGGTCCCTAGTTGGGGACCTACAAGAGGAATTGATGTTTCTCTCTCACATGTTTCTCTCCCTCTTTCTCCCTCTTTTCCACTCTCTCTAAAAATATATAAATAAAATCTTTTAAAAAATATTATTGATTGATTTTTAGAGCAAGAAAGGAAAGGAAAGAGGAAAAAAACATCGGTTTGTTGTTCCACTTATGCATTCATTGGTTGCTTCTTGTATGTGGGCAATCTTGGCGAATCTGGATGATGCTTTAACCCAGTGGTCCCCAACCTTTTGGCACCAGGGTCCTGTTTCATGGGAAACAATTTTTCATGGACTGGTGTGAGTGGGGGGATGATTTCAGGATGATCCAAGCACATTACATTGAAATTCACCTCCTGCCATGTGGCCCAGTTCCTAACAGGTGGACTGGTACCAGTCTGCAGTCCGCAGGTTGAGGACCCCTGCTCTAACCAACTGAGCTACCTGGCAGGGGTGGGGGGGGCACCCCCAATGGTGACACTTTGCATAACTACAGTATACTATCACAGACGGGAAATTGACATTGATAAAATCCACCAACCTTATTGAGATTTTTCCAGTTTTATATGCATCCTCTTGTGTGTTTGTGTATTTACTTCGTACTATACCAGTGAATACATTTGTATTTTTGTGTGAGCACCAGAGTCAAGATACCAGAACAGTTCATCCCCAGGATCCCTCATAATACTCTTTTGTATCTACAGCTACCTCCCTTTCCACCCCATTCCTAATTCCTGGCAGGCACTAACTCATCTATTCTGTATCTCTGTACTTTTATTATCATTTCAAGAATGTTACATAAACGGAATCATATAGTATGTAATCTTTTGAGATTGACTTTTTTCTGTAAGCACAATTTCCTTAATATCCATTCAAGTTGTTTGTCTCAATAGTTCGTTCCGTTTTACTGCTAAATATTATTCCATGATATAGATGTACAACAGTTAGCGTAATTACTCATCCACTGAAGGACAATTGTTTCCAGTTCTGGGCTATCTGTGAATAAAGCTATTATAATCAATCAGATACAGGTTTGTAGGAACATACACTTCCAGTTCTCTGGAATAAATGCCCAAAATTGCAATTGCTGAGTCCTGTGGTAGGTTTATGTTTAGTTTTGCAAGAAATTTCCAAACTGTTTTCTAAAGTGACTGTACCATTTTACATTCCTACTAGGAGCTTATGAATAATCCAGTTTATACACATCCTCACCAACATTTGATATTGTCACTAACTTAAATTTTAGCCATTCTCAAGGGAAGCAAAAGAAAAAATAAACAAATGTGACTACATTAAATGAAAATGTTTTTGCATGGTAAAGGAAACCATCCACAAAACAAAGAAACAACCTACTAAATGGGAAAACATACTTGCTAATGATACATCTGATAAAGGGTTAATATCCAAAATTTGTAAAGCATTCATACTACTCAACACCAAAAACCAAACAATCCAATTAAAAAAGGGGCAGAGGACTTGAATAGGAGGGTACACAAATGGCCAATAGACATATGAAAAGATGCTCAATGTCACTAATCATCAGAGAAGTGGAAATTAAAACCATTAAAACCACAAGGAGGTATCATTTTACACCTGTGAGAATGGCCGTCATCAATACATCAACAAACAAGAAGTATTGTCAAGGATATGGAGAAAAGGGTACCCTCATCTAGTTTTGGGGATTGCAAATTGGTGCAGGCACTATGGTAAATAGTATAGAAGGTCCTCAAAAAAGTAAAAACTGAACTACCTTATGACTCAGCAATTCCACTTCTGGGTACATATCCAAGGGAACCCAAAACACTAATTTGAAAAGACATGTACACCCCTATATTCATTTCAGCGTTGTTAACAATAGCTAAGATATGGAAGCAACCCGAGTGTCCATCAGTAGATTAGTGGGTGAAAAAGTAGTGGTGCAAGTAATACATTTTTAAAAAGGCACTCTTTTGATAGGTCAGAATAGAGTTGCTCTGATTGGTCAGAACAATGCAGCTCTGATTGGATGGGGAAAGCAGCAGTCCTACTGGTTGAAATAGGATTTCAAGAATTCTTTTATAAGCACTGGCTCAGATGGCAGAAAGAGTACAGACAGGTAGTTCAAGTTCAGTGCAGGCTTATCCCTGAAGTGCAGTTTGTGTGAGAGGAGAGGCTCTTATGTAGAATGGCTGCTAGGTTCTGTGATTTTTATCTATCTATCTATCTATCTATCTATCTATTTATTTTTGTAATTTGAGCCCAGTTAGCCACCAGGAGTCCTTCTTAATAGATGTATTTCTTAGGTTTACATTATGTACAATAGACTATTACTCAACCATAAAAAAGAATAAAATTTTAACATTTGAGACAGCATGGATGGACCTAGAGGTTATTATGCTCGGTGAAATAAGTCTGTCACAGAAAGACAAGTACCATAAGATTGCATTTATATGTGGAATCTAAGGAATAAAATAAACGAACAAACAAGACTAAAACAGACTCATAGGCCCAGAGAGCAAACTGGTGGTTGCCAGAGGGGAGGGGAGTGGGGAAGTGGGTGAAAGAGGTGATGGGACCGGGAAGCACAAATTGGTAGTCACAGATTAGTCATGGGGACATAAGTGAAGCATAGGGAGTACAGTCACTGATATTGTGATAACTGTGCACCACGTGTGTGTTGTGAGCACGTGTGTTGACCCTCTTTTAACTTACCTATGAGATGAGAAATAATTAAATTAGATACAGTTAATGGCACACTGCTTTCATGAGAGTTTTCTCAAAAATCTTATGTGAAGCCCTGACTGGTGTCGCTCAGTGGGTTGGGTGTGTTCACAGATTTGATTCCCAGTGGGGGCATATGCCTGGGTTTCGGGCCAGGTCCCCCATAAGGGGTGTGCAAGAAGCAACCAGTCAATCAGTGTTTCTCTCGCATATTGATGTTTCTCTCCTTCTCTTTCTCGCTCCCTTTCCCTCTCTCTAAAAATAAATAAACAAAGTCTTTTAAAAAATCTTATCTGAAGACATCAGGCCTTCTTTAGACAAGTTATTCCTGCAGAATTGTAAGCTAATTGGTCATAGCTTCTGACATTTTTATATAAGAGCCTCAGACCTGGGCTTAACTGCATGGCTTCCGAACCTGTCAGTCTTTACCCTTCCTCTCAGAGGCCTTCTTAGTGCCTCTCTAATCCTTTCTGTTTCCTTCTGCAGGGCCATGCCTTACCTGCTGATTCTAAAATCCAAAGGCATATGAAAAATAAAATATCAGAGGATATATTTCAGTTTATTTTCTAATGTGAAGCAAGCAAAACTTCCTTGTTTTACAATGTATTCATCACCTCCAATTGGTGTCCTTTGGCTTGTAGTTCTAACTGTACCTGCTGGTCAGGTTGCAGAAGAGACTATAATTGAAGAAGAGGAAGAAGAAGCAGAGAAGTCACCATTGACTAAGAAACCAAGGGTAGAAGAAATGACAAACAGTGTGGAGGAAAGTCAGGTAATGTTTTTAGCAGTGTGGAGAGAAGAGGGGGAAGAATTAAAACCCCAAACTTTCAAGGCCTGAACCTTCTTTATCTTTTTGTGCATTCTCTGGATAACTGTGATCAGGAATTCTTACCTGGTGGTGACGTGGTTTACTTTCACAGGAAGGCACTGAAAAAGAGCTACTACAGCAGCAGCTTCAGGAGGCCAACCGAAGAGCCCAGGAATACCGACACCAGCTCCTAAAGAAAGAGCAGGAGGCAGAACAGTACCGCCTCAAACTGGAGGCCATGGCCCGACAACAGCCCAATGGAGTTGAGTTCACCATGGTTGAAGAGGTGGCTGAGGTAGACGCTGTAGTAGTCACAGAGGGGGAGATGGAAGAGAGAGAGATGGAAGTGCCTGGGGCAGGAGGGACCACAGAGCCTCATACTGGAGTTTCCATGGAAGCTGTTTCATCTTAATGTACAAGGGCCACAATTTGTACTGTATCCATCTTTTTCTCCTTTTTAAAAGAAAATACAGAGGACAAACCTTGTATAAAAATTAAGAATGTCCTTAAGAAGAAAACTATAGCAGGGTACAATGCTCGGGCTCAGGAAGGCTTTCTGTGCAACTGGAGATAACAGAACCAAATTAGGGAACACTTCTTCTGAGGGGCCAGAATAATAAGGACCAAATTTCTCAGCTTACATCATTGCTTTAAACATAGAGGTAAAAGAATGCTGCATGTTGTATATTGATTGTTTTTTAAATAACTCACTTTTTATCAAAAGATTTTACTTTTATCAAAAGATTTTTTAAGATATCAAAAGATTATTTTAAGATAACATTCCTACTATGGACACGCCCAGATCCCTCAATAGTTGTACCATCAAGTGACCTGAAAATTTGCCTTAGATGTGTGATGTGTATCTGTTACAGAAGAAAAGTAATTGGGAGGGAGGTTCGGAGCAAGCTTTGGGAAAGAAGAAGGAATATATTCCACTTCCAAAGGAATAGGCGCTCCTCACTATCCTGAGTTCATTTCATGGGAAAGGAGTTCATGAGTATCTGCCTAAACTCACATCCATGGTGTGTCATAGCTCAGCTGCCAGTTTTAAGAAACCAAAATATAATATTTAAAAACTGGAAAGGAACAAAAACTTGTTTATGTGAAGTGTATATAAATCCAGAATCCTCCAGGCTGTGCTTTCACAGCGCTGGAAAGTGGCCAGACAGAGGCTTTTGGGGTTATGAAACAATCTGGTGTTGAGATAGAAACTTTGCTCTGACTGCATTTTATGAAATTACAATCAGGATGATAGTCTGTTGTTAGAACAACTCACTTCCAAACATTTATTCATGTAATATCAAGCTTTAATAGCAATTCTTTAATTTTATACAGTATTGCTAAGTTTTCTGAGTGTGCCTTTCTGTAGAACTTACATGGTATCTCTTATATGCAATAAAAGAAAGGGGTGGGAGAGATGAATGCTGGGGATGTCGGGTAGTTTTGTTGCCTTTTGATTCGGGAATGAGTAAATTGCTCTGTTCCTTAAGGTAGGACCTTATGCAGAGCTTTTGTGCCTTATAGGTGTGTGTGCCTTCTGCAATAGGTGTTAGTGTGTGCTGGCAAAGGGAATAAGAATTGTCAGTGTCATAGAGTAAGGAACCAAAGATTCTGGCCAGATACTTAATGTGCTTCACTCCCTTCTCTCTCACTATGCCTGCTCCCTTTGCCTAGACACTTCTGGAAAGTGTTTCATTGCTGGGGGTTTCTTTGTGTGCCGGCTTGGAGTCAAGAAAGGGAAGTGTAAATGAAGAGAGAGTGGTAGTGGAGAGGTTACATTACAGATGTTATGCCTTTGAAATTGGGCCCCCATCATTCTTGACTTGCTTGCTTGCTTTGTTGTAAATGACAAGAAGAAACTAGAGGGAGATGTGCCAAGTAAATGTTGAATGACTGTTTAGAAGATGGTTTTCTAAATTAGCGATCATGGGGAAAACATTCATTTTTAATTTGGAGTAAAACTTGACAGTTAACATGGTTCTATGTATCTTGATCAGTGAAGTAACTTGCCACAGCTTTCCAGAGGTGAAAAATCATTTGGGGCTCAAAAATAAACTGAAAACATAACTCTCCAAACCAAGTTTAACAAGCAGAATTGGCTATTAGAGTCTTCTAGGCAAAAATGTCAGTTTTAAAATTAATTTTGATGACTGGCCACCTAAGCTTTGTTTTCCCCATGGGCTTGTGTGCTGAGTGCTTCTCAGGTGGCCAGAGATTACTTTGGGCTGTTGGGGATGATGGAGAAATGCAGTGGAGGAGCCTAGGTAAGGGTGAGAATAAGAGGGTAAAATTAAGGTATCTGCTGTCACATTATCCTGTTTCTGCTTGTGATGTTTCATTTCGTTTTGTTTTGAGTCCTTTTATGAACCAGGTGCTAATGATAAGCTGCTATTGTGTGCCATTTCAGAGCCTTAGCTTTACCATAGTTGGACCAAGTGTCATTTTAGATGTATTTTGTTTATGTTCTTGGTGTGTGTGTTAACTTTAATTCCTTTTTTTTTTTCTTTCCTGTTAAGGGGGTTGAGTTTAATGCTGCAGAAGATATCCAGGCCTAACCATCTCACTCTAAGGTAGCTTCTGATTGGGAGTGGGGAGTTTTCATCCAGCACTCCCTTTTGAGCATACAGAGTCCCTGCTGTTTTGGGGAACTATTTATCAGTTCTTACTTATCCTTCTATAGGAGGCTGTCCTTCCCACACACACACACACACAAAATCTCTAATCCAGCCCAAGGCATTTCTGAGGATGGGGTCTCTGAGACTGGGAGTTAGAGGAGAGGTTGGGATAGGGGGAGAGAGAGAAGGGAAGTGTCTGGAAAGGGTAGCAAAAAGTTACTTGTTTTTATTTACTTGGAATAGACCGTTTAGCATCCCAGAGAAGGGAGTAAGATTTGGCCTCCAGTTGTATTGCCTTGGAGAGAATGGTAAGTCAGGATCCCTTGAAATAATTAGAAGTTGAACATTAAATGCATTAAAGTCAATACCATTTTATGATTTTGCATTTATCTCAGGATCATCCATGGAAGTTGGGAAATGTTGCTAGATCTTCTAGGTTAGGGGATTCCAGTTGGCTTATTTATGGCAAGGTTGGATTACAGAGAATCAAATAACAGATAAGTGGTTCAGAGTTGGTACTTGAGCAGAAGACACCTGGAGCCTAGGATGGTTGCCTACTTTAAAATAAAGCTGCTTTAATAATATCAGTATTAATATAGGAAATTTACACTGTACCTTTGTATTTTGATCTTTAGCCTACCCCCTGCCCCACCAAGAAGAGAAAAAATAAATCTTAACATTTCTGTTCTTGTTCCTTGGCTTTAGGGAAATTCCTTATATATGTGTAAATGTACATTCTCTTCCTACCACTACCTCTGTGGGATCTCTTCATTGTAATGCCAGAGTTGAGGTCTTTTAACTGAAATATGGGAGAACTGGGCTTTAGGTTTTCTGTGTTTTGAACTTGGTGCCTTAAAAGAGGTTCTTTTTCTCTGTCAGAACTGTGTTCAGCTATTTTTGGCTTTGCCTTTCCCCCTTCCTCAGCCTTACCCTTACATATTTAAAATCTGTGTGTCTGCCCAGTAATGTTGGGAATATATGGCATGCTGATGATTTTCCTCATGCCAATGTAAAAGCAATGAATTTTACCAAAGGGCTCTCCAATTGAAGTTAGATATTATGTGACCAGGGCATTTTTAGTGCCCCTTCACAGGGTGTATATTTGTGTATATGTTTATAAAGATACATGGACTTTCTCACTTTTTTCTTATTTAAGGTTCAATTCTGAAGTACCTGGTATAACCTGGAATTTTTTTTTTAAATTTCATGAAATACATGAAAGAGAGTTTCTTTGGATTCACTAAAGGGGCTGAGGGGAAAAAGGCATTGCTTTGGCCCTTCTCTGAGAGGCGTGCTTTCACAGGCAGTGATGAGAAACCTGAGGAGTGAGATCCCAGGGAGAACCAGTACCCAGCTTTACAGAGATTTGTTTAGCATTTAGTGTGATGACACCATGTAAACCGAAGGATTCAGAGCAGTGTCAGGGTAGAGATGGAGCTGCCCTTCTACGGAGCAAGCCTCCTTTCCACTCCCGTGGCAGCTATTTTGACTGGCACTTGCACAATCGCAGACCTCTGAAGAAAGAAACCCTGGATAAAGTGCCATGGCAGAAGGAGCAGACATTTTCTACATCTACTTTCCCAGTTTAGAATTTCATCCTTTTGATAGGGATTATTTTAAGAAAATTTGTGTTGCCCTCTCCTAACAACATTGTGGACCAACAGAGCTGGAAGATCTGAGGCACATCGTGAACTCTTCCTAGAAGTTTAATATTGAGTGGGAATCAGTTTTTGTCCCTATTTATTGGAGAATGGCCTCCTATTCTGTACTTCTTGTGCAGACATCTCTTTATGGGCAGAAAAGGAGATTAAGAATGGAATACAGCCCTGGCTGGTGTGGCTCAGTGGATTGAGCGCCAGCCTGTGAACCAAAGGGTCATTGGTTTGATTCCCAGTCTAGGGCACATGCCTGGGTTGTGGGCCAGGTCCCCAGGAGAGGATGCACAAAGGGTAGCTACACATTGATGTTTCTCTTCCTCTCTTCCCCTTTATAAAAATAAATTTTTAAAATGAATGGAATACATGTCAATACCATGTATATGCTACTCTAGACTCTTAATCTGTCTCCTTTTTATGTGATGAATATTTTCCCCTTCTAAGTTCGCACTCTTATTTCCCGTGCTAATATATTGAGCAAGAAGGATATACATTCGAATTACATAGCTTTAGACCTCTGGTGCTGCCTTTTATTTTATTTTTTGAGCCTCTCTAGGATTAGAGGGTAGGGTGACATTTCTAGACTCTACAGCAGCAAGTTCGCTTGTTAATGGCAGGAAATTGTGATTCCCTATCTCTCTGTTTTCTCCCCTTCCCCCTCTAACTACTTCTGCTTCTGTGACCCCATTGTTCTTATCTCATAGTCTTTCCCAGGAACTAGAACTTAATTACCAGGTCATTTATGGTCCGTGGACCTTGTCTGTCCTCTTTCCACTTCCCTCTATTCCAAATACATATTTTCTGAAGTTTATTCTGAAGTTTCTGTTTATTTCTGTTGCTTCTGAGAATTTAGGTCACAGTCTCCTAGATGGTTTCAGGCAGTTGGTTTCAGGCATCTTGCTCCATCAGTAATGATGGCAGCTTCATTCTCTGGCTTGGCCCTGTCTCCTGTCCTCTGCCAAGGCCATTCATGTTGGGGCAGGAGGTGGGGAGGTAGGTGATTAGGGGGGAGGAGAGAAAGAGTGTGGGTGGGGTGCCTCTGTTTTTCAGGTTGTCTGACAGCTTTATGTACAGTATGTTTTAGGAAAACTGAAATATACTTTTATTTAGGGTTTTAATAAAATAGGGTTTGATTTCGATGAGCAAGTTTGTGTGTGTGTGATTGAGCATTTGTGTGTGTATATACATCTATACAGATCTATATTATATATACAATTTTTGTACTATCATTTAAAATAAAAGTGTTTCTTAATAAAATATCAAAGTCTTACCATTTCCGGGTGTCACTGAAATTTTTTACATCTCCTGGACAAAAATTGTACCTACTCCTCAATCACAGACAGACCTCAATGCAGTCATGTGCCACTTAATGATGGGGATATGATCTGAGAAATACATTCCTAGGCAATTCTGTTGTGAACATCACAGACCGCACTTCACACACCTAGATGGCACAGTCCACTTACACATCTAGGTTTCATGGTGTAGACTATTGATTCCTAGGCTGCAAACTTACACAGCATGGTACTGTACTGAATACTGTAGGCAACTGTAACACAATGCCGTTTGCGTGTCTAAACATATGGAAGGTACAGTAAAATTACAGTATTAAAGGTGAAGAATGGACCCTGACCAATGTGGCTCAATTGGTTGGACGTCGACCCACAAAGCAAAAGGTTATTAATTTGATTCCTGATTAGGGTACATACCTGGGTTGCAGGTTCGGGCCCTGGTTGGGCCGTGTATGAGAGGCAACTGATAAACATTTCTCACCCTCTTTTTCTCCCTCCTTTACCCTCCCTCTAAAAATAAAAAAATAAAATAAAGAAGATTCAGAATGGTATACCTGTATTGGTGTACCTTACTGGTACCCTTTACTATGAGTAGAGCCTGCAGGACTAGAAACTGTTCAGTGTGAGTCAGTGAGTGGTAACTGAATGTAAAGGCCTAGCACATTGCTGTGCACTACTGTAGACTTCATAAACACTGTATATTTAAGCTATAATAATTTTTAATGTATTTACTTTTTTTAAGATTTTATTTATTTTTAGGGAAAGGGAGAGAAACATCAATGTGTGGTTGCCTCTCACCCACCTCCTACAGGGGACCTGGCCCGCAACCCAGGTATCAAACTACAAACTAAGCTACACTCAATTTATAAAAAGAAAAAAACAGGTTAAATCAAGCATAAGAGAAAATGATGAAATCAAGAGAAATGGTAAACACGAGATGTATGAAGCTGCTGCTGGCATAACACTGTCTTACAGCAAATTTTTTTACTCTGAAATAAAAAAAGTGTAGTAGAATAAATACATAAACCAGTAGCAGTTGTTTATCATTACCAAGTATTATGTACAGTGCATAATTGAATGTGCTATACTTTTACACGATTGGCAGTGCAGTTGGTTTACACCAGCATCACCACAAATAGTTTGTGCAATGTATTATGCTATCATGTTACGGCTACAATGTCGCCAGGCAATAGAATTTTTTGGCTCCTTTCTAATGTGGGAGTTGGTATGCAGTCCGTTGAGTGAAACATTATTATGTGGTACCGGACTGTGTAAGTTTTTGTTATCCAACTGACCTAATGAGGGCGATGTGGTTGGAAGGCATTGGGGAAGGTTCTTTTCCCTGTTCAGGGTCTTAGAACCCACTCACACCCTCCGCTGCTACCCCTCAGCGGGAATTCTTGACAGGGCAAGTTGAGGTAAGAAATTAAGTGAGAATGGAAAGAGCCTTTGACTGGCTTGTTAAACTTACATCTTCCTCCTTTCTCTCCTTCCTCACCCCCTTCCCTAAAAGCAAACAACGAAGAGAGAAGAGTGGCTAGCTGGAGGAAATGATTATGTGCCTTTTGTGGGTGTCCAGTCAAATGCTAAAATACAGCAGGGGAAACATCAAACTTAGGGAGGCTTGAAAATAGTGGATTTGCTCTGTTGGCTTCTCAGCTAGCCATTCTTAGTTAATAAGGTGCTTTTTGTCATCTCAGTCCAATTCAGCACACATTTATTAAGTAAGTACAAGTAGCAGTCTAGTTGTGGCACAAACCTCATTGATACCAGGGCTGAATAGACCCATCTGACTGGTAAAATGGGTGTCCTTATTTAGTGTATAGTAGTGTTTTCAAAAGCTGCTCCATTGGCAATAAGGATATCTTTCTTAAATACAGGAGAGTAATACCAAAGTCAAGGATATGTAAGCATCTGTGTTCAACAATTAGAATTTCCAGGCAAGCTCTCAAAGTCAATATTTAGGGAATTGAATACCTACCATGTACTAGGCTGTGTGTAGATAATTGCTTTTAGGTAAATACACATACACAACAAATACAGTGTACATATTATTTATAAAGTATATCTGGTCTTGCAGGTACCTCATAAATGTATATACAGTTTTTTGCTGAGAAAAAGAGCAGGGCTTGAGGGGCTTTGAAAGTGTGTACACGCACACGCAATAAGAGTCTTATTGAATTAAAATCCTAGTGAGAGAAATGACCAGGAATACAGGAGTGTTAAAAAGGGAATTCGATAGAAACCTCGAGTTCTCTGAAGGGTAATGTTAATGATGGAGAAAAACATAAACTAGGGCAACTTTCCTAAGAGTTTTCACTCTGTGAAAGTGAGCCCTCAGCTCCAAGAAGATCAGTAGGTAAAAACACAAGTTGAAGTGGCAGCAACCTAGTGATAACTACACCTCTGTAAGGTTTGTGCGAGATGTCTGGTAGAGTGAGTGAGTTAAGATGAGAGGGAACCCCTGAGGAAAGTGTGGGGCTGCACTCTGTTCCCATAACCAGTCTAACGTTTAAGAAAGTTTTTATTGTAAGGGAAACTGATGTTTGAGAGAGGCCAACAGAAATAACTTCCATGCTCTGAGCTTTTGCTACATGTCTGGCAATGAGCTAGGCACTTGGCATACATACAAATATACCTATCTTGCAAGTATGTATTATCTTCAGTATACAGATACAAAAAAAAAAAAAAAAAAGGTTGCGACTTTGCCCAGAATCCCTCGGCTTTAAAAAATTGTTCTAAAACTACAGTTTAGCCCAGCCCAGGTAGCTCAGTTGGTTAGAGCATCCTCACATCATCTCAGTACAGCAAGGTTACGAGTTCCATCCCTGGTCAGGACATATATAAGAAGCAACCAAGGAATACATAATAAGTGGAACAACAAAATTGATGTTTCTCTCTCAAATCAATGAAAAAATAAAAATAAAATGAAATAAGTGAATTGCAGTTTCTACACAGAGTTATTAATGGTCTTCCCTTTGTAATTTGTCCTTTAATCAGAGTACTATCTTTTTTTTTAAATATTATTTTTAGAGAGGGGAAGGGAGGAGGAAAGAGAGGAAGAGAAACATCAGTGTGTGGTTGCCTCTCCGGTGCCCCCTACTGGGGACCTGGCCCACAACCCAGGCATGTGCCCTGACTGGGAATCAAACCAGTGACCCTTTGGTTTTTAATCCCGCACTCAATCCGCTGAGCCACATCAGCCAGCGTCAGAGTACTATCTTATTTGGCTGGGCAGCTTAATTCATCTCCAGTTGCAGTTAAGAACCTGGGCAACCTTTCTTGCAAACTCCTCAAAGTACATTTTGTTCTAAAACTAAATTCAGGAACCATCTCCATAAAGTTGCTGGCCAGCAGTACTTGAGCAAGGAGAATCAAAGATAACCTCTCTTGTGGGGAATGGACAAGGTCTTCATCTCTAGATATGCTGGATATCCTCTCTTTCCTTCCAGATCACTCTCCTCTCTCCTATATTTTATTCTCTATCCTGGAAGGCTAATCTGCATGAATTTCATCAATGGGTTCCCTGTACTTTGGCTTTCTGTTGGATTCAGCCAATAGGAAACTCTGGCAGAAGACACCCCTCCCCTGAGTTCACCTGGGCTTAGCTGTCTCCTTTGATTAAAGGTCACTTCTCTCCACAAGGCAACCTCGCCTTCCAGGTCCCAGTAACCACTACCTCCCTTTGTCCTTTCAGGCCTAAGGCTGTTACTAGCCTCCAGTTACCAACCTATCCCTTGCCCATACTTTTTAAAAATAGCCTTACATTATTTAAGAGCATGTCATCTATTTCCTGTTGGGACCTTAACACACCTACTAAAGGTAGGTCATCTGTTGGATTCAAAGGCTTCATATTTTATCCATTTACCTGAACTTTCCTCTCATACGTGTAACCTTACATTCTTATGAGTCAACAGTACTAGAGTCAACTGCTGAATAAAGTAGCAGAGAGTGACTCATGCTTGTGTGGTTCCCGAGAGTGGGGTAGTGGCATCAAGGAAACACAATCTGAGAGGTGGTAATAGCTCAGGCCCCTGTGACTTAGCTCGTAAAGAACCCAAGATGCTTTTCAAGCTTTGTGACTGTGGAACCTTCTGTATTTCAGGTCCCCAAAGCCTTACACAGGCTGATGGACTCTGCCTATTGGGGCCCTGGTTTCTCCATAACCTCCCAGGATACCTCTAAGAAATCAGCTTAGAAATCCCTCAGGATGACAACTTTATCCTCCTAGTGGCACATTCTGGTTTTTATAAAGACACAGTTTGAGCTAATATCCTAATTTAAAAAAAAAAAAGACTATCAGCAGATTCCTTAATTGGGGTCAGGTTTTCCTTCTGTTGTCAATGATAATAATTTCTTTGAGTTTACCCCCTTAAATTATTATTCACTACTCTCAGCCAGCGTGAAGTATTAATGAACTGTATACTTGGTAGTAGTCTATTTGGGGCAAAAAATCATCACCCACAAAGCACTTAATTTAAGCCTATATATTTATATGATCCTTTATAAACCCATCAGCATATGTTCTTCCCACACTTTACAAAAGGAATTGACATTCGGATATGGCTAAGGTCACACACAAAATTATTAAGTTGCAGAGTCCAAGGACTGTTACTCTCACTGCAATATAGTGGCTTTCCCTAGTTTCAACAAGGTTCTGAGATTCCACTGTGGGCACACAGAGAAATCGCCATACTCTGTAAATAATATTAAGTGAACACCCCTCACAAACGGAAACCAGAACTTTAACCTGTAAATTGCTGCTGCCTGCAGGGTCGCTAGGTTAGGTTTCCATTGTACTAGTTTTTTGGGTCCATATTTAACCTGAGGGTCATTTATCCTCTCCCTGTGACCACCTTCTGGGCAAGAACTGAAGTATTTGTGAGACCCCTCAGGGCAGTGAAAGGTTGTATCCTTAAATTATTTTTTTCTTTGTACTGGTTTTAACAACAAGATTTGAAGAGGATAATGAAGTCAGGTGATTGGAAAGGTTCTCCACCCCTTCCTTGCCCTCCACCATCTAGGAAATTAGCAATGGTTTCAAGGCAACTTGGTTTAAGAACAACATCTAATGAAGGAGAAACTGAGACCTAAAGGACCTCTCTAGCTCGGTGAAACGAGCCCCAAGCAGAGTGTAGACTCTGGAAGAAAGCCAAATGTGGCCTAACAAGCTGAGTTATGAAGAATGTTCAGAAGGCATTTCAAAACCTTGAGGGTAAAATCCATCACCACCAAGCCCTTATTTTATGAAATGTTAAAGGGATTTATCTAATAAAAAGAAGATAAAAAACATGTATAGTAAAATGACAGCAAACTCACAATTATTAACAACCACACCTAAAACAAAAATAAAAACAAACTAAGCAATCAACTAGAACAGGAACAGAACCACAGAAAGGGATCACATGGAGGGTTAGCAAGAGAGGAGTGGAAGAGAGAAGGGAAAAAAAAGGTACAGAGAATAAGTAGCATAGGTGGTAGGTAGAAAATAGGGGGAGGGCAAGAATAGTATGGGAAATGTAGAAGCTAAAGAACTTATGACACATGGACATGAACTAAAGGGGGGGGAAATGTGGGTGGGAAAGGGTGTGCAGGGTGGAGGGGAATGAAGGGGGGAAATGGGACAGCTGTAATAGCATAATTAATAAAATATATTTTAAAAACCTTGAGGGTAAAATCTATAAATGAACGTTATAAGAAAATTCAAAGGGAAACGGATTGCTCAGTAGATCACAAAGTGAGGAACAGCCTAAACCTGAGTTTGGAAGAACCACCATCTCACAAGCTACCATGCCTTACCCTTTAGAAATCATTTGTACAGACATTATCATACTTGAGCCTCTCAACCCCACTTTTCAGATGGGCAGACTAAGGGCAAAACTTTGACTTATCAGGATCACAAAACAGTAAAGGGTTGAACTAGAAACAATCCCAGGGTTCTTCAAATTGTTCGTAGCGGTTTCCCGCCATGCAAAAAGGCAGCGAACGCTGAGAGGGACTGACGAGGCGTCCTTGGTTACAGGGCTTGCTCTGGCCTCCAGGCGGCGCCAGCGGGAGGGCAGCCTAGGGCTCCAACTGGAAGGACAGTCGGGCCACGTGCGGGCAAAAAACTCAACTTGTAAATCCGCAAAAGCAGCCAGTTGGCTCGAGGCATTAAGTGACCTTAGCTCGAGGCAGTGGGCGGGGGCAGGCGGTCCTGTTCGCCCCTCCCACTGGCCCCGGGGGTAACTGACAGGTATCTGCAGCCAGCCCCAGCCCGAGGAACACCAATACCGCCACGCGCTAGCTGATCCCCAGTGCGCTGTTTATTGCGGCCCCCGGACGCAGCAAGAGGCCGCGCATGCGCGAGATAACTTGCGCTCTCGATACCCCTCCAGCTCTGCGAAGAACTGCTGCTTAGGAAACCACTGGGGAGGACCTCCTACTCCAGCAGAGCCCACGCTTTGCTGTTTTTGTTTTGTTTTGCAGCTTACTTCCCACGCAACCCAGACCCTCCACATCCCCTTTAGGACAAGATTTCCTAATGTGAAACTTAAATCATTTACACTGTGGCTTCATTTTGTAAAAAAAATCCTCCCCTACCCCACCCCTACCGTGGGTCTCCTGGGCCCTGCCCCACACCTTTTTCTTCGCTGGTCTCCTTCAGGAAACCTTTCCTGATTAACCCCGGTGGGACCGCCGTCATCCTAATTAGTGGGGAGAGCTCAAGGCCAAGATGAAGGCAGAGATTCAGGGGCAAAGGTACTAGGAGGGAGCCAACCGATTCCCGCCCCACCCCGCCCCTCCGCGAGTGAAGTCAGGCAGCAGCTCGGGGACACAGCTGTATTGGGAAGCAAAGGCTCCTACACAGTAGGAGGAGGCAAGTCCCAGGAGACCGGAGGACTCCGAACACAATGCACCATGGCCCCAGCCCCTTGTCTGTCCGCCTGCGGCCTGCCCGGGGCCCAGTCTAGGGAGGAAGCCCAGAGGGGCGAGTTAAGGCAGCTTGGCTGGGGGAGCGGGGAGTGGGAGTGGAGTATGCCAGCCCCCAAAAGCTGGCTCATTGAGGGGGCAAGCTTCTCATCTCCCACTCTTCTTGAAGGGACAGAGGGAAAGACAGTCAATAAATAAACCCGAGGTGGGCAGGGCCCCGGAAGACTCTCAGAGTCCAGGAAGGCTGGAAGTGTGGGACAAGGAGAGAGGGAGGTGACCCATCCTTGGAGGCAAGTCCGTGCTCATGGCCAAAGCAGAGCAGCTTCCTTTAGAAGTTAAAATGGCTGCCGCCAGGGACAGCCGGCTGGGAGGAGGGTACGACCAGGGGGAGCTTCCGGGGCAACTGGGGCTTCTCCATGTCCACTCTCTTCAGGGTGCGGCCCCGGTAGCCCTCTGGGCGGCCCAGGTACAGGTGTCTCCCGGAGTACCTGGAGGGACCTCCAGAGGGGACTCGCGTGAGCAGGGCGGGGGGCGCGCGGTGAGCGGAGAAGGGCAACCTCCGGCTGCCCCCCACCCCCAGCCGGGGAGCAGGGACCGGCCGGCCTGGGGGCACCGGGCACTGCCCGTCTGGGGGCACGTCCAGCCGCAGCGGTGGGGCGCATTCCCGGGGCAGAAGGCTGGAGCCTACCAAGAGGGTGGCGGGCGGGGCGGGCTCTGCGGGGAGCGCCCGTGGGGTCAGGGGGCCGAGGGGCTCAGCTCCCTTCCGGGGTGGTTGCGGAGCATGCAGGTAGCGCAGCAATTCCTCCAGGGTGGTGACTTCCACGGCCTGCCCGGGGCAGCCGCGTGGCGGCGGCCTCACCAGCACGCGTGGCGCAGGGCCGCCTGCCGAGTTCCCGCTGCGTGCACGGCCTGGGCCCTCCTTGGCGTTGTTCCCATTCTGGTTCCACTCCCAGGGACCTCCTGCGTTGCGGAGGTGCTTGACTGGCAGCTCGGGTGTGGACTCCGGGGTGGGCAGGCAGGCCAGGTCCGGAGGGGGCCCAGCCTCGGGAGGAGGCAAGAAGGTGGTGTAGAGCTGGTGGGTCTGCGCCGTGTCTCCGTCCTTGGAGGGCGGCGGTGGCTCTGGGCCCGGCCCGTGCAACCGGGCCAAGCTGCGAAGGGAGAGAGGGCGTGGGAGCCCCGGGGTCTCTATGTCCTTGCTCCTACGTCGGTGGGCGCGGCGACAAGCACAGGAGACCAGGAGGCCAGAGACTGAGGCGCCCAGGGCGAAGGCTGCAGCCACACAGGCCAGGAGCAGCGGGATGGGAACGGAGCGGGAGGCTGAGGCTGCTGGGAGATCCCGGCGCACGCCTGCCGGAGAGGGAGGAGGCTCAGCGAAGGCAGGAGGGCTGGGGTGGCAAGTTGCAAAGTTTAACCTCTCCTGCTGCTCAGCTTACCTCCAACACTTCTTGACCCTCCTCAGGAATCCCCTCCCCTGACCCTTCCACACACAATCCGTCACACCACCCCTCACAGACAGGCTAGAGCTTGGGCCTGGGGAGTCCCCATCCCAGCTCTTGCCCCTGAATCCAAGACAGGAACAACTGCCAAACTGCCCATGCAGAAGGAAGCTGGGCTGGGATGTCCCACTCTGGGGAGGGGTGGCTCCAAACAGGCATTAGTGAGCACCAGACACGAGTCCTTGAGGGGCTTAGAACTCTTCAAGAACCAGCAGCCCCACACTTCACTCCTGTCCCTCCCAGCCAGCCACCTTACCCTGTGTGTGAGCTCCAAGAGTGGAAGACTGGGGCCGGGGATGGGCATCACTGGGGGGGCTGGGGGTCTCAGGGAAAGGGCCAGGACCCAGAAGCACTGGTGACAGAGACCAGGTCAGAGCCAGTGAGGCTCCTGCTCTCCACCTCTGACACCCATTGAGCCGTTCTCCCCCACCACCCCTCCCTGGAACCCAAAGGCCCAGAACCCCAGTCTGCTGCTTTCCTCTGGCTGTGGGGAAAGGCTCACCATGCAGGACATTCATTTATTTGTTCCGAAAGTGTTTATTAAGCACCCTATTACATGCCAACCACTGAGCTATATGCTAGGTATTTGGAAGATGCTAACCCTGTTCTTAGACTCTCTGGGTGTCCAGGACGCTGGTCAGCTGCTGCCATAGGCACAGGCTTGAGTGAGTGTGGGCCGAGCAAGGGAAGTGAAGTTGGGACAAGCAGACTCACCGTAAGCGGAAGACCCCGTGCCAGACTGACTCCCGGCAGCTCCGTCTGTGAAAGGAGAGAGGGTAAAGAGGGAGAAAGCAGAAGCTTCATGAAGAACTGCTGGAGGTGACTGTGCCATAGAAAAGGAGAAAGAAACAACTAGGCCTGCATCGCATCTGTGGCCATCAGAGTCCTGTGCACCTAGGGCTATAGCTGCAGCCTCCCCTTCCGTTTACCTTGGCAGTCGCCGTGCTCCCTGGATTCCTGGTTCCCAGCTGGATCCACGTCAGTCCTAGAAGATGGAGGCGCTCGATGCAGCTTTACATCTTGCCCCCATATCCCACACTGGCCCTCAGCTTCCTCCCTTAGTGGTGGGGAACTTTCTCCTCAGAAAATCCAGGGGCCCCTCACTTACCCACCAGGTACCCTGATATCCACACAGCCTCTGGAGCTATGCCATCCACAGTATGGGTCCTGAGAAGCCAGGCAGCTCCTAGGGAAAACTGAATCATGTGAGGCTAGGACTCTCCACTCTACTCACGTTCCATTCCTCTGCCTCTTTGACTCTCACCCTGGCCTCCAGGAGGCTCCTAGGCTCGTATTCCCATCCTGTCCCCCCAACCCCTATTCCAGACCCCAGCTACTGCCCACCTGCAGAATGCTTGAGGCAACTCCCCACCAACCATCCCCTGTATTTCCCTGCCATCGCCAATGTCTGCATTCTGGAGCTCCTCCTGCCCAGGGGAACCCATGCAGGCAGGGCCTTGCCTTAGGCCTCTCTCACCTCCGACAGGCTGCATGCTGGGTACAACGACTGAGAGGGAGGTAGATGATACAGCCAGAAAAAGCCACAAACAGCCTGTGACTTTCAGTGTCCAGCTCCAGCCCCATGACCCGCCGTGCTGTTTGGGCTGCCCGCTTCCCACTGCACCTACGGTGAGGCCAGAAGGAGTTAGAGAAGGGGCAGTCCTGATGAGGTTCCTTTTTCCCTGAAGGTGGGGAGGGGCACAAGCAACTGAGTATAGCTGACGGCAAAGGTGTTTCTGAGTGACCACCCTGCCCTACTACACCGTCCAGCTTCTCCCCAAGCTCCTCTCTCTACCCCACAGCTTCTGCCCTACAGAAGCCAATGTCGGAGCTCCCACCCCCTCCCCACACCTCCATCTACCACCTCATGTCCCATCCTTGCTCTGCGAGGGCCTGCCAGAAAAAGGCCTCGTGTCCTCACCGGGAGGGGCTGTAGGCATCGATCTCTTCCAACAGGATGGGCTCACGTCCCCCAGATTGGTCCCCAGGGGGCAGCACCTTCAACACTCTCCCATCATTGGAGCCAAGGAAGAGGACTGTGGTGTTACCATAGGGACCAGCCGTGCCATCCACAGCTACCTGGGTCAGTAGGGCCCTGGAGGAATAAGCCTCGGGTCAGGGCAACCTGACTAGTGGAAGCTTGTGTGTTTCAAGGACAGTGTGTGTATCCTGGGACCCACTTCTTTCCCCCAGCTCAGACTTTCGTTCTTAGCTCTGTCCCTTCCACTTTCACAGGTACTTCCTCCCACCACTATGAGTTACCTTGTGGGGTCAGAGAAGAGTGGCTGAAAGGGGCAGGTGGTAGACAGCATTTTTTTTAGCTGTATACCTGCTGGTGAGGGTGAGCAGAGGCTGGTGGGTGGCAGGTGGCACGGCGGGGTCCAGCAGTGGGTGAGCCTTAATGAAGGTCAGGACGTCATCAGGGAGATCTCGGGAAGAGGGGAACAAGGCAGCTACACCTACTCCTGCACAGGATCCTGGCCTGGTGGGCACACGGGAAGGGGCAGCCTTAGGGCAGGGGGCTGGGACTTAGGCTCTGTGCTCCCCACACACACGGCTCCCCTTCCACACACTCACACAACTGCTTCCCTCCCCAGCTGCAGCTTGCCAGTCCCACTGCCAAACATCACAGGCCCCTCTCCAGGCCCTGGACACCTTTCCCTTTCCTTTCAATCCCATGTTGGGAGCAGACACTGATTGCTTCTGCTGCACAAAAGCCACCCCCATCCTGGATACCTGGGGGAGGGGACCCTGTCCTCAGACACAGGGGTCCAGGCCCCATCCAGACTCCTCTGCTCCTTGAACTTGCCCTCAAATCCACGTTCAATATCATCCAGGTAGAATGCACAGACCGCAGAGCCAGGGATGCTGAGGGAGCCAGAAAAGGTTGTGGGCTAGGTGCTGGAAGGGACAGCACAGCTCCTCCCAGGTAAGACATGGCAGCTACCCTCACGCACCACATTAGGGAGCAGAGCCTTAGAGGGTGGGGGCACCCTTGGGAGCCATGCCAGGAGAAAAAGGATGGGCAGAACAGCAACTGGCTTTGGCTGGACCTTCCCCTCAGTGCCCCACCCCCCATCGGTAAGCTCTGAGAAGCGTGGATGCTAGTGCGGCAGGGGAAGAGACTGGGCCACACTGGCTCGTCTAGTACCAACCTATTGGTCTGGGTGGTGAAGACCCCAAAGAGAGCAGAGCGGCCATGCAAGTTCACAGGCCCAGTCAAGGCCTGTAAGACATCAAAATAGAAGGCAGAGTCCCCAGGGACAGAGCAGTTGAGCCGAAGCTTCAGGAAGGATGTCCAATGCCGGTCCAAGGCCCGGGGTGAGCCACCCATGTCACGCTTACACACACGGGCCACACGGGAGAACTGGACCTGAAGGGGGAGAGCGAGGACAAGGAGGACAGTGAGAAACAACCTCGGGGCCAGCAGGGTGGGAGGAACGCAGCGAGTCAGAGCACCCACCGGGACACAAAGGAAGGGTGTGCAGCGCTAGGTCCGTCTGGGTTAAGGATGAGGGGCACAGCAGGATACGGGGGCAGAAGGCTGGGGGCTATTCCAACCTGGGGGCCCAGGATCTAAGGGACTGCACTGTGATTAGGGTCAGGAGCTCTCCCCTGACTCGTGACTGCCTTTGCAGGATCCAGCAGAGCCCTCTAGCCACCCACCCCTGGTGCCCACCACCTCCTTACCCTCCCCAGCCGGGCATCCTCCACGGAGACCTCTCGGAAGAAGAAGTAGACATGGTCTCCATGCTCCAAGGCATGGACAAAGTGTGGCTCTGAGGGGGGAGTGACAAGAAAGGGTATGGAAGAGTACCCACACCTGCTCAGAAATTCCTGGCCCCACCCAGACTCTCCCCTCTGCACACATGGACACTGCCGCCACCATCTATGTGCTCCCTGCCACCATCCTCCCCAAGCCCCTCCTCCCAGAGAGCAGCCTCCCTCCCTAGGCCCGCCCTGACCTCGGAGCCACTTGGAGTCGTACTTGGCGGAGCGGAGCGGGGGCTGAGGGCCAAGGCTTCTGTAAACTACAGCATCGCTGGCCTGGAAATCTGCAGCTGTGGCTGAATACAGGCTGCCCTCTGGAGGGACGGGTAGGGTGGGATCAGGGGAGGCTTGGGATTTGTATTCTGGCTTTTTTGGGGCCTCCCACACCCCAGCCTCGGCCTGACCATGGCCCCTACCTCAACCCTCCACTCAGGAGCAGGGGGTAAAGACCAAATTGGGAGAGGGGCTAAGGTGGGAGCTCCCTCCAGCCACATGCCTGCTTCTCACATGCCCAGGTGCACACCTGCAAAGATGGCCACGTTGGACTGGGTGGCATCAAAGGGGCATCGAGCCTGCCCACTCAGCTCCTCACCCTCCTGCTGCAGCGAAGTTATCTGGAGGCAGAGGGAGCAGGTTCTTGGAACCCTTGGGGCCTTGGAGTCTGGCTCCACAGTCCACTTCCTCATGTCCCCTTACTTCCTTCCCTCACGCCTTTTGGACCCCTGCACTCTGGGCACTCCATTCCCCCACCCCCACTGGTGTGTCCTCTGTACCAAACCGATTGCCCACTTGGGTTTTCCTCCCACACCCATCCTGACCCCCAAAGGCCCACCCTCGCCTTTGTACCCCATAGCTGCGGCACACAGGGCTGAATGAGTTCGTTCCACAGGCAAGGAGTGTCTGCGAGTCCCAGGGAACAAGAACACGAATGTAGTTGTAGCACTCATCCTAGAGAACCCAAAACTCCAGGTCAGTGGTGGGGTGGGTCCCCGGGACTGGGACAGGGGTCACAGGAAGTAAGGCCACTCCCCTTGAACCAGTCACACAATGTGGGGTAAAGTTCCAGCTAAGCTATTCACTAGCCCGGTGGCCTCGGGCAAGTCCTTTGGCCTTGTCAGAACTTCACTCTTCTCTTTGGGGAGGCATGTGAAAGAAGCCAAAAATCATGAATTCCCTTTCCCGTGCATTTTCCTCTGTGCCCTGAGGTGAGAGGAGTGAGTGGGAAATTGGCACAGTAGAGGACTGCTTGGACAGAGTCTGGGGGCGGGGTAATCGTAATCTCCTTCCCCCCAAATTCTCAGCCCACTCCTCACCGTCAGCTTCCCCCGCAAAGCACAGTTCTCCATGTCCTGGCTCCTCCATGTTAGATACTGAAGGGAGAAGCGGAAGAGGGAAAATCATGGGGCAACCTATATAGTGCTTCTTTTGGATTTGTTTTCCCACCCTCTTGATTCCCATCAGACCCTCCCTAGCCTCATCTCCCAGCCTGTACCTCCCCCAACCCAGGCCCTCACCTTGTTGGGCACCAGCCCCTCCCCTTCTTCTTGTGCTTGTAGATCAAAGGAGAAAACATGATCCCTAAAGAGACAGATAAAGAGGGATCAGAGACAAGCCAAGGCACCCCATCCGGGCTCCTAAGTCCCTTCCTTGCCCTCGTTCAGCTGCTCAGAGACAAGCAGGGCAGACTTCCTGCCCACTATCCTCCATGCCCTGGTGTTTGCGCTCTGGATCCCAGCATGCCCATGTCCCACGGCTTGTACACCTGCATGTGTCCCCTGCAAGGTCCTGCAGTGACCATGCAGGCCCCACGTCTGCCCAGGAACATGCATGCCAGCCCCACAAACTGTGCCACGGCCAGCTTACCGAGCAGCCACCAGCAAGGTCCGGTTCAAGGTCAGGAATTTCTGGAAGTCCAGGCCAAGTTCAGCAACCACGGCATCATCTTCCAGGCCCCGGAACCAGGATAATGGGGAAGAACCTAGAGCGCACAGAGAGGTGGGTGCTGAGGGCCAGCCAGGATACCACACACTCCCTCAGCCTCGTCTCCAACCAGATGAAACCCAGCCTCGGACACAGCAGAGATGTGCAATGAGTTCTGAGGTATTAATTAATTGAGCTCTTAGTCAAAACAATGCCAGCTAACTCTGAGCACTTAACCTCTGCCAAGCACAGTTAGCACCTTAGGTGTATTGTCTCACTTAATACAAGAACCCTATAAGGAATGTACTGACATTGGTCCCATTTTACAGACGAGGAGATTGAGGCTCAAAGTCATTAAGGAATTGACATAGCTCATTTAGCTTGGAAGCAGCAGGCACCTGAATTCAGCTCTGACTCCAGAGCTGAGCCCAATCCCTTCTTGGTGCTGTCTTAGAGCTAGCGATTCCCTTTCGTTCCCACAATATACACTGTCCCATCTGGAGCATCTATCCAGCCCATTTCTCTCAGCCCTCTCTCCGCACCCTCCCTTCAAGGCTCTTCACAGACCACCTCAGCTCTCCAAGGTTTCTGCCTCCTGTGACCAACTCCAGCACCCCCCTGGCCCGATTGTGGAAACCATAGTCATCAGCACTCACAGGGAGTCTCGAGTTCATGGGTAGATGGTTTAACACTCGCACAGTGCTTAAGACTACGTCTGGCACATGGGTTTGCTATTCTTGTCTATCTCCCAGCAGTCACTCCCGATAACCCAAGTGCAGTTCCTTCACCCTTAAAATTAGTCTAAATCCTACAAATATAACAGGAGCCTACAAATAGATAAAATTCTTCTTATAAAAAGTGGGTTTATGGTTTCCCTCATGGTAGACATGGGCTTAATAGTGGTGCAAGTAGTGGAGAGGGAGCTGGGAAGTGCTGGGAACCACTCAGCTAGTCCCAAGTCTTACTTTTGTAGCTAAGAACATGGCAAACACGTACAAAGAATTCACTTGGTGCCAGACAAGTGTCTTCAGCACTGTACATGTGTTACTTCATTCAACCCTCAATAACTCTATCAGGTAGAATACTATTGTTACCTTTATTTTGCAGATGAGGAGACTGAGGTAAAGAAAGGGTAAATTACTAGACAAAGGTCACACAGCTAGAGAGCAGCTCAGCAGGATTCCCACCTGTTCAGGTTTGGTCTGGCTGAAAGTCACGTTCTTAACCACCACGCGGTGCTGCCTCACAGCAAAGAAAGTCGGCCCAGGGATGAGAACGCCTGACGAGAGTTGCCAGCCCTCTACCTGTCTGCTCCCCTTTGCTGCTCGGACCCTGAGCCTCCTGGAGGCTGGAGCCCCCCTGCACCCTGCCTCCCCCACACAGGGGAATTTGCACCCCAGAGCGCAGTTCCGGGCACTCACCTTGCAGGTCAGAGGTCAGCAGAGGGAGGGGGTCCTGGGGGAAAGCAGCCTGGGCGTGGGGCAGTGAGAGCAACAATAGCAGCAAGGGCATGAAGTGGGGGGCTCGGGGCATCCTGTGGGGGGCAGCTTAGGCCCCAGGGGGTACCCCCTCACCCATATGCTGGCCCTGAAAGAGGACACAGAGAAACATGGGGGAAGGAGCCAAATTCTCTCCACACTGAAGCAGGCAGTCTCCTCCCCAGGCTATCCCCAGAAGACCCTATGGAGTGGGAATAGAACCCTCTCTCTGGCACTGCCTCAGTCCCAACCGACTGTCACTGTCACTCAAGGCCCTACCCGCTCCAACTGGCCCAAACTGGCTGGTGAGAGGCCTGCCTACGTGACCCCAGGTAAGGACAGGCCACACCCGCTCCCCCTCCCAGGCTTCTCACTCAGCCTTTCCCCCTCTCTCCTGACTGGGCCTGGGACGTTTAGTAGGTGACACCTCCTGGCCCCCCTCTTGCTAACCCCTTCACAGTTATAATTAGACACTAAGCCTTAAAATTATAAATAGTGACTCCTTGGCACTAGGAGGAGGAAGAAGGGCACCATGTCTGCCTCCCCCTCCCTCCCAGACCCCCACAGCACCCTGGGAGCAATGCAGGCGCTGTGCCCAGGCAGAGGCAGCTGTGAGACAGCCACCATCCTCTTTAGGGCTGAGGAAGAACAGAGTGGCGGGAGGAGGCAGTGTAAGGGTCATTTTCTTGGTCTAAGCTCATGCTTCAGGGGCCCTCCCCATTGCCAGGGAGAAGCTGGGGTGGGGGCTGCTGTCTTAGCCAAAAATGAATCTGCATCAAAGCCAGATCAGAGGCTAAATTTAGCTCTGGCTGCAGCTGTCTGCTCGACCACTGTGGCCCCCTTCCAGCCTCTCTAGCCCCCTGCCCCCTCACTGGCTTCTAAGAACCAATGCTTCTACTTGATGTGGGGGGGGGGGAGCCCAGGGAGGGAGAGCAGACCCACCCCCTGCGAGGAGCAGGGGTAGAGGGGATGCAATGGTGAGGATAAATGGCTGCACATGTCCCTCTTTCCCTTCATTCCCTCTTCGGGCTGCCTCGAAATGGAAATATAAATAATTCAATGACAGGCAGGCAATCATAGTCCCAAGTCCGAGAAAAGAAGGGTAGAGGAAGGGATGGTGAGACAAGCCTCCTTCCCACCCATCAGCCTCCCGGCTCAGACTGGGACCCAGAGGGGGAGGTATACACCAGCTTCCTGTCTTCCCCTGAAACTGAAGTGAGGGTCTGAGCAGGTTCCAGAAATCAGGTCAGGACAAGTGAGAAGCCTCTCTTTCTGTGAACAGACAGCTACCCTTTACCAGTCCTTAGTTGCCCATCCTGCCATGTCCCCTGAAGAAGAGACCCTGGGCTTGCAGACCCAGGGTCATTCCATCTCCCCAACAACTCTGCTCTTGGAGCCAGGACCCAAGTGTACCCCACCCCCAATCCAGCGTCAGTGGTGTGGAGGCTGACGTCAGACGGGGTCTCAGGAGAGCTGGAGGAGAAGAAGGGGTAGGAACACCTAATGATGACCCCCTCCCCAGGGGCAGAGCAGTCAGCTAGCTAACGACCCTCTGGTGCTGAAAGGCCAAGACTCCCTCACCCCACGCCCCCCATGCCCGCCCCCCCGCCCCCCCGCCATGTTTCCGGATGCTGGTGCTCCCAGGGGAGGAGGAAGGGACACAGCTTGTCTCCTATCCTTCCTTTCCTGCTCCCCCTCCGAGTTGCCCTGGGCAACTGATATCTTCACCCAGGAAACAACTTTGGTCTCCGACAAGTGGGGAAAACAGCCAGACCTTCTCCCTGCTCCCAGGCCATCCTTGTCAGCTCCCATCCCTTGCCCTCAGGAGCTGCTGCCCTTTTCTTACCTGGGGTGGTGACTGCTGTTGGGGTTTGAGGAGGACAGAAGACCTCTGACCTGATGGAAGGACAGGAGGAAGGAAGAGACTGTGTTACTACATCTCCTTACCGCATCCCTTAAAAGTAAATGTGAAAATTCAGAAGAAAGCTAGTGAGGCTAGGGTAGAGGAGATGCTGCCCTGGAAGGGTGTGTGTGTGTTGACATTGAGCTTGTTTACTAAGGTGCTGGCTGCTTCATGCTGAGAGATATGAGGGCAGGGGCTGGGGCTGGCTCCGAGCCAGAAACTCCTGGAACTACAGGGCCAGTCTTGGGAAGGAGGTAACTGGGACAGTTTGTGAGGTATGATGACCACTCCCACAGTAAAACCCTCAGAACCCTGCAGCCTTCTTAGGAAAAGCGCCCTAGCTGGGGACAATAGAGGCTAATTTGCATCTCATTTACATGCATTTCATTTCCAGGCAAAATGCTGATAGCAGGCACCTCCAGCCCCTTAATTCTTCCCGGGGAGCAGGCCATGCCTCCTTCTCACTCAATCTCTCTCCACACTACTCTCCACCTAGGTCCGGCCTCTAAAAACACTTGGTTGGCCCTTGCATGAGCCCCCTAGACTTAACTATGATATAGCTTTAAGAGGGCTTTCCATAGCTGTTTTGGGGGAGTAGCATCTGAGCAGCTTGGGGAAAGGCTTACCCTGCTGGGACCAATCCCAGCTGCTTCATACCCCCATCTGAAGCAAATGGGGGAAGCCTGGCTGGCTTTTTCTCCCCCTCCTCAACCCTCCCCTTGCTGGGAAGAGGAAACAGCCTTCCTCTCTCCTCCTGGCCCCGAAGCCACCACTGGGGAGTGGCCGAGGTCATACCTAGAGTCTAGCTGAGACTGGGAAAGGGATGGAGAAGGGGAGACCGGGCTGGGGACAATAGCAGGAAGCCCACTGCCTGGTCGCCCGCCCCAGTCCACCTTCCTCTGGGGGAGCGGGGGGCGCGGCGAGGAGTCGCGCGGAACACACGCGTTCCCATTTCCAAGACATTTCTCCCACCCTTAGCTTTCAGCCCCAGGATCACACCTACCCTCCCTTCCACCCAGCCCCCAACGAAGATAATCCAGGTGTCTAGAGCCTCGCATGAGGTGGGACCGGGGCCAGGGGCTCGACGTGTCTCCCCCTCACTGGATCCGGGGCTCCGAGAGGGGCGGGTAGCAGAGTCTGGGCCGGGACCGGGTCCCAGAGCCACGTTAGCGGGAGGAGGGGCTGGAGGGGCCTGCAGGCGCAGACCAAGTGGGGATGGGAGCGGGGGTGGGAGAGCGGAGGCGGGTCTCCGGGTCCAGGGAAACAGAGCCAGAGGCTGGGAACAGACGAGGGCGGGTCCGGGGCCAGCGCCGACCCGGGTCGGCGAGCTGTAGAGGCAGTCGCCAGCTCCGCTCTCCTCCTTGGGAGACCTCGGTCTAACAAAGCCCCGGCAGAGTGGGGTGCGGGAAGGAGGTGGACTCTGGGACTGATGTTTCTTGAGGACCCTATTTCCCGACCCACTGTCGGAGCCAGCCTCCAAGGAGGTGCTCAGACTCCTGCTAGCACAAGGACAGAGGTGCAGCCGTGACACCGAAGTCCGAATGGACGCCGTCCCCCTTCCCGTCCTCGCAGGGGCATCAAGAGGGTCCTGTTCTCTGCGGGTCTTGGAGCCTTAGTTTCCCTGATAGGAAGGCAAGGGTCCAGGTTTTCCACCCTCCCTACAGTGTGCGCCTCAAATCATCCCCTTTCGCGCTCCCCAATCCAGGAGACAGGACTCACAGAAGCTAGGTCGGCAGAGACGCCCAGACCCTGCGCCCACGGTGCAGAGACAGGGCTCGGCTGCAGCCCCCTCCTCCCTCCGCGCACCCCAACTCCGTCGACCCTCTCCGCCTGCCAAGCACACCACGCACTGGCACCTCCCGGGTCTCTCTCGCACTTGGGAAGCTTGACTCCAGCCTGCGGCGCCCAGTCCTCCCTGCCTCCCTGCAGCCTCTTCCCAGCTCCGGGGTACTTGCTCCGAGATCCGGGCCAGCGGGATCGAGAGCGCAGCGGGCGGGCAGCGGCCCCGCACCGCGCCGACTTCGCAATCCGTGTTTGGGGCTCTGGCGAGGTGTGATAAGCGTCCGAGTGGGATGGAGCTTGGATCTGGACCCCCGGGCGCTGTCGGGTCAGGCAAGCCCAGGGTCCCAGTCGCAGCCCCCACTCCCGCCGCGGCTCCGCGGAGGAAAACAATGCGACCGCCCGGAGCTCTGGGCCGGGCCCCAGCAGCCCCGCCCGCCTCCCGGTCCGCCCCGCCTCCGACCCGCCTGGAGGTCGCCGCAACTAATCCGGCTCTCTCCGGCCGGCTAGGCCCCGCCTTCTCGACACGTTTCCACCAATACTCCTCCTAGGGGGCGGGGCGCCAGGAGCACCGCCCACTGAGAGGCCAGGCCGGGAAGCTGAGCTACAGAGCAAAGCCAGGCACGAGCTGGAGAGCCCCGCGGACGGTCGCTGAGACCCGGACTGAAGAGGGGGGTCACACGCTTTAACTTGGAGAGGCCCTGTCAAGGAAGAGCAGCTGGGAGGAGATAAAGACAGGAAACCCGGGGACCTCGGCTGGGCTGGCCTCTTAGGGACGACGCGACCCTCCCTCCTTCCTTTCCTCTACCCAATGGCTTTGGCTACTCTGCTCCCTGGGGAGTCTCCCACCTTCCCGCCGCCCACTCTGCCCCCAACCCTCTGTTCTTCCTCTCTAGTCTCTTAACCTCAACCCTCTTATTTCTCTCCATGCGCCTCCTCTGGTTCATCCTGTCCCCGATGAAGGAGGGAGGCCTGCATGCACTTAAGAGCTTGAGTCCTGGAAAGGGAAAGGAAGATGTCACCAGGAGGTTTTCCTTGTCCCTATCATCTCTTCCACTTCCCTCCCTATTGTCAAAGCAGAATGGGCTTGGGCCTCTAAGCAAGGAACTAAGGAGCCAGGATACCAGGATGGCTGGCAGTCAGGCTGCTGGCTGATGGACGAGGACAGGTGAGTCGGGCTAAAGCCAAAAGAGAGATGTGGAGATCGGGACAAACTGACTCAGAGAATCACACTGAAAGAGAGAAGTTACCGGCTGTCCCAAACCCACATTGCCTTACTGTCCCCCAAACACAGGGTTAGAGATGTTCCATCTTTCCTCACAGAACCCTGGACATTCCTAAACAGCAAAACTGCTCTTTCCCCATCCCCACCTTCCATAAACGCCCTTTGATTCTGAAAATGTCAGTGGGGAGGAAGAAGTCTACTTCAGACAGTACAGATTGGCTCCCACCTTGGCATTGCCTGCTAAGATTCTTCCCTGTTTGGGGGCTGAGAGAAGAGACAGACTTCTCAAAATTCCCTGGATAGTGGTTGTCCTGGGAGACATCAGCATTCTTGGATAGTTTCTCTGAGTGGGCACCTCCTTCCTCCATGCCCCCACATCCTTTTTTGTCTGGACTGGAGGAAAGGAGAAATGGGGGTTTACTGCTTCTGGCCAGTCTTGACTGGACTGAGATCAGGTCACATAGCTTCACCATCTGGGCCAAACACACCATGAGGAAGCAAGAGACATAAAGACACACACACACACACACACAGATGGAAGGCCAGGTGAACCAACGAGATAAACACAATCAGAAACAATGGAACAATACTTATACAAGGTTAACTGCTGAAGGTCTTGGGTTCAAGGCAATTCCGTGGCCAGTGGGGCTGTTTTAAAGACTGGAAAGAGGTGCTGGGAGGAAGAAACCTCAAAATATAGAAGTTGAAATCTCCCTAGATCCTAGCACAGGGCTCAGGTACTCAAATATGTTTTCATTGATTAATAAATGGGGATTAAGGTGTAACTCATTTTTATAGCCCAACTAAAATCTCAATTCAATCCAATAAGTATTAAGTACTCACTTCAAGTACAATCCACCGTGGGATGTGGCCCTAGTCTCTAAGAAAAGTGACCATCTATTTGAGTTAAAACAGCACTTACATGTACTAACTGATTAAACAGAAATATCAAGACTAAAAAATAAAACACCCCAAAAGCTACATTGAACACAAGTCCTAAATGAAAGAAAAGACAAAAGTTTTTTTGGCGATGACTACAGGGGAAGATGACGGATATGTTTTGGGAAAACCTCAGTGGGAGTTGACTTGGTGCAAAAGAAAGGAGAAAATGTTCTGAAGAGAAACATAACTTAAGCAAAAACTTTTACTTGGTGAGCATGGAGCCTGAAGCATGGATAAAAAAAGGTCCTGTATGACTGATATGTAAGAGTTAGGAGCAGAGGAAAAGGTAAGAGGGAGACAAATTTTGGAAGGTCTGGTATGCCAAGGTGAGTAGGTTCAACTAATTTGATAGGAAAACTAATTTGACAGGAATAGCATGCTGTTTTAAATTCTTGAATAAGGGTGTTACTTGTCAAAAAATGCTTTATTGTAGCAAGAAGACAAGGAGACCTTCTAGCAAGAAGATAGGAAAGTTCAAGGATGAGGGGAGAGAGACGGTCAGACAAAGATGTTGATATTCGGACGATGTGAATGAATCTGAGAGTGATTTCAAAGAGTCCAAATGACACTGTTCTTCCCTGGAGTCTTCTGCAGAAAATCAAACGGTCCCACACATTTGGCACCTTTAATAAATTCAAGGATCTCCAAGCTTGGAAAATCACTGTCTCCCAGTCCCTACAAGTGGCTATTTCACACAACTGCTTCTCTTTTCAAGTTTCTTTCCTCACCACCTCCTTGCTCATCTTAAACAGAATCCATAGCCATCTTTGGAGAAAACAAGTAATAAAGTGAGAATTCTATCACCTTTTTGCCCTCTGCAGATGCACTTAGCTGCATCATCACACCTCTCTCACCTAGTAGGTGTATCCATATTACCTGCCCAAGACTCACCTTTCCACTTTACTATAAGCTCCGTGCCCTCAGGCCTCAGCTATGTCTGTCCTACTCACTGTGGTAGCCTTTGCACTCAGCACAGTGCCTGGCACATAGCAGGTATTAACCATTAACATATTGGTTGAATAAAGCTATACTCTGTATCTCCTCTCAAATCCTTTCTTCTTCCCTTCCTTTATTATTTTTTTTAAGTGAATCTGTAAGTCAAGAGCATTTTCTTTTTATTTATTTATTTTGGAGAGAGGGAGTGAGGGAAAGAGAAAGAGAGAAACTTTGATTTGTTGTTCCAGGTACTTATGCATCGATTGATTGCTTCTTGTATGTGCCTTGACCAGGGGTCGAACTCAGAATCTTGGTGTATTGAGACAATGCTCTTAACAACTGAGCTACCCAGCTAGGACCTCCTTCCTTCCTTCTTTTATCTATTTTTTTTTAGAAGACTATCTTTTCCTCACTGTTTTTTTTTTAAGGTTTCATATATTTATTTTTAGAGAGAGGGGAAGGGGGGAGAAAGAGAGGGAGAGAAACATCAATGTGTGGCTGCCTCTCATGTGGCCCCCACTGGGGACCAACTGGGATGTGCCCTGACTGGGAATTGAAATGGTGACCCTTTGGTTCACAGCCTGCACTCAATCCACTGAGCTACACCAACCAGGGCTCCTTCTTTTATTTGTAACCACTTCTTTTCTACTGATATTTTCCCCTTAGCAGATACACATGCTCAAGTACCTTCCATAACTTAGAAGCAAAAATTCTAAACTTTTCTTTGATCTGTCTATATTTAGCCACTGCTCAATTGCTTTCTTCCCTTCACAGCTAAACTTCTAGAGTAACCTAAACTTTTCTGTACCTGTTTCCCCCTTTTCAGCCACTTCTCAATCATTTTCGTTTTTGCCACAACGAATCTACTGTACACCTCCTTGACACATTCCATGAACAGCTCTTCAGTCTTTATCCCTCTGTCTTCTTTATGGCACTTGACCCGTTGAACCCATCTTCCTTGAAACATTCTCTCTCTCTCTTTTTTTTTTTTTTTGAATCCTGGGTTCGTCTTTCTCTTGACAGAGACTAGGACTTAATAAGCAAAGAAACAAACAAACAAACATTTATTTTTAAATATTTTATTTACTTATTTTTAGAGAGGAGGAAGGGAGGGAGAAAAAGAGAGAGAGAAACAGCAATGTGTGGTTGCCTCTCACACCCCATCTACTGGAGACCTGGCCGGCAACCCAGGCATGTACCCTAACTGGGAATTGAACTGGTGACCCTTGGGTTCTCAGGCTGGTGCTCAATCCACTGAACCAAACCAGCTGGGACTAAAGATATATTTTTTAAATGAATGGATAGCCTCACTTCTATTACTATGGCCTCTTTCTCAGCCTTCTCTGACCTCTCCTTAAATGTCAGTGTTTCCCAGGGTCACGTCCTTAGCCACCTCTTCTTCCTCTGCACATCTCATTGATCAAGCTAATCCATACCAACAGTTACAATAACTACTTATGTGCTGTTTACCATAAAATCTAGCGATTTGAGCAGCGTCTTCCTCCTAAACCCTAAACTCACATACACAATTGCTTATTGAATACTTCCATATGGATTTTCATAGGTGTGTACCACTTAGTGTAAAGACAGGAAGCTTGTGTCTTATCTTTGTATCCCCAATGCTTATGCATAATGCCTGACATATAGTAAGTAGAGGAAGAAATAAATGCATCAAAGATGTGAACTAACCCCCAGTGTCAGGCTGAGGTCTTGCCTGACTGCTTCAAATCACAGTGAACTTTCTCTTCCTGAACTGATAGGAGTACTGACCCTAACCATGGTGAAACTTCAGCTAAGCACAGAGGAATGTTCCATTCTGAATGTTTTCCCAGATAACCAAAGTTTATCCAATTAAGTGCAGAATGCTTTCATTTTAACTGTTTCAAATTAGGGATTATTTTAAATACATTAATTTCCTGTGGGTTACATAGTGGAAAGAGCATGATTAGGAGTCATTAAGAAATAGATCAACCTTTGGAGCATGGCTTCAGATAAGCTAATCTCTAAGGCTGAGTCTCATCTGTTAGTGGACACTTTACCTGCCTCCCTACCTCATGGGATCAAAGAGTTAATGTAGGTGAAATTTTACAAATTCAAAGTGTTTCACACATTTAAGATACCATAATTTAAACAGTTTTTTGCTTGTTCAGAAGAAACACTGTGAACTTAATTGTCTAGGAAAACAGTGAGGACTCAGAAGTCTAGAATATATGTTGTTGGGAACTGCTCTGCCTGGTATCAGAAGCTGTAACCCCCCCACCAAGGCTAAAGCTGAGGGAATGACCTTGGACCATAAGCCACAAAGGAGACAAAAGCTTATCTCCCTGGCAGGAGCCTGCTTTGCTCCTTTTACTTCACCTGCCTGGCCCCCAGTGCTTGGTCAGTTAGCCAATGACAGGTAAGATTCCCCAAAGGGGAAACTACCTAAGACAGGCACGATCACGTGGCAGGCCCCCAAGGAAGGACTTGGGGGGCTACAGCAAAAAGGGGGTGATGGACCCTCGCCCCTCGGCTTTGACATAGCCTGAGTCCTCATTGTCTGCGAGAAAATCTCCTAATCTATTGGCTGCCTTACTTCCCTTGCTCCACCTAAGCCTGAAACAATGACAGAGGGTGGTGCAGCCCTGTGCTGGAAAGGATGGGTTCCCTGGGTGATCAGGCCTAAGAAAGAATATGTAAAATCCTGTGAAGCCTTCTTTGTTTAGAATGCTCTCAATTAAATGATAAGTGTCCAAGGAAGAAGTAAGTTTGTTCCTTAAAGTTTTTTACAGCTCTTTAGCCATCTGACCCTGATCAAAATAGGCCCTCAGAGTTCCTTGTTATTTGATCCTTACTTCCTGGCAATGAGTAATGAGCTTTACCTGAATTCCTGTGTAAATGAACCCAATAAAAGCCGTTGAGGAAAAGGCTCTTGGTACTTCTTCCAGAGATCAGCCACCTTTCCTCCCCAAGCAGATCATATCTTGGTAGACTTATTTTCATCCATGGCAGACGGGGGGGTTTGGCAGACAAAGCTCCCCCACAATATGTACTTAATACTGTTTGTTCCTCCTTTACATGGCCAAAGATGCTATAATTTTCAATTGTCTGCTTTTCTGCTTTCCTAGTCTGTTCTTGCTGTGTTAATGTTCATTGTTATTAGTGTTGCTTCTAAAAGCTCTTCTTTACTCTTTTAATTTGCTGCTAATTATATGCTGTGGGTTTGGAGATGATTACTAGAAATGGGTATAGATTAAAAGAAAATAAAGTCTTCCCCAGGAGTGAAGTAAATGAACATTATTCCATGTGACTGTTATGTCTGTTTTGTTTTTTTTTTTAATGTGTTTTCAATTTATTCTTTTAGCAAATATCTGAGCAGTAGTGCCAGACACTGTGTAGGAACTAAAGCATAGTCCTTGCCCTCATGAAAGTTCCAGTCTAGTGGGGAGGCAGGTAATAAAGTCACAGATTAAAGTGAAGGGTGATTATTATAATAGGAAAGGTATGCAGTTCTATAGGACTACATAACAGATGTATCTAATGTAATTTAGGGAGCTATGATGGCTTCCCAGAAGTTATGACTTTCCAGCTGAATCCTGAAGGATGAGTAGAAATTAACCAGGCAGGGAGGGGTATGCATGGGAAGGCAGTACCAGGCAGGAGACAGGGAATGGGGAAGTCTAGGGCACAGGAAGAGGTCATAGAAGAGGCAGAGAGAGAAACTGACCATAGTGAGTAGTGGAGGAACTGAGAATTATAATATAGGTGGAATAGAGTATAAGAGACAGACAAGGGATGAAGCTGGAGGGGTAAATAGGTAAGCAGTTGGTAGCAGAATTCTGCATTCAGAAGTTATTAGTGTATTTGTATCTTCTTGTATTCTCACTCCCCTTCTTATTTTCCAGTTAGACAGTACATTTCTTTTTTTTTTTTTAAGATTTTATTTTATTTTTAGAGAGGGAAGGGAGGGAGACAGAGAGAGAGAGAGAGAAAAAACATCAATGTGCGGTTGCTGGGGGTCATGGCCTGCAACCCAGGCATGTACCCTGGCTGGGAATCGAACCTGGGACACTTTGGTTCCCAGCCCATGCTCAATCCACTGAGCTATGCCAGCCAGGGCAGCAGTACATTTCTTTTAATTAAAAAGGACTTTCACTCTTCCTGTTTTTTGAGTAACGCCACCTACTCTTGTCCCCAGAGTGTGGTGTGGTCAGTGAATTGATAGAGCAACTGGGGTAAAATGCTGCCACATTCATTATGAGGTTGAAGTTATTACCTCATAACCTTGTAAAGTAATTATTAGAAAAATCATAGGCTTGAATCTCACAAGGTCCTCAGTCTGCCAGTTACCAGCTCTCTAATTTGGAGACAGGTTACTTAACCTCTTTAAGCCTCGGACTTTTTCATTAGCAAAAAGGATATCTCAACATTTAATTCATAGAGGTATCAGATGATTAAATGAGATATTTGCATAACATCTAGCAAAGAGCAACTGATAAATGCTAGCTCCTGGTGTGTCCTATCACTTCCCTTCCCTGAACTCTATAGTCTGTTCTCTTCCATCTGCCCCCACGCGGTGCTCCATAAGCATTCCCGCTCCTTTGCATTTTCTAAGCTTCCCACTCCACTTGCTTGTTTCTCTTAGCCTACAAATGTCCTCAAACTCTCAGCTAAAAATAGTGCCCCTCTCAGTCCAGCTCTCTACCCCCCTAAGCTACCTTTCCATTTCTCTTCATCCCTTTCCCACCATACTCCTTGAAGGAGTTAACACTTCCTTCTGCGTGGTATCATGGACCCTCAGCTCTGGACCCTGGGTTCAGAGAGGCTGGAGTGAAAAGGAAGTCGAGACCCAACCACTGTCTCCGAGGAGGAAGACTAGCGGTTTGGGAGTCAGTGGTATGCTGGCTGTCTGGACTTGTGCACTTCAATTTACTCCTCCCGCTTTTCACAACCAGCTAACTTTCCAACCCTTCCCATTCTGCTAGAACTTCTTTCTCGTAAAATGACCAAGATCCCTCGTTAGTACTCACCCTGTGCTTAAGGAATCTATACCGCTGATCACTTCTTTTGAAGCATGCCCCTTTCTCAGCTAAAAGTTTACTGAAGCCTCTATCAGGGATGTCCAACCTGCACGCAGCCCGGGATGGCTATGAACACGGCCCAGCACAAAATAGTAAATTTACTTAAAGCCTTTTTTTGCTCATCAGTTTTTGTTAGTGTGCACATACTTAATGTGTGGCCCAAGACAACTTTTCTTCTTCCACTGTGGCCCAGAGACACCAAAAGGTTGGATACCCCTGCTTGACCACTGAGCTAAGTAAGGACTTGGCTTTCATGATCAAAAACCTGTAATGCCTATTGGAAAAGTCTGAAGTCTTGAGCGAGTCTTTTAATGCGTTCCATAATCTGGTCTTTTCCTTTCTTCCCTTCTCTCTCAAACAACCTATGCTTCAGACATACAGAATAAATCACCACTTCCTGAGTATGCTCTGGATCATCCTTATCTGATGTAAGCTTTTGCTTCTGGGAAGCACTTCTTCCTCATACCAATTAAATAGTTAAATCCATCCTTCTCAGGCTACCTTTCAGTCCTAACAAAAATGATCTAGCCCTGGCCAGTGAGGCTGAGTTGGTTGGAGAGCTGTCCCACAGCTGAAAGTTCACATGTTCAATTTCCAGTCAGAGCAAATGCCCACGTCATGGGTTTAATCCCCTGGTTGGGTGTGTATGAGAAGTCAACCAATAGATGTTTCTCTCACATCAGTACTTCTCTCTCTCCCTTCCTCTCTCTCTAAAGCAATGAAAAAATGTCCTTGGGTTAAGATTAGAAAGAAGGGCTTTTTGGGACTGTGCAGCTTTAGGGTGGGCACTTTTTGCCATGTGGCTTAGGAAGCAGGAAAGACTTTGCCTGGAAGAAAAGGGGTGAAAGGACTCTTGTTGGTGGGCCGTGAGAAGGTGCCACATGGTTTTGGATTAACTGTAGATGGCGGCAGCCACACAGCGGATGGTGCCGGAACCGAGGGGCTCCACATACACACACACAAAAGATTAAAAAAAGAAACTAAACCAGCCCTGGCTGGTGTGGCTGAGTGGATTGAGTGCCTGCCTGAAAAACAAAGGTTCTCCACTTTTATTTCCAGTCAGGGCACATATCTGGGTTGCAGGCCAGGGCCCCAGTGGGGGGCATATGAGAGCCAACCACATATTGATGTTTCCCTCTATTTCTTCCTCCCACCCTTTCTCCCTCTGAAAATAAAAAAATAAAACCTTAAAAAAAAGGGTACCTGTAAAAAAAAAGAAAATAATCTAAATTTCTCTTTACTCCCATAATTCTTTAGACTTTTATTAAAGCTGATGACATCATTTGACTTGCATTGTAGTTATCTATGCCAATGTCCCTGACCAGGCTGTAAGATTCTTGATGGCGAATAATTTTGCCTCGTTCAGGAACTCTCACTTACCTTCATTTTTAATCTCTTTGGCAGCTACAAAATACTTTAAGTAGGCTTGTTTCCTCCAGTGGTTCAATGCTGTGCTGACACCTGCTGGTCACATCTGGCTTGGCAGCCCAGGCCCCAGCACCTTCGTCTATCCAATGTTGAGGACAGTCTGTGCCACCGTAACCCAGGCAGGCACTGGAAGTATATGCTGGTGGACACTGCCCCACAGCACCACCCTCTCCTGGGAACTCCAGGCTCAGAGCCATTGGTCTCTGGCTTGCCTCTGGCATCTGCAGCCTAAGTTCAGTTCAATCTTCAGCACTTTCCCCACTGACCCGCAGCCCACAACAATCTGTACTTAGCCTAAACAAGATTTCAAGGAATTGGGCGGCAAGGAAAGAAACAGGTGGACAAACACTTTGAGAACAGGGTATATATAAACTTCTACCTCACCTCAAAGAATAAAGACTATTTCCTACATAGTGCTATCCCTTTTGACCTATGTCATATAGACCTTGCTGACTGACGCTACACAGAACCGGAGGTTGATCAAAGTAGGTAGGCGGGGCTTGAGGGGTGGGGCCAGGCCAAAGGGCCTCTCACTTAGGAGCTTCTTCTCCATTCTGACAACTCTTCCGGAACATCCAAGGCAAGACTGGCACCCAGTGTGCAGCAGGTGAGGGCCCAGCAATGGCAGAGGGGTAGGCTTTAGGGGTGATGGTAGCAGAAGGGTCCTGGCTGTCAGCCTGATCTTCCCATACAGTGAGACTCCAACCTGATAGCATTCTTGGGTCCCCAGTGGAGAGGTCCAACTCAGCTTTCCCTGGGGCATGGCAGCCTCCGGAACACAGACACGGTTTGGGATGGGGTGGAGGCAGGGCTGAGGCGTGGTGGGGGGGGAGGGTGACAGAGCACTGAGAGATGCAAGGAAATCTTAGGAGGCATGGAGGTAAATGTAAGGGCCAGAGGGAAAGTATGGCCGGAGGATCACGGGGTAGGACCCAGACAAGAGAAAAAGGGAGACTGACGCAGGGAGAGAGGGAGAGGACAGCGGGCCAAGCGTGAGATGGCAACGGGGACAGCGCAGAGCTGGGTAACAGGAAGGCCAAGGAGGAAGGAAGGCTCAAATGGAGGAAGGCTCAGATGGAGCAATCTCCTTTCCTGGTTGTGGAACCTGGTTCAGAAAGCCCCAGACGAAGCCAGGCACAAAGCAAGGTTCTAGGTTCCCACTGCACAGTGTCAGCTGGGGAAGAAAACCCCAGGTACCCATCTCGCCCGACTCTTCAGGCTCCCATTTTGGTTCGGGGGAGAGGGCGAGGCTGCTCCTCACTGCGGTCACAGCCACATCCTGCAGAGGAGGGGAGGGGGAAGTAAGAAGCAAAACAGCCAGAAAACCATAGGCAAAGACCATGGGGAGAGAACCCTGGACATACGCAGCTGATGGGCCACCAGGAGGGCCCCGGGTTCAGCCCCAGGAGAAGACTAAACCTCCTATACTGCCTATCCCCCACTGAGGTGCTTGTTCCTCGAGCTTCCTCGGTGCGATTCAGTTGACAGCAGCAACAGCATTCAAGGGGATGAAGTTTCTTTGAATTACTTGTTTTGAAGCCCATTTTTATCATTCGCTAGTGACTTTGGCCAAGTTGCTTAATTTTACTTAGCTTCAGTTTTCTCATCGTGAAATGGGGATACCTACCTTACAAAGGGTTGGGAAGACTGATAATTCACATAAAGCATTTGGCACATAGTAGCTTCTCAATAAATACTATTTTTATCAAGACTTCTGGGACCCCCCCTACTTCTCATTTACTTAAAGGCAGTACATTACACTAACTGGCATGGGTGTTTGGAGTCAGAAAAACAGTTGTGTTTGACCTTGGGTAAATGATTTAACGTAAGCCTCAGTTTGCTCAGCTATAAAAAGAGATAGCAATACATACACTTTACAGATGTGTGGCCCATGGTCAGTGTCCAAAAATGGTAGCTGGGAGAATTATTTGCCAGGTAAGCCTTATCTTTTCTACTACAGCACGAACAGCCTACTTACCCTTAAAACTTAACGTGTGGTGACTAGTCTCCTGTGTGCCCTCATTCCTCCAGCCAAAGCTATTACTGCTCCTCTGGGTCGCTTTAGAGATCAAAACTTGTTACAGTACTAAAGGAAAAAAAAAAAAAAAAAGGAACAAGGCATAGAGGACTGAGAGGCCCAGGGGGAAAAACAGGACAAACCAAGATGATGATGAGATAGAAACCAGAGTAGAGACAGAAAAGGGAGAAGCCATTTCTCTTTCCTAGGAAGCCTGTGGCCTTTTTTCTATGATTGACCACAAATCCCCACCCCCACCCTCTTCTCCAGGAGCCATGGAGTCCTTCAGCTCAAAGAGTCTGGCACTGCAAGCGGAGAAGAAGCTCCTGAGTAAGATGGCAGGTCGGTCCGTGGCTCATCTCTTCATCGACGAGACAAGCAGCGAGGTGCTAGATGAGCTCTACCGGGTGTCTAAAGAGTACACACACAGCCGGCCCCAGGCCCAGCGGGTTATCAAGGACCTCATCAAGGTGGCTGTCAAAGTGGCCGTCCTGCACCGCAATGGAAGCTTTAGCCCCAGTGAGTTGGCCCTGGCTACCCGCTTTCGCCAAAAGCTACAGCAGGGCGCCATGACAGCACTCAGCTTTGGAGAAGTGGACTTCACTTTCGAGGCGGCCGTGCTGGCTGGCCTGCTGACCGAGTGCCGGGACATGCTGCTGGAGCTGGTACAGCACCACCTCACACCCAAGTCGCACAACCGCATCCGCCACGTGTTCGATCACTTCTCTGACCCGGGCCTGCTCACGGCCCTCTATGGGCCTGACTTCACTCAGCACCTTGGCAAGATCTGTGACGGGCTCAGGAAGCTGCTGGACGAAGGGAAGCTCTGAGAGCCCTGACCCCAGCACGTCCACCTTGGCAACAGGGTTGGCTGAGAAAACAACACATAATGGGCTCTCTAACTCTGCTCATCTGCACTAACACTTTTCACTCCTCAGGCTTCAGTCACCCGCAAGAGCGCTTTGGACTCTGAGACCACCTCACCCTAAATGGCCGGTGGAGAAGAAGCAATGCTGAGGGTTTAGGCTTCTCTCCTACCCCAACCCCAGGGCAGGAAACGAAGAAAGATGAAGTGAAACTTGGATCGCTTATTCCTCCCGTAAGGGATGTTCGAAACAGGGAAGCCCCTCTCCTATGAACCAGGGGAAGGGGGCAGAGCCCTTTTAACCCCTCTGGGGACACTAAAGACAGGTGGGGGAGGGGGCCCTTTGAGACGTCCTAGACCTCCAGCTCAAGGCAGAGTCAGGACAGATACCAGAGCTCTGTTCCAGAGAACAGGAAGAGGGGGTGGGGGCAGGGGAAATAAAACTACTAAAACATGCACAGGGCTCAGTGTTTAATCTCTCCAGCTTCTTATATCTTACGATCATCACAGAGGTCGTCACAGAGGTATACAAACACCACTTATCTCACCACTCACCATTTCCACACAGGAGACTCAGGCATATTTCCAGTATTAGTGGGGTTCTCTTGCCTACTTCTGTTTAAGAAGCTCAAAAGCACAGTACCATAGATCAGTGCTACAAATTGCAAATAAATACGCAGTGAGGAGCAAGGCATAGACCAGACAGGCTCTGGTGGGGAGGGGGTAGAACACAAAGACTCCCACAGCTGCCCTCCCCGTCACACTCCAAGGCAATTCTTCCATTGCTTAGCCTCACACGGGCTGAACAGAGGAGCAGGGTAGAAGGGTGAACTGGGGAGTTCTGGGATCTACGTCACCGTTTTTTTTTTCTCAGAGTAAAACTCGGAGCCACTTTGTCCTCAAGGGGACAGAGGTGAAAAAATTATAGTGAACTAGCGAGTCAAGACTGAGCTCAAATTCTTCACTTTGAGATGGAAGAAAAGGCCTGGCATAGTCTACCATTTCTGCAGCGGCTGGATTACCGACTGCCTCACCCTCAGGAACATGCTTGGCTAAGAAGGTGGGCAGCCGGCAGTCACCAGCTCACTGTTCCTCGGTTTCCCTCACACCAGGGCTACAAAACTCCCACTTTTCAGCTAGGGGTGGGAAAGAATAAAATACAGCAAATAAATATTACTTCCATATAGCACCAAATAAATTAGGCAGCATAGTTGGAGATGGGGAGGGAGTTGGGGGCTGGGGGTTGTCCCTGCCTCCCTGCTCTAAGGCAAAGGAATGGTGAAAGGCATGGGAAAGGCAGCAGGGACGTAAAAAGAGCCTTTTGAATCTAAAGGACAACTCTAGATTCAGCCCAGGAACAGGGAAGGGGTCTATTCCCCAACCCTACTCCTGTCAATAGAAACTGCTTCAGGCCAAGGACCACTTGATAAACAACGAGGCTGAGCAGGAGTGAGGGAGGTGGGCTGGGAAGCCATGTCCTTGAGCCTCACCTCAGGCTCCTCTCCCCCTCAAGTTGCTCCTTCATCATCTTGCTGCTCTCAATCAGTTCTGGGGACATCAGAGTTTGAAGATTTCATCCTCCTGGTCCCGAAGTGTCTGGGTTCGAGAAGTCCGGGTCAGCGGCACGGGGCCTAGGAGTGCTCGTTGCTGCATCCCAGGGGAGCTCCGGTGAAGACCTGTTTCCTCCCCAGGAATCCTGCAAGTGAGGAAGGGGGACAAAGAGTGACCTGCGAATGGGCCTAGTGAAGAAGCACGTGGGACCCTGGCCTCCTTTCCTCGTATATCCGAGCTGGTTGGTCTAAGAGGGAGTTTCAGTACCCTCCGGAGAGATGCTAGGCTCCTTCATCAGAGCAGTAGGCACAGTCGACTATTTTATTCCAGTGAGAACGCAGAACCATCCCCACTGCCCCTACCCACTCCAGCAGCCATGGCTCGACTCACTGTCCTGGGGCCCGTTGGAGGAAAGGATTCACGCCGCTTCTGCTGACACTGTGCTTACTTACTTGTGTGTCTGATCAGGTAAGGCTAGAATAATGGAGAAACTATGAAGGTGTTTTAAAAGAAGCATTAAGACTCACCCACTTTCCGCCCTGGCTGGCGTAGTTCAGTGGATTGAGCTCGGGCTGCGAACCAAAGTATCGCAGGTTCGATTCCCAGCCAGGGCACATGCCTGGGTTGCAGGCCACGGCCCCCAGCAACCACACGTTGATGTTTCTCTCTCTCTTTCTCCCTCCCTTCCCTCTCTAAAAATAAAATAAATCTTAAAAAAAAAAAAGACTCACCCACTTTCCCCTTTTTTCAGCTTCTGGGCAGCAGCCTTCTTTGACAGGCTGATCTGTGAATCAAGCTTCTTAAGGAAATCAGAGGCAGAGAGGTCATGGATGGGGGCAGGAGGTTCCTGGCCAGGTGTGGGAAGGACTTCACCATTGGCACGTCCTGGACCTGGCTCTCGTTTCTTCCTCCCCACTGAGGGTGGCCCAACTTCATCCTCACTTGGCTGTATCTCATCTTCTCTATCTTTCTCTTCCTCAGAATCCAAACCATTGAATAGGTCTCTGGGCTCTGTCAGGATGGGGATGTAGAGGGTTTTCTTCAGGAAGATGGAGTCATTAGTATAAAGGCGGTTTGCACGCTTAATCTGTTCCATCTTTAAAAAAAAAGTCACCACAATTAATGACATTGACAATGATAAATCTAATATTTGTATAGCATCTAATGCCTTTAAAAATGATTGTAGAGTCTTACCTGACCCTATAACAACCAAGGTAAAGTACAAAGAGCTGATATTATTCCTATTTTATTGATCAGTGGTTTTCATGCCTTTTGTATTTAGGACCCTTTTACATTTTTTTTTAAAGATTTTATTTATTTATTTCTAGAGAGGGAAGGGAGTGGGGAGAGAGAGAGAGAGAGAGACACACACACACACACATCAATGTGCGGTTGCTGGGGGCCGTGGCCTGCAACCCTGGCATGTGCCCTGGCTGGGAATCGAACCTGCAACACTTTGATTCGCAGCCCGCGCTCAATCCACTGAGCTATGCCAGCCAGGGCTCTAGGACCCTTTTACATTTTAAAAAATCAGTGAGGAAAAAAGCTTTTCTTTATGTGGATTATAGCTATCAATATTTAAGGTATTAAATAATGAACCCATTACAATTTAACATAAATATTTTAATAAAAAGTAAGTATTTTCTAAACCTACAAAAAATGTAGCAAGAAGAGAGGCATTGTTTTACACTTTTGCAAAATGTCTGACTTAATAGAAGACAAAAGGATTCTCGTGTCTGTCTCTACACTCAATCTCGCACAGTATCACACGTCATATAGCCTCTTGAAAACACAGCACACTCATGAGGAGAATGAAAAACGCAAATAAACTCTCATTATCATCATGAAACTAGTTTTGACCTTGTGGATTCCTCAAGAGTTCCAGAGTAGAGGGCCCTGGACCTCACTCTGAGAACCTCTATTAAAGATGAAGGAACTGAGGCTCAGAGAGGTTAAGTTACTTGCCTAAGATTATCTAGCAAGTTAATGACAGAGCTAGGGCCTCTTTACTCCTTCCGGAAATGCTGTCCACACTACAATATTAATTATTTCATTGGCCAAATGTTTATTTAGTACCCACTTATTCATCACTGAACATGGTCACTGGCATCACCAGCTATCTACCTGCCTCCTAAGGTAGAAATATCAATGTCACCCTTAACTCATACTTTGCTTTCACCATCCATACACAAGTGGTCAAGAAAAGTCCCACAAAAATGTCTCTCATATCTGTTTTCATCTTCACTGCCATCAATTTAGAATAATTCTTAATATTTCTCATTTGGTACTGAAAGTTTAATTGGTCTTTCTCCATTTCTACTCATCCTTCACCCTGCTGACATCTATCTTTTTTAAAAAATTAATCTGATCAATTCATTCCCCTACTTGTATACCTCCTATGGCTCCTCATTGGCTCAGATAAAATCCACATTGGCATTCGAGGGCATCCTCGATCTCGCCCCCATAGTATCTAGCCTCGTCTCCCTTCTCCTGCCCCCCTGGACATTTGCCATCCTGATTTCTCATTTTTCTTTGAACATTTCATGATCTTTCACACTCTAGTGTCTTTATCTGCCTAAAAATGCTTCTCTACTATCCCCTTCTCCGCCTGAACAACTTCTACTTATCAACTCTCTCCCTTGTATTACCTTCTTCAAGGCTCCCATACTGTAAATATCGTTGTAATAGTACCTAACTTATTATATTGTTATTTACCTCTTTGCACATTTGCTCAAACATGTGAGTCCTTTAAGGGCAGGGATGATGACCTGCTGCCTCTGAATCCCTAAGGCACTCCTCAGCATCGCACAAACTTGGCACACAACACAGGCTCACTAATGCTTTATGAATAAACAAACTAGATAATAAAATATAGAAACCACAGATACAGTATATCAGTACTTTATTATCAGAGGCCAGGCAGCCAGTTCTACCAAAAATTCATCCCATGCAGTATCAGTTTAGAAAATCATATTTCTTGTATTTGTCAAATATCAAAGCTATTTCCACCCTGGGGCAAGACTATTATAATAATAAACTTGACTAATAAAATCTTATGCTATGATGTGTTTAAAAAGGAAATCAGATTAACCTGAACAATAAAAAAGTTAAAATTGGCTTGCAGTTTGGCAGTTTTGTACTTTTAGTTTGCCAAATGCTTTATGCTATTATTTTGCCTAGATAATATCCTAGGTCCCTTCTAGCTCCAAGATGTTATGAACTAACCTGTAAATTTTCTGTGGCCTTTGTTGGTTCCTAGAAGTACCATATAAGGAGACATAATTCCACTCTTAGAAAGGATGCAACCAAGGCTGAAGTTCAGAGGAATCTAGGCCATCTTTACAAGCTAGAAAGGCCTTTAGAATCTAGTTAGTTTAACAGAGCAGAACAAAGTGAGGATTTCAGCATGAGATGACCTGGTCTGAATCCTAGCTCAATTAATTAGACTAGTTGTGTAGTCTATGGCAAGTTGTCTCCCTAAGTCTGCTTCCTATCTTTGAATGGGAGTAGTTACACCTACCTACCTAGTAAAGTCTTAATTAGATCATACAAGATAATATATAGAGCATGGCACATACTAAGTGTTTTTTATATGCTGCAAAGGTAACAATTTAGTTAATTATCATTATTCATTACATCTCCCTCATTTTACAAATAGTGAGGAAACTGAGGCCCAGACAGGGGAAGTGACTTATGCAGTCATGCAGCTAGGAAGCAGCAGAATGAGGCCAGAACCTAGACTTCTCCACTAGACTAAAGGGCTTTTCTGTACTCAGAAAGGTACAGGGCTGTAAGAAAACCTCAATGAATAAATAATTGATTGACTGGCAGCACAGGTCCCCTCTCTGCACAGTTTCTGAGCCCATGCTGGGATAGAAGGGCTGCTCAGTACTTTCATACTGACTTCCTCTGTTTAGACCATGCTTTCCTGAACTCCCAGCCTCTGTATGTGGAAATCTTCATGTATTAAAAAAAAAAAATCCATTAAGCTTGTATGTGCTGGGGACTCTGCCAGACTCTGGAGATATAAAGTTGAAAGAAAATAGTTCTGTCCCTTAAGGAGAGTATAGGCTATTGGAAACACAAAGATGTTAAAAGGTGTAAACAACTGGACTACACAGGTTTGAAGAGAGTCAAGGCCCCTCCTTACAGCTCCCTTGAAATCTGCACTGACGTCCATCCCTGCTCCCCTCCAATAAAATTAATCTTTTCTGGTTTCCGATCCTTTGTTAATACCTCCACAAACTCACCACATTCTGTCACCTACAACCATTATGTGTGTCCCTGTTTATTTCTCACTAGACTGTAAATTATATGAGCAGCAACTATATATTTTATTTATGTTTCTATCTCCTAAGATGGCCATCAGAGTGCTTTAAACCTACCAAACATTAAAATGTTGGCTAAATTCAACAGGGTATGGAAAAAAGAAAAACCCTCATCAACTTGAGTGCAATATATGTTTACCCTTATCCCATATATCCTTATATTGACCTGAAGTGTTTGGTGTACAGAGAGCCTTGGAAAGAAGAAGGCAGATGATTGAGGAGAAAAAAAGAACAAGGAGAGATGGGAGCTTTAGGAACTTAGAACTAAAGACCAGCTCTTCATGATTTGCTGTAAATGTTTAATCATTCTCAATTAAAAAATTTCTATGTGGCTAATAGTACAGACTTTGGAGTCTGACAGCCTTGTTTGACTTTCCACTCTAATGCTCACTAGTTATTTGACTTTGGTCAAACTGGTAAGCCAATCTAAGTCTCAGTTTCTTCATCTGTAAAAAGGGGACAATTGTATTCTCACAAGGATGTGAGGATTGAGTGGCCTAATGTATGTAGAGCCCCTAACATAGCGACTGGCATAATAAAAGAGAGCTGCTCCTCTTCACTGAGGTAGTGGGATAGGATTTGTCCCAACCGGACAGTGCAAATGGGAAAACAAACAAAAAGGTAAAGATGGATCAGATAACGCAACACAATCAGGAAAATTTCAGAGGAAATGGCCTAGAAGGGCCATTACATTCTCCTGAGGAATAAACCTCTTTTAACTGGATGTCCACATCCCAATCCTGGAAGACTCACCGTCACCCCGTATTTGAGTGCTAGTCCAGCCAGGGTGTCTCCGGGCGCCAACGGATGCTCCAGGCGTCTTTCCCTCACTGGGGAGCAAGCCGACTGCACCAGACTTCCATAAGAACGAGCCCGGCCCCCTTGAAGCAGTCCTGATCCCCCGAGGGGATCCTGTCTAGAAGGAGAAGCCATCTCCTAACCCCGCCGGCAGCTGGGGTTGCAACTACGGGACACGGAGCCAAGTGACCTATCGGTGGTAGGCCCGGGGACGTGGGGGGCGGATAACCAGGGGATTCCTCTTACTTTCTGTATTATTTTCCAAGTCTTACCCGGCACTACGCACTCATCCTCCACCTTCGTTTCTCCTCCCTCCAAACCCCTTTCCCATAAATCTGTACTTTGAGTATTCAGTCTCTACCTGAGTCTCTCTAGTACCCCTCCGTCTTTCGACCCTCTACAACTCGCGACACTGACCTCTGACCTTTGAACCCTAAACACTTCTCAACATTCGGCTCAATTTGCTCCCAGGTCCGGCAGCCCGGCCTCCGGCCTGCCCTACACCCTGGTTCCACCCTGTCCTGGAGATGGTCCTCTCGGGAAGGGAAGAAATCAGGCCCACCCAGGTGGGCTTTCTCCGTGGACGAAGCGCGTGATGTTTGGGAGAGTTTGGAGTACAGTTTCCACTTAGAGATCCTCAGAGACCCACTCCGCAGCGAATGAATCACATCCTCAAATTCGGGTTCCACATCTATCCCTCCAAATGCCTCGAATATGACAAGATGCAAGGGTCTGGATCCAGCCGGCCGGCAAGCTCTTTGATAAAAGACTTCATTTCCCAAAAGGCTTTGCGTCTGAGGGGTCGCAGGGCACCATAGGAAATGCAGTCCCCCTCGGTGGGCTGGAGGCGGGGTTTCAGGATCGCGCAGTGCAGGCGAGGAAGCGTGTCCCCGGAAGTAAGGAGGCCAACCGGAAGGATACCAGAAGGGAAGGAGACGCCCCACTCTTGCTACGGTGGCCTGAAAGGAGTGGCGAAGGCTGTGCCATATAATTCATTATTTCTGGGACTAACCACCGTTAATGTCTTTCAAGAGAGAGGGGGATGATTGGAGTCAACTCAATGTGCTCAAAGTAAGCGCGAGAGGAGAGCATCTAGAGCAGCTTCCGCTGCCGTCTGAAGGCCGTGAAGGAGTTGTTTTGTTGCTCTAGCAACAAATCGGGGGGGGGGGGCGGGAGAAAAGAGGAGACTAGTGCTTGGATGTGAGTCCTGGTCTCTGTTATCTCCCTTCAACCCCTTCCTCCTTTCTTGCTGATCTTTCCGGACTTATTCCCTTTCCCTCTGCAGAAGCGAAGAGTCGGGGACTTGCTGGCCAGTTATATCCCAGAGGATGAGGCGCTGATGCTACGGGATGGACGGTGAGGGCAAAGAGTAAATCAAGCCTGTGGGTTCTGACATTAGAGGCTTAACAATAAACTTGTTAAGGTGGAGAGCGGGAGTATCTATCATTTTTTGGTGGGGAGTGAGGGACAGGGATGTGGGTGGTGGAGATTGCGATAGTTGGGAGTTGGGCTTTGGAAAGGACTTCTAGGACAGGGTAGGACCTACGGCAGAGACCCCACTCCCCAGGGACTATTTATCTTCTCTCTAGCTTTGCTTGTGCCATCTGTCCCCACCGACCTGTACTGGACACTCTGGCCATGCTGACTGCCCACCGTGCAGGCAAGAAACATCTGTCTAGTAAGTTTGCAGGAAGAAAAGGTGGTAGAGAATAAACTCTTAAAATGTATGCAGAGCACTCACCGTCTCTGCTTATAATTCTCTTGCCTTTCTCCTCAGGCCTGCAGCTTTTCTATGGCAAGAAGCAGCCAGGAAAGGGAATGGAGCAGAATCCAAGACAGCAGAATGAATCGGAGAGGGAAGAGACCAAAGCAGAGGTAATCAGCGATGGAAATGTGTGTTCCAGGCAGGATCGTGCTGCATACCTTAGGCCGGAAGGGCTTGGGCTTCTAGAAAGAAGCACAGACTTTGTCTTCTGTCTCCATTCCAGGCTCCTCTGTTAACCCAGACTCGACTTATCACCCAGAATGCTCTGCACAGAGCTCCTCACTATAACAGTTGCTGTCGCCGGAAGTACAGGTCTGTGAGGTAGGAAAATTAGGGATGCGGGGGAAGAAAGTAGGTAGATGGTTCTTAAGGCACTGTTTTCCAAATTGTATTCCCAGGAATACTAGTGTTCTGGAGATGTTAATTGGTATTTCAGGAAAATGAGAATTTTGTAATTTAAAGAAAGTTTGGGAAATGGCACTTAGTAGGATGACAAAGTAGGATGGTTTTTTAAAAATATTTTATATATTTAAAAGACTTCTATACTGAAACAAAAAATAAAAATATTTTATATATTTATTTTCAGAGAGAGGGGAAGAGAGGGAGAAAAAGAGGGAGAGAAACATCACTGTGAGAGAAACATCAGTTGGTTACCTCTCACATACCCCTAACTGGGGACCCAGCCTGCAATCCAGGCATGTGCCCTGACCGGGAATCAAACCAGCAACCTTTTGGTTTGTAGGCCGATGCTTAATCCACTGAGCCACACCAGCCAGGGCAGGATGCTTTTTTTAAATCCTCACCCGAAGATATGTCTGTTTGTTTGTTTGTTCATTTATTTATTTATTTATTTTAGAGAGCGAGAACAGGAGAGAGAGAGGGAAACATCAATGTGAAAGGACCATTCAGTAGTTGCCTTCCATATGTACCCCAACTGGGGATTGAACCAGCAACTGAAACATGTGCCCTGACTAGGAATTGAACCCACAGTGTTTTGGTGTATGGGATGACCACCCAGCCGGGAGCAAAGTAGGATACTTTCTAAAAAGTATATGTTTATTGATTTTTTAGAGAGAGAGGAAGGGAGAAAGAGAAACATCAATGTGAGAGAGAAATATTGATCACTTGCCTCCCGTAAGCACCCCGACAAGGCCTCAAACTGGAAACCTAGGTATGTGCCCTGACTGGACATTGAACCTCTAACCTTTTAGTGTATGGGATGATGCTCCAACAAACTGAGCCACACCAGCAGGGCTAAAATAGGATGCTTTTGAAGAATAGTAACATTAGTATATTTTAAGGGCTCTACAAAGTCTTAAGATAAAAATCTTTAGAATTTTTAACCTAGCCTTTCCTAAATTCATTTGAAAGCCTTATTACGTAGTACACATTATCTAAATTCCGAAAGCCTTTTTATGTAGTACACATTAATATCTTGAAGAACACTCTTCAGGAAATACTGCTTTAAGGGGTTGGGAATCACAGGAGAGATGGCCCTTTGCTGTATTGCTTTGACGGATTGTGATTCTTCTCTACCCAGACCAGAAGGACCTCGTCCCTCTGTCTCTCCTTCCCCTTTGCCACCCCCAGAGGTTGGACTCCAAAGTGGAAAGATCAGTAGGGACCCTGAGCCTGGGGCTGGCTCACAGGCCAAGGAGTTAGCAACTGTCTCACCCCCTGCACCTATGAGCCCCACGAGAAGACGAGCCCTAGATCACTACCTCACCCTTCGAAGGTGAGTATGCAGAACCACTTTTCCCTTTTTTCTATGACCCCTCCCTTTTAAAACCTTTTTGGTTTTTCTTGTCCCACTCGAATTTCTCAAAAACTCCCTTCCCTGACCAATTCTATTTTCTCTTATGTTTCCAGTTCTGGATGGATTCCAGATGGACGAGGTCGATGGGTGAAAGATGAGAATGTTGAGTTTGACTCTGATGAGGAGGAACCTCCTGATCTCCCCTTGGACTGATACCCTGTTTCCCCATTTAATTCAGAAATAAACTACAGTGGGCGCTGGGAGCCTAACTTTCCTCAAGTCTGGTTCCTTGTCCCACTTTAGGATTTTGGATGTGTTCCTTCTCGGCCTGGCCAGTCCTTCCCTGCAATGTACATACACAGCTCTCCATACTTCCAACCCCTCCCCCACCTTCTATCAAAGTCATGCCAAGCGTCAGCTGCATGCAGCCCGGTGCCCTATTAATAAGTCTGTCAGAAGGAGGTCTTTGCCCTTCATGATGTCTGCCTTCTTTCCTACCTCTACTGAAAGTCCTTTCCTCCTTCAAATCACATGAGGGTTGTGGGTAGAAACTGGGGTGGGGGCGGGCCTGACCACATCTGGAAACGGCTGAGGCTACATATCCTGTGAAAGTAGAAGAGGCTAAAGGCACTGGCAGAGTTATGGGGAACACCAAGGGAGGGAGCTCCCCCACCTCTTCCTAGTAACTTGAACCTCCCTGCCTGTTGATCCCCAGAGTATAAATAATCCCCTGATGAACTGGCAGTAACCCTTGGGTGTTAGCGCCAAGATTTCCACCCCAAAGCCCAAGGAAGGAGGCAGGCAGGGTGGACAGAAGGACCTTTATTTACAGGAAAGGGGGATAGATGAGGATTCAGGGCTCCCAGCTATTGATGGTGAAGGCATAAGTAGTGTCATCTCTTTTTTTGCTGGCGACCTGTAAAGGAGGAAAAGTAAATACAAGATTTGTCCCATTTCTTGCTTTCTGCAAAGATGGTCTTCTCCTTCCCAGTTCCTTGGCTAGACTTGTAAAGAGGTAATGTCTTAGGCCACCAAGCATGCTCATGCCACATTAATAAAAGAAGAAATGACACAACAAAAATACTATGCTTCCAAACATATGTCTAGCTTCCTTTCCACTTTTCTGCAGGTATAGATTTGGGGCAGGGGACTTTTCTCTCTGCTTTTGGACCACTTACGGTATTTGAATTTCTCATGTGAGTATCGCTTGGGTGGCACCCCCAGCTGTTAGTAAGTCCCCTTTAGGACTATCCATCAGCTTCTGTACCAACTTGACCCTCCCTCCCAACACCACGTCTGCAGTTACTCACGTAGTTCATTGTTCCGGGTCATGGCCTGGGCTGCCCGAGCTCGTGGCCCCTGCTGTGTAAAATGGTAGCCGAAGCGGACGATGGAGGGACACTGTTCGAGCACAGTGGCCATCTCCATCTCCACTGCATCACCAGGCCACTGGCGCTGGGGGAGGGAGAGATGAAAGCTGTCAGCCACTCTCTGGGTTGTTCACTGCTCCAGACCACCCACCCTTTGGGAGGTCAAGGAGGCTTGTTTCTCTAGAGTGGGTGATGAGAGGTGCTGATTTGGCTGCCTTCATAGAGACAATGAAGGGAAATCAATAAGATCAGGTGAGATCCTGACCCAGTGGCTGCCTCAGGGAGGAGACTCAGGAGGCATTAGCTGAATGCAAAGCCCAAGGGAAGGGAATGCTGACCTGGTTGTCTACACGGAGCTCAGTGAGTGTGGCATTTTCCCGAACTGCCTTCAGCACAGCCATGAGCCCTGCGCTGCTAATGAAGTTGGATTCAATGTTCAGGCTCTGGAGGCTACGATTCTCACGCAACATGTCAGCCACCACCTGGGTAGTAGGGACTTGGGTTAGGTTTAGGGGCTAGTTTCACAGATGACTGAGGAGAGCAAACAGGAGCAAGAGGGAAACACGGCTCTCTGAGATGAGTCCTTGAGGAGCTGTAGGTGGGGCTAGAAGGAGACAGAAGTGAGGGTGGGTAGTAGGGGAAGCAGGGAGATTAAATGTGCAGTTAAATTGAGGTGGGGCAGAGAGGTTGTGGCTCTTTGGGAAGATGATCTAACGGTTTCAGAGCTGTGAGTCTTAGGACTCAGGGTAGGAGTCTCCATCAGGGCTACCCTAGGAGAGCATGAGGGGAATAGCAGCCCCAGCACAGCCCTTTATGACAACCCTGCCAGGGGAGCATGTCCGCTTATGGGGAGAGGGCTAGGGATGTCAACCAGCCTTACATTGGCGATTGGGTCACCACTCTTCGTGGCCACCAGACTGAGGCTCCGGACATGGGTATTTGTCTTCATGGCCTCACACAGTTCAGTTAGCTTGGGTATTGGGATGTCCTGTTAGAGCAGAACAGGAGATGGTGGCCAAGGAACTCACATGTCAGCAGTTATCCAAGTATTATTTGGAGGATGGGGGTCAAATACCTGTATATTATTGAGGTTCACCTCCTCCAGGTCCTTGTCATTGCTTTGCACACGCTTTAGTATCTCCTCGATGTTTGTGGGATTTGGGGGCTCGTCTGGCACTGGCTTATACTTGTCAGGCTGCACCACACCTGTGGGTGAGGGTAGGAAGGAAACCGCACATCCCCCCCTAACCTTCTCCCTGTTGGTTCTCTTACCACGTATGCACATCCCCCCTCCCCAATTCACCTGTTTCATCTTTTGCTACCTTTCCTCAGACTCTGGGACTGCCTGCCAAGAGCCCTGGGGCCATGCTCTCAAACACACTCACTGCTAATGCCTTCAGTGTTGCAGATTTCTCCACTGCAGAGGGCATCATAGTATTGCTTGTTGCTCATCAGTGTGTACATGCCCAGAATTGCTGGAAAGAGGAAGCAGAGAGGGGACAGGGAATGAAAAGGAATTTGTTCCAAGCCACCCCTCCCACCTCATTCTGACTCTGTTGCATTTTTTAAGCTTGACTTCTTCCACTCTTCCAAAGAGTTTCCTCCTCCCTTGGCCCCAGGGGTCTTCTCTGTAAACTGCTTAAGGCAGTGGTTTTTAAAATATTGAGAGAGGGCTAAGGGAAGGTCCCTAGGGAGCCACTAGAGGGTGAGGAAGTCTGTCAGACTTCCTCCTGCTTTCAGCTAGAATAGTTCCACTTTTATTTGCTTTATAATCCCTGTAAAAATGCCCTTGAGATGTTAACTTATTTAATTAAACACACACACACACACACACATACACACACACAAATGGATGACTAACATATATAAGAAAAATTAAAAACCACTACCTGAGGCTTTCTTGAACATTCATGTCCTGGTTCAGGGCCTTCCTCACTAATCCCATACCATGAATAGGAGCCCCTGCCCTTGATCTTCCCACCCTCCCCAACTTCCCCAGCTGCCTACCTGCAATATCACACATTTCAGCATCGGTGGCATTGGCCAGTGCCTGCTCCAGCTCAGGCTCCAGAGTGATCTGCTCCTCTGCTGGAATTTCCCTTTTGGGCTGAATATAGGGTTTCCCTGATGGGGAGAGGAAGGGTGATTCAGGTAGAGGCCATTTCTCCTAAGCCTGGCCTCCAGCTTCCTTTTCTTCTCTGGGAGGTTTTGGAATGCTGGGTCACTAGGGGACAATAGAAAGCCTGAATCCTCTACAAGCTCAGGGTTCCTGAGTCCCCTGATCTTTTATAAAAGAGCTGAAGAGTGCAAGCTTGCATGCAGGTACCAGGACAGTGGAGTTCCTGAGTAGCTAGGAGCTGGCAGGGAAGCTGGAGGGGGGACATATGAGAGGGAGCCATTTGTGTCGTGGGAGGTATGGACGGTAGGGTCTCCATACCTTTCTTCTCGCCTGTGAAGGGCACCAAGTCATCTCGCTCTTTGACCTCTAGTGCCTGCTGCTCCAGGTACTGCAAGAGGGCCTCTCGGTCCAGCGGCCCCGTTGGGCTCTTCTTTGTCTGGTCACGTTGTCTTAGTCCAGCTGGCAGGAGCATGTTCTTGGGGATGAGTTTTGGGGAGCCAGTCAGACCTCCCCTCTGATGTGAGGCACCTCCAGGGCTCCCTAAAACATCTCCAGACACCTGTTCCTGGGCCCTCTTGGGACTCAAGGCCCTGTAGGTAGCCCTGGTCTCAGCCACCCAGGGCCCTGCACCCTTCCCCAAATGCCTGGGGACTGCCCCTGGTTCCCTGTTCTGGAGCCCCTACCTCGGGGTCCATCTCTTGTAGCTCGCAGTCCAGCTGCTCTAGCTCCTCAGGGCTCAAGGTCCTTAGGATCTCATCTTCATCTATGTCTCTGTATTTCTCCAGTTCCTTCAGATACGATGACATGATGGCCCCCACCCCCTCCCCACAGTGTGGCACTCACAGAGCCTGGGGAACATGGGAAAGTGGTTGGACAATGGAAAGACCTATAGGGACAAACACAGTAGGGACACAAACAGACCAGCCAGGGAGCAGAACAATGAACTGGACGCCTTAATGTTAGAAATCTAGATGGGCATGGGAAGATGGGGGGAAAGTTAGGTTGCTTAGTTAGAACCAGAGCCTCCTTCTTCCTGCTTCCCCAGCTTCCAGCCAGTCTGGATGAGGATCACAGGCATCCAGGCTGGATCTGTGTGCCCACTGTATGACAGAGAAATCCTGGCAGCACCCCTCCCCTATACAACTCTGCCGGTCGGGCCTCTTGACCTAGCACAGCTGCCGGGAGCCCTGCCAACACAGCTGGCCCCAGGCCCAGTTCCTATTGAAAGAAAAGGGGGAGGTGGGCAGAGAGCTTCAGGGGTATTCCTCCTCGTTGCCTCATAATCCAGTCTTTTCCCCAAACTGGTTTAAGAAAGCAAGGATTGGGGTTGTGGAGAAAAAAAGTTCTCTTACTCCACACTCATTTCTTCTTTTATTGTGGGGGATCAAGATTTCACTTTCTACATTTGCTAAAATTCTAAAATCCTAAGGGAAACCAGGGCGCTGAGAAGCTGGAGGAGCAGGCACTTCCAGGCTGGGGGAAGGGTAGTATGGCCTCAGGAGGAAGGGCTGAGTCCCCATAATTTGTCCCTGGCTTTGGACAGGAAGGTGACACCAGACCAATGGGTGAAAAATGCCTTCTAAATGGGATAAAGTTTCTTTAAAAACAGTGGATTGAATTTGCATAATCTTTTACAATATAAAAAATACATACAAGCTACACATACACACCATGCTGAATATGAAAGAGGCAGAAAGTGTGCGATATTTACATTGACGATATAAACTACACAGTTACAGGATATGACGGACAGTGGCAGAAACTTACATTGAGTGACAGAGACAGAGACAGACTTTGTATTATTCCCAGTAGGAGCCACTTCCCAGAGCCATCTCCCACCAGGCTCTGATCCATGAGCCCCCTGCCTTCCCCACCTACCAGTCCTGATGGCTACTTCCCTCCTCACCTCCCCTTCTGTCAGTCAGTCTGTCTGTTCTACTGGAGCACTGTCCCCGCGGCAGGAGGAGCCCAGTGTCCGGTGCCGGGGGGAAAGGGTGGGGGAACAGTGAGCTCAGCATTTTATTATTTTAGCTCTGGCCAGGTGGGGGGTAGTGGGAGATCACATATACACAGCCCCCATACCCTGCCCAGCCCTGGGAGCCTCTAGTGGCCACCAATAGCCATGACACCTCCTCCCTTTTCCTTCACACAAGCTTAGGTCCTGGAAATTGGAGTTCTATGAGAATCAGATAGATCCTACTTTCTTGGTGCCTACTGTGTTCAAAGCAGTGACTGTAAGGTGATATAAAGGCTGAGTGTAAGGTTTTTGTTTTGTGTCTAAGTAAGGTGTTTACAATCTAGTTGGAGGTGGGAATGAATACTTGACAATTTAAAAAGGGCAGCTGTTAAACAAACATAAAGACCCACATATACTCAGGTATTCAAATACTTATTGCCCCCAACCCTAGATTCGATATCAGACAAAAGGGATCCTTCTATTTTATTGGATTAAAAAACACAAACAAAACCAGTAGGAACTAGGGGAAAAGATGGCAAAAGAAATATAGACAAGGGCTGGGCAAAGATTAGAGATGACAAAGGGAGAAATGGAGAGTGGAGGGGGACACTGAGAGCCCGAGTTGGGCAGGAAAGAGGTTTTAAGAAACAGACATCTCTTCATTTGATGACGATTTTCTGGCGCAAGGCTCGAGGCCCAGAGCCAGGGAGGGGCTCAGGAGGTGGTGGGCCTGGGCCCAGGGCGGAGGCAGCGGGCGGCAGTCCGTGGGCAGTGATGTACTTCTTGTAGGCCTCACGGATGATCTTGAAAGCTCGAGCAGTGGCGTAGGGTATGTCTGTAACAGGGTCCCGGTAGAGGGCTGGACGGTGGGTCACCGGGCAGACCTCCCGAACAGGGACCTTTGGGGGCCGCACTTGGGGAAACCATTCCTCGAATGTCGCATCATCGCTGAAAGTGATGAAGGTGCGTGAGCAGCGAGCAGGAGGGATGACGGGTCCAGCCCCGGCACGGGGAGCCGTGGGAGCGGGATCAAGTCTGAAGGAAAAGACAGAGAAAAACACAAAGAGGTGAGACAGAAAACAAGAGAAAAAAAAAGAGATCAGAGAGGTGAGGAAAGAGGAGGAGGCAGAGTGAGGGTGACATTCTGAGAGAGTCTATTAAGGACAGACGGAAAAAGAAAGCTGGGCTGGAAGGAAAAACAGAGGGAGAAAAGAGGCTACAAGGGAGAGACAGGGAGCTGAAGGGGAGAAGAATCTGAAATATATTGAAGTGTCAGTGAGAGCTACGCGAGGAAAGCAAGGGAGGTAGGGTTCTGAAAATAAAGCTGGGAGAAGGGAGAAACCTCTCTTCTCTTTCCCTCTAGAGAGTCACTCACCCTTCCACATCGACATTCTCTTCTTTAGGGCCCGGCTCCACCAGCGGCACTGTCACCGAATGATAGGTGATTGTAGGCCCAGGGCACTTCCTCTTCTTGTGAACCTGCTTCTTTTTGTCAGCCTCCAGGCGCTCATATGTCTCTTCAAGGTCAAAAGAAGGAATGAGAGGATGGTCAGTTACCCCTCTTCCCACACCCCAGTTTTGCCCTACAATCTCTCAATTATCTTCCTGGCTGTCTAGTCACTGCCTACCAAGCCCATTATCCAAGTCCTCCAGGGTCCTCTAGCATCTCCCATCTCAAACATTTTCTGCTTGCCCCTCTTGAAATTCTCTTTGCTCACCATTTCTCAAGTCCACTTGGCCCCTTGCCCACCCAAAACTGCAGGACTTCAGAGTTGGAAGGGACCCTTTGATGAGGAGCCTGTTCAATTCCCCACATACTCCCCACAATTGCCCTGTCAACATGCTCCCATCCCAGGCAGCAGATTACATCTTTAGGCATCTCTAGTCATTAGAGTTCCTTCCTATTTTGAGCTGAAATAGGCAAGTGTCTGATAACACTTTTTTTTTTTTACCTTTTAAGGCCACAGAGAACAGAATCTAATGTCTTCCACACGACAGTCCTTTAAATAGTTAAAATCAGTGTCCATGTGTTTCCAGGCTGATCACAACACCCATCCCACTGAACCATTCCTCATGCAATAATGGCTCTGAGTCACTCCCTCCTTTTGCCATCCCAGAGCCTAAGACACTCTTCTGTTACTGTACTTATCACAGTCCATGGCAGAGATCGCAAGCTGGCAGCCCACTTAAGTATTTTGTTTGATCCGCATTGTTTTTTAAAGAAAAATTTGACCTGGCTGGTGTAGCTCAGTGGATTGAGCATGCCCTGCGAACCAAAGTGTCGTCAGTTCGATTCCCAGTCAGGGCACATGCCCGGGTTTCGGGTCAGGTCCCCAGTAGGGGACATGTGAGAGGCAACCACACATTGATGTTTCTCTCCCTCTCTTTCTCCTCCCCCCCTAAAAATTAATAAAATCTTAAAAAAAGAGAGAAAAATCTGAATTAGTTGTTGACATTAAAAATTAGATAATTACTTTAAATACAGAGATTTCTGATGTCTCTTAAAAAATTGTAAGAAAATCTGGCAACCCTGGGTCTGCATTCTCACACGCAGCTGAACTGAATAATTGCTCCTTTCAGGCACACCTCTCTACTACACCACAGTCCCCCTGGTGGACCCTACGACACTGCTCTATGGAAGTTTACTGTTGTATATATGTCTTCTCTTTATGGGCAGTGACTATGGCTCATATTACCTACAAATTAAGATTTTTATTTATTTACTTTTAGAGAGAGGGGAAGTGAGGGAGATGTAGAGGGAGACAAACATTAACATGTGAGAGAAACAGCAATCGGTTGCCTCTCACACACCCCTAACTGGGGACTTGGCCCGTAACCTAGGCATGTGCCCTGACCAGAATTGAACCGGTGACCTTCCAGATTGCAGGCAGGCGTTCAATCCACTGAGCCACAGCAGCCAGGACATCATATTACCTACAAATTATCCAAGTCATGCAGCATTCCACACATCACAGGCACTCAACAAATATGTCAATGCATACACAAATCAAAATATTCCTGATTCCTTTCCTCTGAATTAACTCCAAGTTTCTGTTTCCTTGTTAAATGTGAGTACTGTGAACACAAACCTCTAAATAAAGTCTAACCAGAAGAGTCCTCTAGAAACCCCTCAAGTAACTTAACCTCTTGCGTACTCAAATTCTGCCTGATAATACTGTTTTCTTTCCCTGGAGCCAACCTTCCCACCCTCCTTTTCTCGAACACTTCCTTGCACTCTCAGAACTCATGCTCTCTATATAATCAGCCAATTCATTTACAGTCTCCCTCACTGAGCATTCCTTTCACAACATGTCTTGCCAGAAACCTGTCACCCACCGGGGCCACCACGCTCCCTGCAGCCCACTGGTAGAGGCTGCTCATCCTCTCACATCCCACGCGCGATACGCCTGTGTCCTACTGAGCCCCACACTGAAGCTTTCAGATCACTGCTCTTCTACCCACCTACACACTCCCTTCTCTTCTGAGACCTGAGCCCACAATCCAGCTTACCTTCTCTCCTTCTTAGTCACAGTCACCCCCTCACTCATGGAAGACTTTGGCAATGGTTCCCAACTCTTGTCATTTCAGTCACCCTGGTAACTTCAAAGTACACACAGGTAGCCCCTTCAACACCACACCCCTAATTTCTTTATAACCTCATCTCTCTTTTTTAAAAAAAATTTTACTTATTTTTTACAGAGGAGAAAAGAGGGAGAAAGAGAGGGAGAGAAAGATCAATGTGTGGCTACCTTTTATGCATCCCCCACCAGGGACCTGGCCCACAACCCAGGCATGTGCCCTGACTGGGAATTGAACCAATGACCCTTTGGTTCACAGACCAGTGCTCAATCCATTGAGCCACACCAGTTAGGGCTACAACCTCACCTCTTAACAAGGTATGTCCATGATACATTCATTAGTTACTCCATTATGCTATAGCCACAGCCTAGACTTTGTCGACGCCTGAAACTGCCCCAGCTCTGAAATAATTCAAAACCATACATCCAGGTTCTGACCACAACATACTATCCTTCAGGTCTGTTTGCTCCACTACCCTGCAGATATCTCTGTTCTTCTACTTCAGCACCTGTTGTACATGGGTTCTCCTCATTCTATCAGCCCCTTCCAGCCTTTGTTCTCCTTTTTATTTTTATTTAGGTTTTATTTATTTATTTTTAGAGAGGGAAAGGGAAAAAGAAAGGGAGAAAAACATCAATGTGTGGTTGTCTCTTGCACGCCCCCTACTGGGGATCTGGCCCACAACCCAGGCATATGCCCTGACTGGGAATCAAACTGGTGACCCTTTAGTTCATAGGCCGGCACTCAATCCACTGAGCCACATCAGCCAGGGCTTGTTTTCCTTTTTAAATGGGGCTAAGATTCCTCAACCTATAATTTTAGTCATTCTTTGTCAATGTAAACTCCCATACCCAGGCCTGGATTGCTGAGTGCTATTAGAGAAAAATTATACAACAGGTCAAATGGAACCACCACACATTCGTGGTCTCAAACTTCAATAGACCCCTGCCACCAGCAGATGATCCCATCTCTACAATACTTAAAATACTCTTCACGCTTCTGAAGCTTCCAACTCTACCTCTGACACCTGATAGATGATAGTGCCTAAGGGATATCAGATGGAAACCACTGCAATGTCCTGCTCTGGATTTACAAACCTACAGCTATAAGCCACCCACCCTCCCTTCCTCTTAACTTTGGCCAATTCTTCCACCTGTGCTTTAGCCCCATCACCTTTCCCCCATTTCACCACTCACTGCTTCAAACACCTTCACTATTAACTACCTTCATTATTCACTATTTTTTCTCTAATTAAACTCAGCTGCAGCTCATCAAATATACAGTCCCTCTATCTTTGAAGAAAAGAAAAATAGGGCACCCTGCCTGGTGTAGCTCAGTGGCTTGAGTGTGGGCTACGAACCAAAGTGTTGCAGGTTCGATTCCCAGTCAGGGTACATGCCTGGGTTGCAGGCCATGACCCCCAGGCAACTGCACATTGATGTTTTTCTCTCTCTCTCTCTCTCTTTCTCCTTCCCTTCCCTCTCTAAAAAAAGATTAAATAAATAAAATCTTAAAACAAAAGAAAGAAAAATAGGGCCAAATTCTATCTTGACCCCAGACACCCTGCCCCCCACCATAGCTTCTAGTGCCTCTCCTACCCTTCATAGCCAAACTTACGAAGTTTGGCTTCCCAACCAATTTCAACATGGTTTGGCACTCAAAAAGAGCTCCTTAAGGTCATCTCTGACATCCATGTCACCAAAACCAATGGGCACTTCTCAGTTCTCCCCCTTAACTGGCATTTCATAAGCATTCAGCAGTTACTACTCTCTTTGGGAACACTGTTTCCTTGGCATTCTTAAGACAAACTCTTCTGGAGTCCTCCAACACTCTGGCCACACCATAGGTTCTTCTCTGAGCTTCTCCTTTTGTACAAGACCAGCTGGTATAGCGCAGTGGATTGAGTGTGGGCCTGAGAACCAAAGGGTCACCAGTTCGATTCCCCTTAGGGACACATGCCTGGGTTGCAGGCCAGGTTCCCTGTAGGGGGTACACAAAAAGCAACCACACATTGATGTTTCTCTCCTTCTCTTTCTCCTTCCCTCCCCCCTTTTTAATTTTTTACTAAAAAAATTAAATTAAAAAAGACATCACATTTATTTTTTTTAGATTTTATTTATTTATTTTTAGAGAGTGGGAAGGAAGGGAGAAAGAGAGGAAGATCAATTGGTTGCCTCTTACATGCCCCTCACTGGGGACCTGGCCCGCAATCCAGGCATATGCCCTGACTAGGAATCGAACCAGTGACCATTTGGTTTGCAGGACGCCCATCCCACTGAGTTATACCAGTCAGGGTAGACCATTACATTTTGGAGTTTACAGGACTCTCTTGGGCCTGCCTTTTCTTCTCACTCTATGCTTTCTCTAATGTCATCAATTACTACCATATTCTAAACACTTCCAAATTTATATTTCTGGCCTAGAACTGTTGTTTGAGCACCAAATTTGTGTGTTTAACTGACCTCCCTGCACTGTATAAATTGCTCACAGATGCTTCAAATTCATCATGTTCAAAAGTGGACTTACTGCTGAACATGCCCCTGTGGGGTTGCCTACGTCAGCTACTGATGTCAGAAGCCTGGGAGTCATTCTCCTGACAGTGGTCTGAACTAATCAAGGTAGTCAAAGAATGCAGATTGAAATCAGGGACATTGAGGTGATCTCATTGTTTGTGATGGTTCTCAGTCATTTATGTTTGACTGATAAAGATTACATTTCTTGCCCTGACTCGTGTGCCTCAGTTGGTTGGGTGTTGTCCCACGAGGTGAGGGGTCCCTGGTTCAATTATCAGTGAAGGCACATGCCTGGGTTGCAGGTCCAGTCCTAGTCGGGGTGTGTGAGAGGCAGCTGATCAATGTTTCTCTCCCTCTCTTTGTCCCTCCCTTCCCCTCTCTCTAAAAATAAATAAATAAAATCTTATAACAAAACAAAGATTTCTCATTTTGAAGCCAATATGATGGGGAAAAAAAAGTCATGAGAATACACTTTGAAGATGTTGGAAAGGAACTAAATCTTTTCTCAATCACTGTGGTCTCTGCAGTTAAGTTGTCTAAATTTCAAAACTATCATTAAACTGGAATGGCTTGGACCCCAGATAGTGTAGGTAAACAATCTTCCACTCTATAGTGAAATCACATTTGGGTTATGCATTTTCAATTATATATGCTTGTCAAAAAAAAAAAGAGAGAGAGAGAGAGAAAGCCCTGACTGGTGTAGCTCAGTGGACTGAGCACGGGCCTGCAAACCAAAAGCCTGCAGGTTCAATTCCCAGTCAGGGCACATGCCTGAGTTGCAGCCAGGTCCTCACTGCAGGGCTCAGGAGAGGCAACCACACATTGATGTTCTCTCCCTCTCTTTCTCCTTCCCTTCCCATCTCTCTAAAAAAATAAAATCTTAAAAAAAAAAAGAGAGAGAAAGATTCAGAGAAATGGAGAAAATCAACATTATAGGTGATTCCATCTGTTACTTCACTATTTTACTCAATGAAAGTGTGACCCAGAGTGAGTATATGAAATCTTCTGTCCCCTCTGATTATTGTGTACCCTCTTATGATTTGAGACTAACCATACAAAAGAAGGTATGTTTTTGTACAATATATTATACACGATTGTGTACCCAATAGCACATAAACTGAAGAGATTTAAACATTTGTTTACGTTAGAGCAATTTATCTCATGAACTGATTCTACTGAATTTCTAATTCTCCTGATCATTAAAATAGACATTACTACCCCAATTGTCAACAAAGAAAGCAAGATGCAAGTAAGTTAAGTAATTCGCCTGCAGTCTTATAGCAACTAAACAGAAGAACTAGCATTTGAACTCAGTTCTATACAACCCTTATTTTATACCAGAGTACCTCAACATATTTGTTCTCAGAGACTTTATAACTCCCTAGTTCTTTGTTCCTAATCATTTATTATCCCCAGTTTTTTCTTCTGACTCCCTTCTCCCAAATCTCCACCTTTCCAGTTCTTTGGGCCCTCCACTTTTCTCATGCTCCTCAGCCCCTCTATCCACTGTTCTCAAACCATACACTGACCAAGTGAACGTAAGTTGAGCTCCTCTGTGATCTTGGCCTCCCTGAGCAGCTCCTCCTGGGTCAGTGGCCGCTCACAGTGGGGCCCCTTTCGCCGCCGTGACTGGCCCTGCCTTTCCTGTACCCGCAGGAATGTTTGTCGTGTATGTTCAGCTGTAGACTGACGCATGGACTTCCGGCCTGGAAAGGATATCAGAGGGGAAGAAATCTTTGACTTCATGTCTACCTCCTTATTTTTTTTTCTTATTTTAAAACTTTGTTTTGGAAATCATTTCAAACTTACAAAAAAGTTGCAGTAGCACAAAGAACACCCATGTATGCTTTACCCAGATCACTGTTAACATTTTGCCCCATCTGCATTGTATGTGTTATATAATTTATTTTTTCTGAATAATCAGTTAAGTTGCACGCATCATGACTCTCCATCCCTAAATACTTGTGTATATTTCCTAAGAATAAGGATTTTCCTTATATAACCATAGTACAGTTATCAACTTCAGCAAATTTGACACTGATACTTTTATCATCATATTCCAGTTTTGTCAATTTACCCAAACATCCCCACTCACTGTCAGAGCCATCATCCTGGAGTTCTAGAGGTAGCAGTGCCTTCTCTTCTCGGGCCTTCTGAGAGCTACCAGCTGGGGTGCTGGCCTTGCGAGGCCTCAAGCTCTTGAGAGGCTCCTGGGAACAGATTGGTATCAGACACCAAGGAACAGAGAGATAAGGAGAAAGGAGATGAGAATCTTGAGAGAAAACTAGCACCGGAGGAAATGGGACTGGTACAGGGAGTACTGGGACCTGATGGGAGGGAAAACAGGAATTAGGGAAGTCCAAGAAAACCAGGACTTCCCCTGTACCTTATAGGCTTTGGTGACTACTCGGCGCTTCCTTCTTGGCTCTTCTGCTTCTCCATCACTGGATGGTTCATCCCCCTCATCAATGTCAAAGTCAGAGTCCACCTCATCCTCTGTGTCTGACTGATCCCCTTGATATTCATCATCTCCTGATTCCTGAGGACGTAGGGAGATGAGGTTCTCACTGGCATCAGAGTCATTAATGTCCCTCCAGGAAGAACAGCATCTCTTTGCTTTCTTGACAGGACTGCCCCACTCTCCTTCCCAACCCACCCATCCATTTTCCTCTGGAAAGAAACCTTCCTAGCTGATGGCCTTTAGCTCTGGCACCACCCCTTCCAACATCAACTGACTGTTCTTTACCAATAGCACACCATGATAAGTGGTGGGGTACAAAAAGATATGTTTTGGTCTCCACCTTAAGGGGTCTTACAGTCCAGTAGAGGGCAGAACATAAATATAAAAGGAGGTTAATACAAGGCAACATATGAAGTACCAGATGGCAATATCATGTTACAGGTGTTCAGAGGAAGCCATACTTGCTATGGACTGGTGGCCAAGGAAGGTTTAAATTTCAGGCTGCATTCCTTTAGATTAAGGGTTGGCAAACTTTTTCTGTAAAGAGCCAGATTAAAACAGGTAATGAGCCAGATTTGTCTAGTAGTTTGTAGTGTACACACTCCTGTTTTAGACTGTTAAAAGTGAAGAGAACTTGAGCCACGGTTTAAAATACTGGTAGTATTTAGACAGCCAGGAGGAAAGAGGGAATTATGGGTAGACAGACTAGCAGGAACAAAGCAGAGGCAGGACTGTGTATAGCATGTTTATGGAATAAGGATTTAGACCCAAGTAAAGCAGAGCTTTACCTCTAGTAAGAAGTCTTCCTAGCTGACTGTATTTGGCTCCAAGATAACCTCCTTCCAACATTAACTGATACCCTACAGGGCTATAAGATTTGAAAACAATCGATTAATCTATAGAGAAACTTAAGTGTCAGGTTAATAAAGTTATGACTTTAACTTTCAGGCCAGTGGTTCTCAATCCTCTCCTTACTTGTCCCAGCATTAATAATCATTGTTGAAGTAAACCAAAGTTACTGAGAAATGTCTTACTCCTCAGGTGTGGTGGGACAGAAAAACAGTTGGGTATTACTACTACTATACTTTGCCATGCATAATGTGTACCTTTTTGCCCAAGTTTTTGAGGGAAAAATAAGGGTGCACATTATACATGGGTAGTACTAATTCCATATCTATATAAATGTTTTCCATTCTATTTATGCTTATGCATTAAAAGTGTAACTCTAGAAAGCAATTAACAATATTTGCAAGTTCAAAATGCTAAAATTCCTTTATAATGCCAAAAACAAGTATCTAAATTAAAATAAATAATTGAACTAAAAAATTAAAACAAAAGATTTTTTCCTGAAAGTTTGGGCCGAAAACATGGATGCACATTACACATGGGAGTGTGTTATACACTGCAAAAATCCAGTCTGTAGAGTGGGGAGCCACTGAAGACTTGATGGGAGAGGAAAACTGTGCACAGTGGGTGTTGTACAAACTGGAGGTGATTAGATGGGCTGGAGTAGAGAACATGGAGTACAGCCTAGACCTGAAGTGATGCAGATTAGGGTTAGGATGGTGGCCATGTCAGAAAAGAAAGGGCAAAAATGCACTAGGGGCAGAGGAGTTGACTGGGTGGGTGTGGCACCTGAAACATGTGGCTCTCTTCAATCAATGATGCAGACTAATGGGCTAATCTTGGTACACACACTGACAAAGCAAGCAAATGACAGAGACAGTTGATACTCCAAGCCTGCCAGCGTTCTATCTTGCACTGATGACCATCATTTCCTCCCAAATGATGTTTGTGAAAGACAGCCTGGGAGCGCATTAATCCCCTCAGCTCTAAACTGGTATTAAGTCACATCACCAGAGGGAAGTAGTTCAATTACACATTAGGTTAGTGCCCAATCAAAATGCTTTCACTAAGTTACGGATTTACTGCCATTCCTTTGGCTTTTATTGAGGGCCGTTAATAGACATGACTAGATAAGAGAATGTTTTTACATCATCTACCAAACCCCTGTTATTTTATATCTTATACATTAGGAGGTGATTCTCCCTAGGATTTAATGCTGAACAAGTTTTGTCTCTTTTAAAGAACTTATATGCTGCTTTCTTACTAAAAAAAGAAATTTAGGATTTGACTGCCAGGACTCTCACAGCTAAATTTAATATCAATTGCTATTACCATTTATGCAGAAGCTCCTGGTACAATTACTTCTGATCTGTCTCTATTTTTACTGTTCCTACTTTTTGTTTATATGGTAAGCCTCCTTAAATCCTTTTTGGAAGCATGACGGGTACATATTAAATAATGACTTGTAAAATGACAGGAATAGGATGACTTTTAGAAGAGGGATGAGAAAGTTCTATTTTAAACTAGCTGGTTAGGGTTGTGTAAGTTATGACTCCCAGTCAGTCACCAAGTCCTGTGGACTCGACTGCCTTAATTTCTCTTGAACTCTCCTGTCCATGATTCCCTACACTCACTGCCTGCCTCAAACCATTCTCTTTATTACACAGTGATCCTTCTAAAGTGTCAATTTGATCATTCCCTCAATCCTCTGGGTGAAGAGCAAAGCTCCTTAACCCTACCATGGCTCACAAGGCCCTGCGTGTTCTGGCCCATGCCTATTCCCTCCATCTTTACCAATCTTTATTCTCCTTCAGGTCTAGAGAATGAGAGCAGATGTGCAGGTCCGGGACCTGGATCAGGGCCTTTACACATTCTGCCCCACCCACTTAGTGGACTAACCTTTCTCCTTTCCCAGTTCCCAATTCTGTTGCTCTTCACCCAGTCAAGGCCTACTTTTCATAGTGTCTTCAGCTTGAACATATGTTCCCCCCATCCAACTAACAACTCTGGCTCCCATGTGTTCCCATAGCACCCTATGCTAACCACTTATTTTACCCACACACTTTAAAGTGTTAACCCAGATAGCTCCCCACTGGGGTCTGAAATATATAGGGACAAAGTAGTGTTTTTAATATTGTATTGCTAAAGCCTATCACTGTGCATGGCTTGCTGTAGGTGCTCAACACACATTTACACAATGGATAGATTCATTCAATACAAATTTAACAAATGTCAACCCAATCCAGACACTGGACTAGGCACTGAATGTATACTGTTGAGCAAAACAGACCATCTCTAACCCTACAGAGCTTACAAACTAATACGAAAACATAAACAAGCAAATCAAATCTAATTACAAAGTGAAATGTTCTATGAAGATAATAAATGAGGACAGTTTTTTGGACAGTCAAGGAAGGGTTATCTAAGACGTTTACATTGATATTTGAAAGCTAAAAGAGAGTAGGCTAAGGCCCTCTATTCTGGGTAGTGGACCAACACGTATATACCGCGTGATGACGATGGGCCTCACGCGTGCTAGACAGGTGTGCGGTGAGATATTCAACTAGAGAAACCTAGAGAAACAGGAGGTTTCTGCCATACTATGGGGTGCTCCCAGCTTTCCCACCCCTGCTTCGTCCAGAGCTCTCTCCCTTCTAGGACTCCACTGTATCTCCCCCGCACCCCACGACTCGCCCACCCAGTCCGGAGATTTCAACTGCAAAGGCTCCTCTCTATTCCCCGCCCCCTTCTTTGTCCGAGGTTTCTCCCTTCAGGACTCCTTTTAGCTTCTTTCCCTCCCTCTTTCTGGGCCCGGCTCTTGCCTCCGTGAAACCCCCATAAGTCGTCTGGTAGAATTCATCTTCCTCCTCGGCCTCCAGAAGCCCAGAAAGCCGATTCCCCGCGGTCTTCCGGGGAGCCCGGCCGCCAGCCAAACTCATATCGCCTACCGAGGCTGCGCGGCCACCAGCAGCCCCTCACCCAGCGCCGTTCTCGGAGCTCGGCGCTCCGCACCACTACCTGCGGGTGGCAGGCGGCGGCGGAAGCCCGTCGTCTACAGGCAGAAGCAGCAGAGCGCCGAGGGGGATCCTAGTCCCGCCCCCTAAACCGGGTTTTCTCTTCAACCCCGCCCACTCCTGCACAGACACCACCCCCAAGCTCCCCGCCCTGACTTGTGCAGACCTGGCTTGTGATGCTTAGACTCGTGACGCTCCCCTTTTATCTTAAGTCCAGAATTCGGGAATCAACACATTTTCATTTAGAAGAGGCCAGTCTTTCTTTGCTCCAGTTCATTTTTCATTCTGCTAACCAATAGGAACCTTTCTAAAAACTCAGACTTCATTACTCTTCTGCTCAAATATCAATAATGGTTCCCTGTCATCTACAGGATAAAGTCCAAAATCTTTGAGGCAGAATAGTAGTATAGCTAAGAGCAGAGCCTTAGCACTAACCAGACCTGAGTTGGAGTTTGAACTTAGAGGTTCTAGCTTGTGACTTTGGGCAGTTGCTTTACCTCTGTGAATCTCAGTTTTCTTATCTGTCAGGTGGGGGCCAATAATAATAATACCTACTTCTGAAGGTTGTTGAGAAGGTTGAGAGATATAATCCTTGTAAACTAGTATGCAAAGAGACGTTTAATAGGTGATAACATGACACTCAAGAGCCTTCATATTTAGCCTCTCCCTGCCTTTTTACCCTCACCTCCTGCCACATCATCTTATTCTAGCATCACTCCCTAATGCCCAATTCTCTGTCATGCATCCATGCTGTTCTTTCTCCTTAGAATCCCTTTTCTTTCTTGTCTATTTGGAAAATTATAATTCTATAGGAGAGTGAGTCTTTTTGCACACCTATTCCTCTCTTCCCAGCACAGTTCTCATAACCGTGGAAATCACACCTCCTTTATTCTTTAGAAGTGTCCCAATTTCAAATAGTCTGCGATATTGTCAAGACTATGTGTCAATGTTTCTTCTCATTTTTTTAAATTCAGAAAATATGGATGTCAAGCCATAGTACTTGTATATATTCTATGATGGCACCTATTATGTTTTTTCTAATGATTTATGTGTCTGCCTCTCTCATTACTCTGTTATCTTTTTGAGGACAGGGAGTTTATCTTCATCTGTATATACCGGGAACCCTCATAGTGCCTGGGACATCGATGGGGCTAATGTTAATTCAGTGAATGAATTAATGAACGGCTAATTGAATGAATTAGGTACCCATCCTCTTATTTTGCCTCAACATTGATCTTGGTAGCCCCTAGCCCCTCCAGTCTGGCCTTAGGGACTGTTGTAAGACATGAAGTTCACTTTAATAAAGCATTGTGTGTGTGCACTATGTCCTTTAAATCTGTATATGTGGCCCTATTCTGAGATCACCAGATTGACTCCCCTTTTCCAAAGTCCATATTGGTGAACTCCCTTTTCCATTTCCTTGGAGGCACCAAGCCAACATGTCTTGTTCTGCTCCCACTTCCACACCCAGTAATGTCACTGATGTTCTGCTATGCCAGGAATGTTACTGGGCAACAGTGGCTTCATGACTCAAAGCACTCCAGCGATTGAGTGGGAGCAGGAGCAGAGACAAGATTTAGGGAGAAAAGATGGGAGACACCACTAGCCCACCTTTTTGAATTTTGCCTTCATCCATTCATATATTCAGGAGACACGTATTGAGTACCTACTCTGTTCAAGGCACTATTCCAGTTCCTTGAGATATAAAAGCAGATAAGATGTAATCTTTGCCCTGAAATATTCAGTCTTATGAGGGAAACAAACAAGTAAACAGAATGACATAACACAAGGTAGTAGGATAACAGTAGCCACTTTCTGGTCCCCACAGGAGAAATGAAGACCCGTAAGAAGCTGTAAAATAGGGATTTCTTCTTTTGGGACAACTGAAATCAACTTCATAGATCAAATCCCAGGGAGAAAACTCCCTGTTTGACATACTGCCATAGTGAATTAATGATTGGTCTATTTCCAGTTTTAAAATCAGAAACAGCTTTACCTCTGTAGCTGAATTCTAAAATAACTCAAGAAATGGTAGCAACTCCATGTCTTTTATGGAAACAAGGATAATTTATTACACAAATAATTGTTGAATATCTATAAGCCAAATCCTATGCTAGACAGTGTGTCCTCACCTGTCTAGCTTTTGTACTGTTTAGTTCAGTGGTGGGGGGCGTAGGTATAGGCAATCATAAAATACTTCAGCGCTACCCAATTCCATTGCTATGGAATTAGAAATGCAAGTTTGCCTAGCCTTCATTATCCAAATGAAGATGAATAAATAATCCAGCAGGTGGCAGCAGGGAAGCAATTATTTTAGATCTTAATGAGAGAGGGATAAAAGGCAGCGAGTGGTCAGTGCCTTGGGATAGTCTCTGGAGCCAGGTCCTAGGTTCCTTTTTGAGGACCCAGACAGAATCTGCATAGAGGATAACCAGGCTATCTTGGGGGCTACCATACCTAGAATTTCGCCCCCATTCTTCTTCATTTATTCATTCCACAAATAATTATTGAGGCTCTAACATGTACAAAGTCACATCATCGAAGTAGCTGAAGATGCAAGAGTGAACAGAATACAGTGGTTGCTCTCCAGCAGTTCAGTCTTTTTAGAGAAAAACAGGTCTTCAGATCCCTACGAGAGTCACAACCTTCAGGGTACTTTGTTAAGTGCAGGTTAGTACAAAGACTAGACTTCAAAGGACAGTTTCTCTGTATGTCTCCATGCCCTTTGGAGCATAGATAACAGAAGCTAAGGGCTTGGATCGTGGGAAGATTGTGATATGGTCTGAACACTTTCCTTGTCTCTTTTGACATGTCTTCATCCATTCGTCAAATATTTTCTGAACTCTATCACTATGCCCAGCATTGCGCTTGAGGCAAACAAAGTGTAGATCTGTTTCGAATGTCTGAGGAAGGCAAGACACGCAGGCGCGTTAAACTAAATAGTAAACGAGACAGTGGAGCCGGAAGTATACTTGGTGGCATGTGATGGTTTATTGTGGCTTATTATATTCGACTGCTTCAAGTCCCTGACTTGACCCTAGAACATCTGTCGGGATATCCGGATGTAAAATTGAGAGGGACCGCCGAGCCAACACATAATGAACTCAGGCAACACAACCCAGTTCGTTCAAAGAACGAAATTAAATTGACCCACCGAGCCACCGTAGGGGCTGTCTGCAGTCCCGGGCGCTTAAGTATTCAACCCAGGATTCGTTAGGCTGTGAGGCACCCGCATCATGTGACCACTAGTAGCCCCTGGATTGGCTTTGCTCCTCTCAAGCCCTCCCCGCCTCATTGTGTGGGATGGAACACTAGGTTGAGCGCATGCGCAGTGTCCAGACTTCGCTGGCCACCCGGAGTGGAGCTGTGGAGTTGGGTGATAAACAGGCTGTGGCTAGGCGGAGGGGGAGGGGGCGTTCTCTCTGCCGGGACTTCTCACGCCCCCTCGTTCTTTTAGGTGTGGTTAGGTCCGCACTGAAGTTCTCGGCAGCCGGCTTGAGCCTACCCCCTTGTGAGGGAAAAATAGCTCTCGCAGAAAGCAGTTCAAGTTGCGGAGAGGGTGCGAGACGTGGATTGTCCCCATGCCAGCCAAGTGGTGCGGCCCTGAGCTGGTCCAGGAGCCTGCCCGACGTGTCTGAGAGAGGCCCCGGAGGGGGCGGGAAGGGACGGTCAGAACGCGGTCTCTGGGAAGAGACGTGGGGAAGATTCGACTCCGAGAAGAGGAAGAGCCCCATTGAAAGGGAGTGAGGCCGCTGAGGGGGAGGGGGCTGCCAAGATGGCGTCTGCCTCTGGGACGTCGGCGGTGGGGTTTTCATTCGTGGATGCCGGGGTTCCTTCCAGCACCTCGTCCTCAGGTAATGAGGGCGCGGCGTGGAGAGGGGGTTGGTGACGGCTGTGCGGTGGGAGCATGAGCGAGACTTAGAAGGTTACCTGTAGCTGGGGATGTCCTAAGAGCTGCTGGTAAGAACAGAGGGCTGGGCTTCTAACTAGCAAGGCTTTCTGAGCGGGCAGGGTAGTCTGAGGAAAAGATTGATTTGCTTGAGAAAAGGGAAGCTGTCAAAAACGTTGGCTGTCTTGGAGGAAACCGAGTTGAGGACTAAGAAGTAGAGTCAGGGATGCATCAAAGGAAGGGTAGGGAAACCAAAGGAAGTAGAGGAAAGGAAAGGAAAGGAAAGGGGGCTTTACAAGTAGAGAGGAAATTACTTATTATGAGAGGCAGGTAGAATCCAGGAAGATTGTGAGGTCAATTGAAAATGTGAAAGAGAAGCCGTGGGACTTAAACGGTATTGAAGAGTGATGGGACTATTTTGATTGCTGGGGAGTTTAGGGAATTGTGAATTTTATTGGGGGTGGGAGTTAATGGAGACGTCTCTTTTCTCGGAGACTGCTCCTAATGCGTATTTCTTTCTCTCTTGGTGCCCCCGGCCTCCCCCACCCCCACGCGCGTGCTCGCCGATACATGTTTTGTCAAACCTACTTCCTGGGTGATTTCTACATCTAGACTTACCAACTTCGGGAAGGAATGGACAGTGTTGAAGGGAGCCTGAGGAATGTGGAAATTAGGGTTAAAATACCCTAAAAAATAGGTGGAGAAGGTGGAATGATGTAGTCTTGCTTGAGTTGCAGTAGAGGCCGACAGGGGTGATGCTAGGAATTAGGCCTGAGGAGGATGGAGTTGGCAGGGTGGCTCTGAGTGCTGTGGGGGAATATTGCATAATAGGAAATAGACTGGGAGAATGCTGGGGCCTATCAGGAAATTGGCACTTGGCGAATGGAGCCAGGGACTGTTGAAGATTGAGGGAGGGTGAGGAGCCCACGAGAGGAGAAACAGATTGTGTGTAGGAGGGAAAATGTGTGGTGTTGGGATGTGGTGGGGGGAGTTTGAGTCAGAAACTGTTCTAGAGCTTCCATCTGAAATGTCTGGTGTTCCACAGTGACTGTTGCCTGGACACTGTGAACAGGAGGAGCTACCAGATGTTGAATGCATGACTTGGGATGTTGACATTTCCCGGGGCTTAGGTTTGAATCCTTGCCATTTTGAATTGGCTAAATAGAGAGTTCCACCTTTCATATCCCAGCTCAGAGAAACTGATAATGGTCACAAATATTTTCTTCATAAGCTGCAGTTTTATTTATGTGCATCTATTTTTAGTTTCTTTTTTTTTTAATATTTTATTTATTTATTTTTAGAGAGGGAAGGGAGGGCGATAGAGAGAGAGAGAAAGAGAGAGAAACATCAATGTGCGGTTGCTGGGGTTTATGGCCTGCAACCCAGGAATGTACTCTGGCTGGGAATCGAACCTGGGACACTTTGGTTCCCAGCCCGCGCTCAATCCACTGAGCTACGCCAGCCAGGGCTATTTTTAGTTTCTTGACAGGTGATTTTTGCTTTTTCTGTGAAAGCATTAGAGAGCCAAAACAAGTCATGATGCATCTAAGTGTGAAAAAGGATAATGTAAAAATGATAGTTTTGTGTGTGTATTATAGGCCCATAATTTAAAGCGCCTTTCCACCCACCTCCAATGCAAGAAAGAAGAATGGTTATGTGTAGTCCTTAAACTTACTATCAAGTCAGGTATTTTTTCTATTAGAAATAGGGTTATTTTTTTTTTAAACCAGGTTAATCTTAAAAGCCCTGTGTTCAGGGCTGTTATATCCCAGATTTTGACCCAGCCCCCAGCTCATGGAAGTATTGGCCAGGTGGACAAATTTAGGAGTAAAAGGAAGTATTTCTTTTTCACTTACTGATACATCTCCCTCTTCTTCCAATCTCTATTGCTACTTGACTCCTCTCTTTTTTAAATGTCACTATGTGATATTTTTGGGTTTTTTTTTTTTATGTTTTCTGTCAGATCCTAGGGCTAGCAGTTAGTAAGTCAGACTGTAATAAATGTTTTTCTACTGTGTTTTCACCAGAGTCACACATTGTGTTTCAGTGGACTTTACAGCACCTTGACTCTGGTGTGTTAATATAGTATTTGAAGTCGAGGTGTAAACATACCCAAAATAAGTAACTTTAGATTCTTTTCTTAATAGAACTTTTGCTTCTTATACCCACCTTTTCTGCTTTTTTGGCAAATATTGAAACAGTTGGATTAAGAAATTAAGAGAAATTCTGTTCATAACTATTCCTGAAAATATGGGATTATTCTGTGCAAATAAACAATGTTAAAATTAACATTTTGTGTATTTGCATGTTCACTTAGCTTTGGGTTTAGTAAATTTAATTTAGTAGAATATTCCATTTTAAGGATATGTTTTTGAGGAGTGTAGGATGTTTGATGCAAAGGAAGCTATTAAGAATTTCTGTTGTTGATTAGGGGAGACTGGTGCTCTGTCTGGATGGTACCTGGAGGAATAGGACATTAGCAGGAATAAGTGATGGCTTATGATTTCCTAAAGCGTGAAAAGCTAGAAGGCTAGCTTTGTAGAAATTCTAAGTAAGTGTGTGTGTTGTGTTTTAACCATCCTAAAACCAATTTATTCTTAGATGTTTCACTGAACTCGCTTAAATTTTGGTGAAACTCCGAGTCTTAAAACTAAAAGCAAGATTCTCTGGCATTGTTGAAAATGGATACAAAATAAGAAATGTCAGGATTTAGGGTAGATTGATTGATGTTTTAAATAAGCCACTCATAACCTTTGGAGGCTCAAAATCTTTTGGCATTCAAGTTAGGAGGGACAGGTTATTTAGAATAGTTGTCCCCTGTCTAGAATATTTTGCCATTAAGCCAGAGCTGGTCTTTTAAAAATGCTGCTGACAAGTGAACTACCAAGGGTAGAGCAAACCACTCCCTGGTGATGTTTGACACCTTTTCCCATTGGAGTAATTAACCGTGTTTGGAATTTGGGTGAAGCAGTTACAAATGAATGTCAGCTTACAGCAGCCACCATGTTTTTGTTTTTTTTTTAACTTTATTCAGCGCAAAACAGCTCAGCCATATTTTTAAAGTATATTTTATTGATTATGCTTTTAACAGTTGTCCCAGTTTTTTCCCCTTTGCCCCCTTCCACCTGGTATCCCCCTTTTCTCCAGCAATTATCCCCCATAGTTCATGTCCATGGGTCACACTTATAAGTTCTTTGGCTTCTCCATTTCCCATTCTATTCTTAACCTTCTCATCTACTTCGTACCTACCAATTATGCTTCTAAATCCCTGTACCTTTTCCCCCGTTCTCCTCCTCCCCCCTCCTCCCTCCCTGCTAATAACTCTCCATGTGATCTCCATTTCTATGATTCTGTTCCTGTTCTAGTTGTTTGTTTAGTTTGTTTTTTGTTTTTGTCTTTTAGGTTCAGTTGTTGATAGCTGCTAGTTTGTCGTCATTTTACTGTTCATAGTTTTGATCTTTTTCTTAAATAAGTCCCTTTAACATTGCATATACCATAATAAGGGCTTGGTGATGATGGACTCCTTTAGCTTTACCTTGTCTGGAAAGCACTTTATCTGCCCTTCAATTCTAAATGATAGCTTTGCTGAGTAATCTTGGATGGAGGTCCTTGCTTTTTATCACTTTGAATACTTAATGGTTGTTAATAAAAAATGATGTAGTTTGCCATCTAGTTTCAGCTGTTTGGTGGGTAAAGGAAATTTATTCCTTCTCTTCCTCCCTCTTCCTCCAATCCTCATTATTAGGACTGTGGCAGCACCACTTAAAAAATAAAATCAGCCCTGATAAAGGGCTGTTGACAGCATGACCATCTGTTACACTAGTGTAGAGAGAGCCTGTTGCTCTAGTTGTAGTTTGACTAGTCCGTCAAGAGCTTGAAATTCAGCCACTGAGTCCCCTTTTTACTACAGTGAAGGCAGGTAAAGTATTTCTGTTTTAGAGACTTGATTTGAAGTTAGTGGAGGAGTTAGAAAGTAAAGTTAGAATGTGAAGGTGTACAGTGCCCCCCTGAAATAAGAACTGTGTGATAAAATCACATGTGAGTCCTCAAGAAAAAGTACTCGAAACCTTAGAAGATACGAACCAGTAACTTCTTTTGCTTCAGACTAGAACATTTTTGAAATTATCATCCTTTACATACATGATTTTATCATAAGCATGATGATTTGGAGGTAAATACATGATTTTTTTCTTTTCTCTTTTTTCTTAACTACTGAGGGAAGCCTCAGAGGACACAGGATTGAGTCTGGTGGCTTTGTTCTACTCAGCAGGTCCCTACCAGTAAATTGTGCTGTAATCTGATAACTCCAAAAAGTAGGGATTTTTTTGAGAGTTTTTGTTTGTTTTCTTTGTGTACAGTGTACACTGTTTATAGGCTGACCCCTTTCCCTTCAATTCTTCTATACTAGTGAAAGTAATGCCACTTAAGCCAGTTTACTGCAATGAGTAAACTGAAATTAGGAAATGTAAAGATAGAACAAAATGTCGAATAGTCACTAAGTACGTTTGGTTGAGATTTTTAAGGGGGGAGAGATTTTTCTGTTTGCTTTCTTTTTAGGGTGTTTTGACCCCCTCTGTTTCTTTGTCCTCTTGGTATATTCTGCCAGAAAACTGACATCAGAATGTCATTTTTTAAATTGCTTTTGAAATCCTCCCTAAAGATACTGATTTGAGAGAAAGACAAGGAGAAACATAGATGTGAGAGAGAAGCCACCATTGGTTTCCTCCCCTATGTGCCCCAACAGGGAATGGAACCAGCAACCTAGGTATATGCCCTGACCCTGGATAAAATGGAAACCTTTTGGTGTATAGATGATGCTCCAACCAACTGAGCCACCTGGCCAGGGCAGAATGTCATTGTTTTTGATTAACTATCTGTTTCTGCCATAGCTGCTTGAGCTTTGAATAGCAGGATAATATGTTTTGCTTGTTAATTTCTCTGTGCTGTGCTGGGTTGATATAAAACTCTTCTAATTAATAACTTTGCTTAAATATGTGTTCGCTATTAGCTATTACATATTTTATATTAGCCTATTTTTCTCTGATAATATAATGGAAACTATGGCCTGTGCAGTAAACAACAGAGATAACACTAGGACAAAGACAGAACTGGAGAGAAGAAAGGTGGGTACTTTATCATCTAAATTGGATATTTCCTAGGATTTGGGGATACTTTTACTTGACATAAAGAAAGCAACAAGACCAAAGTTGTCATTATCATCTTCTTTCTTCTTTTTACTGGTTATATTTTCTTGATCAAGGATAAGAGTATACTTCAGGAAGTTTGCTATTTTCTCATACCCTGGCAAAGAGAATCTGTTTTCCTCTATTTCAAACCCCAGCCCACCATTCAGTTTCAGAGAGTGGACTAATGGTGTTTCCTAAAGGAAACCCCTTCCTAGCCCATTTCCCCTATTATACTTCACTTCTCCACCCTTTCCTTTCAAGAGAACATGTGTGGTTTCTACATGTGTTGATCCTGTTTTGTATCTCTAATGAGCTTCTTTTTAAAGAAATCTTTACTGGCGGCTATGTTTATTGCTTTTTTTTTTTTTTTTTTTGAAAATGAAGATAATGTATGAGAACTCTTTTTTTTTTTAAAGATTTTATTTATTTATTTTTAGAGAGGGGAAGGGAGGGAGAAAGAGAGAGAGAGAGAAACATCAGTGTGTGGTTGCCTCTCATGTGGTCCCCACTGGGGACGTGGCCTGCAACCCAGGCATGTGCCCTGACTGGGAATCGAACCTGCGATGCTTTGGTTCACAGCCGGTGCTCAATCCACTGAGCTACGCCAGCCAGGGCTCTGCTTTTTTTTTTTTCTTTCTTTTGAGAGAGAGAGACAGAGACAGAGACAGACAGGCATTGATGTTAGTTAAAAGCATGTATCCCTGGCTCGTGTGGCACAGTGGATTGAGTGCTGGCCTGCAAACCTGAAGGTCTGTGGTTCCATTCCTGGTCAGAGCACATGCCTGGGTTGCGGGCCAGGTGATCCCCCATTGAATGAGTGCAAGAGGCAATCTTCTCTCGCACATCAATGTCTTTTCCACTCTTTCATCCTTCTCTTTTGTCTAAAAAAATAAATAAGATATAAAAATCCATTGGTTGCTTCCTGTTCACTCCCCGACTAGGGATTGAATCAACCCATGGGTTGAACCCAAGACCTAAGTACGTGCCCTGACCGGGAATCAAGCTGCAACCTCTTGCTACACAGGTTGATGCTCCAATCAACTGAACCACCTGGCCAGGGCTCTTAGGAGCTTGATTGTTTCTTTTACTGTTTTCTGGTGAACTTTTTTCTCAAGCCCCTTTGTCTTTAATTTTTTCTTTTTTTTTTTTTAATTTTAGAGTGAGGAAGGGAAAGAAACATCAACTTGTTTTACTTATTCATGCACTCATTGGTTGATTCTTGTATGTACTCTCACCAGGGATCAAACTGGTAACCTTGGCATATCAGAACAAGGCTCTAATCAACTGAGCTACCTAGCCAGGGCCAACCTCTCTGTCTTTTTAAACTTTGTCTCCAATCATTTTTTCTTTATCTTCCTGTGAAATTTTATTCTGTTTATTTGTAATGGCTGTGTACAATGTGTATTAATTGATAAACAGGTAACTCTTTAAAAGACTCCTTATTGTTGGAGTCTGAGGAAGACCCTGGCAAAAAGAGAGGATGGCAGGTTCCTAGTACAGAGTTCAATATATTTTATTATTTGTCTTGTATACTTAACTGAGCAATATGGAATTAACTCCGAATAAGCTCTAAAGGATCAGTGATGTTGATGGGGAGTGGGCTAAGGAGAAGGTAAGCAAGGGAAGTTGGGAAAGAATGGGAAGGATTTTTTTTAAAGATAAACATGTAATTAGCTAGAGTATCTTAGCTTTCTTGTGTACATTGTAGGTAAACAAGCCTGGGAAACTTCAAGTTTTCATTAAGAAGACCATGTAGAAAAGGGATGGCCGAATTACTAGGGGAAAATGTAGAGACATTATAATTTAACCTTCTCATTTTCTAAGTTAAGAAACTGAGGTTCAGAGAGATTGTTACTAGTTACAGAGATGTTGCATAAAGGCTGTGTGTTATCAAGATGAGGCTTAGTACATTTGGAGTTCATTTCTTGCTATTTAGTTGGCTCTTAGCAGAGATGACTCCAGGACTGCTTTTCAGCTTTTAGTTTCTAGGAGCATCCTTACCTTTCTGACTGTTTCCTAGAAGATTTTTAAGAAAAATTGATACCTGCTAGGAAACAAAATTTAGGGATTCTCTGAGATGTGGCTTGGTTTCTTAATTGGCTTTAGTCTATATTGAGGGTATAGTAATGATACTTCTTTTTTTAAATGCTATTTTTTGAAGTTGAATACTTCTCATGAGGCAGGCTGACATTTTAGATGATTTTGAAATATTTTCACGTGGAGAATATATTGTACTTCCCACCTGCTAGGGTATACAGTAGTTAAAATGGCTTTAAGTATTTCAGGTTTAGAGGTTGAGAGAGATTGCTTCAGATAGTCCACCAATATGGACTTGGGGTCAATGTGGAGGTGTAGGTAAACACGACTGGCCTGTTGGTACAACCACATCAAAACTAGAGCTGAACTGTGCCCTGGCTGGTGTAGCTCAGTGGATTGGTTGTGGACTTGGAACCAAAGGGTCGCCAGTTTGATTCCCAGTCAGGACCCATGCCTGGATTATGGGCCAGGTTCCCATTGGGGGCCACATAAGAGGCAACCACACATTGATATTTTTCTCCCTCTCTTCCCCTCTCTAAAAATAAATAAAACAAACAAACAAATAAATAAAATCTAAAAAGAGATTCTACTAAAAAACCCCAGCTAAACTGTGGAACAACCATCATTCAAAACCATCAGAAATTGAAACTTTTAACTGGAACCTAATCAAAACAAACAAGCAAGCAAAATATAATCAGAGACATTGAAATTAGGAGCAATCTGACAGTAACCAGGGGGGAGGTGGGAGGGAATAATGGGGGGGAGAAGGGAAGGGTTTTCAGGAACAATATAAAGGACACATGGACAAAACCAAGGGGAGGGGTGGAAGCAAGGGAGGTGGGAATGGTGGGGGCGGGGGAGTAAATGCAGACAACTGTAATTAAACAGCAACAAAATAATTTTCAAAAAAGTCAACCTAATAACTTTTGTTTTAAGAGATTTATTGGAAATAATTCAATGTTGGAAGTAGTCAAATCCCATTAAATAAAGAGATTATTTTCTTTAGAAGGCAGGAAAAAAATTGAGTTGAGTGGAAGTCCTACAACTATGAAATTGAAGAAACTACAACATGACTGGTAGGAGAGGCAGAGATGCTGAATGGGCTGGCCCCCACCTCAGGAGTGAAGGGTCCCAGCCCCACATCAGTCCCCCACCACAGGGGGCGGGTGCCAGTGCCTGGAAGAGAAGTAACCATCACCGCTGGCTGTAAAAACCAGTGGATATTGAGGCTGTGGAAGATGGAAACTGCTGGACTGCCTTGCAGATCCTCTTAAAGAACCTGCACAGAGACTAACTCAGACTCACTCTCTCTGAGCTTCAGCGCAGGGGCAGCAGAATGAAAGGCATCAGAGACCTACACGGAGGAACCTATTTGTTCAGCACCGGGGCAGAAGCTGAGGGGCAGCTTTCTTCCAGACAGAAGTACTGGCAGAGGCCCCTCCCCCAACAGAGACACAGAGCTGGCAGGCTGGCTGCACATCTGAGTCTCCATCAACCTGGCTCACAAGGTTTGCCCCACCCTGGTGATTCGTGAAGCCCTGCCCCTCCCAACATTCCGATCCACCCTAGCTGCTTCCCGTGGCTTTTCCATTTGAATGGCTTGTCTTGACCCTGCTTCAGATGTTCCTAAATTATCTTAACCCTGCAGAGGTTCAGCTGATCTGAGAGATACAAATTATTTTTTTAAATAATTATATACATTGGGCACATAGGTTCAAAGTCATGACTAGCTGTGTGTTTATACGTGACTAATGTTAAGCCATAAGGTTTAAGCCATCAGTTTGGCTATAACACGTATTTCCTAAGGGTGTGTGATAATCAATAGTAGATTGTACCTGAGAGGTACGCAAACTCCGAAGTCAGTGTTGCTATAGTTGGTTTTTCTTTTGTGTTTTTGTTTTCACAAATTTCGAAGTCAATGTTGTGTTCATTTATCATTGAAAATGACTGGAAAATACAGCGATATGATAATCCAAGAGATGTTGAGGAACTTCAGTGAATGCTACTCAAGTCTAATGATGAGAATGATAGAGTTGAATAAGAAAATGAAAGAGATTTAGAAGATGAAGTGTATGTGGAAGCTCATTCAGAAGATTTGGATACCAGCAAGATAGTTCTAGTGAAGGAAGTAAAGATGAATTAGACATGAATGAAGAGCATTTTTGGAAAGGCTAAAGAATCAAAATGGAGGGAAAATCCATTAAGAAGACAAATTAGAAAACAGCTGCAGAATATTTTGTGTCCACTTGTGTTAGTTTGGCCAAAAAATGCCAAGACAGAACTCAACTGCTTTATCACAAAAGATATTTTCAGAGCTAATCTTATTATATACAAATAAGTACATTGATTTTGTCTTAGCTAGTTTCCACAAGAAAGAGATAATAAATGAATATATTTTACATTTCGTTGTTTAATAATTTAGATTATAACTGGAAAATAAAAAAATCAGGTCTATTATATAAATAGTATTATATAAATATTTTTTCGTATTTCAGCAAATACTAGTAATGAATATATCACTTGGATACGTGACCTATGCTGTAATTCTTTAGACTGTGACTTCCTCAGGGTTAAACAAGCACCATTCAGCAAGCCCTGTACCTCTTGATAAGTTGCCCCCGGCCTGGCACTGGCACCAGCCAGCATTGGCTCACAGCTTGGCTTTGTCTGGGCATCTCTATGCCCAGTACAAGTACCAGTTATCTGCACATTGCCTTGTGGCTTATGCTGTGTGACCCCATACAGAACACAGGCAGTGACTAACCTTGGATGTGCCTACAGTAGTCAAGGCTCAATTACAATAGGATAGTGTACACAGTGGGCACACCTCAAATACACAGCTTGGGTAATAGGGGAGGCTATGCCACTGGACCCTACAGGATATCTACTACATTAAACCACTCTACCAAGCCTGGGAGACCTAGCAGTTCTACCTAATACATAGAAACAAACACAGGAGGCTTCCAAAATGAAACAAACAAACATGGCCCAAATGAAAGAACAGAACAAAATTCCAGAAAAAGAACTAATCAAAATGGAGATAGACAGTCTTATCAGATGTAGAGTTCAGAATACTGGTTATAAGGATGCTTAGTGAACAAAACTTTGACAGCATAAAAAAGGACATGGAATCCATAAAAAAGAGCCAGTCAGAAATGAAGAATAAGCTAATTAAAATAAAGAAAAATTTACAAGAAATCAACAGTAAAGTGAATGAAGCAGAGAATCAAATCAGTGATTTGGAATATAAGGAAGCAAAAAAGAGCCAATCAGAAGAGCAAGAAGAAGAAAAAAAGAATCCAAAAAGTTGAGGATAGTGTAAGGAGCCTCTGGGACAACGTCAAGTGTGCGAACATTTGAATCATGGGGGTTGCCAGAAGAAGAGAGAGGGCAAGAAATTGGAAACCTATTTGAAAAAATAATAACAGACAACCTCTCTAACTTGATGGAAATAGACATACAAGTCCAGGAAATGCAGGGTCTCAAAGAAGGTGAACCCAAAGAGGCCCACCTCAAGGCACATCATGATTAAAATGCCAAAGGTTACAGGTAAAGAGGATTCCCCCCCCATTTTTCTTTTTTTTTTTTAATATATTTTATTGATTATGCTATTACAGCTGTCCCATTTCCCCCTTCACTCCCCTCCACCCTGTACCCCCTCTCCCACCCACGTTCCCCCTCTCCCACCCATGTTCCCCCCCTTTAGTTCATGTCCATGTGTCATACTTGTGAGTTCTTTAGCTTCTATGTTTCCCATACTATTCTTGCCCTCCCCCTATCTATTTTCAACCTACATTCTATGCTACTTATTCTCTATACCTTTCCCCCCCCTCCTCCTCCCAGCCCCCTACTGCTACCCCTCCATGTGCCCTCCATTTCTGTGGTTCTGTTCCTGTTCTAGTTGTTTACTTAGTTTCTTTTGGTTTTGCTTTAGGTGTGGTTGTTAATAATTGTGAGTTTGCTGTCCTTTTACTATACATGTCTTTTCTTTATCTTCTTTTCTTAGATAAGTCCCTTTAGCATTTCATAAAATAAGGGCTTGGTGATGATGAACTCCTTTAACTTGACCTTATCTGAAAAGCACTTTATCTTCCCTTCCATTCTAAATGAGAGCTTTGCTGGATAGAGCAATCTGGGATGTAGGTCCTTGTCTTTCATGACTTGGAATATTTCTTTCCAGCCCCTTCTTGCCTGTAAGGTCTCTTTGGAGAAATCAGCTGACAGTCTGATGGGAACTCCTTTGTAGGTTACTGTCCCCTTATCTCTTGCTGCTTCTAGGATTCTCTCTTTCGTTTTTACCTTGGCTAATGTAATTATGATGTGCCTTGGTGTGTTTCTTCTTGGGTCTAACTTCTTTGGGGCTCTCTGAGCTTCTTGCATTTCTTGGAAGACTGTTCCCTTTGCCAGTTTGGGGAAGTTCTCCTTTATTATTTGTTCAAATAACTTTTCCACTTGTTGCTCCTCCCCTTCTGGTACCCCCTATAATTCGGATGTTGGAACGTTTAAAGGTGTCCTTGATGCTCTTAAGCTTTTCTTCGATTTTTTGAATTCTTATTTCATCATGCTTTCCTGCTTGGTTGATTCTATCTTCCTTCTGGTCCACTGTATTGCTTTGAGACTCAGATTCCTTCCTTTTACTATTGGCTCTCCTCCACGTATCTTCCTGCATCTCTTTTATGGTAACCTGCATCCTTTCATCTAAATTGCGCCCAAAGTCAACCAATTCCATGAGTTTTCTGATCACCAGTGTTTTGAACTGTGCATCTGATAGATTGGCTATTTCTTGGTCGCTCAAAAGGATGAGTCCTGGGGGACTGATCTGTTCTGCTGGAAACATATCTTATGTCTTTCCCTGTCTCTCCTATTATTTTTTTTTTCTTTCCGGTCTGGTCACTCTTGTTAGGGTGGGGGGCGGAGCCTTAGGTATTCACCGTGGCTGGGCACCCCAGTCGCTAGATTGTGAGCTAGATTGTGACGTTATATGTGGGAGCGGGGATGGGAGGGATCAATGGCGACAGTTCCGTTCTCCTGGGCTCAGACACTTCCCTGGGCTCCCGAGCTGAGAGCTCTGCCCTGGTCCACAATCGCTGCCCCGCTGATTCCCCTAGCCGTTGCTTGCGTACTCAGGGATCACCGCTGTGTTCTTGCACCCTAGATGGCTGTCGCGTCGATTTTGCGCCAAATTTCCCCCGACCTCCGTGCGCCGCCAACCCGCGCCAGCCCCGCGCCCGCCCGGCTCGTCGTCCCCTACCAGCCTGGGTGTACAGGTCTACTCCAACTTCTTGGCTGTCCGACTTCCATTCAGATAAATCCTCTGACAGTTCTGAGTGATATTATTTCTGTAAATTATTGTTGTTCTAATCTTGGTTGTGCGAGGAGGTACGGTGCGTCCACCTATTCCTCCATCTTGCCGGAAGTCGTCCTCCCATTTTTCTTAATTTTTAAAAAAGATTTTACTTATTTTCAGAGGGTAAGAGAGGGAGAGAAATATTAATGTGTGGTTGCCTCTTGTGTACTCTGTACTGGGGATCTGACCTGCAACCCAGGCATGTACCCTGACTGGGAATTGAACCAGTGACCCTTTGGTTTGTAGCCTGTGCTCAATCCACTGAGCTACACCAGCCAGGGCAAAAGAGGATCTTAAAAGCAGCAAGAGGAAAGTGGTTAGTTGCCTACAAGGGAACCCCCATAAAACGGTAACCTGATTCCTCAAAAGAAATGTTGCAAGCTAGAAGGGACTGGCAAGAAATATTCAAAGTGATGAAAAGAAAGGACTTACAACCAAGATTATGCTACCCAGCAAAGCTATCATTTAGAATTGAAGATAAAGAGCTTCCCAGACAAGAAAAAGCTAAACGAGTACCTCACCACCAAACCAGCATTATATGAAATGTTAAAGGGTCGTCTTTGAGGAAAAAATGAAAAATATAGCCCTGGCTGGTGTGGCTCAGTGGATTGAATGCTGGCCTGTGAACCAAAGGGTCTCAGGTTCGATTCCCATTCAGGGCGTATACCTGTGTTTTGGGTCAGGTCCCCCAGTAGTGGGGCATGCGAGAAGCAACCATACATTGATGTTTCTTTCCCTCTTTCTCCCACCCTTCCCCTTTCTAAAAACATAAAATCTTAAAAAAAGAAAAAAACAATAAAATGGCAACAAATACATATCAACAGTTGAATCTAAAAAACAAAAACAGAAGCAGAACAGAAAGAATCATAGATACAGAGAACATTTTAATGGTTGCCAGATAGGAGGGGGGTTGGGGGAATGGGCAAAAGGGAAGGGATCAAGAAGTACAAATTGGCAGTTAAAGCATAGTCATGGGGATGTAAAGTACAGCATAGGAATTAGAGTAGCCAAAGAACACATACATGACCCGTGGGCATGGACAGTGGTGTGGGGATTGCCTGAGGAAGTGAAGGGGGCAAAGGGGAAATTTGGACAATTTAACAGCTTAATCAAATACAATAAAAAAACCCCAAAAACGATAGTCCAGCAAACAACTTGGCTCATTGTGGTTTGTTTTGAGTGGGTTTTTGCTTTCGCTTTTTTTGTTTTTTAAAATCTTTTAAAGCCTCTGGCTCTCAATCTTACTAACAAAGATATCCCCTAAGAGTTAGCATTTTCCGAAAAGCGTGTTTCTCTCTTTGTGCTCTACGTAGAAATTATTAACAAAATTTATGTAGTAGTGTTGGTGGGTTGTTGAGTTGGGTGGGTCTCTGGGATTGCTTCTCCATGACCTGTTCAGGCACAATTCCAGTTGTCTGAGGAATGCACATCCGGCCAACCTCTAGTGTCTCCAAATTATATGTGTACTTCAAACACTGAAGTCAGTCACACACTGCCTCTTAAATTGTCATCTGGTGGATGATGTCATTTCCTCTCCAAAGGAAATACTTCTGCTCTGAAAGTGTAGGGAGAGGCTCTGGTATTAAGGCCAACTCTGTTTTGTTCCCCACACTGGGGGGATAACTTTTTTTGGAGCTATTTACTGTATGAAAATACTTTGTTTCAGTGATCTCTTTTAAGATCAACTCATAGTTTTGCCTTTTCACACTTTTCAGAATCATATTGATGGTTTTTCTCTTCCTGCATGTTTTCTCCCTTTCTTTCAATAGTAAATCTTATTCTCAGGGGTTTAGTGGTAGCAAGCAAATTGATGGAGAGTCACAGTGGTATTTTGACTAGTGACTAGAAACCAGGCCCTCCAGCACCTTTTTCATCACAAACACAATTTAGGATTAGGCCAAAGGCCAAAATGGGGTGCTTCCTTAAGTCTAGTCCAGGGTTACTCAGAAAAATTTTCTTACACCATGTGATGATTCAGCTTTGTGTTTTAGCAAGGATTGAGTTGTTTCCATTTAGGCACTAGACTGGTTCAGCTGTTTTGAAATTACTTTGGTAACATTAAAGATTTCCCACTTGTTTCATAATTTAGAGGCTGGGTCTTGTATATTTTTCTAGTCTTGTCATCCAGGAGATAAGCTAAACTTAGGTATTCCTGTGTTATAGGAGAATATTAATATTCTGAAGGCTATAAAAAAATAAACCTCAGAGAGAATCTCTTACATATGCTGGTATAGGTTTGTCTCAGGTTGAATAGGTATTTTAAAGTATTGGGTTGGCCAAAAAGTTTGTTTTTTTGTGTAAAATAAAAGACATTTTTCATTTTCATTGATAACTATTGATTTATGTATTTTTAAAAATACTTATTTACTTTTGTGGAGAGGGGAAGAGAGGGAGAGAAACATCAGTGTGTGAGAGATAAAGTGATGGATTGCCTCTCACATTCCCGTAACTGGGGACCTGGCCTGCAACCCAGGCATGCATCCCTACTGGGAATTAAACCAGTGACCCTTAGGTTTGCAGACCGGCATTCAGTCCACTGAGCCACACCAGCCAGAGCTGATTTGTGTATTTTGACAGTGTCTGCTATCTCCCGTGTGATATAGTGTTGATTGTTTTCAGTGTCTTGTTTTGATCACTGTCAACCCCAACTGGTCTACCCAGCTGGTCTACCCAACCACAGAGCAAGAAATCTCCAGCACGAAACTTCACAAACCATTTTTGACACGTCCAATCAATCACAGCACCTTCTTCACACACTGCACAAATCTTTTTTTGGGTTTCAGTTGCATTTTTACCTTTTTTGAAATAATAAAGCATAATATGCCAAAAATATTGCATATTTTCTTGTATCTTTAATATTAAAATGGCTGCACAAAAATTCACCAATTAGATGGATAAGTTTTTTTTAATGCATGCTGATATGACAACTGTCAACAATACAACCTAACAATCGTTTTGAATGACATTAAAGATAGCTAAATGCTACTAGAGCCATCTTACAGAAAACAAACAGACATGCCCTGGCTGGTGTGGCTCAGTGGACTGAGCACAGGTCAGGGCTAGGTCCCTTGTGGAGGGCATGCAAATGGCAACCACACAGTGATGTTTCTCTCCCTCTTTTTCTCCCTCTCTTCCCCCTGTCTAAAAATCAATCAGTCAATCCAATCAATCTTTTAAAAAGTACTTTATAAAACAAATTTCTGGCAAACCCAATAATATGTAGAAGAGAAACAGTGTATGGGAGTCATGCTTATTTGTAGCTTGGGATTGTTAACAGCATTCAGGGCATTTTCTTTTTATATTTTGCTTCTAGTGTGTCTCTGCAGCAGCATAATATACTTGTAGTGAGCTTGAGTTAAAATGTGGGGTGTGGAATGATGTTCGTCTGCACGTCTGGGACTGTTGAGTGGTGGTTTAATAGGAAAAATGGGTTATAAAGTAATTATTCAATTATCTGTAATTATTTGTTATAGAAAATTTGTGTAGGTAAGGAAAAATAGAAGTTTAAAGTTACGGAATTAACCTAACCCACTATCCATGATAGTCATATTTTAACATTTTGGTATATGATTTTCTGGACCTTTTCTACGTGTATAAATACATATGAATTTATAAATAATTTTCAAAACTATGGTACTATATAATTTTTTTGCCTTTTCCATCAACTTACTGTGACATCCTATCCGTGAATAAATATACCTAAAAACAATGGTTATATGCTATTCTAGGGTGTCCAACCCACAGCCCCCGGGTCCCATGCAGCCTAGGATGGCTTTGAATGTGGCCCAACACAATAATCATAAATTTACTTAAAACATTATGAGGGGTTTTTTTGTGACTACATGTTGAAGTGTATTTAATGTGTGGTCCAAGACAACTCCTCTTCTTCCCGTGTGGCCCAGAGACACCAAAAGGTGGGATATCCCTGGATTCCATTTTATGATTACACCACAGTTTAGGTCACCAATTACCAATTGTTCATTTAGATTCTTTTCCAATTATGTTATCTATTCAGTTATAGTTATATACAGTGTTGCATTAGATATCTTTGTATACACATTTTTGTCTACTTGACTGTTTCCATAGGATAAATTCCAACATTTAGATTAATTTGAACATTTTAGTTTTTAAGACTCTTTGTTATGTATTGCCAAATTACCCTTTAAGAATGGAGGGAAGAGCCTCAAGTAAAACATATACATATTCTTTCTTAAAAGATTAGAAGCCTGCATGCAAACGAGTTTTTATACCTAAAATATTTTTGCCAATTTGAAATCACTCCCTAGAGAAATGATTTGGGTTGCAAGTTTTGTAACCACTCCTGTAATTTTTCTGCCAGAACTACTTCTCTTGTTTTTTTACTAACTGCAAAAAATTATCTCACACTTCACGGTATGGTGTTGGGAATCAGGCCAGGTCACGTTCATAATTTTAAACTTTAGAGTTTTTTTTTTTTTTTTTTAAAGATAAGCTTAGTCTGCTGTAAGTAAATACAATCCTAGAATTAAGTGATAACTTTTCTGTTTTTCCTCATTTAGGTTTCAACTTTCTGTGCTGTGAGTCCAAGAGTCAGAGAGGTAGATCTGATGCAAATCTGTACTGAAGAAGAAGAAGCGTGAGCTTGCAGTAACTAGCAGCCAACTCCTCTTCCCCATAACAATTGCAGATTTTTGTAGTAGCAGTAGTAGTGCATGGTCTTCTTCCAAGAAGGCCCTGGGTCTCTTACAAACATAACTTATTCAAGCTCCCATTTCCCTTTGCCCTCTCCAAAAAAGATGCTATCTTGCCCTGGCCGGTGTAGCTCAGTGGATTGAGCGCGGGCTGCGAACCAAAGTGTCGCAGGTTCGATTCCCAGTCAGGGTACATGCCTGGGTTGCAGGCCATGACCCCCAGCAACCGCACATTGATGTTTCTCTCTTTCTCCCTCCCTTTCCTCTCTAAAAATAAATAAATAAAAAGAAATCTTAAAAAAAAAAAAAAAGATGCTATCTTAACATAGAAGTATCTTGCTCACAGTTTCACGGTATAATATGAATCAGTCAACTCCCTAACTTTTTGTCTTCCCATAACGTCATTTTCTTTTGTTTTAGTAAATGAGTCTCAATTCTTTTCCCTCTCTGCTTTACCTCTTATTTCCCCTGGCTTTTCCCATCTTTTAGATGGAATTCATAATTCACAATGATGATAATTGCTTGTATTTATAGAGTATATATTATATGTTAAAGTGCCATACATGACTTATTTAATTTTCATAACAGTCCTATGAGATGCATGTTACTATTTCTCCACTGTATGGATAAAGTAACCAAGGTCTTGAGAGTTTTAATAAGACTTGCCCAAGGTTACCCAGTGAGTAAATGGTAGATCTCATATTCAAACCTACCAAACCTAGGCGTTCTGATTTCTGATCTCACATTCCTACCCACTATACCATTATTGCTCCCTCGCTTATCTGAGAGTGTGTGTGCAAACTAACTTGACTTTAAACCAGATTAAGTATTTATTGTTGAATGGGTACTGACTGAACCAGTAGTCCTCAGTGAAGGAGAGAATAATATGGAAGGGAACTTAACCATTCTGACTTTAGCTCTCCTTTAAAAAGCAACAAAATTCTGACCTCCTATTGCCATAATATGTGGAGTTACTAATCATTCTTTCAGAAAATATTTTACAAGTTAATGTGGATTCATGCCAAGGATTGGTAACTGATTTTCAAGTAAATTCCATGATCCCTGAAACTAAACAAACAAAAGTTTGCTTACCAGATGCTCTCTTTTTGTCATTGCACATTCAGTAATTATAAGCCTTATGCTTTTAATAAGAGCAAGTCATGGTTCTTTGTACACCAAAAGGAAAATTAATCTGAGATGAAAGGAGCTCTTTCTTCCCCCCTCTGTTAAAGTGGCTGAGGCCCTGCCACAAAGACAAAATGGTGCTTTCTTCTACTAGTGAGGAGTATAGTATCTGTGAAACTGAAACTGCTCTTCGAAGTATCAGAACCTGAAAGACAGTTTCTGCTCCTCTAGAATACCGACATCGTGTGGTAGAGAACAAAGATAATCTTACTAAAAAAAAGTGAGATGTTCTATTTTTGCCAGTGACATTAATGACTTGTTAGAGGAACAGTGTTGTTATTGTTATAACCAACTTGAAAGGAATTGAAGGAGGAGGACTCGGCTCTTAATCCTCTACCGGTGAATAAAAAAAAAAAATAGATTTCTTTGTCCCAAGGGAAGGGGGCATAGCCAAGGGAAGAAAATAGGTGTTCATACTGTCCATTAGCAATTCTGGGGTTGACTTAATTTGTTAAAGCATTCTAGTTCCCTTGGTGCTTTCTTCCAGGAAATGAAAACAAAAGATTTGAAAGAAAGAGATTTGAATTGGGTGTGAGGAATGTAGATTCCGGTTCTCGCTCTGTCACCAGCTTTGCTCTCTGACTTTGAGCACATCCTTATGCTCTGTGCTTTTATTTATTAAAAAACAGGATTAGACTAAAAATCATAAAGGCCCTTTCTGAATTTCTTGTTAATTTCTTTTTTTTTTTTTCATAATACACATAGTTGTTGAAAATGGGCCAGTAGCTTCACTTGTGGCTGAAAGAGCTAAATTCTCAACTTATTCTATTTAAAAATCAACTTTCTTGAACAACTGTAGATTTCAGTCAGACTGAGCATCTCCAAGCCAGAATAGAAAAAAATTCTCAAAATGGCTACACAGTTGGTTCTCTGGGTCTTTTATAGTTTCTTCTTTCTGCAGAGGAATTAGGGCTCCAAATTACTTTGGATGGCTCTGTACCATCTACTGAGCCGCAAAAATAAGTTACTTGAACCATTATTTTTTCCGGTGCAGCCTGTTGGTCGCGGCTTTATTTTTTGCTTCCAGTAGAGCAATACTAGCTAGTTGTTTACAGTGCTTCTTGGTTTAGGGCCTGTTAATAAATAGGAGTCCCACAGTCATAAAGGAAATAAACTATGGACATGAATTGGGAAATTTGTGTATACAAAAAAAAAAAACAGTTTCTCTGTTACAACTTCATCCTGGATGCCTTACTTTTACTAAGAAAATCTTTTGGAAAGACGCTAGCTCATAAACTTGATTATCTAGACTTGCTTTCTTTTCTTTGGTCGTATTTTTTCCCTAAATTTTAATTATAAAATTTTTCAGACATATACAAAATATAAAAAATAGTGTAATGAATCTCCATTATCATCAGCTAGCTTCAGCAATATTTTGCTAATCTTGTATCTATTATTCTCCATTCCCCCACCTTTACTCCCTGGAATATTCTAAAGCAAACCTAGCCTTCGTGTGATTTCAGCCATAAACACTTCAGAAAGTATTTCTACAGATGAGGACTCTATTTAGAGGGGAAAAGGAGTTGTAACATTACCACAGCACAATTGTCATGTCTACAAAATTAACAGAGGTTATTCAATTTCTTCTCTCAAGGCCTCTGTCTCAGAAATGTTTTTAGCTTATTTTCTTTTATTTTTAAAATTTAAAAAGATCTTTTAAATTTATTTTTAGAGAGAGGGGAAGGGAGGGAGAAAGAGAGGAAAAGAAACATCAATGTGTGGTTGCCTCTCACGCCCCCTAGTGGGGGCCTGGCCGCACTCGAGATGTGAACCCTCACTTGGAATCAAACTGGAGACCCTTTGGGTTGAAGCCAGGCGCTCAGTCCACTGAGCCACACCAGCCAGGGCAATTTTTAGGTTATTTTCTAATGAGCATCTAAACAAGTTTCAGACACAGTATTTGGTGGATATGTCTCTTAAGTCATTAATTAAAACAATTCCCATGCCCTGTAGTATTGTTTTGAGGGCCAAACGAGATAATGTTTGTAAGCTTTTTACGTGCTGTAAAAACATACATTGTTTGGTCAGTGGAGAGAAATAGTCTTTCTAAAAAAGTATCAGCATTTCAGTTTAGTCTTCTTTTTTTTAAGATTTTATTTATTTATTTTTAGAGAGGGAAGGGAGGGGGAGAGAGAGAAGCATCAATGTGCAGTTGCTGGGGGCTGTGGCCTGCAACCCAGGCATGTGCCCTGACTGGGAATCGAACCTGCGACACTTTGGTTTGCAGCCTGCGCTCAATCCACTGAGCTATGCCAGCCAGGGCTCAGTTTAGTCTTATAGTCAGGATTAAGGTGAAATAGGAAACTGGAGATGCCCAAGTGATGGAGAACAAAGGAGCACTATTGTGAACTCCTGTTGATCAGGAACATATAATTCTTCCAAGAGTACCTAGCATAATTCCTGACATATAACAGAAAATCAGTAAGTAGTCGTTGAATAAGCAAATGGAGGGGAACAGAAATAATTCTGCATTGAACTGTTGCTGAGATGTGTTACAATTGAGCCAATGAGGAGAAGCTGGTTAGGACTTTATAACATTTATAGTTAAGCTGTCAGCCTCTATAACCCACTGTTGAGTAATGCACTCTCCTTTCTTGTAGCACATGCCACGTTTCCTAGTGTGATCTAAAGATAATGTATGCATATTGATAATAATCCTTCAGAGTTTTGACTTAGAAGGTGAGAGGTAGCTTCCCAAAATCCTCAGGAAAAAGTGTTTGGGATTTTTTTTTCCTGAAAAAAAAAGTAAATGTTAATGTTGGAACTCTACTCCTCACTCAGTTTTCCTACCCAAAAAGATGATATATGTGGATCATGGATATGGATTATAAAAATGATAGTATATATTTTTAAAGATTTCATTTATTTATTTTTAGAGGGAGGGGAAGGGAGAGAGAAAGGAGGAGAGAAACATCAGTGTGTGGTGGCCTCTCACACGCCCCCAACTGGGGGCCTGGCCCACACCCCAGGCATGAGCCTTCACTGGGAATCCAACCAGTGACCTTTTGGTTCAAAGGCTCACACTTAATCCACTGAGCCATGCCAGCCAAAGCTTTTCTTTAAAAAAAAAAAAATCCTCACCTGAGGACATGCTTATTGATTCTAGAGACATGGCCAGGGAGGGCGAGAGGAGGAGAGAAAAATATGTTAGACAGAAACATTGATCTCTTGTTGCCTGTGGTATGTGCCCCTATCAGGGCCAAACCAGAAACCAAGACATCCCCTGATGGGGGATCGAACCCAAGACTTCAGTTTCCCGGACCATTCTCCAACCAACTGAGCTACACTGGCCTTGATGCTAATTAGAATTTAATAAAGGTCTAGATAATTGAACATTAAACCTTGCTGTGGCCTCAACTTTGCTCTTGCATTAGAAATCACATATGACAACACTTGTGTAGCACTTCATAAAGTACTTTGAATTTAGCTTATCTCATCTAATCATTATATAACCTAATACTGGTTTCTTTTCTCTTAAATATAGAAAACAATTTGCCTGAAACACAATAACAGGGATTTGAACCTAGGTCTTCTGATTTTTAAATAGCTTAGCATGTAGACTTGTTTTTGTCTAAAAGGTTGTAAGATATAAAAGGATGTACTTTTTGTGTGTGTGTTGGTTGACTCCTTAAATTTTGCAGTAAGTCAGTAGTCAGTAATCGGAGGCGTTCAGTTTTAGCTTAGGGTTCCTGTCCTCATTTGCCTAATCTTTCACCCAGCTGAAGTCACCTTTTTGAAGATGAAGCATCCTACCAAAGATGGAGATTATTGGGCTCTGCTGTTTTTCCAGTTTTCTGGGTTATTTTATGCAGCATGTCTTCCTAAAAGTTAGGTAATGTTTCCCGTTCCTCCTTTTTGGGAGGAAAAATGAAAACCATCTTGTTTCCCATTTTTTTGCCACCCTGACTCACCATGAGGAAGGAAATTTTGCTGCTCTGCTTATGGGTACCAGAAATACTTGGTCTGTGGCCTTTGTACTACTAAGTACTATTCTAGCATCTCATCCAAGCCCAGCTATATTCTGAAATTCTCAGGGTGCTTGACCATTTGTCTTTAACAGTTGCAATTGGGCTTTACCTGTTTGCCCTTCATCCCAGGTGTCTTCGTTGCTGCTTCACTGTTAATCCTTATAAGTGGGCTGGGGTTTTCCTACTTAGGTACTAACTTACTGTTATTGCATATTCGTCCCATTTGGACTCTTAACTTTTAAATTTTCTTCAATATATCTAATCTTTATTCCTTTCAAATTCTTTAGAGCTAAATTGAAGTGCTATATCAGTAGTCTTTGAAGATAAAGGCCAACATTCTCCAATATGAAAAGGGAAGGAAGGTCATCTTCCTGAGTGATCATGTGTCTCTGATGTGATCATGGATGAAGGTTACGGGGATGGTAAACCTTTAAGAATTGACAACATTTCAGAGGAGATTTTTTCTATAGATAAAGGTTTTTAGTCACTTTCTAAACATCACTGTTCTTGAAATCTGTCCTACATGTATGTAAATGGATAAAAGTCATAAATAATGAGATTTAACTACACACTTAACCTTACATACCTGCCCTTGTTAAATATTTAGTAAGTCACACTTACTTTAGTAAGTAATAAATACCAACAAGTTCCTGTTGAGTTTGCAGCAGAAATCAAGATGAGGCTGCAGGGATGCAGAATCAGCTTCTGCTTGCACGGAATGCTTTTTCCTTATGTTGACATTGCATTTTTCTCATCCTTAGCTTCTTTCTTCATCTCCATGGATCGTCTCTTTACCATTTTTTATAATACTATTAATGAAGGATTGAAACACCATAGATATGCTCTCAACATTCTTACCCTTTTAGTTCTACAGGAAAAATTATTAACCAAGCCCCAAACTTTCCAGTTAGTGTTGGGTGTTTCTTATGCCCTTTCTCTTTCAGCCATTGTATCAGAGACCTTCTGACTCTGATGGGTAAATATATCAAGAACAGATCTATTTCCCAGAAAAAATATGAATACTGGAGTAAGAAAAGGGACTAGAACAAGAAGGGAATGTGCTTAAGGATTCTGTGAATATGAAGGAGGAAGGGGAAGGGACATTTAAAGTCTGACAAATGTGACAGAGTAAGAGGCTCGGTTTGACTCACCCCTTGATTGTTTCAGTGGCAGGATAGAGATGTTTGAGTGTGTGTACACACTTAAGATTGTGTTTTTGTTTATTTTTTAACAGCACGTGGAGCCAAGAGAACCGTGACATCTGAGGTAAGTTTGTTATTGATACAGTGGTTCTAAAACTTTAATTCTGGTATAGAAGGGTACCTGTTTACGACATCTTTATTTTCCCCCCACTTGAACCTTGAGAGCTAGACAGGGTTCTTACATTTGTTTAGTAAGCTAGGAATTATACAACTCTACTACTCTTACAGTTTATTATGGGTATTACTATAGTACATTTTTAATGTACCAGATGCAAGAGTAAATAATGTTCCTGAGTGTCCTGCATAGGTATTCTTATTTAATCTTACAAACAGATGAAAGTGAGGATTACAAGTTTTATAATTTGCTCAAAGTCACATAGTTAACAAGCAGGATTGATAAGTGTGGGATTCAAACCCAGACCATCCAATACTAAAGGCCACTCTCCTGTTTTGCTATTACTCTATTGTTTTGCCTCTGGTACAGCTTCAGTGAATTTCAATAACTTCTTTTACTCATACAGAAGCTAATGTCCTAAGTTTCTCTTTTTTGTGCAGAATATTTTCCATTTGCTTAAGTTTCTTCCCATAGAGTATTTACCAGCCCTCTTCTTTCTTCTTCCCTCTCTCCTGGGTTTTATGACGGGGCCTCAGAATGTGGGCCCTTTTGTCCTGGGATTTTAAGCTTTTCTCATTTAAAAATTTTTTTTTTTATTTTTTAGAGAGGTGAAGGGAAGGGAGAAAGAGAGGGAGAGAAACATCAAAATATGGTTGCCTCCCGCATGCCTCCTACTGGGGACCTGGCCCGCAGCCCAGACATGTGTCCTGACTGGGAATTGAACCAGCAACCCTTTGGTTCGCAGGCCTGTGCTAAGTCCAATGAGCCACACCAGCTGGGATGAGGCTTTTCTCATTTTTAAAAAACATCTTCCAGGATTTGTGAGGTTATATACAGAGGGTTTTCTGGCACTAAGGGCCTTAGTAATATCAGGTCCTAAGATCATGACATCCTATTTTCACTAGTCTTTTTGCCTTCAGGCTCATTAACTTAATGAGCATTGACATCATGAAAAATACCCTTCCTGCCTGTTGTGCTGGCATTTTGGCTGTGGGGAATAGCCTTCTAGGCTCTGCTCTACTGATTTTACTTCCTTATTTCAGGGCCTGATATGTGGGTGGAAAAGAAAGCCACATTGTGTTCTCAGGAATCTCCTCAAGGCACTGAGGCCCCTAACCTGTCTCAGAGGAGTCATCTTATTGCCTCAGCCTTTTAATTCCTGGGCTCTCAGTACTAGCATTTGTCAGTGGTGAGATCATTTCTCCAGGTGAATTCAGTTTAAGCAGTTAGTATTCAGATTGAGTCAAAGGTTAGGTAGATAGTAATTTCTGAAAGGAAGCTGGTGAAAAAGAAGGGATCAGTGGAACTCCACTTGTAATCTGTCTTGCTTTTGTGTTCTTGTACCTGTTTCTACTGTAACAATACTCAAAATTTACTTTCTGTGTCAGCATTCTGAGGACCCAAGATGAAATAGGTATCCCTTGGAGTTCTCTTCTGTGTTCTTTCAGCCAGTTAATTCACTGGGAAGCAACACTGTAGCTGTGTGTTTGCAAGGGGTGGGTCTTCTGAAGGTTTTGTAAATGTTCATAACCTAAAAAGGGTTTGTTGAGTGTTAATGTTTTGTTTTGTTCTCACGTACCATCACGGTAGCTATTTGGCATGTTACGTGGGAATTATATATTAATCTTGACTCTTCTTTTTCTAGGTGGCTTATGCCTCCGGCATGCCCATGAAGAAAATAGGCCACAGGAGTGTTGATTCCTCAGGGGAGACAACCTATAAAAAGGTGTGTTTGGGTAGAACCCTTTCATCTTACTTCAGGAAGGGGTAGTTCTGTCCCCTTGATATTACTGTCCATATTTTATCCTATTTCTTGATGTCCTAAGCCTTTGCACAATAACTATCGTACAACTTGGACTTTTTAAAAAAATACTTTATTTACTTTTAGAGAGAGGGAAAGGGAGGGAGAAAACCATTAATGTGCAAGAGAAACACAGATCAGTTGTCTCTTGCTCACCCCCAACTGGGGACTTGGCCTACAACCCAAGCATGTGCCCTGAGTGGGAATCAACTTGGCAACCTCTTGGTTCTCAGGCTGGTGCTCACTCCACTGAGCCACACCAGCCAGGGCATTTGGACTTTATTTAATTTATTTTTATAGACAGAGGGGAAGGGAGGTAGAAAGAGAGGGAGAGAAATATCAATGTGTGGTTGCCTCTCATGTGCCCCCTTACTGGGGGCTTGGCCAGCAACCTTGGCATGTGCCCTGGCTGGGAATTGAACCGGTAACCCTTTGGTTCACAGGCCTGTGCTCAATCCACTGAGCTATACCAGCCAGGCACAACTTGGACTTTAGAGTTTACTTCACAAAGGGTGAAGTGAGTTATCTCTCATCTGTGTATGTGTGATTAAATGAGAATGTTCTTAATGGATAAATCTGGTGTTCGATGCCGTTTCACTGAGCTGAAGAAATTGGGTTTCCCTGTTAGGTATAAACATTTAACAAGCCTTCAAGGCCATTTTTCCCTTGCTACAGGGAACCACATCTCTTGAAGTCTTTCTGTCTTTCCTCTCGTGCTGGTTGTACATAAAATCAAGGCCATGTCTCACCCAGCCTGGTGATACAGAGATAGACAGCAGGTCAGGTGTTTTTCTTTCTTCTTTGTGGGTTTGTTATTTGTTTATTTTTTTATTTTAAGAATGTAGTTTCAGCTGGTGAATAGGGCCTAGAACAGCTGCTTTTTGAGCTTTCTAATGGATTTGAAAGATAGTAGTAATAGCCAAGAACAGAAAATTGAACTGATAAAGGGAAAACAGGAGGAGAAAACATCCTGGGGTGATCTGGGTTCTTCATGTCTGGACTGTTTGGAGATGCTTGTGCTTCTCCAGGGACAGGTGCTCCTATTTAGCACCTGTGGCTTGTCTGACACAGGGTGTGCAGATTTCTTGGAGTCGTGTTTCTGGCCCACATAAATTTTTCTTGTGTCTGTTTTCTGCCTTTATTGCATTGTCCCAAGTAATGCATTCTCATTCTCTGGCAGGGTCCTGACTCTCCCTAGGAATGGGCTCTGAGGCCCATGTCAATTCAACAGATATTTATTGAGCTCTTTTTATGTGCTGAACATTGAGACCAAAAGTTTTGAGTTTCTAGTCTAATTGGAGAGGCGAACACTTAAAAACACTAATTATACTTTTAATGCCCAGTGAGGACTAGTTAGAAGTATAAATATGTGAGAGTTAGGGATGAGGAAAATAATGTAGAACAAAACTGTCTAATAGAACTTTCTGCAGTGATTGAAATTTATTATATGTATTATCCAAAATGGTAGTCATTAGTCATACTTGAGTATGTGGCTAGTAAGACTGAAGAAGTGAAAATTTTTTTTTTAAGATTTTATTTTATTTTTAGAGGGAGGGGAAGGGAAGGAGAGAGGGTGAGAAACATCAGTGTGTGGTTTCCTATTGCATACCTCTTACTGGGGACCTGGCTTACAACCCAGGCATGGGCCCTGACTGGGAATCAAACCAGTGACCCTTTGCCTTGTAGGCCTGTGCTCAATTCATTGAGCCACACTACTAGAAAGAGCAGAAGTGAAATTTATAAAATTATTCATTGATTTTTTGTTTTTTAGAGGGGACAGGAGGGAGAGAAAGAGAAACCTTGATAGGTTGCTTCTCACACGTGTCTGGATCAGGAACTGAACCCACAGCCCAGGCATGTCCCCTGGCTAGAAAATTAATCAGCAACCTTTTAGTTTACAGGTCAATGCTCCAACCAGCTGAGCCACACCAGCCAGGGCGAAGTAAATTTTCAATTTAATTTTAGTTAACTTAAAGTTAAATAGCCATATATGTCCTGGTGCTACTGTATGGTGCAGCACATAACAGTGTGATAGGCAGTGTGATATTTTCCCATGGGATTAGAATTCTAGATTTTAAGGGTTTTGATCACAATGTGATAATTTCTGGAAGAAGTATTTAGATTTAGAATTATCTCAGTCTTCGCGCTTCTCCAGTTAGGAACTGCCCCCCTGCCCCACCGCTCCCCCCGCCCCCAGCGCTTGCGCGTGCGCACACACACACATTTTGTTGTCCTTAGAACACTAGTCAGGCCCTGCCTTAGAGGACTGAAGCTTCTATAGCCAGGTAGATACTCAAATTATCACTTAATTTTAATTATATTCTGCATCGGATGAATAAATATGGGGGAGCACCCCAGATACTCGGGGGAAGGAGCTTTTGGAGTGAGACGTGAGAGCGTTCTCTCAATACAGTGTATCTTCTAAGTATAGATATGGATAGGAGGGAACACCTTGCCTAGCTGAGACTGGCTGCGCCAGTCCCAGCTTTGCTACTCTGTAACGTCAGGCCTTTCATTCTCTGCCAGGCCAAACTGCAGTGTAAAGCATCAGGGTGGGGAAACTGGATTAGTCTGAACTACTAGGACAGTTGTTTTTAAGTGCTCCTCCTGGCTCTTCCCTCCTGAGTTTTTACTGCTGTGATCAGATTTATTTATTGTTATTTTTTATTGATTTTAGAGAGAGAAACATCGATTTGTTCCATTTGTTTCTGCATTCGTTGGTTGATTCTTGTATGTGCCCTGACTGGATAGTGAACCAGAAACCTTGGTGTGTCAGGACGATGCTCTCACTATCTGAGCTACCAGGCCAGGGCCTGATCAGGTTTAATACTAGAAACTTTCCTCTATTTCCTTTTTGTTTTCAGACAACCTCATCAGCCTTGAAAGGTGCCATCCAGCTAGGCATCACTCACACTGTGGGGAGCCTGAGTACCAAACCGGAGCGGGATGTCCTCATGCAAGACTTTTACGTGGTGGAAAGTATCTTCTTCCCCAGGTACAGAGGTTAATGTTCAGGATAATGTCCTGGAAAGTGTGGCTTTTCATGTTGAACTCAGGGCAGTTTTAGGGGTTTGGGTCTAACTTAGACATGTGTCCAGTTCTGAACCAGGGTGATGTGGGACTCTGGAATGTGGAGAACAGCTTCTGTCCTTTGTCTGTTTCTGTGAGCCTCTGGCCTGTGGAGTGAGCCCTAGAAAACAATGCCATGCATTTGGGTAGGAGGCATTGTTGTTCCCTGTGTTCATGTCTTAATCCCCATGTTGTGCTTTTTGTCCCACTAAGTAACTGACTCATCTGATCTCTCTGGTTCTCTCAGGAGTGATGTATTGACCTATCTCTGGGTGACTCCCAGGGTGGACAGGGCCCTGGGTGACGAGGAGTGGTAACTTGTGGCTTCTTCTATTTAACCCCACAGTGAAGGGAGCAACCTGACCCCTGCTCATCACTACAATGACTTTCGGTTCAAGACCTATGCACCTGTTGCCTTCCGCTACTTTCGGGAATTATTTGGTATCCGGCCTGATGATTATTTGGTAAGTTTCTGCATCCCATGACCTTGTGATTCCAGTGTCAGAGGAATACTCCTAAAGGAAGACCCTCTTTCTCCATAGCCTTACTCGAGTTTTCTTTTGGAATAGAATTCCATCTGTAGTGATTTCTGGTTGGGTAGGTCCTGGTATTTATGAACTTCTTGTTCTCTTCTTTCTGGGCCCCAGTACTCCCTCTGCAATGAGCCACTGATTGAACTCTGCAGCTCTGGGGCCAGTGGTTCCCTCTTCTACGTGTCCAGCGATGACGAATTCATCATTAAAACAGTCCAGCATAAAGAGGCAGAGTTTCTGCAGAAGCTGCTTCCAGGATACTACATGGTGAGAAAGAGGAGCACCGGCTATCTGTGTAGCCCACTCCACTGCTGGACAGGGCTGGGGAGGCTGTCGTCAGCGGGGGCACAACAGTGTCAGAGCTTCTGTCTTAAGAATATAGTTCATTTTGTGCTTTTCACTCCATCTCTTTGCCTCTCTATGTCTAAAAGGGGTTTTGTTTATATATTCTATTTTAAGTGTTATTTGGCTTAGACTGTCCTCCCAAAGGCCAGATTAAATGATGATTTTGTTTTCTATTCTTAGTTCAGCTCCTACCCTGAGGTATGAAGTTGGTTACTTCTCTTGATAATACTCTATCCAATCTTATTCTGACTGATTGCTCTTGAAGGTTCTGGAGAAGTTAGGGAACTCTCCTTTGCCTCCCATTTTACCCAAGAATATACTATACCAAGGGCTAAGAGTTAAGACTTTTTCAACACCTTGTTCTCTTAAAACTCTAAAAGAATATATCTGTCAAACATTCAGTATCTTGACTGATTACTGTATTGGAGGGTCTGTAGCTCAGCTTGGTGATGATCCTATCATTAGATGCATTGGGAACTTTTAAACAAATATACTATGTGGTGTGGGCTTATGAACAGACAGAATGTATCTGAATTCCAACTAACGAAGGAAAGAAGGCGGGTGGCAGCTTTTGCTCTTGAGTTTTACTGAAAATCAGCTAATTTGCTCTCCTACTTTTTGTTTTTATGTCCTTAGAACCTCAACCAGAACCCTCGAACTTTGCTGCCTAAATTCTATGGATTGTACTGTGTGCAGGCAGGTGGTAAGAACATTCGGATTGTGGTAATGAACAATCTCTTACCTCGGTCAGTCAAGATGCATATCAAGTATGACCTCAAGGGCTCAACCTACAAACGGCGGGCTTCCCAAAAAGAGCGAGATAAGCCTCTCCCCACCTTTAAAGACCTGGACTTCTTACAAGACATTCCTGATGGTCTCTTTTTGGATGCTGATATGTATAACGCTCTTTGTAAGACCCTACAGCGTGACTGTTTGGTGAGTTTGTCAGAATTCCTTCTCTCATAGACACCAAAAATCTCAGTCACTAAACAGCTTGGTGGTTCTTAGGCATCAAATTTGTGGGAGATAGGACTCTATTCCTTCACTTCATATGTCACAGACTTCATTGGAAATAATTTTTACTTTAGGTCATTGATACACGTTTACATTTTTACTTCCTCCCTGTTTCTCCTCCCTCACCCCACCTGGCTTTATTTCCTTCTCTGCCTACCCTGGGCCTCATAATCATACATTCTTTTTATTTTCTTGGCAGCGCCATCATTCCTCAGATATCAGTCCTGCTGATAAAGAAAATTATACAACTGCATGTACTGGCATCTCTCCAGACACATGAAAGCCGTCTCCACCTGGAGACGGCTTTCCTTAGTTTCCCTCATCTTCCCATTTTTTGCTTCTCTGCAGAGATTTCAGATGATTGAAATCACCTGAAGAGAGTACTCTTCAAACCACTTTATTTTTTAATTTAAAAAAAAATTTTAAATGTTAAATTTATTGGAGTAATGTTAATTAACAACATTATATAAATTTTGGTTGTATAACTTAATAATTGACACCTGTATAGTCTATTATGTGCTCGCCACCGAAGCCTAGTCTCCTTCCATCACCATGTATCCGACGCCCTTCACCCTCTTTTGTTCTGTCCTCCACCCCGCCCCTGTAACCACCATTGTTTTCTGTGTATATGAGTTTGCATTTTTGTTTCTTTGTATGTTTGTTTTGTCAAACTGTTTAACTCCCATCCCACAGCCTTGTTTCTCAACAAACCACCTCAACTTTCTATTCTGTGCTATCGCTTTGTCCTGCCCTGTTACCAGTATATAAACATATCTGTACTCAACCATCCTTAATCTCCTTTCTTCCCAACTTGGTGACTTATTCCAGGTCAGTCCCTTTTGTCCTCTAGATCCATTTCCTCCTTTTTTTTTTTTTTTAAGTATATTTTATTGGTTTTGCTATTACAGTTTTCCCAATTTTTCCCCTTTATCCCCCCTCCTTCCCATACCCCCCAACCCTCCAGCATTCCTCCCCCCTTAGTTCATGTTCATGGGTTGTACATATAAGTTCTTTGAGTTCTTTGTTTTCTATTACCATTTTTGACCTCTTCCCATCTATTTTATACCTACTAATTATGCTTCTTCTTCCCTGTACCTTTTCGCCCCATTCCTCCCTTCCACCTCGCCACTGAAATCCCTTTGTATGATGTCCATTTCTCTGATACTGTTCCTGTTCTAGTTGTTTGCTTAGTTTTTGTTTTCGTGGTTGTTTTTTTTTTTTGTTTGTTTTTGTTTTTAGGTTCATTTGTTGATAGTTGTAAGTTTGTTGTCATTTTACTGTTCATACTTTTGATCTTACTCAGTTTCTTAGATAAGTCCCTTTAACATTTCATATAATAAAAGCTTGGCAATGATGACCTCCTCTGAATTGACCTCATTCTGGGAAGCACTTATCTGCCCTTCCATTCTAAATGATAGCTTTGCTGGATAGAGTAATTTTGGATGTAGGTCCTTGCCTTTCATGACTTGGAATACTTCTTTCCAGCCCCTTCTTGCCTGCAAGGTTTCCTTTGAGAAATCCGCTAATATAGTCTTCAGAAAACTCCTTTATAGGTAACTGTCTCCTTTTCTCTTGCTGCTTTTAAGATTCTCTCTTTATCTTTAATCTTGGGGAACTTAATGATGATGTGCCTTGGTGTGTTCCTGTTTGGGTCCAATTTCTTTGGGACTCTCTGAACTTCTGGAAGTCTGTTTCCTTCACCAGATTGGGGAAGTTTCCCTTCATTATTGGTTCAAATAGGTTTTCGATTTCTTGTTGTTTTTCTTTTCCTTCTGGTACTTCTATAATTTGGATATTGGAATGTTTCAAGTTGTCCCAGAGGTTCCTAAGTCTCTCTTCATTTTTTTTTTGAGTTCTTAACTTCTTCATTCTGTTCTAGTTGGATGTTTATTTCTTTTGTTCCAAATCATTGCTTTGAGTCCTGGTTTCCTTCCTGTCACTGTTGGTTCCCTGAACATTTTGCTGTGTTTCATTTTGGGTATGTTTCATTTGTCGTCTTCATCCCTTACTCCACCTACCAAAATGGTTGAGCTGCAGCACCAAAGTGAGCTCCTGGAACTGGTGGTGGGAACCCTTTCCCACCTGTTCTGAGTTAGGAAGAGTGTTGAGAACTATGGGATATGATCCAGGCTTCATAATATTGTCTTACCCAGCCTCTCCAATTTGCCTTACCTGGCCATTGCATTGCATTTTATGTTATAGCAAGACCAAATTATACCTCCCTACACATGTAACGTGCTGTTTCATACTTCCAGGCCTTGCAATATTCTTTCCTCCTTTTGTGTACTTGGACTGATTATCTCATTTATCCTTTATAAATGTATATATCGCTTCCTGGCTACCCCCGTACTGCCCCTCAATCATGTAAGCATGTCTGCTGTTGTACACATTAGACTGTGTACAACAGTGTTGTATTTATTTTTACATTTGTTTCTCTTCCTAAATTATAATATCCTAGAGGACAAACACTCTTAAGTGTCTTTGTGTCCCCTATAAGCAGGCACAGCACCTACAGGTGGTAGGTGTTCAGTAAACATTGACCTGAGTTGAAGCTGGTCACGTAAGGTCCTGCAGCAGATCTGCTCTGTCACAAAATGTACTCTTAACCAGAGATGCTTTACAGCACAAATATGTATTTTTTATACCTTTGAGAATATAATGCTGTTTTTGTAAAGAGATGAAAGAACAAAATGCATCTTGTTAGTTGCCTAATTTGTGTTTACTCAAAGGATAGAAAGCTGAGGGGATACAAATGAAGAGCAACCAGAGGAGGGTGATAATGCTCTTCTCCAAGGGTAGGAGACCAAAGGATAATTTTATGGTTAGCCCTGGAGGTTCACTAATCCTCCAGAATAATTGGATCTGGAAAGCTGTGAGGTCCTAAAAAAAGTCCTCATACCTCTCAAGGCTCAGATTATGTTTTCCTTCCCTTAGGTGCTGCAGAGCTTCAAGATAATGGATTATAGCCTCCTGATGTCAATCCATAACATAGATCACGCACAGCGAGAGCCCTCAGGCAATGAATCACAATACTCAGTAGACACTCGCAAACCAGCCCCCCAAAAGGCTCTGTATTCCACAGCCATGGAATCTATCCAGGGCGAGGCTCGGCGAGGTGGCACCATGGAGACTGAAGACCAGTGAGTGGGCTCAGAGGGACCAGGAAGGAGAGCATTTCTTTTTGAGGAAGGGGTGTAGCTTCTGGGAAGGAATAGCCTTTAATCAGCAGTTAAGTCAACAACGTTAACACTTATAGATTATAAGTGATCTTTCTTAAGAATATATAAGGGTGAACAAAAGAGTAACAGGAGTTTAGATACATGAAACAGACTGGCAGTTGCTAGAAAGGCGAGGTGGGACTGGGTGAAAGATGGAGAAAAGATTAACCAAAGAACTTTATGCACAACCTAGGGACACAAACAAGGATATGGGGATTGATTTAGGGAGGGGAGGTTGTGGGAAGGGAGAAAAGGCAGAAACAACTGTAATAGAATAAACAATAAAAATAAATAATAAAATGTATATATATATATATATGAAAAAGATGGTGTCTTAAATTTGGGATTTGTAGTACAACTGGGAAGGAGAGCTATTCAAAATTAAAAGACTTTTTTTTAAAAGTTTACACATGACTGCAAATTATATTAGAATGTCATCAAAACCAATTTATTAAAAACTTTTATGGAAAGCATCTTTCTTACCATAAATGGATCCATCAGGATGTATAGTTAACTAAAGAACCATAAATGTTCTTTAGTTGGTTTCTTTTTTTTTTTTAAGACAGTTTTGTTTATTTTTATTTTATTTTAGAGAGCAGGGAAAGGAGGGAAAAAGAGAGGGAGGGAGACATCAGCGTGAGAGAGAAACATCAGTTGGCTACCTTTGGCAAGTGCCCCGCAACCCAGGCATGGCCCTAACCAGGAATCAAACCGGCAACTTCTTGGTTTATGGGACGATGCCTAACAAACTGAGCCACGCTGGCCAGGGCTCATTTATGAGGTATCCTTTAATAGGACTGAAGAAGAAGTGTGTCTTAGCCCTGGCCGGGTAGCTCATTTGGTTAGAGTGTGGTCCTGATACAACACGGCTGCAAGTTCAGTCCCTCATCAGGGCACATAGAAGAATCAACCAATGAATGCATGAATAAGTGGAACATATCAATGTTCTCTCTCTCCGTCTCCCTTTCTTTTTTCCTCTCTCTTTCTAAAATCAAATAAAAATTAAAAAGAAGTAGAAGAGTGTCTTAGTAGGCATAGATTTAAATATGGGAGGAGTGAGGGAGTTTAGTGTTAATTGGGGAAACATCCCAGAATTGCTGAGTAGGGGTGATTTTAGATTCTCTTCGGTGGAATTGGGGCGGGAAAAGCAGGCAAGTGAGATTTGGAGAGAAAGAGGTTATAATACATACTCCCGAGGGGTTGCGATCAGAGGAAGGCTCTCACTCTTCCCCAGTTTATGGAAGATAGGGCAGTTATGTTTAGTCACCTGCTAGCCAAAAGGTTTTCTTACTCTTTCCTTGTCTTCCTCAGTATGGGTGGCATCCCTGCCCGGAATAGTAAAGGGGAAAGGCTGCTGCTTTATATTGGGATCATTGACATTCTGCAGTCTTACAGGTGAGAAACATGGATTCCAAATTAGGGGGCAGAGTGGATGCAGACAACCACTCATTTCTCTTTTAGATGGGTTTGTCACCAAGTTCTCCCTGAAACAAGAACAGTAAGTTGTGATCTGGCTGCTCATCTTTTTGGGTTGCAAGTGGTGATTTATTTTCTTGATTTTTGCCTGTCTTCTGGCTTCCTTACCCCCCCACCGTACCTCTATGGAAAGCTGACTCACTTCTCGGAAGCATCAGGGTAGAATATACCATCTGTCTGACTCTGAAAAACCTGGGAGATGAGTCTTACTCCACATTGGGCTACCCCTGGAAACATGTTGCCCTTTTCCGTGGAGGAAAAACAAGAGTGTCACTGTGTTCTGTAAGAGTATTAACTAGCCTGAACTAAGGGGCAGTGAAGTGATGGTGAGGGAAGAGCTGGAATATTGGACCCCAGTTTTGCTCCTGTAAGATTTCGGGTACTAATGAGGACTGGACAGTGCTTGGTTTACTGCTTCAGGATGTTATCATCCATTTTTAACCCCTCTCTTACAGGCTTGCTCGTCTGTTCCTCCAGCTGTTCTTTTCCAATAAGTGTTCTTCTCCCTGACTTGCCAGGGACATACTAACTACCCTTTTCTGTTGGGGTAATTGACCTACCTAGAAACAGCTTTGATCTCCTTGCTGAGTAAGCACTACTGTGTCCATTCTTTGGAAAGCCAGCATAATAGTGGGACTACTTTCCCAGCCCCTCTCTTTTTTAAGTTTTTCTGTTGCCATTGCCTAACTCCCTAAAATTAAAAAGTGTAAGGTCATTATTTAAAAACTGTGAATGCATGACATGCATTTTTCTTGGCAGGTTTGTTAAGAAGTTGGAGCACTCTTGGAAAGCTCTGGTACATGACGGGGTGAGTAGTGGTCAGCCAGCGGCTCCTCTTCTGCCTCCCTCACTTGTAGTATGCCCCCCTCATTTTCTTCTTATCTTACTTCATTTGTGGAGTCTGCACTTGTGCTAGGGTCTCAGCCTAGGGAAAATGGCCCTTGGACTAGAGGTCCTCTTGTTGGACTTCCCCCATCCCTTAACTCTGCAGCCATCTCTTCTTCTCCACAGGACACTGTATCGGTGCATCGCCCAGGCTTCTATGCTGAACGGTTCCAGCGTTTCATGTGCAACACAGTCTTCAAGAAGATACCCTGTAAGTGGCTTCTACCAGATGAGCCCCCAGTGGCTCGCTTATGCCAAGAGTTGGGGGCAGGATACCTCTGTCAGGGAACTGCCAACGCCAGAGGCTTCTCCTGCTCTGCCCACGTCCCATGAGAGCTGCTGCCCGTCATGTCAGTCATTCTGTCTGTCCCAGTTGTTTCCACGTTGCTGCTTTCCCCTCTGGCTCTCCCTTCATGTGTCGTTGAGGTGAGGGGCATTTCTGGGAGAGGGACTGCAAAAAAATGTGGGAGTAGGATCCGAGTCACAGGCTGAGATAGGCAGAGCCAGACTTTTATGGACAAGGATATTATCAGTGTTCTATTTCGAGTTTATAAATCCAATGCCAAGGAGTTTTCAGACTAGGTTCAAATTGTTGGAGAAGCATTTACTGATTTCTGCTTAGCAAGTGTTTTTACTCTCTTCCTCTCATCTTTCTTGGTTGAGAAGTGTCAGTGTTGTTCTTTCTAAACCTTTCATGTTGCTGCTACTGGCAAATTCCAGCTCCTCCTCCCCATCTCCTCATTATGGCATCCCTCAGGGAGTCAGAGTGGACCTCAGCATGCCACACAGTTTTAAGAAACATGGGAAATCCTTTCAAAGTCTTTTCAAAGTGATGTATAACAGGGGTATAAAGTATCGTCATAGTGCTGTGAGGATATAGTGTGAAAGGGTCATCTTTGTCAGGTTCAACTGAAGGATACTGTTAAAGAGCAGGGTTTTACGAAACAGAGTATCTATCTTATCAGGTGGAAGCAAAGCTATTGAGGTTGCTTGTAGGAGAGGAGAAATAGGAATGTCTCCTTTCCTCTAGGTTCTCCTCTTCTTTCCAGAATGAAGTGAACTGAGATGCCCCCTCCTCTAAACAGTCACTCAGAGCCTGCCTGTGTTGACATTAACCCTTCTCCCCGCTTTGGAGGAAAACAGCTCTGTGTTTGTGTTGGGCCGCTAGCAAGTTGTGTCTGTGTCTTGGTGATGGTTTCCGAGGTGGGTGCTAAGTAGGCTCTCTCTTTCCCTTTGAAGTGAAGCCCTCTCCTTCCAAAAAGTTTCGGTCTGGCTCATCTTTCTCTCGGCGAGGAGGCCCCAGCGGCAACTCGTGCATTACTTACCAGCCATCGGTGTCTGGGGAGCACAAGGCACAAGTGACAACAAAGGCGGAAGTGGAGCCAGGTCAGCGCCAGGGCTGGGGTTCCCATGTGACTGGGCACTCTCTCCCTTCCTTCCGCGTCCTTATTTACCTGGGACGCTGTTTCCCATTCCTGTTCAGGAAAAGCCAAGTTGCTGCATATTTTCCCCTGTATTTCCCCCACCCCATTTTCTCTTCTTTTTTATTTATTGATGTTCTTCCCCTTTCTTTTTTCCAGGCGTCCACTTCGGTCGTCCTGATGTTTTACCTCAGACTCCACCTTCGGAGAAAATCAGTGAGGTCTCGACTATTCCTGACCCCTGTTTTTCACCTGTAGTTGGAGAGACTTTGCAAATGCTATCGACAAGGTTGGTTCCTTGCCCCTCTCTCCATATAATCTTCTCATCTCTTTCTTCAGGTCCTTGGGAACCTCTGTGTCTCTGTTTCGTTTTGTTTTTTTCCCAGAGGTCATTGTCTTTGCTCTTCACTAGATTTTTTTCAGGTTCACCTTCCTTAGAGTTCATCTTTAGAGACTTAGAGAAGTTTGTCAACATCTCTATACTTTTAAGAGGTGGGGAGAACCCTTTGTGTGCAGACTTTTCTGATACTCAGTCAAAATACCCTAACTAGCCTTTCATCTCCTGGTGAGTTAAGTGAGTTCTCAACCTACACTGTAAGGCTGGAAAGATTCCTGGGCAGTGAAGACAATGAACAGTCAATCTTTCAAGAGAATCCAGTGTAAAGGTTGTGATTTGATTTTGTTAGCTGGTGTGGTAATTCTCTATTAAATCAAAACTTGGTGGCTTAAAATAACAAACATATGTCATAGTTTCTGTGGGTCAGGAGTCTGGGTGCAGCTTAGCTCTGTCCTCTGGCTAAAGACCTTTTCATGAAGAGGTAGTCAGGCTGTGACTACCCTGGGGCCAGGGTCTCATCTGAAGGCTCATCTCTAAGTTCATTTATGTGGCTTTGGGCAGGATTCAGTTCCTTGCAGGTTGCTGGACTGAGAGCCTTAGTTTCTTGCTGGCTCTTGGCCTCAGTTGTTTGCCACATGGGCCTCTCCATAGGACACTGAGACAGCTGACTTCCCTCAGAGTGCATGGACCTAAGCAGAAGCCACATTCTTTTTATCATCCAGCCTCAGAATTGACATCCTACCACCTGTACTGCATTCTGTTCACTAAACCTAACCCACACTCAAAAGGATTACCCAAGGTGTGGATACCAGCATGGCAGGGATCTTTGGGGCCATCTTAGACATCACCTATTATAATCTACCCTCTGACCCCTAGTGATTCACATCCTTCCATGTGCAAAATTCATTCCCTCTCATGGTTCCCAGAAGTTGCATCCCATTATAGCATCAGCGCAAAGTCCAGAATTTTGCCATCTAAATTAGCCCCAGGTTTGGGTGAGCTTCCCAGGTATTGTTCCTTGAGTGCTGTTCCTCCCAATTTGAGGGCCTGTGAAACTGAGGAGACAAGCTATCTTCTCGCCACCCACCAGTGTACAGTGGTGAGACAAGCATTAGGTAATCCCTGTACACACTCCTGTACAAAAGGGGGAGTGTGGGAAGCACAAAGGAATCACTGATCCATAGCTACCTAAAATACAGCAAATGCTGGAGTTTCTTTGTCATGTCTCAAAGCATGGAAATAATTCTCCATGGCTCTTGCCTCTACCTTTTGGACTTTTGGTTTTGCCTTCTGGGTCTGCCTTTTTTCAAGAAAACAAGAATGCGCTGCAGCTGAGTACTTTCCTCAGCCTGCTTCATGCCAGTAGAATTTGAGGGATCCAGGGGTTCTTTTCATTTTGCACTGTTACTGTTCCTTTCGGTCCAAGCTGGTGATGTTTCTGCTGATACAGTACTCTCAAAGATTTTGTAGGCCTCCTGTGAGCATCTCATTGGCATTTACTCGATTAAATAAAAGCTGCACCTACAGATACCTTCCTGATAAGCCCTATACTTTTTAGAGATCTGTTGTTGAGAGGATCTGTGACATACACCCTTATTCTTTCTTAATGTTTTGAATTGCCTTTTCTTTATGACTGAATAGTACTCTGAAACATCAACTTGGATTTTTTTGAGGCCTTAAAAAATACAGTCATACCCTTAGTTTTATCTTTAACTACATATTCCTGGCATTTCCATGGTTTATTTTTTTTTAAGGTTTTATTTATGTATTTAGAGAGGGGAATGGAGGGAGAAAGAGGGAGAGAAATATCAGTGTGTGGCTGCCTCTAGCGCACCTGCCCCCCTACGGGAGCCTGGCCTGTGCCAGGCATGTGCCCTGACCAGGAATCAAACCAGCGACCCTTTAGTTTGCAGGCCAGCGCGCAGCCTACTGAGCCACACAGCCACGGCTGAAGCCATTTCTTAATTTTAGCATTGTTTGTTATCTGGAGAGTCTCAGGATTTTCAAAACCATCAGCTTTGGCTTTTTATTCAGTAATCCTTCTCAATATTTTTTCTTCTCATATTTTACTATAAGCATTAAGAAGAAATCAGAAAGCACTTTCAGCACTTTGTTTAGAAATCTCCATGGCAAGATCACCCAGTTTATTAGGCACATACTCTACTTTCCACATAACTACAGATGACATTTTGCTAAACCGTCATTCCATTACACAATAAGGATTCCCTTTCCTTTGATTTCTAATGAGAGTTTTTTTCCTCACCCTGGACTGTGTGGCTCAGTTGGTTGGAACATCATCCCATGCACTGAAAGGTTGGGGATTTGATTCCTGGTCAGGGCACATGCCTGGGTTGTGGGTTCGTTTCCTGGTTGGGATGCACATGGGAGGCAGCCAGCTGATGTTTCTCTTGTTAATGTTCCCCCCCTTCTTTCTAAAATCAATAAACATACTTTTTAAAAAGAGGGTGTTTTTCTTCTCACTTTTAGCCCTTACTAGCAACTCCCTTAAAGTCCAAAATTCTGTAGAATATTCAGGGCACTTTTAAACTTTCATTAAAACTCTCAAAGCCCATTTCCTTCCATAGCCACTTCCACATTTTAGGTTTTTATTACAGCGGTACTTCATTTGCAGACATATTATTATCTATTGTTGTGTGACAAGTTACTCTAAATCTTAGCGGCTAAAAACAAAAAACATTTATTATGTCATATTTTATGTGGCTTAAGAATCTAGGTGTGGCTTTGCTGGGTGCCTTGGCTCCGGGCCTCTCAGTCAAGCTGTTAGCCAGGACAGTGGTCTCATCTGAAGGCTTACCCAGGGGAGTATCCGTTTCCAAGCTTACGTAGTTGGCAGGGTTCAGTTCCTTCTAGGCTGCTGGACTGAGGGCTCGTTCTCTGCTGGCAGCTGGCCCATGGTACTCCCTCGGTTCCTTGTTCCATGGTCCTATCATAGGGTAGCTCACACAGGGCAGCTAGCTTCCCTCATAGCAAACAAGTAAGAGAAAGGAAAGCCCAAGAGGAAGCTATAGTCTTTTTGTAACCTCGCCTCAGAATCAACATGCCATCACCTGTACTATATTCTGTTCAGTAGAAGAAAGCCATTAAATCCAGCCCACACTCAAGAGAGTTACATAGTGGCATGAATATCAGGCAGCAGTGGTCACTGGGTGCCTGCCATACCCCCGGGGATTAAAGAAAGAAGAAGAGGTCTTAGGAAATATTGCATGGTTTCAAGAAACTAAATAGGTAATTAAAATAATGTGTTTTCTCAGTCTAGTAGCTTCTTAGCCTCTTCTTTCTGAATCCTGGATTGAATCTGAATTGAAATAGGGAGAAGCAGTATAAAATTAGACTTGAAAGGACAGTCCTTTTTCTTTTTTATCTTCTAACTCTTCTACTTACATTTTTTTCCCTCCTGTTAGTTCCGACCTCTTGGAAAAGCTTGAAATTGAAGAGTCAGAGTTCACCCATGTGAGTGTCTGGGATGTGGGGGAGGTAAATGCTATGAAGAGTATAAAGATGATGAATTAATGGAATGTGGAACAAGGTGTTGATTGGCAAAGTTAAGGGACTGGGTGCCCCTTAAATCTTGCTTTTGAAAATTTTGCTTGTGGTACCTTAAACTAGGACATTGAGGCTGAAAAGGAAGAACACTTAACTGCCAGGTTGAAATGAACTTGAATTCCTTTTCTACCTCCTTATGTAATAATACTCCTCATTCTTAACTTTATGCCCTTTCCTTTTTCAGTGAGCAGAAATCCTCAGAAGACCTGGAACAAGATTCTACCATCTCTGTGATCCCAAGATGTCAGCACTTGCCTCAGCAATGCTGAGTTTTCTTCTTGGTCATCAGAAAAGGAGTATGATGGAGGCTCGGGAGGCTCTCCAGCTCCTCTCTGAAGAAGAACCTGTTCTCCTTCCCCTTCCTCATGAATGGGCATTAGCGCCTCAGACAGTTGAGGGCACCAGCATCCTCTGCACACCCGAGCTGGGCGGCACGGGTTTTCAACTGGCCAACCTTGGTTTCCACAATTGAATTGTTTTCACACCCCCATTCTTCCTGATGGAAATGGGTTGTTGGACTTAGTGGTTTTCTTCCTTCTCATCTACCTGTCACCTGGAGCTGGACTCTTAATTTCCTCAGGACAGACTGGCTGGCCCGTTATCCTTACCATGGCTTGCTCTTTCTGGAAGAAGATCCCTATAAAGTTTGGAAAGGTTTTGGGGATATGAGGGTGTTTAACTACCTTCCAACCATTTTTTCCACCTGCAAGAGGAAAAGAAAAAATAGTGTACAGCACATAATTTTAAGCCAGACAGTTTCAGATCAAAACTCCTGAAGTGCTGGAGAGATGCTCACTCAGAGGGTTTCCTCTGAAGAGCCCTGGGGTTTGAGAAGCAGAAGTGTGGTGACTGCTCCGTCTGGAGCAGCTCCTTTAACTCCTCTCTTGATGAATTTCTTAAGGCCGAAGGAATGGAGAGAGTGGGACATGGGGTCGTCTTTACCCCTTTTGTTGAAACAGTGGCGCAGTCATGGGGCTAGGAGACCAGTGTCCTTCCTAGGCATGGTCCTCCTCACCACTGGGCCATAATGATTGTTACTATTTTGCAATTTGAAATATATTGTGGTTGTTTTTCTAAGTATGAAGACATCAAATGAATTTTAGGTCCTTCTCCAAAGGAGATTTGTTCCTTGCTCTCCCCACCTTTTCCAGCAGTGTTCTGCTGTTTGTGGAGCTGAGGTGGAGGAGGGGCTCACCTGTGTCTGTGTAACAGGCAGTCTGTGTCTATGAGGCTTGAGAATATCTCTTAAACTCATGGGAGCCAGCAGATTCTTGCCTTGGTGAGGTCACTGTTGTGCCCCCTGTCCTGCCCTCCTCTCTTCGTGCAGAGAACTTGGAAATGGGGGGGTAATATAATCCCTCTCCTCCTCATCTCCAAGAGTTGCAGTTCTCCATCTGAATTGCCTCCTCTTGTCGGGGGGAGGAGGGGACCTGGCATCTCAGGCCGATTGTTAAATTCCCACACTATCCCCTCTTCGTCCCACCCAACCCTAGTAGGTTAGCCCATACCCCAAGTAACTGTCTATATTAGACACCCCCAGCCAAATTCTGGCTGCCTGTCTTTGCTGCCATGTTCTTTTTTACAAGAAGGAAAGAAACAATTCTTGCTATTTTTTTCATAATTTACTATTTATGATGTATTTAAGTGTTTTATTCAAGACAGAGTTATGTAGGGGTGGGAGGGGCATTTGTGGGAGGTTGGGTCTTAGGGAAGGGGGCGGGAATCAACATTTTTATGAAGTGTCACTATTTGCCTCTCCTTTGTATTGTTCAGAAATGGCAAATGCAATATACGTGATAAATAATCTGGTTTTAATGTATTAAATTTTCATTAGTTATTTAGACGTCTTGTTTCTCGGTTCTTTCTCATACACCATCTCATCTGCTCCACCGCCCAGGCTCGGGTCTTGTTCACGTCGCCGGGAACGAATGCTGCGTCCTGTCCGGTTTGCCCGCGCTCCAGCTTCCGTCTAACCTGGGCTGAGAGAACCGGCTGCTTTGCCTTGCAGCCGCCCCTTCTTCTTAACTGACACTTGACAGGGAAAAACTATGAATGAATATGAAAGGAGTTACTGTAGGCCTGTTGCCTTGGTTGCCACCTACTTTGAGGGAATTGGGAATCCAAAGCTCAAAGTCTTCCTCAGTTTCCGAGGAGACTCTCCATTTCGGAGGACAGTGGGAAAAGAGGTTGGTTGGGCCTAGGATTCCCTCCCTCTTTCCCTGGACGTGGACCTAGGGCAGTGCTTTTCAACCTTTTTCATCACATGGCACACATTAATTACTAAAATTCAGCACACCAAAAATATTTTTTGCTTATGTGACCAAAAACTAGTATGACTTTGGTTTACAAAATAATAATAATATTAATCATTAATGTACCCTTTTTGCTCCAAAGTGACTTGAAAAAACCAGGCGCCTACTACTTGTACATAAGTATTCTGGTACCAAGAGTTAATCAAGTGCAACCTTATTATCCGGTGTGACCAGTAAGATGCATCTCTGTTATGTGACCTGTGTATGTGTGTGGTTCAAGACGGCATTCACACTGGATGGTGATTGTGTTGCTGGTCGCCATTTTTTTATTTCAAAGTCCAAGAGATAAGAGGTCAGTGCACCTGACTAAATAGGTACTATATGTTTTAAGAATTCCTGCAGCACACGTTGAAAATTGCTGCCCTAGGGTGCTGGCCTTTAAAAAACATGGAGACTGCTTCCCTCACCTCTGTTTTCTTGTTCTGTGAGATTTGCTGAGACCCTTGACTGTGATGGGAACTAGACCAAAAGGTGGGGCGCTCATTCCGAGGCGTGTGGATGGAAGTGCTTTGGAGATAATACTGCTCCTTTCCATACCACTGTTCCCTGTCCTGGTATCATTCTGCAAATATGCAGCAGCTGTGGAGCAATGTACTGGGCAGTTGAAGGTCAAAACAAGTAACTGACCTTCGGGAGTTTACAGTGTCTAGCAGGAGCACGCATACAACGTACACCAAAATGTGATACGGTGAAGGGTTTTGGTTCTCTGAAAGAAATGCAGAATGTGAAGGGGGGAGAAAATTAGAGGTTGCTGTGGGTAGAAGTGTCGGGGAAAGTTTCATTGGAGCACAAGGGCCTAAAGGGATGAGAATGCCTGTTTGAGAGAACGAGGAAGAGCCCATGGTGAAAGTGGTGGAGGGGGACCTGATGAGAACATTGGAATAGGTACAGGGGAGGTAAGAGTGGAAACCCTCGCCGCTAGGCTGAGGAGCTTTCATTTTAAACTGTAGGCAATATGCCCTGGCTGGTGTGGCTCAGTTGGGCATTGTCCTGCAAACTGGAAGGTTGCCTATTCGATTCCCAGTCAGGGCACATGCCTGGGTTGCAGGTTCAGTCCCCAGTTGGGGTGTGTGAGAGGCAACCAGTTAGGTAACTGATTGCAGAAGTTGGTGGGAGGCAACCAATCAACTTCTCACATTGATTTTTCCCTCACTTCCTCCCTTCTCTTTCTAAAATAAAATTAAATAAATAAAAGCAAATTGTAGGCAATGGAGAGCCATAGAATGTTTTTGTCCTAAGTAGGACATGAGCAAAACAGTAATTTAGAGACTCGCTGACAAAGTTTATCATAAAGTAGATAGAAAAAGCAGACCAGTTAGATCATGATAATTTAGGTGTAAGGTGAATTGGATCCAGGATGATGGTGATATCAGTTGGAGAGGAAAGGAGAGAATTGAGATGGTAATTTAAAAAAAAAAAAACCATTTATTTTTTAAAAAATTATTTTGAGATTTATTTATTTTTAGAGGAGATAGGAGAATGAGAGGGAGAGAAACAAATCAGTTGCCTGGTCTGGTTGCCTCACACACCCTTAACTGGGCACAGAACCTGTAACCCAGGCATGTACCCTGACTATGAAACCAACCAGCAACCTTTTGCTTTTGCAGGATGATGCCCAACCAATTGAGCCATGCTGGTCAGGGCAGAACCTTTTATAATAGGACGAGTAATTGAAGTGAAGGAATTGAGGATTCTTTAAGAGTTGCTTTTTTTGTTTTGTTTTTTAAGATTCATGATACTTTAAGTGAAAAAAATCACCACAACATATATATTGTAATATAGGAGTGATGTCAGTTTTGTATAACAAACTCATGCACACGTTAAAAACAAAATGCAGCACAATTTAAACAATGAGTATAGCTAAATGGTGAGAATGGGAGTGAGAAGGCTGGATTTATTTTTTTCCTGTATGTTCCACAAAGATGTCAGGGCCTGGGATTTTACCCTGCTTACCCTAGTTAACCTACCCAATCAACCAGCCAGATTCCCATGACACAGCAACAGGCAAACCTATAAACCTTTTACTGTTTCATGGGAATCCCACCAACTGTCTTTCACTTGCCTCAGGGTAGTATCTTCATGTGGCACAGAAGCCTGTATGACCTGGTCTGATTTCTCCAACTCATTTCCCACTTGGGCTCCAGCCAGGCAGACCATAGTTCTGATTTATCAGGAATGCATCTTTGCCTTCTGCATCTTCACACCCCACACCTACCCCTCATCCTAGAAACCCTAGAAGCTTTGATCTGGAGATGCACACCCCTGTGTGGCCCCAACGGGCCCAGCGACGCAGTTCCGGTTGTAGGTGTAAATGCAGGTCTTAATCTATGTTTAGATTGCAGAAAGAGTTGAGATTACTGTCAGTCAACTCAGGACCCCCAAACCATCATTTACCTACTGCTCCTGTCACCATGGGGAGTGGCCACAGTGGAAGGCCAGGCAATGGGCCAAGGGGATTCTCAGTTTAAGGACCCAGGCTGAGCCCTCCCTTAAGCTTGTTAAGGAGAAAATTTCTTCCTGATGGGACTTGAATCTGAACATATTTTAGGCATAAAATGGTCTTTCTGCTAACCTTACCATTCCCTCTTCAACATGTTCACACAACTTGAGTGCAGAAGGCGCCCTCTTATAGTCAGAGAGTGCCTCTAGTGGTGAGCAGCAACTCCTGCTGATTCTACAGGTGTCTGTGGCAACCCCGCTCAGATGCAAGCAGAGCCTGTTAAAATGTCTACAACTAAAAGGGATATCAAAATTATAGGATAATAAAACTGGAAACCCTGGTCTCATGTTTGACTGTTAAGCACATCAGTCTCAGCTATTCTGAAAGTTATTCACCAAAATTGGAGTCTCATTCATTCTTTTTTTTTCTTTTTAAATAAGATTTTATTTGTATTTGGAGGGGAAAGGAGGGAGAAAGGGAAAGAAACATCAATGTGTGGTTGCCTCTCACATGCCCCCTACTGGAGGCCTGGCCCTCTACCCAGGCATGTGCCCTGACTGGGAATCAAACAAGCGACCCCTTTCTTTGTAGGCCTGTGCTCAATCCACTGAGCCACACCAGCCAGGGCTCATTCATTCTTTAAGCAAAGATTTGCCAGTTAAAATAGATTCCAAAGTAAACTTTGTTTTTTAGTCTTTCAAGGACACAAGTCTTTAGTCTTTCAATATCTCCTGTAAAATTACTTTTTATCATGAAAATTTCCAAACCAAAATAGTATGATGACCACCATGTACCCATCACCCACCTCCAATTGTTATCAACATAAATAAGACCAATCTGCCTCATCCCCAACTTCCTCTCTGCAATTCCAAAGAATTACATTAAAATAAATCCAAGACAGCCTATCCTTTTGTCCATAAATATTTCAACATATAACTCAAGGGATAAGGACTTTTAAAAAACATAACTATAACAACTTTGTTATACCTTAAAATATTAATAATTCCTTACTAAAAATATTCAGTTAGTGGTCAAAGTTAGCCAGTTGTCTTACAAATGAATTTTTACAAAAACGGTCATGTGCCACATAATGACATTTTAGTCAATGACAAATTGCACATACGACAGTGGTCCCATAGGTCCCATAGGACAGTGGTCCCATAGAATTTTTCAGCCCCATAATGGAGCTAAAAAATTCCAATCGCCTAGTGACATCACAGCCATCATAGTATCATAGCACAATGCATTACTCACGTGTTTGTGGTGATGCTGGTGTAAACGAACCTGCCCTGCCAGTTGTTTAAAAGTATAGCAATACAATTATGTACAGTCCATAATACTTGATAATGATAAAACAACTACATTACTGGATTATATACTTACTGTACTAGTCATTTTAGAATCTACTTATTCAAAAAAAGTTTGTATGCTGTGTTATGCTGGCAGCAGCCTCGTATATCTTGTGTTTACTGCTTCTCTAAACTGCATCAGTTTCTCTCATGCTTGATTTATCTCATGTCATTTTGTATAGTAACATACCATACTAACCTGAAGCCTAGGAGCAATAGGCTATACCTGCAGCCTAGGTGTGTAGTGGGTTGTGCCATCTAGGTGTGTGTAAGGGCGCTCTGTGATGTTCGAATGTCAAAATTGCCTGATGATGCATGTTTCAAAATGTATCCCCATCACATGACTATTTGAATTTTTTTAAATTTATTGATTTTAGAGACAGAGAAAAGGAGGAGGGAGGGAGAGAGAGCGAGAAAGAGAGAGATTTGCTGTTCCACTGATGCAGACACCGGCCCGCAGTGTCCACATCATTATGGATGAAATGAGACATTCACATGGACTACCGAGTCTGGTGGAGGAAAAGGGACAGCATGGCTTTTCTCTCAAGGGGAGCAAAAGCCTTGGCCCTTGCCATGACTGGCCTTTATTGGGTTTCTTGGTACATTACATGATGGTCCTCATTTACTATGCACAGGTTCGCTTTAGGTGGTTACCTTTTACAGAAAACAAAGGAGCCAATGTGGCTAATCACATCACAGAAGAAGAACACATCACATCATTTTCATTTGCAAATGAAAAGGGAGAAGTAGTTGAACTGGTTACACTCATCCTTGGAAGGTTTAGCATGGATTTTAGGAAGTTACTTTGCAGTAAATGTCCTCAATTCAGGTTGAGGGAGTTTATTTTTAGCAAGAACAAGACTCAAAGTGGCCTAGGTACATTGCAGGCCTGATTCCCCACAGGAGAACCTATCCGTGGGCGTGGGTCCTGTGTATCTCCGAGTGGGAACTGGGCCCACGCCACGAAGAATGGTCTCCTACACCACTCACTTATGCATTCATTGGTTGTAGGTGCCCTGACCAGGGATGGAACCCTTGGTGTATCAGTCTATGCTCTAACCAATTTAGCTGCACAGCCAGAGCTCCACACATCTTTTATTAAGGTTGCTCATGCACTCCATGTTGCTAACTGTATCAGTCCTCATCTAACTTGACATGTCAGCAGCATCTGACATTATGTTACTCCCTCCTTGAAACATTTTCTTCACTTAGCTCCTTGGATACTACTTTCTCCTGGTTGTCCTCACCAGGGCTTTGTGCTGCTCCACCTCCATCCTATTTTCTGGTGTCTCCTCTTCTTTCTGTCTTCTAAATATTGAAGTAGTCCAGGGTTCAATCATAGAACCCCTTCTTTTAGTCTACCTTCTCTCCCTAGGTAATTTTTCAAAGTCCTTACAGTTGCCTAAAGACCCTGTATAATTTGTCCAATTTCCTGGTCACCTCCTCTAAATACTATCTAAATATCACGAAATTTCTATATGCAGTCTGGACCTTTTTTCTGAAGTACAAACTCACATCTACCCATTTCCTTGACATCTCCATGTAGGTGTCTAATAGGCATCTTAAACCTAACATGTCCAAAGTTAAATTTTTGGTTCCTGCCCGTCTTAATCCATCTTTGGAAATAGTAACAGCACTCTTCTAGTTGCTTAGAATAGATTCTAGTGTCTTAACAATCTCTTCCTTTGCATTCTCCGTCATATCCATTGGCAAATCTATCAGTTTTGTGCTTTATGATATACTCAAAATCCAACTGTTTGTCCCTATTTTCACCTCTTGTTACCATCCTAGCATAAGCCACCAACATATTGTCAGGTTACTGTAGTCTCCTAACTGGTCTGTCTCCTTCTGGTCTTTCCCCCCACAGTCTATTCTCAACACAGCAGCCAGAGCTATCTTATTAAAACATTAAGTCAGATTCTGTCAATTCTCTGTTGAAAACTTTCCAACAGCTCTTTATCTCACTCAATTCTTGGGGCTGTTCACAATCCAACCTCTTTACTCCCTTTGCCTCTCTGGTCTTATTTCTTCTCTCTGGCTCTCCATCTACTTCAAGCTTTACTGGTTTCCTTGTGCTTAAAATACACTCCTAACTCAAGGCCTTTTGCACTTGTCCTTCCCCCAGATATCCTTCAGGTGTCTGTTCAAATGTAAGGCTTCCCTAATATCCTATTTATATAAAAAAGAAACCACACCCACTGCGGTTTATTTTTTTCTGAAGAGTTTACCATTATTTGCCTATGTATGTTTACTCATTGGTTTATTGCCTGCCTTCCCCCAGTGCTTGACCCACAGGCAAATGAGTAAATTGTTTTTGTTATTGCTTTTTTTCATTGCAGAGCTCTTGTTTTACTGAAATAGGATCCTATCAGATTTCATCTTTTGCGTGCATTGTGGCAACTTGCATATCTCTTCATTGGAAAGCTTCTGACATAGTTCTAAGAGGACGTCTTCTCTGAAGAGAGTATTACAGGAATGGGCAAAAGCAGGTTTACAATTGTTAGTGTGGAAAAGAATGCGATAATAAAGAATAACACAAGAACAAACTCTGTTTTGTGTTCTCACAACTATAAACCCACTTTTGCCCACCCTTGTAGTTCTCTGTTGAGACTCCAGATTGAGTCAAATCAATCTAATAAGATCTAATTTGCACTATCTCATTTTTACAACCATTATATTTTGTATTCTTTGCAATGTCTCCATAGACTTTTACAGGTGTGGTAACAAAAACTTTGCAATCCATTGTGTGACTGACTAAAGCTGAGACAGTGACCCCTCCCTGTGCTGACATCATAGGTCGTGTTTTCCCAGAACAGTGATGGCCGCATTCCTTCAGTTTCTCGTCCCTCTGTTCCAGTTGAATGTGTGACTTTATTTACTTCTTCATTTAGAATACTGACTTAGAAGTTGTTATCCCTGATGTTCAACTTATCTTTGGAGTTGCATTATTCTAATGAACTAATAGAATTTTTTGTTGATGAATTTTTTTTAAATCCTCACCCAAGGGTATGTTTATTGGCTTTAGAGAGAGGAAGGGAGAGAGACAGAGAGAAACACCGATCTGCTGCCTCCCGCACGTGTCCTCTAGGTAGGTTCCCTGACCAGGAATGGAATCCGTAACCTTTTGGTGTACAGGAGGGCGCTCCACCCAGCTGAGGCACCTGGCCAGGGCTGTTGATGAATTTTATATTTTATGAAATATTTTGACTCTTGATCTGATTTCAGCTGTTTGTGCTTGTTTCTATTTTATACAATATTAATATAGCTACACATGCTTTCTTTTATTACTACTACCTGATATATTGTTTTTTCTCTCCCTTTATTTTTACCTTTTGTCATTTAGTTTGGTGTGTCTGTATTTAAAAATATATATATAATTATCTTTTTAAAATATTTTGTTTATGTTTGAACTCAGCACTGTTTTTCTGTTGTTTTTTTTTTTTCCCCCTTTCCTGTCTAGGTTATAGTGACCTTTCCCACCCTCTACTGATACGGAGATTTTACTCTCATACAACCTGTGATTATTACCAATAACGTTCAAATATACCCATTGAAACTTGACTAACATCTAGGCCATGTCTACAACACTCCTCTCCCCCGTCTCCAGGTTTGGTGCTCAGTTGCCATGCTTGGTCCCTTCCTCCTCTCCCCGTTCACTCCAAGACAGTTTTACTCGTGTATGTGTGTAGTGGAAGATACTCCAAAGCATTTTAAAATGTTACTCTTGATTAACAAACCAAAATGGCTTACTGGTTTTGTCTCCTATTCTTTGGGAGATCAGGTAAAATTATTGATTTGTCAAACTCTTGGGGGGCTCCTACCATGTGTCAGGCTCTGTACTGGGCTCAGGGATTGCAACAATTGACATGTTTCCTGCCCTAATTAAATGGGAAAGACGCACAAATCAAAGCAATACTGAGGGATACGGGCTTAGCAGTTAGTAGTTAGATGAAGACAGTGCTATGGAGAACAGTGGGAGCTGGAAAAAAGCGATCCTATCACTTATTGAAAATGAGGGCTCTGGAGTCCACACATCCACAGCACTTTCAAGGGTCCCTCCACAGCTTCTCTTCGATCCCGCCAGCAGGGAACTCCACCAGAGAACTTGAATGATGCCAATAAGATTTTTGTGTCACTTCGGTCACTTCGCCCTCGCACGTCTCTTTCGTTTTGGTAGCGCCTACAACTCCCAGAACGCAGTGCGGGACGAGGCGGAACCAGCTGGCCAAGCCGAGGTCTATGATTGGTGCGGAGCGCTGGGCCAATTGGAGGAGTTGTTGTTAAGAGGTCCGTGAGAACCGGTTTGGGAGGGAGGACGGTGGCAAGATGGTCCTGGAAAGCACTATGGTTTGGTGAGGAACTACTTCGGGGCCTCGTGAGGGGCGGGACTGGATCCGGGGAGCGTGTCGCGCGGAGACTGAGTGGGCCTGGGGTTGCGGCGGGAGTCTGATGGGCGAGACGCGGCCTTGGGCCGGTAGGGAAGGCGCCCCATCGACTCCCTGAGTCATCATCCCGAGGCCCGGGAGAGCACAGGCCCGGGGTAACCCATGTTAACCCTCGCCCCGCGGAGAGTCATTGACCGGCCGTCCCTGGTGCTTTTCTCCGTTCCAGCGTCGTCTTCTCTAAACCAGCCCAGGTCTGTCTCTAGCCCGAGTCCCGTTTCTTGGAGTCATCGTGATAGTCTTCTGCCCTCCTCAACATAATACATGTGAAGAAGAGAGACTATAAATCCCTTCCCCGGTCCATTCACGTGTCTCTCACTCCTGTGTCATCTTCAGAGGTGCTGTATATAGGGTGCTTTCTACGTGGCAGGCATTAATTTACTTTATCTCACTTAAACCTCACAACCCCTTAAGTCTGTAGATGAGGATACGCGGTCGCAGCAATTTTAATTGACTTACCCGAAGTCACACAGCTGATTACAAGTGGTGAAGCCAAGATTTTAAACCCAGGGCCACCTGACACAAAGGCGAGCCAGCTCTCTCCATGGGTCTCAGACTTGGGCTGAGAGTGTGCTGAGTTGGGTTAGAAGCTGAGGACACAGACCTTTGCAAGGTTTCAGGAGTTCCTTCTATGTATGGGCATAGCATTGCCAGATAAAACAGAGGATACCCAGTTAAACATAAGTTTCTTATCAATGATACTTTTCAATATAGAAAGTGGGTATAAGTATGCCCCAAGTATTGTGTGGAACAAACTTACACTAAAGAGTTACTTGATACTTACCTGAAATTCAAATTTAACTAGGAGTTGTGTATTTTTGTTTGCTACATCTGGCAACCTCTGGGAGAGAGCATGTTAGAGTGGACCGAGGATTGGGTTTGGTTGTTCTTGTTGTATTTTGTTATATTCCAGTTGGGTGCTCATGAGAATGTAGTCAGTCTGTCTGTAAAATGGGAGTAATACTAACATCCACTCTCCCTGTAGCAGTTAGGCAAAGGGTAGGTGGCAGTTCTCTGTAAATAGTACAGCTCTATACCCTATGAGTTGCCATGGTGCTTGAGGAGTCCTCAAGAAAGAACTTAAGAAGGGCCCGCCCTAAAGGGACTTAGACAAATGTTGAGAAGAAGAAGCCTTTCTAGTTGGGGGAAGGGCATAAAACTGCTGAGATGTAAATGCCCAAGGCATGCTTAGGGATTAGAGATTTGACTAGTGTGACTTTATTTTAAGGTTGTTAGTTTAAGGTAGTTCCTTTTTTTTTTAAGGTAGATGGAGCCAGGTAGAAGACCACAAATGTCACACTGGCGGTGACTGAACTCTGTCCTGTACCCGTCAATAGAGGACCATTGAAAAGTTCTGAGATGGCAGAGGCAGAGCTTGATACAAAATGGCATTTAATAATAAGAGCCCTGACTGGTGTGGCTCAGTGGATTGAGTGCTGGCCTGCGAACCAAGCGGTTGCTGGTTCGATTCCCAGTCAGGGCACATGGGTTGTAGGCCAGGTCCCCAGTAGTGGGTGTGCGAGTGGCAACCCCACATTGATGTTTCTCTCCCTCTCTTTCTCCCTCCCTTCCCCTCTGTCTAAAAATAAATAAATAAAATCTTTAAAAAAATAATGATCTGCCTTGGTAGAGGAGAAAATATTTGGTCCAGAGAGACATATTGGTGACCTATTGTAATAGCTCAGGCACAGAATAATGATGAGAGCCACTGCTTTTTCTCTGTGGGGCCTCGTGCGTTGCTTCCCTTAGATTCTCTGGAGGAGTTTATTAAAAATTACCACTGTTTGACTCTGTTCTCAATCTGCTGAGTCAGACTGCCAGCCAGGGAAGTTCAGGCATGTGTAGTCTTTTTAATGAAGACTTTTATGGAATAACTGGATAATAGCATAAGCCCTTATTTTGATAAGGATTTTTGCTGGGAAAAATTATACTGTTGAGCAAAAATAGTCACAAGGAACACATGTTATTCCATTCATATAAAGTTCACTATTGGGAAAACTAAGCAATGTGGCTTTTGGGAATGCATGCATAGGCGGTGAGGCGTCTGTGTTTTTAACGCCACCACTGCCGCCCTCCCCCTGCCCAGGGTTCTGACGCACGACAGTGTGGTGACTACTGCCGTGTTCTCCACGGTCTTCCAGGCCCCCTTTTCTCACTTTGACACCCTTCTTCCAGTCCTCACCCACTTGCTGGTCTTGCCCACCATCCTTATACGGTGGAGCCTTGGTTCTCAGACTTAATTCATTCTGGAAGGCTGTTCGAGAAGCGATTTGTTCGAAAGCCAAATGTCCTTTGTCGCCTGAGAGATGTGTGACTGATCATTCAGGTATCGGCATGAACGTTGGCAGGTTGAGAATCAAAGTTTTGTTTGACAGCCGAGACCTTTTTCTGTAAATAACTTGGTCAAAAGCTGAATTGTTCAAGATGGAGACATTTGAGAACCAAGGTTTTGCTGTGCTTAGTAGCTGTTCCATCTGGATGACCCTCAGAGCCTCCACTGTTTTTTTTATGTTTGGACTCATCATTGTAAGCTAGAGAGACAGTTACTTGCCTGCTGGGGGGATAACAAGAAGCAGTGTATTGGAGGGAAAAAAGAATAACAATGCGTGGTCAATAGAGTCAGTCCGTGGTTGAGCCCTCCTTTACATAGACTGAGTTCCCATGATAACAACTAGCCTGTGTTTCATGCTTACTGTTAGGCACTGTGCTGGGTACTTTCTGTGCGTTTAATTCTCATAGCGATCCTGTGGGATTGGTACAATAAAACTCATTTTATAGATGAGATAAGTGTGGATGATACTGGCCAGCAGTATCCATCTCGGCTGCAGATGCTCGTCGAAACACGAGAAAAAACACACACAGAGACAACCAGGTCCTGTGGGGAAATAGGGACAGAAGGGCCACTCTCTCTAGTGGAGAGTGTGCCGTATCTATTCCCAAACAGATTTTTATTGAGAATACAGACTTAGTTTGTGGATTCACAGTCTGGCAGAAAAGATCAAAAGAAGTAGGTGACTTACAAAGGTGCAGACAGAACCCCTGCTGTGATTCTGGGCAGAGATTGGAGTTTTATCTAACAGGGCTCAAAGGGCAGTTTTGGTTTCCTGTCTGTGCCTTCAAATTCTAATCTAATAACATCCTCCAGCAAACAGATCTCACAGAATCTTGCATATTCTATGTCCCAGGCCTGATTACCCCTGGGGTCCATTGTTTCTGGTCTGGGCTGCACCGCCCCTGCTAATTTCTGCAGGCCTGAGAAGGGCAGGAGACAGAGGCAGCCAGGAGACTTGGATTTCTCACAAGGACTCAGGCTTTGACAAAGCTGAGGGGGCAGGGGTTGATGTCGATCACCCCTTCATTTCCACAGCCCCAGTCTCTTCCCTTAGGGCATTCCCACGTGATTCATTCTCTTAGAGAATTGTTACCTGTCATTGACTGCCGATCATGCCAGGGAAATAAGTTTTGTCTTCTTAGTGGCTTCTGGTCCAGAGGTCTTTCACTCAGCCTAAGTCATTGGGGGGGGGGGGGGTTTAGCGTCCTGAGACCAGGCAGGGCAGTCCCCAACAGATAAGTGGACCTTAGCGACATTAAATGACTTCCTCAGAGTCATAGAATTACCAAGTAGCAGCATGGAGATTTGAACCTGAGCCTGAAGAACACTGCCCTTCACCCCCTGTTCTACTTACCTTTCAGTAGCTACTTCATTACCTCTCTTAGTAATTTTTGGTTTGTATTTATTACCACACAAAGGATACTAAATTGCCTTGCTAGCCCATATTTTGCTTGCAAACAGAAATGAGGTGTCTTACCTAGGCCATGGTTTTCTTTATTAGCACAGAATTGTTGATTTAGAGTTCTGAGGGACCTTGATCATCAAGAATTGATTGTGTTCATGGGCTGTATAAATGCTTCCCTTACCTGCCTTCTTTTGGTCTCTGGGAAGCTGGATCTTGTAGTTCACGTGATCTGGATTCTTGTAGATTATGGAAAGTTGCTGGGACAGAAGAGGTGAGACCCCAAAACCATGAAACTTCGTTTTTGCAGTTGAATCCAGCTGTTACACATTTAACCAGATGACTGCATTGTACTTTTCCTGCACTCAGGGCTGCCAGCTTGATTATTTTATAAGCATTTTTAAGTTGCCTTCTTCATTTCGTACCCTTGGAATGCTCCCATTTTAATGGCAGGCTTAGAGTGTTCATCCGTGGCAATAGCACTTACAACACTTAAATGCACCTTATAAAAAGGTGGTTGTGGCACATCAGTAGGTTGCAACCTTCGGTGCTTATCAGAATCACTTGTGGAGACTTAAAATTTTTTCCTTCCTTTGGTCATTTTGAGTTAGTAAGTCTGGGTTAAGGCTCAGTCATCTGTATATTTAAAAGAAAAAGCCACAGGTGACTCTGAGTTCCACAAAGACTGAGAGGCACAGCTATCCCCCTCGATGCCTCTCGCAGGAGAGGTGTTGGAGGAGGTGGAGCTCCCTGGAACTGGAGAGGTGCCTGCGAGCCTACGCAATGTGTCTTTCTCTTCTTCCTTCCTGATCTGACAGCGTGGACAACAGCGAGTATATGCGGAATGGGGACTTCTTACCCACCCGGCTGCAGGCCCAACAGGACGCTGTCAACATAGTATGTCACTCCAAGACCCGCAGCAACCCTGAGAACAACGTGGGCCTCATCACACTGGCCAAGTACGTGGCACAGGGGACAAGGGGGGTTGGCAGGAGGGTGGGGATTTCCCACATGTCACCCGCTGTGGTGTCCAGGTTGCTAACCTTTCTTTTATAGGTTTTGTGAGGCTGCTTTAGCCCATCACCTTTCTAGACTACCTTCTTCACTGGTTAGCGTAAATATAAGTAGTAACTTGTTTTTAATGTTAACCTGAAAATTTCTTCTTTTTTTAAAAAAAGAGATTTTATTTATTTATTTCTAGACAGGGGGAAGGGAGGGAGAAAGAGAGGGAGAGAAACATCAAACCTCTGGTACATGCCCCGACCAACTGGGAGCCTGGCCTGCAACCCAGGCCTGTGCTCTGACTGGGAATCAAACCGATGACCTTTCACTTTGCAGGACAGTGCTCAGTCCACTGAGCCACACTGGTCAGGGCAATACTGACTTGAATTTAATACAGTTTTGAAGCTCAGTTTCCTGGGGTAAAATTTCATAGTTTATTTTAGTTTAGTTTAGTTATTATTTTTTAAAGATTTTATTTATTGATTTTTTAAAGAGAGGGGAAGGGAGAGAGACAGAGAGGGAGAGAAACATCAGTGCGCGGCTGCCTCTCATGCGCCCCCCACTGGGGACCTGGCCCACAACCCAGGCATGAGCCCTGACTGGGAACCAAACCGGCAACCCTTTGGTTCGCAGGCCAGCACTCAGTCCACTAACCACACCAGCCAGGACCACAGTATATTTTAAAGTCAGTGAAAAGTGATTTTGGGTCGGAGCCCCAAGGTGTTTTTCACACATCCTGTTGCCCCAGAAGTGACTTGCTGCGGGAATCGACAATCCTCAAATGAGTGACCGCCCACCCAGTGTACCTGTGGTTGTTGGAAAATGAGTCTAGAAATGGGAGGGGACACAGGAGCACCAGCTGTGGTGGAGGGTTCTCAGCCTGCCAGCGATAGCCTGAGAGGAGTAAGGGGGAAACACTGGGAGGAAAAGGGCAAGTTTTTACAAAATCAGCGACTAATTTTCTGTGCTTCACATCTACTAAGCACTAGATATTTTTCCAGTTTTATTTAGGTATACTCTATATATAACATTGCATAAGTTGAAGGTGTACCACATAATGATTTGATAAATGTATATACTGTTGACCCTTGAACAATATGGTTTTGAACTGCACAGGTCCACTTATGTGCAGATTTTTAAAAAATAAATGTACAGTTGGCTTTGTGTGTCCCCGGCTTTTGTATCCACTGACTCAGCCAATTGTGGATCAAAACCAGTATTTTTGATCGCAGTTTGAAATCTCGGATGTGGAGGGCCAACTGTATGCATTTTCCATGCCATTTTACAGAAGGGACTTGAGCATCTGCAGATTTTGATATCTGTGGGGTGTCCTGGACCAATCCCTGCTGGATACCGAGGGACTAGTTAAGTTTTGGGAGAGTCAAAGGTTATGCGTGGATTTTCGACGGCACCCCTAATGCCAGCTTTGTTGAAGGGTCAGCTGTATTGTGAAACGATTACTACAGTAAGTTTAGTTAACATCCACATCTCAGCAAATTACAGTTGTTATTCCTTGTCATGAGAACTTTTAGATGTTTGATTAAGAAAAATAGGCCTGGCTGGCGTAGCTCAGTGGATTGAGTGCGGGCTGCGAACCAAAGTGTCACAGGTTCGATTCCCAGTCAGGGTACATGCCTGGGTTGCAGGCCATGACCCCCAGCAACCGCACATTGATGTTTCTCTCTCTCTCTCTATCTCCCTCCCTTCCCTCTCTAAAAATAAATAAATAAAATCTTTAAAAAAAAGGAAAAGAAAAAGAAAAATAGAGATTAGTTATTTCCCAGTTCTCTAAAGAAAAGGTGAGTCAGAGATAGTTTAGAGACACTGTCTTGACCTGAAATCGTGGAAATGCTTTCCCCACGTTCCAGTGACTGTGAAGTGCTGACCACGCTCACCCCTGACACGGGCCGCATCCTCTCCAAGCTGCACACTGTCCAACCCAAGGGCAAGATCACCTTCTGCACCGGCATCCGGGTGGCCCATGTGAGTCCTCCTGGAGCCCTTCCTTGTTGCTCCTTGCTCTGAGGTTCTGCCTCCACGTTTTTCATTTCTCCGTGGAATCTTGAGCTAGAACCAGAGCGAGGGAAGAGAGATAACCTAGAGAAAGGAGTTGAAGGGATGCGACGGGGTGAATCACAAGGAGGGAAGGGTTAAGCAAAGGGCCTCAGCCTTGTGTGAGCATGACGGTAGCCTTGAGGTAAGCAGAAACCGTAAGAAAAAAAAGCAAAAGCAGAGTGACAGAGGACAGAGCGCAGTGATTTCTCTGGCTGACTCTGAGAAATCCCTTTCTTTACAAGTTGGCTCTGAAGCACCGACAGGGCAAGAATCACAAGATGCGCATCATTGCCTTTGTGGGGAGCCCTGTGGAGGACAATGAGAAGGACGTGAGTCCAAGGGACAGTTGGGGAAACTGGGTGGGACACATTTGGGAATAGGGTCTGCCAGCCTTAGGAGAGCCTGGCACAGGTTCATGCACTTGGGCGGGGTGGGTATGCAGAATTTCCTGTTTCCATGAGGGTCCATGGGGTGGTCACCTGATTTCTGTATGTTTTTGTGAGGTGTGTCACTTCCCCTCATGGTATGGAACAATGTGCTCATTTCTCTCCCCTTCTTCCCAGCTGGTGAAATTGGCAAAACGCCTCAAGAAGGAGAAAGTAAATGTTGACATTATCAATTTTGGGGAAGAGGTGAGTAAAGACTGGTTGGGGGGCATTGACTTGATTTGGTGGTGAGCTGCCAACGGTGCTTACCCAGAGGAGGGCCTGCACCGTGGGAGAGTAGCCGCAGACTAGGACTGAAAGCAGCGAGTGGGGGCGAGCGGGGCAGGAAGGCAAGTCTCTTGTCTCTTGTGTTCTTCCCTCCCCCAGGAAGTGAACACAGAAAAGCTGACGGCGTTTGTGAACACGTTGAATGGCAAAGATGGAACCGGCTCTCATCTGGTGACAGTGCCTCCTGGGCCCAGCCTGGCTGATGCCCTCATCAGTTCTCCGATTCTGGCTGGAGAAGGCGGTGCCATGCTGGGTCTTGGTGCCAGTGACTTTGAATTTGGAGTAGATCCCAGTGCTGATCCTGAGCTGGCCCTGGTGAGCAAATGTTGACCTCAGGTAGAGCCCAAGGGTCCTCTTGTGCCCTCTACTGACACATCCGCATGCCACATAGCTTCTTTAGGGCTGGGCAGCTCTAAACATCCTCACTCATTTACCCAGGGCTCCCCCTCCTGTCACCTTTTGTCCCTGTGCTGCATAATTCTACCTGATCTCTAGGGGCATCACAATCAGACTCTTGTTCGCTTCTCCTGACTAACCCCCCGGCTTCTCCCCCAAGTCCTTTTTTTCCTGTATCACCTCTCCAGCTTCTCCATGTGCATAAACCAGAAACTGCCCCTGTGCTCCTTTGCGCCCCCCAGCTGATTTCCCCACGAGTGAGGGAGGGTGGGAAAACGTCTGACCTTGCTCTGCCCTTCACCAGGCCCTTCGTGTTTCTATGGAAGAGCAGCGGCAGCGGCAGGAGGAGGAGGCGCGGCGGGCAGCTGCAGCCTCAGCTGCCGAGGCTGGCATTGCTGCGACTGGGACTGAAGGTGAAAGAGGTGGAATCTGAAGTCCCGGGACTGCAGCATGCTCCATGGAAGCTGGTGTAGACACAGGAGTGGGGGCCTGGCCTCATGGGAATATGTGGGCTGAGGAAATGCTTTGGGGGTGGGTCCGTGTGGAATGTGGCACCAGTTCGACCCTTCCGCTCTCCTCCCTTTCCAGACTCAGACGATGCCCTGCTGAAGATGACCATCAGCCAGCAGGAGTTTAGCCGCACCGGGCTCCCTGACCTAAGCAGTATGACTGAGGAGGAGCAGATTGCTTACGCCATGCAGATGTCCCTGCAAGGCGCAGGTGAGCCAGGGGCTGGGCGGTAGTTTTTAGGCAGAGGGCTTGGGGTGGGGAAACTAACTGAACAGACTGAGCTCTTTTCTTTTCCTCAGAGTTTGGCCAGGCAGAATCAGCCGACATTGATGCCAGTTCAGCCATGGACACATCTGAGCCCGCCAAGGTGAGGGCCAGTGGTGACCTCCTGCCCCCAGCAGGCTTCAGACCCCCTTGTGTTCAGATCCTCAGCTCTCGAGGCCTGAGACCATCCTCCCGGGGCTGTATAGACGGGCTCTGAGAAACAGGGAAACGCACACATGGATCTGTGTTTCTCGTATGTAAACCTTGCTCAGGCAATAGAATGCCAGTGGTGGGGTTGGAGAAGTGTCCTAGTATTCTGTCGTTTTCTGTTCCTGCTGGTGACAGCAGTCTGGACAGTTCGCTAGGCTGTTTCATCATCTTCCCAGGAGAGTGAAAAGAGGGTCTAGGAAAAAGGAGGCGGAGTGCATGTCCAACAGCAGGAAGTCTGAACGGGATGGCATCCGATCTTACCCTTTGCGCTCAGGAAGCAAAGCTCTCAGGTGTCTCCTCTGGCCAGCAATAAACGTTTGCGTCTGTACCATATGTAGGCACCGGGTGGTTCCTGAATCATCCTTCCTACCCTCGGTCTGAGGAGTCCCGCACCCCCTGACTGGTGGGGAGAGGGGCTCAGGCAGCAGTGTGCTCCCCACCCCTGCCCGAAGCTGACACTGGCCTTTTTCAGGAGGAGGATGATTATGACGTGATGCAGGACCCCGAATTCCTTCAGAGTGTCCTGGAGAACCTTCCAGGTGTGGATCCCAACAATGAGGCCATTCGAAATGCCATGGGCTCCCTGGCCTCGCAGGCCACCAAGGACGGCAAGAAGGACAAGAAGGAGGAGGACAAGAAATGAGACTGGAGGGGAAGGGTAGCGGAGCCTACTCGGGGGCTTCAGAGGGTGGGGTGGGATATAGGGCTAGATATGTTGTCTGTAACCATTACAACCCAAATAAAACTTGGTGACTTTTTTTTTTTTTTTGCTTCAAATAGTGGTAGCTTTGAGTGTGAGAGAGGAGTATATGGCATGAAGGAGAGCATTCCCTGTTGAGCCCTCTGTGCCTTCAAAACCTGGTCTCTAAATCCTAGTCTTACGTTTCTCCTGCCATGGGGCTATTTTGCTTGCACTAAGGGTAGCTTTGCTGAGAGTCACTGTGCTAGGCATCAGGGCCTAATAATAGCAGTACCGGCCTTCGGGGACCCAGAGTCTGGGGCGGGGCGGGTGCGTAAATGAGTGATTACACACATCTGCCATGTACCCAAGGGGGCATGAGCCGGGCTCCCTGGAAACAGCGAGGAGAAGGGACCAAACCCTCACTGCCCCTGGGGAGGGTCTGGAGGCAGCATTTGAGCCCTCTAATGGTGAAAAGTTGTTCATCAGCCGAGAAGGAAGAGATGGGGACGTTTCCAGTGTGGGAACAGGATGCTGTAGAGGCACTCCAGAGGGACTAACCAGCTCAGGAGAGAGACGGCGGGTAGGCAGCAGTCAACACTGAAGATCAGGGGTCCTTGAGGCCTGACTGGGACAGAGGCGTCTGTGAAACCTTGGAGCGCCAAATTAGAGGAAAGATTTTTGTAGGGTATGGGATAGAATGCAAAATTCACGTAATGCCTCCCCTTTGTTATATTAAAGAGGTAAGTAGTATTTGACACAAAGTACTTAGCCTATGTATAAGCTGTGAGGCGTAAAAACAGAAACATACCTGAAGTCACTCAAATTTAAGGGCTAGAATATTTCCTGGTCACATACCTATGCCCTGAACTCACTTCTCCACAGCCACCTCAAAGATAACTTATCCTGAGTATTTTCCTTTCACAGTTTTCTCATAAACACATAGCTTCCTGACCAGGACATGTTTAGTTTTGTTTGTTTTTGAGCTTTATAAAAAATATTTTTAGCCCTGGCTGGTGTAGCTCAGTGAATTGAGCGTGGGCTGCAAACCAAAGCATCGCAGGTTCGATTCCCAGTCAGGGCACATGCTTGCCTGGGTTGCAGGCCACGACCCCCAGCAACCGCACATGGATGTTTCTTCCTCCCTCCCTCCCCTCTCTAAAAAATAAGTAAATAAAAAATAAAAAAAAATATTTTTATACTATGACACTTTTTGGACTTGCTTTTTTAACATTTTCTTTGGGGTTTGTCAAAATTATTGCACATAGCTATTCACTTTTCACAGTTGCGTAGTATGACATTCTGTGAATAGACTCCAATCTTTATTTCCTTATCGGTGGGCGTTTGCATTGCTGTCAGTTACTTTTCTATTATCAACAGGGTTACGGTGGAGTTTTCCATACACCTCTCCTGATACACCTGTGCGAGAGTTTCTTTAGGATACTTTACAGGGTGAGGTTGAGTTGTTTCTCAAAGTGGCTGTGCAGGTCTGCACTCCTGCAATATAAGCATTCCTGTTGACCACATCCTTTCCAGACCTGGGCATCGTCTTAGTTTGTGCCAATCTAGTGAGGGTGAAATAGTAACTCATTGTGGTCTTAATTGTATTTCCCTGCTTACTGGTGATATTGATCATCTTTTAATATATTTCTAAGTTTAAGTCTTTGTATTTCTATTTTTGTGAAATGTCTCTTCATATCTTTTGTCCACTTTTTATTGGGTTGTCTTTATATTGATGTTCTGTAGGGGTGCTTTATTCTTGATACTAAATCATTATTGGTTATATATATACATGTATATATATATAAATATATACTGCAAATATGTTCCCTCTTTATGATTTGTCTTTTCACTTTTTAAAAGGTGTACTTGAGTGAACAAAATTCTTAATGTCAAATTTCTTAGTCTTTTCTTTCAAGGTTAGTGATTCTTGTGTCCAGAAAACTTCCAGAGGCCAGAAAGATACTGTTTTCTTTTTAAAGTTTTATGGTTTTGCATTTCTGTAAAGCAAAAACTCAGGTTTCTTCTTCCTGAGTAGGAGAACCCAGTTCTTCCCTCCTGTGTTTCTCTCGAGCGAGTCTCCTTCACTGCTCACATACAGCACTTCACGTCTAACACGTCAGATCATCAGACGTGTGGAGTTTTTCCACCCCAAGTAGTTCTAGGACACCAGCTGGATGTCCAAGAATTTGTTTCAGTTCTGACACTGTTTACCTCGAGATAGCATCAGATTCCACGGATTAAAGGTGCAGTCCCATAAAACAACCCATCCCTCTTTCAGATGCCACTCGCTAGCCCAGGTTGTCGCCTGTGCTTCTGACCAAATGGCTGCAGATGTGAGGTTCCTGTGACCTCCTTCCCCTTGGGTGTGATTACTTTGCTAGATCAGCTCACAAAGCAGGGAAGCACTTATGTTTACTTTATTAAAGGACGTAGTAAGTGATACAGTGAATATTTAGAGGGGAGAGGTGTGTAAGGCCAGGCACGAAGGGGTGTGAAGGGTCCATGCCTTCTCTGGGCATGCCACTCTGAGCACCTCCACGTGTTCACCAACCTGGACGCTCTCTGAAGCCCAGGCTCTCGGGTTTCGATGGAGGTGTTGCCATGTAGGCATGATCAATTGACCGTTTCCAGTCCCCCTCCCCTCTCTGGAGAAGGGGAGTGAGGGGAGCTTGAAATTCCAGGCTTCTGAATCACTGCTGGTCTTTCTGGTGACCAGCCTGCATCCAGGAACCTGCCCAGAGTCGCCACATTAGAACAAAAGATGCTCCTAGTGTTCTCACCACTTAGGAAAGTACAAAGTTTTAGGAGCTCTGTGCTAGGAACCAGGGGCAGAGACCAATATACCATATTTCTGGACTATAAGATGCACTTTTTTTTTTTACCACATTTTCTGCTTCAAAATTTTTTTCCTGTTTTCTTCCTCTAAAACCTAGGTGCGGACACCAGACACACCTAGGTTTTAGAGGAGGAAAATAGGGGAAAATTTTTTGAAGCAAAAAATGTGGTAAAGAAGTGAATCTTATAGTCCGAAAAATACGGTATATGTTTTCTATTATCTCACACTTTCACATAGAAATTTCTAATAAATCCAGAATCGATTTTTGTCCACACTGAGATAGGGATCTAATTTCAATTTTTATTTTTTTATTTTTTAAAGATTTTATTTATTTTTAGAGATAGGGGAATGGAGGGAGAGAGGGAAACATTGATGTTTGAGAGAACTGAGTGAGGACCTGGCTCACAACCCAGGCATGTGCCTTGACCAGGAATCGAACCAGTGACCCTCTGGCTCATGCAGGCCAACACTTAATCCACTGAGCCACACCAGCCATGACTAATTTCAATTTTTAAAAAATACTTTATTTACTTAATTTTAGATGGAAAGGGAGGGAGAAAGAGAGGGAGAGAAACATTGCTGTGTGAGAGAAACATTGACCGTTTGCCTCCCTCACACCTCCAGTCGGGGACCTGGCCCACACCCCAGGCATGTGCCCGTATTGAGAACAGAACCGCTGACCCCCAGTTCGCAGGCCAGTGCTCAATCCGCTGAGCCACACCAGCCAGGACTCCCTTTTTAAATACAGAAAACCATTTGTTACAGCACTGTTAATATTGAGAAATCCCTCCTTCCCCCAGAGATCTGAGCTATTCTGCCTGGGCTAGTGTTCCATGAATTTCATTTGCAGTATCCCAAAGGTAGACCTTAGAGCCTGGATATAAATAAGGTTCCACAAAATGAAGCTAGAAACCCTATTTTGTGTTTGCACCATATGGATGAGTTCCATTTCGGTACTTGTGTCTAAATCTTGGGAGAGACTAATCAAGTATTACTTGCAAGAAATGGCCCTTCATCTAGGGCACGGGTGTCGAACTCATTTTCACCGGTGGCCACATCAGCCTCGTGGTTGCCTTCAAAGGGCCGAATGTAATTTTAGGACTGTATAAATGTAACTACTCCTTAACTAGGGGCAAGGAGCTCTACATTCAGCCCTTTGAAGGCAACCACAAGGCGTATGTGGCCACTGGTGAAAATGAGTTTGACACCCCTGATCTAGGGCTTGGGAATTTCATAGGTTTTGGTTGTAAAGGTAGTAGTCACTTCAGCTTTCCTGGGCCTGGGTGCGGTTCCCCAAACAAAACCGTGTTCTGGCAGAGCCTGCCCATCAAGTAATGACAGGACTTGTGTCCCAGTCTTCTGGTCCTCAGCATGCCAACCGGTGACTTCGGTGTTCAGGTGGATGACTCAGGCAGTGCCGTGGCCTCTTCCCGTTTAGAAATCGTCATCACACTCCGCCCTTTCACACTCGCAGCTGCCCCCTGGACCGCATCCATCCGAACACATGCTCCCTGCTGAAGTCGGTAGACCCCACCTCTCAGCTCTCCCACTCTGATGTTCCCCACACACTTCGCAGCAGTGCTTTGAAGAAACGCATGCACAGTCAGGTGCCACGTAACGATGCTTCTGTCAATGACAGACCATATACACAGTGGCGGTCCTGTGGGATTGTAATAGAGCTGGAAAATTCCAAATACCTAGTGACACCATAGCCTCTATGACATTGTAATGTAGTCATTGCAATGTAGTGCAACAAATTACATGTTTGTGGTGACACTTGTGTAAACAACCTAACTATGCTGCCAGTTGTATAAAAGTATATCACACACAATTATGTAAAGTACATAATACTTGATAATAAACAACTATGTTACTGATTTATGTATTTACCATATTTATTATTGCTATTTTAGAACAAATTCTCTCTACTTAAAAAAACATTTGCTGTAAAACAGCATGCCCCTGAGCCAGCAGCAGCCTTGTACATGTCACCGAGTCTCTAGACTGCATCATTTTCTCTTGTGCTTGATCTAGTCCCATGTTTTGTACAGTAACATGGTGCATTGGCTTGCAGCCTAGGAGCAATAGGCTATTCTGTACAGCCTGGGTGTGTCGTGGGCTGTAAGTGTGTGTAAGTGTGTGTAAGTGTGCTCTGTGATGTTTGCATGATAACAGAATCACCTAACGACACATTTATCAGAATATAACTTACCCTAAATAACCAGAGAAGCAGCAAAAGCTTATGTACGAGGGTGTTGAAAAAATTGGAAACAACTTAATACCAGACAATTTTTACATTAATATGGAATAATATACTCTCAATAAAAATATTTTTTAAAGATGTATTTATTTATGTATTTATTTTTAGAGAGAGGAGGAGGGAGGGAGAAAGAAAAGGAGAGAAACATCAGTGTGTGGTTGCCTCTCATGCACCCCCCACTGGGGATCCAGCCCACAACCCAGGCATGTGCCCTCACTGGGAATTGAACTGGTGACCCTTCAGTTTGCAGGCCAGTGCTCAATCCACTGAGCCACACCAGCCAGGGCTCAATACAATTTTTTATCCTCACTTGAGGACATTTATGTTTTCATCGCTTTTAGAGAAAGAGGGAGGGAGAGAGAGAGAAACATTGATTAGCTGCCTTCTCGTATTTGCCCTACCGGGATCAAAAATCCACAACCTGGCCATGTGCCCTGACCAGGAATCGAATTTATGACGTTTTGGTTCATGGGACAACACTCCAACCAACTGAGCCATACCGGCCAGTGCTCACTCTCAATAAATTTATTTTAGAAGAACATTTAATGACATTGGGCATATGATTATAGCATTAGCAAATGGTTATATAACATAATGCACCAGGGACTGTTGTAAATACTTTACAACAGTCCCTGGTCATTTAGTTTTCACAACAATCCATGAGATAGCTTTAACATTATCAATCCTGTTTCATAAATAAGGAAACTGAAACCCAGAGACACTAGGTAACTTACTCTATGATGATGGTTCTGATAGTGTGGCCCATGAACCCCAAAGGGTCTGAAGACCCTTTCAGGGGGGTAGTGAGGTCAAAACTATTTTAGTAATAATGCTATGATGGTATTTGCCTCTTGCACTGTGTTGGCACTTGTACTAACACAAAAGCCATGGAGGTAGAACTACTGGCGCTTTCGCACATATCCAGGGCAATGAGAGAAAGAGAGAAACATTAATCTGAGGGGGAAATATCAATTGGCTGCTTCCTGTATGTGCTTCCACCTGGGATTGAATCTGCCTGGGAATTGAACCCACCAACCAACTGAGCCACCTGGCCAGGACGTCATCATATTCTCGATGCCCACATGGTCATGGATTAAGAAAACAAACAAAACAACTGGCCTCGATGAAGCAGTGAAACATTAATTTTATTAAATCTCAACCCATGAGCGCACTCTTTACCATCTCCCAAGATAAAGTGGAAAACACACGTGGACGCCTTTGCTGCGAACCAGAGGTCAAGGGCTGGGCTGAGGAAGGACACGTGGGCGGCTGTCGGAGCTGTGAGGGGAGCCAGATGTCAGGCTTGGGTGTGTAAGCAGACACTTTAAAAAATAAACAAAGTGAGCTTCACTTTAAGGAAAACAACCGCCAGTTTTTGTTGTTAGTAATAACATTTGAGCTTTCAGGTGAAATTGTGAATTTTGAAAAACTTATAGGTGTCACCGTGGGCTTGACATTCTCAAAATTTTTGAGATGGGTGATGACATTAGTAACTTCTTCTATTGTATATGAAAATTGTAACAAATGACCCATTCCAAATGCAAGAAAAAGCAATGGATTCAAATGGAACAGCCTACAAAGATTTCATTGCAGATTCTACATAGCAACTGACTGTTAAGAAACTACTATTTACCAAGTCTGGTGTAGTATCAGAGGAGAACATCCAGCCCTGGCAGGGGAGCTCAGCTGGTTTTAGCACCTTCCTGATACGCCAAGGTTGTGGGTTCCACCTTCAGTTAGAGCACATATAAGTCTCAACCAGTTAATCCATAAATAAGTGGAACAATAAAACAGCCTCTCTTTCTCTCTCTCTCAAATAAATCAATCAATGAAAAAAAAATTTAAGAAGAGGAGAATCAAGAGCCATAGGAGCCGGTGCCATAGGACCTGAGAGTTGCGGCGTGAGCCCTACCGCGCCGTTTGGCGTGAGAGCGGATGGTTGAGAAGGCCGCGGGACTGGGTTCCCTCCGCCATGTTCTGCAATAGAGCTGTGGAGTTGGTCCGCGAGTTGCAGCGCGCACCCCAAAGGCAGCTGCTGGCATTCAATGAGGATGGACTCAGGCAGATTCTGGAGGAGATGAAAAATGTATATGAACAAAGCCAGTCTGATGTGAATGAAGCAAAGTCAGGTGGACCAAGTGATCTGATACCAACCATCAAATTTCGACACTGTTCTTTGCTAAGAAACCGACGCCGCACTATAGCATACCTGTATGACCGATTGCTTCGGATTAGAGCACTGAGGTGGGAATATGGCAGCGTTTTGCCAAATGTTTTACGATTTCACACGTCTGCTGAAGAAATGGAATGGTTCAATCATTATAAAAAGTCCCTTGCTACTTATATGAGATCACTGGGAGGAGATGAAGGTTTGGGTATTACACAGGATATGAAACCTCCCAAAAGCCTATATATTGAAGTACGATGTCTAAAAGACTTTGGAGAATTCGAAGTTGATGATGCTACAGCAGTGCTATTAAAAAAAACAAAATAGCCAGAGCACGGAGAACCATGCACACCGGTGAGCCCTAAAGTCCATGTGAGTCAGCTGTGAGGATAGAGAGCTATGAAGACCACTGCCATGTTGCCAGCCCTCCATCACACCTGGACTTAAACGATACAATGTTCTTTTGTGTTTAAGTCCCCAAATAAAATGATAAAATATAAAAAAATTTAAGAAAAGAATATCCATAATTATCTGAAAAGGCTATTGAAATACTCCTCCCTTTTTCTCAAGAACAGGATTTGCTTTATATACTTCAATCAAAACAATGTATTGCAACAGATTGAATGTAGAAGCAGATATAAAAATTCATTTGTGTTCTTTTTAAAAGAGATATGCAAAAATGTATAGCAATGCACCCTTCTTATTAAATTTTTGTTTTGGAAAATATGGTTATTTTTTTAATTTTTTTTTTTTTTTTTTTTTTTTAGAGAGAAGGGAAGTGAGGTTCAAAGAGAGGGAGAGCAACATCAGTGTGAGAGAGAAACACCAGTTGGTTGCATACTGCACGCACCCTGCCTGGGGACCAAACTGGTGACCTTTTGCTTTGTGTGACGATGCCCAACCAACTGAGCCCATGGGTCAGGGCAGGAGTATTCCATTTTTAAGGGTGTAAGGAAATCCTGGGACCAAAAAGTTTTTGTTATTGTTGTTTAGTTTTTACTTCATAATCATAACCTTAACTCTGCAAAACAGCTAGACTTGGAAGGGGTAGGGAAAACATGGAACCCAATGAACTGCAGAGAGAACACGAAGATTATAGAACATTCTAAACAGATGGGGTTGAAGGGGTGCTCTCCTGAGCTACAGAAGGAATGGTCTGGTGGTTCAGATAAAACACAAGTCAAATGTATTACAGTTGTCCACCGTCAGTAATGGCCAGGATCTTCTTGCTGGTTTTGCCATTCCTGGACCCATAGTGCTCCATGGCTGTCACAGCAACATCCATGTGCTCTTTCACCTGGCTGAAGACCACATGCTTGCCGTCCAGCCACTCGGTCTTGGCAGTGCAGATGAAAAACTGGGAACCATTTGTGTTGGGTCCGGCATTTACCATGGACAAGATGCCAGGACCTGTGTGCTTCAGGACAAAATTCTCATCATCAAATTTCTCCCTGTAGATGGACTTGTTGTCTGTGCCATTGTGGCGTGTGAAGTCACCAACCTGGTACATAAATTCCGGAATAATTCTGTGAAAGGAGGAGCCTTTATAACCACATGCTTTCTCCCCAGTGGTCAGAGCACAGTTTTCTGCTGTTTTTGGAACTCTGCAAACTGTTTGAAGGAGATGTGGTCCAAAGGCTCGTGGTCCGCAGTGATGTCAAAGAACACGGTGGGGCTGACCCTGGCTGGGCATGGGAAGGTCCAAGGCGGCGGCTTTGGCATCTGCAAGGCCCTGAGACCAAAACCTTTTGAGAATCACAGTTCCACAACTTGGCATGATGAAGTGTAGCCAGGAGGTCTGGCTCTAGAGTCCATGCTGTAGAATGTTTAATTATGCCAATGGTTTCCTAGCTTAATACAAGGACTGGCAAGAAATACATGAAAATTTCATAGTGTTTATTTCTGGGCAATAGAAATGCAAGTTTTTTGAGTTTTGTTTTTATGAATGTTTTGAACTAAAACATACTACTTTTGTAGTACAGGAAAACATAAAAATTATCTCTTCTTTCAACTCCTCATTTTCTTTTGCTTTCTTGTTAACTTCTTCCTTGCTTTGTTTCCATCTCTAATGAGAAAAGACCTCATGATTTATCACGTAAACTACCAGCTTGCCAATGACTTCATCTCCCAAGCTTCTTTTTACTTCATGCTCATCCAAGTGTGGACTGATTCTCAATCATCTTCCTTTTCAACTTTTTCATCTAGACTTCTAAGGTGCAGAGAGGTTTGGTCATTTGGCCAATGACACTGATCTAATTAGCGGACACAACAAGGACCAAAACGCAGGTGTAGCTCACTGGTAGGTGAGCCACGTGGAACAGCTGTTTCCCATTCTCAGCAGCCCTCAGTGACCCTGGTTAGCCCTCACCATTTCCCTGCAGCAACTACCCCTTCACTCTCAGTGGAAGCCACCCCCTTCTTTATGTAGGGAGTCAAGGCCGTCAGTCAGGAAGCTCTGAACCCCTTCCCTCCTCCTGCACCTCCAGCATCAGTTACACCTGAGTCTCTTCTGCCTCCAACACTGGCTCTGCCAGGGCTTTTCTCCCAGTGTGTACCCATCAAATCCACACTCCCGTAACCTTGTCTGGGGCCTTGTACATTACTGTTTGACATTTCATTTTACAATGAACATCTCTTTCTTTTACAATAACAACAAATATTGCAGATTATTAAAATGGAAAATGCTCACAATATGTAAAATGCAACAAACGTCTTTCAAAGTAGCTCATTTTTACTTGGATTATGTGGGTGAATTGAAGGGCTATCAATCACCCTGAGGATAAACAGTTGTCACCTCCATCAGCTGGGTGCACTGGCTGCTGCCACCCCCCCTCCTTGCCTCTGGTACACATTACAGATCCAATACCATGACTGACTCCAAGGACGTCACAGCCCACAAAGAAAGAGAAACCTTTGAATTAAAGGCTTAATGATGAAAAGAAAGGAGAGAAAAGAGGCTGTGAAGAAAGTGCTGCTAGGATTGTGGAGAAGGATGTTCGCTCCCTCTTCCCAGATACAGTAGTGGACTGTGTGCTGACTGACACTCTGCAACTAAAGGAGCTTCTGTATCTCTACCTGCAGAACCACGCCAAGAGCCAGCCAGACAGGGCCATCATGGCTGTCGACAGCTTTGTGAAGGCCTATGAAGATCCCAGTCCTCTGATTCGGGCTTTGGCAGTCAGAACCATGGGGTGCATCCAGGTGGGCAAGATTACAGAATGTCTTTGTGAGACCCTCCGCAAGTGCTTGCAGGATGAGGATCTCTATGTTTGGAAAACAGCGGCAGTTTGCTGGCAAAGCTCCATGATATTAATGCCCAAATGGTGGCGGATCAGGGATTTCTGGATTCTCTGTGGGATCTCATAGCAGATTCAAATCCAGTGGTGGTGTCTAATGCTGTAGCAGCATTATCTGAAATCAGTGAATCTCACCCAAACAGCAGCTTACTCGATCCAAGCCCACAGAACACTAATACGCTGCTGACAGCCCTGGATGAGTGCACGGAATGGGGCCTGCCTGTCCCCTCGTGACCCTAAAGATGAGCGAGAGGCTCAGAGCATCTGTGAGCGGGCGACTCCCCGGCCGTCTCAGGCCACCTCAGCAGTGGTGCTTCCAGCAGCAGCAGTCCTGAGGGAATTTCTGGACTTGTTAGCCGAGGGCTCTGACTACGACGACATGCTGCTGAAGAAGTTGGCCCCTCCACGCGTCACTTCGCTGTCTGGGGAGCCAGAGGTGCAGTACGTTGGCCTGGGGAACATCAACCTAATTGTTCAGAAAAGGCCTGAACTCTTAAAGCAGGAAATCAAAGTCTCCTGTCCCGTCTATGTTAAACCGGAGGAGTTAGACCTCATGATTCGTCTGGCATCCCAGGCCAGTATTGCTCAGGTTCGGGCAGAACTGAAGCCACAGAAGTGGGTGTTCACGAAGCCATGTGGGCCACTGGACGGTGTGCCATCACGGTGGAGCGGCCTGCAGAGCGTCGGTAAGCACACTGCTCAGTCTCAGCCAGTCCGAAGTGAGTTACAGGGTCCAAGAGGCAAGATGTCCCTGATCGTTGTCATCAGAGACGTCTTCCGCAAGTACCGGAAGCATGGAAGTCTCATTGCTGCTGTGTGAGAACTCGCTGGATGAGCCAGGTGTCGGAGCAGCTACGATTTGGATGGCGGGAGAAGATGCTGAATGCACCAACAGTGCAGATGAGTTATGAGAGAGCTCCCTGGAGGGTTGTCAGGGTGAAAGCACCCTGGTGCGGCTCACTCTGCTTACTCCCATAGTGAAACTGTTTCTCAAACTTCCAGAAACACAGGAGCTGGTACGGCAGGTCTTGAGTTTGGCAACACAGGATTCTGATAATCCTGACCTTCAAGATAGGGGCTATATTTATTGGTGGCCTCTCTCAACAGACCCTGTCACAGCCAAGGAAGTAGTCTTGTCTGAGAAGCCACTCACCTCTGAGGAGACAGACTTCACTGAGCCAACTCTGCTGGATGAGCTAATCTGCCACGTTGCTTCTTTGGCCTCTGTGTGCCACAAGCCTCCCGATGCTTTTGTGGAAGGAAGTCATGGAATCCATCGCAAACACTTGCCAATACTTCATGGGAGCACCGATGCGGGTGACAGCTCTGTTGGCACCACCACTGCCGCCAGCGTGGAGCAGCCTCAGGTTATTCCTCTCAAGGTGACCGTCTCGGGGACCTTTTAAACCTTGACCTCTGTACCCCAGGCAATGTGCCACAGGTATCCTCCATGCAGGTGGGAGCAGTGGAGCTCTTGGGAAGAGGACTAGGTAGGCTGGTGGGACAATCCTTCATCTCATCACTGGCGCCTGCAGCCTTTGCTCCTCCCCCTACCCCTGCGTGGTCAGCAGTGGTCTGGATGACCTGTTTGAACTCTCTGCAGGGAGAGGCATGCGCACAGTGGATATGTGGCTCCTAAGGCTCTCTGGTTGCCTGCAGTAAAGGCTAAAGCCTTGGAGATTTCTGGAACATTTACTCATTGTCAGGAGCACATCTATATGGAAGTGAACTCACCGACAAAGCTCTGCAGCACACAACAGACCTCGTGATCCACTTTCACAAGAACAGATTTGGTGTCATCCCCAGCGCTCCTCTGGCCATGCACACACCACTGACGCCAAACCAGCGCATCAATGTCTCCCTGCCTCTCAACACCTTGGGCCCAGCCTTGAAGATGGAACTCTGCATAACCTGCAGGTGGCTGTGAAAACAATACCAATGTCTTCTACTTCAGCGGCCTCATCCTGCTCAATGTACTTTTTGTAGAAGATGGCAAAAGGGAGCGCCAGGTCTTCCTTGCAACGTGGAAGGACATTCCCAATAAAAATGAACTTTCAGATTAAGGAATGTCATTGAAATGCTGACACTGTTTCCAGCAAGTTGCAAAACAACAACGTTTATAATATTGTCAAGAGAAATGTGGGAGGGCAGGACATGGACCAGTCTCTGAAGCTCACCAATGGCATTTGGATCTTGGCTGAGCTAGGTGTCCAGCCAGGAAACCCTAATCATACGCTGTCACTGAAGTGTAGAGCTCCTAAAGTCTCTCAGCACACCTATCAGGTCTACGACAGCATTTTGAAAAACTAGACTGGTGGCCCTCCGGCCACCCTGTGGTCTGTGCAAGCCAAGAACTCTTAACTGGAAGAAATTGTATTGCCATGTAGCATCTGAACCCAAATACACTGAGGCCACCCACCAAGGTAATGACTAGTGTAACCTGTGCTAAATCAGGGCACAGCCTGTTGAATAGTTTTAGCTTCCTGTGAGTGTTTGTTAGCCACTTCTTTAATCACTTCCCACCTCTTGTCCACGGCTGCTGCTATCGGTCTTTATTTGTGGGCTTCTCCGTGCAGTGCCCAGTGGCTGGCATTTTTTAGTATAGTTTGATATTGTGTAATTGAAAGCTCATTTTAAAAGCAGAAAAAGACAAAACATATTAAAGCAAGGGAAAGTGTTGTTGAAAAAAAGAATTGCCTATTCTTTGCCCTTTTTAAAAAAAATATTTAAAAACAGATTTTATTTATTTATTTTTAGAGAGGGGAAGGGAGGGAGAAATAGAGGGAAAGAAACATCAATGTGTGGTTGCCTCTCACACACTCCCCATGGGGGACCTGGTCTGCACCCCAGGCATGTGCCTTGACTGGGAATGGAACCAGTGACCCTTTGGTTTGCAGGCCAGCACTCAATCCACTGAGCCACACCAGCCAGGGCTGCACTTTCAAGTTTTATGGAACGACTATATAACTACTTTTGTAATAAAAACACTCAACTGTTGTCTTTAAAAGTTAAATAAAATACCCCTTCCTTTTTTTAGCCAGCACCCTTTCTCTTTCCTTTCTACCCTCAGCTACTCCAAGAGCAGTCTGCTCTCCCTGCTTCAACCCTCAGCCCACAGCAGTCACTCTTCCTCCACCCCTTGCGTTGTGAAGAAACCGCTCTGGCCAAGCTCACCACGGCAGCCTCCTCTCTAAATCTAACCCTCGCCTCGCTTGCCCTCTCCAAAGCATCCGACACTGTCAAGCATTTTCTCCTGGCCACTCGTTTCTTCTGGCTTCTGGGACGGCACTCTCTCCACTCATTTCACCCCATCTTTTTGACCCCTCTATTTCAACCTTTTCTTTTCGGGTTTCTCTCTCTCTGCTCTGTCCTTAGCATGAGGATCCCAAGGTTTCCATCCCGGACTTTCTCAAATAACTTCTTACTCTCTATTTTCCCACTGTCAACATTCCCAACGTCTCATTCTCCAGGTCTCCAACATATGTCACATGTTAATGCTGCTGCCTCTTGTGTCTACAGCTTCAACCTGCAGATCCAAACCTCTTCCAGTGTTTTAAACCCATAGAGCCCCCAGACACAGGAATCCTCACTTGCATGTCCTGCAGCACCGGACCCACCTCATCTTCTTATCCCCCACACCTGTCTTTTCTGGCTTTTTTTTTTTCCCCTAATGGGATGAATCATTTTTGTTGTTTTTCTTGCCCCTTTTATCCTTTAAAATTTTTAAAAATCTTCACCCAACATTATTTTCTCATTGCTTTTAGAGAGAGGAAGGGAGAGAAGAAGTGAGAGAGAAACATTGATGTGAGACAGAAGCATTGATCAGCTGCCTCCCGTAGGTGCCTGGACTGGGGATCGAACCTGCAACCTTTCGGTTATGGGATGACACTCCAACCAAGTGAGCCACACTGACAAGGGCAACCCCTTTAATCCTTAAAGTACCCCAAATTCATCCTCTTCTATTATCGTACCTGTATATATTAGAGTGAAAGGAAAGGTAGATTATCTGCCAAGGAAAGAAAGAAGACTGACAAGAGGCTTGTAATCAGCAACAATAGATCCAAAAAAACACATTGGCATTGTGTGACACCTAAAATCTTGAGGGAAAATAAGTGTCAGCCTGGAATTCTATTATATGCTTCTGTTTTCTTAGGTTTACTCTTATTTTATTTTTTTACTACAAAACCATTATTAATATTTTATTTATTTTTTACAACTTCTTAAATTGAACAATTTGTTCTTGACTTTTTAGTCTTTATTGTTTCCTTGTTTGTCAATTTTCACATTGTTTTTTAAAGTATTTTTCTTCAGATTTTTAAAAAAGAATTTGTTTTATTCTCACTCACATAAGAACTCCAGTTTTCAGGCCCTGGCTGGCATTGCTCCGTGGATTGAGCTCGGGCTGCAAACCAAAGAGTCACAGGTTTGATTCCCAGTCAGGGCACATGCCTGGGTTGCAGGCCACAGGCCCCAGCAACCGCACATTGATGTTTCTCTCTCTCTCTCTCTCTTTCTCCCTCCATTCCCTCTCTGAAAATAAACAAACAAAATCTTTTTAAAAAAGTTCAAACTGTTTAAAAAAAAACTAAGAACTCCAGTTTTCAGGGGAGGAAAGACTTGGCCGTAGTCTCTATGAGGTCATGGTTCCAACAGCTGAACTCCAAGGTCACCCCGGTGTGGCCCTCCCAGTCAGGCAGAAGGGAGAAGAGCGAGGGCAGATCTGCGCATGGGCAGCGGTAGGGCAAAGGCCAGTTCAGCCCCATCCCACCAGTGAGGACTTAGTCTCGTGGCCAGAGATACCGGCAGGGAAAGGTGCTGAATGCAAGCCGGCCCAGCGTCTTCTCAATGTTTCCCATCAGTCTAGCCCACTTCCCGGTTCATGGAACGGCGCTGACAGCTTGGATGCTTTATTTCTGACCTACATTTCTGCGCTACTGTGAAAGGATACAACAGCCAGACGGAACAGGCGCACAGGGCAAGGCCCGGGGAAAGGGGTCTGATCCCCCACACCCTCTTCGGGTGCACCGTCCTCCCAGCAGCATCTCCGCAGGTTCGCCCGGGTTTCGCGTTATATTCCAGTGTCATATTTCGACCAACGCTTGTGAGATATTCCACGGATCTTAGAATCAAATGGAGTTAAAATATGAGTAAAATACAAGGTCATAATCGGATAAGAATAGAAAAACCAGAGTAATATGACAAATGAATTCAGACTATAATGGTAAGACAACAGAGTGAGGTATTATTTGAAGTATTGCTGGAATCAACAGTCTGTGCACCTCAGAGCTATGAGAGAAAGGTAATTTCCTGTTCTGAGAGAACAAAGTTAATGCAAAATAAATTATGGTAATTGAAAACACATTAGATGAAAACACAATCAAAGAAGTGTTTTTCTAATAGATTCTATTAAGACACCTAAACAATAACTGGGGATTCAGTCAAATGTGACTTCTGGTTCTTTTTTTAAAAAAATATTTTATTTATTTATTTTTAGAGAGAGGGGAGGGAAGGGAGAAAGAGAGGGAGAGAAACATTAATGTGTGGTTGCCTCTCACATGCCCCCCATCTTGGAATTGGACCACAACCCAGGCATGTGCCCTGACTGGGAATTGAACCAGTGATCTTTTGGTTCGCAGGCCAGCACTCAACCCACTGAGCCACACCAGCCAGGACATTTCTGCTTCTAAGAGGCATACTGTTTCAGTACATGTTGGTCAGGGTAATTAATCTGCATTTTTAATCACCTTCTTAGGTAAAACTGACATAAAATATTTTAATGATCACACTTTATTTTCATATTATATGAGAGAAGAATGGACTATTTATACATCTGTAAGAGACCTTTATGAAATGCTATAATAGATAATAGTAAATAATAATAATTAATAAATAGAAAAATTCTGAATTTTTTGGAAAAAAACCAATTAAACCCATAGCTCATCAGAAACAAAATAAATCTCTCTGAGCTACTGTTTTTAGGAAATGTTACTTAGAAAGTTTATTATAAATTTTGGTAATAAAACAAATAAAATTCATAGTTCACATTGTGTTTAAAAAAAATAGAGGTTGCCCTGGCTGGTGTGGCTCAGTTGGTTGGAGCATCATCCCATTGACTGAAAGGTCACAGGTTTGATTCCTGGTCAGGGCACATAGCCAGGTTGCAGGTTTAATCTCTTGCTGGGCGGGGTGTGTATAAAAAGACAACCAGTCGATGTTTCTCTCTCATATTGATGTTTTTCTCTCTTCATCCATCCATTCATTCATGTGTGTGTCACTTGTGGAGAAACATTACCTGACACTTAGGATAGTAGTAGAACCCCAGATTCCAATCTGTTATGGTTCAGTTCTAGTTGTCTCATAAACATTTCATGGAGGCCCATGCTGATGTTTTCATAGATGTGTAAATGTGACTTAGAACAGATGTGCATCTCAAATTCGTGCAAGGAAACATGTCTGAGGAAGCATTTCTCTCACACCAGAAGTTCAGTGGACTGTCCTAAATATGGGTAGCGAGAAGTTGATATCAGAAATATTTTAAAAATATATAGGCTGGATAATTGACAGGGTTTTCTCTTTGAGGAAAAAGTTGAAATCTAGGATATCATTTGTATCATATATAAATGTCAGAGTTTCATAAAAGTCGTTCTACTAAATAATACAAGATTTCAATAGAAAATGCTGGGATGCACCATGCCCTGGTTGCATGGTGCACCCAGAGGACTCTGTGGGAATCATGAAATGTAATTTGAGTTACATGAGTGACACTTTTCCTAATGATCTTTATTTTTTAAAGTTTATTTTCTAAGCCCCCCCTTTTAAAAATATTTTGTTTAATTATTTTTCTAGAGAGGGGAAGGGAGGGAGAAAGAGAGGGAGGTAAATGTCAATGCGTAGTTGCCTTTTTGCATGCCCTCCACTGGGGACCTGGCCCACAACCCAGGCATGTGTCCTGACTGGGGATTGAACCGGTGATCCTTTGGTTCACAGGCTGGCCCTCAATCCACTGAGCCACATAAGCCAGGGCTGATCTTTATTTCTTCCCATAGTTCCATCTTCCATCTGGGATAATTTTCCTTCAGGCTGAAGAACTTTTATTTGTCTAAAAATGTCATCATTTTGCCTTTATTTGAAGGAATTTTCATGGGGTGTAGAATTCTCCATTGGCAGTTACTGATGTCAGTTCATTGTCTTTGGTTTTAAGACATTATAAAGCTATAATAATCAAGACAGTGTGGTATTGGCACAGGATAGACAAGTAGATGAATGGGACAGAATAGAGTACAGAAATATACCCACAAATATTCTTTAAATGGGCTTTATTATTACTTTTTAACTCTTCACCCGAGGATATGTTTATTGATTTTAGAGAGAGAGGAAGAGAGATAGAGAGAGAGGAAGAGAGAGAGAGAAACATCGACATTTGCCTTTTTGTACATGCCCTGACTGGGGATGGAACCTACAACCTGGGTATGTGCCCTGACCAGGAATTGAACCTGTGATATGAGGTCTATGGGGATGTGCTACAACCAACTGAGCCACACCCTCCAGGCTATTTCTTAATTTTTCAGTTTTAGCCTCTATACACACTTTTTGCAACATAAGATTAGGATTTAGCTCTCTGAACACTCATCCCTTCTTCCAAAAGTAGACCACACTTTTTTGGATAAATTAGTATTTATTGTGTTTATAATTATGACTATGTAAATTTTGTTTGCAAGGAAGATACATGAGTATTACGATTAAATTTGCCTCTAATGCACACTTTTTTTTTCCTGGAATTTATAATTGCCTTGAGTTTGTTTCGTTTTGCTTTCTTTCCCTCTGTCTGAAGTGCAGACCTCCTCTTAAACTGTTCAAACACAGTAGGTAGCCCGTTCACTTCATGTGATGGCCTTCTGCTCCAATCTGTACTGGGTGCACTTGGCCTGCAGCAAAATTGTCCTGGCTCTTCCCTATGCCTTCATGCAGAGAATCTCTTTGTTTCTCCTCTATGTGGATCCATTGTTTCCTAGGTACCATGTTTGGATTTTCTTTGGTTTCACTCTTTGTTTTAGTAGACTTCATCATCCAGTAGCTTCCCAAGAGAGAGCACAGAAAGTAAATTTCCTCTGTTTTCATGCTTAAAAATATCTTGGCAGAGTATAGCATCATAGATTTAAGATAATATTTTTTAGTCCTGGCCAGGTAGTTCAGTTGTTTGGAGCGTTGTCCCATACACCAAAAAAAAAAAAAGGCTGCAGGTTCTATCCTTGGTCAGGGCATATACCTAGGTTTGGGTTTGATCCCTGGTACAGGAGGCGACTGATTAATGTTTCTTACTCACATCAATGTTTCTGTCTCTCTCTCTCTCACTTCCTCTCTCTCTAAAATAAATGATAGTAATAACAATAATTTTTTAGAAGTTGGAAGGCTTTGCCCCTTTATTTTGTAGATTTCAAGGGTATTGAGAAATCCAAGCTCTGGCTGGGTAGCTCATTTGGTTAGAGCATCCTCCTGATGCACCAAGGTTGTGGATTTGATCCCAGGTCGGGGACATACAAGAATCGATCTATGAATTCATAAATAAGTGGGAAAACAAATTCATTTCTCTCTCTCTCCCCCCATCTCCATTCTTTCTCAAAAAAGGAATCTGGTACCATCTGACTATGCACCTGAGTATCTGTTGTTTGCAAACCTGGTTTTCTTTCTGACAGCTTTTAGAAGTTCCATGTAATATTTACTCTGAAATTCCATGTTGATACATCCTTGAATGTTTAATTTTTAAATTTTGTTTTTGTTTTTGTTTTTTTTTTTTAATTTACTGTGTTGGGTATTCAATGGGCCCTTTCAATCTAGAAACTTGTGTCCTTCAATTCAGTTCAAGAAAATGTTACTGACCTGGCTGGTGTGGCTCAGTGGATTGAGCGCGGGCTGCAAACCAAAGAGTCATTAGTTCAATTCCCAGTCAGGGCACATGCCTGGGTTGTAGACCAGGTCCCTAGTACAGGACGCATGGGAGGCAACCACACACTGATGTTTCTCCCCCTCTCTTTCTCTCTCCCTTCCCCTCTCTCAGGAAATAGATAACTAAAATCTTAAAAAAAAAAAAAAGAAAACGAAAGAAAATGTTACTGAGTTATTTCTTAATAATTTCTCTACCAACTTCTTTGTCCTCTCTTTTTAGGACTCCTATCAGTCATATAGTCTATTTCTTGGATTGAACCTCTAAATTTCTTATATTTATTTTTAATTTCCTATACTTTATCTTAGAGTTCTTTAAATAAATTAGTTACTTCTGTTTCCATATTTTAATTTCCAGGAAGTCTCAATTATCTCATCTCTCTACCTCACAAGGTAGTTTTTTTTTTAAACGTTTATTTTTTTATTTTTTAGAGAGAAGGTAAAGAAAGGAGTAGAAGGTAAAGAATAGAGAAACATCAATGTGTGGTTGCCTCTCGTGTGCCCCCGCACTGGGGACCTGGCGGGCAGCCCAGGCATGTGACCTGACCAGGAATCGAACCAGCCACTTTTTGGTTCACAGGCTGGCACTCAATCCATTGAGCCATACCAGTCAGGGCTCTTGTAAGGTGGTTTTGAGAAATAAAGGTAGTAGTGCAAGTGTAATAGGATGTTGGAAGAGATTTTTCCTCTTGTCTTAGAGTTTTAGCTGATACTTCAAGGAGAAAAGAAGAGCAGGTAGGTAAAGAAAGACTCTTATAAAGACTCTACTGGAAAGACAAAAGGGCACAAATCTCCAGTAATGAAGGTCCTTATCATCATTGTCAGCCCATATCAGTTAATACATTTGATAAGAGAATTAAGAGTTATGGAGAAGAGTTGTTGGTTTCTTCCGGGGGCTTGTTATTCCCCTGCCTCATTCTTAGGTGAGTGGAGGCTACAGAACACACAAGGAGACAGGAGGTGCCTGCAAGAAACAGCTGGGTGTCTCTGAACGTTTGATGGGTGGATGTTTCTTGAGCAGTGACATTGTTGTCCCAGGACTGCCAAAGAGCACAAGGAAAGCCCTGGGAGAGTTCAGGAAGGACCTGACCTGAGTTTACAGGAGTTTGGGAGATGTATGTGAACATGGGGGAAGTCAGCTGCTGATGGTTTGGTGAATGGGCCATGTTGCAGGTTGGCCAGAGTGAGCACCTGGAATGGCAGTATAAGTGGGTCGTCCGCAGTCCCAGCATCGGGCATGGTAAGCATGCAGGGGTTTCATATGCACCAAGAGGACATCATGTATGTACCTGGGCTTGAACCATCTGAATAGGACCCTGCTCAGGACGGGCCCCTCCAGGGTGAGAAGACCCTACCAGCGAGATGCTGTGGGCAAGAGGTCAGCTGGAGTGAGCACTGTGAACACTGAGGACCCTGCAGTGTGGGCGGGGTGGGGGGGCGGGTGGTGGCAGGAGTCTCCTCAACTATACCTACCCCACCACCAAGAGAAACTTAGGCACCTGCCATACAGAGGGCTCTAAACACCCCAGTCATATAAAACTGTACCATTCTTTAAAGGATTTTATTTATTTATTTTTAGAGAGAGGGTAAGGGAGGGAGATAGAGAGGGAGAGAAATATTAATGTGAGAGAGAAACATCAATTGTCTGCCTTCTCATTTGTGCCCTGATTAGGGACCAAACCTGGGCCAAGATTTGAACTGGCGACCTTTTGCTTTGTGGGATGATGCCCAACCAATTAAGCCACATGGGTCCGGGCCCTTTCTTTTCTTCCCTACCATTCCAACCCTGGAGAAGCCAGAGGAGGAGGTGGGGGGAGGGTGAAAGAAGAGCAAAGAAATAGGCTACCCTCTTCACCACTGCTGCTCCCTGTGCTGCAGGTCCAGCCTCAGCTGGGGGAGGGGTGATGCTGTGTCTGAATATAAGATGGAAGTTTTTTAAATGCATTTGTTCAAAATTTTCAGTCCATGAAAACGACTAGAAAGCCATGGCGCCTGCTTGAGAAATGCGCTCCAGGGAAGGGGAAGGCTGACGACAGGGTGCAGTTGCAGGTAGTGGTTGTCGCTGTGGTGTGGGGCAGCTTGCTTCCTTGTACCTTGTTGAATTCATATACTTCAGTAAGCCACTTATATCTTAAATTGCGCAGCGTTCATTCAACAAGTGTCTACTATGAAGTGCCTACTCTGTGCCAGATTCAATGTGGGTTTTAGGGGGTAAAAATGACCAGCCCTGCTCCCATAGATGATCAAGCGAGGGAGACATGCCAAGGTGGGAACTGCACTTGGCTACTAATAGTGGAAACCAAAGTAACAGTGACTTACATTAGAGAGAAGTTTTATGTGAGTCCACAGGTAGGTGGCTCACAGTAGTTGCATCGCCATCGGGGCCGTATCACCAACCTTGGCCTGTGGTTCTCATTCCCAAGGTTTACTCGTGGGCCAAGGTGACTGATGGAGCTCCAGCAATCAAATTTCTGCATTCCAGCCAGAAATCAGGACGAAAGGAGAAAATACAGAAAAGGACCAACTATCAGCTTTTTAACTTTCTTGGACATCTTGTCCAACAACTTTGGCTTACATCTCATTGGCTGGAATTTTGTCACATGGCTACTCTTAGCTGCAAGGGAACTTGGGAAATATGAGTGATTTCACTAAGGAAGAAGAAAGTAGATTGTAGATAGGTAATTACCAGAAGGCGGCAGCACATACATACCTTCAGCTACCCAGTGTCTCTACCAGACCCTCACGTGGCTATTGGTGGTCCAGCAACCTAGAAAGCAAAGCTCAGCTGTCAGCCCCCACCATACCTGATAGACAGTGCTGGGAGAGCAAAGTGAACCACAACCAAAACTCTTATTTGGAAAAGGACGGCATAGGGAACACCAGCAGCCACTAGTCACTAGTCTAAAGCCATTGAGTGGTTTGTCTATGTCCTCGTACCCTGAATCTGGATGTGCCAGTGGCTGGTTGACCGACAGCGCCTAGTGGAAATGATGCCCTATAACCTCTGAGGTTAGGTCCTGGAAAGCAACCCAACTTCTGCCTTGTTTGCTGGAGCACTTGTGCTGGGACCCTCTAAGTTAACACTCCAGCGCCCTGAGGCCCCATCTCGTGAGGAAGCCGAAATCGTTCCCCACAGAGAGACGCTGAGAAGCCCTGAGAAGATGTGAGGGGAGCGAGATGCCCAGTCAGCCCCTCGCTGCTCCAGCTCCAGCTGTGACTACAGCCACAGGAGCCACGACGCCCAGCCAAGAAGCTGTGTGGAATAGTAAATTGTTATTTTAAGCCTGTAAGTTTTGGGGTGATGTATTACACAGCAACAGATAAAAAGAACAACATGGTATATCAAGCCTGGAGGGCAAGAACCACCTGCCATGACAGAGGAGCAAGTCCCTTGGCTGGTTGATCTGACTTCTCCTAGCTCTGCTGCCCAGGAAAATCTCCACTGTCCTCCACAGCCCCTTGCTCTGCCCTCAGGGAGGCGGCTCTTTGTCCATCACATGGCCCTTCTGAGGAGGCTTCTGTGGTTGATACCCTCCTTAAGGGCTTCCCAGTTTTGGCTCTTTTACCTCTAGAGGGAGCCACTTCTAAAGGATCCTGGATGCTTTATTTCTCTATAGCCAGAGGCTGTTGCAGACCAGGTGTGGATTTTGTTTGTTCTTGTTAGCAGTTTCCTGAAATAATGAGTGGGCTTCCAGTTAATAATTTATTTTTTAAAAGTTTAAAAAATTTATTGATGAGAGAGGGAGAGGGAGAGAGGGGGTGGAGGGTGGAGAGAGAGAGAGAGAGAGATATCACTTTGTTGTTCCACTTGCTTAGGTATTCTTTGGTTGATTCTTATATGTACCCTGACTACGGATCAAACCCACAACTGTGGCTTCTCACCATGATGCTCTAACCAACTGAGCTACCTGGCCAGGGCTTCCACTCATTTTTTTTTTTTTTAGGGGAGAACAGGAACATAGTCCCCCACTACCACAAATTATGCAGTCGCGTATCTCACATTTGGGGAAATCGCAGGGGTCAGCACATCCAGAGTGCAATGGATAAGCCTCACCCTGGGATAACCACCTTCGTGATCCTGGCATCTCCCCTGTCAGGTAAGTTTTCCAGTCAATTCTTACGCATGAATACTGTGACCAAAGATCTTCCATATTGTATTAAGCCTAAAAACTCTCATTTTTCATGTTGGTTTCTGTGTTCTCGCCCCATTCCCCGTAACTCTTTAAGACTTGAAGGGGATGATAACACTATTAATCTGATTTTTGCTGGGAGTCTTGCACCTTTGTTAGGCACAGAACTCTTAACAGAAGGTGCTTGAAAAAAGTTTGGGGCCACAGTGTTATTTTCTTGGGGGGGGGCGTTGACTAGTTAGCAGCTACCATTCTGATTGAACTACTTTTATCTGGGGGGTGAGAAGTAATTGGCTTTTTCAATCTAGCAGTTTCATACACTGGGGCTCTGGGTCAACCTTTATATTCCTCATTTTGTGTGTGTGGGGGGAGGGGGATGCTGTGAGAGTGGGGGTGCCTAAGTTGAGAGTGCTTTCCTTAGCAGAGTGTTATTTCTATTAAAAAAATGCTTACAGACTGGTTCAAGCCTGATTTCATATGTTTTATGTAGAACTTTGCTAAAGTCAGCAGGAAGGAGCCAGCACACAAAACCTTTCCAAACGGCTTTCTGCAAAGAGCGACGATTTGACTGAGTGGTTTGCAAATCCACACTAAGGGTCACCTTTCTGTCCTGCAGTAAAGTGGATCCTCCCCAAACAACGGTTCCACACGCTTCCCCTAAGTCAATACAACATTTTAGATACCACTACCAATTATAATGTCAGTTTGGAATAGCATTTATGTTTGTAACAGAGACTGGAAATAAAAGAGACTTAAACAAGATGGAAGTTCATTTTTCTCTCAAGCTAATAAAGTCTGGACATAGCCCAGGGCTGACATAGTGTCCCCAGTGAGTCATCAGATTCCCAGGCTTCTTGTAATTCCCTACCATCCTTGGCCTGCAGCTCCATCCTCTGGGTGCCTCCAAATCACAAGATCTTTCAATCATCACGTCTGTGTTCTGGACAGGAAACAAAGAGGGGAGAAGGGGAAACAATGGAAAAAATTACAGAGGGTATAGGCCAGCTGCCTGACACTTCTTTAAGAAGTTTTTCTGGAAAGTCCATTCAGCAAATACCACTCACATATTTTTATGTTTACATTCATAGAATGTAATCACATGGTCACAATTAGGAGCAAAAGGTGGAAAATATAGTCTTAAGGTAGGTTATGCTGCCACCCAAGATAATAGGAACATGAGTAAACTTTTGGGGTTGATGAATATGTTCATTGTCTTGGTGGTGATGATTTTGTGGCTAGATACTAAGTCAAAACTTATCAAATTGTTCATTTTAAATATGTGTAGCTGTTATATGTCAGTTATACCTCAATTAATCTGTTAATAAGTATGTGTATGAGAAAAGAATATGTACCCTCTAGTTATTGGCTGCAGGGTTTTATATACGTTTATGTCTAATCTTTAATTGTGTTTTTCAAATCTCTTACATTCTTACTGAGAAATATATATTGTTTTCTTGATCCATTAATTGAGAGAAATATGTTAAAATTTCCCACAACTGCGGTGGATTGATCAATTTCTCCTGGGAATTCTGTCATTTTTTTTCTTTATAAATTTGAGGCTGTACTATTAAGAACTTACAGGTTTAGCCCTGGCCAGGTAGCTCAGTTGATCCTGATACCCCAAGGTTGTGGGTTCAATCCCCACCCAGAGCATATACAACCTATGAACAATGAATCAGTAGGTGGGAAACAAATCAATGTTTTTCCCTTTCCTTTCCTCTCTCTCTCTAAAATCAATTAAAAACAAAACTTGAGGCATAAAAATATGCCTTAACAGAAAAGAACATATTGGTTTCTAATTATTGTGTTTTTGTGCTGAATTCAAACTTATACCAGTGTTATAGTTCTTATCTCCAGGGAGAACTTTTAGTTGAAAATCATATTTTATTTTATCTGATATTAGTATATCTATACCAGCTTTCTTCTAGTTAGTATTTGCCTGGCACATACATATTTTCTATTCTTCTACTTTTAAAAAGTACATTTTTATTTTCCAATTACAGTTGATATACACTATTATTTTAGTTTCAGGTATATATTCTTTTACTTTTAACCTTTATATTTATGTTTTAGGTATGTCTCTTTAATCAATGCATAAATGGATATTAATATTTATTCAGTAAAAATTAATCCCATTACTTAGTTTTTTCCTAAAAATCTAACTAACTTTGCTTTTTAACTGGAGAATTAACTCAATTTACATTGCTGTGATTATGACATCGTTGGATTCATTTTTAACAAATTTTTTGGTCTTTCTAACCTGTTCAGATTTGTCTAAGTCTCTTATTTTTCGCTTCTTGTCTTCTGGACTATGTGAGCTCTTCCCATCCCATTCCTTTTTTTTTTTCTTTCTGCTTATTTGGAAATTATACATTGTACTCCTATTCTATTAACATTTAAATTAAACAGTTTGACATTAACATTTAACAATAAAAATTAATCAAATAATGCAAAAGCCTTAGAATAACTTTAACCAACCCTTCCCAACTAATATGCAGTTATGTTGCAGCTTTTAGTTCTATCTTTTCTTCTTTTAGTTTTTTTTAGTTATATATGTACATAATTTGGAGTCAATTACAATACTTGTTATAAACAACACATCCCACCTCACTCTCCCCACTCCCCCTACATTAGAAGCAACCATTTTTAAGTCTTATACCTGGTACTTTATCAGTTACCTCTTTCCATATTTCTAAGTAACATCTTACATTGTGACTACTCAATTTATTACTTTATAATATTATACAAATTGATTTCCAAAATGGAAGATAACAACTCAGCTGGTCCGAATTCTCGCCCTCCCTTCCCCATTTCCCCATATAATTACGTAACAAGTTTGGTTAAAGGGCTGCTTCAAATTTACATTATTTTGACTGTTAAATGCTATTCATAATGAATCACTAAGATACTTTTTCTTCCTTGAAATACTTTTTGTCTTTTCCTTATTACTACCTGACCCCAATTCCTCTCCAACTACCTGATTCCTCTGAAAGCATTCAGTCCATCTCACCTTCCCAGGAATTCCTTCCTGGAGCCTCCTGGTGCAAATCTTTTCTGCCCTCTTCGCCCTTTCCCCTCCAATCCTCCTTCCCTCTCATCCTGGGGAGGCTCCTTGCTTCTTGCATGTGTTGAATTCTATTTCCCTTACACCACTGAACTTCATTCTTGGTTTCCTCTTTCGCTTTGACGGCCCAAAGCCTCCTGTTTTCTTTGAGAGAGTTGTCCTAGCTCAAAGACCAGCTTTGGCCAGTGAGAATAATCACAGACCAAAGGAACTGCGAGGCATCTCAGCAAACAAAGGAAGAGATGTGTGCTTGGATGCGGGGCAAGGGTGAAGCTTAGGTGAAATTTAAACAAAGCGGTGTTCTCATAGGCTCAAAGTAAATAGGGATCTGTATAAAGAGGTTCACGGACTGCGAAGAAAATGTTGATGTAGAATACAGTGTCCAGAAACCTCTTATCTGAGGCTCTGCACCTGGGTTGTAAATCAAGGCTGCTTATATGTCTCAGGGGGACTTGGATCCTTGAGGCAAAAGGAGAATGATTCATTTTCACTGATATGCTTTCAAACAGCAATGCTTCTTATAGTCTGTGATTTTAGAGAACAAGGTTTCTCAGTGTGTAAGAAAGCTATAGTCTCAGAAGAGGTCCTCATGAACTTTATTGCTACATACCTGGGCAGAAAATATTTCCTGCTAACTTTACCGGCTTTCTATGTCTGTGATCCCAGTTCGATGAATGGCAGGGCAGGATTCACTTTCTCAGTCAGAGCCACCTTTTATTTTCTCAGGGTGTGTGGGAAATAATATTTTTGAGCCTTGACGGGGAGCTGTTAACTGTAAGGTTTTCTCTAGGATGATCTGGCCAGGTCTTTTCCTTGGGGAACTTTGATGTCAGTATCTCTACATCAGATTCTACCAAGGCAAACATTCTAGAGTCCTCTTGAAGAGTCTAGTTCTGATTGCTAGTGTTCTGGGGATGGAATTGGGAGAAGGGGCTGGAATTCAGGATATAAATGTTCTTTTTAGTTTAACTAATTTTAGGATACTATATTCCTGCCCTCTCTGGTGCACACACCTCCAGTTTCCTGCGATGGCGGAAGGGGGCAGTCAGAAAGCCACGTGGAGTGGAGCAGGAGACCTGAGGCACACCCCTCCTTAAACAGCTTTTCAAATAATTCTCCTGTTTTTCACCCTACTTGGATATCATGATGTTTTCACTGTTTCCATAGTTTCACCTTTTCCAGAATGTCGTATACTTGGCATCATATCGTATATAGCCCTTTCCGACTGGCTTCTTTTCCTTGTCATTGTGTGCATTTAAAGTTCCTCCATGTCTTTTCATGGCTTGATAGTCCTTTATTTTTCTCCCTGGCAATGATAATTTCTAATCTGTTTCTGTATATTTTACTTATTTATCATGTTTATTGTTTGTCTTCTCCACATGAGTGTGTTTCATGAAGACAGATTCCTGTCTGCTTAGTTCACTGCTGTATCCCCAGTGCCTACAATGGTGTTTCACTCATGGGCGGTGCTCAAGAAACACAGATTGGTTGAATTAAGTCACTTTTTTTTTTTTAAAGGAGAATAAAGGCATTTTCTTTTTTTTTAAGATTTTATTTATTTTTTAGAGAGGGAAGGGAGGAAGATAGAGAAACATCAATGTGCAGTTGCTGGGGGTTATGGCCTGCAACCCAGGCATGTACCCTGGCTGGGAATCGAACCTGGGACACTTTAGTTCCCAGCCCGCTCTCAATCCACTGAGCTACACCAGCCAGGGCTGAATTAAGTCACTTTTAAAAAATATTTTATTTTAGAAAGGAGGGAGAGAAAAAGGGCGTGAAACATCAATGTAAGAGCGAAACACTGATTGGTTGCCTTCTGTCTGTGCCTGGGGTACAACCCAGGCATGTGCCCTGACCAGCACACTGGCTGGGGTTTAATTAAGTCATTTCTTAAATGAATGAACAGAGCATCTAACTGAAGAACAAACTTCTATCCAGAACCCTCCTGACAAGAGAATCTGTGATATGTAAGTGTTTAGTTTTCTGGATCCTTAGAGTTTCAACTCCATGACATTTGACCTTGGGTAAGTCACCTAACAGGGTTGTGGTAAGGACTAAATGAATTAATATACATAAAAGTTCCTATAACAGGTACCACGCGTGTACGTGAACGGTAATTATTATTCGTATAGGAAGGCGCAGAGGAGGAGGTGGGAATGAAATGCTGGTTGGTTGCTCAGAGATGGAAGAGTGCTGTGAGCTGGAGAAAGGAGGTGAAGTGTGTGTGGGGGGCATTAACCCATTTGCTCATCACTCTACAGAGCCCTTTTACATTCTAAACACTTTTTTCATCCTCCAAAAAATGATCATGTCAGGAGGATATAATTTTACCTATGAGAAAACTAGTTAGGGAAATTGGTCGACTTGCCCAATGGAATCATATGCTAAGTGGTGGCCCCCAAATTCCCATCCAGAAGTTGTGATTCACACCTTAAAACAGTCGCTATTACTTACGCAGACCCTCAGCGTGCGTGAGGGAGTCCGTGGGTTCACCCGTCCTGTGATCCCGGGCAAAGTAACAGAACCACTTTTAATAACCACGCCCAGGTTGTGAGCGGCTGCATGTGTAGCCATCTGTGGAGGCTTGCGGGCCCGCTACAGCGCGCTCGAGGGGGCACACTGGGCTTCCTGAAGAATTCTGCAAGTGAGTGCTGATTACAATATAAAAGGCAACTCTTGCCCCTAATATTCCTCCCCTTCTCCCGCCTCTAGGGGGCGGGGCAACAAAGCGCGGGAAAACTGGCCTCGACCCCACCCCCACCCCGTGCTGGGGGCAGGGAAAAGTAGAGCTCTTAAGTGGGAAATAGTTGTGTACGCTCGTGTGTGTCGTTGTTTGCCCCTTTTTCCAACCTCCTCCCGTTTGGGAAGCCTACCAATGTGCCGCTTTAAGATCCCTTTGGAAATGGCCCGGGCCACGCCAGCACTGTAACGTCACCTTTCGCCCACTTCCGGTCTGCAAGCCCGTCCCTAGCTTCAGGTGCCAGTGCCTTCAGCACTCCCAAGCCCGTTCCGCTCCAAGCCCTCCCTCAGAGGAAGGAACTATGGGTGACGCCATCGGCCCTAGAGCTGCCCCGCGTGAGGACCCCATGCATTTAGATGTTATGGCGATTTAGATAGGCAAATCTCAAGAAAATAGTAAAACAAATTACGTAATGTTTTGGGTGACGTCCCATTCTGTGACTTCTGTACAGCAGAACTGACATTGGGGTTTAGCTTGAGAAAGCGCAAACGGATCTACACACGCCGGGTCCATTTAGAGTCGAAAAGGTTCCACTCGAGTATTCACCAAATAGAAGCTGAGAGTTCCTTAAATTTGTATAAGCAAGCTGCAGGCTTTAAGGATCGCGGCCAATAGGGAGTGAGGGGGCGGAGACACACCTGGGATAGTCACCGCCTTCAGTAGGAAAGCAGGGAATCAGATCGGCTTCTTCCTAAACGACAGTACCCGCTGCCAATCGCTTTTGAGGTGCACAGATGGGGGCAGGTGGGCCCCGGCATAACCAATGATGAGAAGCATCTTCGGAAAGACTAGGCTCTTTGCCCAATGAAGCTGGGAAGACTATGCGGGGCTTGTTCCGAGCGGCAGTACTTAAGGCCAACCCAGTGCGGGGCTGGGAGGGGCGCAGTACTGAACGACGAGGAGATTGGCCAATGGCGAGTACGAAAGCGGGCAGCCCAGACCGGGAACGCGGAGGGAGCTGAGGAAGGGGGAGGCTGAACGGGAGAGAAGCAGGAAGTAGCGGCGGAGGCGGGGAGGGCGGCGGCAGCAGGCGGCGGCGGCGACGACGGCGGCGGCGGCGAGGGTAGCCCCTGGAGCAGGGGCGAGACCGCCGAGGCTCGGCCCGCACTGGGAGCCAAACAAGTAAGCGTGGCTGGGGTAAATACCCGCCCTTGGCCCCGCCCCCGGGGGGGCGGGTGACTACCCCGCCCCTCCCCCACTTGGTCAACTACCCCCTTCTCCGCGTCGCCCCCCTGGGGTGGCTTTTAGGAAGGCTCCGACACCGCCACCGTCCCATGGGGCGGATGGGCGAAACTCCCAGCCTGTTGAAAGCACAGTCCCTAGCCGGGTAAACGTGGAAGGAGGGTCGGGGGTCTCCAAGTCCTGGTGCTCCCAGCCCAAAAGGCGTTCAAAGCGCGGCCCAGGGGCTGGAGGCTGCGGGATGTCGCGACCTAAAATGGTGTCCGTGTCCGAGTCCGAGGGTGGGGGTGGGGGCCCTAGGCAGGCCGGAGCAGAGCCTGCACCCCGACTGGGCGCGGGTCAGCGTCCCGGCCTGGGCAGCACTCAGGCTCGCGCCCTGGGCTGCCCTGCGCCTCCTGCTCATTGCTCAGTCTCGGGGGAGTCGCGGGAGGCTGCGGGAGGAGGAGGCTGCGCCGCGCAGGGAGGCGAGGGGAGGAGGTCGGAGTTGGGACGGACCTCGGCTGAGAGCTGCGAGTCTCGCAAATACAGTGCCGTCCCCAGTGCTGTCTTTCCACACGCCTAACCCACTCCCGAGTGCTCATGGGCCCGGAGGTGCTGTGCGGCAGCTCCCCGAGGGCTTGGCCTGGCCTGGCCGAGGCCCGTCCTTTTCGCTCGACGATGTGAGCCAGAGAAGCGCCGCACGCCTCAGTTTCCCCTCTGGCTTCCCCTATGTGCACCCCGCCCCTTCTCTGCAACCCCGGACGTGATCCCGGCGCCAGCCCTCGGCAGATGGCAGGGACTTAATTCCGCCCGCTGCCCAGCTTGGCTGCAGTCTAATCGCCCCCAGCCGCCAGCCCCTCATCCTTTTCTGCGTTGCAGGCCCTGGGCCAGGAAAAGGGCAGTGGAGCCCCCACCTGCCCCTGGCCATTTCACCCTCTTCCTGTTTAGCCCCTTCCTTTGGCTTTTGGGGAAGAACGGGGTGGGGGGGGGCGTGGGGGGGCGTGCTGGAGCCCAAGAAACTGGGCGCAGCAGCCCCAGAAAGGCCTGGGCAGGGAAGTATGGGAAGCCTCTTCGGCCTTGGGCTCCTCTGCTTGGTCTACTGCCTGTTCTGGCTAGTAGATGACCTCTGAGTCACCTGGACTCCAAAGTGGGAGTTGCTGGGGGGAGATGAGTTTGCAGATGTTTTCTCACAGCCCCCACTGATCTGTACTACACCAGCCCTGAGTGAAATGCAGCTCAGGCCTCCAGGTCAGGAGACAGCCAGGCAGAAGAGGGCTTAGCAATCCGCCAGGGGCAGAGGCAAGAGGAGGGCTTTGTTTCAACCCACAGCCTGCAGAATTGGGATGGGTGGGTGAGGAGTGCACTCCCTTTTCTTCCTGTAGTTGGTACTCTCTCCTTCTACCCCCACCTTGGTCCCAGCATTGCCAGCTGCCACCTGCTGGGACTATCTCCAGTTACAGTCTAGGACTGGAAAGAGGTGAGAGAACTGGCCATGGGAAATGGCTTGCAACCTGGGCAGGGAATGTGTAAGGGTAGAGACTTCTTCAGTTGCTTCTTCCTAGGTATAGATACACTTGTGGGAAAAGCTGGTAGGGGAACAGACATGATTGCCCCACAAGCTCTAGGCTGGCCTTGTTGTTTTAATGACACATAAGTCTTGTGGGATATTTTTCTTTTTGTACTGGGCAAGGTTGGGATTGGGCGAGACTCCCTGGGCTACTTTTGTCAAAGGAAAATTAAAAGGGTGAGGAGTGCGAGGTGGGAGTAAACTGGGGTGAGGAACTCAGAGCAGAAATGATTGGGGTGAGGAGGCCCGGCTTTTCCCCCATTGTGGCAGCTGTGCTGGTTAAGCTTGTACCCTGGAGAGACGATGGGGAGGTAGGAGGGGCAGGCCAGGGTAGAGTGGAGGCACTCTGGGGAAGGTAGATGAGGGAGCACCAGGTGTTTATGATAGGAGAGGCCTAGTCTGGGGCCCTTGTGACCAGGCTCCTTGGGGTTTTCCCTCCTGTCTCTTTTCTTTGTCTCTTTCTGTTCCTGTGTCTTATTCTGTGTTAGTTTCTTGGGCCTTTTCCCTGAGTTCACTTCTCTCTGTTAACCAAGCTGGATATTCAGGTACCAGTGAAGACCCCAAGTGCCCCAGAATTGACCTTACAATGACCCCTGAGAGCCTTAGATTTCTGGTGCTTACTCCTTCCCAGCCCCTCCATGACCTGACACAGCCTTGTTTGTTCTAGCTGTAATAGTTCTGTTCTGGTTCTGTCACACTCACAATTTCATACCACGCTCAGAATAACCCTATGATATATTAATTGCCCCCTCTTTCATTCAAATACATACAAAAGTAAGAGATGGAGTAACTTGCTTATCCAGCAGGCCATTGATGAAACTGAATCTAGAATCATTTCTTGTGTCTTGGCTTAAAGTCATGGAACCTTTGTAGACATGGTTTTTCAGATTTCTGTGGACACTTAGAAGATCCATGAAGAATATGAATGGATTCCATGCTGCCCTGAATGAGCTTTTAAAACCTAGAGCATCATGCCCTTCTTCTCAATAGTAGTATTGATTAATTGATTGATTCTGTGCTGGACACAGGAGGGGCTTAGGTGGTTTCAACCAGATATGCACTGAACTCCCCCCATCTCTAGTACCCTTATCTTGTATGTGTGTTTCTGACAAGTCTATTTTCCTCTGCTTTTTTGTATCTTGTTGTCTTCTGTAGAATGTGCACATCACCTTGATTCCTGTTTTAGGGTTTGGCAAACAAGCGCCTCCACCAGCTCTCTAGGATTTGCACTGTAATGAAGGTGTGCCCAAGTCAGAGTGTGCAAGGGCTCTGAGAGGAGAGCGATACGGACACCCCGAGGGAGGAGGTGCCGGGTTTCTGCTTCCAGAGAGCTCAGTTTCTCCCTCTTCCTTCTATTTTTGTTAGGTCTGGGACCCGCCGCCATGGGAGACATGAAGACCCCTGATTTCGATGACCTCCTTGCTGCCTTTGACATCCCCGACATCGATGCAAATGAAGCCATCCATTCTGGGCCAGAGGAAAACGAGGGACCAGGAGGCTCAGGGAAGCCAGAGCCTGGTGTCGGGGGTGAATCTGGAGAACTAACAGCAGCAGCTGTAAGGGATGGCCCTGGGGTTTCAGCCCAGGCTTCTGACCATGGCCTGCCATCGGCGGACATCTCAGCAGTCAGTGTCATTGTCAAGAACACTGTGTGTCCTGAGCAGTCTGAGTCCCTGCTTGGAAGTTCAGGAGGGGACGGGGCCCGGGCTGGGGGTACAACTAAGGAAGGGCCTGTGGGACCTCGTCTGATGCAAAATGGTTTTGGGGGCCCTGAGCCATCCCTTCCAGGAAACCCCCACTCGCCAACTCCCCCCAGTGGGGGTACGTGGAAAGAAAAATCCATGGAAGGCAAAGCTCCTTTGGACCTCTTTGCTCATTTTGAGCCTGAGCCAGGGGAGCACCCTGATCCCTTGCCTCCTTCTGCACCCTCTCCACCTCGGGAAGGGGCCATGACCCCACCTCCTTTCCCTTCTCCCTTTGAGCTGGCCCAGGAGAATGGCCCAGCCTTGCTGCCGCCTGCTTCTCCCACACCGCTGGGCGCCTTGAAGCAGGGTGGCTGCAGCCCGCTCCATTCTCAGAGCATAGCCCGGCTCGGCTCAGGATCTGCCCCTGAGGCTGTGGGCATCCCTGCTAGCACGTCGCCTCCCCAGGTTGCTGGGGTGCCCTTCTTTAAACAGTCTCCAGGGCATCAGAGCCCTCTTGCCTCCCCAAAAGTACCCAGTTGTCAGCCCCTAAAGGAAGAAGAAGAGGATCAGGGGCCAGTGGACAAGTCTCCAGGAAGTCCCCAGAGTCCTTCTAGTGGAGCTGAGGCTGCCGATGAGGACAGCAATGACTCTCCTGCCTCCTCCAGCTCTTCTAGGCCCCTCAAGGTGCGGATCAAGACCATTAAAACATCCTGTGGGAATATCACAAGAACTGTAACCCGGGTCCCCTCAGACCCTGATCCCCCTATCCCCTTGGCCGAGGGGACCTTCTTGGCTGAGGCTAACTTCTTAAAATTCTCCCCTGTGGCTCCGACTCCTGAGGGTCCAAAGGTGGTGAGCGTCCAATTGGGTGATGGCACGAGGCTGAAGGGCACTGTGCTGCCTGTGGCCACCATCCAGAATGCAAGTACTGCCATGCTGATGGCGGCCAGCGTGGCCCGCAAAGCTGTGGTTCTGCCTGGGGGCACTGCCACCAGCCCTAAGATGATGGCTAAGAATGTGCTAAGTCTGGTGCCCCAAGCTCTGCCCAAGGCTGAGGGGCGGGTGGGGCTGGGGCCAGGAGGCCAGAAGCTGAATGGCGCCTCGGTGGTGATGGTGCAGCCTTCCAAGGCCGCCACTGTGCCAGGGGCAGGCGGTGGCACAGTGATCTCACGGACCCAGTCCAGCCTGGTGGAGGCCTTCAACAAGATTCTCAACAGTAAGAACCTGCTGCCTGCCTACCGGCCAAACCTGAGTCCACCTGCTGAGGCTGGACTGGCCCTGCCTCCAACAGGCTACCGCTGCCTCGAGTGTGGGGATGCCTTTTCACTGGAGAAGAGCCTGGCAAGGCACTATGACCGCCGGAGCATGCGCATTGAGGTCACCTGCAACCACTGTGCCCGCCGCCTGGTCTTCTTCAACAAGTGCAGCCTGCTGCTGCACGCCAGGGAGCACAAGGACAAGGGGCTTGTCATGCAGTGCTCGCACCTGGTCATGAGGCCTGTAGCTCTTGACCAGATGGTGGGGCAGCCGGACATCATGCCCCTGCTGGCTGTCCCACCTGCCCTTGGACCTCCAGCCTTGCCTGCCTTGGGCAAGGGCGACGGGGCCATCACCACCTCCGCCATTTCTACAGTTGCTGCTGAGGCCCCTTTGCTGCCGCTCTCAGCCGAGCCGCCTGCTGCCCCTGCCACCTCTGCTTACACATGCTTTCGCTGCCTGGAGTGCAAGGAGCAGTGCCGGGACAAGGCTGGCATGGCTGCCCACTTCCAGCAGCTTGGGCCTCCTGCCCCGGGGGCCACCAGCAATGTGAGTTGCCTTTCACCTCCCTTCCCTGGGAAGGGGCAGCCCGGGGATAGGATCTAGGAAGTTGCAGGGGGCTTGGTTAGGAGAAGTAGTGGGAGACAGGCCACTCTCCTGACTTGCCTTGTTTCAACCCCTTTGACAGGTGTGCTCAACCTGCCCCATGATGCTCCCCAATCGCTGCAGCTTCAGTGCCCATCAGCGCATGCATAAGAATCGACCTCCCCACGTCTGCCCTGAGTGTGGGGGCAACTTCCTGCAAGCCAATTTTCAGACCCACCTCCGGGAGGCCTGTCTGCATTTCTCTCGCCGTGTAGGATACAGGTGCCTCACACCTCCCCATTGCATCTCTAAACTCCCCCACGTGCTTGCTGATCTCATGGTTCGTAGCACTAACCTTCGAGATGCCCTCTCGAGCCCCATCTTTCCCACTCAGTCCCTTGGCCCTGGTGTGCTGGCAGAGAGCAGGGCCATCTCTGTGGTGCCAGCTCTGCCCCAGCAGGCCTTAGGGATTGGGCCTGCAACCCCCTCCAGTCTCCACCTTGCTTGGGCTCCACTGCCAATTCACTTCTGAAAGTCCGCGGAGGAGAGTGGGGTGGGAGAGGGCATGGAGATGGTCTACCTCACCACAGCGTCCCGCATGTCCTCCCCAAAGGTGCCCCAGCTGTGCAGTTGTGTTTGGGGGTGTGAACTCCATCAAGTCGCACATCCAGACGTCGCACTGCGAGGTTTTCCACAAGTGCCCCATCTGCCCCATGGCCTTCAAGTCTGCACCCAGCGCCCACGCCCACCTCTATACCCAGCATCCCAACTTCCTCTCGCAGCAGGCCAAGTGAGACCTGGGACGAGGATGAGGAGGGGGGTGCTGGTGGGAGCTGGGTCCTGGTGGGGCAGGGTATCTGCACTGTCCTCTCCACCTGCACAGGATGATCTACAAGTGCGCCATGTGTGACACGGTCTTCACTCACAAGCCCCTCCTCTCCTCACACTTCGATCAGCACTTGCTGCCCCAGCGGGTCAGTGTCTTCAAGTGCCCGTCTTGTCCTCTGCTTTTTGCCCAAAAAAGGACCATGCTGGACCATCTCAAGGTATAGGAGTCAAGGGCTGGAGATGGTGTGCTTAGCTCTGTTGACCGGGTGCAGGGGTCACATAACCTTTAGGGATGGGGGAAACGAGAACTCTGGCAAAGCCAGGCCCTTCCCCACAACAGCCATCCCCATTGTCTCCCTTGCAGAACACCCATCAGTCTGGTCGCTTGGGAGAGGAGACTCCTGGGAAAGGGGCTGGGGATGCCCTTACGACCCCCAAGGCTGAACCCGAGGAGCTGGCTGTGTCTCGGGGAGGAGCAGCTCCTGCTACAGAGGAATCTTCTTCAACCTCAGAAGAGGAGGAACTACCCAGCTCCCCAGAGCCCCCTCGTCCAAACAAACGGCCCCCCCGGCGGGACCTAGGCAGCAAAGGCACAAAGGGTGGGGGTGGGGGCACTGGAGGCTGGACCTGTGGCCTCTGTCACTCCTGGTTCCCGGAGCGTGATGAGTATGTGGCTCACATGAAGAAGGAGCATGGCAAGGTGAGCCAGGTGGGCTGGAGGGGCAGCCTGCGGACTGTCCTGTGTGGCATTGTGGCTGGGGCCTGGAGCCTGGTTCTGAGATCCCCCACCCCTGCTCTCCTAGTCCGTGAAAAAGTTTCCCTGTCGCCTGTGTGAGCGATCCTTCTGTTCCGCTCCCAGCCTGAGGCGCCACGTCAGAGTCAATCATGAGGGTATCAAGCGAGTTTATCCATGCAGGTAACCCTTTTCCCCTAATCCCTTCCTCTTTCTGTCTAGCAGGTGACCTCTCCATTCCCTACCTACCAGTACATGGTAAAGTACTTTCCCACCTGTTTCTTGTCCAAGTAGACTGAAGGTGGAGGCCTCTCTCACTCTGGTAGTCCCCCTCCACTTGAGCCACTGGCCTTGGTCTTTGGGCTGTGCCCTTGGTGCCTACCCTGACCACTCTACCCCTCTAGGTATTGCACAGAGGGAAAACGCACCTTCAGCAGCCGCCTGATCCTAGAGAAACACGTCCAGGTCCGGCATGGCTTGCCTCTTGGGGACCAGTCTCCTGGCCGGGGAAGTATTGTGGTCCGGGGCCCTGGTGCCAGAGGCCAGGTAGGCAAAGGCCCTGTGTTAGGGCTGTGGGAGTGGGAACTCGCAGAGTTACAGACTCTGGCCTCTGGAAGTTAGGTTGGGGGTGCAAGGGTCACTGAGGGTGATGAGGAGGCCCAGTCTTGCTTCATTGTCTTCTCCAGGGGCCAGGACGAAAACGTCGCCAGTCCTCCGATTCTTGCAGTGAGGAACCTGACAGCACAACACCTCCGGCCAAATCCCCTAGGGGTGGACCTGGGTTGGGAGGCCCCCTTCCCTACCGGAGCAGTGGCTCAGTGGAGCAGAGCCTCATGGTGGGGTTGAGGGTGGATGGCGCGACCCTGCAGTGCCTTGACTGTGGCTTATGTTTTGCCTCCCCTGGCTCCCTGAGCCGGCATCGCTTCATCAGCCACAAGAAGAAACGGGGTGTGGGTAGTGCCAGTGCCCTGGGCCTGGGGGATGGGGAGGAAGAGGTCCCCCCTCTGTCGAGGTCTGACGCAGAGGTTGGAGATTCACCCTTGCCTGCTTCTGGAGACCCACTGACCTGTAAGGTCTGTGGCAAGAGCTGTGACAGCCCGCTCAACCTCAAGACCCATTTCCGCACACATGGCATGGCGTTCATCAGGGCTCGGCAAGGGGGCAGTGGGGACAACTAGGCCCCGGACCTGGACTGACTGCGCCCCTTTTCCTTGGGAGCCCGGGTCACTGCTGCTGCCTAGTCCCCAGGCTGGGGAGTTTCGTCGTAATTCACATTTTGTTCAGTTCCTCTCCCCTAACCCCCCCGAGATGACAAACTTGAGCATTATAGTTATTTGCAGTCCTCACTTCGGGTTTGGCCCTTGGGTCCTAGTAGGGCGGGCCCTCCATTCCTCCTTTCTTAGCCCAACACTAATTCCGCTCCTGCTCAGACCCTGTGTGGGACTGGGGGTGGGAGGACAGGGCTTGCTTAGGCCTGCTAGACGGGTCCAGGGAAGGACCAGTGCTGGGGCAGTCAGGACACACTCCACACCCCTGCAGTCAGCCTTCGGGCCTGCTCTGCTCTGGCACCACCCCTGTGACTCCCCGGCACTTGAGCCCCCACCCCTACAGTGCCTTTCACTCGTTTCCCCCCACCCCAGAAATCCAGGGAGGTGGTAGGGATGAGTCCTTTCAAGGAGGGCCCAGGGAGAGGAGGGGACAGGTTCTCAGGAATCCTTTATTGTAGTGATGATACTAACAGTGGGGGAAATGGGAGGGAGAAAACCAGACCATTAAAACTGCTTGTGGTTTAATCCCCATTCAGGCTCTTTTCATGTGACTTGGACAGTGGATTTGACGGAGGGTGTGAGAATCCACAGTGGGGAGGCCTTGCTCTGGGATGAGGCGCTGACCAGGACAGGCAGGGAAAAGGCAGTCTTCTTCCACCTTGTTCTGTGGGTGCCTTTTGTATCCTAGATACTGAGCATCTGTACACTCACCCCTACTCCCCCCAAAAATACAACTCAGAAATTACACAGGTGGCTAACTAAGGACTTTATTTCAAACAAAAATTAAAAATAAAAAATTGAGAGCTATTTCCCTGGATGTGGGGAAGGGATCAGGGCAAGGAATTCCCTGCAGCTAGGCCAATACCCTTGTACTGGAGGGGCTGTGGTAACCCTTTCCAGCCTCTGACAGGGAACCTCTGCAAGGACAGGGCCCGCCCACCAAGGGGAACTCGGGGCAGGAGTCAGTCCCTGGGAGGGGACAGTCAGGCAGCAGCATGGCCGAAGGTGAACCACAGGATCAGGTCCTAAGTACCAAGAAGCCTCTCTTCCCTCCCTTTCTGGGACCCAGAACAGATGAAGAAGATGGCCTGTAGAAAGAACCTCGGACCCTGGTGAGAATAAAGGCCCAGCATCCTCAGACTGATCACCTCTGCTCTCTGGAGGCAGTGAGTCCTGGCGTCTGTCAGGTGGTAATACTGACACTGCTGGGGGCAGGGAAGCCCCAGCAAGTCTGGGCCCCGCAGCTGGCTCTCCCACCCCCTGGCAAGCTCTACTGTCACCACATGATCCTTTGCATTTCTTGCCTTCCATTTCCCTTGGGGGGATGGATGGGTGGGCGGGTTTTCCTGGTTTGGAATTTCTCCCAGGGAGGGTCCCCTGAATGCCCCACTATTCTGGGGCCTGAGAAAGGGTGTCACATGATGCCATTGGTGAGGTACTGGAAGCCGTCGTAGAGTTTGGTAGTGATAGACCGCATGCTGCCATCCACCATCTGCTCCACCAGCAGCTGAAGCTGCTCCTCAGTCATGCTCATGTGGAACCTCTCCTTCAGGTTGCGGATGGTGCTGGAGCCATGGAAGCAAGGAAGCTGGGAACCTGGGCGAGGCAGTGAGGGCAGAGGATCATGAGTGGGAAGGAGGGAGGGGCAGTGTAACAGCCACAGCACGTATGCTAGAGAGATCCCTGACCGTGGGGATGCCGTTCTGCTTGGGCAGAGAAGGGAGAACTGGTGGGAGGCCCTAGCTCGAGCCCATCTTTGTCCCACACCCCTGAACCCCTCTAGGTGAGGGCATGAGGGGAGGGGAGGGCAGAGGGCCAACACCACATCTCCCCCAGTCACTGCTGAGGGCCCAGAGGGAGGGCTGGAAGAGGTTCTAGGGAACGGGCCCTGAGCTGGGCACTTATCTGGTTGCAGGACTCTGCCTATGCTACATCTGACACTCACAGGTGACCTGGGCCACTGTCATCATGGGGCCAGGCAGGGTTGTTCCTGAGAAACGGCGACAACCTGTGGGGTGGGGGCAGGGATGGGAGGAGGAGACTGGAAGCTTAGACTGGGTGTATACTGTAGCCTTAAGGGGGGTGGGGACAAGGGCCCAGAGCGCTGGGAGAGGAGGGACCTGGACAAAAGACTAGAAGGCGACAAGGCAGTGAGGACATAGCGCAGTGAGAGTAAATAAAGATGACAGATGGAGGGGTGAGTATCAGGACAGGGAAGAGGCCTGAGGACAAGGCACTTGGGAGCCAAAGTGTGGTGAGGAGGAAAGTGGTGACTAGAAACACTTGAGCTGGTCAAAAGCTGAGTGATGGGAGGAGACAGAAACTCAAGAGTTGGGCAAGGGATGGAGAGATGGGAAGGGACCAAGAGGCTGTAGATGGGGCTGCTCTCTCCCTGCGTGAACCTAGGAGGTAGTTTCTGCGGCCTCCACCCGGCTACCCCCACGACTGAGCTCTGTCAGGAGGCATGTCCCAAAGGAGAAACCCTCCGGGAACTCCCCCCGCCTGAAGTCCTGAGGTGGAGTGGACTGCTTGGGAATTCCATGCGGAGCACCACCCTATCCCCGATCCCCTGGCCGGCCTCTCCCCAGCCCCACCTTGCTGCATGATCTCCACAATCTGCACCACCTTGTCCATGTGTTTCCGAGCAGCAATCAGCCCCTGCAGCATCAACATCTTGTAGTAGTTAAACATGTCACCATCCAGGCCGCCCATGACCTGGGAGGGGAGAAGAGAGCTGTGGGTATGAGGGGGCTCAGCGTCCCACCAACCAGCCAGAACAATCGGGGCAAACATGCCAAACCCCATCACTTCCTAACTCTCAGTAGGCAGGAAGCCTCCCAGGACACCCAGCCTGACCCTGACTTACTGCCATTTCTGTTCTGTTCAACCCTAATTTGGGAGGAGCCCATCAATTCCCCGTCCTATGACAGAGAAAGGAGGCGGCACTTCTCCTTCCTGACTCACATCCACAAACTCTGTGGTCAGCTTAAAGGCTGACGTCTCAAAGCCCAGGTTTCGTGGTGAGCTGGACAGGATGAAGCCGAAGTCGATGTGGATGATATGGCCTTCTGCGTCCAGAAGGATGTTCCCGTTGTGTCTGAGGAGGGGGCAGAGGAGAGGAAGAGGCAACACACTGGCCACATGACACCAGGCAGGGGAGTCCCCTGCTGTGTTTCCTGCAGCCTGTAACTCTGGGTCCAACCTCCTAGGACCTGAAGCTAGCAGCAGAAACAGGGAATCAGAAAAGTAAGTTGCTAACAAAGGCTGTGTGATCTGAAATCACTATTACTGACAACTTAATAGTTTAATTATCCTAAATTTCCAAAAATTGTAATTCTAGCACCCAAATTGATCCCAATCTAGTAGAAAGCCCAGAAGCAAGGGAAGAAGGCCCCTGAGGCTCCTGCCAGCTGTCAGAGAGGCCAAGCAATTGGCTCAGAGGAGGCCTCTGGTCAGAACTTGGTCACCTGTATTCTATCTGTGATTGCCATCAGCCCAAGTAGATCAGCACTCCACCAGAAAGGAGCAGCAGGCAGGGAGGAATTTAAATGTAAAATAGTGTGGGGGTTTCAAAGGTAAGTTTCAACTCTCTGGTAAAGTCACCACTGTAAGAGATCTCAGGCTGCAATGACCATAGGCCAGCTGCAGGAAGAAGAGAGTTAAAGGAAGAGGAGTCAGGTCTTTGTGATTCCCACCTGAATGGTTGCCTGCAGAAGGAGGAACTATCACCCTGCTGAGCATGTGAGGCCTGGCCCCTCAGGATGACCAATCCCCTCAGTGCCAGTAGAGGCTTTGTTAGGCTCCGAGCTCAAGGTCTGAGAGCTACCTTCTCTGGGGTTGGTCTGACTGGACAAAAAAGTGGGGAACAGAGGAACCCAGTCCCACCTGAGTCCTTTCTACTCTGGGGAAGCACTACAGATTTAGCCACAAAGGCACAATCTTGAGCCAGAAAGGTTCTAGGAGCTGTCTTAGCTCAGTTCTCATTTTACAGGTGAGGGAACAGGCCCTGAGAGAAGTCCTTAGTTGCCAAGGTCCCAAGGCTGGTGAGGGCAGTTTCTTTTCTCAACTGCTGGAGATAGTTGGGGACTCATTCTGAAGCAGTTAGAGACTTTTTAAAAATCCTCACCTGAGAGCATTTTTTCATTGCTTTCAAAGAGAGAGGAAGGGAGAGAGAGTGAGGGAAAGGGAGGGAGGAAGGGAGGTACAGAGAGAGAGAGAGACATCAATGCATCTTACATTGATGAGTTGCCTCCTGCACGCACCCCAACCTGGAATTGAGCCTGCAGCCCAGCTATGTGCCCTGAGCAGGACTGGAACCGCAACCTTTCTGAGCCACCCCCGAGCCACAACTGACGCAGTGAAAGAGATCTTAAACCTGCTTCCGGTTTAGAGCCCTGTGCATTGTTGCCAGTTCTTTCCACTGGCTGATTCTCTTCACAGCTAGACTACATCTCTTCTGAGTTATTATAAAAGGTTTCTCTGCTGCCCATTCCATGGCCCCTGCCCCTGTGCTTTAAAGGATGGATTCTCACCTTCCAAACATCTTCATTTCCTAAAGGAAATCGCAGAGGCCTGACTAGCACCTGCTTCATTTGCTGCCATCCATTTTCTCAATTCTGTTGCTCGGCTCTAGGCTCTTTGGGCCCTGGATTCAATCCCAACTCTTAGGGACAGTATTAGGCTTGCAACCAAATTCCTTATAAATAACTACATTTCCCTTCAGCCCTCAAATGCAGAGCCTCACTGGGTTCATTTGTGGGGCTGACCAAGTGGAATGAGTGCAGGTTCTGAAAGCTCCCTGACCCTCATAAAACACCTGTCTGGCAGGGTTTTTAACTGGTTTCAGTACAAGAATGTCAGCCTATGGCAGGCACTTAATAGATGCTAGATTCCTGATAAGCTACTCTGTTAGCTGGCTCTTAATATGCCACCATGTTACTGGGAGCTCTGGAAGCTCAGGCCACCGCATCTCTGCCTTCCCAGGGCAGCTGCTCTATGCCCAGTGAGAGGTGTACCTCACAGAAGCATTCAGGATGCTGACCCTGAGTCACTGTTTGGGTGAAATTATCTGTGTACGGTACATCGCTTCCCTATAATGTGAAGCTGGGCCACATAAAGATCATGTGATATTGGAAATGCCCAGCTCTGGGCAAAGCAATAAATACTAAAAAGTTCTGAAAATCGTATGTTGGAATAGGAGATTTCGGGGCTGGAAGTTTCAACTTTACCTCCATCATGCCTACCATATTTACCTTCTCCTTTCTGTTCTCAGTCACTACCACCCACCTAGGTCAGGGCTCATTACCTCCTGTTTTGTTGCCAAAGGCCTGACGATAGCCAGCCTCAGCCCCAGGGCCACAGGGTGCACACACTAAACAGAGATTGGGTCATATCATTTCTCCACCCACAAAATAAAACTCAGCTTCATCATGCAGGCCCTTCTAATCTGGCCTCTACTTACCTGTCTGACATCATTGCCTGCTATTCTCCTGTCAGGCAGCAGAGCCCGAGCTTTAATCACACTGACTTGTTTGTCTGCCTGGTGCGTCCTTCCCCCAGCTTTCTCTGCTCTCATTCTCCTTCATCTCTCAAAACCCTGCTTGCTCAAACCCTTGATTCTCCCATAAATCGATCATGTCTTTGCCCCTTTACCCTAGTACTTGTCTGTCTCCTTGGCTTAATGCACATGAACATGTCTGTCTCTGCTTAAAACACGATGTTTGTTTCATCTTTTACATCTTGGCAATGGAAGGCGGTGATGAGTATATGAGAACTACACATGAATGGACAGAGAGAACCCTGGAAAAAAGGTTAAGATGAGGGGCAGGAATTTACCTACCTGTCCTTGACTTGTAGCAGGTAGCAGACCAAGCAGTAGCCAGCGCAACTTTGCACAAAATTACGCTGGGCACTGAGGAATGCCTCAGTCGTGTAACTGCCATGCTCCTGCAGGAAGTAATCAAGCAAGGAGAGCTGTGACTGTTTCTTCACCTGGTGGATAGACACAGCATTGACCACCGGTTCAATCATGCCACTGTCGGCCGAAATCACAAGAATCTTGTATGGCTTGATCCACAGGGGTACTCGTTCCTGTTCCCAAATGGACTGTGAGGAGACAAAGAAGCATTGGCACCATCACCTTTCATCCGAGTTTAGGGAAGAGGCTAAAATCCCCCTCTGTCCCCTGGACAGTTCCCAGCTTTGGTGGCCTTGAATTTTAGGCCATCAACTAACTGAGTAAAACCCACTGAGGACAACGGAGTTTTTAAAGAAAGTCCAGGGTCCGATAAGACTCGGGGAACTGTGTAGCAAAAGGCATCCTGTAGGCAGAAAGCCCCCAAAGGCAGAGAGAACGGGAAATCACACAAGCAGCAAGAATGGGAGCTACTAATTCAAAGAACTGGGAAAGGGCGGAAAAGGATGTAAGTCCACAGAAAGCTTCTCTAGAAAACGAAAATGTTTATATAAAGAATAGGTGAAGCTGCTGGCAGGTGACCAACCCAGAGGCTCGGGGGACTGACATCTCAGCACACTGCAACCCACTTACGAATACCAGATTAGAGTTTTAATCAATTACTTAAATTGTTATTGAATTTATTGAGGTGACATTGAGGTTACTATAATTTATAGGTTTCTGGTATAAAATATATCATCTATACATTGCATTGTGTGTTCATCACCCAAAGTCAAGTTTTCCTTAGGTCATGATTTATCCCTTTACCCTCTTCTACCTTCCTCCATCCACCTCTCCCTGGTAATCAATCACCTTACTATTGTTTGAGTTTATGACTTTTCAGAGTGACTGCAAATCACAAAAGGACCACAAGAGGTCGCTGTGGAACTATTTTGTGGCTGTGGTTTCTGGGGACATAAACTGGGGATGGGGCATGAGCTGTAGTTTAATCTGTACCCAGTCTAGACCTGGGCTGGAAGCTGGTCCTCAGTAGAGCTCTCTGCAGAGCAACCTGTGTGGGTCACCTCTGGTGGACTGCAGCTGGGCTGAGTTCCCCTTCTTTCTCCCTCCCTTTTTCTTTTTTTAAGAATCTTTAGCTCTGGCTGATATAGCTCAGTGGATTGAGTGCAGGCCTGTGAACCAAAGGGTCACGGGTTTGATTCCATCAGGGCACATGCCTGGGTTGCGGGCCAGGTCCCCAGTTGGGGATGTGCGAGAGGCAACCACACATTGATGTTTCTCTCCCTCTCTTTCTCCTTCCATTCTCTCCCTCTAAAAATAAATAAATAAAATCCTTAAAGAAAAGAATCTTTAAAAAATTTATTTAAATTTTTCAAAATTTTATTTATGTATTAAATAAATTTTTTTACGGTTTTTTCCCCCATTACCATTTAGTCCCTTTATACCTCCTCCCCCACTTCTTTTTTCTACCTGTAGTTGCTTCAACACCTGGAAGGCCAGCAGTTCCTGACGAAGATCATCCCCACATTTGACAATGACAGACAGAAGCCGCCAATTGGGGAGATGGCCATAGGGGGAGCCCTCTCTGATCCGCCTGTGTAGAGAAGCAAAAGTTATCAAAGGGTGATGGCAAGGTGAGGACAGAGACACAGATTCTACCAAAAATCCAAATCAAACTCCCCCAAAGGCAAGGACTCTTGGACTGCCTGGGAGCCCGATGGACAATAAAGAAATGCTCTGAGTACCTGCAGTTGCCTCCAAGCTTTGAGAGGGCTGGAGACCGCCCCCACCCCCCACTCTCCAACTCACCGCACTTTCTCCTGCCAGGGCTCCTTGAGAGCAACTGCAGAAGGGTCTTCTGGGTCCCGTTTGAAGGCTGTGGGTGTGTGAGCCAGCTGCTCCGAAAGGCGTCGTCTAGCAGGGAGAAACTATCATTTGCTTGGAGGAGTTACGCCAGAGCCTAATGTCCCTGTCTACAGCGGCATTTCCTGTACTGTTTCCTTGACTCCAGGCACACGCAGATAGAACCTGGGCTGACGGACTCATGGAAGGACACATACCACCGACACCTTTTGGCTAAATTGGTGATTTGGAATGTTAAAATGTAATCACCAGGCCCTCCTCATTCTTTTACCAAGATTCTGGTTCAGAACAGCCATGGCTCCAGCACCTGCATTTTCAACAAGGTCTCCTCTCCGCCCCCACCCGACTCTGACATGTGCAGTCCTCAGGCCGACTCAAGGAAACGCTGCTCTAATTCTTCCCTCTGGTGTTCTCATCCCTTTGGATTCTCTTTAACATTTAGTTTCTTTCTGGAGCAGCCTGGCAATTTCTCCACCTGCACCTTCACTGCCTCAAGTTTGGTGGCCTCAGGGCAAGAACAGAGTATGGAGAGAGAAAAGGGAAAGACACAGGCTGACAGAATGGGAGAGGACAAAGAGAGAGGCAGAGCCTTAAAGAGGGCTGAAAAACGAGGGGCAGTGTTGTCTGGCCATACCGGATGTCCCCTGCTGCAATGAACACAGGCTCCTTGCTCTCTTGGCTGGTGATGCTGTCCACAGAGAACTGGGAGATGTTGTCACAGCTGTTAGTGTGCACTTCAGGGAGCTGCAGAGAGCAGGGGACGGCAGGTCAGGAGCACTAGGCACAAGTCTCACTCCCTGCACCTCCTCTGCAGCCCTCCCTGTGTGTTTGCTGTCTGCATGTCACGATCATCCCTCGCTTCCTGACTCTGCTGCAAAAGGCCTCCCCTGGTTGCACACCATCTTGATCACTTAGGCCTGAAACTGTGTAGGCACCCACATAGGCCCTACAGTGAGTGGTGTTTCTCAAAGTGTGAACTACCTGCACCAGAAATATCTGGAATGCTGCTAAAACCAGATTCCCATACGGCACACTGGGAACGGGTCTGGAAGTCTGAATTTTTAACAATTGTCTAGAAAACCCCTGGCACATTCAAGTTTGCAAACCACTGCTGTGACCATCACAGAAAGTGGAACTTTCAACCTTATACTGAGAGCTCCCCAGCTAGGGATGCATCCTTTCTTGGGGTCCAGAACAGACTTTCTCCAGACTAGGATCCATGACCATTCTTCAGTCTAGTCTCTCCTTCTCCCTCTAAGTATCAAGTCCCCTTTTTCTTCCTTCCTTTGTACTGGAGCATTTCTCAACCCCATTTATCATTTATCACACACTGCCTTTTTGTATATCTTACACATTTTTTTCTTCTATGTCTGTGTCCAATTTCCCCAAGTAGACTGTAAACTCAAGGACAGTCTCTTTTTTCATATGGTGAGATCTGGTTGCGTCACAGCCCTACATAAAATCCTGCTCTGGCTCCCTACAACCCTAGAATAAAGTCCAAGTTTCTTCCCGCAGCTTACAGGATCCTATCTCCAATCTGGCCCATGACGCCCTCTCCAGCCTCATAGGTCACCACTTCACACCCACACATCATACAAAATTTCGTTCAGTTCCTAAGATGAGTCAAGCTCTCTCATCTTCCAGTCTTTGCAAAAGCTATCCCCTTTGCCTAGAATACTCTGTCCAGCTACTTCGTAACCATCTTCAGGTCTCATCTGACATATTACTTCCTCCAGGAAATCTTTTGGGGTGTATCCAACCCCAAGTCTGGAATAAGTGTTACCCTCCACCATCAGGTGCTCCCATAATTCCCCATTCTCTACAGCGTAACCTAGATCATACCATACTACAACTATCTGCTGACTAGTCTTCTACTGTCTCCTGTCAGGTCAGAAACTCCTTGTAGGCAGGGGCCTGGTTTTGTTTACCAGCACACAGCACTCAGGGCTGGCACAAAAAAGGCCCTCCCTAAATAGTTCTTCAATGAATGAATGGATTATAACTTACCATTCTCTGCTTTCCTAAGACAACTTCATATAGCAGGTATTCATTCATTCATTCATTCATTCATTCATTTTTGGGGGGTGGGAGGGAGAAAGAGAGGGAGAGAAACATTGATGTGCAAGAGAGACATTGATCAGTTGCCTCTTGCACACCCCAAAATGGGGACCTGGCCCACAACCCAGGCATGTGCCCTGACTGGGAATCAACCAGCAACCTTTCGGTCTGCAAGCCGGTGCTCAGTCTACTGAGCCACACCAGCCAGGGCTTGATAAATTTCTTGATTAAATTTATCTCATTCTCTCAGCTTAGAAGTTCTTCCTTACATTTAATCTAAACTCCTCCTGCAGGAAAATGAGTTCTACCTGAATCTACTCCAGACTAGGGCTGTTCAATTCGTTCAGAGCTTTGCCCTTTCGTACCCAATACTACCTACTTTTCTCATTTGGACTCTTGCCTCAGTCTGCCTCAGGGTGTGTTTTCTTGTCTGAAATATACTGGACGCTCCTGGAGAATAGGTGTTTTGCCCAGTGTTACCTCCTTGAGCTCCCTCACCTCCACCTGCAGCTCGCCTATGTCATCCACTGACCAGGCCTCATCATCGTTGTCATAGTTGGGCACAGTGCTGAAGCTGCCTGCCCGCTGCTCATGGGTGATACCGCATTCAGGCAGGTTCTCTACGGACCGCGTGCTTCGGATTCGGTTCTCGGGGATCCGGGCAGGGACATTGGTGGTGTCGAAGTTTTCACATTCAAGGACTTCCACATAGATCAGGTAGGGAGCCTGGAGGAAAGCGAGAGCAGTATTTGCAGTTCACCTGCACCACTGTCTCTCAAATCTCAACTCTGTTAACGCAGTTCTTCCTGCTGCCCACTCCTAGGTTCAACACTCAACCATCTGTTCCAACACTATGAACACCGTATTTAGAGCAGGAACTTGTCCTACAATCACCTATATAAAGAATTTGGGTGAGAGAGTGCACCCAAGCTTTCAAAATGGTTCAGCTGAGCTTCAAAATATATAAGGATGCATCTGGGCAAAACCACTCCAAATTACGAATTATAACCCATCAGAGAGGCATGGGACCCTCTGGGGATTTGTCCTAAAGACAAAAAGACTGTGAAAAAGCTGGGCACTGTTCCAATCATGGCTCTGACCTTCAATACTTCTAAAGGGAAGTCTGAACCATTAATACTCATTCCAACCAGCACCAAATTTAGCCAATTCTCTCCAATGTGAATGGGGCATAATTCTCTCCTCCTTGCCCACTGTGTTCAGAAAAAATATTAGAAACAACAGATTTCTCTATTCTTATGTTGCTATACCTGAAAAGCCTATGAGTTATGGAGGGCTGCAGAAGAGCTACCGAAAGGACTGTAAGGAAGGGTGGAGAGTGACTCTCTCTTGAGACATGACAAGAAGTGAGCTGGGACAATCAGGCCTCTTTGGTCCAGAAAAACAAAGCACAAGACAGGGAATAAGAAGGCCCTCAGAATCACAAAATCACGAAGGTAAAGTCATGTGCACCTGAACCATGGAGTCTAGGATGCTGGTGGAGCATCTTTGGGCATAGACACAACCATGGAGTAGAGTCCACCTACCTTGTCCTTGGAATTGAGGACAACAGCCTGTGTGTGGGGCACACGGACCACGTGGTGGTCAAAGCCAGCAGTGGGCAGCCAGACTCGTGCAGGGAGCTTATGGTTGAGCAGGGAGAGCTCTGAGATCAGCCGCTGTGTTTTCTGCTCCTTGGTGGGGAGCGTGGCTAACCGCTTGCCGATTGCCATCAGGGACTTGATGAATTCTCGCTCAGGAGCCAGTCTGACAGGCTATAGGGAGTTGGGGTGAAGTAAAAGACGATGAAGAAACCACAGTAAAAAGTGGCCCATCCATTCAATCACTCCTGGCCATGGAGGCCAGGGATCCCAGTGTCTAGAGAACTCTAGGGAAGGAGCTACTGTTTAGCCCTAGTAGGAGATCCTACCCCATCCCTGGCAAATTGAATTGGGAAGAGGTAGAAGAGCCAGCACATTCCTTCTCCACAGGCTGTTTATTGAGGGTAAAAGTGTGTGAATCCAGGTCACTGGGATGCACCCCTCTTCTCTAGACTTGAATTCCTCAGGAAATGTCCCAAGGCTTCAAGGTGGGTGGGGGGACAATATCCAGAGAGGGCCTTGGAGAGAAGAGCTCCCTATAGCTGAAGGGCTTCACCCATCTTGAGAATGGGGATGTTACTTTCCCCACCTGGATCCTTAGGCTGGGGCTCCGCTAGGGCCCATGAGGCTAGGGAAGGGGGCTCTGAGTCAGTATTTCCCCTTTCAAAGGAGGACTCACTCCATTCAAATGACCTTTGTTGATTTACATGGAACCCCGCCCCATCCACCCCATGATCTCTTACCAGAGGTCAGTGCACATGCAGGGGATGAGAAGAGGATGAGCAGATTTAGGGTTACTGAGGGGATGATCAGTGGGGAAAGGAAAAGCAGATGTAGGAATTTGGGATTACTAAGGGAATGATCAATGGGTAAATGGAGGAAGGCTGGTGTGGTCAGATGGGTGGGGAAAGTACGGCTCCTTTCACTTGACATTGGCCCTGAAGGCCTGTCTCTTTCAGTGATTCCTCCTTGGGTCCTTTCTCCCTACCTTTCAGGACTAGGGTCCCCATAGTTACTCCCTGTTGAGCTTGACTCCTCATGCCAGGCACATGTCATTCCCAGAAAGGGCAGAGACAGTCTGGGGTATGAGATGGGGATGAAGGAGAACATGGACTCAGCTGGCCTGAAGAGGGGCTCTTTTCCCTAAGTCCTTCTACCACCAGGAGCATCTGATCAAGATAGCCACCCAGCTCCCCACCCCATCTCCCCTCAGGTACATAAGAACAGTGTCTCCTCCATTCATAGAAACAGTGTTTCACTCACCAGGCTTTTCTCTCCCTTTCTGTGTGTCTTGCTTAGTTTCCTGATTGAGAATTTCTACCCTCACTCCCTCAAACTGCAAAAAAGAGCTTCTTTTGAAAGCTGGGCAGTACCAGGCCTACCTCTGCATGTGTACAGAGTCAGGTTCAAAGGAACAGCTAATCAGCAGCCTCTACCCCACAGGGGGCTGGCTCAGGGCCCCACACAGTAATAAAATAGGGTGTCGGAATCAGTCACGAACGCTTTGGGAGGCAGAGTTGAAAAGAGATACAAGAAGACAATAGAACTAGGCTTCTGTGGTCCCTGGAAATATCCCAGGGGCTGAACAGAGAAAGAGAAAGAAAGGAAGAGGACTCACTTCTTCATTCATCCTGATCCCCTAATCCATCCACTCAGGTGGCAAATGGTCACTGTCCCAAGGACCCTCCACCCCAACCAATTCACAGTCATCTCAGATTAGAAAAGGCAACATTCCTTCCCATCTTCAAATCAGCATTTGGGAGGGGGGCCCCTAAGTTATGTGAGCATGTTGGAAATGTGACCCCAGGCCTTCAGAGATGGGCTCTGCCACATGGGAGGAGGTGGAATCATGATTGAAAGGGGATCAGCACAGAACAGGGAAAACGGATTGGGAAGACAAATCAAAAATAAAATGTAAAAGAAAAAAATCATCCAAACTCCCAGAAGGTCCAGCATTTCCTCTCACGTCTCTGCCCAGCAACAAGGTCTGAGACCCTGTGGAACCAGAGGGTCGGGGGTTAGTCCAGAGGCAACAAGAAAGCAGAATGATGATTAAGGAACATGTGGGCAGGGAGCTGGGAAAGGGAAGAACTCAGACCTGGAAGAAATGGGGTTGAAGTTAAAAAGAAAACAGGCTGTGGGGACATAAAACTTTCCTTCAGGCCAAATCTCGTTTGCTTTTGAAATCAGCTCACCCAGCATAGGGCCTGGCTTTTAGAAAACACTGAATAAATATTTGATGGTCTGATGGCAGAAGCCACGGGGAAAGGGTCTTGGGTAGGAGAAACTGGATCCTGGGGGCGCTCTCTGCCAAGCAGTTCTTGGCATCAATCCAGGGGTAAATTCTACCTCTCCCCCAGTTGTTTGCTGCTCGAGATTCAGGAGCTGGGGGCTGAAACACACTGCATCCCAGCTGTCCCCGGGAAAAGGATCAACTGAGCCCCACTGAGCCGGGGCTCAGGGCACTGGCGACAGGCAGGGGACTCCCCCAGGTCTGGGAGGCCCGGGAAGGAGAAGCTGATCTCCCAGGAAAAAAAAAAAAAAAAAAAGCACCTTTTAACTCCAACCTTGGCCTGGGGACGGAGAGGAAATGCGGCCATTGGGGGAGCCTGCCACCCAGTCCCAGCCTGGCCCCACTTACGGAACTGAATGAATTATCAATACTCTCGTTGCTGGAAGAGAGCTCCTGGGAAAGGGCCAGAGGACAAAGGGAGAAGGAGGGGGCAGGGAGGGAGGGGAGAGAGACAAAGGCAAAGAATTTAGGTCCAACTTGGATCATATCTGCTTCTCTGGTGTAGCTCTACCTTTCTGCTTCAGTGACAGAAAGTCAACCCAGAAATGCCACTTGCCCAGATTTTTGACACTGTGGGAGGTGCTGGAAGGCTAGCTCTGGCCTTGTGGTCAGAAGGGTTGAACAAACAGTGGCCTCTGTTTTTCACTTTCTTCCCTTCTGTTCTTGCAAGAATCTTGCTTTTAGGACAAAATCCTAAAGATGGGACCCTTAAGGAGGTAATAACTGCTCTCAATCAAATCCTTCTCCATGGAGACCACCACAGAGAAACTGAATGTAACAAGCTGCATGTCCCCCATATTGGAAACTCTGTTCCCCCAGCTTCTTTGAAGTGTCAAGGAGGAAGCAGAAGAGCTATAGTTTCAGTGCCAGGTATATCTCCACACTAATCAGCCTCATCACCACCCTGAGAAGTCTCATCCCCACCTTGGCTCCTGGCAAGGGGTACCACAGACCTATAAGCATGAAACCTTTGGGCTAGATGCTGTTGGAGTAAAGAATGAGTATCTTTCCTATCTACCACCCCACCGCACCCCACCCCCTAGGCCTCCTATCAGACCATTTCACATGACAATTACAGTTTTAGGCCCTAAGTTGGGAGCTGGGTCCTAGCTGATTCCATCTGAGAAAGGTGGGCAGCTGAGCAGCAACTGTCCTAGTACCAGCCGAGGGGGATATCTAAACTTCACCTATTCCTGTGTCTTACAGGGGTCCCTGAGCAAAACAGGGGAAAGGGCCAGTGGTCAAACTCTCATTCAATGGTTCTGCTGCAGCTTGTGTGCAGGCCCTTCCTGTGTTCTGTGCAATGAACTCTCCCAGAGCAGGGAGAAGGGGTAATACCTATGCACGAACCTGCAGTAGAGAAGGGGCCTGGACTTAAAAGACGAAAGTCCTGGGAGCTCCCAGGGCAGGAGGGCAGCGGTCACTGAGCGTCTACTTTGCAATTAGCATTTCAAGCATCTGCTTAATTCAGTTTCATGGTATAAGTTCTTTTCTGGCTGGAGGTCCTATAGTCAGGGCCCTCCCTGAAGAATCTGGGGAGAGAGGCACTTGGAGGGAGAAGCCAAACCAAACACTCCCACGGCAACAACTCTTCTGCTTTGGGTGGAGGTGGAGGTAGAGGTGGAAGGAGAACTAAGACAGTGAGGATGCCAGAGTCTATCATGACTTAGTGGTTCGGTTTCTATCCATGAGCTAGTGGGGGAAGGAAGAGCAGGCAGGATACTGGCTCCCTGAGCAACACTCTAGCTGATCCTCTCACAGACAGGTTCTGTCTGACTCATTAACAGCCTCAGGGGAGGGGAGATGTGTCATGGCCAGCTCCTCTCTTCTCCTCTGTAGGCTTGAGTCACTCATACTGAGTCAGCTCCAAGGAGAAAAGCTGAGGCCAAGAAGCTGATAGCACACCATATCGGGCTGGAAGGCTCACTGAGGCTACCAGTGTGACATGCAGCAGATTTCTCTGTACAAAGGTTGCAGTCCTGAAAAGACAAAGCTGATCCACTGGAGTGTCATCATGTGGGGTGGGACCTAACTGTGCCCCGCCCCCCACGCCAAATGATTTACCACTGAGTTACAAATGGGAAGGAAAACTGCCTGAGCATATCTCCCTGACTAGGCTGATTGTAGGGGAGAGTATAAAGGACTCCTCGTTAAAAGAAAGTAAGAGCCTCTTTGAGATCTGGGCAAAGCTCTGCAAGGAGACTGCAGGCAGGGAGAGAGTTGTACAAGCAGCCTCTCCTCTGAGCCCCACCCTCCAGGGTACCTCTACAGGTGGCCAGAGTACAGGATTAAACTCAGAACCCACAGGGAGAGCAAGGATGGGGAGCAGAGTCAGGTCTCCTTCTAGCCTCTCTGAGAGTTTCTGCTCAGACCTTAGATAATTATGTGCTTGGTATTAGTAAGCTGTATACATCTTTCTCATATGCAGGAAACAACTCTTCAAGAGTCACAAACTCCATGAAAAACTGTTACAACTAATAAATTCAGTAAAGTTTCAGGGTACAAAATCAACTCACAAACTAAACAGTGCCCTAGATAAGGGGTATCCATATTACCTTATAGGTTCTTGAAGAGAAGGGACAGCATTTTATCTTCCATCCTCTACTGCCTCTAGCACACGGCTTTATACATTGTATAAGCTCAATACTATTTGTTGAGTGAATAAATGTTGTGGGACAGGGGAGGAGAAATAGTGGTATTGGTATTTGGAGACAAAGGCCTTGAGCGACGTATCCTTAAAATGACAAAGGGGTGTGGAGAGACCTCTGTGCTGAAGATTACAATGCTTAGACTCCTAGTGATATTCATGTTGATTCTCTCTTACTTTTGATCTCACATTTCCTGAGGAGCCGCAGTGGATTTAGGTGTCTTATTCTGCCAGCATCAGATAACCTAAGAGCCTGGCGATGTAGTATCTCCTTCCTTTCCTGGATCTAGTGTCCCACAATAAAGAAGCCAGGTTGGGAAGAATGGCAGCTAGAGGCCACCCTAGAGGATTTAAGCATGCACAAAATACCTGCATCTCAGGGTGTCAGCCATAATCCCACCTGGGCTGGGGTTAGATGGGACCAAGGATCAGCACAGAGTAAGAAAAACCCTGAAGCTTCACCCTTTCTGGTGCTAAGATGAAGACACAAAATACAAACAGAGAAAAGACAGGCCTGGCAAGAAACACTGGGGACTCACTTCCAACTGCCTCACACTCACACTGCTTCAGACTTGACCCCAAAAGGAAGAGCTCCCCAAACTTTCATGACCTTAGTCCCTCCAGATCTGGGCGGTTCCTCTTGCTCTGCAACAACCTCCCTTCACAACCTCGGGCTTCCCTGCCATGTACAACCAGAAATGAATAGTGTCCTTTTTGCTTCTCAGAGCTGAGCTCTGCCTGTGCATGGATGTGGAAGCCTAGATGGCTAAGGCCTAGGCTGCTCTTCCCCCATTGGACTCTGACAGCTGAGAACCTGGGGAAATAGATGCTGAGAAATAACCAAGACAGATCAGCTGAATGATTAGGAGCACCAGCTATGATGTGAGGCCTAGTGTGACATTCTCTAGTGGAGATGTTGGACAAACCAACTAACTTCGCTAAGCCTTTGCTCAATGGTAGAATAAACGTCCATTAGTGTTGTTGGGAGGATTAAATTTAAAGTACTTGACACAATGCACATAATAAGTGCTTGATAAATGTTAGCTCTTTTAGCCTATTATTAAATTATCATAATACTGAATTTCCAGAGAAAGCAGCCTCTGTAGTTTCCATCCCTCCTGCCTTTTCCCTTCCCTAGTCATTCTGACCTTCTTCTAGCTGAAAGAAGTCCCACTGTATCAAAAACGTGGGTGGGTTATATGCCCCAGAGAGGCAGATGCCAGCACCACAGCTATATGCATTTTCCAACAAGCACAAATTCCTCGTTCTTTTCTCCCTTCATATTTAGGCTGGGCTGGCAGCCAAGATGGGAGCCAGGCTGGTGGTGAGCCAGAGGCAGGGGAGCTGGGGGGGACTAGGGCACCATTTTCTGGCTGGGACACCAGGTCACTGACATTTGGTTGTCCACTGGGCAACTCTCTCTGCTATGTGTCCAGATGTGGAATGGAAGGTGGGTATAATCTACTGATGTGCTTACCTCCTCCTTGCTCTGTGTCCTAAATCGATATTCCCAAATACTGCTGTAGCACTCTCTTCTTTCTAGACACTGGGTATGTCCAAAATTTACTCTATACCAAGATTGCTTCCCTCTTTCCTTTGTGCTTCTCCTAAATGATTTGGGAAAGATTGATGTCTTTCCCCTGAGGAAAGGTAGGTAGGAGGAATTCTGCAGGTGTCTTGGAGATATGGAATGAAACTTACCCTTATGAAAACAAAAAGAAGGATCTTCAGGGAGTGGGGCAGGGTGGGGGGGGGGAGGGATTATGAGAAGGAGTGGTCAGGAGAATGAAGCTGAGGTTCTACGTAACATCTCCCCTCCCCCAGCACACAAAATTCACACATATAGTCCCTTCTCTCCATGGTTGCTGCTGAGAGTTCCAGTAGATATCCCAGGTTTCAAGTTAGGGTGGGGAGGGTCTCTGCCACAGTTCTCAGTAAGTAAGGAGTTAATGGCATGGCTGTGCAGTTTAGTAAAATCGTTGGACAGAGTCAGGTGTATCAGCCTTGCTATTAGCTATTTGACCTGAGACAAGTCACTTTATCTCTCTGGGTCTCTGAGTTTTTCCTTTGTAGAATGAGGCAGCTGGAATATATGAATTCTAAGGGTTTTTTTCCATTCTTACATTTCATGCTTTTATCAGTGAAATGAAACAGAGGGAAGAAGAGAAAAGGACAGAGTGACCCTGTGTCAGACATCCTGTCTCCATGCCACCTTGCCCCTCCCAGGGATTTTACCTCATCCTCATTCTCCACTTTGGGGTTGCTGGCTGTTCGTTTCAGGTTGCTGCTGAGACTTATACTGGCAGTGGCATCTGACTTAGAGCGCTGGTGAGTCCTTTTAGAGGGAGACAGCCCTGTGTCAGGGGCTGGACTCAAGGAGGGCAGCTCCCTCTTTCGGTGAGCTGGCTTCAGCTCATCTGAGAGGATCAGCTTCCGTAGCTTGGTCCCGCGGGAGTGTCGTTGAGTGGAAATGTGCATGTCTGAAGAGTAGGCCCCGAGCAACAGAGCACACTGGAGGGAAAAGTTAATGCTCTGGCGGCAACGGTGGACTATGTAGGGCTTGATGGCATCACCCACATCCTCATCCATGTGGATGTACATGTTAAGCAACTGCGGCAGATAGAAGTCCACATCCTCATTGCGAAAGTAGAAGAGCCGGTTGCCAATGTAGGCTTGCACTCCAGGCTCCTTGGAGTTATACAGGTATGAGATGGCCATGGAGATGTCAAACAGTTTTGACTCAAACAGCCTCAGCAGCCAAGACTGTTTGGCTGAGTTGTTCTGCCGCCGCCTTCTTGCTCCCTTGGCTGTGCCTGAGACCACAGTGGCTCCCATCTCATCTTCCTCCTCTCTTATCTGGGCAGGAGGATCGTCCAGGCAGCGGATCTCACTGTCCACACCATCCCCATTGACCAATTCCAGTGGAGTGCCTCTGCTAGAGATGGCCACACTTCCGTGCAAAAGCTTGACCTTCTCCAGCACCTCCTGGCAGGCCTTTTGGGCCACCTCAGGGTCAATCACTGATAGTTCCCCGACCCCCTCTGTGATGACGCTTAGTAAGGAGCCCCCATTATTTCCTGGTGGGCCAGGAGTGGGCTCAGAAGTTGGCTTCAGAGGGGCAGGCTCCACTACTGTGTCTCCCATGGCCACAGCCAGACTTCAAGCTTCCAAGCTGTAGGAGAGAGAAGAGAGAAAGGAAGAGAAAAGGAGACACAGATACATATGGGTTAGTGGTGCCATCCTCAGGTCTTCCCTTTGCCATGAAACCTTCCCAGGCACCTCCTCTCTGTCTTCCGGGATTCCTTCAAAAACAGATGCAAGCCCTGGCTGGCGTAGCTCAGTGGATTGAGTGCAGGCTGCGAACAAAAGTGTCACAGGTTCGATTCCCAGTCAGGGCACATGCCTGGGTTGCAGGCCACGGCCCCCAGCAACCGCACATTGATGTTTCTCTCTCTCTCTCTCTCTCCCTTTTGCCCTCCCTTCCCTCTCTAAAAATGAACGAATAAAATCTAAAAAACAAAACCAATCCCCCCAAAAACAAACAAAAAACAGAGGCAAAGTCATCCCCTGCCAAGAAGCTTTCCCTGACCACCTCTACTTCTGATCACTGCTTTCTTCTTCATTCCTTCTGCATCTAATTCCTCAGCTTAGGCTCTGTTCCTAACCTGTATTTGCAAAATGTCGTTTTACATGTGTTATGTTTATATAGATTTACAAATTCTTCAGCTACACTGACAAGCAATTCTAGTATTATTCCCTTGTCCCTAACTCTTCAAATGCTTTTCTATCTTTGTGTTCTTCCCATACCTCCCTTTAAATGCCTGCCAATAGCCTTTTTCTTTTCCTCTTTAAACTGTAGTTCTGTACTCATATAACACTCCATACAGGTCCTGAGCATCTTGCCTTTATTTAGTGGTAAAGTCTTAATGTATTTTTCTAGTTACAGGTATGTTTTAACCTTCCCTTTTAGACCCACAGTTCCCAAGGAATAAGGGCAACAAATACCAGGCCAAGTTTCACTTAGAAATAAACAGCTCTAAAATGACCATCATCAATGCTGAAGATGTGCCATTTGTCTGACTTCATGATGTGATTTCCTCTTTTTCCAGTGCTGTGGCAGCTAAAGTATAGTGGGAAGAGTCCTGAACTTGGAGTCAAATAGGCTGGGGTTCAAAATTCTGCCATTATGAGATATATAAACTTACGTAAGCCATGTCTGTTCTAAGTTTCAGTTTCCTTGATTGCAAAAATGGGAAAAACCTATCTACTTTCCATTGTTGCCATGCACAGAATAAATAGCTTCATGCATGTGAAAGTATCCAGCGTAGTCCCTCACACATGTAGTACTTAGTAAGTACAAGCTGAACCCTAATTACTGAAAAGATTAGTAAACAGAGTGTGTGCCTGTGTGTGTCCACACACACACAGTTTATTATAAGGGAAGTGAGTTATAGTTATCTTGTTGTTTGAAAATCTTCTAAAACATTTATGAAAGCCCTTCACTATCCAAACACTACTTTATCCATGCTCATACACACACTCTAAGAACAGGAGGGACTGTGAGAAGGTAAGAAGAAATCAGGCTGGAACTCCTGGGTGTAGAATATCTAAAGAACAGGGGGAACGGGAATCACTAACTAAGTGTCCCTCTCTGGAGGAAATTCAATGAGAGAACACTGCTAACAAAAGCCACTGCCTTCCTAGAACAATCCTCCAGAGCCCCACCGGATCCAGACCAGGAGAGTCAGTGCTGAACAGAAAGAAATTTCAAAGAAAGAACTGGGAGAGGCACATTGTTAATGTCAGATCAACCCAGCTCCAGAATCTGGCTGTGGTCAGCAATGGGCTCAGGGGCCTCCTCACAAAAATGCAGACAGAGTGAATCTAAGACATGCTTCAGAGTGTGGGCAAGAGGAAGGCAGTGGCTACTGTCGAGCTGGAATGCAGGTAATTTCCAACTAACAGTGACATCACCTTTGACCTTAGTGAACCTGGGTCTATATACTTTGGATAAGTGGAAGGAGGCCCAGATACAGATTCACTAGTCACTCTGGAAAGCCCCATTTTCCACTGCTACCTTCCCAGGGCCTCTTACTGCACCTCTGAAATGTTAAAAGTCAAAGTTACTTTGATCTGTCTGATATTACATAGTTTAGTTCCCTGTCTCCCAACTGTCAGCATTAAACTCTTGCAGGAAGGCAGATGGGGAACTCTTCTGTTTTCAGAGATCACCAAAAAAGCCTATTTCAATTTCTGTTTCTCTCAACTATGTTAAGCAACAAGTTCATTCCCGAATCTAATATCCCTGATTACAGTTTGAGTTTGGCGTTGGTAAAAAAATGTGGCAACTCTTTCACTATACTCTCTCCTCAAATTATGCAGTGCCCTTTGAGCAGTAGAACCAGCACGGCTGCCTGTGTGAATCTGTCTCTACTCGCAGCTATGGGTTGCACAGGAATAATAAGAAGAAAGCTTTAATCACTCCCTGCCACACCTTGGTAGTGTACTCTGCACCAGGGGTCATTCTAATTCAACTGGGACCACTACCCTTTAGGACTACTTAAATGCCCACTTGACAGCTTCAATGGGTTTTATGCAAACAACTCTTTTTTCTCTCTCAATCTCTCTATGCTTGGCACACCTTTCCCTTCTTCTCTACTCCAGAGATTTCCAAGTCACCAAATGCTCATAAAGTCCCCGTTTCAAAACTTCCAAGGAAAATGAAGTTCAGATATTCTCCAACATACAGTGTGTCTCAGATTTCACTAGAAAATGCAGCAGCTGTCTGCCCCAACTGATCACAGTGGGGATTATTTCTGGCACCAGGAAGGGAGGTGAGAATAACATCATTTCTTTCACCCTATGGCTCACCTAGGAATCCCACATCACAGTATTTAAGGGACTTCCCCACTGAACAGCTACTCCACTCGGCAGCCTTTATTACCCAGGGAACCAGATGATGTCAAGAGGTGCATGAAAATCAGAATTCTCTCCTATGCAGGCAGCTCTGCCACTAGAAGCTTCTAAACTGGAGCTGGGCCTCCCTCCTGTCCTCTCTGAGTCTCAGAAACTGCCTGTATCTGAAGCCAGATACGGGAGAAAGAAGGTATTGAAAGGAATTTAGGTTGTTTTGGCAATTTAGACAGTAAAAAATAAGAAATGGAGTCTCTAAAACCTAAATCCAGATATGGTCCTCAATATCAATTCCTTCAGTTTCAAATACAAAGAAAACACAGCTCTGATAAGTAACCATTCTCAAGAAAATGAAAGGACTAGAACATGAAAGGAAAAAAAAAGAAACAGGCCCTGCATTCAGTACCCTTCAACTTGTAAGTCAAAGAGTAAGAAAAAAGTGAAAGCCCTGGCTGGTGTGGTCCAGTGGACTGAGTGTGGGCCTGTGAACCAAAAGGTCACTGGTTTGATTCCCAGTCAGGGACCATGCCTGGGTTGAGGGCCAAGTCCCTGGAGGTGGATGTGTGACAGGCAACCACATATTGATGTTTCTTTCCCTTTCTTTCTCCCTCCCTTCCTCTCTAAAAAATAAATAAAATCTTTAAAAAAAAGTGAAAGAAGAGAATCCAAACCTTTTATATCAAACGATTCTTGTGGCTCTTAGTAACATTCAGACAACTGAGGCTCCATATTTCACACTAGGAGCTTAATTTGGCCTTCTAGTGAGACTGCAAGAGGATCAAAGAGGTCTCCCCTGTGCTAGTGCAGCAGCTGGCTTCTAGGAAAGAGGGGTGAAAATGCTGACAACTGACTGGGTTCCACAGCTATGTGTGGGCAATGTTGGGAATCCCCATTTGAGCATCAGGGGGTTGTTCAGAGCAGAGCAGCAACTGCAGAGGACAGAGGGGTTTACAGGCATGTGTTCTGTATGATTGAGCATTTAAGTGAATGTCTCCAGAGGACTCTGGGGGGAGGGCACGTTATCACTTAACCTGGCTTTCTGCTTCTCTTCACCTCAAAAGAGTCTAGGCAAACAACCCTCCACTGGCCTCCCTTCAAGGACTTACTGCACTGGTCTCTGCTAGGACGCGGTGGTAAAGAGCCCTGAATCAGTCCTCTGACCCAGGTCATCACCATTCCCTTCTTCAAATCTTTTTCCATGGACTAGTTTAGACCAATCCACATGTTCTTACATGTTCCTATATTTTCATAGAATGGCCTTTAAGAGATTGTCTGATTTAGTGCTCTGCCTCCAAGCACCTAGGCGAGATCAATTTTCCTTCTCCTTTTAAAAGATCCCTTTGAGATGGATCATATGGAAAAAGGAAAGCTGAGCCAATATCTTTATCATCTTACAAGGTGAGTAGTTAAGAAAGACTGTTAAAAATTAAAGGAAAATAAAAGGGAGGTTCAAACATGTTAGTTAAGGTTTCCTGTAGAAATGAAAATGATATAATCATATAAACAAGCTGTATAAATCCTCCAAAGCTAAATCTTCTTTGTAACAATTAATAAACCAAGAAATCAGAGACACAAGCATTTTATCTAAAGCTATGGTGATAACTTTCAGAAGTAAACACTGAGCTAATTAAGAAGTTAAATCTAAAGAAGTCAAAATAGGGATGAATGAAAAGGGGCTGTAGATTTTCATCATAAACTCATATGTACCATTGGTTTTGTTACCAACTACGCATATACCTTTAATAATGATTTTTTTAAAGTCACTCTTCAAGAGGGACTCCACATCACCCTAGGCTACCTGTTTTTGCTGTTAAGAAGTTCCTTTTCATGTTTTAAGGTCTAATTCTCCTTGCTTCAAGGAGGTCTCAGCTCATCTTTCCCCCTTGACCTCAATGGTAGAGATGGAAACTGAGTACTACTTTTTCCTTGTACAACAGAAACACAGGGCTGAGCAGTCAAGCAGGCTCAAGCCCTACTAGGAACCAGGTAAATGGTCACCCAAAGCCCATAAAGGGAGCTGGCATCAGGAGAGAGGGCATTCTCAAGCTAGGAGCAGGAGGGTAGGGAGGGCAGTGGTCTTGGGATAGTTAAATCAATATTGAATCAGGCTGAGAACTCTCTGTGCAGTGCCATGGAACTAGTATAAGCAGATTCCAGCCAGACAGCCCAAGCCAGCTCTGGGAGCCTGTGCGGAAAAAGACAGACAACAAAAAAAGCAACCTGTACACTCACCTCTCTCTGAACTGATCCTCCCTGCCGCAAGCCCCAAATGCACTTGTACTAGGTCCGCTCTTATCTCATGCCAATTTCTGAAAGTTTCCTCCCAAAGTTCTTTCCCTAATCAAAGAATCTCAATTTGCTGCTTTGGATAGTGTTCAGCAAACATATTCTCATGCAGCGTGGACCCAGCTCTGAGAAGGAAGCAGGGAAACTAGGGAAATATGATTTCTCTTTGGGAGAGCTTCCAAGGAGTAAAGCTGCTCCTAAAAAGGGGGATTACGAGTAGACTGCACTCTGGCTAACAAGGAAAGTCAGGGGAGAACTGCGAAGAAGTAGTAAGAGTACGTTCAAACAGGGCTAGTGTTAGAAAATGAATCGAACTTCACGTGCCCTCTCTGCTATCGAGGACTGAGAGAGACATGGCATGCAAGTGGGCAACTAGTTTCAAATCACTCCATTTCTCTTTTCCAGGTAGCTTCCTCAAAGGTTTTTGCCCACAAACACACTTTCCACCTATGGGATCTGGAGTTATGGATCAAGTACAAGAGGAACAGCATGACAACTTAATGCAGAGGGGGAGAAAAGCAAGGCAGATGGAAGCAGAAGCTTGTCTTTCAAACTGATTTACTCCCATGGTTGTAGACTAGGCCAAGGGGAAATTCTCTGGAGAGCTAAACCAGTACCAATAAATACTTTTTGTCTGAAAGACCCAGAATGTTTCATAAACAAATAAACCAAGTCCAATTTTCCCCCACCTCACATCCTGCTATTAGCCGTACTGCGCTGGTGCCTATAGAGTGGGCCATTTTCTCAAAAAGGCCCACTCTAGAGGTCAAGTGAGGAAGTTACACGTTGAACACAGAAGCACTAACTGAACAGACAAGCTCTTTCCATTGTCCTGTGCTCCTTTTCCCAGTTACCCCCCAACCCTACCCCAGTCCTAAGCCTCTATGGAATCAGCCAAAACTATTCCAGTAAGTCACAGGCAGCAAACTGATTCTTCTTGGATCTGGGCAGGGGTGGGAGGACATTCTACTCTGCGATCCCTTTAAGACAAGCTTGAAATTATATAACCCAAAGCAAAATTTCTCACAACCTCATTCAGTTTCCATGCAGGACTGTTCATCCCTCCTAGTGGCTGATCCTGAGTAGTCAACAAAGTGTAATCTGATAGGGACTTCTTCAAAATTTGCTCCATCGTTCAGAAACACCCTTATGTCCAGAAAAGCCTGAGTGAGACAGCTGAGGCTCCCACTCCTCCCAACACATTTTCTTCTTAGTTCAAGGTTTAGCTGATCCTGAAATAAGCAGTATGTGGAGATAAACAGTATGACAGAGAACACACAAAGAACACAGGGAAAACAGAACCAAGTGCCATAAGGATAAGCAAAATCCTTGACACTCAAGGGAGAAGGCGTCAAAGTTGGAAATCCTGAATGGGAAGGGGCACTGTCAGACCTCTCTTCCACAGGAATACACCTCCAAAGGTTGGAGGATTAAGGAGAGGCAAGTAAGCTAAACAAAGTTACAGGGACCATAAAACATTCCAGAGAAGGGTAAGGATTAAAGTTAAAGAACACAAATGATACTTTGGGAATGACGATGAGATCCCTTAAGGACAGGGGAACAGGCAATTCTTGGAAGCCGATAGCGGGGTGGGGGGCGGTGAGGTAATGGAATCAGAAGAAGCAGAGGAAGAGAGGGCCACAATCTTTTAGCTCAGGGAAATGGTAAGCCAGTGGTGGGGTTGCACAGAGACATCGGAGGAAAGGGGAATAATACGAAAAGGGAAAAAAGCGGAGGCCAAGGGAAAGGTTTGGGGCAGGAGGAAAGACGGACAAGGATGGACATTATAAGAGGCATCCTGATGTGGAAAGAGTTCATGACTTAAGAGACAAAATAATTCGGGACGGAGGCAGCAGGGATAAGAGTGAGGGAGGGGGGAACCCCCGGGGCAGAGGGAGGAGCTAAACAGAAGAGGAAGCCAAAAATCAGAGAAGTACCCCAGGCTTGGTTGGAAAGGGAGGCGAAGGAACCCGGGGTGCAGCTACCACCGGGAGGGCAGTTTTGTAGTCGAACCCAGGTGTGGGGGCGGGGGAAGGCTGTGCGGGACAGGGTGGGAGAAGGGCCTCCACAACACAGGGCAAAGGGGGGCTCATGGGGTAGGAGTCGCTTACCTTCGGGGGACCCCCGCGGAGGGGGTGCGGGCGGTCGGGGTCGGGCTGCCGACACCCCCGCCTCAGCAGCAGCGGCCGCTCCTGGGTTCCATTGGCCGCCTGCGCTTCCCTGACAGCGGCCGCGGCGGCTGCACCAGGCCCCGGCTGCGGGGCTGCCCTCGGCACCGCCTGAAGGGGCCTTCGCGCTGCTTCAAGTTCGACCGGGCCACACAACCTCCTCTTCCTCCCTCCGCACAACCAAGATCCACCCCCCCAAAAATATTCCCAGCACGGCCTGACTCTTTCAAGCCCCAGACTTTTTTCTTGGGATGTGCTTTCCTGCTTCTCCGACGCTCAGGACCCTACCGACCCCATAGTAATCCAATGAGTCCAGTGAGCTGCCTGGAACATGCCTGTTTAGAAATAGAAAAGGGGGCGGGGAACAGATGTTTGGAAGCAGGAGAAGGAGGAGAGGAGGAGAGGAAGAGCCTACCGGTGGAAGGAGGGGCTAATCTTTGGAAGGCGTACCTAAGAGGTCGAATTTGCCAGGCTTAAGGAGCCGAAAGGGAAGTAAATTTTGGTGGATAAGGTGGCAGGGGCTCCGGGCTTAGAGCAAAAAGCGGCAGGTGGGCGGGGGTACCTTGTTAGAGGAGGAGCGCACTTACTGCGTACTTCTATAAGTACATGCAAATTATATGTAAATACGTCCTTTTGATTTAGCAAGTTACAATGATTGCAATCAGTGGCTTTACCCCCTCGCCTATTACACATGACTCCCTTAGTAAATCAGGCTGTGGAATGGACGCGGGGGCTCTGTGGGGAGAAGAGAGAGAGAGGGTGGGCGGGGAAGATAGTCACCCTCAGTATTCTTTTCCTATTTATATTAAAGGACCAAGTCCAGATTAGTTCCTTTATTGTTTCGGGAATCCTGCGGTCCCAGGGCGTAAATTTTTCACCGACAGTGTTGCGGCTCGAGGCCGCGGTTCTGCCTCTGAAGTGGCCACTTGCCTGGGCAGCCTTTGGCCTCCAGCCTCCGGACGTCGATCCCTCTAGAGAGGGAATGGACAGGGCCAGTTTGGGAGAGGTGAGTGAAATGATAAAGGGTTGGGGTGGGTTTTGTTGTTGTTGTTGGGGGGTGGGGAGACAACCCTTCCTTCTAAATAAAACCATGTGAAACTTAACTAATAAACAAAAACACGCCCTGCAGGACCTCTGTTGTTGGTTTTGTTCATGTGCCAGCATTTTTATTGATTGGGAGCTGTCTCTATCAGAACCCCTGTCCCAAACCTCATAGGCCCTTACATATTTTACAGGGAGGCTAGTTATTTGAGCCCAGATCTTGGATGCCCCCTTCCCGGCCACTTACAGGCTGTTTGATTTGGGATTACTGATTTAACCTCCTTTTACTGAGGTTTCTATGTCTTCAAAGTGAATCCAGGAATATTAACGCTTTCCAGGGTGTTGTATTAAAAGAGTACAGATTACTACAATATATAGTACTATATTACTATTATTGGGACAATAATATAGAATAGATGAAAGAAAAGAGGGTCACTACTTCAGTGTTTAATTGGAAGACAGAATAAAGGTAGTAGCTTGAAAATATCTATGTGAAACATGCAATATGTACAAAAGTAGAACAAGGAGGGTAACTAGTGGCTGAAAGAACATAGAGGAGTATGGTTAATTAATAAGGAAAGCCTAGCCACCCAGTATATGGTGAATGAATGAATGGCTTAAAAATATTGTGAGCCAGGTCTCAGGAGAATTATTGGGTGTAAGCCAGCATAACAAAAAAGAGGAGGGGCTGAAAAAAAAAGCATGCTAAGAACAGAAATGGAAATTTGTTCAAATTAAGAGAGGACAGGCTGGTAAGCCATATATGTTAAAGCAGAAGTACAGCAACAAAAGATGAGGCTGAGAGTACCAAAGATAGTTTAAATTTGTCACCACTGGTCCAGTGGAGTGGGGAATCGTTAGCCTGTCTGTTAGGCCTAGCACCTCTTGGCTAGCTCCCAGTTAGCTGTCAGGCAGGTATCAAGATGTGGTGCCCTGCTTTTGCCTACAATTCTTTTTTAAATTGACTTTTAGAGAAAGAGAGGGAAAGAAAAAGAAACACTGATTTTGTTGTTCCACTTACTTATACATTGATTCATTCATTGATATGTGCCCTGAGCGCTGACCCGGGATCGAACCCGCAACCTTCAGTATCAGGCTCTAACCAGCTGAGCTACCCGGCCAGGGCATGCCTAGGGTTTAGAGTCACACATTCACCTCCTTCAGGGGTAGGATTCCCAAGGGCCCTAAGACCACATCTGTGAAATATTGTAAAAAGGGATGTGACAGCTCTGCTTTTTATAGTAGGAAGTTTTTAATTTTCTAATGACAAAAACACATTTCAGGAACATCTCTGTTCAAACTTTCAATAGCTATAAGCAGTTGTCTTTCATTAAGGGAGACACCCCACACACACACACACACACACACACACACACAAGTAGTTTGTTTCAAGTTGTCTGTGTTTATAGTTCTGAGGGTTCATATGTGGACTTTTCTTTATATTTTTTATGACTTTTTCTTTCTAATTTCTTCTGAAGTGGTTTTTTTTGTTTGTTCATTTGTTTAGGTTATCTGTTTCTATGAATCTTCAAACCCCTCTAGTCTGAGCTCCTTAAGGAAAGAAAGGATTCAGTTTTGTCTTCTAACTGTATCCTTAGTTTCTACCACAGGAAAAGTTTTGTTGGTATTGCACTAGGAAAGTACCAACAGGGTTAGGTAATGTCACTTATCTTATTTAAATTTTATCAAACTGGAGAAAGAAGTTGGCTTACTCATCAAAAGTGGGTAAAACTAGAGGACTCAGGTCATAATACAGCTTTAGTTATATTTTAAACACTCCTGTAGTTAAAGAAATTATGAAGGCTGATTTCCCACCTAAGCCGTTATATTTTGGGATTTTTATTTTTAGAGAAAATAAGCTAGGAATTATTTATTACTCAAGCCCTTACTGTGTAATAATACAAACATTACCTCATTTATTCCTCATTAAAACCCTATGAAAAAGATGTTATCCCATTTTATGGAAGCTGAGTTTCCAATGGTTGCCATTGGTTTTTCAAAATTGTTTCACTTCAGCCCAAATGCTCTTATATCATGACCACTGAAGAATACATAATCATGTCTTCACTGAGCTAAGTTTCATGAAACATTTACCCTTACTATATGTAATGCACCGATATTTTCTGTTCTTTTAAATACTTTACTTTTAGAGAGAGGGGAAGGGAGAAAGAGGAGAGAAACATCAATGTGTGAGAGATACATCGATTGGTTGCCTCTCTTGTGCACCCAACTGGGGACCTGGCCTACAATCCAGGCATGTGCCCTGACTGGGAATTGAACTGGTGACCTTTCAGTTCACAGGCCAGCACTCCATCCACTGAGCCACACCAGCTAGGGCCATATTTTCTATTTTATTTTACTTATTATTTTAAAATCCTCACCAAAGATTTATTTACTGATTTTAGAAAGGGGGGAGAGACACGCGCATTTGCACGCATTGAAGTGAGACAGAAACATCGAGCACAATGTGCAACCTAGGTACGTGCCCTGACAGGATCAGACCCACAACCTTTCAGTGCACAGGAGGATGCTCCAACCAACTTAGCCACCTGGCCAGGGCTATTTCATTGAACTTTTTAAAAACTTTTGCATCTTGCTAAATCAGTTTCATAAACCATTAATAGGATACAATTGAGTTTGAAGAAACTGGTGTAAATTTTCAAAATCTCATGGCAAGTGGTAAAGCTAAGGTTTGAACTAAGTTTACCCTTTTTCCAGCAAAAAATTTTCCTCACCAGCATTTAATAAATACTGCTTTACTGGTTATTTTATGCTTGGTTTTATCTCATAGGATACAGTGAGCAGGATGATCCTACACAAAAGAGTAGACCTCCTGAGGAACTCTAACATGAGACAAAACACTTAGATAAATATATAATGCCATTAATTCCCATTTGGTATGTGATTGTAGCATTTACTTTTTTAAAAAAAGATTTTATTTATTTATTTTTAGAGAAGGAAAGGGAAGGAGAAACATCAATATGTGGTTGCCTGTCACAGGCCCCCTACTGGGGACCTGGCCCACAACCCAGGCATGTGCCCTGACTGGGAATTGAACTGACAACCCTTTGGTTCACAGGCTGGCGCTCAGTCCACTGAGCCATACCAGCCAGGGCTTCATTTGCTGTGATTTCTAAAGCAACTTGTTATCCACAAAAATGGGCAATAAATTCATTTATCTGGGGCCATATACTAGACAGTTTGTCTTGGTTTAATAGCAAAATCTTATTTCAAATTTTACTAAATTATAACTTATCTGTAACTTCATTTGTGATAGGGCTAAAATGAAAGGTGATGACTCTTGGAGAGAAAGGTAATGGGAATGGGGAACAGGGTATTGGGAGAGAATAAGGAATGATAGGCAGAGAGGAAACAGTAGATAGTCCCCCAAATCTTAGTTTAGCCCTTCACCTAGTGAACTGAAGACTACCTTAACTACAGAATAACTTGTTTCCTGTTAGATTTTAAAGTAAATTTTTAAAACAGACTGCTTAAAAACCTTGTAACATTCATATAAATCTCAAAATCACCCAGTGGCCTTGTCTCCTAAAGTGAATGGATACATTTCAAATTCAGTCATGGTAAAGAGAATATTTCCTTGGATGCTCCTGTCTACCCTATTACCAGTGGTTTATTTTTCCATGTCTCCATGCCTACCATCTCTAATGTGTCCGCAGCCTTGTCTAGTCCCTCATCCCCTCCCACATGGATAATGGCAACAGATCCCTGGCTGGTTCCTTTTGACTCCAGTTCTCCCATCCTTGAATGCAAACTTTATACCGTTTATGCTTTCATCTAATCAACAGGTAACAATAATAGTTGTGTGTTGTTCTAGTTTATTTCTTACTGTTGTTCATACACATGCCCTCTGCCTGACAGGCCCCTTTCGGGGTTGTACTGCCATGCCTACACTCCCAAACCCCTGCTTTTCCCAGATTGCCCTCCTGTTTCTCCCCTAGCTAAACTCTACTTACCTGGCTTAACTCAAGACTACCTTGTCCATAAAGCCTTCCCAAATTACTCAGCCCAAGATGATCTCTTTGAATATACATTCAACTCTTATGCAGTACTTAAATATCATGATTTGACTCTTTTTTTAACCACGTGTTATGTCATTCTGTTCTTGCTTTGTGAGTTAGACTTGTCCAGCTAAATTCCTACTCACCTCTCCTGGGAAGTCATCCCTGATCTGGGTCTGAGCTGTGTGCTATTATTCTGGGCTTCCACAGCTCTCTGTGCTTACTGTCAAGTAACTCACACTGTGCTATGATCATTATTAACTTGAAGACAGAGCCTAAATCAACTAGCTTCTAACAAATGCAAATGCCTAGCACTTAAAAAACAAGAAAGAAAACAAAATCACAGTCATCAGCTCCTACTTCAGGCAGCATGGATGATAAAAGGTTTTCCTAGTAAAATACAACTAGATCCTGGACAAATTACAGCAGGCATATTTAGCACATTGCTGAGCCTGCTAGAAAGGGAAATCAGAAAAAGAAGAAAAAAATTACATTAAACTGAAACCTAAATGAAGGATGAACAACATGTAGTAGGAAAAGCAGGTTTGCCCTAAGACAAACACCAATACCTGTATTGTGAACAGAAGCTAACCCTTGGGCCTAGCCAAGGAAGGGGAAAAACCTGGCACTCCTGAATTAATTGGGGACTCTTGAAGGAGCAAACAGTCCCAGGTCAGAAAGACCCTTTGGCTCTTGGCAGAAGCAAATACAAGTCTTCTCTGGAGGTATGTACACACAGTTTAGGCCGTTTGGATTCCTATAGATTAAGTTTAACAAAATATGAGCTCAAAACCCAAGAAGATAAAATATACAAGGAAACAAGCTACCACAGGCAAAACAGAACAGATTTTAGACAACCAAGATAAGTTACAGAATATAAAATAACAATCAACAATCCCAACAAATTTCAAAGAACTGGTATCACAGAGACCACATTCTCTGAGCACAAATGATTAAACTAAACATATCAAAAATAAATTTTTAAGTATCCAAACACTTGGAAATTAAAAAACTTTTTGAAATAATTCATGAATCAAAAAAGTCATAAAGGTAAGTTAAATGTTCTTAGAACTCAATAATAATTTAAAATACTTTACAACAGGAAAACCTGGGGAATGTAGAAAAGCAGGTGTTTAAAAACATACAGTAGAAAAAAAAAGCTTGAAAATTAATTAGATGTGTCAAAATTAAGATGTTAAAAAGTAACAAAATTAAATCTAAAGAAATCAGAAGGAAGTACTATAGAAAATGTCCATAATTAATTAAATGGTAAAAGAAAGCAAGCACTAGCAGAAACGAAAAGGAGGGCATGACTACACAGAGCACAGACAAAAATACAAGAAATTTCATTTAAAAAAAAGACGTAAGATGCACAAAATTCTAGAAAGACATTTTTCCTAAATAGATGCAAAAAATGGAGCCCTGGCAGCTGTGGCTCAGTGGATTCAGTGCTGGCCTGTGAATGGGCATGCCCCAAGGGGCATATGAGAGGGAACTGATTGATGTATCTCCCCCTCTCTAAAAAATAAATACCATATTTCGCCGTGTATAATGTGCACCTTTTTGCCCAAGTTTTTGAGGGAAACATAAGGATGCACATTATACATGGGCATAGTGATTACATGCCATGAGAAGAATGATCCTATGTATATTGTGCACAAAGCCGTAGGTGTGCATTATACATGGCAAAATACAGTAAATGAATTTTAAAAAAGATTTAAAGAAATAGAAAGCCCAAATAGCTTATAATTTTTAAAGAGACTGAATTAATAGTTAACATTTTTCCCACAAAGAAACACCAGGCTCAAATGGCTTAACAGGTGAATTTTACCAAATTTTCAAGGGGTGGTTGGTTAATTTCAATCTGATGTAAACTCTTCCAGGGAAGGCAGGAGAAAACAGTCCCCAGTGCACGTGGTATAGAGACTTAAGGAAGCATCTTAGAAAACTTTCTAGAAATCCTGCAAAAAACAAAGGCACTAACCTGTGTAAGAATATTCATAGCAGCATTGTTTATAATAGCAAAAAACTGGAAATAGGCCGAAGTCCATAGGTGAATAGGTGAATGGATAACTAACTTGTGGTTTATATACTTGATGAAAATGAATGAATCATAGCTATCTACAGTATGGATGAAGCTTGGAAAAAATGCGAAGTGAAAAAAAGTAAACTACAGGGTACTGTTAGAGTATAAAATTTTCATAAAGCTAAAAGCAAGTCTGAACAATACATTTTTGAGGATACATATATATATACAGTAGGTAACTAATAAACACAGAATTAAAGACAGTAGTTGCATCTAGGGAGAGGTAGGGTACAGGGTAGGGGAGGAACACAAGGAAGTCAATGATATTTCTCATGTTTTAATGTGTAAGTTGGGTGATGGGTCATAGGTAGTCATTTAATTATTATGCTCCATAATTTATTTGTGTTAAATATATTCTTTATAGATATCAAACATTACATATTATAATTTTTAGAAATCTGCTGTGGTGGAAATAAATGAATAGAGTCTCCCTGAAAGAAAATCTTATTTCTTGGGAAGAACCAAGATTCCCTGACAGAAACTACCCTACGTAGAAGACAAAGTAGGTCCTCGATAAATATTGGTTGGTTTACTGGTCTTCCGGAAGATACCCCCTGGAGGGTCTGGGTTCCCTTCCTATTGGTACTCCCTGATAAGCAGAGACACCTCCTTCCATACAGCTGCCCTAAACCCCACAGGCCTGGCTAGTCAGGACATGTGAGACTGACACCTGGTGGATACAGAATGAATTTTAATAAATGACTAGAAGTAAATCTCACTATTTGGTAAAAGTGGCAGGAGGGTGGAAGATAGGGAAGCAGAAATGAGGAGAAACTAAAGTTCAGAAACAGGAAAAGGAAGGAGCTCCACCTCTGAGCCATAGGTGGAAAAAAGGGGAGGGGGGAGATTGTCATCTAAATGAGACTGAAGAGATAGTCCATAAAGGACAGTGACTTCCCTCTCATTCCTTCTGAGACCAGAGTAAGAAGAGTGACAGCTGCAGTAAGACTGAGGATAAAAGCAGGTACAGCTGATCTCAACCTAGCAAGCTAAAATTACATGTACTTCATAGTAGTGGCCAGGTGTCAGCTGCCTCCCCAGGAACTTCCCCCTCCCAGTTTGTAAGGAGTACGGAAGATAATCCAGCCCTTTATTCCACAGGTGCATTCCCTAACGTAGAATAAGCAAACCAGCATATACCATCCCCCTGGCCACAGGGATTGGTTAGGGGTGGACACGTGACACGGGTTGTCCTAATCAGTGAGTCAGAGGTTTTCTGCTGGGATTCCCAGAACAAAGATGCCCTGTTTCTGGTTTAATGTAAATGAGAAACATTGTAATTCTAGGAGAGCTGGCAGCCCCAAGGCAGCCCAGGGTTCTGATGATCCTACAGAAGGTAGAACAGCAGGGGTGGGAAGGCATGGGAGAAGTCAATCAGGTATTTAGAGACATACAGAGCCACTGGACCAGCTTTACCTGGAGCCAGCACTACCTCTGGACTTTACATGAGCCAGTAAAACTTTATTTTTAGGCCAGTTAGAGTTAGGTTTACTATACCTTAAAACCAAGAGATTCCTAACTATAAGTTCATATCACTCTATTCCTGTCTTCCCACAGGATAGCACAGGGATCCAGGTAAGGTCACTACAGGTTAGTGACTCTAAAACCAAGGGTATTGAGCTGAAAAGGTCAAGGGAGGAAGCAGGCACTGTCTAAGACAGGGTGCCTCAGCTGTCTATACAGAAGAGCATGAATTCCCTTAAAACAAGAGCCAGAGGAAAAGCAAGTGAGGTGAACAGCTTCTATGAGGCAGGCAGATAAGAGTGAGTTCACATCCGGATATAAGCACTCTTCTCCATATACCTATCATGGGGGTACTGCTTTGGGTTCTTTCTGCTCATGGGATGAGGAACTTTGAAGTGTATGCCCCTTTAAATCTTTATTACCCTGTGCTGCAGTGTCGACCTCTCCCTTTTCCAAATGAAGAGCCTCCTTTTGGCTTCTACTGCCCCTGATGACACTCACTTTTGGGGTGACAAGAGGACTTTTTTCTCCTTTGGCATGGCGGGAACTAGAGCCCCTTCCTCCTTTGGAAACAGCACCACCTTCCTGACCTTGGGCAGGCACCATCCCCTTCTCTGCCTCTCCCACTGGCCCTGGCCTCTCTGACCCTCCAGCTGAGTTGCCTCCCCCTCCAGAGGCCCATGTCTCCCGTGGCAACCTTGAGGACTGGGCAGAGTCCATGGCAGCTGCTGACTTGTTAGGGGTAGGATTCCTTTCCCTACTTGCTCCACCTGATTTTTTTCGAGGGCGACCCCGTTTTCTTTTGGCATCACTCCCTGTACCCTCTATATCCTGTTTTGCTGCTTTAGCTGGTGGGTTCTGTCCATTGGCCTCACTCATGGGTACTTCGGCTGTCCTCTTGACACCCTTGTCATGAGGTCCTGGGTCACCACCTATGCCTACCTCCCTACTTTCTGTGCCCTGTGGCTGAGTGAGCCCCCCAGGTGGAGCCTGCCCAGGTCCAGGCAAAGCCGGAACAGTTGGTAAGATCATATTAATGATGGGCACAGCTGCCTGGGATCCCCTAATGCTATTGGACACAGGCAGCGGGGTGAACTTCAGAGTGCCTGAAGGAAGCTTGGGGGCCACGATGGTTGGAGAGACGGAGATTTGCGGAATAAGTGAGCGAGGGGCCCGGGGGAGGAGCAGAGGCAGGCGGGCCACCAGGGCATTAACCTGCGGGTTATTGGCTGCTGGGGTTGGGCTCTCTACTACGCTCTTCTTCCGCTCGCTCCGTGCTGGAGGACCAGACCCAGCTCGGGATTCCAGCTCCTGAGGAGGCTAAGAAGTAAAGAGAGGAACACAGTAAATGAGAAGACTGGCCATCAGAGGAAGCATAAGCACAGGAAGTGAAAAAGTATGAGACCCATGGGGGAAGGGTATATTAGGCCCCAAGGCCAGGTCAGCAAGGTCAGGGGCACCAACGACCTTACCTGGGTTGGTCTCTCTGGTTTCTTATGGGCTCCACCCTCTAGGTTCTCTACACCATTCTTAGATTTAGACGATCGTTCCCGAGGGGCATGTTCGTCCTCTTCTGCAGAAGTGCCAGAAAAGGTAGTAAGGTGAAAGGGAAACAGAATGGGAAGTGTGGCAATTCTGACTGGTAGAGGGTAACGGAAAGAAGGTGGTCTAAGGTGTGTTCCAGAAGGGTCTCCAGGAATAAAAGGCAAATCCCAGGTGTCTCTACCCTAGCATGTGTGAGTGCTTTTGGAGTTCAAAGTGGCTGAGGGTTTCTCAGGACAGAAGACAAGGTTCACCCACCAGCCAGCCCCATGGCTTTGAGCACATGGGCATGCGCAGATCGGGCCGAGATGAGATGATGCTGCAGCAGGAAGCGGGCGACCTCAACGATGGAACTGAAGGACCGTTTCAGGATTCGCTCAGCCCAGTCACAGGTCAGGGCACAGGCTGCCTCAACTAGTTCATCCCGAGGTGCTGGGGTTACTTCTGGGCCCATTTCTGGCTGCAGTGGGGAAGGACAGGCCTCATAATCCTCCAGACTAAAGGAACTTTGGCCCCTCTTAAACATCCATTGTTGGCTACAGTAAGTCCACACTGGGGATGGGAGTAGCCTGTCTCAGAAACTCACATGTTCTCTTCACCCTCTGCCTCAGCCATAGGGTGGGCAGAAGGGCATATCCTATATACCCAGAAGCTATATGCAGAATCACCTAGTCTGTGTCAGTCCTCAAAACATGTCCCAAAGACCTCTGACTTCTACCTTGGAGAGAAGAGTGCAATCACAGGGTTGTCTGTTACTTACACTCTCAGAGCCCTTTAAGTCAAGGCCAGGCAAGGGTGGCATAGATACCAAGGTCTTTCTTCGTATGCCACTGTAGCAATATCTGATGGGATTTAAGGAGAAACCAACATATGGGGCTTTCCAAGCCCCTTAAGGGAGGTTGGGCTGTTTCCACTCCTGGGTCTCCGCATCCGTAAGTTTTCCTTCCCAGGTCCTCCAGCCCCAACCAGTCAAGGATACTTGGACTGCCCCCGGCCACCAAGCCTTCGGGCCTTGATGTCAGGGAAGATCTCTCTGATGATTTTGCCAAAGTTGGCTGTGCTGAGTGGGCGGCAACAAGCGAGGCTCTCACAATACTTCCTGTGGGGGGGGGGTGCAGAATGAGAAGAAACTCAGAGAAGAAGGTCATGGGTGGGTTTAGAGGGTCCCTGGGGATCAAGTTTGGGAAAGCCTTTTTAAGAAGTCAGGCTCTATCAAGGCAGGGAGCTCTGCAAGGGTAAGGGGTGGTCCTGTGCCCACCCACGCACCCTTCCACTCCCTGCATCCACCCACCGATAGGCATCATAAACACTTTGCTTTGGCAGACAGGTGTCAGTATGCTCTTCTAGGTGGTTGCGGATCCACCTGTAGGCATACATGTACTCCTCATTGCTAAGTGTACTTGGCTCTGAGCTGCAAGAGAGTAACAGAGAAAACCATTACTAAGTTCCCAATAGTTGTCCTGGTTCTATCCAGACTATCACTTCGGCGGTAGTGCTGGACCAAATCACTTCCCTCAGAATCCACCTTTCTCTGGTAAACCAGTACAGGTCAGGGACTTTTTCTTTTGGATCAAGGACAGCCGTTATGAGGATTCCTATTCACCCACCCTTTCCCAGCGAGCCTTTAAGAATCAGAGCCTCTCACAATGCATCAAGAACCAAGGTGCCAAATAAAACAATCAGTTTATTTTTTAAAAATCAGAATCTCTGACATCTAAGAGTCTAGCACCAAACATACCTTTTATCTCCAGTACTGGGCCCTGAGGGGAGCTGAAGGTAGAGATACAGCTTGTCATTGTCTGAGAATTTCTGTACATCTTGCTGAGGTAGGAAGAATAGAGGCAGGAGAAATAATAAGGCCAAGAAGGACCCAAGGTAGGACCCTCTGATCCTTACCAAAAAGTCTAGCTGACTTAGAGACTGTTAGACTGAAAAAAAAGACCTTAGCATGATTTGAGGCTGGGTGCTCACTGTGATCTGAGGAGCCCTTAGGGGCCACCATGGTTGACAGGGGGAGCAGAGATGATTGGCTCTGAATCTATTTCTCTGGGCTTCCACACAACAGGTCCCAGAGAGATGAAGTGAGATGCTCAAGGTCAAACTGGTAGCATATTGCAAAGCCAATTATCTTCTGACAGGGGAGAAAACATGGCCTCTCCCACAAAACCTTTCATTGACTCATGTCCTCACTGTCCTCATCCCTCACTAATTCAATCTCTCTATTGCCCTCCTCCCCAAAATACTTACCAAGATTCCCTCTACTTTGTTCTGCACGGCCTTACTGTGGAGAAGAGGAGAAAGCTGAAGGTCAGACACAAGATTTTTCCCCATTCTGTGTCTGACTGCTAGGGAGAGGAAGAAGACTCAAATGTCTGGCAGGTGCTCATGAATTGCTACCATGTGAAGAATCTCCCCCTGGTCAGATGCACTTGCTCAGGGAGAGGCAGTTCATCCACAGAGGGAGTGAGGCACTACAGGGATCTATACCCAGGTGTTCAACAAGATTTGGAGGTGGTCAAGAGTACTTACGAAATGGTACCCCGGAGCCTCTGAAGAAGGGTGGTAGGTTCCCCTGCCTCAGCACTACCTGAGGGGGCCCTTCCTGTAGTCTTTGGGCTCTTAGCATCAGGTTCATCTTCTGCCATCCTGGCATGAGGGCTAGAGTTGACAGGAGACAGGACATGAAGATTTAACTTCTTTTCCCCTAGAGACCCCAGCACACTCATCTCTCTACCCAGAAAGAGAAACAGAAACAGAAAGAAAGCTTCCGAATTTCTCCAATGCTTTTTCTCACCACGTGCCTTCTCCAAAAATTACAAATTATTCCATTACTTTTCCAGGCCCATATATACCCCAAAAGATCTTTGCCATCTCCAGTCTATTTGCCCCACCTTCCTGCAGTCTCCTATATGTGGAAAACTGTAAAGGAAGAGATAGGGGAATTAGGAATCCACGTAAGAAATTTTCATTTCTGATTCTGACCTCATACTACCCTCTTCTCCCTCAAAAACAACAACCACCACAAAACAAAGTTATCTAATTCTCTGATATAGGCTCACCATCGAATTTGCCTGGCAGGTCAGAAAAGATACGAACATGTTCTGCCCTTCTGGGTTTGGAAAAAACTGGGCCCAAGTTCTCATTACTTAATCTTGCCACCGCTTCCCCCGCCGCTCCCCCTCCCCATGTCGCCGGCCCCTACGTCATCTCCCTCAACATCCCATCCGGATGCGCGCCCCCACCTCCCGCCCTTCCCCCTCTATTCAATCCCGGGTTGCTGCGAAGTAGGGGGTTCGGGGCAGCGGAACTCCTGGGCTGGACATAGGGAACCCCGTTGGGGAAATGAGGTCCCAGATTCGGGGCACGTGCACATGGGTGAAGAAGCTGTTGAAAATATAGCTAAAATCTTTTTCTGCTCTCCTCCCAACTCATATTGCCCCCTCCCACCTTTGAACAGTCGCCTTCCCACACAAGCAACAATAAAGGTAAGGGAGAAAGAGAAACTACCTCGTAGCCACCTTCGCTCCAGCCCAGCCCCACGGTCCCGGCCCGGCGGGCTAGTGCGTTGCTTTATTTTCTTTTTTCTGAATGGCTGGAGCAGCCCCGATCTGCCTAGATACTCCGACGGCCTGCTCTCTCATTGGTCGTTGCTGCCACCAGGAGACAGAAGGCGCCGCGCTCTCACAGGCGGCAGAAAAAGTCTGCCTGGTAACAGAATTTGATTGGTCAACAGGGGAGGGAAAATCCAAAGTTGGTCTTATTTGAGTCAAGAGGGGGAAGTCCGGGTTAGGTTTCGGTTAAAACTGGGGTCGGTTGGGACTGCCGGTCCCAAGAGGTTCTTCTCTTAAAGGGACCGCAGGACGAAAGCCTGGCTGCCTTTGGAGCTTCCTTTTCTTTTGCTCTCTCCTGTCGGGTTTCACTTTTGCCTTCGGTTGTAAGAGCTACTGGAAGGAAAGAACCAGTGGATAATAAAAAAAACTGGAAAATTATGTAGTAATGGCAATTTGCTGTAAGCTCACGTAACTCCCTTTTTCATGAAAAACATGTTGACCCCCCTCCCCCACATATATGCAAGCACTCACAACAAACCTGCCAACAGGCTCAGTGTCCTCATGACGGGGTGCCTGGAAACCTCAGCAGCTGTATTACAGAAGCTGAATTGTATGCTCAAATTCTCTTAGTGTTCCTTATTTCCCGTATGTACTTCATTTCCTTACAAAGAGTTGCTACTGCATTTGCAGCCCCATAATGCTGCACTAACGAACACTAGAATTTTGGTTGACAACCCACCCTACCAATCTCCACCCCTGCACCCCGTGTCCCACGGGGAGAGAGAAATGATTTATTGTTCCACTTATCGATGCATTCCATTTGCATCAATAAATGGTTGATTTTTAAAAAAAAATATTGATTTGAGAGAGAGAAACCGATTTGTTGCTCCACTTATTTATGCATTCATTGGTTGCTTTTTTGTATGTGCCCCAACTGCAACCTTGGCATATAGAAGTGAAGCTCTAACCAACTGAGGTATCTGGCCAGAGCTCACATGAACTCTTTACTTTCACAGAACTTTGTACTGAATAGGTCATGGGTTCTTAACCCTCTTAGTTAAGGCTTTTAAGATCATGAATCAGATGAAAGCAATGAACTGTGAAAACTAATAAAGGAAATTTCAAATATAATTGGAGTCTGGACTGTCTCTGGAGGGAGCTCTCTTACCCTACTACTCATTGTCAACTAACCCAAACAGGAATAGATGAGACTTTGCATCTGCAAATGAAAAGTGTCTGACTACCACCCTGAAGGGGGAAGGATGATTTTCTTCTAGCCCAGCAACAAGCCCAGCCAATGGGAAAAGTACAACTCAGCCAATAAGAAGCCATTGCCACCTCCCAATAAATTTCCATTTTTCTTTTCTAATGACATCCTTGACCCACCTCCTTTTTATAAAAGACTGATTAAAATTTTTTTCAATTATTTAGCCTTCATGTAGTTGCATGTTTTTCAATTTTTTTCTTGTAATTGATTTCTAGTTTAATAGTATTGTGGTCAGAGAAGATGCTTGATATGTTTTCAATCTTCTTAAATTTATTGAGGCTTGTTTTGTGGTCTAACATGTGGTCTATCCTGGAAAATGTTTCATGTTCACTTGAAAGGAATATATATTCTTGTGCTTTGCAGTGAAATGCACTGAGAATATCAATGAAATCCATCTGGTCTAATGTGTCATTTAAGACTGCTGTTTCCCTTTTGATTTTCTGTCTGGAAGATTTATCCACTGGTGTCAATGGGGTGTTAAAGTCCCCTGCTATAATAGTATTTCTGTCAATCTTTCCATTTATGCCCATCAATATTTGCTTTATATATTTGCTTATATGTACATTTGCATAAATGTTTACAGGAGTTTTATCCTCTTGTTGGATTGATTTCTTTGTCATTATGTAATATCCTTCTTTATATCTTATTACAGCTTTTGTTTTAAAGACTATTTTGTCTAATATGAGTATTGAAATCACAACTTTTTTTGGTTTCCATTTGCGTTAGATATCTTTTTCTATTTCTTAACCTGAGTCTGTGTGTGTCTTTCAAGTTGAGTTGGGTCTTTTGTAGACAGCATATGTTTCCCAGCCACCCTTGAGGAAATATGACTGTCTTGTTGCTAGTGGTCTTGTTTTGAAGAAGTTGAGTTTGGCAAAATTTAAGAGGGTCAATGTCATAGGCATGAGCAGCCATGTACTGCCCTCTGGTGGCCAGGTGAGTCATGGCATTTGTGTTATGGAATTCACCATTCCCTCAGCAATAAAAGATTACACAGCAAACTGAGACCCTTTCCCAGGTTTGCGGTTAGACCAGAATGAATTCTGTAAGAGTCAATGTTTCAGGGTGCCTTGTAGTAGGAGTTATTGTCCTGTCATTACAGGACAATATAGTCCTCATCCTAAGTTCTGTATTTCAGAGAGTGTGAATTGAGCTCCTGAATCAGGCTTTGAGTTGTAGAACAGAAAATACAGAGCAGGTCAAAGCCTATGGACCTGCACAGGGGCAGGTGGAGAAGTGTGGTGATAACTGGTTTACATTACAGTGCTTTATGTCAGGTTGAAGCTAACAGTACATGAAACCAAAGCATATTGATGGAAGCCTTCTGATTAAACAAAAACATTTTAGAAAATCAGAAAACTACCCCTCAACATATTTGCATGCTTTCATCTAGACATAGAGTTAGTCCAAAAATGAGGTCGCCTTATATTCCCAGTCACTTTTTTTAAAAAAAGATTTTATTTATTTATTTTTAGGGAGGGAAGAGAGGGGGAGAGAGAGAGAGGGAGAGAGAGAGAGGGAGAGAGAGAGAGAGAGAGAGAGACATCAATGTGCGGTTGCTGGGGGTTATGGCCTGCAACCCAGGAATGTACCCTGGCTGGGAATCAAACCTGGGACACTTTGGTTCCCAGCCCGCGCTCAATCCACTGAGCTATGCTAGCCAGGGGCTCCCAGTCACTTTTAATTTAACATGAATGGTTATCCTTTCCCTTTAATATTTTTGAATCCATAAGTTTCATGGCTCCATAGTATTTCTTATTATGTGTTGTACACAACTGACCTGCTTCTACAATTCCTGCTGCTGTCTTCCTCGGCGCACCATATCTTGTTTATCCCTGAAAGTGGAGTTCAGTTACTATAAGCTCCAAAACTAGAATTATTAATCAAACTTCCAGGGCACATTCACTTCAAGCTGCTGGGCACTTCGTGCCACGTGTTAGTTCCTTCCTCAGACCAGGAGCTTCCCCCAGCCCGAGCCGCTGCTCAGCCAGGTCTCCACCCAGCGGTCGGCACAGCGCTTGGCACATGGGGAAAACTCAGTACAGACTTGAAAAGCCCAGTCCTTCTAAATGAGTTCCTCATTGTGCCAGGGAACTTTACTGTCCCTCAAAATCCATTGTCCCATTTTGGGGCACACAACTGGATGGTATTTTTAGTCACCTTTGAGGCAATATGACCCTGTCATTGACAGTGGAAGAGGACAGGAACCGCCACCGAGCGCTATTGCAGACCCGGCTGCCACAACCCCCCACCATGCATTCCTCTGAGTGCTGTGCCCTCAGGCTGGTGGAAGCAGATGGGGGTGACATCCTGGGGATGGAGAAGGCACTTGAAGGACCATCTCTGGGTTCCAAATGAGCACGTGAAGGAGTACATCTCTCCAATCTTGTTATGTGGGAAAAATGTATAGTGATGTGCTATGGAATTTGGGGGGGATTATTTAGTAATTTAGCATAATTTAATAACCACAAAAGGTTTGAATCATAAGATTAGCTTCAGGAGTTATCAATCTAGTCCATATAAATGACCAACCTAATTTAACTGTACAGCTGAGGTGGTCAGTGGTAGATGGATCCCTCTATCTGTTCACTCAGCCGCTGTGCCCTGTGTGCTCAAACTGTGCTACAAAATACCAACAGGTTTTCTTCCCTCGAAAAGCTCACAGTCTGGAGGGAAAGGTGAATACAACTATGAAAACAAAAACATGCAAAAAGAAAGAATAACTTCTATGTGGGAACAGAGCAGGTGCTACAAGGAGGCCTGGAGGGCACTGGGTGAAGGGCTAACAATCTGCACTGAGCTGACGTTTCTGTTCCCAGCAGCATGGCCAGGAGGAGCCAGCCTGCACACACTCAGGCGTGTGCAGCCTGGCAGAAAGCACAGCTGTGCAGACACTTGGAGGCAGAAGGAGTCGGGACAGAGAGGAGGTTAGAAAGGAGGTCGGTGTGGCTGGGGGGATCCTGGGAGGAGGTGGAGGGAGGGAGGAGGACAGGTCCAGGGCCTGGCTCAGAGACAACTGAACTAGTGGTCTACTGCTGTGAGACAACACTGCCCCACACGCACTGACATAACCAGCAAACACTCATTATCTCATGGTTTCCTGGACGAGGGACCCAGTGTGGCTCAGCTGAGTGCTTCTGCCAGTGACTCTCGGGAGGCTGGGGCTGTGGTCTCACCTGAGGCAGGATCTGCTGCACTCAGGACCTGAGCCACTCAGGGGTCTTGGTGGGACTGACTTTGAGTGGAGAACATGACTTCCTCTTTGTCTGATTCTCTCTTTTGGTGTTAGGCCACGTGGGTCTCTCCCGGTAGCAATTTATAAGACAGAGGCTTAATCCCCAGAGTGAGGGAACTGTGTGTGTGTGAGAGAGAGACAGAGAACACAGGTCAGACTGAGCAAGGGGTTAGGCACTGACTTTTTATAACCAAATCTTGGAAGTGACCTTGGGTCACTTTGCCATCTTCTAAGGAGTCACCAATGCAGTCCACACTTACAAGGAGGGCGCACATCCACACTACGCAAAGACATGCCCACCAGGAGCTGGGGATCGTGGGGAGACACTGAGAGGAGAACTGCAAGTTTCTCAGAGGTCTGTGCTTTGCCCAGAATCACAGACCGGTCTGGATGCAGAGTCAGGGATGAGCCCAGCTCTGTGTCCTCGGAGTTGGGGTCTTGGCTGGACCCAGGCTCTCTCAGGGGCTCTGGAGCAGGCTGTGCTGGTGTGACCGTCCGCAGACATGGAGATGGCACAGGGGAGAGGGTGAGCATTTGGCAGCCTGGTCGGGCCTTGGCCAGTCCTTGTCAGAGGAGAGCCCAGGTTGGGGACCACCAAACAGCAACTCTCTCCTCAGCTCACCCAGCATGGGGGGAGCCCTGGCTCCCTTTATGCTGAGCTCATGCTTATGAAGTTCTGAATTTCACCCTCACTTGTTAATTGGCAAGCTGAGGCCCATAGGGAGTCAGGGACTGGCTAGAGTACTGGCCAAAGTTCAAGAGTATTCTGACCTTCCAGGCCAAGGCTCCAACTGCTCCCATAGAGGTAGTTGGTTTGGAAGTTAGAGATCCTAACGTATTGGGAAGCTCTTGCCTTCTCCTGCCTATGTGGGGCCGCTTTCTTCTGGGATCCAGTTGTGAACACTGGCACACGTGCGTGTGCACACACACACACACACACACACATACTCTAGGCGTAATGACTGTGGGAGGGATACTAAGAGGAGCAGACACGGAGGCGGTGACCAGAGGAGGAAACAAGGGGTTGGCAGCACTAGTACACGTGACAGCACTCCTCCAGCTTCACAGCTATTGTCCCACCTGTGCCCAAACGTCCCTGAGATGCACGTGCTAGAATAGTCCCATTGTGCAGGTGGGAGAGGGACCGGCCCCGACACGCACAGTGGCCCATCCAGGATCCAGAAGAGGGAGGAATGAGGAGTTGAGTCTGAGCCCAAGTCTCTGTCCTCAAATCTGGGACCCTGACTGTCCCCAGACCTGCTAGAGGGCGTGGAGTGGGGTGTGTGGGTGTCACTGGGTGCAGATATGGTATCCCACAGAGAAGGTGGGCGAGCAGCCAGCAGCCCCGGGGACCATTTTTTAAAATTATGTTTTATTGATCATGCTATTATAGTTGTCCTGATTTTCCCCCATTTGCCCTTCGCCACCAGAATCCCCCACTCGCTCAGGTTGTTCTCATACCTTGTTCATGTCCATGGGTCAGGTGTATAAATTCTTTGGCTGCTGCATTTCCTATGTTGTACTTTACATCCCCATGGTTATTCTGTAACTACCTGTTTGTACTTCTTAATCCCCTCACCTCTTCACCCATTTCCCCACACCTCCCTCCCATATGGCAACCATCAAAGTATTCTCTGTATCCATTATTCTGTCTCTGTTCTTCTTGTTTGCTTAGTTTGATTTTAGATTCAGTTGTTGATAGAAGTATTTATTGCCATTTTATTATTCATAGTTTTGATCTTCTTTTTCTCAGATAAGCCCCTTTAACATTTCATATAATAAGGGCTTGGTGATGATGAACTCCTTTAGCTTTACCTTGTCTGGGTAGCTCTTTATCTGCCCTTCCATTCTAAATAATAGCTTTGCTGGGTAGAGTAACCTTGGCTGAAGGTCCCCGCTTTTCATGACTTTGAATGTTTCTTGCCAGTCCCTTCTAGCCTACAAAGTTTCTTTTGAGAAATCAGCTGACAGTCTTATGGGAACTCCCCTGTATGTAACTAACTGCTTTTCTCTTGCTGCTTTTAAGATGCTCTCTTTAACTTTAACCTTTGGCATTTTGATTATGATGTGTCTTGGAGTGGGCCTGTTTGTATCCATCTTGTTTGGGACTCTCTGTGCTTCCTGGACTTGCATGTCTATTTCCTTCACCAAATAAGGGAAATTTTCTTCCATTATCTTTTCAAATAGATTTCTGATTTCTTGCTGTTTCTCTTCTCTTTCTGGCACCCCTATGATTCAAATGTTGGACCTCTTGAAGTTGTCACAGAGGCTGCTTATCCCATCCTCATTTTTTTGTATTCTTTTTTCTTCTTGTTGTTCTGACTGGTTGTTTTTCGTTTTCTTATGTTCCAAGTCATTGATTTGATTCTCAGCTTCATCCACTCTACTGTTGTTTCCCTGTAAATTCTTCCTTTCTGTATTCTTCCTTTCTGTGTATTCTTCCTTTCTGACTGGACCTTTTTTATGCTGCTGAGGTCCTCACTAGGACCATCCATGTTTTGAACTCTGCATCTGATAGATTGCTTATCTTCATTTCATTTAGTTCTTCTGGAGTTTTGATCTGTTCTTTCATTTGGGCTATGTTTCTTTGTCTCCCTGTGTTTGATTCTATTTATTAGGTAGAGCTGCTTTGATTTCATGTCTTGGTAGTGTGGCCTAATGTAGTAGGTGTCCTGTAGGGTCCAGTGGCACTGCCTACCCTATCACCCAAGCTGGGTACTCGAGGTATGCCCTTTGTGTGGGCTGAGTATACCCTCCTCTTGCAGTTGAGCTTTGGTTGCTATTTGCAGATTAGTGGGAGGGATTTACCCAGACCAGTCAGCTTCAAGGACTGGCTGTGACCATTTAGCACTAACCTCTGTTCTCCGTGGAGGATCAGCTGTGCATGGGCAGGGTGGTGGTGTTCTGACATGGTCTGTAGTTGTCCAGTGGGTGCGCTGGCCCTGAGGTTTTCTGTGTGGCACAGGCCATGGTCAGCCCCAACCTGTGTTTTGCCCAGGGCCAACTGGCCTGAGCTAGAAAGCAAACTGAGATGGTTGCTACTTGTGCTGGGCTTGGAGATTCCCAGGTGAACAAGCTGTGAATGTAGGCTGGCTGCTGCTAGTGCTGGGCCTGAGACTCACTGAGGCCAGCTGTTTCTTGTTTAAGAGGATTTAGAAAGTTGTGCACTGCAAGCCAAGACCAGCTACTTATATGGAAAAGCAGCTTGGGTGGGCCCATAAGTTGGGTGGGGTGGAGTCTCTGGGGATCTCCAGTGGAGTCATACAGTGTTAGTCAGATTGGTGGAGTCTCGGCTATGGCACCAGCTTGGCAGCTCTGTGGCAGGGGGTTTTAGAAAAGGAACAATGGCCTCTGCTCACCTTGATACCAGACACTTCAGTTCCTCCCTGTACACCACTGGTGCCTTTCAAGCTGCTGCCCTGGTGCTGGAGCTCAGAGGGAGTGAGTCTGAGTAAGAGAGTCTGTGTGTCAGTTCTTTAAAAGGAACTGCTTGGGGTTCTAGCAGTGTCTTCCACTGATTCAATCTCTGCTGGTTTTTGCATCCAGAAGCTGTGGGACTTATCTCCCTGGCACTGGAACCCTGGGCTGGGGGGCCTGCTGTGGGGCTGGGACTCCTCTCACTGGTGATATCACCGGCCAGGGCCCCGGGGACTATTCAGATGTCTGTTTTTCGAGGAGGGGACACAGGTAAGGGGATCTCAGGAAGTGAAGTCACTGCCCAACAGAACTTGGAATCCCTGTAACCAGGAACCCACACTCTAGTGATGTCGCCGTAGCCAGCTCACTTGGCAAGAGACACGTGACAGTTTCAGATGTTCTCTTGCTGTGTCCCCACGCATCGGGGCTCTTGCTTCTGGAAACCCTGCAGCGAGAATTTTCCAAACCACAGATGTTGGGTCAACAACCCTCATCCCTGACATCTGGGGCCACTTTCCAGCAGATCCCTTACGATAACACAAGGCAGCCTGGGTCAGGCCAAGTCAGGCGCGGCTGCCTCTGTGCGCCACCCCTGGCAGCCCCCATACCCTCCTCTTACGTGGGAGAAGAGGGATCTGAAGGGAGGACTGCTCGCACCCCCCCCACCCCCCCCAGCCCTGGGACAGGAACAGGCTGCTGGGTGGGGGATTACCTAGCGATCTGGTCATGATCATACCCCAGGACGGGGCTGGAGGGTGGAGGGGGGCTTTCTGAGGGGCTTCTTATCTGAGCCAACGAGACTCCTAGTCCCTCAGGCTGTCACGTCTTTTCCATCCACAGTGGAGATCTGAGCAAAACGTGGTTGTGTGTTTGGCATCGGGAGAGTCACAGAGGTCTGAGAACCAGCAAAGCGGGCCCTGAGGCTTTCCCACTGGCAGCTGGCACTGTCCTTACAGAGCTCCACACAGGGGGCTGGACAGGAGCTGACCCATGGAGTCCTCAGCTCCACCCCCGGCCCCCCACACACACACTGCCAAAAGAGTGCAGCGGGGGCTCCAGGTGAGTGCCGGGCCCAGATGACCCACCCCCAGAGCCCATGAGGTCGGAGGGGCCCCAGGTTCCAGAAGTCACCCTGCTACTCCCCTGAGCTCCTTCCTAGAGTCCTGCCCCAACGACACCTGAGTCCCCATCTCATACCCCAGCCCACCCTCACCGTCCAGCCCCTTCCCGGCCAGATGCAAAGTCACTGTCTGCACATTTGCAGGAATGTCAGAAAGGAGGCTTTTGTACCATTTCACCTCATGCTCAGTTGAGAGTACTTCTGCATTTTTCTACAGATTTTCCTGTTCTAATGCCCATGCGTGTCCGTGGTGGCCTGACCGTCCTTCACTCTCTCGGTCTCACACGTCGCCGTGATCAGCAGGGATGCTTTCCCCCAAGGACACGGGGCTCCTGCTACCATGGGTGTCGCTCTGCATTTTCTGCCCTGGAGGAACACATCCCCAAGGCCCCTCCAGGCCAGGAGCTGGGGCCTCCCTGGGCTCTACAACACATTTTGAGGGGGACCAGTTACCACGGCGATCCAGCCCCTCCCTGCTGTGGAATGTGGACCTGATCCCCTTCTGTTGCCATTTCAGTGGTGCTGCCCCAAACATCCCACTTGTCCTAAATTCCTGACCCCTCCCAGCCCAGGAAGAGCCTCCGTTCTCACCGAGAATGGGCTGTTTTGTCAGAAATCACAGGACCACACTGCAGATACAGGGAGGGGCGTCCATCCTCAGCTAACGAAACGTGACCTGAGATACTAATGTGTTTCATCACTCCCCACCTCCAGTTCTGCTTTTCCTGCCAACAGCCTCTTCTGTCCTGTGAGCATTTGTGTCCTGCCTCTTGCCAGCAGTCACTGAGGGCCGTTGGTTAGGTCTGAGTTGCAGCTGCCAACCCACCGGGTGGTTCACGAAGCCGCTTTTGACTGCATGTCCCCCTCTGTCCCACCCCAGGAGGAAAGCACCGACTGTGGGTACAAGTAAGATCTGTGTGGTGCAGACCACCCAGGCACCCTGGCTGGACACACTGGCTGAGCACCTGGTGCCCATCTCCCTGGGCAGGGGCCCCACCTTCGTCCCCACCTTTGTCTGGACACACAGAACTTTTGCCACCTCCCAACAGGTGTTGGGCCGACTGTTTACAAGGTGAGCACCCCACCCCTCCACAGCACAGTGGTCGTCCGGCCACCCGCTAGCTGCGAGTCTTCGGGTCACTGCATCTGAGTCTGTGCGCTCCTCTGAGCAGCAGGTGGACCCAGGACCAGCCCCACAGGGTTATTGTGGGGGCTCGGCGGGGTCCTCCCTGTAAAGTGCTCTCTGGGTGCCTGGCCATTGGAGAGGTCTGACGGAGGGGCTGTGGTTGTGCTGACTGGTCATTTTCTCCTCCTCATGACGAAGCCTCTGCCTCATGCCTCAGTCTGGGCCTGCAGGTTGAGCTGAGCCGTTTTCTCGTTTGAAAAGGAGATTGCAGACTCCATTAGGGGCCCCAGAGTGGGAATCCAGGGCAGAGCAGTGGGGCCTCAGGCTGAGGTAGCTGTCATGGGCCTGGCTGGGGCTCATTCATTCAGCGAACACATCGGAAGGCCCCAGGAGCAGGCATGTTTCTGGGCACTGACCCTAGTCCAGAGCATGGAGCAGGCAACCACCCTGCTTCCCAGAGCTTCCTTCTAGTCGGGCGTGAGGCACTCACACTAGACCTCACGGGCAGGTAGAGCCCACAGGACAGTCGATGTGATGTCCTCCTGGCCTCCCCCAGGTATGGGTGCATGTGCCCGTATGTTGAAGAGGACGGTGGACCTGTGGAGCAGCTGAAAAAGTGAGTGGGCTTGGAGTCACGACAATGAAGGGACTGTGAACTGGAGGTGCTGGCAGGACCCTGCCTCCCACACATCATGGGATTTCTGCGAGAGGGTCTGAGGACTTCACCTACAAAAAAGGGAAGGAGACAATGAGAGCTTCGCACGTGGATTTGGGGCGTGGGAGAGTCCTGGGGAGAACAGCGGACATAGTCAGCCCCTAAGAAAATCCACACCTCTCTCCTCCCCATCCTAGCCCTGCATCCACTCCCCCAACCTGGGACCCAGAACTGGGGTGTGGGGGAGCATCCTGCTCACTAATGTGGTAGAACCCCAACAGTGGGTGCTTGGCTGGTGCTCCCTGCCCTTGGGAGGAGTGTCAGTGGGGGGGAGAAGAAGCACACAGAACACCTAGTGAGTCAGTAGCACGTGGGTGCAGGAGTTAGAGTCTGGGGTGTTACGAGGGCCCTCAGTTGAGTGCAATGAACAGAGCAGACACCACCCCTCTGGCCTCATGGAGCTGACATTCCAGTGGGAAGGGGGCAGGGACACTGACAGAGCATGCCAGACTTCCCTGAAGAGGGGACAGGTGGTCACACCATTGACCAAGAGCTCTCAGTTGTGGAGGCTTCTGCCAGCCCCTCTTTGGTGGCCAGGCGTACCTGCCAGGACTGCCAGGTGGACAAGGGGTAGGACTGACTCTCCATGGGCAGCAGTAGGAGGCACAGGTCCCCACACTCCCCAGGGATGCTCTGGGGGTGGGGGTGGGGCAGTGTGGAACCCAGGACCATCTCCCGTATCCTGGAGCAGAATTTTCTGTTGGCTTACCTAGAGGTCTAGATTCTCCTTTCAGATAGAGAGGGTGGGTAGGCCAGGAGCAAAGAGTTGGCTTAGATCTCCATGGTTCTTAGACACAGTGAGAGAGAGAGAGAGAGAGAGAGAGAGAGAGAGAGAGAGAGAGAGAGAGAGAGAGAAACACCAACACTGCAACCTAGGCAGGTACCCTGACCTGGATCAAACAGCAGCCTTTCAGTGCACAGAACAACATTCCAACCAGCTGAACCACACGGCCAGGGTGAGAGTTGATTTCTTTAGAAGGCACATGGAAGTAGTCATAGTGATAATGTTCTCTCTCTTTTTTTAAAGATTTTATTTATTTATTTTTAGAGAAGGGAGGGAGATAGAGAGAGAGAGAGAGAAACGTCAATGTGCGGTTGCTGGGGGCCGTGGCCTGCAACCCAGGCATGTACCCTGACTGGGAATCGAACCTGTGATGCTTTGGTTTGCAGCCCGCACTCAATCCACTGAGCTACACCAGCCAGGGCTAATGTTCTCTTTTTGGATCTACAGAACCAGCTCCTAAAGCAGATCAAGATACGCCTCAAGGGGTAACGCAAACTCCAGTGGCCTCTCCAGGGCCAGAGCAGGCTCCAGGCTTGGCCCTCCCTGACCTGCGGGGGGCGCGGAAGAACCCATGCAGCACGGGAGCAACTCGCCTCCGCTCCCGCGAGGCCTCTGGCCCCAGGTCTGAGCCGGTGTCAGCTGCCACAGCAGAGAGGGTCCCTCTTAACTGCAGTTTTCACATTTTTGTGTTTATCTTACATTTTACTCAGAGTTGTGCTGTAATTTTTGTAGTGCTCAGTTAAACTAAAATGTATTTTAAATAAAATCTCAAAAACTGTTAATAAAATAAAATTAATTTAAATGCAATAAATAAATACATTTTATTTAAGTATGCCTTTTCAAAGTGTACATTCCAGCAGCATTAAGTACATTCACAGTTTTTCCCAACCGTCACAGCACATCACAACCACTCTCCAGTTCCAGCACATTCTCCTCTAGGACAGATCAGTTAGTCACTCCTCGTCCTCTCCACTCAGCTCCTGTCAACCACTAATCTGTTTCTGCCTCCATAGATTGACCTATTATGGATTTAAAACATTTTTTTTTGTCATTTATTGATTTTAGGGAGAGAGAGGAAGGGGGAGAGAGAGAGGGAGAGAGAGAGAGACATCAATTTATTGTTCCACTATTTATTCCTTGTATGTGCCCTGACCAGGGATCGAACCCACAACCTTGGCAGAACAGGATGACACTCTAAACACCTGAGGTAACTGGCCAGGGCACCTTGTAGGTTTTTCATGTAAATGGAATCATATTATAGCATATGTGGTCTTCTATGTCTGACTACATAATGGATGAGGAGACTGATCCTCCATTTTTTAGTTTTAATAAAAAGAACTTTTATTAAGAGAAAAGATTTTGAAGAGGAAAATATTACATGGAAGAAAGGAAGCCCCAATATTATTTTCACTACCTTGGGACTGGGATCACTTTGATATGATGACGGAAGAGCTGGAAACCAAGGGAAATGCCTGGGTCTCTGTGATTCCTTTGAAATCTTTCTTTTCCTGCATGTGTCGAGTTTCAATTCTTCTAAAGTACATATTATAAAAATATTAAAATCAGATGTTTTTAAAAATACCAATGTATTAAATAATAAAATATATAGTTTTTAAAGTTTTTTTTTAAGATTTTATTTATTTATTTTTAGAGAGGGAAGGGAGGAAGATAGAGAGAGAGAGAGAAACATCAATGTGCGGTTGCTAGGGGTCATGGCCTGCAACCCAGGCATGTACCCTGATTGGGAATTGAACCTGCGACACTTTAGTTTGCAGCCCGCGCTCAATCCACTGAGCTACGCCAGCCAGGGCCAGTTTTTAAAGTTTTTAGATGAAGATAAGTAATGCTCATTAGTAAATAAAATGTATAAATTATATTTTATTGATTATGCTATTACAGTTGTCCCAAGCTTTCCCCCTTTGCTTCCCTCTACGCAGCACCCGCCAATTTTTTCATATGAACAAAAGAAGATGCCCTCCCCCAACTGAGAAATATTTGCCATTAACAAGAGGTTTCCGTCTTTGCAGTTCTTTCCCTTCCTCACTGCAGCAGTGTGAGTGTTTGTGTGGCTGTGTGTGTGTAAGGAGAAGGCATCGGGGCTGTGTCCTTCTGTGACCTGATGTCCCCGCAGGTGGATGTAGCACAGCCAGTCTTGCTCCTCTCACTCATTCTCAGTGACCATCACAGACTTTGGCTTTTTGAGTTCATGGCTAAGTCTCTCCATCACAATCACTGACAGACCCACACTCAGCAGGGTACAGTAGTGGAGTTTTCTGTCTGGGGCAGTGAGAGGCAATGAGTGACCACACCTCAGCTCTGTATAGACAAGGGCACTCCAAGGGCTTGTGTGAACATCACCCGCACAGTCTCACTGGGTCCCATGGTCAGAGTCGTCCTCTTTAGAGCCGGTAGCCTCATCAAACCTAAGGGCTGAGGTCAGAGGACGCTCTTCAGAATTTGATGTTAAATTTGCACCCTGAACTTAAACCAGCTGAGCATTTATTTCAAAGTATTTCAGGGTTTTTTTTTCTTTATATATATTTTTAAACATTTTTAAAGATTTATTTATTTATTTTTAGAGAGGGAAGGGAGGGAGGGAGAGAGAGAGAGAGAAACATCAATGTGCGGTTGCTGGGGGCTGTGGCCTGCAACCCAGGCATATACCCTGACTGGGAATCGAACCTGTGACTCTTTGGTTTGCAGCCCGCGCTCAATCCACTGAGCTACGCCAGCCAGGGCAGTATTTCAGGTTTTTTGCATGACATGGCCAGACTTGTGTGGAGAAAAGCATGCAGGAGTTCAGGGGGCATGGATGAGTGAGTGGTTCGGTGACTTTAAGTCCTCCTGGGCTTTTTCAGCAGAAAGTCACGACAGCTGCTGCTCTCTTAAGGCAAGGGCTCAAATCTCCCGAGCATAAGCTGGCACGTAAGTGGGTGCACTTCCCATCTTTCTGCTGGGAAGTGAGAACAGGTGAAGACAGGTGCTTTGGGTTCCTCTGGGATGTGCGGTATGCACAGCAAGGGTCATCATTGTGGCTGTCAGATTACTGGATAAAACATATCACCAGTGAACCCTCCCAAAGTAGAAAATGGACTAATTTGTTATACTTAGGTTTAGGAGTAAAACCTCATTTCAGCTCACAAAGAGCCTGGGGAGAGAGAAAATGTGTGGAACAGTATGAAACTGCCATTGGAAACAGTACACAAATAACATCTATGTATTACCCAACATGCATCTCTGATCTCATCACTCCTCTGGTCAAAACCCTCAACGGTGCCCATGTCCAGTGAATTATGTGTACGCTTTTCAAACCAGCATTTCCAGGCCCCAGCTTGCTTTTTCACTGTTACCCCGATGTCCTCTCCAATCTCCTTCAACCAGCTTGGACCGCTTGCTCTGTTGGGAGTCTGAATCACCAGCACTGAAGCAGCCGAAAAGGAGGTACATTTCAGTGACCTGCACCTGAAATGCTCTCACCCACTTCTGTCTTAGAAGCTCCCAGCACCTGGTTCTATCACAGCATCTTTTTTTTTTTTCCAATCCCTACCTTCATTGATTTTACAGAGAGGAGAGGGAGGGAGAGAGGGGGTGAAACATCAATGTGAGAGAGAAACATTGATTGGTTGCCTTCTGCACACACCTGAAGTGAGGAGAGCAGGGCACAGCTGGACTGGACTAAAGCCCATTTGATGGAGGCGTCCCTGCTCCCTGGCTGACACTGGTGACGGGAGCCGTGCTCAGGGGGTTTGCTGACAGGTAAACCTACCTAATAATCCACAGAATAGCCCCAAACCTGAAACTAAGGTGATAGAGTAAAGGGCACAAGTTCTCCTAGGGTCATGAAAGGGGGCAAATAGAGAAGATGCAAATGACCAGAACTTCAAGTTTTGATAAGGAAGCGAAGGGGGAAAAGTCAGGACAGCGTTCTCGTTTCCTCTGGTTGACAGAGCAGGTCCAAGCAGAGAGGAGTGGGGCTGGATGATTGTTAGTCTCACAGACCTGAGAGGCTATGGGACCGTTGATGAGGCTGGAGGTGAATTTCTTCAGATAACAGTGTTTTCTTTCAACAAATGGTAAGATGCCTACTGTGTGCCCTATGGTACCTGAGGGTGTAACAGTGAACAAAATAGAAGTGCAGGGTTCCTACCTCAGGAGACACACAGGGCCAGATGTACACATTGCCGGCAGTCACACACCTCTAACTGGAGGTGCACAGACAGCAAGACCGATTCTGCTGAGACTTCCTGCCTGTCTCCGCCATCGGGTCTCCCTGGTTTCAGACATTTCCACGGTCTAATTAGCAGACCTCCTGCTGCCCAAAGATGTACATATTGTTTTTGGACCATAAGATGTGCCTAAGTTTTAGAGGAGAAAAATAGGGAAAAAATTTTTGAAGCAAAAAATGTGGTAAAATATTTAATAACATAAATAACATAATATTTCACCAATGTAAATGTGAACAGAACTCAACAGCAGCATTAACAACCATTATTCCTCCCAAATTTGGGGGTGGTTTGGGGGGGTGGAGTGGAGGGGAAGAAAAGAGAAAGTGCATCTTATAGTCAGAAAAAATACAGCATATCACCAAGAAGGGGCAACATGACTGACAAATATCTGTAATACATCACATCTAAGGTCAAAGTTATTTTACAAAGATAGACACAGACAGACTCATCATTTACATGTATGTGTCACAAGTAACATTTTCCCGTCAGTGGATCAACTTACGTTTGTTACATGGCAGGGGATGGATTTTCCTTAACTTCCAAGTGAAATTTAGCAAGACAATTAAATAAAAATAAATATTACTTAAAAATTTTTCCAAAGTTATCAAACAAGTTTTAAGGAAGGCAAATTTGTCATTTTTAATTGTTTTCCTTTTTATTATTTTTAAATTTTATCTACTTATTAAATTGTATTTTTAATTACAGTTTACATTCAATATCATTTTGTTTTAGTTTCAGGTGTACAGCAAAAGAGTCGAAGCACAACCTCACAAAAGAGGAAGACAGAGTTGAGGCAAGCAGTCTCTCTGCTTTTCTAAGATGGACACCCTAGGACAGTGATTTTCAACTGGTGTGCTGCAGTAATTTTTAAAACATGCAGTATCTGACTATTTTTTAGTCGGGGCACTAACCTCTTTTCCCTTAGATTGTCTAATAAAAAAATGACAACAGCCAACACAACAATAGCTGTCTGGTGTGAATGCCGGTGTCAGTTGCATCCTATTGGTCACTCTCACATAATAAAGTTGCATCTGATTGGTTAATTCTTGGTACCAGAAATCCTTATACACAAGTATAGCACCTGATTTTTAATTTTATTATTATTTTTTAAAATTTAATTTTTATTATATTTTTTCCATTACCATTTAGTCCCCTTATCGCCCCCTCTCCCCAGGCACCTGATTTTTTAAAAAGTCCAAAATGGTAGGTATTACTATTTTTTGTAAATTAATCAAAATTATACCTATTTTTTTGTTAGATCTGCAAAAAAGTAATGTGTTTTTGGTGTGCTGCAGAATTTTAGTAAACAGTTTTTGTGCCATGAGATGAAAAAGGTTGAAACTCACTGATTTACACAGTTGTTTGTAAGCTAGTTATGCGGCCAAAGTAGGCAGAAAGCAAACTGAGTACCTTAGTTCTCTCTCTCTCACTCTGCTTTGTCTCTTTCTATTTTTCTACTGTACTCAGAGTAGCCAAAATCTGCTTCTGAAACAGAATAGTTTTTCTCTCATTAATGGATCTGCCCCTCTGTTGTGACTATAACTCCATGCTTCCTGTCAAATCCAGCTGAGATGCTGCAGTGCCACTCCTAGTTTCAATCCTAAACTTTCCCTACCTTGCCAGGCACACCGAGGAGCTTCTAGAATAAGAGGAGGAGGAGGCCCCCTGGAAATCACAAGATAAAAACCATTTGACCCCTTCAATTATTCCCCACGGGCATGCATATCACTGGTTTCTGCGGGGGTAAAGGAGGGACAGGAGTTCCTAGGATCTGCACCACAGGCTGCAGTAAGTTTAGGGAGGTTTTTCTTCTGCTTCCTGGATCTCACTTTCCCCTTCACTCAGCCTGTGGCTCTCCTGCCAGGGCTCCTCCCTTCAACAGGAGCTCACCTGGCTGCTGGTCTCTCTTATTTCAGCCTGTTACCAGGCTTAGCTGTAGACAGGACCTGCCCCAAACTCAAATTCAATATTTTTTCCTCTTTTTCTCTCATAGATAACAAGTATTTTGTAAATACCAGGTAAGATATTGCTGATTTGAAAACAACCTGCTTCATAAAAACTTTCTTTTCCACTTGATAAAAATTAACTGCCAGTAGTGTACTGGTTTTAAGACATGATTAATTTTTGGCTGGGTTTTAAGAAACATTTTGATAAAATTAAATATTTGTATTTTAATATTTCCAAAAGAGTAAAACTGGATACATTTACTGTTTATGTGTTTGAGAACTGAGTTACAATTGTGAACAGAAATGGATATTCTAGCAAATTTTATTTTATAATAAAAGTATATTTTCTGTTGGGAACCACCCTGCCTGGTTTCAGAAGCTGTAACCCTCCATGGTTAAGGCTGAGTAAAGAGACCTTGGGACCATAAGCCACTAAGGAGACAAAGCTTATCTTCCTGGCAGAGGTGCCACCTCTGCCCCCTTTTACTTCACCCTGCTTGGCCCCAGATGGATGACTGGCTAGCCAATGATGGGTAAGATTCCTCAAGGGAGAGACGACCTAAGACAGGCATGGTCATGAAGGGGCCCTCAGGGAAGGACTTGGGGGGCTATAGAAAAAGGGGGATGATGGACCTTTACCCCTCAGCTTTGACATAGCCTGAGTCCTCATTCTTTCTGCAAGAAGTCTCCTAATCTCTTGGTTGCCTTAGTTCACCTGCCTGACTTAAGATTGAAACAATGCCAGAGGGTGGTGTGGCCTAGGGCAGGAACAGGAGTTTCCCCAGGGCAATCAGGCCTAAGAAAGAATGCATAAAATCCTGTGAAAACTGCTTTCATAAGAATGCCCTCAATTTTCTGGTAAGGGCCCTGAGCATGAAATTTGTTTCTCAAAGTTTTATGGCCCTTTAGCTAACTGACCCTGACTCAGAATAAGCCCTCATTGTTCTTTGTATGTCATCTATTGTTTGGTCCTTACTGCCTAACACTGATTGATGAGTTTTACCTGTATTCCTGTGCAAATTGAACCCAATAAAAGCCCACTGAGGAACAGTGTCATGGCCCTTCTCCTTTGAGAGATTGGCCACCTTTCCTCCCCAAGCAGATCAGGTCTTGGTAGAATTATTCTCATCCACGGCAGACAGGAGTATAGGGTGGGGTGTTGTGCTCTGCAGGCGGTGCACCCCCACAGTTTTCTACTGTGTTTTTGAAAATGTGCTCATTTAATGTCATGGAAACCAGTGAACACTAATGTGCTAACAGTCCAGATTAGCTCCTTAAACTTGAGTTAGATTTGAGTTTCCTTTATAACCTCTATTTTCAGTAGGTGTCTAGAAAGCATGGCACAACTGAACAATGGATATAACTGCCACAGTTGTCTTGACAAATAAGACAAGGAATGTTATTTTCATGCCAGGCAACTTAAATTCATTTTCAGAGAAAATAAAATAATTTGAGCAAAAGTAGACAGATTAGACAGAGTCTGAATGGGTATGCCACAAGTCCATATTCTAGTTTCCTTGGCCTAATTAGATTTTTCCTGTTTATTTTTATTTAATTTTTAATCCTCACCAGAGGATATGTTTACTGATTTTAGAGAGAAATGAAGAGAAACATTGAATGATTGCCTCCCCTGTGTGCCCCGACAGACCAGGGATTAAACCAGCAACCTAGGGATGGAACCCACAACCTAGGTATGTGCCCTGACTGGGGATCAAACCTGCAGCCTTTTTGTGTATGGGGTGATGCTCCAACTGTAAGAAGGTGCAGCCAGGGAGCCCCAAAAAGAAGGATTTGTAATGGGGTCCAGAACTCAGGGTGTCTAGGAGATATTAAAAATATGTCCTCACCCCCACAAGTCTGAACTGGGGGATGAAACACAGGAGCAGGGCCATTGAGAGCTGTTTTGCATAGCAACAGTTTTGCAGATAACCTCTAGAATGGTCACTTAATGTATCTATAACCTTTAACTGATTTCATAGATATGTTAAATAACTGTGGCCATGCTTTGAGCCAGGGAGAAGGGAGTGACTTCCACCCAGGATATAACTAGAAGGCAACTCCCCCTGGTTAGAGAGTCTGTGTAAGAGCTTGGAGATGATTGGCTCCACACCACAGGGCCACACCTGGTCAGACTCACTATGGCAGCTCAGAAAAGCTGCAAAAGTACGGGAATGCTGGCAAGTGTAGCTGATTTTGGGAGGAGTTGGAAATGGAGCTGTAGAGGAACATTGGCGCCAGGATTTAAACCCAGGCCTGGCAGCCTTGACAAGAATCAACACACGGCTTTAGAAGAGAAGAACCATGCGGCTTTAGCAGGGGAGAACCACACGGCTTTGGGTCTCCCTTTGCCAAGCAGCTTAGGAAGCTGGAAAGCAAGATGTAAGAGCAGTGCAGAGCTGTCTCTTAGCAGCTCGGAAGAATGCAGGAGAGATGCTGCGGGAAGGAAAGGGGTGAAAGGACTCTTGCTGGTGGGCCATGAGAAGGTGCCATATGGTTTTGGATTAAGAACTGGAGATCCCGGTGACACAGCTGGTGGTGCTGGGAACCAAGGGAGGCCTGCCAGCTGAGATGGATTACTGGGAAGAGCTGGGGCTGCCTGAGCCACAGACTTCTATTTGTTTTCCTAGGATATGGTACCCTGGACTGGGCAAAGGAGGGAAGAAAGGACTGTGTGTGTTTGTGGGTGTTTTAAGGGACTTTGGGATTTTAATGAAGACATTAAGTCATTACTCTTAAGTCTGTATAACTTGAATAAATAATCCTTTCCTTTTCACCAATCTCTAACATGGAGAGCTATTGTCAGGATGGGCGGGGTAGGACAAGATGGTGGCTGGACTACAACCCAGAAAAGACGGCTGATGTCAAACCAGGGCGCGAGGAGAACCACCAACGATATGTTGCTGCTTTGTTCGGAGGGGACCAATCCCCAGCTCCCACGAAGAGAGCCAGCCAGAATAAAACCCCGCCATACTCCCTGCGCGGTGCGGCCTTTCTCAGCCGCCCCGCTGTGCAGACAGGGGTGGGGGAGGAACGTCACCCGGGCGTGCAAACCCCGATAAAGCTCTATACTGCCTAACTTTGTGGCTGATTAGCATTTATTCCTCAGCGGAGTCTAAGAAAACCTTTCAGCTATAATTCCCTGGTGGCGGGCAAAGTGAACCTAGTCAGGGGGACTCCAGGAGAAAGGGGGGTCCATTTGGTAACATTGTGCAACCCCTTCTGCAGTGGCCAGTCAAGGAAAATCATGGGAGGCCACATGTGCAGTAGCTTTAAAGTAATACAACTACTTGCACATGCACCAAAACTAGCCAGGAAGGATCCGCCCTATAAGAATAGAGTCCCTCCAGCCCATGAGGTCAATCTCTGCTTGGAGTTGGCCTGGTCCCATGTTCTCCGCTATAAACTCTGGGTGTTCGGTTCAATTCTTTGTTCTGATCACCAAGAACCTGGTTACCTGTGCCCACCTGTGACACAACCAACTGAGCCACTCGGCCAGGGCCTAATATGGACTTATTAAAATGTGACCTTTGTTTTGTCATTTATTCCTCAAGTAATTATGGTGCTTCTTACTACCTGCAAAGCCCTGTTGTGGGTAGTCACATAAGTGAACAAAACAGACAGGGATCCCTGCTTTCATAAAGTTTACATTCTAGTGGAGAAAAATTGACCAACAGAAGTAGCATAATTATCAAGAAAATCATATGTTATATTGGGAGGTGATAATTGCTGCAAAAAATATATAGCAAATCAGAAATAGTTAGGGCTGGATATGGATAGCTGGATGGCAACACTTTTGGGGGACAGGAGAATTATGAGGGTGTTGAATAATTTCTAAAACAGCAACCAATACACACTACTGTTCCCCGCCGCCCCCCCCCCCCCGCCCCAGTCAGGATATAAAGATTCAGGAATGAAAGTTCCAGCCAAGGTTAGAAATAGGAGTGTGATATGTATGAGGAAATGATGGGAGAAAAGAGTGGCTGAAGTTTTATACAAGATCAAGAGTAGAGGGGGACATGGGTAGAGGCCAAATTGTGTTGTCGATGCAGGGTTTGGGTTTTGTTCTGTGTAAAATCCAAAGCTGTAGACTTTGAGTAGGTAAGTGAAATCATAGTACGTGACTATTAAGAAGGCCTTTTGAAATGGCTGGTATGGAATTAAGTGAGCATAGAACCAGTGAGAGGATTAAGGGGCTGTTGCAGTAGTAATGGAAACTGAGGTCAGTGTCCCAAAGTGCATTGTCGGAGGGAGAGTTGGAGGAAGAAAGGAGACCAAACAGATGATGGGTGGGATGTTACAGAAGAAGTAAAGGGAAGTGGAGATAAAGCATAGCTCCCAGGTTACAGTCTGAAGAGCTGGACAGAATGTGGGGTCATAGGTAGGGGTGAAGATGTTATGATTTGGTATAGAAAAACCAAGATAAGTATTTATGATATATTTAGTTTTAGATGAATTGGGGCTTAAAATGGAGATGTAATTACTTAGATGTATAAGAGATTAGAGATCTCATAGAGATACAAATTTGGCTGCATATGGATAAAAGCATTTTTACTTTTTAATCTGTGGGAATGAACAGAAAACCAAAACTTAGGCTAAAGGAATTCCTTCATTTTGAATTTAAGCAGAGGATTGGAGCCTACAAAATAAACCAAAAAGCTTTACTGACATGAAGCTCTAGATCAAGAGGAGAAGGGTGAGAGGAAGAAGGAGGAGGAGGAGGAGAAGTGTGAAATGAGGTAGTGGAAGTGAAAAGAAGAACTGCTCTTAAAAAGGGGTTGGTGGTGTTCTGGGTTCACTGCTGTTGAGAGTTCCAGGAAGGATCAGTTGAAATCCACACAGAGCATTGACATTTCAGTGACACAGGTCGCTGGTCATCTTAACAAAAGTATTTTCAGTGGACTAGTTTGGAGCCAGAGCCAGACTGAAGTGAATTGAAATACAAATGTGAAGTGAAGAAGTGGCATTATCTCTTTAGACATTTTTAGAAGAAGTGTATAACAGAAATTTGGTGACCATTAGGGTATAATATGGGGCAAAGGAGTGATAATATTTGGGCTCTTTGCTACAACCATTGTTACTGGAGAAATTTTATTCATAGTATACTTCACAGATAGAGAAGAATGCATAGTTGATAAGTGCAAGGGCTTAGTAGTAAGCAGAGCAAGGTTTCAAATATTCACTGGCTAGCTGTGTGACCTTGAACAAGGCACTTAACCACCCTAACCCCCAGGAGGTTTTTATCTGTCATTCATATGTATCTATACACCTCACAGTTCCTGTGAGGATTAAGTGAGAGAACGCCTGTGGAACACTTAATACAGTCCTTGATATGCAGCAAATCCTCAGTAATATTTTGCTTCTTTTATTTATCCCTTTTTATTCATTATCATTTTATCCCTCCAATTTAACAAGGCAATTAGTGGGTCGACATTGAAGCAGGATAAATTTATAAGAAAATCTGTGATAATATTCACTTTGATTATATTTTCAAAGAACATGGAATGATTTTCTCTGTAATTCTTTTACCTACAGAATGTTTTTCATGTCCTTAATCCTGAAATGCAGGATTTGGAACAATTGTAGTAATTCTACAGATTACCACTAGAGGACAGAAGAGAGTCAAGCAACATCTGAGAAGAAATACTCAGGGACCAGTTGTCCTTGATTCTAGGACAGGCTTTCTTACTCTGGGAAACTCAGACATCAGAGCCTAGAATTGTTACATTTAAGCCCATTGTTTTTAAGTTAAATAATGGACCAGAAATCTTTCCCAAAGTTTTTTTCCCTTTCAAAAGTAGCTAAGGGATGATTTTCATTTTATCATTCTGTTTTTATACTTCTATCATAGCTCTCACATTATTTTGCATTATGTAATTTTATTTGTTTCCATGCTTAGCATCAATCACTTTTATATGAAAGCCTTTGAAGGCTGGTGTGGTGTCTCACTCGGCACTTCTTTTGCTTAGTAGACTCTAGGGATTTGATTTCAACATTCATTATCATAGTGGTAGAGAGAGGCAACAACAAGATACTCTTGAGATACAGATAAGGGGCATGTACATTCCTCCATACATTTTAAAAAAGATTTTATTTATTTATCTTTTAGAGAGGGGAAGGGAGAGAGAAAGAGATGGAGAGAAGCATTAATGTAATAGAAAAACATCAATTGGTTGCATATGTGCCCTGATGGGGGACTGGGGACAGAACCCTGAACTCAGGCACGTGCACTGACCAGGAATTGAACCAGCCACCCTTTTCTTTGCAGACTGATACTCAACCAACCGAGCCACACCAGTCAGGGCTCCTCTATACATTTGATAGGCTCACATATGTTGAAACCCAAGATCGATGCCAGAAAATCACTGATTGGGTTCTCAGAGTGTATTCTTTTTATAAAGAAAAAGTGCTAAGGAAATATTTATTCAACATATATGTTAGTATTACATGGTTTGACATGTATACTTCCATTTATTTCTTAGTCTGTCAGATAGACTCCTTTCATTTTACAAATAAAAGAACTAAGAAACAGAAAAATTTATCAACTCACCTAGTATCAGAGAGCTAGTGTATATTAGAGATCTTTTTTTTTAAAGATTTTATTTATTTATTTTTTAGAGAGGGAAGGGAGGGAGAAAGAGAGAGAGAGAGAGAAACATCAATGTGCGGATGCTGGGGGCTGTGGCCTGCAACTCAGGCATGTGCCCTGACTGGGAATCGAACCTGTGATGCTTTGGTTCACAGCCCGAACTCAATCCACTGAGCTATGCCAGCCAGGGCTATATCAGAGATCTTAAAAAAAAGTTTGCTTAAGATGGACAAACAAAATTGTATTTTATTCTGATACTATGTCCAGCAATAGGGGAGAAAGCACAGGCCCAGTGTGGATACCCAAATCTATGAAACAAAGGGTAAGGAGAGTTTTTAAGGGTGGAGTGGGGGAATCATAGGTCATCTCTGCTTGTGATTGGTTTTAGTCAAAGGAGCAGTAAACATTCACTTTCCTTCATGACAGGAAATCATTTCACAATTTGAGGCAAGAAGCCCAGTGAGGTTAGGTTTGTGCTCTATCACAGACACTGGGGGGTCAGGGCTTTTTCTTCCTTGATGATTACATTTCAGAGACATGTCCTTGGGGCCTTGAGAAAGACAGTCCTAGACTGTAAAACTGGCAGGAGGCTTTAAAAGCATTACATCTCAAAGGGTGGAGAGACAACTTATAGGTCTTCTAAAGTAAATACTGTAACTAAAGAGAGGCCAGGGGCCTACTTTAAGGAGAAACCCTGTCTAAGGTTTAGTGAAGCTGAAGGGGATAACAGAGCCGTATTGGAAAAGCCAGGCTTCAACTCTGGTCATTGTGAATCAATAAATTCATGCTGCTTTTATTGGAGGAAGTGGATGGTTACAACCTATCATATCAAATTGAGGTGAACGTTGCTGGGCAAAATACATATTTGTTGAATAAATGTTCTGTTCATACAGAACAAAAATCAGGAATCCCCTGAATTAATTACATTAATCAGTTAGATCCATGTGCACCAATTCAAATTCAACCAATATAGTTACTCACTATATGAACGAAGGTTCTATTGATAAACTGATTATCAATTACAACAAAGTACTTAAAAAGGAGGACTCAACTTCACCCCTTCCAAAATTTGCACTGAAGAGTACTTTCTCCTTATGGAATTTCCTGAGTCGAAGAAGAGGGGATGGGAACTCGTACTAAGTACCCTCAGTTCTGTTGAATTCCCCCTTACCAAGTAATGATCTCAAAGACTTATCAAGACTTTAAGGAGGTTTTTCTCCATTAACTCAAACAGGGAATAAAATTTCCCAATCTGTCCCAATCTCTAGGGCAATAGACTAAATTCATACGTTGACATACTCTGTGCCTAAAACAGAAACACTTAAAGGAGGACACTTTAAGAAAGACTTAAAGGAGTGACAAGGTAATGGCTGTTTTCAGCTATGTGTGGCAAGGAGATCGTAACAGAATGGTACGTAGACAGGATGTAGGCTGGAGAGGTGAATGGAGGCAAATCACAGTCTGGGTAAACTATTCAAAAGCCCTAAGTAAAGATCTGGAACAGTATTAAAACTCAAGGGCAACCACGTTCAGGGCTCGTGGTGCCTGTGACTGCTTAGCCAAACTGCAAAGACAAGGACTCGATTATAATTGCGCTTTTATTAATATCAAGAAGATGGCAAGCTGAGAAGGTGGAGGGTAAAAACTCCAACAGCCACCTTCTCTTGAGCTTTCAGAAGCAAGTTTCTATAGGGGAAAGGTGGGAAGGGAGCACAGAGGAAGTTCTGGTGACATGTAGTCTTGTGATCTCGAGTCCTTACGGTGGTCTTGATAAATGTCTTCATTACTGGTTCCTGAAACATGATGGTCAGCCTCCACATTCCCGGTGGCCAGTTGTTCCAAGGTCAGGCCTGGGTTGAACGTCCCTTGTTTGGTCAACTGTTACTGTAACAAGACCTCAACTAGAACATAAGGTTGAATATACACTAGATTAATTGGTTACATATTCTGTTGGTAATTATCTAAGGCTATAAGGGAGAGAAAAGGCATCTGGCCCTAAAAAGGATTTTGTCTCTATTTCCCCTATCAATCCCCACTATTAGTAATAAGTATCTTACATCTATCTATGTGATTAAATGTTTAAACTTTCTTTCCATGGAATTGTGTAGTTTATTCCTGAGGGTATTTAGCCCCCTTAAAAAGGGGTAACTGGAGCTCCGATTTTCTTCTTCCTAGAGTCAGACTAGGATAAAGACAACAGATAAGATATAAACGGATGAGACAAAAGTATTAAAAAAGGACTATGAGAGGCTTTTGGCCAAGATGGAGGCATAGGTAGATACACTTTGCCTCCTCGCACAACCAAAAGAAGACAGCAACAAATTTAAAAACTAAAAAAACCCTAGAACTGCCAGGAAATTGAACTGTGTGGAAGTTCGACAACCAATTCACCAGGAAGATGTGAATTGCCCATTTCACTTATGTCGGAGTATTTGTTGCAGAACAGCATTCACTCTGAAAACAACTAAATAAAGCCTAAATTAGAGGAATTCTGTTTGAAGCTAGAACCCACAGGATTAGCTTCAGAAAGAGAGCAGAAGCGATGGAAATGAAACTAATGTCTGCCTTTTCCCCTCAGAGCACTTGCCCGTTTTGGGTAAGAAACAAGAGACTGAGAAGCTGGGGAAAAGGGCAGCTGCTAAGAGTCAGAGAAAAGAGCAACACTTTAGGTAATCCCAGGGATCTGGACAGAGGGAAAAAGGAGGAATAGGAAGAAGATGGAGGAGTAGGAGTGGAAGAGGAGGAGAAAGACAGGTGGTTGTTTTTAAGGCAGAGTATTAATCCATTTTGTGAATATACAATGGTTTGTATGTCACTTCTGTTGATGGACATTTGGGTTCTATCCAGTTTTCCCCTAGTACGAATGACTGCGATGAATGTTTTTAAAGAACACTTTTAGGATTTATGCATTCATTTTTCTTCGGAAGTAAATAGAAGTAATACTACCAGGTAACAGGGTAGGTATATTTTGAATGCTATAGAAAATGCCAAATATTCGCAAAGTAGATGTGGTTAATTACAGTCTAGTCAATATCCCACTGTAATCTACACTCAGACGGGGGAGATAGAGAAAGAACAACTTTAAAAATCTATTTTTCAAGGGGTTTGTCTTCACCTTCTTCCAAGTTCTTAATGGCATCCGTGAAGATGTCTGTTCTGTGGTCACACCAAGTATCACCCCGAACCTCTTCAGGTCTGGCAGCAGAGCCCAAGAGGTACTCCAGGGCAGCCTTCCCCTGTCCCAGACTCTGGCCTGGATTTGACTAAATCTGTTAGATGGTCATGGCCACAGGCCTCTGTCCATGGCTTAGGAGCAGCGCAGGCGGGACCCGAAGGGGTCTGTTTTGCCCAGAGACCCTTTTTGCCAAGAGGACACTGGAGAAGCGTTAAGACGACAGGGCTTGGCGGAAAGAGCGCGCAGGTCGGGCTCATCGGACCAGAGGGGAGGGAGGGAGGGTTGGGGGAGCGGCCTCTGCGGTCTCTGGGTGCCTTCGAGGCGCGGGTGGATGGTCAGGAGCCCAGAGCACTGACAGTCGGCGCTGCACGATGGGCCCCCGCGGGGCCGGTCCGCAGCCCCGCGTCCACAGTGCTGGGCTGCAGGGCACGCACGGGGCAGAGCCCCGTGAGCCAGTGCGGAGATGGGCAACAGACTCCGATGCGGGCCAAGTCGAGAGCAGCTCCTAAGAAGGTTAATGAGATGCTGTCTGTCATCCAACCACAAAACGTCAGGCTCGGGCGGAGGCAGGAAGGCATGGCCCACAATGAGGAAAACAATCAGTTTATTGAAACCGAACAGTAACTGTTCAATTAGCAGAGAGGATTTTAACAGTTATTATGACTGTTAATATGTCTGAAGAGCTAAATAGAAACTTGGAACATATACGATGTCCAGAGTCAAACTGTAGAGATGTAAACAACAACGTCTGAGATAATAAATCCACTAGATGGAATTAATACATTAGACATTGCAGAAAAAGGATCAGGGAACATAAAGCCACGAATGATTGAAAATATCCAAAAAACCCAAATCCAAAACTTTTAAAAATCCTTTGTGAGTGATAGGGCAACTTTAAAAAGCCTAATGCAAGAGTTACTGGAGTCTCTGAAAAGACTGGGGATAGGAACAATTTTTGAAGAAAAATGACACAAAACTTTTCAATCACGATCAAAATTACAAATCCATCAAACCAAGGAGCCCAACGAACACCGTGAACGAGCACAAGAAACATAAAGAAAATCAGATTGTAATAAAATTGCTCAAATCTGTTGAGAGCAAAAATCTTCGAAGCTGCCAGAGAGAAGACATGGGACACACAGGAAACAAAAATAAAGATGGTGTCAGGTTTCTCACCAGAGACAGTGCAGGTGAGAAGATCGTGGGAAAGCTGCTTTAAAGGACTGTGGGAGGGAGTCGAAGTGGAATTCTGTGCCCACCCCCAAGTCTTTCAAAAGTGAAGGCAAATGATGACACTTGCAGACACAAATGCTGAAAGACTTCATCACCAGCACACCCACACTACAAGAAATGTGAAAGGGGTCCCCCATGAAGGACACTGATACCAGATTATTATTGTTCACAATAATAATGGTGGATGGTGGGGTTTGTGACATGTGTAAACTGCCACGCACGGCAACCACAGCACAAGGGCAGGCGGGGGAGAATTGGGAAGGGGCACGCTACCACGTGAGGGCAGGCTGTGGCGAGGTCCAGATGTGTGCTGTGGAGCCTAATGCAGTCGCTGAAATGGCAAAGGAAAGAGTGCTATGTAATAAGTCAACAAAAGGAGAGAAATTGAAATCCTATAGAAAGCATGTAAACACTGCCATAGAACAATTGCTCTTCTGGGACTCTACCCTGTAGAAATGCTTGAGAATTTATCCAAAGAAATGCAAAACACTAATCCGAAAGAACATATGCACCCCTATGTTCATTGCTGTGTATTTACAGTTGCTAAGATATGGAAGCAGCTCAAGTGTCCATCAGCAGATGAATGGATAAAAAATGATGGGACATTTACACAAGGGAATACTACTCAGCCATAAATAAGAAGAAAATTTTACCCTTTGTGACAGTATAGATGAACCTGGAGAACATTATGCAAAGTGAAATAAGCCAGTCAGAGAAAGACAAATACCATATTATTTCATTCATATGTGGAATCTAATGAACAAACTGACCTAACAAGCAAAATAGAGACAGACTCATAGATAGAGAGCAGGCTGACAGCTCTCTACCAGTTAGGGGGTAGAGGGATAGAGCCAAAAGGAAAAAGGACTCTGGACATGGATAACAATGTTTTGACTGCAGTGGTGAGGGGAATATAAGGGGGATAAATGGTAATAAAAATACAATAAAATAAATTAAAAAAAGAACTACTTTAACAAGTGGTCAGTTGTACAAGAATGATGAATACAGCGCTATTTGTAATCCCACAATGACAGAAACAATATAACATGGAGAGTATATGGAAAGTGTTCAGAAAATACTAGAAGGTGGTAGTGAGGAAGCCTCTATCGGTAATGGTTAAAACAGAACATGCACAGAAAAGCCTCAAACATTTGGCTTCTATTTCCAAAGAATAGCAGAGGCGTCCCTGGGTGGGCTCGAACCACCAACCTTTCGGTTAACAGCCGAACGCGCTAACCGATTGCGCCACAGAGACCTGCAGAAAGCGACCGCTCACAGCACCACAGAGCAAGCACTCAGTCACCGCTAGGTGGAGCCACGCCCCCGTTGCAGGACAGGTTGCCGCGCAGACTCCCAAACCTCGGAACACCCTAGAAGTGGAGTCAAGCTGCTTGCTGGTAGCTTTTGAAAGGCGCGCGTTGGTCGATTCTGAATACAATAAAGCAGCGAATGATCTCGCCCGGCCTTGCTCCATTCCTGCCTCAGATGCGAGCGCCTTGGAGACTCCCAGGCCGTAACCCCCAGGGTTTGAGCCTAGTGGGGTCCAGGGGAAGCTGAACGGCCCGTGGGCTCCTATGATGACTTTTCCCATTTGCTCCGGCTGTACCCGATCTGCTGGTGCTTCCCTCCCTCTACTTGGCCGGAAAGATTCGGTGGAGAGTAAGAAAAGGGGCAAACGCGAGGAAGTGGAAAAGAGCGGAGTAGACTTAGATCACGACAAGGGTCCTTACCAGGAGGCCCGGGCAGAGGTTCCGGCAGGATTTTGAAAGACGAAAATTGCTGGAGGCGTCTGTTTTGTTTATCAGAATTGAGAGGAAGAAGGGAGGGGAAAACGGAGAGCAAGCAGGAAAGAAAAAACAAAAACGAAACCCAAAACCAAGTTCCTGTGGTTTAAGAACAAGGCACAGTAAGTGGAATGGTTTCACATCAAACCTCAAAGAGCCGGAACGTAAACTGCTCCTGGGATTCTAGCGCATGTGATCCTACAGGGGTTAGTATTGTGTGTCGTGGCCCCAGCAATTTCGGCTCGAATTCGAGTCACAGCAATGTCGTTTGTGGTGACTGGAGCCTAACTTTTACATGTGTTCAAACCCGCGCAGGCTGCAGAAACACCAGTCCTTTGTCCCCCAACTGCCCAGCTATCATTTCTGGAAAATGTTGCTTCTGTCTTACTCACATTTTGAAGAATCTGAAAGACCAGATTTTTAAAACAATTTTGTATCAGATAAGTGACACATCCTTGGCAGACCTGTTTATCTGCTTAAACCTTGGCTCCTGGGAACCTCTACTCCTGGGGCTTTGGCTGTTGTTGGCCATTGGTCTTATATTCACCACATCCACCTCTCTAGTATAATCTCAACAATCTTTAAATTAAATGCCTGTTGTATCTGTCAGGATCAGACGACTGGAAGAATTCAACAATAGCGAATACATAAATGATGATAACAGTGACCACATGACCCTGCAAACTGACAACTCAACTAATGGAAACAGCAACTATGTGATTGTTTTTTTTTTTAATCTATTTTTTATTGTTGTTCAAGTACAGTTGTCTCCACTTTCCCCTCCTCCACCTACCCCTACCACCCGCCCTCAGTCCTACCCCCCTTTGGCTTTGTCTATGGGTCCTATATACATGTTCCTTCACAACCCTTCCCCTTCTTTCCCCCATTTGCCCCTTCCCTTCTGGGTACTGTCAGTTTGTTCTTTATTTGAATGTCGCTGGTTATATTTTGCTTGCTTGTTTGTTTTGTTGATTAGGCTCCACTTACAGGTGAGATCATATGGTATTTGCCTTTTACCTCCTGGCTCATTTCACTTAGCATAATGCTCTCCAAGTCCATCCATGCTGTCACCAAGGGTAGGAGCTCCTTTTTTCTTTCTGCTGCATAGTATTCCATTGTGTAAATGTACCATGTTTTTTTTTTTTGATCCACTTATTTACTGGTGGCCACTTAGGTTGCTTCCAGCACTTGGCTATTGTAAACTGTGCTGCTATGAACATTGGGGTGCATAGGTTCTTTTGACCTGGTGTTTCAGTATTCTTAGGGCGTAATCTCAGCAGTGGAATTGCTGGGTCAAAAAGCAGTTCCATTTTTAGTTTTCTGACAAAATTCCATACTGTTTTCCACAGTGGCTGCACCAGTCTGCATTCCCAGCAACAGTGTATGAGGGTTCCCTTTTTTTCTACAACCTCACCAATATGTTTTGTTTGTTGATTTGTGTGGTATCTCACTGTGGTTTTAATTTGCATTTCTCTGATAGCTAGTGATGCTGAGCATCCTTTCATATGTCTCTGAGCCCTCTGTATGTCCTCCTTGGAGAAGTGTCTATTCAGGTCCCTTGCCCATTTTTTAATTGGATTGTTTGTCTTCTTAGAGTGGAGTTGTGTGAGTTCTTTATATATTTTGGAGATCAAACCCTTGTCTGAGGTATCATTGGCAAATATATTTTCCCATACGGTTGGTTCCCTTTTCATTTTGCTGATGGGAAACAGCAAATATGTGATTCCTTGGCCTGACTACATCAGTGGTGGTAACCCAGAGGAACGCTGTACCTGTTTGTGATGCTGCTGAGAGCATGCCCCACAGGAGGAAATTGTTAAAATCAGACACTCTTGGCCAGATGGGAGGGGCTGAGGGGGTGGTGAAAGGGATTAACAAGTACAGATTGCCAGTACTACAAATAGGCACAGGGTGTCAAACACCACACGGGGAACATAGTCAAGAACGCTGGAATAACTATGTATGGAGCCAGATGGGTACTAGGCTTTTTGGGGACACGAGTTCACAAGTTATATAAATGTCTAATCACCATGTTGTATGCCTGAAACTATTCTAATATCGTATGTCAACTGTAATTGAAAAATAAATGTAAAAAATGTTAAACCAAATGGGAATGGGGATCAGACTTGAAAATTCCCTGAGCAGGCAAACCAGTTCAATCAAACAAGCAAAAGTTAAGACAAGTGAACCTTAACTTGGGCCACTTCTGGTTAGTTCCTCCAAAAAACATAAACAAAACTTAAACCACATTTACACAGTCCCCTGTCACTAGGAAGACTCTAGTCACTGTGACGGATAAACAGCCCCTGCCCCTCCCTACATCAGCTGCTTTAGAACAACATGCCTGTGAGCCCTGTTCCACGTCAGGTCTGAGTGCTCCCGATTTCCCAGACTGCCTTTTTGGGCACAATACCCCCATGCTGACCACTATTTCGGTCCTCCAGTGGTTTCACTTCTGCTGTTCAGAAACTTTTGACAGTGCCTCAACATTTCCATCTGCTAGACTGGGCCAACAGGAGAACTCCACGTCATGCGGTCATTGTCACATGTGCCTGGATCCAGTGCCTGCCCAGTCAGTAATGTAGAAGTCCCACAATCATTGTCATTGTCCTCTGCTCTGTTTGTTAGCGATCACTGTCCAGGCTCCTCTCACTTTACCTTTGCCTCTTCTAGAACTGTGTGCAGCTGGAATCCTAGCGCAAATGCACTCCTCTGCCCGCTTTCTCTCTGCATGGCATCTCTGACTTGATTCGCTGTTGAGTGACATGGATGCCATTGCTCTTGGGCCGCTGAGTGGGATTCCCTGGCAGGAACATACCATAGTTTGTTTACCATCCATCTGATAATGAGCATGCGGGCTGTTTCCATTGTTGCCTACTCTGAATAAAGCTGCTTTGAACACTCTTTCCACAACAGATATTGTGGACACGTTTTTATTTCTCTTGGGTAAAAACCTAGGTGAGGAATGGCCGGTATGAAAGAGTGGCTTACACACAACTTCATGAAAACCAAGCTTTTGTCAAAGCAGTTGTACCATTTCATGTCCTTGCCAACCATGCGTGGGAGTTGTGGTTGTTCAATGTCCTGCCAGGATTCGGGTGTTTCCTCCCCTTGTAATTTTAGCTGTGCTGCTGGGAGTCGTGCTACCTCCATGTGGCTCTGCTGCTCACTTCTCTGACAGCTAAGAGTGCTGAACACTCTGTTACACGCTTTGTTGGGAACGTGTACAGTACCTTCTCTGAAGAAGCATTTTCATGTCTTTTACCCTTCTCAAAACCTTGGGTTGTTTAATATTTTTATTATCAGGTTAGAGGAGCTCATTATACATTATATCTACAGGGTCTTTGGTCAGATCTTTTGTATCTCCCTCCAGTCTGTGGCTGGCTTTTTCATTGTCTTGGCATCTCTGCATGAGAAGGTATGGTTAATGCCGATGAAGTCTAGCGTATCACGCCTTTCCTTTGTCCATATTTTTCCTGTGCCCTGTTTAGTAAATCTTTGCCTAATACCAAGTCGCAAAGAATCTTCCAAAGGGCTGTTTCTGTCCCCTCCCCCACACCCAATAGTAAACCTATTCTCTCTCACTACTGAACTGCTTTTATTGAAAACTATTTCACCAATTGAGCTGTGGGTCAGTTTCGAGTCTTCCCACTTAATCCGTTTATCAGTTTGCCTATCATGATGCCACTGGCACGTTGCCTGCCCTGTTGGGGCTCACAGTACCTCCTAAGTCAGGAAGTGCAAGTCCCCTGGTTCTGTTCTTTTTCACATCGTGCAATAGTGTCAGAAGCATGTAATAGCTCTTGTAGCCACCACACAGCTCACAGGCCTGCTCTTCAACCCTCTCCTACGTGCACTGTTTGCCCCCTTGTGGCCAAAGATCCTCCACTGTACCCGCTGGGGAGAATAAATCTGCCAACCTGAGGATGGATGAACATGCAAGATGACTACAAAACTCAACACAGACTCTGGATTTTCTGCGGGGGGTGGTGGTAGGTGGAGATAGCTCACTTTTCAGTCCTGTGATCTCAGGAAAAGTTTACTTTAATACTTCTAACTGTGACATGTACAAAGCTTTGTGCTGTTTACAATTTCCTCTCTTTCTAGGGAGGTAGAGTCCCGTGGAGGGCCCCCAGTGATCGTTGAGTGCAATGTTGCAAATGGGAGGCTGAGCGACAGCACGTTTGTCCTGCCTCTGAAAGAAGATGAGGAAAAGGGGAGGCGCAGGAGGGGGAGAATAAACTGGAACCAGAACACTGGTTTTGGGGGTCTGGCACTGGATGTCAGCTACAGGAGACAAAGACGCTGGTGAGAGTTTCCAGGGAACAGGAACTTGGGTAGGAACATGTTCATACTCGTACACTGTGACGTTGCTGTAAGGATCTCAATAATAGTTGCTTTAAAAAAAAAGTAATGATCCTTTCCTCCAAGAGCAGTTGGGACAATAAAATGCATGCAGTTGCATCCTGGGAATTCACGGGACTCTCGGCCCAGGCCCGGGAAGTTCAAGTACTGCCAACTGGGAGGGCTGGGGGTAGCCCATTCACCGGCGGGTCTTCGTTTTCTGCTTTCTATTTCGGCAATTGGAGACCTGGATGCCACTCACCATCACCGGCCACGGGTGGATGCGGTTCCAAAGGAGGTAGCTTCGTGGAAACTCCAGATCTTGAAACTTCACATGTTGTTCTCTTCTCTTCCGCGAACCCAATGAGAAGATTCAACGCCTTTCTTTCCCACCAGGACCCTTGGGGTCCCTCGTGGACAGGACTGAAGTGGGCAGCTGGCTTCCTCTAGGTGTCCCTGTGGGCCTGGGCGCTCCAGAGCTCAAGCTGAGCCAGGCCTAACAATCCCAGAGGGTGGGGCGGGGGTGCGGGGGCAGCCGGGAAGGTCCCGCCCGCGGGGGTGTGGAAGTCGGGTGTGAGGTTCGGGCATCTCAGTCAAACCCCATTTGCCCCCGCCCAACCCCCGCCCAGCAGTGCAGCAGCACCGCTCCTCTGGGATGCGGGGGGCGGGGCGGGGGGAGCCGAAGAAAGCGGCCCCTGAGTCTTCTGTGCAGGCTCCACACAAACGACCGACAGGAACCTCACCGAGCGGACCCAGCCCTCTGCCTGGCTGGCCCCCGTGGACAGGGTCAAAAAGGTTGATTTCCGACAGAACCAAAGGGAAGGCCTAAAGGCAGAAACCCCAGGGTCTCCAGATGAAAAGTCTTAAATCCCACGCCCGACTGACCCGCGCGCCCAGGGCTGAATGCATCGCGGCGCCCGGATCAGGAGGGTCGTCTGCGCAACTTCTGAGACCAGGAACTGTGCGCCGGCTGGTCCTCAATCGGGGCGATTCGGCCGGCACACCCCTCCCGCCCCCCAATCCCCACCCCCACCCCTGGCCGGGACTCTGGGCCTCGTCTGGGGACATTTTTGGTGGTCGCGACTAGGGGAAGGGGTGCGGGGGAGTCCCCCCGGCTCCCAGCCAGCAGAGACCAGGGGGCGCCTCAGCACCCCGCGCCCGCGAAACTGGCCAGGTCCCAAGGGCGCCCCCGCCGACGTGGAGAGTCCCTGGAGCTGACCCTGTCCGCTCCCCGACGGACCGGAGGACACGCGGACCCGACTCCCCGCGTGTGGGGAAACCCGCGTCCGCGAGAACTCCGAGTGCAGCTGCAGTTGTCCACGGGTGGTGTTTCCGTCCACTGAGGCGGCGGGAACGCGGGTGCCGCAGGTCGCCGGGGAACAGCCGGCATCCTGGTCAAGGCGGCGGAGCCTCACTTGAGAGCACGCTCCGTCCTCATCACCTCGGTCCCGCTCCCCCCCAGCCCCTTCTGGGGTCGGGGACCCCCGGTCTCACCCCACGCGCGCCTCCCCTCTGGCCTCCTCCCTTCCACTCGGTCCACCGCCCGGCCCCGGCCACCTCCCTTTACCCGCGGCCGCGGGCAAAGGCGCATCTCCGGGCGGTGCGGACGCTCCTTCTCTGGAGAAGGCAGGGGGCGGACTCGGCCTCAGGGAAGCCTTCCTGCGAGCCGCGGTGACCGGCCTGCTCACCCCTCCACACCCGCCCCCGCGGGAAGGGCCCCCGGAGCCCCGGACAGGTGTCGCCCTGCTCTGCCTCACTGAGGAGGACAAAAGAAGCTACCACACTCCCTGGTGGTCTAGTGGCTAGGATTCGGCGCTCTCACCGCCGCGGCCCGGGTTCGATTCCCGGTCAGGGAACCACTTTTGCACCCAATGACATCCGGCCTGCAGGGAAACCATCCTGGAGCTGTGGCGTTATTTATTGGGTGCCTCTCCTCGCACCCACTCTTCGTCTCCCGCAGGGGCGGCCCGCATCTCCGCCAGCCCTGGTCTTGCTTGGCTCCGCGGCAGCCGCTCGCTCCTACAGGGGCCTCTACGGGGGCTCCTCGGCGGCTCGCGCAGGGGTGCACATCTGCACTGATGTGGCATCCTGGAGGTCTGCAGGGCGCGGTGCCGCACAGCCCGGAGTAACTGAGAGGTGGTCCTGGGCGCAGCCGGGCGCCCCCGCCTGGGTCTCCTCAGCTCCGTCGGCTCAGAAAGAGGCGGCTCCGCCTTCGGAAGAGCAGCCTCCCAGCGCCCGGGCAACTGTCCCGCCCGTCTGTTAAGCCCTGTGGGGAGGTGAGGTGAACCGACGCAACAAAAGCAGCCTGTGAAGTGGCCACGAAATGGAACACGCTGACCGAAATGGAACACGCTGACCGCTGCCAGAGCGGAAAGGAGTGGAAACCAACAGCAGACGTGCAGACAGCGGTTGCACAGCCCACACCGTGTGCGTTCGCCGGGGGCGGGATGGGCGGTGACGCTGAGTGTGCGGAGCAGGGACCCGAAGGCGGCACAGTGCTCGGAGGGCGAGCGCTCACTCTCACCTGGAAGGGGAGACACCACGATCTCGAAGGTGGTTCTCCCCGGATGGACCTTGGTCATTGCATCCTCTCGGAGCTGACCCCTCTGTTCCCCTCATGGGGGAAACCACGGAGCAATTTCTGCTGGGGGTGGGGGAGAGGTGCGGATGGCTAGAGGTCCGTTTGCTTTCTGTCTCCGACCTCCCCGGGTTGGTGAAAGGCCGCATCTCTTTCGTGGTACCGCACCGCGCCCCTCGGGCGGCACTGCATGTGGGTTCGCCCGGGTCAGCGCTCCTCCATCTACCTGGCTCTCCTGTTTCCTGGCTGAAGTGTGTGGACCCCTCTGCCTCTTGCGCCACCTGTCCAGGGTGCGCTCGACCTGCCCTCTCTCTCCCCAGAGCGCGGTGGGCTGCGCAGAGACGCCCACCAGCACCAGGAAGGCCCCCCGGCGCCCAGTGCTGGCCAGGCTGGAAGTCGCTCGGTGAAAGTCGCGCTCGCGGCCGTCCCTCCCCGGCCAGGTGCGGAGGAGGCGCCCCTTCCTGGAAAATCGAGGCCCGAGCCCGCCTTCAGCTGGAGGCTCCCGACTCCCGCCTGCATTCCCGAGCACCCCTCTCCCCCTGCCCAGGGTAGCCAGCTGCCTCTCCTCTCACACCCGCTTTCCCTTCTCCTGCTCCTCCTCCAGCCCAGCCGTGTGCTTGGGGAGGATCCCCACGCCGCCCCCCCCACACACCCACGCTCCCCACCCCTCGGATTGGCCCCAGCTGCCTGTGCCGAGCTCGCAGATCAGGTTGGATCAACCTTTTCCAACAACCGGAGGACACAGAACCTGCGGCAGAAGGGCAGCCGGTTCCCTTGCCGCTTCCCCTCAGCCCAACCAGGGGGCCCGGCCCAGTGTGTCGCTCCTCCCTGGGGGACCTGGCCGCGCGCCCCCTCGGCCTTGGCTGAGATGCCGGCGCTCTTACTGCTCCTCGGGGAGCAGCGGGACTGTGCTCTGTGGCGTCCGCCCTTACCCGCGAGAGACGGCGGGCACAGGCTCCGCCACTAGCCGGGACTCAGCGCGCTGGACCACCGAGGACCACACTTCCGTGGGCCCGTCCTCCCCCTCGGCGTCCTTGGGCAGAGGACAGGTGATCTAGGACGATCTCTCTGGACCGCCGGGTCCGAGACGGAGGGAGAGAGGGCGAGCCTTCCCACAGGGCGGGATGCGGGTGCTCGCAGAGACTTGGGAAACAAAAGCGCCCTCTCTCGGCCCCGGCCTGTCTCACCTTGTTCTCAGTCTCACCCGGCTGCGGTGGTCTCCGCCTCTCCCTCCTCCTCCTCCTCCTCCTCCCCCCCGCACCCTTTCTCCTCCTCCGCCCCCCCCTCCCCCCACCGCCGCCGGTTTCTCCGTTTTCTACCCTGCGCTTCCTTCAGTCTTCCTTCCTTCCGTGTCCCGGAACCTCTCAGCCTCCACAGCAGATGATACAGTTCCGTGGGCTGTTCTCAGCTCCAGAGAAGGAAATGTGTGCAGAGCGCCACAATTATCTGAGCTCTTACCATTTTCATCACTAATGAATCATCGGGATTTCCAACTCGTTGTTTTTAAACAGTTACATTTCCATTGTCTGAATATATTGACATACATTTGAACATCGTATCATTGCTTTTTTACTAAAGAGAAAATTTATATGTCGCTAGCCATAAATTTCTGTCATTAATTATTACATAAATGCTGCCTACTGCCACTATACAAGTGGCAGGACCATTCTGTGTTCACGATTCTCTTCGGAATTTTCATGCTTTAAGTGGGTACCCCTATTAGAGAAGGTGGAACATTGAGATGCAATCTAGCATCCATAATATCTGGTGTTTTGCAGATCGCAACGTCGAAGAAATGTGTTTTTAATCACCTTTCATTTGAGTCACCTGATGTAAAAAATAAATCAATCATTTAGATGTGCTAGGTCTCTAAAGGAGATTTTCCGTGTGCTCCTGGAAATGGTTACAGACAGTGAGGTTGTCAGGGTCAACTGCCATGTCCACCTCCTGCGGTCATTTCATTGCCACTTTGTTTCCCAGCTGCTCTCCTTTGCGTGCAGTGGGTGCCTGGATCAAATATGTGTTTGGCTTGACTTCTGTGGTATCCTGAACTTGCTGCAGTACTTTATTTTTCTTCAACCTGTTCATTAGAAATTCAGCGTGGCGTTTCTCTTTGATCTCTTCGACTCTCTTCATTGCATCAAGAGTTTTATTCTACAGCTTTTGCTGGCCCTTGGCAGTTTCATTTCTACCTTTTCCAAATTCAGATGAATTATCCACTGAAAGCTCTTTACCAGCTGCCTTACTGAATGCTTTAGTCCACTGACCTTGTGATAATTGCACTTTTTTTTGACACTTGAATTTACCAAATCTGAACACCCTGCTATCGTTGCAGACAAACTTCATGTTGTGGCCTTTTGGGCACCGCTCTGTGTGGTTTTGGAGACTGTGGCCCTGTGAAAGCAGGCTCTGAAAGGGGCTAGGAAGTCTCCCTGGAAAACCAGGTAACGCAGGTGGCAGGCATGACTGGACTCTAACACCAAGGGATCCAATGGGAATCAGGCTCGATAAATACATTGTATCCTTGGAAGCTTGCTCTGCTTTCCTTTGTATAGCTCTGTTGATATAAACCAGATGTTTAAGTTTAAGGTAGAAGGATTAAACTCCTTATCTCATGAAATACATCTTAAAGACCATCTGGCATCAGCATGACTAACAGACCCTGACCTATGACAAATCTCTGTGTTCCTTCCATTGTTATCTGTAGATAATATCTGGTTTTGTATGACTATAGCCTGTTGATATTGATGAGCTATGCATGCATGCTGTATACGCCTACACATACCATTCCCAATAAAAGCCATTTGGGAGAAGGGCTCAGGGCGATCCTCACTAGAGGAAGTTGCTATTCCCTTTCCCACTGGAACAGCAAGATTGTGTCTGGGATGACTTATTTACCATCCGAGATGGACAGGAGAAACTGTGGGATGGGGCATCTCCCACAGTGGCCCAGGCACATGGCCCCCAAACAGAAATAACAATTCTCCGTGTGCAAGTTGAACCTGCGTGGGTACCCACCACCCAAATGCCCAGCTTGAAAGGCAGTCACATCATCACATCATTGTTGAACAATAAATTGGTTCTGCTCTTTTATTTCATGATAAAAATACTGCTGCAGAGAAGATTCTTATACTTATATCCTCGGCAATTCTGTAGGGAAGATACTACTTGCTATTTTATGCACCTGGAGCCAACCCATCAATGTTAAATACCTTTCACGCAATTTTGCCAGCAATCAAACACTCAAGGGCACTTTCCCTAGCTTGTTACCATCGCAGTTCAAGGATTCTGGCAATTGGCACAGGGTCCTGGATTGCCTGAAACTCAGGGTTTTTTCTCTGCTCTCTTCTGTTTTCTCCCCTTCTCAGGTCCCCACCTGCCAATAGAATGGCTGGTAACAACGATGTAAGCACATCACTGCTTATTGGGGAACGGAGGTGCTTCCACTGATTGCATGCTAGCCTACCCAACATTCCTTGTGCTTGCAGCCAGGGAAAAAGACATCTGCCATGTGCCCCACTCTGGCCGTCTTCTGGCTGTTCTTTTATTTATTTATTTATTTATTTATTTATTTATTTATTTATTTATTTATTTGAGAGAGGTGAAGGGAGGGAGAAGATATGGAGAGAAACATCGATTGGTTGAGAGGGGGCAACCAGGGACCTGGCCTGCAACCCAGGCTTGTGCCCTGACCACGATGTCCAACCCACCACGCCACACTAGTCAGGGATGTGCCTTCCTTCTTTATGTAAGAATTAGGTGGATCCAAGAGGATATTCCTATGTGGAGACCACGTTCTCCCTCCCCATAGGTCTACCCAGTGTACAAGGAATCCCAGAACCCCTCACACAGCTGTCTTTTAGCTCATGTGCACAGTCTGCGGATCTTTCTTCCTGGCATTGTCACACTGCCAGTCTTAGGGCTTGTGGGCAGCGTGGCATCAAGAGGCTGTTAGTAGTTGGCATAACCAAGTGGTACTGAGGACATTTAATGAATTCGAAGAAAAAGACACACAGAACCTGAGAAAAATAACCAGGGTCTTGGGGATAAGAACCTTATCAGGAAAAATCCAAGAGGCTAACAAACATGTAATAGCACTCATATCCATTAACGACACGGAATGTTAAAAATGGAACCCTAATGAGAGAATTTACAGGTGGGGTAGGGGGACATTAAGGGGGAGAGGGGGATGGGGTAGAAGGTTATCACCTAGTAAAGCATGGGAAGAATTAGACCAAAGGACTAATACTATTTTACTTCTTTATCCGTGCATAGGTTACACAGGGGTGTGCACTATAATCACCTGGTATATTGTACGTATAGGTTCTGTGCATTTTCCCTTATGTATGTTAAACGTGATTTCAAACTCTCTTCCCATCCCACAATGAATATTATGGCAGAGAGAATGTTGTTGAGATTTCAAGATTTTGTTTCAAGAGAAAGGTGTGGATATTACTCTTTTTTAAAAAAATTTCTTTATTTTTTATTTGTTTGGAGAGGAGAAGGGAGAGAGAAAGAGAGGGAGAGAAATATCAATGTGTGGTTGCCTCTCATGTGCCCCCCTAGTGGGGACCTGGCTTGCAACCCAGGCATGTGCCCCAGGCTGGGAATTGAACCAGGGACCCTTTCATTTGCAGGCTGGCACTCAATTGACTGAGCACACCAGCCAGGGGTGGGCATTACTCTTTACTGCAACCAAGGGCAACCCTACAGAGACAAGGCCTATGAAATTGAGTTTAGCATGATGTGAGCTTAAAGAATACTCCCTGGCAAGCAAACTGTAGTTGAAAATAAAAGTTAAATTCTTTTTATTTCTTTTACTTGAATATTCTGAAAAGCCTATAGGCCAAGCCATAACCATTCACACTTCTTTGCTTTCCCATTGCTTATTTCATAACCCACAGTTCCCTTTTCCTTCCTCTCTTTCAAACTCACTAACAAGATTGTCCTGCAGCCTGGTCATGTAGTTCAGTTTGTCAGAGCATCTTCCTGATGCTCTAAGGTTGCTGGTTTGATCTTTAGTCAGGACATGTGCAAAAATTGACCTGTGAGTACATAAATAAGTGGAACAACAAACAGTTTTTTTTCCTTTCTCTCAAATCAATAAAAAATTTTCCTGCAGTCCTTGCTTTGTGGCTCTTCTTCCCCAACCCCACACTCTTCCAGCTTCTTCATTGAAGGAGGAGGAGGGAGAAAAGGAGGATAAAGGAGGAAGGTGAGGAGGAGGAAGAGGAGACTTGAATAGGAAGCAGCATCTCACAGGTTGGGACCTTCCCTAAGGAAGGGAGTCTAAGACAGAATTTTTTCCCCAGCAAACAGTAAAGGGGGAATTTGGGCATTGTTTTTAAAGTCTTTAAAAACTTTATCTTGTAAGTAATTCATCATATTCTTTCACATAAATCAGATTTCCTGCTGTCCCCAACCTCCACCGTCTAAATCCCAATTCCTGCCTACAAAGATAAAAACAAGAAATTGTATCATGGTCCATAACTTATTTATTAAATTTTAGATTTTCAAGAGAGTTAAAAATAAATTAATGAATAAAGCAATTTCAATGCTAAGAACACAGCATTACTATCATTTTATACTTAAAATGTAGAGCGACAATCTCACACTCAGGAAACTCTTGAAATTGAATAAATCAAGTTTATCTTTAAAACAGAGAGAGGAAAAAAAAAAACCCCAACAACTCCCCAAATGTCACTGGTCTTGTATTTAAAGCTATTATCGCTTAGGGGACTTCTCCAAAGATTCTGGGATGAAAAGGAATCACCTGTAGTCTCTTCAAATGCAATGATACTCTCAGATTTTCAAATCGGAGTCCATTGTCAGGAGTATCCAAGAGGAATAAAACAGAACTGCACAATGGTTCCCAGATTCTGTTCGTGTTTCCCTTTTGAAAGAAAATAAATTTCAGAGCAATACCTTTTGACACACATGACCAGGTACACAGGATCCTTCCTGGAATCCCAGTGGGCCTACAAGACAGGCGGAGGCTGGGGTGGCTGACTAGGTTAACAAATTCAGCCAGCCTATGAGTCACAAAGGAAGTTCTGAGGTGAGCATTTAAATCAGACCAGGCTGCCGTGTGGTGAGAGGAGGTCAGGAGGTCTGTCTCTTGGTCGGTCAGGGAAGTCTGCCATGGGGGAGTCACCTACGAGGTCTGAAGGGAAGTTTGCAGAAGAGGCTGCCACTAGGTCTGTAGGGAAGTCTGCAGAGAAAGCTGCCTGGAAGTTGGCCTGAAGAAAATGGCAACAGAGCTGGTGGAGCTGCAGGGACCTGCCTGGCTACCCAGATACGTGAGAGGTGCTTGGAGCTGAACTGTGACTGGGATGCTGAGCTGCAGACTTCTGCTTTTCTGAAAGACTGTACCTCTGAGTGGTGTATTCTGAAACTGGCCTGGTTTGGCAGAGAGAGAGGTTGGAATAGTTGTTTTTGCACGTTTTTAAAGGGAGCAGGACTTAACAGCAGAATGCTGTCATTATTCTAAATCTGTATAACCTTTAAATAAACCACCCCTTTCCTTTTTCTCCAAACTCTTGCTTTGGGAATCATGCTTCTTGACTCCAGGAAAACCCCACAGCTATCCTATTTAACCACTGATGGGGTTCTGTAACACCCCTGTGTTTGCTTCTATATATTAGGTAGAACTGCTGTGACTCCCTGTCTTGGTAGTATGGCATAATGTCATAGGTATCCTGTAGGGTCCAGTGGCACAGCCTCCACTATCACCCAAACTAGGTACTCGAGGTGCACCCTTTGTGTGTGTGAGCTGAGTACACCCTCCTCTTGTAGTTGAGACTTGATTGCTCTTAGCAGGTCAATGGGAGGGATTTACCGAGGCCAGTCAGCAGCAAGTACTGGCTGTGACCACTGACCAACATCATCCACATTTGTGGAGGATCATCTGTGCAGGGGCAGGGTGGTGGTGCTCGGATATGGTCTGTAGTTGTCCACTGTGTGTGCAGGTCCTGGGGTTTCCCTTGTGGTGCAGGTCAAGGTCAGTCCTGACCTGTGTTTTGCCTGGTGTCACCCTGCCTGAGCTTTATAGTAATCTGTGATGGCTGCTACTTATGCTGAGCTTGGGGATTCCCAGGTAAAGCCAAATTGTGAATCTAGGCTGGCAGCTTTTAGTGCTGGGCTTGGTGACACTTAGCAAGAGGTATAGGGGCTGAGTGCTCACTGAAACTTGCTGTTGCTTATCTGATTGGGTTTAGCTAGTTGTGAAGCATGAACCAAGACCAGCCATTCATATGTAAATACTGCTTGGGTGGGCATGGAAGTTGGGTGGGACAGACCCTCAGGGAATCTTCAAAGTGGTGCAAAAGTGTTAGCCAGCTTGATGGAGTTTCAGGTGTGACACCTGCCTACCAGCTCTGTGGCTCTGTGCGGGAAGGGTTTAGAAAAGCGACATTGGCCTTTGCCTGACTTTCTGTCTGGGAGAAATCTCTCCCTCAGCTCTTGCCTTGATGCCAGACACTTCACTTCTTCCCTATATGCCATGGTGCCTTTCAGGTGCTGTCCTGGTGCTGGAACTCAGAAGGAATGACTCCAAGTAAGTCCGTGTGTGGATTAAGAGGAACTGTTTGGAACTCTAGCAGTGTCTTCCACTGGCTCAGTTCCTACTGTTTTTTTTGCAGCCAGAAGTGATGGGGACTTATATTCCTGGCACTGGAACCCTGGGGGACTTGGTGGGACCAGCCTGTTACACCCTCCTACCAAGGAAGGGTGTAGTTTTTTAATTCCATGGTTGCCATTCAACTCAATTTCTGAGGGTTCTAAGTGATGGTTGTTCTATATTTTAGTTATAATGTGGATGTGGTTATGCAAGGTGTTTACTTATGCCACCATTTTGACTGGAAGTCCCCAGGTTGTTTTTAAGAGATTTTATTTATTTACAGAAAGAGGGGGAGAAACGTCATCTGGTTGCCCCCTGCACTCCCCCAAAGGGGAACCTGGGCCACAACCCAGACATGTGCTCTGACATGGAACCAAATCAGAGACCTTTTGGTTCACAGGCCGGAGCTCAATCCACTTTACCACACCAGCCAGGGCCACAAGTTGTTTTTATTTTTATTTGTTTTGCTTTTAAAATTTATTTTTATTTTAAGTATGTTTTATTGATTATGCTATTACAGTTGTTCCATTTTTCCCTCCCCTTTATCCCTCTCTACCCTGCACCCACTTCCCTCTAGCATTCCTTCTCCCTCCATTAGTCCATGTCCATGGGTAGTACAAACAAGTTCTTTGGCTTCTACATTTCCTATACTATTCTTAACTTCCCCCTGTCCATTTTGTACCTACCACTTATGCTTCTTTTTCTCTGTACTTCCCCTCCTTGTCCCTCCTCCCCCTCCCCATTGATAACCGTCCATGTGATCTCCATTTCTGTGATTCTGTTCCTGTGCTAGTTGTTTGCTTAGTTTGTTTTTCATTTTTGTCTTTTAGGTTCAGTTGTTAATAGTTGTGAGTTTGTTGTCATTTTACTGTTCATAGTTTTGATCTTCTTCTTTTTCTTAGATAAGTCACTCAAACAATTCATGTAATAGGGGCTTGGTGATGATGAACTCCTTTAACTTTACCTTTTCTGGGAAGCACTTTATCTACCCTTCCATTCTAAATGATAACTTTGCTGGATAGAGTAATCTTGGATGTAGGTCCTTGCCTTTTATGACTTTGAATACTTCTTTCCAGCCCCTTCTTGCCTGTAAGTTTTCTTTGGAGAAATCTGCTGATAGTCCCGTGGGAACTCCTTTGTAGGTAACTGTCTCCTTTTCTCTTGCTGCTTTTAAGATTCTCTTCTTATCTTTAATCTTTGGTAATGTAATTATGGTGTGTCTTGGTGAGTCCCTCCTTGAGTCCAACTTCTTTGGTGCTCTCTGAGCTTCCTGAACTTGCATGTTTATTTCCTTTGCCAGATTGGGGAAGTTTTCCTTCATTATTCTTTTACCTAAATATTCAATTTCTTGATCTTCCTCTCCTCCTTCTGGCACCCCTATAATTCAGATGTTGGAACATTTAAAGTTGTCCCAGAGGTTCCTAAGACTCTCCTCACTTTTCTGAATTTTTGTTTCTTCATTCTGTTCTGTTTGAATGTTAATTTTTTCCTTTTGTTTCAAATTGTTTATTTGAATCTTGGTTTTCTTTCTTTCACTGTTGGTGAAGGTAAATTTTTTCTTTATTTCACTTTGTATAACCTTCACTTCTTTCTTTATTTTGCATTTGTACTGTGAGCATCCTGATTACCAGTGGTTTGAACTCTGCATCTGATAGATTGGCTATCCCATCATCGCTTAGTTCTATCTTTGGAGTTTTTGTCTGTTCTTTCATTTGGGCCATATATCTTTGTGTTGGTGCAACTGTTGCTTTGTAATGGGTGGAGGCTTAGGTATCCACCAGGCTAGGGAAATGCAGGTCACTGTGTTGTAGTGCTGTATGTGGGGGAGGGGTCAGAGAGGGAACAATGCTGCTTGCTCTGCTCTTGCCCTGCTTTCAGTCACTTCCCCCACTACCCACCAGCAAACTGGACTTTTATGGTGCTGATTTCAGGGTGAGTAGGTTTGTGTACATTCTAGGACCCCGTGGGTCTCTCTAACTGACTCTCCTGTGAGACTGGAAGTTTCTTCTGCTGCTGCAACCTCCTCAGGTTTTTATAGCCAGAAGTTTTGAGGCTTTATTTTCCTGTGCTGGAACCCTGGGTTGCGTAGTCTGTCTTGTCCCCCAGTTGTTCCTCCTAGCTTATCCACATGTGAATGTGTGACCACCTGGTCCACCAGCTGCTGCCTCACCTGCCTGGTCCTCCAGCCACCACCTTTCTGCGTGTCCTCTCTGTCCCAGCTGCCTGTCTCCTCCCCTCCTACCTTTCTGGATGAATGTTTCTTCTTTAACTCCTTAGTTGTCTAACTTTTATACAGTTCAGTTTTCTGGAAATTCTGGTTATTTTTTGTTTTTAAGTTGGTTGTTGTCCATCTTGGCTGGAAGTCCTTCAGGCTTTTCTTAAATGAGCCTGTTTGGTTTTCTTTGACTGACTTTTGTCTTACATCCATAGTACCAGCCTGGATCTGTCTGTGCTGTTCCCAACTTGGTCACCAGGTGGCGATGTGGTCCTTCACAAGAAGACTGGCCTTTTTCTTGGTGGAACTGGTGTAAGGAAGGGACTTGCCCATCATGTGTGAGTGGTGCTGAAACACAGGTTCCTTACATTCAGTCACCACTACCTGGGTCATCGTAAGGCCCAGACCGCGAGGAATGGGCTGTGGACGCTCAGCTGCCCCACTTTGCAGCCCCCTCTCTGTTTTCCGCAGACCTGCAAAGAGCCTTCCCAGACAGAAACACATTTTTGCTTCTTGAGTTGATGGAAAATATTCCCTCATCTTTCTCTGATACTGAGGAAACCAATTATGGTGTTCTGGTGGCATTCATTATGTACAAGGGGCAGAGGAGCATAGATAGGAAGGAATAAGGAAAGAGGGATGGGGAGGTAGTGGAGGGAAGGGAAGGGGATGAAAAGAATGAGAGCAAGGCAGATGGAGAGATAGATGTGAGGGAGGTGGGGCAATAGAGTGGGAGGAAGAGAAGAGGGGAGGAGGAGTCACATTCCCTGGGCAGTTCTGCTCACTGGCCCCCAGCAGGACAGCTCCCACCAGCACCACATCCCCACCTGTCACCTTGGGCTCCCAGACACAACAGGTACCTCGTGGAGGAACAGTCTCTTCACCTGCAGTTCTAACCTCACTTGGTTCTCCTGACCCTTGTTCTCCTGTCAGAGCCCAGTTCTCCCACTTTCCTGGCCATTCTCTGATCTCTCAACATCCTTTCAACAAATTTTTTTGCTTCTTAAATTGGCCGGAGTCCATTTCTGTTCTCACAGTCACAAACCTTGGCCGATCTTCAACTTCTCCTGCAGGAGTGCTTTCTGTTGTTTTTTAGCCCTCAACTTCTTCGTTTTCCAGAAGGAAGTTTCATCTTCTCAGACTCTGAGGAGAAAAACTTCCTCTCCATAACACGAGTAGGCTCTGTGCCCCCTTCCTCAATTCAACCTCATCCAGTCTCTAGAAACAAAATACCTCTTCCAGCAACAGTGGGAGGTACCTTTCTGGCTCTGTTTTTAGCCAGTACCTTTTTTCTTCTTCTAAGATTATATTTTATTGTTTATGCTATTACAGCTGTCCCCACTTTTCCCTCCCTTGCCCCCTCCACTCAATCCCCCTTCTGAGAAAATCCCCATATTGATGTCCAAGTCCATACGCCATGTGTATATGTTCTTAGCTTTTTTCTTTTAGTGCTATTTTTTTTGTTGTTCTGTGTGTTGGGTAAGGAAAGAAATGACTTTGGGATAAAATGAAGTAGGGGCAATGAAATGCACAGATTATTACTTTGGAACATGTGGAATTAGGCCTGTCATACATGTGAATGTTCAGTGGGGTGGTATTTTGTGAATGCAGGTGTTGTGTACATGGTGAGACAACTGGGGTGCTCAACCCTGTGGCCCAGCAACGAATGCTCCTGAGCACCTTGCTGCAGGTTCATTTTTAAAAACCGTGCAATTTCCAGTCTCGACACATTGAGAAGCTGGACTGAGACTGCCTTGGCCAAGCTCTCGGAGAACCGTCTGCGACTGCCCACCCATCGGAGCCCTGCCTCCTGGCTGTGGCGTGTGGTTGACTTTGGGTCGTTTCATGTGAGTCTGCTCTGGTTGGCCTGAGTTGTTCATGTAAATGTTAAACATGGTTGTTTCGATGGTGTTGTAAATCAAACAAAGGCGCATTTGACATAAGAAAAACTTAAAATAACATGTAAGAAGTATATGAAAAAGAAGAGGAACTCTCCTTGCCTCCCAATCCCACTCCACTGTGGAGACCCCTTCACATGTCACAAGTGGGGATGTGGAGGCTTTGGTGTATAAGGGGCTCTGTGTGGTGGCCACGGGGCCCAGGAAGCCGCAAGTCCTGCCCTGACAATCATCTGCCCTCTGTGGGCGGTGGGGAAAGTGTGCAGGCACTAAAAAGGAAAACAGCACTATCATTTGCAGAGATTTAACCTCAGGACAGGGAACGCTGGTAAACTGAAGCAGCCTGTGTGGTCTGTAATGGGGGCCCTGGCCCTAAGCGGAGCGTGAATTTTACCTCCTTTTCTGAGATGCTGGTGAAATGATAGAAGTCTATCAATGGCGAGAGGCAGAGAGAAAGAAAGACAATGCCCACCTATGCAGGCAAGCTGTGTGTAAGTCTCATCTGAGTAGAAGAAGAAATGTCTCGAGACCATCAGCAGGCACTGTGGCTGCCAAAGACGGTGAGTACTCACACAGAAAGAAATGCCCGCTCCCTGGGAGGTTCTATAGCATGATGGGAGGACACAAGACCCCGAATCCAGTGGTTCGGGTCCAAATCTTGGTGGGACCCTTTCTCTTACATAGAATGAGGGCCATTTTTTACTTCTCAAAGAGGTACTTTTTTGCCCCGGGTTCCCGAGGAAGGAATGGTTCCAGCCACTGTCTGAGCCTTGCTGCGGTGCCCCGGGCACTCTCACCTGCTCGCTAGGAGTCAGCGTCCTGGACACCTGGTCCTCAGAGTGGCGCGGTCCACATGGCAGTGCCGCTAGAGCCGCCCTGGCCCTTCCACAGAGAAGCCCAGCGACCAGACCGTGCCAGGCTTGGGTGTAAAAGGCAGGGTCTGCATCCACTGAGTCCTGGCCCAGGAGGGGTCTGTCCATGACGTCGTGTCACTATCCGGATTGTCCCTTCATGAGTAAACGGGAGGCCTGAGATACTGTGACGTGGCAGTGTTGTCATTGGTGATTGACTCTTAGCTTGTGGGTGGGGGGTGGAGACCTAAGGAGGAAGTCCTGTGTCTTATTGAAATGGCCTATTTCACTCTGAATTATTCTGCTTTATTCAGGTTTTATGCAGCATTTCTAGCTCCTAAGTCTCCATTGGACACCCAAACCCCAGTTAGGCGAAGCTTTGACATTGACTCCACAGAACCCTCGTCTTTTTGTCCCCAACTCGGCCAGAAACAGGAACCCTGGCCAGGACTTCCAGCGCCCGCGGACACCAGGGGCCTGGACCCACCTCTGCCCAGGCCTCTGAGGCACTTGCAGATCTTAGAGTCAAGGCCAGACTACTGGGAATGTAACTTGTTTACATTTACACAATCATGAAAGTAAATTAAATTTTTAAAAATTTCACCTTTAGACAGTAAAAACATAATGTGGCAAATGACCCTGTGTGTGTATCCGTTTGGTAAACAGCCAGATGGATCAGAAGTATTCCAAAAAACATAAAAACACAATGTCTTTAGCCCAAGCCAGTAACAAAACCAGAAACAGCCATTCTCGACTGTGTGGGAAGTGGTGGTGTGGCTGCTGTCTTTCCTCTTCTGTCCATTCAGTGCGAGAAGCAGCAAACAGGGCACGTGGGCTATTCTAATTCTATGACTCTCTGTGTCTTTCAGAGCAAAGCTGCTTGGTGTTAGAGAAAAGAGGTTTGGGCAAAAGGAAACACCCAGTAAAAACTCTGTAGTCCTGAATTTAAATGGGCAGTGTTTGTGAGTGTATGTGAATACACGAGCACATGTGGGCATGACTATTGCCCAGCTCTGTCCATCAGAGAGACCTGGAAATAAACCATATCAGTGAGTAACCCTGCGATACACATTTTGATTTGGGACTGTTTCCCACAAAAATAAGCCGGAGATTCTTAGAGAAATGACTGAGTCCAGGTCAGGACCAGTAAATACTCAAGATGAGACAGAATCACCTTGTCATACTGATATCAGGAGAGGTCTCAAAGACTAGCAGTGTCTTACCAAAAGGACTAAGGAACCAGTTTGAAGTCACTTTCATGGGTGAAAGGGAGGGTAGTGGGAGCATCAGTAAGGACACATGGCAAAGGACTGAAATACTTCAATGTGTTTGAATCCTTGAGTTCACATCAACACAGGATAAAAATAAAGACAAAGGAAAGAGAATAACTGGTCACCACAGAGGACGTTAGGGATGCCAGGAGACCAGCTCATTCAGCTGCAGCTTTCTTTACAAAAGTAAGTAACTAAATAGTATTAGGGGAAGTTTCTCTTTATGCAGGTGTGCCACGTAACAATACCCGATGATGGGATATCACCATTTTGCTCCAAACGATGAATTAATGGATACAGGCCTTGAACACAAAAGGCTGCTCACATCATTAGAAGAAACATACAGGATGTGCTGCACCCCCGATGGAAGACCACACACCGCGTTTGAGGTGGTCTTGCCAACACATCAAAAGGAATCTGATGAGTCTCTGTATCTGTGAGGTCCAGCCCAGTAGCCGCTACATACATGTGACTATTGTCTATTTGGAATATGGCTATTGAGACTAAGGGACATTTAATTTGTAACTAATTTAAAAGTAAACTTAAGCTCTGACTGGTGTGGCTCAGTGGATTGAGTGCTGGCCTGAAAACCTAAAGGTCACGGGTTCGATTCCCAGTCAAGGCACATGTCTGGGTTGTGGGCCAGGTCCCCATTTGGGGGTGAAAAAGAGGCAACCAATTGATGTTTCTCTCATACATCAATGTTTTTCTCCTTCTCTTTTTCCTTCCCTTCTGCTCTCTCTGAAAATAAATAAATAAAATCTTGAACAACAAAAATGTAAACTTAAAAACTGAAACCACGGAAAATATTTTTCTGTTAGACACAATTTTATAACTTTGGTAGAATTATAGTTCCCTTAAATTGTAATGGTAAATACAATGTGTATGACTATGTATTGATGTGTGCTTATACTTTCTAGATTTCAATGTGGCTACTGGAAAATTTGATATTACACGTGAGACTTGCCCTTTCTTTCTATTAGACAGCAGAGCTGTAGATCCTACCACCAGCTCAGGGAAGTGCTCAGGACAGAGGAATGTGTTAAAGTACACCCTGCTGTATATCCAGATTGTGGGAATGCTACATAACAAACAACTCAGTTTCTATAAATTAACAAATGAATAAAAAAAAAGACAGACAGAAAGAGAGAGAGAGAGACAGGGAGAAAAGACAGCAAGAGCCAGTGCAAGAGGAATAAGGGAGGATGGGTGGGTAGGAGTGAGTCAGGGAAGGAAGGAAGGAAGGAAAAAAGGGAGGGAGGAAGGAAATAGGAATTTACATTTTGCAAGGCACTTAAAGACATATCGTCCAGTTATCATATTTTGTGGATTTTATTTTGATCCTGATTCAAAGAAACCAACTGAAAACAATAGGAAATTTGAACACTATTTTATGAAATTAAATATTTTAAATTAACTTATGAATAATTATAATGATATTTTCACAATACTTTCAAACAGAGTCCTTCTTTAGGGAAATACACCGATATAATTACAGAAACAGAATATCTGGAATTTGCTGTCAATAATGCAGGAAAAGGCGAGGGAGAGCACTAACAGATACCATAGCTGGTGTCTGCTGCAGCTGGCCAGTGAAGACAGGGATGCTGTGTCATACAAGTCTGTCTACTTTTGTGAGCTCTTAAAATTCCAGCTCTGGATGAGGGTGATAGAGAGGACAGGCCGCCCAGGATGATGGTGGCTGAACATTGCTCATATTGTGATAACGACTCTTCTCCTTTAAAACGGACTTGACACACAGTGTGTACTTAGAGAGCTTAGCCATCAGGATCATTTATCGAAGCTTTTACTTTTTGGTTTTCTCATCTCTAGGTTTGTGTTCGCTACTTTCAAACATGTAGTAATGTTTGTGCTTTGAGGCCAAAATACACAGGTGTCGTTGGTTATCCTTCATTCCAGTGTAGTGACCCACGTGGATTCCTGAAACCCTGCCGGTATGATCAAAGTAGCTGATATAAAATAATGTCTCTATTTTCCTCGGTACTTAAAAAAGTGGAGCTCAGTGTGGTTGCAGATTTGTCAGGTAATCAGAAGGGTGCAGGTTCAGTTCCCGGTCAGTGCGCATACCTAGGCAGCGGGTTCATCCCTGGTCCTGGCACGGACTCCCCGCCTGGGTGTGTGTGGAGGTGACCAATTCATGCTTCTCTTGCATTGATGTTTCTCTGTCTGCTCCTCTCTCTCTCTAAAACAGCAAATAAAAATGTCCTCTGTGAGGATTGTGGTCGTAGACTTATCAAAGTAAAAGAAGTTGACGTTTTTATTTCTAGCCTGGCCCGCCTTGCTCGCCCCACATCCATCCATTTCTTGTTTTCTCTGTGCCCCCATTTCCCCACCCCCACTGCCCTGCCACACACTTGCCCTTGATGTCGTGTCTTCATAATGTTGGGACTGGGTTGTCCGGGACCACCTGTTCTTTATCACGTGACTCATCTGAGCGCAACGTCAGCATCCAGGCCACTTTCTCCCTCCAGGTACCTTTGCCCTGGGGCTTTGATGTGATGGTTTGTGCCCCTGGACTCACTGTGTTCTTGTTTGTTGGAGGAGGCCGTCCAGCTGTCCGTCCTGCTGGGGTGACGTGATGAAACCAGCCTGAGGTGCCCTCGATAGAAAGTTCCCTGCCTTTTACCATTTATGTACCTTTCCCCACCATTTTCTACCCTCTGTAAAGAACTCAAGGCTTAAAGTACTAGATTTGCAAGAACCTGAAACTTTTTTCTGATGTTCTCTTCAGAACCCTGATGAAGAATCCCGGCTCTTGTTATATCGTGAACTTTCTGACAGCTTCTTGGTGCCTTAGTCCGTGTTTGCAATGAAAAACAGGAGGGTTCCAGGCAGATCCACCCTGAGACCAATCAGTGCTTCCATGCCTTTTACACGTCACCTTCCACAACACTCTAAGGCATGGAAACTTTGTTTTCACCCTTCATTTTTAAAATATTTTTATTTTTAAAAGTTTATCTTTTCTCTTTTTGGAAAAGTAGAGGCCATTCAAGTTCCAGGGTCTGAGCAGTTATGAACTTTATGTTTGTGGGCTACCAATTGCTAGGTGTGTAACTTTAAAGCAAGTTACTTAATTTCCCTCTGCATCGTCACACGGAAAATGGGAGTAATTTAGTATCCGATCCTTTGTATTGTTGTGAGAATCAATTAATCAGCACAGGTAATTATTGATTACTACTGCGTGCCCAGGCACTGCTCTGGGTGCGTGGGACACACTTCCTTCCTATAGTCCCAGACTTAGCAAGTGAGTTGGAAACCTGGAGCCATCCTGGTTCCTGCCTCCCCCCAAATTGATTACCTACATCTATTAATTTTACATCTTATATGTTTCTTAAATCTCTTTTCAGACAGCTTTGAAATATATAACTGCATTAAGGCTGGGGTTGGCGGGGAGTGGTGGAGGGAAAATGGAGACAACTATACTTGAACAACAATAAAAAATGTGGAAACAATGAGTATATTAAGTTCCATACTTCAGTTTCTTAACATGAAGTAACCTTCTGTTTTCTCTGCTACCCCTTCCTCAACCACACTGTCTGCCTCTATCTGCCACACTCCTGCCAGGGAAAATTTTTCCCTAAAATTATAGAGCTAAAGTTATAGGTCCGAAATTGCTGATGGGACTCCCTAGCATTTAATTATTGCTGAATAACAACTCTCCCCATGACTTAGCAACTTAAAGCAACCATGATATATTGTTTGTCAGGATTCTGGAGGTTGGCCTGGCTCACGAATGTGACCGTATTCGGCCAGAGGATCACCTGGGATGGAGGGTCCACGTGTCTAACACTTAGTATTGGTTTTCAGCTGGGGCATCTCAGCTCTCCACTACATGGCCTCTCTCACCTCTGCTAGGTTAGATCAGCTACCTTACAGGGGGTCTCAAGGCAGCATTCTAAGAGGGACAAGGGAGAAGCTGGGAGGTCCTTTGAGGCCTAGGCTGTACAATTTACACACTTTCACTCTGCTATATTCTATTGGCCAAAGCAAGTCACAGCCAGCATAGACTTAAGTAGTGGTACAATAGACCCTACCTCTCATGGGATCAGCTGCAAAGATTTTATGACCATATTTATTTACCACTGGCTCTTGATTACCTTGAGGATAAATTCCAAACACCTCACCTCAGTGTGGCACACGAAGCCTTTGTAAGCCTGGGCTGATTGCTCGCCACATACCCTGGCCTCAGCCACACGGAACTGACCGTGCTGCACACTGTCACATCTCCATGCTCTTGCACGTGCTGTGCCTTGCTTTGTCCAGAGGTGTCATGTGGGGGAGCTTTGCCCGCCCCTCCCACCCTGTCTTCCATGGATAAGAATAAATCTACCAAGACATGATCTGCTTGGTGAGGAAAGGTGGCTGATCTCTCAAAGGAGAAGGGCCAGGAGCCTTTTCCTCAATGGGTTTTTATTTGGTTCAATTTACACAGGAATACAGGTAAAACTCATCAATCATTGTCAGGAAGTAAAGATCAAACAATAGATAACATATAAAGAACCATGAGGGCTTATTCTGAGTCAGGGTCAGTTAGCTAAAGGGCCATAAAACTTTGAGAAACAAACTCATTTCATGCTTGGACCCTTATCAGAAAATTGAGGGCATTCTTATGAAATCAGGTTTCACAGGATTTTATGCATTCTTTCTTAGGCCTGATTGCCCCGGTGTCTAAGGCTGCACTGCCCTCCAGCATTGTTTCAGGCTTAAGTCAGGCAGGTGAACTAAGGCAGCCAAGAGATTAGGAGGCTTCTTGCAGACAGAATGAGGACTCAGGCTATGTCAAAGCTGAGGGGTAAGGGTCCATCATCCCTCTTTTTCTATAGCCCCCCAAGTCCTTCCTTGAGGGCCCCTTCGTGACCATGCCTGTCTTAGGTTGTCCCTCCTTTGAGGAATCTTACCTATCATTGGCTAACCAGTCATCCATCTGGGGCCAACCAGGGTGAGGTAAAAGAGAGCAGAGTTGGCACCTCTGCCAGGAAGATAAGCTTTGTCTCCTTAGTGGCTTATGGTCCCAAGGTCTCTTTACTCAGCCTTAGCCATGGGGGTTACAGCTTCTGAAACTAGGCAGGGACGTTCCCAACAGTGTCATACTGTATGTACTTGTGACTCTTCAGTTACATTGGTTTCAAGTTCTTAATTTTTAACTCTATGATAATTACTCTTGAGCACAAATCTTTGTGTACCTCTCTATAGCCTCAGGCAAAAATATCTTAAAACTAGAATTACTTGCTGAATCAAAGATATGGACTTTTTAAAAAGCTTTTGATGCTTAACGCCAAACTATTTTTCAGAAAGTTTCCAGTTCATACCATGAGCAGCAGGCTGTGAGAGGGCCCAACTCACTAGAAAGGAAACAAGAGGTTCCTAAGACCTCCATATCAAAGATACATTTGTATTTCTTTACTGCTAACTTACCTCCTCAATTTATTAAAGAAAATTTTACTGCCTTAATCAGCTTGTTGTACATTTTATAAGCAAGTTTAATTGCTAACAGTCTAAAAATAGAAGTACGCTCTCAAATAAGTTCAAAGTCATTTGTTAACCTGGAAAAGAGAAAGGAACCATACATACTTTCCTTTGACCCAAAATACTTGCATTCTTGGGAATAATTACCATAAAATGTTATTGGCATTCAGGTGTTATAAAGAGGGGTAGAAATTTGAAAAGGGGTAAAAAGTGGAAAGAGGAAAGAAAAGACCCGAATTTAATAAGTTGGCAGTGTATAGTTTGAACAAATAAGAATTTTCCTTTGAGTTTACTACATGGGGGTCTGCCTGATTTTTAGCCTCTAAGAATGAGAGTATGAAGTCAAAATACAAGGTCAAAATATCTAAAAACAGGCTGTTAATGGTTGTTACAGTTCTACGACATGAAGCAAGGGGATCCAGTGGAGTCTCCCTTAGTACAATCTTATGTTTTGTATTCTGTTTGTTGTATTTGTTTCAAAATCTCATTTGTCAGAGGCCTTCTATACCCTTGTAAAAGAACCTTACTTTGGCCCTGGCTGGCGTGGCTCAGTGGATTGAGCATCAGCCTGAGAACTGAAAGTCATGGGTTTGGTCCCAGGTCAGGGCATGTGCCTGGGTTGTGTGTGCCCATCTCTGTTTCTCTCCTTCTCTTTTTCCCTCTGTTCCCCTCTCAAAAAATAAATAAACAAAATCTTTTTTTAAAAAATAGAACCTTGTTTTGGAAGTTGGAAATGTAAATTCTGTGGCAGTGGCAGTCAGTTTGTGTCATTTATTTAAATCTTTGATGGTTATGAATGATGATTATGCTGTTAAAAATTATGAAATGCTTTTTTTACCTGTAAAATGAAATAATTTCTGCTTATGCTTGAGAATATTTTCTAATTTTAGACATATAGGATCTCTTAGCAACGTGCAACATCTTAGTGAGGTCAGTTTTCACTTGTTGAAGGTCTATAGGGACAGGCAGTTCAATTCATACTCTCAGACACTGGAGAAGACATTAGAGATGTAATTGTTAGAGAATGGTTAGTTATTAAGTGAAAAATGTTAAGTAAACCTTAAAATAAGGAGAGTAAAAACAAGTAGGCATCTATCTAAATTGAGAAACTTCTTTTTACAACATATAATGCTTTTTTAAAGTAATAAGGTAAACTGTTCATTTTGCCAATATGCTGGTGACACAATTCATCATACATCACGGCATTTTATTTGATGTCATTTAAAAAAAAAGATTTCCTTTCTTTATTTTTAGAGTGAGGGCAAAAGAGGGAGAAAGAGAGGGAGAGAAACATCAATGCACAGTTGCCTCTCAGGTGCCCCCTACTGGGGACCTAGCCTGCAACCCAGGCCTGTGCCCTGACTGGGAATTGAACCAATGACCCTTTGGTTCGCAGGCCAGCACTCAGTCCACTGAACCACACCAGCCAGGACTTGATGTCATTTATTAAGGGTTATTTTTCCTGTTTTTAAAAGCTCCTTTCACTGCTCACCCCTCATTTGAGCTACAAGAAGAGAAATTAACCTCTAAAAGATGACTTTTGTTGGTGTATTTGTAGCTTTTTTGGGGGAGCAGAATTCCAGGGGTCCTTATTCTACTACCATTCTGGAAGTGAAAGTCCCTGTAAGTGCTTTCAAACCTAGTTCCCATGTCATGGGTGATGCTTTATTATGGACTGAGAACTGGTTAAGATAGGAAGACAAGGAGTAAGAATGACTGAACAATAATTATGTTAATGAAGAACTGATGGAAATATGTCAGAAATGTGCTAGATGTGTCAAGAATGGAATTAGAGTCAAATTTGATGTAGTGGTTGAGACCGGTCCCTCCCTCCTGTTCTGTCTGGTGAAGCACACCTAAAATGATTAGGGATAGAGGGCAGGCTGAAATAATTCTAGAAAGAAAGGTAGAGAACTCAAAGCAAATTTATGAAATTGCAAGGGATTCATATTGAGGATATGCAATTTTTAAAAAGTTATTATTTTTTTCTGAAACTTTATTGAAGTATCACTGACAATGAAAAATTGTATATATTTAAGGTGTACAACCCCATGACTCACTATACATATACATGATGAAATATTCACAATCAATCCAGTCACTAAATCCATCACTTACATTTTAACAATTTTCCTTTTTTTTTTAATATTGAGTACACCCAAGATTTAGTCTCTTGGAAAATTTCAAACACAACATTGTCCACTACAGCCACATTGCTGTAAACCAGATCTGCAGAACCTATTCAACCTGCATAACTTTAAGTGAAAGCCCTTACTAACAACACCAATTTTAGCTAGGTACATGGGTAATTATCAAAGAATAATAAAGCAATCTTGTAAGCACCACAAACTTGTAACCTTTGATCTTTCTTCATTTAGGGCTGAAGGGAAGAGAAGATGCTGAGGCCACGAAATAACTGCTGACTTCTGAGTGGGATCAAGATTTTGCTCTCTCAGTCCGACAAACATTCGACCAGCATGTTCCAGGCGCTTTTCTCGCACGCTGTCCCTCCACCAGTGAGGCGGGCCGTGCTGGCCTCGACTGAGGCTCATCATTTACTGACTCTAAGGCCTCAGACAAGTTTTGTCCTTGAGCCTCATCTTTCTCGTCTGTAAAGTAGGGATAATACCTTCTTGACTTGGCATTGTTACAGGTACAAGTGAGGTAAGGTCCCCAGAAATGTGCATAACTGGTGTTCTGAAACATGCATTCCGTTTGCCACTGTTATTCTGGGAGCATGGCTCTCTCCCCCTCATGGGCCTTTCCCAATCTGAGAGGGCAGCAGAAAGCTCTGCAACACTGGGATGCCAAAAGCCCACCCCCAAGACAGCATGCTTTCACCTTTCAAATTAATTTTTCTTCTGATCTCCTGTTACCTTTCTTTACGTCTTACAGCTCTGCAAAGATAATCTGTGCTAAATAAACCCTGCTGGTGTTGAGGTCAAACCTTTGCCCACAGGTTGGAGGACCTCCCACTGCCCCCTTATTTAGTCCTGATGAGGGCAGAGAGTTCAGAGGGCTGTGGGGGAAGGTCCCCTGGCAGCTTTCTCTGGGTCTTCCGAAAGCCACAGCCCAGGTGCCTCTCTGAGCATCAGGGGTGGGCGGAGCTGGCACCTTCTCTCTGTACTCCTGGGTGGGTGCCTTGGCTCAGAGCAAGAACTTGAACTTGGTAAAGTATGTGGACAGGTGTGAGCACGTGGTCTCCTAGGCTCGGGTCCCTGTGCTGCATGGTGTGCCCACCCGGCTCCTGGTACCAGCATGTGGCTCATGGCAGCATCAGCCCAGCCTCCTGCTCCTCTGGCCAACTCCTTGGCCTCTGGGCTCCGACTCCCGGCTCCAGGGGGCAGCGGCGGCAGGAGCAGTAGTAGTGGCGGTGGCCTGGGAGGTCTGGGGATACAAACTTTTAATTTTAGTTCTAGAAATAATAGGCATCCTTCAAAGAGTGATAAAGCTTAATATAAGACAATAAAAGAAAAAAAAACCGTTTAAAATACATTTTTAGAACTCCTTCCAAGGAATGGTTTGGGCACAAAACCTGAAAGATTAGTTACATTTTTAGATTATAGATCTATGAATGGTATTTAAAATTTTGGTATTTCTTGAAGATACACCAAAGAGATTTTGGAGGCTATTGTAGTCTTTTCTGGAACATTCTTTAGTGCACACTCAGGGGCTAAATGCCTGCAGCGTTGAGGTGGTGGGAAGAGCTGGCTTCTGAGTGGTTGCTCCGCAGCGTGGCTGGGGAGGCAGCTGGTGGGTGCTGACACCTGAGCAGAAAAAAAACACGCGTGAGAAACAACATCAGAGGGGAAGCATGTGGTTCCTAAGAACGGACACTGAAGGGGACATGTGGGACGTCAGCCGTACTGCAGCCCACTGCGCACACCAGTTAGACGGAGACTCACAATCTGGACGTCGTGTGTTTGCCATCCTGAGACACCAAGAGGCAGGGGACGGATAAAGTACCTGCAAGTCACCAGTGGAAACAAAAGAAGCCCAGTGGCCCGCCCCTGGCTCCTGCAGTGATCCCTACCACAGAGCCCAGGGGGGTTCCGGGGTAGAACTGACTCGAGAAGTCAGGGCGCGAGGCGTGACGGGGTGTAGCAGGGAGCGCACCCATGAGCAGGAAAGTTTTGTTGGCCTCTGGGTACCTGCCTTCCCCAGAAGCTGACCAACCATTTTCCCCCTTCCCCTTTGGGGCCATGGGAGGAGAAAGTGCACCTGAGATCCAGGTAGACGTGGTCGCCCCAGTTCCTCCAGACCGAAGACCTCTCTGCTGAGTCTGGGGGAGGCGTATGGCAGGCAAGCGGTGACTGGGACCTCACCCAACGGGACTCATCACTCCTGTCTGAAGGGTCACTGAAGACTCTTCCACGGAGGGGGGAGGGCCTTTCCTTTCTTAGGTGGGTGCTTTCATGGATCTTGGGGAAGCATGCGCCTCCCCTGAGCCCCCATCATCACGGCTTCTGCGCAGAAAGAAGCCCAGCTTGAGGGAGAGACAGCGAGGGGCTGGCAGGCCTGTAGTTCGGGTTACTCGTACTCATGTGACTGCTTTCTTCCAGGGATTATACACACGGGCAGCGGGGTCAACAGGTAGCTCCACCAAAGCAAACACAAGTGAGGCCAGATTTCCTCCAGCCAAGCTAGACTCCTCCGAGGGGTTAATGCCATCGGCACTTGCCAGTTTTTATCTCCATTTGTAGCTGGTTCTCAAATCTGCCTACATACTGGAAATACTTGGGACAATGCAAAAATGTATGAATATACTGATGTCTGGACCCCCAGAGATGTTGCCTCAGCTGGTACTGGGCACGGCTTGGGCACTGGGTGTTTGTGAATCATCCCAGGGGGCTGTAACAGGCGGCAAAGTTTGAGAAGTATTGTCATCAGGTCTTCCCTTCCCCAATTTGCAAAATGCAGATTTTTAGCAACTCTCTGCAGTGGGGTCTTGCATTTTGAAGAGGGTGAAACATGTAAGCCTCTGAATTTTACTTGGGATTCAATAAAGATTTGATTTCCTACCCTTTCGACCCTGACAAGGCAAAGCGGGAAAGAAGCCGTTGACGGTCACTTACTTTCTAACCAAGGTCACAGGAGGGTCCAAGGCTCTCAGCACCATGGTCACTGTTCTCACCCCCAGTCTTCTTGGCCACACAACGCAGAGCACAGGCCACCAGCCCGGCAAAGACCCCAGACAGACTCTTGCTTGAGATTCTAGCCCCTCAGTGACCTGAGGGCCCACCACACACCACTGTCCATGTGGGGGCTTGTTCAACACAGAAAGGAGAGCTGGTGACCGATGGTCCTTCAGAGAGGACCGCACCTCAGGAGGGAAAGGTGGACGCCCTCCCCGACCTGTAGCCCCGGCCTCAGATGGGATGTGTGGGTGAGGGAGGGGTAGCCCTGTGGATGCTGGGATGAGGACAGGAGCATTTGCTGTGAGGGCTGGTAGGACAGTGTAGTGTTGTGGCAAGTGGGTCCCTTGGCAACTGGCTGGAATCACCTGGGGTGGTGCTTCTTCAAAGAGCAAGGCCTCGCTTCAGAAATCTGCTGTTTGAGACAGGATCCTGCGTTCACAGGCATTTCTTCAGATGCTTCTTATGCATACTAAGGTTTGAGAACAGCGAGTGTGGAGGAAAAGTTATGAGTTTTTCAAATCAAACAGATTCAGATCCGCATCTTGAATATTCTTTGTACACTGCCTTTTCTAAGCATTTAGATTCTGCCGCCAACACCAGACTAAGCTGGACAAGGATAGTCGTTACTCTAGCGTGGCCATCACTTCTCTTGCCTTGGTTTTCTTGGCCATCCTCTCCTTCTTGGACTTATCTGTTCTTCTGGGCTCTGGGAACACACGCTGTTCATGGCTGTCCGCTTGTCCCTCTGTCACACCTCCTCTGTCTCTGACAAACCCACCAACAACGCGTGACGAGAGCTGCACCTGTCGCACAGCTGGGGCTTGATAAGCTCTGACACGCGCTGTGAGAGCTGCGATGGGGACGCACAAGGTGCTACTGGAACCCACGGGAGAACTGGGATTAAACGGCGAGCGTCTGGGCCAGTGTCTCCTGATCGGTGCCGCCCTCCCGCTGGCTGAGGGCTGGTGAATGAGTAAAAGTCAGTCAAAAAAAATTTTTGTAGAACAGTCTGGATTAGTATTTTAAGTGAATTGACCAAAGTCATCAAATAACTTGTTAACTTGCATAAACAAATCATTGAACTGATTTGTTATCCTATAATTTTTTCAGGTACAAATACATTTGTTTTCTCCTGATTTACATTTTTAGATTTAATTTCAAAGAATCACTTTCCTGTGAAAAGAAAATGATATGAACTGAAATATTACATTTAACTGAATATAAAATAGCTGTTTTAAACAACTGATGACATTAAATTGGTGTAGATGGAAAATAGTGGAAATTGCGTTATAAAAACATTTCATCTCCAACCATGTCCAGCTACTGGAAACGTTCTTGCGCTGCATTTAAAATAATCATATAAAGAATTTCAAGAAAATGTTTCCATGGTATTCTATATTCCTTTTTACACATAGTGGAGCAAAATATCTCTATTACCTTTGAAAATTCTGGAGCAATAATTTCCTCACTTGGGTTTTCTTCTCTCCATGGGCTACTTCTAAAACTTGGCAGCTTCAGCCTGGGGTTCACTTTCTTATTTTCTACTTGGGACTACTCAGGAGCTTGAACTATATTTAGAAGCACAAAATCCTTCAAATGAAGTGTAGTTTCTGTTCATTATACAACCAACTCAGACAATTTTGGAAGGCCCACGGTTAAAATCTTCACCTAACATGGGCTTTGTATCACGCCGATCAAGACTTTTGAGTCCTGGCTGGGTATCTCAGTTAGTTGCAGCATTGTCCTGATATGCCAAGGTTGCAGGTTTGATCCCGGGTCAGGGCACATAGAAGAATCAACCAATGAATGCATAAATAATTGGAACAACAAAAATTGATGTTTCAAGACTATACTTTAGGGATCATTTCTATAGTTCATCACTAGAGATTTCTCTGAATGTGTGGAGCACCCAAAACCATGAGGAGGGGGCACAGTGTTCTGTCCTGACCATGAGGCTGACTTTTGGTGTTGCTTTTGCAACTGCTAATAGCCATTGATGATCGCTCTTCTCTTCCTTTGGAGGAGTAAGAGGGAGAGGATGCAGTCTGAGTGGGGAAAAAATTGATGTTTCTCTCTCTCTCTCTCAAATCAATTAAAAAAACTTTGAAAGTTGCAAGAAACATAAAACCCAAACTGGCTTGAACAAAACAGGAAACTTGTTAGTTTTTATAACTGAGAAGTATCAAAATAACCCATTTCAGGCGAGGCTTGATCTAGCAGCTTATAGTTTTAGTTTTGTTCAGTTACGCATGGAAACAAGCTGAAAGATAGAACTTTACATAATTTTAATTTCATAAATGATCCGCAATAAACACCTATATAAACTGTTTCTAAGAAAAATCTCCAAACAGGACCAATAATCCCTCTAATCCTACTATGTAGTATGATTTTTTTCCTCTTAACCGCAGAGAGGACACTACAGAAGACATCGCAGTCCCTGGCTGGATCCTCTCCTGGAAGGGGTTTACACGTGCTTCCTGAGCAGAGTGAACGCGGGCCCTTCTCAGGATCCTGTCCAGTTGTAGAAGGATTCTTGCTTAAACCTACCTTTATGGTTGTTCACTTCTAACAGAATATAATAATTAATGGAAAGCCACCTGTTCTGTTAGGTTCTGTAATCTCCCAAGTGGTATTTATTGCCTCTTACATAATCCCATAACAGTTTTTATCACTATTTTTCAACTTCCACATTGTTCTGATAATATTTATGTATTCTCCTCCACAGCCAGGCGAGGAATTGCCTGAGGCCAGGACAGGATTTGACAGTCCTGACACATGACAGACTCCCACTCATGGGTTGAATGAAGTAAGAAGTTGTAAGAAAGTGTGATTAACACTTAACCTCTTGACTCAGGGTCAGGAGTCCCGACTTCCAGTGCCAGCTCCACCGTAACCCCCAGTGTGACTCAGGGGAAGCACTCGCTTCCTCATGTCTTGGTTTCCCGAGTGTCAAACAGGAGTAAGAATCATTCCCCAGGGGATACTCAACGTTATCACATGAGGTGACGGGTGTGAATGTGCTCATGTAACGAGGTGTAACCAGGTGATGTCACTCGTGAGACATGTAAAGGTGGGGAAACAAATGAAGACAGTCTAGCAATTTCCACGGCCTGGAACCGGCACGAGTGCTCACCGAGAACCAGGGAACCTGCATCGCAGGCACCACTCTGTCACCAACAACCTTCGCAGTGTTGAATACGTCAGTCTTTCCTGGGCCTCGGTGGTGTAGCCCTGAGTTACAGGCTGGGGCTGGGCTGTCTCTGAGGAGCCGTCTAGCTCTGTAGATGTGAAGTCCTTGAGACGCAGGACGATGGGACTCTGGGCCGAGCTGCCCGATGTGGACTTGTGCAGGACGTTTTATGTCAGGACATTCCTTTGGCACCCACATCTCCTTTAACTTCATTTCCCACCAGCACATGGACAAAACGTGCTCTTGAGCACCCTCCCCCGACACCCCTTGGCTTCCACTTTGCAGAATGTTTTGGGCTCAACAAACAGCAAATAGTTCCTGCAACATGCTCAGGGTGACAAATGCCACCATGCTCCACTCACATCAACGAACTCCATCCTAGGCATCCCCTCTGTGTACACAGAGCACGGAGGGGGGGAGAGAATGTTCCAGGTCCTGGGTCCACACACTCCTCTTCCTCGGGCACCACTTCCGAGTCCCCTCTGGTGTCAGAGCCTCCCTCAGACCTTAGCCCCCAAGCACTCGTTCAGCTGCGGCCTTTTCCTGAAGCTCTTCAGTCTCACCAGAGCCACGGCGATTTCCTCGCACACCAACGCGGAGCAAGGTCGTGGAGGTGGCCGGGCTCCTCCCTTTCCGTCAGGCCTCTCCTGCGCTCTCACCCACCCCGGAGGGCGGGGACTAACACCCTTCTACAGCGCCCTGCCAGGGCACACGCGATGCTATTTCAGAACAAATGGGGAATAACTTTGGACCAGACACGTGGTCCCTGCCCTCCAGGAGATGACCTCTCTGGGCTGACACGGGCACCGAAAGAGCAAATCCCAACAGAGCGAGAGGAGTCCTACAACTGACCGTCGCGCCATAGCACTGAGAACGCGAGCCCGTCTTGGGATCCCACACAAGGTCCCTTTAGGGTGTGACTCCTCAACCCGACCAGAAGGTGAGTAGGTGTTTGTCTACCCACTTCATCCTGATTTTTAACCTATGACAGCTGAAGGAAGCAATGTGGGAGTAAACGCAGGTTGGGGAAATGAGGGAGGGCAGGCGCACCTCAGAGGCCACGGCCTGCTCCGCGGGCTGGTGCGGACCAGCGATGGGCGTGGAGGCGCAGCCACCGCCTGGCGTGCACGTCTCCTTGTTTTGGAGGGTCAGGACGGTGGTCTCAGCTGCAGCCGTTGGCTGCTTCAAGTTTCACTTTTCAGCCTGGCCCCACTTTCCAGGCTCCTTCCTGCGTTTCACAGCCGACCTCGAAACTGGAGGTTTTTACATTTTTGATTGCTGTTAACATTGGATGGGATGGACCAGAATCTGAACAAACATATTTTAACAAAAAGAAGTGATGTCAGAGTAAGCAGTGTGAGCTGGAGCTGCCAGGTACTGGAGATCAGCGATGCTAAAGTACGTGTTTTCCTTCCCCAGTCTGGATGAGGTGCGCACATGTGGGACGCGATGAGGCTCCTGCAGTGCAAGTGGGCTCAGCGTGACGGGCAGCATAAAGGAGGAAAGGACATTTATTTGTGGAGAAGTTCTGTGTGTCCACTTCCAAAGAGTCACTGAGGAGAAGGTGACATTTACACTCTGTTGAGCTATGTGACAGTAACCAGGCAGACGAGGCATCGAGAGACATTTCAGGCAGAGGGAGGAATCACAAAAATTGAACTGAACCGGGAAACAATAAAGTATGTTGGGGTGGGGCTGCAAGTACTGGGGCCTTCAGGAGCTGGGTTCCCAGGACGGGGACAGGGAGGGCTGAGCAGAGGAGGGCAGGCACGGGCTCTGGGAGCCCTGGCAGCGACCAGCCCAGCGTCCTGGTGCGGGAGGAGAGAAGACAGTGGAAGGCTGGGAGGGTTGGGGGGCGGGGGAGGGAGGGGAGGGGCGGCCCAGAGGAAAGTCAGCACCAGAGACCCTGGTCAGCAGAGAGCGGCCTCTGTGGCGGGTCAGCACCGTCCTGACAGGAGAGACGGTGAAAAGGCCCCAGGGAGCAGGTCTCCCCGAGTGTGAGAGCAGGTGGAGTGAGGCCCAGGGAGAGAGGGGACAGACGGCAGCAAGCAGAGAGTGAGATGCAGGAGAAGAAGAGCTCAGACATGTCCTAAGTGATGGCAAGCTGCACACTGTGGTCAGGAGAGGACGTCCCTGCAGGGGAGGGAGGTGATGGTCTCAGAGCCGAGGTGCTAATGGAAGGGTGGGAGTAGGAGGTGGACGTGCCATCCAGTGGACAAATGGTTCCCGCTACCAGTTTCCTGCAGGCGGGACAGAAGGAGATTTTGGAGACAGTTGCCCAGTTCCCCCCTGAAGAATGCCGGCCTGACTGGGGGTCGGTGGGAGGCTGTGAGCGGGAGGGAGGGAGTGACAGCAGATGACGGGAGCCTCCAGGAGGGGAGCTGCTGGAGCTTCAGGGACGTGCCCAGAGGTGGCCCTGGACGTACAGGTGAGCGCTGGCCGGCCTCCGGGCACCATGGAGAGACCCCCATCTGTGGGGACAGCCAGCGCTCTGCTCAGGCAGCCCCTCTGTCCTGCTTGTTTCTGAAATCCTCAGCCCCGAGCACCTTTTCTGATCTCGAAGAGCCTGAGGGAGATGACATGCCCCTTTCTGTGGCAGAAGAAGGGGACTGGCCTTTATGATGCTCAGCATGAGCTATCCGCCCATCCCTTAGTGCCCCCTGCTCCCTGCTCCCCCCCAGTCCCGTCCTCTCACTCGGCACCCAGAGGTTGTCTGGACTCTGGGACTAGCTGGAGCTCCTCACACCTGAACCCCGATCACTGGGTGAATTTCCCCAGACACCCAGCTCCCGGCATTTAGCGAACCATTTTGGGGATGAGCTCAGCAGACAGGGTGGCTCTCTCCCCTCCACAGGGACACCCACACAGGCTGAAACACACGCAGATGCTCAGGACAGGACACAGCCCAGGAGCCCAGGACACAGGACAAGGGATCCAGTCCCCCGGGCACTGCTGAGCGTCCTGTTCACAGTGACAAGTGCCCACATGTCCCCGATGCCCTCCATGGAACCCCTGTTTCAGGGGTGCCATCTCCCCTGTGCCCTCGGGGTTATGCTGGGCAGGAGCGGGTGGGCGTGGGGCACCCATGGGTCAGACCTGGGCTCCTGCTCACTGCAGTTCCACGATCCCCTGGTGCGGATCCACGCTTGAGAAGGAAAAGCGTGGCTGGGGCCCCACAGAATTCTCTGTCCTGCTGGCCTCTGGGGCCAGGCATGTTGGCTGCACTAGGGAGCAGGGGCAGAGGCGGCCACAAGGCCCTCCTGAGAGAGGTGGCCAGTGAGGCTGAAGGCCACAGGAGGGCACCCTGCTGGCACCTTTTATGGGCTAATCCAACCCATGCATAATCCACAGTGAGGCTCACCAAGAAGTGGCAGTTTTGACAGCATAAGTAGCCAAAGAAAAAGCGGGAAATAGGCCGTATCTGGGAGAAGGAGACACTTTATTGTTTCTGGGGTCTCTGGAGGCCTGGGGCTGGGCGGGCTCACTGGTGTCCCCCGGAACTGGCGGTCTCTTTGTGGCTCTGATTGTGGTATTCGGTGGCTATGTCCCCCACCAAGGACAGGAACTCGGAGAACTGAATCTTCTTATCCTCATTCTTGTCTTTTTCCTCAAAGATATGGGACAAGTAATCTTTGCCCTGATTGTCCTGTGGGAAAAGATGCAAAATAAGACAAATTCAGTCCCTGAAGTGTTGTGCGTGGAGTAGGAGGAGGGGGGAGAGGAGGAGGTGGAGACAGGGAGCGAGCACCTGGGGGCCCGTACAGGTGTGTGGGTAAATGGTGGTGGGGACTTCAGCGTCACCTGCAGTCCCCTGAGGGAGGTGCCTTGGCCCCACGTCACCGTCACCGTCACTATGATTGAGAGACCTGGTGGTGGTAGGCCGGCCCTGCCCGAGCTGAACTGTCAGTGAGCTGGGGGGTGGGGGTGGGCGATGGCCAGACCAATCCACATGCTGCTTCGAAGGTGCCTCCTGCCTGAGTTCTGCGCAGGGACGCAGAACAGACCATTCCCCGCCTCTTCTTCATAGCGAACCCTCTTCTTCATAACGAACCCTCTTCTCCTGTCATCTATTTGGCTCCCGGAACCTCGCGTGCTCCATCCCCTCTTCTTGCCCGCCTAGTCTCTGTGTCACCTGGTAACCCCCTGTTTTGTACCCAGTTCAGTACCCTCTAACTGTCCGATTAAGCCAGGTCTGCAATGACATTTTCATTGTAAAGAGGCGTGTTACGTTCTAGCAGTGATGGCATTTCTGCCACTTTCCCTCTGATCTCAGGGACCCTAGTTGGAGGTTCTAGGGCAGGGCCTGAGCATATGAGCTGCAGCGTCCTGGAGAGATTGTGACAAGTAGGAGGGGACCTGTTCACGGCCCTCCAGCTGCAGCGCTGTCTGACCACCTAATCACCACCACTGACGCCCGCACATCTGCGCACGCTGCCACATTCTCACATGTCATCTCTCACATCCCGACAATAAGCTGGGATATGGATTTTACTGGTACCTTTTGCAGGTGAGAATATTAAGTATCAGAGAATGGAAGCGACTCGCCCGAACTCTCACAGCCAAGTGCCCTCAGCCACGCCAGGGCCCAGGCAACCCCGAGAAGCTGCCCCGACTCACAGAGGCCTCGAGGAAGTTGGGGAAATTCTCCTTCAGCATCTTCAGCAGGCCCGGCTTGTCGATCGTGTCATCGGGTTTGACGTACTTGTGGAACAGGTCGATCATGCCCATCACGGACTTCTCAGCTTCGGTGTGGCTCATCTTGGTTCTCAAAGGGGCTGCCAGAGGGAAGGACAGTGGCTCTGTTATCCTGCCCCCAGTGAGGGTCTCCAGGTTAGGACAATGGGGTGGGGACTGAGGATCCAGTGAAGTGAGGCTCGGGTGGAACAGAAGGAACCGTGTCACCCAGGAGGTGGGATGAGGTGTCACTCTAGGAGGGCGAGACCAAGGCTGGAACCTGGGCCCGCGGAGGTCAGGGTCCAGAGGAGGTGGAGGGGGACACGGAGCCTACCGTGGGCAGCACCCCAGGATTCCCGGGAGCAGAGAGGGGAGGGGTCACCACACTGAGAAGGACCCGAGCCTGAGGTGGAACCTCAAGCCAAACACAGTGTTTGGACAACACTATACTTGTAAAAGCATCAAATCCATCTCTTCTGTTGTCAATGACAGGGTTAGAACCTCCACGGCTAATTAATGTTTTGCTGACCTGGTCTGATCCTCTGGGCTGCTGTGGGGCACGAGATCCCCTGAGCGCCGACCAGACCATGAAGCAAAATTAGCAGAAATGGGCTGGGGAAGGTCCCAGGCATGAGTGTGAGTAGCATAGTGAGTGTGCGCAGAGAAACATAGCCCTGTCCCGGGCCTTGGTGGAAGACTTGACCATTCCCGTGACAGAGAAGTAGGGAGTGTGGACCAGAGTCAGCTCGGTGCTATAATCAACAGAAACACCTGCTCCAGTTCTTAGGCCGTTGGATGGAAGAGGAGATGGGGTCCTTGGATTGCCTCTTTGGGGGGATTATCAGCCCTTCATACCTCTGTGCTCTCTGGAACTCCAAGGCTAGACCACACTTAAACAAAGAGAAGGTCTGACATCCTAAAGCTGGTTATTTCCACAATACTCTGAATCCCAAGCAGAGAAATGGGACAGTGCAGCCCTCACATCCCAGACTTTCCAAAGCACCCAGGGAATGTGCATGGCTCACACGTGTGGGCATCTTACACAAACCACCACCACCTCCTCGTCTGGGAGAAGGTCCTTGCTGTTATGTCACTAAGTGGAACCACCCCGGGCGTCTGTCAACTCGGCCAAAGCCAGAGCTGAGCTCAGGGCACAGAAGGTCACCGGCCATTCCCTCAGCTGGGGAGGAGGTCAGGAAGCTCTGGTTGGTCCGTCCCTGACCCAGGGGCAGGTCTTCTCACCAGGGCGAGGTGAGTGGGCGTCCCAGGCCTGGGCTCAGGAGACCCTGCAAGACTCTGGCAGGAACACCCACTCTCCCCTGGGGTTGGGGTGCACAGTGGGCCTTCACCAACCCAGGGCCTGAGAGTCAGGTGAGTCCAGACAGAAAAGAAGACGAGGAGGAGAGGGAGGGAGGGAGGGTCATTCCTGCATCTTCCACCAGGGGTGTTTGCACGGGAGCTGCCCCAGAGGAGGGAAGGGAGCAATGGGGAGCATCAGTCCGGCCATCATGTTGTGGATGAGGACCTCGGGACCTCAGTGGGAGGAAGTCACACAGCCCCGTTGGAGGCAGAGCTGAGGCTGGACCCAGGCTCCGGAATCTCTCCCATCACTGCTTCCCCTGCTGCTGAACAGCGCAGAACACGCTGGGCCCGGGCACCCCTCCTGGCAGAGTCGGCTGCAGACTTACCTGAGCTGACGAGGTGTCGCTGAGGAGAAGGATGCGTGTGCTGTGCATCTGGGCAAAGACCGGTCCCTTTATAAGGCTCAGTCCCGCTCCTCCCAGGGGCTGGGAGCCCTGGGGCCACGTTCGCTGCCTGCTTCCAGGACCATTGCTCCACTCGGGTGGCTGGGACACACCTAGGAGTGAGTGCTCAGCATTTCCTGGTAAAATCCCAGGCAACTCCCAAGGGACAAGAGCCTTCTTCTGTCCCTAACTTGATCTGGGGGTGGGGACAGTGGCATGTGTCCTAACAGGATAGGCATTTGGTAGAGAAACTGGGTTTCTGGGCACAGAGAGGAAGGGACTCTGAAGGACAGCGCGGTCTGTGTCTGCTCGTCAGCCAGTCCGTCCACACGTTTGTCCCGACAGCTCACAACCCTCCCTCCACTGGTTCGTGAGCCCTTTGCTGTGCTAGGCATCAGCACACCCGCCGTGTGGACATTCCCCCCAAACCCCCATAACCCTGGTGAGATTTTACCCTGCACTGTCACCCTCGTGTCAAGGAGGGGAAACCGAGGGATTAAGAGGTAAGCAAACTTCCCACGTGCACGAGGCCAGTAGAGAGCAAGGTCAAGACGTGATCCCAGAGAAGCCTGATTCATTACATTACACTGATACATTACACTGATTCACTATACTGATACATTACACTGATTCATTATACTGATACATTACACTGATACACTAATGACTTTTAAGGAAAGCATTTCCCTGTCTTTTAGAGTTACCACAGGTCCCCAATTACAGATATTGGAGTAGGTAATTTTCTTATTGATATGCTTAAACAAAGTATAATTTTGAAGGCTTTCTAGGGGAGTACAAACACCTCTAAGACATGAAGTGAAAGTTTGTTCAACGTAGGTCCCTCCTGCAAGACAAAAGTCAGAGATGTTTAGAACATTTTTTGCTAAATATACCCAAACATTTTCACCTCAGTTGAAAGGAACAAGTTCTCCATAACATGGGGTTAAACAAAAAGTAATGAGAAGAATACGTCATTGTTTTCGGAAGACGACTTTCAGGTCTTCTTGAGGCTCGGCGGTCCATTGTCCCTCTGGTGCTTTCTCTGCTCTGGTGTGACGAACCCAAGGTTTTACTCCTGCCAGCTTCACCGCGGTTGGGGCGGTGAGGAGCATGTCCCAGGGGTCAGTCCACTCTTCTTCTAGTTGGCTTTCTGGAGATCTGTCATCCAAGTCTTGAGTAGCACCTTGTCTCCAGGCTCAAAGGAATGCAGTGAACCTGTGGGGTGAGGTCTCTGCTGCACCCAAGCTCATTGGTTACAGCTAAGATCTGACTTAAATGTTGCACGTATTTCTTTACCGTCACTTCTTGACCTACACACATATCTCCCACCCCAACCGCAGCCTGAAGTGGTCACCCCTACACAGTTTCATAAGGACTCAGCTGAATCTCACTTTGAGGAGCCATCCTTATCCTGAGCAGGGCAATAGGTAAAGCTTGATCCCTGGAGAAGAATTTCTTGACACAGCTTGGCTATGTTTTTCTTCAAGGTGTGATCCATCTTCTTTGCACTTCAGAAGCCTGAGGTCTCCATATCATGTGGAGTCTCCACTTGATTCCTGACTAATCTGTGTAATTTCTGAAATGAAAGCAGGCCCATTGTCGCTCTGGATGCTGCTGGGTAGGCCAAAACGAGGAATTATTTCCTTCTGTACGTCTTTCACTACCTCGAGGATTTCTCTGTTCTAGTGCGATAGGCTTCTACCCATCCTGAAAAGCTGTCAACGGGACTAGCAAACACTTCCACCCTCGGACCTTTGCATCTGGGTAAAGTCTGTTTTCCAGTCCTCAAATGGTCTCTGTCCTGGGTGTTCTTTCCCTTCTTTCTTTAGGTGGGGATCTGTCTTGGGGTTGTTCTTCTGGCACACAACACATTTAGCAATTACTTTTCATGTGGCTTTAGAAATGCCAGGGCCTGTGAGCCACAGTTTCATATATGTGGATAATGAGTCCCTTCCATAGTGAGTGGCCTCATGCAAATGCTGTAGGACTGGCTCTACTAAATGGCAGGAAGCAGTGTAGCTCCTTTCTCATTCTTTCTTCATCCACTATCAGCACCTTCTTCATCAAAAGCCCATCTCTCTGCCCTGGCTGGTGTGGCTCAGTGGAGATTGAGTGCCAGCCTGCAAACCAAAAGGTTGCCGGTTTGATTCCCAGTCAGGGCACATGCTTGGTTGCAGGCCAGGTCCCCTGTTGTGGGGGCGGATGCGAGAGGCAACCAACCAGTCAAAGCAGCTGTAGCACATCAATGTTTCTCTCCCTCTTTCTCTCTCCCTTCTTCTTCCTCTAAAAATAAATAAATAAAATCTTAAAAAACTCCAGCCAGCAGACTGTTTCACTGCTCAATCAGCCAACTTGTCTCCTCTAATCACTTCAGTGTCCTCTTTCTGATGCCCCGGGCAGTGCGTAACTGCCTTCTGCAAAGGTACCTGGACATCCTCTAAGAATTTAAAAATTTCTGCTGCATGCTTAATCTCCTTCTTGTTGGAGGTTAACAGATCTTTTTCCTCCCAGGTGGAACCATGTGACTGCGAAGTTAGGAAAGCTTACCTTGAGTTGATATTCACATCAATTCTCTCTTCGGGGGACAATTCCAGCACCTTCGTCAATGCAGTCAGTTCAGCTGTCTGAGCAGAGGTTCCCAGCTGCAAGGCCTTGGCCTCTGCTACTCCTTCAAGAGTCACAGCTGCACCCCCAGCCTCTCTGTCTCCTTTGTCCGTATAACTGCTTCCATCTGCGTATGGAGTCCAGTGTGCTTCTTCTAGAGGATGGTCCTGTAAATCAGTTCTGCTAGAATACACTTCATTAATTATCTCAGTACAGTCATGCATTAGTGCAGCCGAGTCAGGCTCCAGGAGAAGAGAAGCAGGATTTTACTTACTTAGAGTTTTGAGGGAGATGTTGGGAGTGTCGAGAACAATGGCTCGGTACCTGCCTGCTCTTCCAGCAGGGAGCCAGAAATTTGCCTTTTTCTCCAGCAGGCTCAACCCTTGCTGGGGCACATACATGGTGACAGGCTGTCCCAAGGAAAGCTTTTCAGCTTCCTGTAAGAGCTCGAAGGTGGCTGAGGCTGGCCACCCCCGGACGATGTGTTCCAGTTTCCCTGACAAGAATGCGATGGATGAAAAATGTCACTAAGCATCTGGGCGAGGACATCTGTCTTTCCTGCGCATGTAATTGGAAGGGCTTCAGTAGGTTTGGAAGCCCCGAAGCTGGTGCAGAAGCCAGGTGCACCTTCAGGGACTCAAGCACCTGAGTGCACTCCTTCATCCATTCTAAGGGGCTATGGACCTTTCAGGGCTTTTCCAGTTTAACAGATCCAATGTGGAAAATGGATTATATGCCCAATGATATCCAGCTGGCCCGCTGGCCCTACTCCCACTGGAAGTTTTCACAAAGGGTATTGCCCTCCCCTGGCTTGTCCTCCACTGTGTTGCCACTCTTCAAGGCCAGGCAGGTCCATGGTACTCGTGCAGACGGAAAAATATTCACAGAGCCGCTGGGATGTCTGGCGTGCCTTTATTCACAGGTGGGCGAACCACGCACGCTGCAAGCTGCATGTCTACCTGCATGTCTCTGTGTCCTGGCCTTTGCTCCCCAGCGTGGCACCCATCACGGCACAGTCCCCTTGCGTGTGTCTCCCATCATCACCCCCAGCAGGGAGTCCCTACCTGTTTAAGTACTAGAGGGGAACAAAGCTGGAAAACTGCCAGAACATTACATAACGTAACATAATTCTGCGCATGCAAGCCCACTTCATGTTATGGGAACAGTCTATCGGACCTGGTCTCAAGGCAGTGAGAACACTGGTTATCAGGCCCCTCCCAGTCTATGGGAACCCTGCTCCCCTTAGTTACCCAGACACCTGGGTGAGGAAGCCAGAATGCCTCCACCTACCCTACATCCACCAAATTTGGTTCCCTAGCAGGTTGGAGATGGAGAGACTGGTTCAGGCTAACTTCCCCAGTTCCCTCAGCCCAGTGCGGTGGAAGACCCCCCAGGGTCGGAGGGGCTGTGGGATCTCTGACTGTGCTCACAGCAGCCGTGATATCTAGATCATCCTGGTCCCTCTGTTCTGAGCTGCTACCTTTCACAGGCAAATTTCCTTTAACTATTAACTTAGTTCCTTTTAATTCTGCATCTTTGTCATGTAAACTCATGAAAAGTTCTAGGTAAGGCATTTTGTCCCACTTCCTTTATCTTTGACAAAACAACTGTAATTGCAGTATAATACACTGAAAGCCCCATTCAGTGGCCAGTGCTCTCCTAGTCTAGATTATATAATACATAAGCCAAACAGTATTACAATAAAAAATTTTCCTTTTAGTCATAGGTTTTAAGCATATGCTGACCAGTCGGCCAAAACTTGCCCCGAAGTGATATTTCCTGGAACGGAGGCTTTCGCCCACTCTACCAAACAGAGCTCTATAATGTCACAAAGCCCAGAAGGCACTAGACTTCTGGCCAAGATGGAGGCATAGGTAGATACACTGCACCTCCTTGCACAACCAAAAGAAGGACAAAAACAAATTTAAAAACAAACAAACAAAAAAACAACCGACAGCATATCAAACTTTCTGGAAGTCTGACAACCAAGGAGTTAAAGAAGAAACTGTCATCCTGACCAGTAGGAGGGGTGGAGATGGGCAGCTGGGTGGAGAGAACTCAAGGCAGCGGCTGGTGGACCGGGCGATCCCATATTTGTGTGTGGATAAACCAGGAGGAACAACTGGGGAGAGAGACAGACCAAGCAACCCAGGGTTCCAGTGTAGGAAAAGAAAGCCTCAAAATCTCTCATTGTAAAAACCTGTGGGGGTTGCAGTGGCAGGAGAAACTCCCGGCCTCAGAGGAGAGTTTGTTGGAGAGATTCACAGGGTCCTAGAACATACAGAAACCCACCTACCAGGGAAACAGCACCAGAAGGGCCCAATTTGCTTGTGGGTAAAGCGGTAAGTGACTGAAAGCCAGCAGAGAGCTGAACAAGTGACATTGTTCCCTTTTGGTCCCCTCCCCCACTTACAGCAGCATAACACAGCCAATACCTAAGGCTCTGCCCCTTCCTAAGTAACAGGTGTGCCAAGACAAAAAAAATTGCCCAAATGAAAGAACAGATCAAAGCTCCAGAAAAAATACAATGAAGCAATGAGGAGATAGCCAAGCTGTCAGGTGCATAGTTCAAAACACCGGTAATCAGGATGCTCACAGAATTGGTTTACAGTCTCAAAATAGAGGAAAAAGTGAAGGCTATGCAAAGTGAAATAAAAGAAAATGTACAGGGAATCAACAGTGAAGGGAAGGAAACAGGGACTCAAATCAATGATTTGGAGTAGAAGGAAGAAATGAACATTCAACCATAACAGAATGAAGAAACAAGAATTCAAAACAATAAAGAGAGGCTTAGGAACCTCTGGGACAACTTCAAACACTCCAACATCTGAATCATAGGGGTGCCAGAAGAAGAACAGGAAGAGCAAGAAATTGAAAACTTATTTGAAAAAATAATGAAGGAGAACTTCCCTAACCTGGCAAAGGAAATAAACTTCCAAGAAGTCCAGGAAGCTCAGAGAGTCCCAAAGAAGTTGGACCCAAGGAAGCACACACCAAGGCACATCATAATTAAGTTACCCAAGATTACAGATAAGGAGAGAATGTTAAAAACAGCAAGAGAAAAGGAGACAGTTAACTACAAAGGAGTTTCCATGAGACTATCAGCTGATTTCTCAAAAGAAATCTTACATGCAAGAAGGGGATGGAAAGAAGTATTCCAAGTCACGAAATGCAAGGACTTATATCCAAGATTACTCTATCCAGCAAAGCTATCATTTAGAATGGGAGGGCAGATAAAGTGCTTCCCAGATAAGTTCAAGTTAAAGGAGTTCATCATTACCAAGCCTTTATTATATAAAATGCTAAAGGGACTTATCTAAGAAAAGAAGAAGATAAAAATATGAACAGTAAAATGACAGCAAACTCACAACTGTCAACAACCGAACCTAAAAAAACAAAAAAACAGAAACAAAAATGAACTAAGCAAACAACTAGAACAGGAACAGAATCACAGAAATGGAGATCACATGGAGGGTTATCAATGGGGAGAGGGAGAGGGAGAGGGGAGAATGGGGGGAAAAGGTGCAGGGAATAAGAAGCATAAATGGTAGGTACAAAGTAGACAGGGGGAGGTTAAGAATAGTATAGGAAATGGAGAAGCCAAAGAACTTTTATGTACAACCCATGGACATGAACTAAGCAGGGGAGGGGGTGAGGGGGTGGGGAATGCTGGTGGGAGGGGGTGTGCAGGGTGGCGGGGAATAAAGAGGGAGAAATAGGACAACTGTAATAGCATAATCAATAAAATATATTAAAAAAAAAGAAAGACAGAAGACACCTTTTACCAGACAGAGCTCTGTAAACCAGAAGGCACCTTATTTCCTGAGGATCTAAGTCATGACCTGGGATTGGAACCTGAACCAGAATGTGCAGTGATTCAATCAAAAGTGAAGACCATGGGGGGTGCCGAGAGCTGGAGAAGGAGAGTCCTCAGTGAAATCACTTGGCAGCTTCTGGGGAGTCTCCAAATCCACACCCCAGGGTCCCCCAGTCCAGGCAGCCAATAGGACTCCCCACCAAACACCCAGACTTACTGGAGAGTCCCAAAGTCTCCTGTAACAGAGTCACCAGAAACCCCTAATCCTGGTATGAGATGAACACCCTCTGTGAAGCCCCATGTTGGGATAATGAGCCGCCCTGTGTTGGGTGAGCCCACCACCCACCAGTCTATGGAGACACCTGAGAGGGGTGGGATGCAGCGGAAGCCTGGTGGCTCTTAGGCATCGGCTCTTCCCATGTTCGAGTCCAGCCCTGGAGCTGGGAGAACCAAGCACCATCAGCCCCCCCTTGTCAGAGGAAGAAGGATGCCCCGGTGAATCACCAACTTCCTCTGTCAGCACTTGGGTTGGTGAGGGGTGGGGAGCGTAAGTAGATACCCAAAGTGTGTGATTGCAATTTAATGAGGTTTCCAGATTAGTAAAATTCATAGAGACAGAAAGTAGAATTGTGGTTACCGGGGGCTGGGAGGAGCAGGGGAAGGAGAAGTAACTGTTTAATCACCACAGTTTCAGTTTACACGATGAGGTTTTAGAGGTGGTTTGTGGTGACGGCTGCGCAACAAGCCGACTGCACTTGGTCCCAGGAATTGTACACTTGAAAATAGTTAAGATGGTAAATTTGATGTTGCATTTCCATTAACTAAAGAAAAGGAAAGAAAAAGAGCAAATGCAGATGGGCTAAACCCAGGCAGTGGGGATTTGACAAGGGGGACAGCCAAAACGGCTTTTCTGTGCAAGGAGGAGAGATCACTCCCGTGAGCTGTGTGCTGGTGTCCCGGCGCCCTGTGTCTCTGTCGAAGGGTGCCCCGGGTGACACTGTCACCTGCACTGTTCCCAAAAGAGGACTGAGGTAGTCAGAGCTAGGTTTCAATGGAGGGCCACCCAACCTGCCCTTGCGTGTGTGGGGACAGAGGCCTCAGGAGGAACAGCAGCAGCACTGATGGCTGAGGCCTGTCCCTGGGTCCACCTTCTCCTGGGGCCCCGGACCTGCGAGCCTCGGCCGGCACGGCGGCTTTCTGGTGGCTGTAAAGAGACTACTTTGTAAATTCGATCCAGCTTTTCTACATGCTTTAGTGAGATGATTGGTCTGCTACAGAAATCTGTGATAGCCAGAGCAGACACGGTCGGTGGCAGGGCTGCCGAGCCGCAGGGACTCCTGGTGCTGCTGGTGCTGCTGGTGAGCAGGTACCAGTTCAGCTAAGAGCGTGTAAACTGTGTCCCCTGTGCTCCCTCCAGGTGTGGACTGCAGGGAAGTCTTCACGCAGATGCACGAGGGAACGCATGAAATTACGTTCATCATGTGTGAGTGGGTCTTGGAGGTGCTCTGCAGGGAGGGGCGGTCAGTGGCTGCACGTTCCACAGCAAAGGCCGCACAGAGGCGAGGGCGCGAGGTGCACGTGGAGCAGCGGGATGCCAGCGGCCGCTCCTCTGTGGGCAGGGTGAGGCGGCCTCGTTGCGCTGCCTGGCATACGGGTCCCCTGTGTAACGTGCGGTTTCTGTGGAACCTGACAGGTGTACCTGGTTCTTCTTGCCGACACATGTGAAGAGTCTCCGATCAGCAAATCTATTAGTGTCCAATCAGGGTTTATGGGTGATCTGTTCCCAGGGGAGGGAATGGGCCTACCTAAAGTGTGTGTGTGGGGGTGGGGGTGGGGGGGATGTCACAGGTTCAGGGCAAAGCAGGGCGGCCAAAGGAAAGGCAGCCAAGGGCCGGGGTGGCAGGTGTGCCCCAGGCACCTTCACTCTGAGGACTCACACAGTTGGCGGGATGGGGTGGAGATCCTTGTTGGTTGACGGGTAAAGGTGGTGCCAGCTTTCCAGCGGGACGTGACTACCCAGACTTAGGTGCGTGTGGGCGTCTGTCAGCCTGAATCCTTATCTTGCTCCAGACTCGATGTGTTCATCTTGTTGTAAAACAGACACATGACAGGAGGCAGTTATTTAGAGTTGGGGCAGTTACCCAAAGTTAATTATGGGCTCTCTCTGTAAGCATTAGGGACTCGTAGTAGAACAGATAGTGACCAGAGGCAGGCAATTAACCAAAGCTGTTTTCTGGGCTGCTACTTTGGGCACTGGGGACCCTCTCCCACCTTCCAGGCCTTGGGGTGAAAGTACAGTTTCAAGGCTTCCTTTCCCAGACAGTGGAGATGAGGATACATAGAATTTCAGGGACCCCCTTCCTCTTATGTTAGCCTGGTGTTTCCTGTGATGTCGGAACACCTGGCAGCGTCACCGGACCAGGCTCAGGCCTGCTGAGTTAGTGGGTGAGACTCGTCTCCCTCCTCCTCCCCACCTTGGTCTACCGTCCATTCTACCTGAGTGATACAGGAGTTTCCTGGCAACCAGGAGCTAGACGCTGGCCAGTAACAGCAGCGCAGCCTCAGAGTTCTTCCTATGCTATCTCCCACCTCACTTGGACTGTTTAATTTAGGTTTTAATAGTTTGATAGGATAATAAATTTTTTAAATTGAAGAATTAAAAAGAATGAAGCAAAGAAATCTAAGACTTCACTTGGGAGCACATTTCTTTTTTCCTTTCTCCTTAGGCTGCTGAGCACTTCGTGCCACGTGTTAGTTCCTTCCTCAGACCAGGAGCTTCCCCCAGCCCGAGCCGCTGCTCAGCCAGGTCTCCACCCAGCGGTCGGCACAGCGCTTGGCACATGGGGAAAACTCAGTACAGACCTGAAAAGCCCAATCCTTCTTAATGAGTTCCTCATTGTGCCAGGGAACTTTAACTGTCCCTCAAAATCCATTGTCCCACGTTGGGGCACACAACTGGATGGTGTTTTCAGTCACCTTCGAGGCAATACGACCCTGTCGTTGCCAGTGGAAGAGGACAGGAACCGCCGAGCGCTATTGCAGACCCGACCCGGCTGCCACAACCCCCCACCATGCATTCCTCTGAGTGCTGTGCCCTCAGGCTGGTGGAAGCAGATGGGGTGACATCCTGGGGATGGAGAAGGCACTTGAAGGACCATCTCTGGGTTCCAAACGAGCACGTGAAGGAGTACATCTCTCCAATCTTGTTATGTGGGGAATGTATAGTGGCGGGGGGCGGGGGTTACTCAGCAGAAGTTAATATAACCAGGGAAGATCATCTAATCACAGAATTAACTTAAGTGGTTATCAATCTAGTCGATTTAAAATGACCAAAGTGAACTTTTCTCTAAGAACTGAGCTGGTAGGTAGGACAATGGATCCTCTCATCTGCTCACTCAGCCACTGTGCCCTCCAATTGGGCTGAAAAATACCCACACGTTCTCTGCCCTCTAGGAGCTCACAGTCTGGAGGGGAAGGTGGATACAACCACGAAAACACAAACATCAGAAGGGGAAGAACAGCTTCTGTGTGGAAACAGAGCAGGCGCTACGAGGAGGCCTGGAGGGCACTGGGTGAAGGGCTAACAATCTGCACTGAGCTGACGTTTCTGTTCCCAGCAGCATGGCCAGGAGGAGCCAGCCTGCACACACTCAGGCGTGTGCAGCCTGGCAGAAAGCACAGCTGTGCAGACACTGGGAGGCAGAAGGAGTCTGGACAGAGAGGAGGTTAGAAAGGAGGTCGGTGTGGCTGGGGGGATCCTGGGAGGAGGTGGAGGGAGGGAGGAGGACAGGTCCAGGGCCTGGCGCAGAGACAACTGAACTAGTGATCTACTGCTGTGCGACAACACTGCCCCACACGCACTGACATAACCAGCAAACACTCATTATCTCATGGTTTCCTGGACGAGGGACCCAGCGTGGCTCAGCTGAGTGCTTCTGCCAGTGACTCTCAGGAGGCTGGGGCTATGGTCTCACCTGAGGCAGGATCTGCTGCACTCAGGACCTGAGCCACTCGGGGGTCTTGGTGGGATTCAGTTTGGATGCAGGGCATGACTTCCTCTGTCTGTCTCTCTCCCTCATTGCTAGGCCACGTGGGTGTCTCCAGATAGCAACTCATGACACAGAGGCTGAGTCCCCAGCGTGGGGGACCTGAGAGAGGGACAGAGACAGAGAGAACGCAGGTCAGAGTGACAAGGGGCTAGGCACTGACTCTTTATAATCAAATCTTGGAAGTGACCTTGGGTCGCTTTGCCATCTTCTAAGGAGTCACCAATGCAGTCACACTTACAAGGAGGGCGCACATCCACACTACACAAAGACGTGCCCACCAGGAGGTGGGGATCGTGGGGAGACACTGAGAGGAGAACTGCAAGGTTCTCAGAGGTCTGTGCTTTGCCCAGAATCACAGACTGGTCCAGATGCAGAGTCAGGGATGAGCCCAGCTCTGTGTCCTCGAAGTTGGGGTCTTGGCTGGACCCAGGCTCTCTCAGGGGCTCTGGAGCAGGCTGTGCTGGTGTGACCGTGCGCAGACATGGAGATGGCACAGGGGAGAGGGTGAGCATTTGGCAGCCTGGTCGGGCACTTGGCCAGTCCTTGTCAGAGGAGAGCCCAGGTCAGCGTACACCCCTGTCTACAGCCCACTCAGCCTCCTGACAGCTCAGCAGTCACTTCTGCAATGCTGTCTCAGGGTACAGCTATTGCCACCCATGTCCTTGCACATGTCAGGTCCAGCCCTGGTGACACACACGACTGGGTTGTTATGGGCCTCCCCTGGCTGAACTTTCTGAGATCCGTGTGGCCTCCCAGTTTCACTGTAGTCCCTGTGCCCAGTGCAGGGTGAGCTAGCAAGTGAGTTGTCTTTGGAAAGTTGAAGGCAAAATGTGTGGGAATTCTGTGCAGGGAGAAATCTGTGGTCAGGTGGGGGAATCAGAAAAAGCGTTTTTGGGGGACATCCTGTGAACAGGCCTTGAGGCACCACCAGGGGCGACACTCACCGTGGAGGCACAGGTGGGAAAAGCAGGACGGGGCGGCTGTGGCTGTGGCACCACTGGCCTCCAACTGCAGTCAGGGCCCGGAGAGGGCAGGAGCGCTCCAGGACACTCACTGGAGAGCACTTGGGCAGAAGACCAAAGAGCCCCTCAGGAGGTAACGCCAACTCCAAAGGCTGGAGCTGCTCCAGGCACAGCCCTTGCTGACGGGCGAGGGGCAGAAGAACCACCTATGGAAGCAACTCGCCTCCGCTCCCGCGAGGCCTCTGGGCCCAGGTCTGAGCTGCCGCCAGTGTCAGCTGCCGCAGCAGAGAGACCCCCCTTCACTGCAGTTTTTACATTTTTGTGTTTATCTTACATTGTACTTAGCGTTGTGCTGTAGTTTTTGTAGTGCTCAGTTAAACTAAAATGTATTTTAGATAAAATCTCATAAAATGTTAATAAAAATAAAATTAATTAAAATGCAATAAATGAATACATTTTATTTAAGCGTGACTTTTCAAAGTGTACATTCCAGCAGCATTAAGTACGTTCACAGTTTTCCCAACCGTCACAGCACATCACAACCACTCTCCAGTTCCAGCACATTCTCCCGTGGTTGTGGGAGGGGCTGGCAGCTTCCGTTGGCTGGGGGAGGGGCTTGGCAGTGCACGGTTGTCTCACAGGCGGTGGAGGTGGTGTCAGCTCATTTCTGTCTTTCTTGTCCCCAGCACATAGAACACGTGGCTAAATTCGGAAGAAATGTCAGTATTGAAGAGTTGACCTTGAACTGTATGAGCCTAAAGTAATTTAAATGGCTACTAGTACTGGATTAATAAAACATATTTTGATACATGCAAACAAATAATCACTCTGCACTCATTAAAACTCAAGCAAACCCTGTCTGGTGTGACTCAGTGGATTGAGCACAGGCCTGTGAGTCAAAGGGTCATTGGTTCGATTCCCAGTCAGGGCATGTGCCTGGGGTGCCAGCCAGGTCCCCAGTGGGGGTGTGTGTGAGAGGAACCAACTGATGTTTCTCTCACACATCGTTTCTCCCCCTCTCTTTCTCCCTCCCTTCCTCTCTCTGTCTCTAAATGTAAATAAATAAAATCTTTTTAAAAAACAGGCAAGCATTGGTTTAGTATGTGAGCAGATGTGCACAGCATAGTGTTAATGAAAAGTGTAGTTACAACACAGTTGTGGAAGGAGGTCCCCCCTGTGTATTGGGACAGTGTGTGTGGGTGTGTGGTCTTTGTCCCAGAATGAACAAAAGGCAGGGTGAGGAGGGTGCAATATGACCCCCTCTCCCCAACAAGCTGTGCATCAAAAATGACATTTTTGAGTGACCAGTTATGTAGCAATTGTCCAAGGCCATGCCGGCACACCAAATTCCTTAATTATTTAGTTTCGAGGGTTTTTTTTTGTTGTTATTTGAATGTAGATATTGCTGTGGTAAACATTACCTGTTTATTGCTTTTTAAGAAACCACATTTACTGCTGCTTTACTACATTCTTGAGGTAAATGATGGCTGAGTCTAAAGTATTCAATAAATTCTGATTCTAGGTTAGCAGTGCCCAATTGTTTTACTTTTTAGAAACTTCAGCCATTAAAAAAAATTTACTGTATCGATGAACCACTTATTCGCTGAGGAAATCATTATGTTGGGTAGATAAAGGCTGCCTTGTAAAAGAGGAAAAGTTTGGCTTTAAGCATTTACTTATTTCTCGCAAACCTTCAGGAATAGGGAGACGGAACCTCTGGTTCAATTACTTGTCCTTTGGCGCCCCCTTGTGGGATATTTGCTCACCAGCCCCGGGGCCCCTCCCAGGCAGACGCCGGGCAGGGGGCGGAAGGGATTGGCTGATTGAAAGCTTGAGTTGGGGGAAGCCAGTTCACCTGCCACTCAAAGGCCAAGTCCACACATCTCTCCTCTTCTAGAGTAGGGGGCATTTCCACGTTGCCGTCGACTGTTTCCCTGTAATACACTGTCCCTACCACTTGTCTCTCACCTCCCACCCATAACCCAAACCACCGAAAATCCTGTGCACAGGAGGAAGTCGCATCCTCAGCTTGCACACAGGGTCCTTTGCATTGGTCCCCACCCTCCTCTCCGGCCTTGCTTCTCCTAACTGCCCCTCACGCGCCCTGTGGACGCCTCCCCCCAGCAGGCCGCCCTCCTTCCTACCACCAAGCCTTGACTGTGCTGGTCCCTCTGTCTGGAGTGCTGGCCCTCCGTGATCCTCTTTGCAACAAAATCTTTTCTTCAAGTCCCTCCTAACATGCTGCCTCCTAAGGAAGCCTTCCTCAACTCTCCAGGCAGAAGGTGTTCCTTCCTGTGTGCCCAAGGCACCCTGTTTTCGCTTCTAAGTCAGCAGTGTTCACCGTGTGTGACTGTCCCCTCCACTGGTCCCCATCCTGTGAGCTGGCCGCGTGTCTCACTCATATTGCCTAGAGAGTCCCGGCACACTGTAGGTCCTCCAGAAATGCTTGTCAGATGAACGCATGCTCCATGGCCTTGGAGTCTGGGGGTTCGCTCACTGAGGGACGACATCCCAGGAGGGTGTATTGAAGTTGTGTGTCTGACCCCACCCAAGCCCTGGAGCTGGGAGGATGGGCGCCAATGCAGGGAGCTGGGCCACCTCAGGACCTGGTGTGGATCCGAGAGGCTTCAGATCAGGCTCTGAGGGAAGGTGGGTCCCTGGGACGGGCTGAGCTAATCTTAGAAGCATGTGCCAAGTGATGCCATCTCAGGGATGCAATTAAGGCTCAGCTGTGTTGATGAGGAACCTGTGAGGTGTCACCGCAGTGGCTGAGGTAATTGGAGGCAGCGAGGGTGGGCAGGAAGGAAAAGGCAGGAGATTCTTGGAGGAAGGGCCCCCTGCTGAGAGCTGCCCCCCCCTCCCCCCAGGAGGTGCTGCTCTCTCCTCCCAGGTTCTCCACTGTGCCCAGCTGCTCCGCCCCCACATCTCCAGAGTTGGCCCCAGTCCCTCTGCCATCAGAGGGGCCCAGCCACCATGAGGGACACAGCAGTAGAGGAATCCCTCTTCCAAATCATCCACAGCTACCACCAGTATGCGGCCCGGGAGGGGGACCTGGAGACCCTGTCCCTGGAGGAGCTGAAGGCCCTGCTCATGGACAACGTGCCCCGCTTCATGGACAGCCTGGTGCGTGGGCCTGGGGTCCGGTGGGGACGAGGGAGAGGGCTGGTGGTGGGGCCGCAGGGAGGGTTTGGCGCAGGGAGCCGTCTCCCAGGAGGAGCTGAACTGCGGGGCGGGGGAGTGCCGAGGGCAGGACCTGTGGTCACAGGGAGGTGGGCCTGCCTGGCCCCACTCCAGCCCAAGTGTCACTAGTCCCTGAAAGTCCATCCTAAACCCAAAGCCGTTTGTTCCCCTGCTTGTTCGCTTCCATGAGAGCAGGCCCTGAACTTGCCCTCTGCCCGCAGGTAGGCCTTTCAGTTTCTCATCCCGCTCGACCTGCCCTCTGAATGCAGCCCCTTTTCCTGGGTCTCGCACAAGTCCCTCCGCTCCCCAAATCCCCAAGTCTGGGGAGGATAGTTGGGTTAAAGGGAAGCCAGGAGGGAGTAGGTGTGGGTGGACAGGAAGTGTGGCTTCCCCTCCTCCCTCTTGTCCCTGGGCTGACAGAGTCTCGGTCCAGCCTGGGGGCCCAGCCCCAGTCTAGGCTGCTCAGGCCTGGGAGTCTTCCCCACCATCAGGGCCAGCCGTGGGATTACTGGGCTCCCTGGGGACCGCAAGGCCGGCCGGAGTGTCTGTCCCCGTACCATGCCCTGGGGGTCCCCAGAGGACTCCAGTGGCCCTGACTCAAGGCCACTGCACTCCAGGAGAAGCAGTCTTAGGGTCCTTGCATGTCTCCCTTGGCCTACCTTTGAGAGACATCAGAGGACAGGGTCCTGTCCTGGGTTTACTGGAGTACAGCCTTGAGGGCCACAGAGGGGGGACCAGGGGGACTGTGAAGAGTCCCCTGTTTCGAGGGAGACCTTTTCCCTTCTAGGGCCATTTGCCTACATCATGGGGCTGTGTAAGCACCTGGGAACGGGGCCCTCAGTGACAGGCACCAGGCACAGGGCAGACAGACGGCAGCCTGGGCCGGGCGGGCTGAGTGCGGGAAGCCTGGGAGAGCCTGCCGTTGGCAGGGAGCCTCCAGGTTCTTGGGTCAGCCAGCTTGTGGAGGAGGCAGGATGTATGGTGGGGGCGGTGGGGAGAGACAGAAGGCGCCAACCTGCCAGCCCCCTCCCCCGCTTTACAGATCCAACAACTACCCGGCCCCCCCGCCCCCCCCGCCCCCCCGCCCTGAGGGCTGCTCTCTGGGTTCCTGGCCACCAGCCCAGTCCTGCCAAAACCTGCTTCACTGCCCCTGCCCGGGGCTCCCACCTCTTCTTCTCCTTTTCTGTCTCTTTGCTGCATCTTTACCCCTGACTTCCTTCCTTCCTACTGTCCCATCCGCCTCAAATGCTCCTTTCTTTTCCTTCTCCATCCCCAGTCCGTAGCCCTCAGGGCCACCTGCCCTGGGACACCCCGGACAGTTCCAGGGCCCACGGCAGGGTCTTCTCCCTCCTCTGCACTTTCCTTAGGACACAGGCCAATTGTCAGAAACTACTGTGGGGCAGGTGCACACCCTGCAGCAATCTGACACCACAGGTGCTGGCCCTGCAGTGGTGCCAGAGGTGCAGACAGGAGGGTGTGTGGGGTTGGGGGGGTGCACCCCACCTTGGCCAGCTTCCTGTGCGAAGCCTCAGGCGGGGCTGTCCCTGCAGGGGAGCTTGTAGTTCAGCAGGGGAGACAGACTTAAAATGCCACCAGCAGAGGACCAGGCACAGCAAGCAGTGCCTGGTCTGCACCTTCTGTCTGCCCGTGCAGCCCAGGTCCAGGGGCCCCCGCACCCCTCTGCCTCTTCTGCCCGATTCTGCAGCACACGCTGTCCTGGTCCCTGCGTGAGCGAGGAGCTGTTTCCTGCAAGCCTTTGGCAGGCAGGGCCACACACAGTTCCCCTGTCCCGGTCCTTCACCAGTGGGAGGTGGAGAGCCTGTCCAGCTGCTCAAGGCGAGGGCCTGGGTGCTGGCTGACCCTCTGCCCACTCCCCAGGGCCGGAAGGAGCCGTACTTCGTCGCCGAGCTGTTCCGGGAGGCGGACAAGGACAAGGACAACCAGATCTGCTTTGACGAGTTCCTGCACATCCTGGGCAGGCTGCTGAGGGACTACCACCTGCAGTACCACCGGCAGCTGTGCGCCCACTACTGCACGCAGCACGGCCTCTACTGACGGAGCAGGGCCGCCTCCCCACAGGGGCCTGCCCGGGAGCCGTGACCCAGCGCTGGGCGGCGGGGTGGAGCTGGGCCACGTGTGTCTGTGTGTTCCCGATGTGTGTGCACAAGCATGTGCATGTCTGTGGGAAGGACACCTGGGAGGGAAGAAAATAAAGCAACTTCACAGCAGTTTCTGGTGTTACTCCGCTCGTGGCTAGGGCGTCAGCCATGGGTCCATGAGGGGCGGTTTGGATCCCCCAGGTAGGGGGTCATCTATTTTGGGCGAGAGACACAGCCCCCGTCTCCAGCAGCCCCTGTCTGAGGGGTGAACAGCCCCTGCTCTCAGCCTTCAGGCTGAGAGGGAGGAGTCTCTTTGTTGGGGAGCTGACCCTCTGACACATGATGTTCTGATCCTTCAGTCACTACACGCACGTGATGGGAGAGGACAGGAGGGCAGGGGCACACCTGACAGGGCCTGGTTTGGAGGGTCTCCTGGCTCTGGGACGAGGCCCCAGGGATCGGCGGAGAAAGGCAGAGCGGCCTGGGAAGGGGGGCCAGGAGGGGGTGGGAGGTGAGGCTGGTAGCAGAGCGGGGTGGCGGGCCTGTGGGGAAGTGCAGGTCGCGGGGTGGGTCTGTGCGAGCTGAGTCAGCGAGGGGCACAAGGGCAAAGCCAGCAGCCCAGCCTGCTATGGGGAAGAGCACTGAGTGCAACTGGGGTGCCTGTCAATCAAGGAAGTGTTCCTGGAGGAAAAAGGGTTGTGCCTGGTTTTACTAATAAAAAATGATGATACATGTGGGTGTCTCTCCAGCTCAGGGCTACTTGTGACTCACTGATCCGAGTCCTCCCGGGGCCTCGGACCCCTCCCAGCACAGACCTGCCCCTGCCGCGTCTCTGTGATGTCTGTTTCTCTGTCCCCCTGGGGGCCCAGGACTCTGAGGCAGAATCTCTCTGGGGCGGCCTCCTCTGCCTTAGGCCCTGCTGGCGCTCCTCTTGGTGGGTTCTCTGAGAACGACCTGGGAGCCCGTGTCCTGAGCTCGCTGTGGTGGCAACGATGAGTTTAAAAGAATGATGGGCGATCATCTTCATTGCTCTCCAGTGCACATGGCTGGGGGTTCATTTAAGGGAATTGGCTTGGCTCCCCGCCCCCTGATGTGGGCGGAGCAGGGCCCTCTGTCTCTGACCAGTCAGGCTCCGGGCGGATCCGCCCTGCCGCTCTCCAGGCGGCCCCACCGATGTCCCTTCCACACGCGCTCGTCCGACACGGCTTGTCTTCTGGGACCCAGCGGGGCCCTCGCCCATCTCCCTCTTGGCCTTCCTGGGTTCCCTGGGGCCTGAACTCTCCCGTGCAGGTGCACGTCCTGCTGCACTGCAGTGGGTTTTCTGTCTGAGTCCTCCACGGAGCCAGGGGCCCCTTGTCACTTGGGTGTCCTCCCACAGGGCTCAGCGCTAGCACGCAGCCGGAGGTCAGCCACGTTGGAGGACCGAACACAGAAACCCGACTGAAGTCGTGGTGGGCCTCTTCCCCGGGCGGGGAGGTGGATTCTTCCTGCCTTTCTCACCCGAACCGAGTTGGATTTCACAGGCCAAGGGGGCAGCTCAGCCCAGCCCTCCTCTCCTTCCTCCTGCCCCTTCCTGGGGGGATTTCTTCACTGCCCTGCCTGCACTGTCCTGGTTTCGTCAGGCGAGGCCAGCCCCCTCGGGTCTGTTGGGACACAGACAGGATGGAGCTCTTTCCTGTAAACAGGCCCAGGTTCCGCTCCCCCAGGTTGCCCCACGCCCCACAGTCTGATGACAGGCCTTGCCTTTCCCCCCACCCCACATGCTTACCCAAGTCCCAACACCCCCTCCCACCCTGGCGGCTCCCTCCGTCTGGCTCCGGCTCTCCCTGCCCCTCCCAAGGCTGTCTGTCGGGAGCAGCGTCCCGGGGGTGGCGGTTCCTGGCCTCACTGGTCAGCAGGCGCCCCAGACAAGCACAGGACCCTGGAAGGAGGCCAGGGCTCATGTCTGCCCTGAGTCTCCCTCACCAGGTCTGGAGACTATTTTCCTTAATCTCTGGATGAAGAAAGCTGTCTCCACAGGGACCATTCTCAGAGGGGTGGCTCCAAGGAAGCCATGTCCCAAAGGTCAGGGTCTGGGAAGGATCGTCCCCACCAGCCTCCTATTCACCACACTGAGAGAGGTCAGCGTGAGCTCCATCCTGGGCTGCTGAGCAAATCCTAAGCGGAGGCTCAGAAAAGCCAGCTCGCTGGTCCTAATGTCTACTTTTTGTCATCTAAGCACCAGAACAGAGCAGAACACATGGCCATAGGAAGGAGCTTGAGTAACTAACTCCCCGTGCCTCAGTTTCCTTATCTGTCACATAGGGATAATTGTACCTGTAATACCCATTTTACAGGTTTCAAATGAGTTAGTGGGTGTAAAAACACTTTGAAAATATAAGGTGCGACTTGGGTAAGGCGGTGTTGTGCCAGGTCATGGGGGAGAGGACCTGGTGAGTAACAGGTATGCGCTAAGTTCTGGATCCCCGGTTGAAAACATGGCATACGTGCCAGAAACAGTCATGCTTTCCTGTGAAGAGGCTGACGAACCTCCTGCCAAGGAGGTTAGGCTACGTATTGTTGGTGGATCCACATCTTGTCTTGTTCCAAAAGTGACTTAAGGTGACTGGGGTGTGATAAAGGGAATTTCTGCACGGGGTAGGGGTGGATCAAGTGTTCAATTTCGCATTCATTTATACCCCCGGTAGGTGGTGACTGAACACCCCATCTGGACCAGGCCCTGAGGTTGTGATGGGGTTTCTGGCCTCAAGGACAGGCAATAAGCAGATGAATCACAGCACAGCGGGGCATGTGCTGCGATGCATAGGGATGGGGGCAGCTCTAAGGACGGAAGAATGAACTCGGCGTCTGTAAGGGGGGAGAAGGAGGCTCAGGGATGGACAGGGGGTGGCCAGTGGATGGTGCCTGTGCTGGACTAGGGAGGATGAGGAGGGATTTACTGGCAAAGAGGCATCCCAGGCAGGAGCAGGAAGTAGATGTTGTCACAACGTGTCACGAGTCACCTAAATCATTTGGTGTACTGAATGTTGTGTCTCTCTGTGGGCCTCAGCTTCCTCTTCCTCATCTGTAAAATGGGAATGGTGGTAGTACAGCCCTCACGGGATTACTGGGAGAATTCGATGGATCGATGTAAGTAAAGCACTTACAACACCCAGTGGCACATTGTAAAAGCCCAATAAATATTAGCTACAATTTTGCTGTTATTTGTTCTTATTATTGATCATTGTTGTTGTTAGTGTGTGCGCCAGGCACCCTGCTGGGTCTGGGGGGGCAGAGGTGGATGGTCCAGTCTGGGTCCCTGGGGGTTCACAGTCCTGCTGGGCATCGGGTGCGCCCTCACATGGTGCTACGCAGCACTCTAAGCACTGGACACAGTATTTTGTGTAAGCTTTTTATTAAAATGTCATACATATTAAGAAAAGTATACAAATCATACATATTTTGCATCTATTATTAATCTTCACAACATTATTTTTAGGTGAAAACCTTTACAATTTTTATTTTATTTTTTATTTTAAAAACAGCTTTGTTGAAATGTAACTGACATTCAATAAGCTCCTTAGTTTTAATTGTGGCAAAATGCACAGAACATAAAATTGAGTATCTTGACCAGTTTTAAGTGTGTAGTTCAGTCGGAAGTACATTCCCTCTCCAGAACTAAAGCTCCACACTCAACACACAACGGCTTCCCCACCGACCCCCAGCCCCCAGCCCTGGCGCCCACCATTCTGTTTTCTGTCTGTGACTTTGACTACACACAGTAGGTCAGATAACTGGAATCACAGAGTATTTGTTTCACTTTTTTCACTTGGCAGAATGTTTTCAAAATTCATCCATGTTGCAGCATGGGTCAGATTTCCCTTCCTTTTTATTTTTTTAAATTCCTCACCCCTAAGGAATTGATTTTTGAGAGAGGGAGAGCGCGAGAGAGAAACAGCTATCAGTTGCCTCCTGCACGTTCCCTGACGGGATGGAACCCACAACATTTTGCTGTGGGGGACGACACTCCAGCCAACTGAGCCACCTGGCCAGGGCAGAATTCCCTTCCTTTTTAAAGACGGAATAATATTCCATTGCATTCGTGTGTGTGTGTGTGTGTGTGTGTGTGAGACATTTTATTATCTGTCCCTCTGTGGATGGACATCATGAGCTGCGCCCACATTCTGGCTGTTGTGAGTGACGCCGACGGAAACATGGGCGTGTGTCTGGTGCGGGTACCTGCTGAGACCCTCCGTTCAGTCGTTTCAGATGTGTACCCAGAAGTGGGATTGCTGGATCCTGCGGTAATTCTGTTTTTAACTTTTTGAGGAACCTCCATGGTAACTGCACCATTTTACATTCCCACTAGCACTGCACAAGGGTCCCAGTTTCTTCACATCCTCCCCAGTGCTTGTTATTTTCAGTTTGCGTTGATAGTAGCCATTCTAGTGAGCCTGAGGTGCTGTTGTGAGTAGTGATGTGGAGCATCTTTTTTACGTGCTCATCTTCTTTTGTATGTCTTCTTCGGAGAAGTATCCATTCAAGTCCTTCACCCATTTTTTATTTGTGTTGTTTGTTTTTTGTTGTTGTTAAGTGGTAGACGTCCTTTAGATGTTCTGGATATTTCCTCAACTCAGACATACATGATTTGTAAATATTTTCTCCTATTATGGTCTCCTAGAAAGTAAACTCTATTTTTAATCTCTACTTAATGACTGAGGTAACTAAGGCACCGGGAGGGTGAGTAATAATGCCCAAGGTTACACAGCTATAAAGTTACTGACACAATGAAACCCAACAGGGTACGCAATCATGAAGAAAGGCTAATCCCATCTATTTCCCCAAGGGGGCGATGATGGTTTAGGACCTGGAGAAGCAGTAGGTAAAATACTTGTTGAGTTGGTGAAGGAAGGAGAGGAGAGGGGGGTTTTCCCCAGCAGAGTGATGTTTTTGTCAGATTGGTCTCTGGAGCCCGAAGCCCCAGGATCTGGTCTGGCTGATGACACATCCATCTGTACTGGGAAACGCTGAGTGAACCATGTCACCTTTCTGCTCTCAGCTTCCTTGTAGGTGCTGGGTGGGTTCTGCACGCCACCTTCCTGACAACCCTGTTCTGAAACTCTAATCAGATTACAAGGGTGTGAAGTGCTTTGTAGCACTAGAATGCACTAACGCACAACAAATCGTCAGCTCTGAAAGCCAGTTAATGTCATCTGAGTGGCATTTTGTCAGGTTAGGGAACAGTTTGTTCCTCCTGAAATCCTGGGGAGTTGGCCACCTCCTCTTCTCTGCTTGGGCAGGAAGCATTTCTGCCTTCTCCAAAGTACCTCACCCCCACCACACCCCCACAGAGTGGGTTCCTCTTCAGCTCAGGCTCTTGGGGTCAGAGGCACACAGTCATCTCAGAGGGGCTGAGGGGTCCCTGGGGTGCTTATGCAGAGGCTCAGTGCCTCCCACACACAGAGGGACCCCCAGCCAGCCTTGGTCTCTGAGGAACACTGACCCCGGGCTTCACAGTGCAGGAGAGGGGGCAAGAGGTATGGACAGCAGGAGAGAAACTGGCCCTTAGCAAGGTGTCTCTGCAAAGTCCAACTGCCCACACAGCAACAATAGTGGAAACACTGCACTCTTCGTCACTAAAATCCAGCAGCAGCACAGGTGTCCTTAACATTTTATGGCTCTTTGCATCCCCATGAGAATCTGATGAAAGCCACGGAGGAATGTGCTCATGTGCCCCCAAAATGATGCATTCACTTCAGTTCCATTTGGAGACACACAGACAGGCCACCATGTAAGAGATTAGCAACTGTGACAGTGGGGGCTCAGGAGGGAGTGCCATGGTCACCAAGTTGGAGGATGGCAGCAGCCCAGAGAAGGAGTCCTTACTACGGCCGGTATGGCTACTTCCTGGTTTCCCCAGCTGGGCACTACTGCTGGGAAAAGGACTTCCTCTTCCTCTTCCTTCTCCCCTCCCCACATCAGAACTGTTCATCCTGCTGTGATTACCCCATTCACCTGGTTAGGAAACCCGGGGCTGTAGCAACCCTGGGAGGGAGCAGCTGCCAAGCCCTAGCGGCTGGCCAAGCCCAGTTGCTATAAAAGGGAGCCACTGCTCAGCCTGCATATTCTGTCAATTCAGTCAACTCTGTCAACAAGGTTTCTGGAAGACCTGGTAAGTGGGACTGCCCTGGTCACCCCACACTTTGGGCTTCCCCAGGGGAGGGCTGGAGAGCTCAGCAGCCTTCTCTGAGAGTGGGGAGAGAAGGTCAGGGAGGTCTGGACGGTGATTGAACCTCCCAGGGGAGGAGAGTGAGACAGGGACAGAGAAGGCCAGTCCTGCAGCACTTTTGGATGAGGGCACATTCATTTCCTAAGCCGGGCCATTCTTGGGCAGAGGGTGAGAGCATGGAGAAAGGTGGCAGGCACTATGTGTGCATGTGTGCATGTGTGTGTACCTACTGCCTCCCGCATTCCTGTCTGTATCAGTCAACCCCTTCCCATCATAGCTCTAGCCATTCTCTGGGTTTAGTTATTGGATGGTGCAGGTCAGGACAAAGCCATTACTTGGGTTTTGAACCTTCTGAATGTCTTCACTCAGTCTTAGTCTTAGTCTTCACTCAGCTGTGGGCAGAGGCGCCATCCCTACCCATGTGCTCTCCCTTCCAGGTGAGGCACATCCTTGGACACCATGCTGACGGAACTGGAGAGTGCCCTGACCAACTTCATTACTGTCTACCACAAGTACTCTCTGGAGAAAGGGAACGCCCATGCCCTCTACAGGAGTGACTTCAAGAAAATGATAGAGGCCGAGTGCCCTCAGTATATGAAGGTGAGGATGGGCTGGGTGTGGTCCCGTTCTCTGCCTAGCTCTGATGATGCCCCAGGGCCACTGGTCCCTCTCCTGCCCCAGATAAATGTCCACTCTTCAGCTTTCACTGAGATTTTTACACTCTGCTTCTCTCTCCTCAATCTCGACAGAAAAAGAGTGCAGATGCCTGGTTCAGAGAGTTGGATATCAACAGCGATAAAGCCATCAACTTCGAGGAGTTCCTCATACTGGTGATAAAGATGGGTGTGCTGGCCCATAAAGAAAGCCACAAGTAACATGGCTGTTGGGTGCTGGGGCTGCGCCCCTGGAATTGTCCCTGAAGAATAATAAAGTAATTGATACCTCAGGTCTTTCTTGGTCTCTTGCTTTTCTCTTGTGGAATGAGGTTCCTGGGGGAGTGGAGGGAGTGTTGGAAAACCCACAGGAGAACACCGGACCTCTGCTGCCCGGCACTCCCTATGCCTCAAGAACATTCAGTGCTTACAACTTGCCTGGTGTCCTCTCTGCATCCCCCTCAACTGTCTGAGTCTCTTCTAGCCCCAGCCCTGGGCCACTGGTTCTAGGACTTAGGGATTCTAAAAAGTCCATGACACTATAGCTGATCTTTCAAGAGGGTGATAAGGAAACAGGGTGATATAAGAAACACTACTGTCCTCTAAACTAAATTTTAATTTCCAGCTAAATTTCTTACCTGAGACTCTTGGGAACCCTTGGGAGATAACTGCGTGCATGTGTGTGTGTGTTTGAGAGAGAGAGAAAGACAGAGACAGAGACTGACCCTGTGTGTGGTGTGACCTTAGGTGGATGTTTAGAATCCCCCAGTAACTAACACTAATAGTTCCCATTCCAGATTTTGGAACCTTTCCTTCTCTCTCGACTTCCAAGCTCCCAAGTCAATCAAATAATAAAGAAATGGGCAGATAAGCCAATACACAAATAAAACTCAGCTCAAAGAACAGGTTACTCAAATGCTGCCCTGCGGATGAATGTCTGTCAATCAATGAAGTATTGAAGGGCCCGGGTAAACGGGAAGTTCAGATCCCAGACCCCGGAAAGAGTTTCTTGCTGTGCCTGGGGAAATTTTCTGTTGTCTCTACTTGTGTGATGAGGCAGTAGTGTTGGTGATGGAGAAGGGGATAGGGAGCTGTCACCAGAATCTCCAAACCAGGGTTTTTAACTTGGGTCTATTATACATCTCTAAATGGAACTGAAGTGAATGCATCATTTTGGGGGCACATGAGCACATTCCTCTGTGGCTTTCATCAGATTCTCATAGAGGTGCAAAGAGCCATAAAATGTTAAGGACACCTGTGCTGCTGCTGGATTTTAGTGACGAAGAGTGCAGTGTTTCCACTATTGTTGCTGTGTGGGCAGTTGGACTTTGCAGAGACACCTTGCTAAGGGCCAGTTTCTCTCCTGCTGTCCATACCTCTTGCCCCCTCTCCTGCACTGTGAAGCTCAGGGTCAGTGTTCCTCAGAGACCAAGGCTGGCTGGGGGTCCCTCTGTGTGTGGGAGGCACTGAGCCTCTGCATAAGCACCCCAGGGACCCCTCAGCCCCTCTGAGATGACTGTGTGCCTCTGACCCCAAGAGCCTGAGCTGAAGAGGAACCCACTCTGTGGGGGTGGGGTGGGGGTGAGGTACTTTGGAGAAGGCAGAAATGCTTCCTGCCCAAGCAGAGAAGAGGAGCTCCCCAGGATTTCAGGAGGAACAAACTGTTCCCTAACCTGACAAAATGCCACTCAGATTAACTGGCTTCCAATGTTGAAGATTACTTTCTCCTGGGTCCTGGGTTTTTTACTGTACTTGTAGACTTTAATCGTATGAGAATGCAAATGAGCAGGCAAAGGCCACAGCTTACACCCTTATTCATCAACCAAGGCTTTAATTACCAGCCAGTTTTATTATCAGCCTACATGTTAGTGAAAACAGTTGGCAGACAGAGGAAAAGTAAGCTTGGGAACCTAACATGGGATGAGGGGATCTAGTCATCAAGCAGAGAAGCTGGGCTTCTTTCTGCTGGGTGAGTGGGAAGACACAGGGGCAAAATCTCTTCCTTCTTGCTTTTCCTGAAGGAGAGCTTTATCCATCTCCCAATGCGAGGGCTTCCACCTAAGTCCAGAGTGTGGATGCATTGCAGGAAGGGAGATCATACAGGTCTGAGAGGTACCTTAGAGGCGAGATGGCCCAAATGTGGCCTGGCAAAAAAAGACAAACGTCTACAGGGTTCTCATGGCCACAGTCCAGGCCCAACTGGACCTTTAGGAGATATAATGGGAGAATACACCAAAGAGAAAACAGCCTTGCTGTTATCCACGCTGGTGGTGGTGACGGTGAGGGTGTGTGTGTGTGTGTCTGAGTAGGCCTGGGGGAAACATGTCCCGGTGCCTTTGATTCTCCTTGAAAATGTTCTATTGGACTTGCTGCTCATGGGTTCTTCAGGGGAGATTTATCATTATCAATTCTGTTTGCCAAGCTTGACCAGAGACCATGGGGAGGGCGGCACAAAGTGTCTGTTGGAATTTCCCTGTGAATGATGGGCACTGGCTGTGAAGAATTGCATTGACCTCGGGCCATCAACCGTTGATACCTGAGCTCATGGTCGGGGAGGGGAGGTGACCCCATTGGCATTGGCTACCTGGAGAAAGAGGTGGAAGCGAGGGGGGCATCACCGGAAGGCCCAGGGAGGAGGCAGGCTTGAAGACTGTGGTTTACAAACAGAACTGTGCCCATTACAGGGACAACTGGGCAGAGTCAGGCTTGAGCCCAGAGCAAGGTGATTTGGGTTCCTGTTTCCCTGCCTACAAAAGAAGAAGAAGGCAGTGGGAAGTTGAGAAATAAGTCATTCAGCAGGAAACTACCTGCAACATCTGGGCTCACAAAGGAGACCTTGGCTTACCAGTTGAGGCAGATCCGACCACTGAGATTTCCGGGGCCTGTCAGGATGACCTGTCTGAAATTCTGCTTCTTCGCCCAGACTCTCCACCCAAGGCTCCTGACTTCAGCCAGTTTCCTAACGGTTGTGACAAAAATCCTAAAGGGCATGAAGAGGATCTGGAATTGGGCAACTTGTGTTTAGCAGCTGAACAAAGGAGCTTATTCCAATGGAAAGGGCTTCCTCATACATCCCTCTACATGGGAACCAAAATCATTCTGTTGGGGTCCAGAGACCAGCCCATTTTCTGGCCTCCTGACCTGGGGAATTCAGCCTAAATTCAAATGGGCTGAAGAGGGGAGGGAAAGCTACCAACATTTACTGGGCTTCTGCTGGGTGGCAGTGTGAGAGGAAAATAGCATCGCAAAACTGGAAAAGACAAAAGGGTGATTGCTTAAGTCTTTGATCTCAGGCTAGAGTCTGTCTGAATAGAAGCAAGTCCTGCTACTTGTTAATCTTCCATTATTGAAAAATGTTAAATGTTGGCACAGTACATTTGATTAACAAGTTCCAATAGATAAAGTCAGTTTATCTGCCTGATGGAATAATATGATTGTATGACCTGGTAGAGATGGCAAACCCCTAACTGTTAGTTAATAAACATCACTCTGTTTAAAGTTAAAAGAGTCTTATATCTAACTAAGAGTCTTAATTAGGCATTTTTTTCCTGACTGTCTTTATATATTCTCAAATATTTTCAAACCAGCTTAAAAAAACCTGCTGATTCTCTTAATGAAATAAAATAAAAATTTTGACATGGGCCCATTAAATTTGTTGATCATTTTGCTTCTCAGACTTTGTGACAGTTTATCTCATTTGTTTTTTGTGACACTTCTGAAAGAAGTCATTACTCTTTCTGTTTTGTATATGAGGAGATTCGGAGAGGTTAAAAACTTTGACAAAATTTACGAATCTGGCAAGTGGCAGAGGGAAGTGTGGATCCCTAACTATCTTCAGGCTAAAAAGCCCAGTTAGCACACTATGGGAAAGCTCTCTCTTCCATGCTGTGTGTGTGGAGGGCCTGTGCTTTCTCTGCTGCCCCTTGGTCCTTGCCTCCTGCATGGGCTCTGCCACCACCAATCAGGATAAAACAAAGCACAGCAGGTGCCAGGGTGAGCTTGTCTCTGGGGCCTCTCCCTGTCTAGGACTCACCAAGTGGGCTCAGGGCTGAGCTGTTGTGGGTTGTTTCCTGGTGTGAGCAATCCTCTCGACAATAAACAGGATGACTGGCATTTTGATCTCTTTGACTTCTGAGGTGTTGCAATAATAATTTCCCCTTCATTCTGGGCTGGGGAGCCTTTCTTCCAGTCTTAGGAGCTGTAGAAGTTTCCATGTACACAATTCTCTGATTTGTAAAATCACGGTTTGAACTGGCTGCTAAGGCCAGGACATAGACCTTTAGCAACTTTTTCAAATCATCTGACCCACCTCTTTCAGTGGATAGGAGCCCCCTCCTCTTCCTGCTGAAAAGGCCTAATTAGTAGCAGAAAGCATGGAGCTCTCCTGCAGCCAAAGCCCAACCAGAGCAATTCATCAATCTAGCCCAGCAAGGGCTCCATTCAGTTCAGCTTGCTCAGCATTTTCTTCAGCTGTGGCACATTCCCCCCGTGCTTTCTAGAGCAAAATATTTAACGTAAAGAGGACGCTCGGGATTTCTTTCCTACGTTTGTCCTAGACCTTTCATGATAAGGTGTATCTATTAAGACCTCACTGTAAACATCACACTTAATGAAGAAACGTTAGATATTTCTGTTTGATGACAAGAAGAGGACAAGGATGCTCCCATTACCACTTCTATTCAATATCTGTATTGGAGGCCCTAGCCAGTGTTATAAGATAAGAACAAATAAATGGGAAGAAATGGGAGCTTTGGAGGCTCTGGCGGCTCTGGCCACGTGAAGTGGACGTGCTCCCATTTCTGCGTTTCATTGCCTCCTTCATTTCTCCCTGTGAATAACAGCTCCTCTTGCCGACTTTTTAGAAATGTGCCCCTGCCAGATTGGACTTAGTTCTTCGCACAAGGCTAGTAATGTCATTCCTGAAAAACACGCTTGCTGGTATCTCTTAGTTTTCGCTGTGGGCTGAATGGCCTTTTCCATCGCTGTATCTGGACATCCAGGCTTGGACCAGGAAAGATGCTGCCATGCTCTCAGACTCGGAGACATCGGCTACTGAGTCCTCTCCTGTAGGAAAAGGTTCAGAAATTTTGAAATTTGCAGTCCAAGGTACTCAAAGATCGTTTCTCATGCATTTCCCTTTTCTGATGTCTATTTTGGGTTTCGCAGAGAGTTAACATTCCAACAAATTAAAAAAATGCTTTATTTGTCTTCTCTGTCCTCCAGAATATTCTGCCAACTACTCTGTGCTGTGCAAGGGTTTGGAAGTATCCTACAGGACTCCCTGAAGTCCTGTCCATCCCAGCACTGACATTGGGTAGTCAACACCACCTCCACCGCCACAACCAAACTTTAGACACAATTATAGCTACTGTCTCTCAGGCAGCTGCTGCAGTTTTAGGGGAGTCAATTGATCTGTGAGATAGACAGGAGTCTTCCAAGGAACCCCCAAATGCAATAGGTGTGTTTAGTTCCTCAGTTACAGTCATGTGTTTTTATTTCCCCCCGTAGTTGCTCATGCACCCACAACCCCTGTTGAAGGAAGTCCGGTATCCTATCCTTGAGCCACGGGTCCCTCAGGCTGGTGTGGGTCTAGGGATCAACTCTGCTCCCCTGAACTGGGGGACAGACAACAGCAGCCTCTTTTGGGGTTGCTTCCACTTGCTCTAGGAGCTGATGTTGAGGCCGGCCTGCCGAATTCCAAAAATGATGCTTCTCCCTCCAGGTGCCAGGGCCGCTCCCTGTGCTGGGAAACAAGTTCTGCTCTTCTGAGTTTCTGTCCTGATGGCCAGGCATCTTTCCCCAGAGTTCCTGGGAAGAATGGGTTTGGGAATTTCCACCAGCAGCTCTTATTGTCCCTGTGGCTTCTTTGTTCCTGGCATGGTCTCCTCTTTCCTCATGGTAATTTGACTTCAAGAAAATTTTCCTGCCTATGGATCTAGGTAGGGCCAATACAGCTCTCTTACCTCATAGCTCCAGGCGCTTTCTTCCCCAAAGTTGGCCAACAGTATTGCTGACTAACTGCATGGCATCACAGGATAAGCATCTCAACACCGTTGCCCAACAGGGCAAAGAAGAACTGCTCCATGGTCACTCTCTGCCTCGCTCTCCTGAACAACTTGACATCTTTCCCTCACCAAGACAGCCGGCCATGCCCCGCAGGTCCAGTGTCTCTGCATCTGCCAGGAGGGGGCCTCTGTTATAAGCCCTCCGTGCCCCTTTTTAAAGTTTTACTGAGATATGTAGCTCCCATACCACACAGTTCACCCATTTGAAGTGTTATGCTTTTAAGAGGATAATCAACTCTTTTCAAAATCCATTCTGTGAGAGCAAGTGTCTTATAGCAAAACAGTTCACCGGGATGGGGGTTCTCCCAGAGCACCCCAGGAGCCCTGCCTCTGCAGTGGTGCGGGGCGGGCGCTGGGTGAGGAGAAGATCTACTTCAGGGCAGTAATTGTTCTCATTACTACACAAAGCCCAGCACGTTCCATTCACAGCTGGGGCACCTGCTTTGGCTGAGTTCTCAGTCACTCTGGTGGAATCTCCGATGGGCTGGCCATGCTGGCGGTGAACAGCTCCTGTTTTAAGTTTTAAGTCAGTAGTGTGGTCACTGGGATTTGGACACCGTGGGGGCTGATCCCCAGACCAAGTCACCACCCACACTGTTCTCACTGGCAGGGTCAGGAGGGAGCTCCTGCAGGTTGGGAAGGGGCAGCCCTTGTTCCCCACTGAGGAAACCCTCTTTCTTCCTCTCCTCGTCCTCTGTGGAGGGCTGCTGGCTGGGGGAACAGAGACCTTCACTGACTTCCTTTGGCTGGCCATGGGGAGGTGTCTGGCTGTGTCTCCCCTGCACCTGAGTTTTTATTGTCTTCCCCTAGTATGGGAGGCAGGAGAAGACCCTCATATTAACTAAGCTGAATGAATCCTCGTGGGCTGAGGAGCTCCACACGCTTCTCTTCTGCGCACGTTAACCTTAGTCTGTGTAATAAGCAAGGTAGGTTCACAGAATGGTCTCAGGTCACCAGAAAATGGTCATCTTCCCCACAGGTAAAGTGAATAGATGGCCATTTTTATTTTTCGAGGTCCTTAGAGCATGTCTTAGAGACAGGCCTTTACAGACCTTCAGACCTTTAGAAGTTCCCATTAGACTGATGTTTTGAAGGAACTCAAAGTCCCAGCCTGGCGCCAGGTGCCTGGGCCTGCACAGGGCCCTTAGCCACTTTCTCTAATGAGGTATGCCTCTCTTCCCTCTCGCTTTGGACAACAGCCTTTCTTCCCTTCTGGAACAGCCTCCATGACTCCAAGGAGGCCGGAAGCCCTCAGCGCCAAGCCTTCTGTGAAGGATGACCCTGCTGTGACTTGGCCTGGCCTGGCTTCTGCACCATTGGGCTCTGGCTCTTTCTCCAGAGCTGCTTGGAGCACAGGATCCAGCAGCATCAGCGGTCTTCCCCAATGTCTGGGAAGCCCCTCGGGGGCCACATGACTCTTCAAAGCTCTAGTGCACGTTGCATGGCCTCTGTTCTCACCACGGCTATGGACATTCTCCCTACCAGTAGCCCTTGAGGGCCCTGCAGGGCACCTTGTGACCTCTTTCATCCCTTCTTTCTCTGATGCCTGCCACTTTCAGTTCCCAGCCAAGTTCTAGTCCTCTCTGCAATGCCTGCTCCTCTGAGGCTGTAATGTCAAGTCCTGTCAACCACACTTTCCCTGGCATATTACTGGCTCCAACACCTGCCCTGAAGGTTGGCTCAGAGCCACAGAGTGACCTCATTCCCAGTACCCTTGGACCCAGCGCTGTGGGCCAGTGCCCCATTCTAGAGGAAGAGGTTCAGTGTCTTGAGAAATTCAGGGTGTGAGGCACAGATGCTAAAAAGCATTCCTGAAGCACACCTGATTTCTTGGCTGGCTTGTCTAGGGACTCTTAAAGAATTAAATAATAAAAAAAGATGTTATTTATTCATTTGTAGGGAGAGGAGAAAGGAGGGAGAAAGAGAGGGAGAGAAACGTCAGTTGCTTGCCTCTCTCACACCCCCAACTGGGGACCTGGCCAGCAACCCAGGCATGTGCCCTGACTGGGAATTGAACCAGTGGTCTTTCTGTTTGTAGGACAACACTCAACCCACTGTGCCACACCAGTCAGGGCAAAGAATTTAACTTTTTTTTTTTTTTTTTTTAGCAAGCAAAGAATTCTTTATTTTCCTTCTCTGCTCTCAGGAGACACCACCTGGTATCTGTTCAGGGATTAAGAACATCCTGTATGTTCACAGATATTTGTTGTTTTATTTCATCTTATAATTAACTTATGAGCTACAAACAGTCTTGTGTGTGTCTCAAAAAGATATGGAAAGTGATAGTAAAGGGAAGGAAAGAAAACCAGGCAAAAAATAAGTGTCCTGCAGGAGTTCTTCACGCAGTCTCACCTCTCTTGACCAGATTCCTTGAAGGAAGCTGTGACTATTATCGTTCAGTGGGTGTAAAGTTCCAGTTACACAAAATGAAGAGGTTCTAGAGATCTGCTGGCCAACATACTCTAGTTAACAATTCAGGATTGTGCACTTTAACATTTGTTAAGAGGGTAGATGTCATGTTAAGTGTTCTTACCACCACTACCAAAAAAAAAAAAAAGGGCAAAAGAACTCAAGGAACTGTTGGAGGCAATGCTATGTTTATTATTGTGGTGATGATATTACAGGTGCAGACATATGTCCAAACTCATCAAATTGTGCACATTAAATATGTGCAGTTATTTGGTATGTTAATTATACATTAATAAAGCTATAGAAACATAGAGTTGTTTACTCCTGAAAGAGAAAGAAGGAAGGAAATAATGACTTGCACAACTTCTGCTGCATCTGATTTTCTAATAGGATTAGTCTAACATCAGTCAACATTTGTTCAGCATTTGTTCTGGAGGAACAAAGCTGCCCAAGTATGCTGGATGGGTTCCCAGTAGTAACTGTGACAGGACTGAAATCCCATAAGTCCCATGGATCTTTTTTTCCCCATCAGTTGCTCGTACTGTCTGTCCAGTTTCTTCTCTTGTGGTCTTCTCCTCTCTGAATTGTCCAGACACCCCAGGGGCTTTCTTATTGCTTTGCTGGGAAGGGTTCCATTCCCACACACCAAGGGGGCAGGGAGCTGGGCTCTCATACCCAGCTGTCCCTCTAGAGCAGTTGCATCTCATGGCTGCACAGCATGGCCACTGAAGCCCGGGGGGTGGGGGCAGTTTTGCAGTGCAGTTTTAGGGACAGACCTGGCTCAGTGCTGCAGGGGCACAATGCAGAGGGGGCTGGGTCCATGCCCAGGCCTCAGGGGTGTCCTGTGTGGGACCATGGGACCGTGGGACCCTGGGACTCTGTTTCTCAGAGTCCATGCTGCCATGGTAACTAGGCCAATGAAGCATGCAGGGGAGTCTGTGGTATTGAATGCTGGTCCCCAGGCTAGACTTAAAAAAATCTTTATTTCTGAAACCTTGATAACCTCTTCCTACCTTGGCACTTTGGTGGTGGTTTCCTTGTCCAACTTGGTAGCTCTTTTTCACTGCCATGCCCGGGGGTTGTGATGGGAAAGTAGGGGGAAGGCACAGAGGGACTGGGGTCTCACTTCCTGAAAACCCTGAGATCTTTCTTGAAAATCCATCCAGTGACTGGCTTTGCATTTCAGAACAACTGCGGGAGAGAACGCCTTCCCCGTGTTCTCCATAGACACACAAGATCTCCCAGCTGGCAGGAACTGAGGGTGAAGCTGGCATGCCCTTTGTTGAAACAAGAAGCAGTTCCTCTGCTGCTCTGGCTCTCCCACTGCTCTCCCTGCCTCACCAGATGCCTGTGGAAACTCTGTCTCCTCCCCAGACTGTAAGCTCAGGGAGGGCAGGACAGTGTCTGTCCTGTTCATGGCAGCTTCCCCCAGTGCCTGGACAGCGAGTGACTAGCAGACATGAAGGGCCAGCAAGTGCATGCCAGGTGAGGAAGTCACACTCCCCGTCTCTCTCACCACTGCTCAGAGGTTAGAGCCAATCTGAGGCTCTTTCCACCTCTCCAGGGATGGGACCTCTTTAGATGCAGAGTCTCCCATCCTTTAAAGCGATGCTATCCTCTTTTTCTCTCTCCTTGCTTACCTGAGAGCCCCTCCCCTCCTGGAGGGCGTAGCTTTAGGGAAGGTGCCTCTGAAAGGGCAGTCTCTGGGATACCTTGGGGGGTTAACCCACCTTGGTGGGCTGCCATCCGCCCCATCTGGTCACCGGGCTTCACCGTAAGCTCTGTGTGTACCCCTCCCCACGGATTGGGTGTGACTAACAAAGTCACATGTTGCCATGAGTACTTTTTTGGGGAGTAACTTTTAATTTTGATATAATTTCAATTTGATGTGCCTTAGTTTGATAGAGTTCCAAATTTACAGAAAAGTTGCAAGTATAGTACAAGAAACTCCAATATACCTTCTACTCAGATTTATCGGCTTAATCCATTGTTTCTATACATTAAAAAAATTTGCCGTTATCTTGATATGCTCTTCAGGATACTTACATGATCACGTTTAGTTCAATTTTCTTGAAGGTGAAGATCTGTCTTAAGAATGTGCGTTTAAACCTGGTTCATGTGGCTCAGTTGGTTGGGTGTTGTCTCACAGAGGGGGTCGGTCACCGGTTGCAGGCCCTTGCGGGATTGTGGGTTTGGTGCCCCTGCTCCCTTGGTCCTCGTTCGGGCTGCGTGTGGTGGAGTGGGAGGCAGCAAGTTGGTGGTTTTCTCTCACATCGATATTTCTCTTCCTCTTTCTCTCTCTCTAAAAGTAAATCTTTTATACCTCAGAAAAGAATTACACGTATATTTCTAGTTGTGAAAGTGAATCTGTATCAATTGGGTTCAAAATTTATTTGAAAAGCTTCTTTTCTTCTTTCTGAGAGAAGGGAAGGGAAGGAGAAAGAGAGGGAGAGAAACAGTGATGTGAGAGGGAAACATCAGCTGACCACCTTCCACATGAACCCTGACTGGTGTCCGCATCGCAGCCCAGGCGTGCGCCCTGACCGGAAATTGAAACAGTGACCTTTTGGTTTGTCAGGTGACACCCAACCAACTGAGCCACACTGGCCAGGTGAAAAGCTTATTTCCTTATTGTGTAGTACGCTATTACTATGTGTACATAGTGATTTTATATGTAACAGTAATTTTAAAAAAATTTATTTGTTTTTAGAGAGGCGAAGGGAGGTAGAACAGAGGGAGAGAAACATCAACATGTGATTGCCTTTTGAGTGCCCCCCACGGAGAACCTGGCCCTCAGTCCAGGCACGCGCCCTGACTGGGAATGAACCAGTGACCCTTTGGTTCGCAGTCCGGCACTCAACCCGCTGAGTCACACCAGCCAGGGCTGCGGCAATAATTTTAAAATGAAATAATAGACTCTTTTTTTAGAGGAAAAAATTGTGCAGGAAGTAGAGTTTCCATATACTCTCTTGGCCTTGCCTCTCCCAGGTGCCCTATTATTAACACCTATTGCATTGAGGTGGTGCATTTGCTTTAGCTGATGAGCCGACATTAATACACTGTTATTAACTGAAGTCCATAATCCTCATTATGATTCACTCTTTGCATTGTACATCTGTGGGTTTTGACAAATGCATAATGCACATATTCACCGTTGTAGTATTATCTATCTCAAACCCTCAACAGAGGAGTGTCGCATACTTTCATTCTCCTTGGCCACCCTGAGCATCAGCCTTTCTGCCTAGTCCCAGCCTTGAGGTGTTCCTGTCAAGTGGGAGAGGCAGGGCTGGTCCAGGTGACAGCCAGGAGGCCACAGGTCTCAGTAATCCCCTTGGAAGTCCCAAGGTCAGCAGCGGGGCACTCACCATGGAGCAGGAAGGAGCATGGCCAGGGCTTGGCCTTTTGCCTTGGGGCCAATCCTACCTTTTCAGTGGGGTCCAGGTGGGAGGTGGGAGTAAGGTAAGGCAAGTGACATTATTCTACGTGCCAGGAACTGTGCCAGGTGCCTGCTGCTTATTGACTTCCTCGTCTCCCTGTAGGCCTTGCTGGGCGGCACAGACTCTGGGCTGGTGCTCAGCAGGGCGAGGGGAGCTTCCTCAGAGGAAAGACAGGGCTGTAGGCCCCTCCACCACGTGACCACTGTCAGGACACAGAGGAGGGAGGTCTCTTGCAGGGGACTCCCAGTGGCCAGTGACCACGCTGGTCTGAATGATCCACATCCATGCTGGGTGCGTAAGGACAAAAGTAAAATTTAAACACCACACTTGATTGTTTTTAAGCACTTCCTCACATATTCTTCCAGTTGAGCCTCACCACAACTCTGGAAACTAAATGGGACCAGTGAGAGGACACACAAATGAAGAAACAGGCCCACAGAAGTCAGGGTTTGCCCAAGGGCACAGAGCTGCTCCCCACCCTCCACTGTGGTCTGCAAAGCAGCCTCACATAGGACCCCTTCCCAGTGTGGAGTCTGGGTTGCTGGTCTTGGCCTGGCCCCACTCAGGACTCTCCACCTGGGTCCTGTGAGGTGAACTCTCTGCGTTATGATTTAGGAAGGTGCCTGAACCCATCTGATACCAAATCCCAATAGGGCAGCCACGGAATTTGTGTTTCTTTGCCCCTGAGCCTAGGACAGGACTTTCCACTTAAGGATGGGGTTGGGAGTGCATCAAGGAAAGAATTTTTTAAAGGCTAATCAAGAATTGATAGCATTAGGCCTGGCTGGCGTAGCTCAGTAGATTGAGCCTGGGCTTCGAACCAAAATGTCGCAGGTTCGATTCCCAGTCAGGGTACATGCCTGGGTTGCAGACCATGACCCCCAGCAACCGCACATTGATGTTTCTCTCTCTCTCTTTCTCCTTCCCTTCCCTCTCTAAAAAATAAATAAATAAAATCTAAAAAAAAAGAATTGATAGCATTAGGAAAAAAAACTGAAAGAACAAAAATCAGAGTTTGATGAGAATATCTGCATCTAGCAAAATTATGTGTTTTGCAAAAATTATGAGCAGCTATTATTATTATTGTTTATAACAAGAGAACTATTCTTCCTTTAGGGAAAAAGTGACAAAGGCAAAGTTTTTGAAAGCAGAGAGATTAGAGTGTGAAAAGTCACTTAACCTGTCTAAACTCATTTCCCTCATCTGCAGAATGAGCGTGCTGACAGCACTCTCCCTGCGGGGGTCAGTGAAGGCAGAGCCTGGCCTGTGGCGAGTGCTCAATGCACGCTCACATTCAAAAGTGCATGCACTTTATGTTTTAGAAGAGTTTTTGATTTAGGCAAAAACTGAGAAGATAACATAAGCAGTTCCTGTACACTAGCACACAGTTTTCCTCTTATGAACATTTCACATTCATCTGGTACATTTGTTACAGTTAATGAACTGCTCTTTTAAAAAAAAGATTTTATTTGTATATTTTTAGAGAGAGGAGAAGGGACGGAGAAAAAGAGGGAGGGAAGCATCAATGAATGAGAGATACATTGATCAGTTGCTTCTCACACATCCTCAACTGGGAACCTAGCCTGCAACCCAGGCAGGTGCCCTGGCTGGGAATTGAACCAGTGACCTTTCAGTTCACAGGCTGGCACTCAATCCAAAAATTTTTTTTAATTTAAATTTTATTTTTCAATTACAGTTGACATACAAGAATACATTAGTTTCAGGTGTACAACATAGTGATTAGACACTTATGTATCTTATGAAGTGAAGGGCTGGCTGCATTTTGGACCCAAGAGAACAGCCCTGGCTGTGCTAGGTAGACCCGGTCTCAGGACACAGGGATGGCAAGGTGAGTGGGCTGGGGAACGTCTGTCAGGACCTGCGGCCAAAGTGCCATCACTTGGGGAAAAGGAACAGCCTGGGGAGCCACGAACTCTCCTCAGCTGAGCATGAGTGAGTGACCCCCTCTGAATTATACTCCCCAGGAAATATGGGGCCGTGGAACACTGGCAACTGTGGCAACTGAGGCCGATTCTTTTAGACGTTGGATGGTGTTATATAGCCTCCCACCCCCACCCGACCCACAGATGAGCAGTTCACCACGGACCGAACACAGAGCTGAGAGGACACAAAGCAGATGCAAGGGGAAGCCATTCCTTATTTAAACTTTTGATGCAGAAAGAGAGGAGAGATGCGATGTGGGGGTGGAGGAGGAGCTGTCCTAGACTCGCTTTGTCTCCTGAAGGTGAACGTGAGACTGGGAAGATGACTAAGCTGGAAGGCCACCTGGAGCGAATCATCAACGTGTCCCACCAGTACGCAGTTCAGGTGGGGGACTTCGACGCCTTCTGCAAGGGTGAGCTGAAGCAGCTGATCACAAAGGAACTTGACAACACGATCAAGGTCGGTGGTTGCCCGTCACGGTGAACTAAAGGGTGACCGAGGGGTAAGGACTTGGGTGGGTTCAGCCTCAGTGTGAGCACCCAGGGAAGTTCTCCCCCTGCTGTGGGACAAGGGCTGCACCTCCCCCTCTCAGCTGACTCACTCTGTCCCCTCAGGCTAGACTCCCTTCCTCTCTCCAGGAAGGAGGGTCTGAGCTGACTGTGTCTGCTGCCCTCTTGCCTCAGAACACCAAACATCAACCCACCATTAACAGAATATTCTGAGAACTGGATGCTAATTTAGATGGACAGGTCATGTTTAGTGAATTTATATCCCTGGTGGCCAGTGTGCAAGAGACTGGCCATGAGAATATCCACAAACACTAGGAAGCTCTGAGTGGCTTTTCCCCAGCAAGGTCTGCAAGAAGAACTGAGGAGAAGTAAATAAATGCATTCTTCAAAAGTTCTTAACAGTGTCTGTGCACTTCTTTTCTTTCCACAACCATGGTTTTCAAACTTGATCACAACTCACCCCTGCTATTCTGACAGGTCTCATTTCTAGGACCCTGGGACCCTTTTCTCTGTTTGTCATTTATTCACCACCTATTTAGTATATGTTCACTACGTGTGCATTCATTCATTCATTCCACAAATATTCACCAAGCATCTATGATCGCCAGAAATCAAAGACACAAAGTTTCTCTCCTCTTGGAGCTTGCATTCTTTTGGGGAGGGGGTAGGAAATAAACAGACAAACAAATAAAAATATATCTCATGATACACCAGTAGGTAATGAGAGGTGATATGAAGAAAGCTAAAGTGGGGAAGCCAGGTCGGGGAGGGAGGGGTGCTGGTTTAGAGAGGGTGATCAAGGAATGTGTGTGAGCAGAAATCTGAGTGAGACAGGAAGGAGAACCGCCGCAGGTATCTGGGGGCCAAGCGCTCCTGGTGAGAAGAAGCTAAGGCTTTGAGGTGAACACATGCTCGACCTGCTCGAAGAACAGCACTGAAGGCAATGCGCAGGAGCTGAGATGGGGGTGGTGGCAGGTGTGCCCCCTGCAGGGGGCAGAGAGCAGGTCCTATTTACAGACCATGGGGAGCACTTTGGACTTTTTTGTAAGTGGGCTCAGGAGCCGTTGGGGGCTTTTGAGCAAGGGAGAGAGATGATTTCACTTACACTTCTGGAGGATCACTCTGGCTGCCTTTATGGAGAAGAGATAGCAGGAGGCAGGCAAGAGTAGAAGCAGGGAGACCGGCTAAGGAAGGATTCCCCAGAGTAGCACTGGCCGAGAGAAATATAATGGGGCTACATTTCTGTTGTAATTGTAAGTGTACTTGTAGCCATAATTTGAGGAAATTAATTTTAATAATATTTTTTATAAGCCCCAATAGATCAAAATTAGTATCACTTAAATATCAAAATTATCATTATTTTGCATTCTTCTCTTTGTTTCTAAGCCTGACATCCAGTGTGTGTTTTACACTTACAGCATGGCTCATGCTTGTGGTCACATTTCAAGTGGCCAGCTGTCACGTGCAGCTCATGGTGACTGTCCTGGAAGTGTAGCCCCAGACCGCAGGAGAGAAGTAGGACTGCACTAGGGTGGTGGTAAAGGTGGTGGCAAGGGGTGGCCAGGCTCTGGATATATTATGAAGGTAGGATACATTTTGGAGGATTCCTCCAAAGGTTTTTTTTTCCACAGGTGCATAAACTATTTATTAACAGACAAGGCCTAGAGATTTATTTCTTCTTGGACACACCCTCAGTGAGACCCTGGTGGCCTATGGTCTTAGTGTGCTGGCCTCGAACATGAAGACCCCAGAAGTGGTGCAGCCCTCTGTGGGCCTGAATCTTCTTCAGCCGCTCCAGGTATTCACGAAGCTTGTTGTCCAGACCATAGAGCAGGACCTGGCTGTATTTTCCATCCTTCACATCCTTCTGTGTGTTCAAGAACCAGTCTGGAATCTTGTACTGGCATGGGTTCTGCATAATGATAATAACCCATTCCAGCTCATCCTCTGTGAGCTCTCCTGCCCTCTTGGTGAGGTTGATGTATGCTTTCCTCAATACCGCATGAGCATATCTTCGCTCCACACCATGAATTGCAGTGATGGCAAAGGCTATTTTTTGTCATCATCAATATTGGTGTTGAGTACTCGCAAAATGTGCTGGAACTTCTCAGGAATCACTAGGGACATGGCTGCAGTGGAGTAGGCCTCCTGTGGAAGCCAAAGGTTTTTTTCTCAGACATTGAGCTAGATGCCGAGGGCACAGAAATGAAAGACAAAATCCTTGCCTGCAGATGCTCAACTTTGTTAGGGAGAACCTGGGGCAGCAGAAATCCCATACAGTGCCCTCTTTGTTTTGACATAGAAAGAGCAGCTGGCATCAGATTTATACAAAACCACAGAAGACTCCGAATAGCCAAGGCAGTTCTGAGAAAAAGAATGAAGCTGGAGGTATCACACTACTTGACTTCAAATTATGCTACAGAGTTATGATAATCAAAACAGCATGGTATTGTCAGAAGAACAGACACCTAGACAAATGGAACAGAACTGAGAGCCCAGAGATAAACCCTCATGTATATGGGCAAATAATTTTTGACAAAGGAGCCAAAAACACACAATGGAGAAAAGAAAACCTCTGCAATAAATGGTGCTGGGAAAAATGAAAAGCCATATGCAAAAGAATGAAACTAGATTACAATTTGTCCCCATGTACAAAAAGATCAAAGAATTAAATATAAGATCTGAAACAATAAATTATCTAGAAGAAAATATAGGTACTGAAAACTTATGGAACTTGGTTGTAGAGAATGTATTGGAGATAATGTGTAGAAAGTTAGGAATCAGGACAGAGACCGGGAAATGACTGGTCTTGACCCCTGAGGCCTGGGTTTATAGATTTGCTGGACCACACACCAGAGGGACTGCACCTGTGAGACTTGAAGGTGAGGCAAAGCAGAAGCAGGAAGGAAGTGTGGAAAGTACAGCAGGAGCCTGTGGTGACCCCTTTGCTGGGGATGAGGCACGGTGGAGAGGCTGAAGATGAGGGTGAAGTGGGATTGGCAGAGGACAAAGGAATTTGGACCCAGAGGTGATGGTCTTGGAATAGCCCCAGCCTGGAAGGCTTCTGGCATCAAGTGAGAATGGGGGAGCATTCTAGGGAGGCCCTCACTAGCTGAGTGACCTTGGGCAAATCACTTTGCCTGTCTGAACCTCTGTTTTCTTTATTTTTGAAGAATTCAAAGGAACTGAAGATACTCATTTGCAGAGTTTAGGCTAGATGAACACCCAGGTGTCACCCAGTTTTAACACTCTGAGATACTTTGATGGGAGGAGAATTTAAATAGGATCTAAATTTAAGTAGGAAGGAGGTTATTCTTTGGACTAAAAGGGTAGCATCCAAGAGTATAAGAACTAAAGTTAAATTTCTGAGTCAGCGTTCAATAGATGTTAGCATTAACCAGTAAGGTACTAATTTATGTAGGAGGTAATAGTTGTAGCTGGTCAGCTACCCTCTCTCTGCAGCAGCCACAATAGGTGAAGTTTATTTTAAACCACAGCAAAGACAGGTTATTTTTAGGGGTTACTTTTATAGTTAAAGTTGTCAGTGTTACACAAGCATCCAAGGGCACTTAGGTACAGTCTTTCTCTAAAGGCCTTCAAACTAGACTAAGCTGTTGTTCTGAAAACTGGGATTCCTGTTCAATGCACTCACATTTATCTGTGACCACTTCTGAGGGATATAGTATTAGAATCAGGTAAAAAATAACCAAACGACAAGAGAAAAACTCAGTGTGTTGGTGGTAGGTAGATACACTTTGCCTCCTTATACAACCAAAAGAAGGATAACAACAAATTTAAAAACAACCAGAACTGCCAGAAAATCAAACTGTATGGAAGTTCGACAACCAAGGAATTAAAGAAGAAACTTTCATCCAGACTGGGAGATGGGGTGGAGTTGGGCAGCTGAGGTGGAGAGGACATGGCAAGGCGGCAGCTGGAGGACCAGGTGGGCTAGGTGGTCCCACATTTGTGTGTGAAGTTTTCAACTGGGAGGAACAACTGGGGAGGGAGACAGACCATGCAATCCAGAGTTCCAGCATGGGAAAATAAAGGCTCAAAACCTCTGGCTGTAAAAACCTGAGGGGGTTGTGACAGTGGGAGAAACTCCCAGCCTCATAGGAGAGTTTGTTGGAAAGACCCATAGGGTCCTAGGATGAACACAAACCCATGCACCAGGGAATCAGAACCAGAAGGGCCCAATTTACTTGTGGGTAGAGTGGTAAGTGACTGAAAGCCAGGAGAGCAGAGCAAGTGGCATTGTTCCCTCTAGGACCCCTCCCCCACATACAGCACCACAATGCAGCTAACTGGGTTGCCCCACCCTGGCAAATAGCTAAGGTTCTTCCCCTTACAACATAACAGGTGCACAGAGACAAAGAACTATGGCCCAAATGAAAGAACGGACCAAAACTTCAGAAAAAGAACTAAGAGATGAAGAGATAGCCAACCTATCAGAGGCAGAGTTCAAAACACTGGTAATCAGGATGATCACAGAAATGGTTGAGTATGGTTACAAAGTAGTGGAAAGAGTGAAGGCTATACAAAGTGAAATAAAGAAAAGTATACAGGTAACCAACAGTGCAGGGAAGGAAACCGGGACTCAAATCAACGGTTTGGACCAGAAGGAAGAAATAAACATTCAGTCAGAACAGAATGAAGAAACAAGAATTCAAAACAATGAAGAGAGGCTTAGGAACCTCTGGGAAAACTTCAGATGCTACAACATCTGAATCATAGGGGTGCCAGAAGAAGAACAGGAAGAGCAAGAAATTGAAAATTTCTTTGAAAAAATAGTGAAGGAAAACTTTCCCAGTTTGGCAAAGGAAACAGACTTTCAGGAAGTCCAGGAAGCTCAGAGAGTCCCAAAGAAGTTGGATCCAGGGAAGCACACACCAAGGCACATCATAATTAAGTTACCCAAGATTACAGATAAGAAGAGAATGTTAAAAGCAGCAAGAGAAAAGGAGACAGTTACCTACAAAGGAGTTCCCATGAGACTATCAGCTGATTTCTCCAAAGAAACTTTACAGGCAAGAAGGGGTTGGCAAGAAGTACTCAAAGTCATGAAAGGCAAGGACCTACATCCAAGATGACTCTATCTAGCAAAGCTATCATTTAGAATAGGATAGCAGATAAAGTGCTTCCCAGATAAGTTCAAGTTAAAGGAGTTCATCATCACTAAGCCCTTATTATATGAAATGTTAAAGAGACTTATCTAAGAAAAAGAAGATAAAATATATGAACAGTAAAATGACAACAAACTCATAACTATCAACAATTGAACCTAAAAAAAGCAAAAACAATAGTGAACTAAGCAAACAACTAGAACAGGAACAGAATCACAGAAATGGAGATCACATGGAGGGTTATCAATGGGGAGGAGGAGGGGAGAATAGGGGAAAAGGTACAGGGAGTAAGATGCATAAATGGTAGATAGAAAATAGACAGGGGGAGGTTAAGGATAGTATATGAAATGGAGAAGCCAAAGAACTTTTATGTATGGCCTGTGGACATGAACTAAGGGGGTGGGGAATGAGGGTAGGAGGTGAGGTGCAGGTCAGAGGGAAATAAAGGGAAGGAAAAAAAATGGGACAACTGTAATAGCATAATCAGTAAAATATATTTTAACAAAAAAAGAGAAAAACTCAGTGCATTTGCTATTTTGAAAACATTCACCAGCCATGATTTTGTTTCAAAACAACCAATTGAACCACAAACTGAACTTAAGTCCTGTTTTTAAAAAGTTTAAGGGCCCCCAGCTTGGTCAGAATCCATCAGAGGCACCTGAGGGGAACGGAAAGCATCCTCAACCTGGAATCAAATGTGCTTGGTTAGCTCCCAGCTCAACTGCTTCTTGGAGTTTGAGCAAGTGACCGCCCTTCTTTGAACCTGAATTGTTTTGTCTCTGAAGTGCAGTACTTGGACGCGAGGTGATCTCTAGTCCGTCCATGAAAATGCACAGCCTAGTCTCCCGACGGTGGCAGGTACCATGAAAGAAGCCAGCGAACGTGAGGACGGTTGGAGCCGCAGGACCGCAGGCACTGACCTGTCCTTGCCAGCCTCCCGCCTTCAACTGCCAGCTGCCTCCTGTCAGCTGCCGTGAGCCCTAGTCTCCAGCCATTCCAGAACCTTCTCCAGTGTCCCCATGAGCTGGCAGACTTCTTGGATTTGCATCTGGTGTCCTGTTGTTCACTTTGTCTGAGGTGCCCTCTCTCCCCTTCACTCACATTGTACAGAGTCTGCTCTGTTCCAGCACCAGGCGGCTGGGCCCTTGTTTAGCTCTGGAAGTCCTGCTTGTCTGCCGAGACCCAACCCAAATGTCACTTCCTCCTGGGGGCTCACCCACTCACACACCCTCACATTTCCACCTCTGTCCAGTGTAGTCTGCAGCTTGGGGACACCAGGCCTCATCTGCCTGTTCTGCTCTCAGGCTCCTGTGGGGACGACTAGTCTGACAGAGGCCTCTGGGCAAGGGTGTCAGTGTGTGATAAGGGACCAATGTCTCACTCTCTTGGGAGCTATGTGTACACCACCCTGCCCTTCAGGAAGACATTTCAGACAGGCTCCTGGCACAACGCAGGCAGTGCCAACTGGTGTATCGGGGCGTTGGAAGTCAGGAGAAGGCTCTGGATTCAGTGGGATGGCTGCCAGAGCCCCGGGGCAGGAGTAGCTGGGACTCAGCATTTTAACGTGACCAATAGAAAATCTTCAGAGTTGAAAGAAAGCAAACTAGACTGCAAAACCCTGACTTCCTGTGTGTCTCTGATTTCTCTTGTTACCTAACACAGCCCTTTCAAAACCCACTCTGAGGAAGCTTTCCTCATACCTTACTTAACCTGTCTCCCCTGCCTCCACTCTAGCCAAGAAGACAAAAAACCAAAAAAACAAAAAACCCAAACAAACAGAAAAACACCTCCTCTGTGCTTCCAGGGGTTTGTGCTCATCAACCGCCTCTGCTTCTCTTTCTCCCACAACATAATATTGAAAATATCTACTTGGGCACCTGTGGCCCCCATGAGACTGAGGGCTCCTTGAGCAGCCTTCTGACTGGTCCCCAAACTTCTGCTCTGGATTCGTCAGCCCTCTCCACACGGAGCCAGAATGATCTCCCCCATTTGGCAGTCGTATCGTGTCACTTGCCTGATCAAGACCCTCTGGTTTTCAGTGCTTGTCATTCAGATCTCACTTTCACTGTTACTGGCTCCCACCTCCCCGCCCCACCCCCCCCACCAGCGCCACAGCCAGTCACTTTATCCTGTCACTCCTTATTTCTTTAGTCCTTACCCAAGGACATGTTTAATTTTTAGAGAAAGATGGATATATATATATATATACTACCTCTCATAAGCACCCTGACCCAGAAAAACCCTGCAACCTAGGTATGTGACCAGGAATTGAGCCAGAAATTGAGCAGCCAGAAATCTTGTGGTGAGTGGAATGATGCTCCAACCAACTGAGCCACACGGCCAGGGCTATCATGTCACTCTTTTATTTTCTTTGAGAAACTCATCGCCATCTGAACTTATCTATTGTTTATTCTTTGTCTGACTCTCCCCTAGAGGTAAGCTCAGGAGAGCTGGGATTTGCTCCTTTGGTGGCCCCCACCTCAGAGGGCGCTCCAATGGCAGTAGCGCCTCTGTGACCGTCTCTGAGTGAGGGAATGGCTGCTGCATGTTGGAGTTAACAGAGCTCCTGTTTCCTACCCAAGCGAGTGAGCAGCAGACAGAAAATGCTAGTGAGACGCTTGTGGTGGCGGAGGGGAGCGAGGAGGACTCGGAGGGCGGCGCATGGGTTTGGGAGGCCTTGCCGTGGAGCCCAGACTTCAGCAGGATTTGAAGGCACTTGTCCTGGCCCCTGATCCTCTTTAGTATCCTCAGCCCTTCCACTGTTTTCCCTTGTGATTGTTCCTTCCATTACTTACAGGCACCTCGCAAGCTGAGCATCTTCCTTTGGAGTCACTCTTGGTTAGGCGTGACCCCGAGTTACTTCCTAAGGCATTCCCCTCCCGGAAGCCCGGTTACTTGGGACTGCGCTCACTGACAAGACCCCAGGAGGACAGGGAGCAGCCAGGGAGGGAGCGACTGACAGGAGAGTGGAGAGAGAGGAGAGGGGCAGGCGCGAAGGAAGGAAGGAAGGAAGGAAGGAAGGAAGGGGAGAGGCGGGGAGGGGCGAGGGAGGGAAGAGACTCCAGCCAGCCGGGGCTGCCCCCAGCTGCATGTCACACTCTCGCGTCCCCCCTGCACCTGCCTCTGCCGCCACCTCCTCTTCGCTCCTCACCTCAGGCAACAGGACTTGAGCAACCAGTTGTTTCAGTCCTGTTGTCACTTTGGTCATTGGAATGTCAAAACCCATGACACAGGGCTTTCTAAAATGTATGTTTTCAGCAACTGCTGGGAGGCGGGCAGGGCACTGAGGCGGGGATCTGGAGTTTATTTCAGAGCAGTGCTGGTGTCAGGGTTGTGCAAGATTGCCTCACCACCTCACCGGGCTGGCGAAAGCTGAAGCAAATCTTGGGGAACAGCGCAAAATTATTCTCTTTATCCTCTAGGGCAGGGGTGTCAAACTCATTTTCACCAGGGGCCACATCAGCCTCACGGTTGCCTTCCAAGGGCCGAAATAATTTTAGGCTATATTCATGTAACTACTCCTTAACTGCTAAGGATTTGAAATTACATTTGGCCCTTCGATGGCAACCTCGAGGCTGATGTGGCCCCCGGTGAAAATAAGTCTGACACCCCTGCTCTAGGGACTGCAGGGCATGCCTGCCCAGGGAGATGGGGCCTGGCACTTGAGATCCTGGCTGAATTCATGTCCTCGGAGAAGCGACCTTGACAATGGCGGCAGCCTCTCCTGGGCCTTGTGCCGCTGGTCGTATTCCCATGCCAAATCCACATCCCACAGGGACAATTTCTTAAAACACAATTATGATGATATCATTCCTTCCCTAAAACCTTCACTGCTCCTGCCCTCCATTCTCCCCCTGAAAGTGTGAGCGCTGTGGCCCAGCGTCGGCCCCGCTCTCCTCTCTCCCTCCCTCCCCACCTTGAGCCCAGGGGCTCAGGGGCTCCTCAGTGCCGCCCAGACCCCACCTGCACCCGCGTCCAGGCCTTTGCACGCATGTTCTCCTATGTCTCAGGCATCTGCATGTTTCTTCTGGGACGCCTGCCACCGCCAGGCTTGATGCCACTGTAATCCTTGCCTGCCATGGTGACAGCCTGGCTGACGGTCAGCCTTCCCGCCTCAAAGCCTCCCAGAACTTTTCACCTTGCTGGCCCAGCATTTTCCGTATTCGAATTATTTGAGGAGCTGTCTTGCCTGCCCTGCAGTCCTGGGAGTGCCTTAATGACAGGGTGAAGCCTTCCTTTTCCTGGGGGCCCCTCAGAGCGTTATGGTGTCTGACATACAGTGAGTCCGCGATGAGCGTCTGCTGAGTGGACTGACAAGTGACTGATGTGATCACTCACCTCCACCCCTGGTTCCGGGAGCATCTCGCATCACCCAGGCCCTGGAGCACAGTCAGAGTATTGTTAAGTATCTGGGCAGGGTCTGGCAGCTTAGTCTGAGACTGCTGCTTCCTTATCCTCTTGACAGCCACCCAGAAGTTCAGGCTCCACAGCTAAGGACAGCAGGTGACCTTTGATGACAGGTTCGCTGTTCTTCAGTGACTGTGATGTCAGGGAAACCCCGAAGTTCTTGTTTTCCAAAAAGACACATTAATCATACAAGTAGTCACCAATTCTTACTTGGGGTGGAATCTTAACGTTGACATTGACACCCTCGTTCCCTCTCAGAGGGAAGAAGCCAGCTCTCCTCTACTCAACAGAATCAGGGGTTTTCTGGAGTGGAAGGGGCTAACTCATCTTGACCAGCTCTTTTAAATATGTTTAAAGAAAATTCCACAGGGCTCTGTAAAGTGCCTGGCTGTCAGGCCCTCCCCTGGGTCTAGAGCAATCTCCTACTCTCAGGACGAGCTAGCAGAGCAGTAAGGCGAAGGAAGAGTGCTTGGTGTCCAGAAGCTCTGTCCCCTGCCACCCTGCTGTTCCACCGTCTCCCAGCGTGTAGGTTGCACGTGGACGTGTCCCTGATGCCCACAGCTGTCCCCATCTCACTCTCCAGCCCATCAGGCCCTAGGACCACTCTAACTTCACTTACTTTTCCATAAGCCTCACTGACAGCTTGCTCCCTGCTGGCACCAGGGGACATGTGGCGAATCAGCCACAGTCCCTGCCTTCGGGGCCATGCCAGACTTGTTGATAAGGGTTTCCAATCCCACATTGGAAGTGCAAAGGGAGAAGTATCCAAGAGTTCGGTGGGCCTGGCAGAGGAGGTGGTGACACCAAGACGCCAGGATGGGGAGGACATTCTTGGTGCAAAGGTTCAGAGGCCAGAGGAAGGCTGGATGCCATTCAGGGAAATGTTTTGAAGAAGTAGGTGGGTGGCTGCATGCATGAAAAGGGTTAGGTTTTTCTGTGTCCCCATGGATGTGGAGGGAAACTAGCGTTAATGCCCCACAGGCCCGAGGAGACAGATTCTGGGTCCACGAACTGGAAGGCTTTCTAAGTGCCAGTGACAAAGGAGCAAGCTCCCTTTCCCAGAGGGGTGCAGGTAGGGCCCTGGCTACCACTGGGCATGGATGTTGGGGAGAATCACTCAAGTGTGGGGCTAAGGCAGGCTGGGTTAAATCAACAATGTTCAAATGTTTTTTTCAAGACAAATCTCTTTATTTAAATGGCAGCTTCTAGGGTACAACAGGTAGAGGTTGGCATGACTGAAAAAACCTGGGGAGGGGGCTTCAGGCTCCATCACCTTGCTGCCCCCCTACCTGCCAGTTTGACATTCCATGATACCCAGACGCTTTCCATCTGCTGAATTCATTCCCACCCTCCTTTCTCCACACCTGTCCCTGAGAAGAGAGCATGGGACATGCGAGGAATTCGACAACACCCGGACAGCCAATAGTAGGTTGGAACCTACTATGCGTCAGCCACTGCTCTAGGTGCTGGGAGTCAAGCAGAGAACGAGGCAGACGGCACCAACAACGGGAGCTCACAGACCAGTGGGAGGCAGAGTCACAAATGTAACGGTGGCACATTCCCCTCCCCTCTCTCCCCCTGCCCCCTTTCCCACCCCTCTTCTCTCCTCTCCTGCCCCGGACCCTGCGCCACTTTACCCCAAGCACGGAAACCTGGCCAAGCCACCGACAGAGCCCAGCCCAGGCCTCCCAACTCCCAGTGGGTTCTCTTTCCCTCCAGAGCTGCCCTCAGAAGGGGCGGCCCCTACGGGACCTGAGAGGAGTTGAGCAGGGCTGTCGGACATGAGTGCGGCCAGATGTCTGGTCCCCAGGTTAGGCAGGGAAGGAACTGGGGAATCCTAAACTCTCTTGCCCAAGCTCACAGCCTGGAGAAGTTTCTGGAGATGTCCCCTGCTCTGCAGTGGGAGCCCTCCTAATTGTGCGCCCACAGCAGAGGCCCAGGGCCGTGAGAGCAGGGTAGCCTGGTCTGCTGCAGCCGGGCTGTGCGGGAGAGCAGAAAGCTGCAGTCTTTCTTGCTCCTCAGCTCCCTTCCTCACCCTCAGCTGCCGGCTGGGGGGGCGGCTGGGAGGTGCAGCGGCCAAAGCCAGCTGGTTCTGAGGCCCTTGGCCAACTGTGCCACTGCAGGACTTTGGGCTGGTCCCTTCCCCACTCTGTGTCGCGCTTTATTTAGTCACTGGTAACGTGGGGGATAGAGGATTGTCAGCCTTTCTCCAGCTCCTCCAAATCCTAATTCTGTTGGTCTTTTCTCTGTGGAAGGACAGGGCAGGGACAGCACCCTTGATTTGGACCGTGGTCTTTGGAAGGCCTGTCCCAGCCTGGTGATGCTCTCAGGACAGGGGGCAGAAAGAGAGGGCAGAGAAGTCTCTGGGATGTCTCTGCAGTGGGTGGTGGGGTCTGGAGACGGCTGGAGGGCAGAAGCTGGGAGCCAGGCCCAACAACAGGTTAGCCGAGAGAAGCAGGTGCCCCTGCTGGCCTGAGCGGTCACCTCCTGAAGGCACCTTGGTCACCTCAGTGAGGTCAGCTTGCCCTCAGACTCAGAGCCAGAATCTTCAGGCCTGGGAGGCTCTCTGGACCCAGAGTCCAACCTCCTCATGGGCTGGTGGGCATGGGCTGGACTCCCTGAGTTTCATCCGTGCGCACAAGCATCCAAGGGCAGCAGGAGAGATGCCTCATTTAGGAGACACCAGCTGCTCCCGTGGATTCAGAACCTCATTTGTGGATAAACACACCCCATCTGTCCTTGTTTTCAAGGCCCGAGCTCCAGTATCCCCCCTCAGACACTGTCTGAGATGCTCCAGAGGAATCAGGCTCTATTTGGAGAGAGATGGCTGTGTGAACAGCCTTGGGTGAAGAGGGGGTCGTGGTGGGGTGGTGGCTGGCATGTCGAGAGGGTGGGATACGCCCCTTTTTACTTTCTGTGGTGACAAGGGCCAATGTGACAGGCTGGACAGGGGAGTCCTGAGCTGGGCTGGCATGGCCGGGACCTGAGCAGTGGGGCCTGAGGTTGGAGCAAGGCAACGGTCGGGAGGTGAGCCCAAGGGGCTCAGGACAGAACTGCATCACTGAGGCTTCTCATCTTGTTTCTACGAACAAAGGGGCGCAGCCCCAGTTAAAGGGCGTGGGGTCTGACCCAGACCCCGGGAGGGCCAGGTCGGGGGTGGAAGGAGCACGCAGAGCGCTGGCTTGGAGGAAGGAACACTTTATTTCATCCCAGCCCCCAGCCCTGCCACTGAGGCGGCGTGGCGCACAGCCCCGGTGCCCTCGTTCAGGGACGGGGTGGCCTGGCCTCCTGATTAGTGGCTGTGGCCACCCTGGCTTTGGCAGGAGCCCTGGCTCTTCCCGAAGCCTTCCCTCATGTTGGTGGTGATCCCCTATGTGGCCACCCTTGTGCATTTCCTCGTGGGCTGCTTGCGTCAGCTTGGCCACCAGCATGGCGAACTCCTCGAAGCTCAGCTGCTTATCTCCACTTGTGTCCAGGTCCTCCAAGATCTCTTTTATGGCCTCCTCATCCCTATTCTCCTTCTGTAGGTTGAGAGACAGAAAGGCTGGTCAGGGCTGGGGATGGGTAGCACAGCAAAGGACCCGATGGCTTCTGGGCCTCAATCCCAAAATTGAAAACAACCGTCGACGGGGCGCCATTCACTTTCCAATGACTGCGCACGCCACTCGGGTCGGCCTCAGAGCGGTCTTGTCCCACCCCTCTGCTCCTGCCCACTGCGCCCCTCCTTTCCTCGCCTCTTCCTTCCCTCTCACGGTTACAAGGTGACAAGTTAGTGATGCTCATTCAACCTGTGTAACGGGAGGCACCGAGGAAAAGAGGGCCCTCGGGATCTTGTGCAGGGACGGAGGGCAGTGAGTTTGGGCAGGTTCCAGCAGAGCCACCTGCTGGCTGGGGCACTCGGCTAAGTCCCCTCTGGAGCCTGTGGGTGCCCAGCTCCTCTCCCAGGCCCTCCCCCACACTGCGCTTCCGCACCATCTATTTTGGCTGCACTTTGCTGTCGCCCTGGGGAAGACCAGCTGTCACTCCTGGGTAGCCCACTGACCAGGTCCCAGCTTTCCCCCCTGGCCTGTCACTCTGCTTCTGGCAGAGGGGGTGGGGCGGGGGATGGGACAGGCTCAGGCTTCCCACACAGGAAGCCTGGCCAGCACTACCCTCCCTTGTGGACCCTGACCCAGCGTCCTGCTTGCTGAGGTCCGGCCAGTGGAGGGCTGTCAGCATCCCTGATATCTCCTGCTGCTGCAACTCCCCACCCCACCGAGGTGGGGGCGGCTCCAGGGAAGGGTGGCCCCCTCCCCCGGGGCGCCCGCCCAGGCGTGGAGCCACCTTCTTAGTCCTCTGTTCCCCCAAAGCCACCTTCTTAGGCCTCTGTTCCCCCAAAGCCCTCAAATTTGTGAAGAAACCGAAAATATCTGGTGGAACAAATCCCTTTTTTCTTAGAACTGCTGAGCCCTTTTCGGATGGGCAGGTGCAGGCGCGTCCCTGGGAGGCGTGCACGTCCAGGCGGGGCAGCGTCCCCCACCTGCCGTCTGTCCGTTTCCTGCCAGAGACCCTTCCCTCGGACAGCACCCTCAGGCCTCCTCTCACCGCAGCTGAGCCCCGCCGGTCCACTCGGCTTCTGCCAAGGCTCCTTCGTCCTCAGGTGCTTGCCTGCCCAGCCCCACTCACCTACAGCATCTCTCACTCTCTCTCAGGCTCAAATTGACACTGGATTTACCTGTGCCCTTCATCAGTCAGCACCTTTACTGTGTGTCGCTCCCGTTGGGACTCAGGTCCCTGTTCACCACCACAGGCCCCTGCCCGGGGCAGGGCTGGCACACAGCCCGGGGTCACTCCCTCTCTCTTGGCTCTGCCTGTGCCATCTCGGCTGGAGCGCCCGTAGTGCCGGGCTGCTGCTGCCGGCTGGGCTGAAGGCTCACACTTTCCCGCTGGCCGCTGCAGACCGCACCCACCCTCCATCCTTAGCCCAGGCCCTTGCCAGGCCGGGTCAGGCCGCCGGGAGTCCAGCCCTACCTTGAGGAAGGTGGGTAGCTCTTTTTGCACCAGCTCTTTGAATTCACTCTGGCTCAGCCTGTCAGGGTGATCCTCGTGCCTGGAGTACTGGTGGAAAATTTTGATGACGTTGTTGATGCTGCATTCCATCAGTGACGGCATTTTGTCCCCTGTGTTCCTGTGCTCTGTGCAGAGGAGAAGCAAAGGGTGCTTAGGAAAAAAAAAACGCTGTCACCCTTCCTCGTCACCTCCTACTGGCTACTCACAGAAATGAAGGGGGAAATGATAAAATGACCGCGATTTTTATTGAGCTGGGAGATGACCCTGCCCCACATGTGGGAAAAACGATTTTTAGAATATCTGGAGAATGTCAGAAAGCAGAGCACGTGGGAACAGGAGGCTTCAGCAGAACAGGACCTAACAAAACGTGAAGGGAGCTTCAAAGCGAGCGAATTAGTCAAGGAGGGCTTCCAGGAGGAGGGTTTGAAAGGAAGACTGGTAGAAGGTGAAAAGGAAGGCTCAGCAGGCAGGCTCCTGCCAGGGAGGCTGGCAGCTCACTTACCAACGCTGAGGAGTCAGAGAGAGAAGTTTGACAGTGTCCTGTGGGACCAGCATTTATAGGCCTCCCCTGGCGGGGACACTCAGCCCTCTAGTGGGAAGATTGCTTCACAGGCGATCAGTGTGGTAACTTGGAGCTGGGCTGCCAGGAAGGGGGCTGGGGCGGAACAGGAAATGTTCACATAGATCCTTTTGCCTTTTTGTGAAATTCCCAGTCCCGGGTCAGGAGCTGGTTGGGGAGGAAGTTGCTGGCTTAGCTCACTTCTCCTCCACCCCACCCTCCTGTCCTCACTGAGCAAGCTGCCTCTCCTCTGGCATCCCTCCCTCCCCTCTCCCCTCCTTGAGTTTGTACCTTCCCTGTGACAGCCAGTGGCTGGTGGGGGGCTGGGGACCCCTGGGGGCGGTGGGCGGACCCACTCAGCCTACCCCAGTGAGCAGCCCAGCACAGATGGCTGAGCCTTCCCCTTCCTGGCTCTGTGTTAAGTGCTCTGTGGAGGGCGAGGGGTTGGAGTGGGGTTTTTGGATTCACAGGGGGTGAACCTGGGTTGGAAGGGTGGGGGTGGGGTGGGGGGTAAGGTGGTCAACCCCCTTGTATGACAAGGTCACATAGCTGGTTGGTGACATAGCAGGAACTAGGCTTTGGCATCCTGGTTCTTGGCTAAGGGTGATTGGATCACCCCTCCCTCTTGTAGCCTGAAGGAGAGACCCTTGGGGCTTAAGTGTTTCCAGAGGTTGTCAGTGTTAGCTCTTCTAAATTCTGCTAGTGGGAACCACACCCTTAAGGAGCTTATAACATAAAGACAAGTGTTTTTGTGTAGCTTCTTGGGCAAGACCTGCCCCTCCCACTGCAAGGCTGCGAACCTCCTGTGGCTCTATCTCAGCACGGCACACGAAGTGTCCACAGCGGCCCTGCCTGGCCTGATCAGCTTCCTGCCCCCTCCCCTGGAGCCCATGGGGCCCACTGAGCACCTCCAGGCTTTTCTTTGGTGCTTTTGGCCCAGGTGTGCCCCTCCCACATGTTGGGGTGCAGTCCTACCCACCCCACAGGGCTCGGTCCAATGCTACCCTGTCCAGGGAGCCTGCTTTGTTTTTCCCAATAGGAAATAGTCTCTTTCCCTGGACATTTACTCCCACATCACTTCTGGCTCTCAACACTCCCTTTTCTGGAGTGAAGTTATTTACATATTTTGCCTCTGCCTGATCGTTGCCATGGATCCTCAGGCAAAGTTCGTGTTCGCGTTCATGTGCTCCAGGGCTGGCACAGGGAGACCTCACGTTTGCTGGAGGACCGTGTCCTTACTGGCACCCCCACCCCTCAGCCCAGGAAGTGTGTCTGGAGGACCTACTATAGGGACCTTCCCCAGCCCTTGCTTCCCCCAGCCTCCCCCCTTCCATCAGGGAAGGTGTTCTCTCCCGGTTCTACCAGCCCCTTTGTCCAGTTGTCAGGAAGCCTTCTCTCACTGCCCCGGCCCCTCCTGATAGCCCTGCCCCGCGAAAGCCCGAGGCAGCCTGTGGGCTACCCCTTGGCCCTGAGCACCTTCTGTCTTACACTGCTGACATGACACATGGAATAGTTGTTTAGAGTTCAGACTGGCTGTGTGACATTAGGCAATTTACTTAACCTCTCTGAGCTGCATTTTCTTGATCAGTAAAAAGGGATAATCACAGGACCTACCTTGAGAATGGAAACAGTACAGTAAAGGTGGAAGAGCTCACTAATGAGAGGTATTATTGTTTATTTTTTCATTCATTCCCAACAGTATTGGTTGAGCACCAGACACTAGTGCCTGATGCTGGGGAACTGGGTGAGTGAGTTGCAATACATGAGGGAGGCATAATCTCATATCCTGAGTCCCTAATCACATTGAAACCCTTGGGAGCTAGGGACAGGGCCTAGTGCAGTGCCAAGTGTACAAAAATATTTAAATCAACGCTTAATGAATGCATGCTTGAATGAAAGAGTAAATCTTCTATGAACGGATGAGCGGTGCAGGTCCGGCCCAGGAGTACGTGAATGGAAACTTCAGGTGCGTTCCCTCATGGGGTCGCCCTCCATTGTTTGAGCTGATGGAGGAAGCACACGATACAGCAAGGAGCCCTCTCTCTCCAGGCTGTAAGGAAATCTCTGCTGTTTCTGGCCGTCGGGCGGTACCTGGGCGCCTCTCCTCCGCGGGCCCACAGCGCCCTCTGCTGTCTCTGTTAAAGCCCGTTTCACTCTGGGTCAAGGATCCCAGACAACTTGCTGGAACAAGGTACCTAGTAAACTGGTGAGGCTGGCTGGGCCTGAGAACGTCAACAGCACCACCAACAGGACAACCGTGGAAATTCACGTGGGGCCTCAGGGCTGGGGACGCTAGGGAGTGGCCGAGACTGTGGTGAGTGGGAGCCTTCCTAACTTGAAGGGACAGTGGTCCACAGCCTCAGGCCACAGTGGCCATGTGGGAGAGTGGACTACCTGTTGCTGGTCCTACCGAAGGTCCAGGAAATCTGAATTTTATGTGAAAATTTGCTTATAAGATTTGTCAACTGGTTTTACATGAAAATAAAGATATTAACAATGAAGCATGGTGTATGGCGAACAAAGCGTGACTTCAGGCAGGCGGTGTGCAACCTCTGCTCTGCCCCGGAGGTCCCTTCCCCCCCGCCCTGCTGCCTGACTCACCTCTGCACTCGTAGGACCGGGCCTGGCTTGGTGGGCACTGGATGAACTAGGTGAACGAACAAATGCAGGAGAGCACGACTACATGGAGACGTGAGTGAGCATGAAGAGAACACTGGTCTGTGGCCCTGTGACTTTCTGCAGGGCCATCGGCTGTGACCCTCTGGTGTTAATTCAGGATGAAAGGGAAATGACGGCGAGGTGCCGGGATAAGAGGAGCAGCAGCTGGTGGGCGGGAGCAGCTGCACAGGGCTTTCAAACAGACGGGGTCCCCCTCTATAGGCAGTGGGCTCCCTTGTGTCCAAAGGCCACACCGGGTCCCATGGTTCCAGATTAGCCCAGACTTGGGGGTGCCAGGGCTGAGCCGTGGAGGTCCTGTCCCAGGCAGGCTACTCTTGGCTCCATCAAGAGGTGTCCTACCCACGCCCAGCTTTCTCACTGCTGCCCAAGGCCAGAGCTTGGAATGAGGGGTTGTAGGAGGTGGGGTTTTCTCCTTGGGGAAACTCAGAGCCTCCTGCTAGGGCATACATTGGGGCAATATTCCTGGTTCTGGACAGTAACTCTAGAGCAGGGGTGTCAAACTCATTTTCACCGGGGGCCACATCAGCCTCTTGGTTGCCTTCAAAGGGCCGAATGTAATTTTAGGACTGCATAAGTGTAATTACTCCTTAATAGTTAAGAGAGCTTGGTGCTGCCGCTGGGTGGAAACAAAGTGCTGGGCCGGATTAAACACGGTGGAGGGCCGGATTCGGTCTGCGGGCCTTGTGTTTGCCACCTGTGCTCTCCAGGCTGCCGTTGGGAGAAAAGAGCATGGTTTTCTTTGCTGTGTTAAAAACAAACCGGCATGCAGGTGAGCAGGCAGAGCTCCTGTAGTCCCAGCCCAGGCATTGTGCCCCTTCCTTCCCTTGATGTTGTCCTTCAAGAAGGTTTGCCTCCTCTAAGGTGTCCACATTATACCAGGTGTTATAACAGGGGGTAACACCAGGCACACCGTGGGGCTTCCCCAGGCTCTGAATCCTTTAGCCTATGGGAGAGACGCTGGTTGGGAGCTTACAGTGGACAGAGGGCCTGAGAGCTGGGTTCTAGTCCCAGCTCTGCCAGACTTGCTGGGTGGGCTTTAGAAGTTCTTTGTGTGTCCGGGCTTCCGTTTTCTTATCCATTGAGTGAGGAGGTACAGTCAACTGGCCTTTAGGTCCTGTCAAGCTCTTACTGCAGGTTTTAATGGAATCTTGGTGGGCTCGTGGTTTACCTGCTGCTCCCCCGGCAGGGGAAGTCAGGTGTCCCCTCCCCACATGGCAGCTGGAGCCCGGGGCCCAGCCCCTTCCAGGCTGCACAACCTACTGACTCTTCCCAAAACACCTCCCTTCCTCCTCACCCCCGTCCTGGCTCAGGCCTCCCACTTGTCCTTCCATGCAGATTTCTGGATTCAGACCCCTGACCACAGGCCCGCTGACATCCCCTGTCACCCCATTGCTCACTCTGAGTCTCTGGTGCATGAGAGTGTCTCAGAGAAGTTATTCACAGGTGCTGTCAGACCACTGTCCTGCACCTTTGGGCTCAGTCCGAACCGAGCCCTGACTGACCCCTTGCATCCTCGTGGGCATCACCAGTGGGCTGTCCTGAGGCCCCAAGGCACCCTGCTCACAGCAGCCTCGTCCCCTGCTCTGACACCCACAGCGAGGCCCCTCCAGTGACCTGGCTTCTTAGATCCCCAACCTGCAGCGTCCCCAAGTCTGAAACCTGCCCCTTACTCCACCCCGGCTGTCTTCTCATGACCCTTGTGATTTCTGGGAAACCTGACTTTCCAGATGAAAAGAATCTGATGTTCCTTTTTCTGTTTCCGGCTTCTGTTTCCTGGTCCTTCTCTTCTGTGTCTTGGAGAACCCAGCTGTTGTCCTTCCAGAAATTTCTGGTGAGTATCTCAGTATCGGCTGTTGGTTTCCTCTGCCTCTCAGGAATCCCTTTGAAGTATACAGCCCTTTACAGAAAACGAAGGGCTTTCACATACATTACCGTGTTGGCATTTTAATTGCTGGCCTTGGGTCAGTCTCATTAGTAACTCCCTGAGAGTGGGGTTTCTTCTGTTTACTCAGCCCTGGATGATAAACTTTGTGTATGACAGACATCTGATAAACGTCTGCAGGTTAATATGTGACTGACTTGGTTTTGATGGAACTTATGCTTAGAAGATTGTTATTTCCTATAATTAGGAAGTTGTACAGCTTGGGAGAACGCAGAGGAGAAAAAGTGGAAGGTGTGATGGAGACAGGGAGATGGGGAAGAGTCAGGTAGGACGGAGGCGGCTCTGGGATTATCAGGGTGCATGCTGCCACCTTGTGGCCTACCTGCATCAGGACAGTTTGTGGCAATCCTTGGCTGGGGTTCTCAACCTTTTTGTTCTTAAGACCCTTTTACACTTGAAAAATTATTGAGTATTTCAAAGAGCTTTGGTTTAGGTGGGTTACATTGATTAAAATGTTAAATACTTATTAATTCACCTAAAATAGTATTAGTAAACCCGTTACATAGTAAAAAATTTTTAACTTTTAAATACAAAATAATTAATTTTTCAAACAAAGCTAGTAACAAGAGTGATGTAAGTTAAAACATTTTGCACTCCTCACTAATGTATGCCTTAAAATAAGATCATTGGATTCTCATATCTATTTCTGCATTCAAAGTGTTGTATATATTGTTTTGATTGAAGATATGAAGAAAATTCAGCCTCACAAAGGTAAGTAGCTGAAAAATGGTCTTAAAAATCACCATGGATATTACTTTCTAATCATTCATGTAAACTCAACAAGTGGGGGTTTCCTAAAGGTTAGTTGCAATGTGGAATCTGAAACCATATCCCGGATCCTTGTACTCTGTTGCGTTGGAATCCATTGGTCCGCCATGAAACTGAAGGGCTCTTTTGTGACTCTGCAGCTTCATATGTGGCCATTTGGAAAGTAATGATTCACTGCGCTGAGTTATCACATCTTCCCAAAACTGACACATTTCACTATTTAATATACAGATATACAACATAACATTTATTAATATCACCATTTATGTTCAGAAAAGTCTTCAAGTTTTAGGAAACTGTCGAACTCATGGTGGCAGACACAATATTCCAAGGGTCTTTTTTTTGCTTGAAAGCTCCAATTTTATTATGCTAACAAATCCCATTGGCTGTTTTCCTTGAAGCGAAAGGTTAACTCTGTTCATTTTGGAGAAAATGTTTGCCACGTATACCCCAGCATGAATATCCAACCCACAATTTGGCTGTTATTTGTTCTTTTGGGTAAAAACGGTGTTCCAGGGAAGAGCGGCTAGTTCAGCTCACCGCTCAATCACATGAGAGCTTTAATAAAATCAAAGGTGTAAAACAATAAATAATTTTCACTGTTTCATCAAGAACTTTCTCAAGTGAAACTTTTTTTAATCTTCACCAGAAGACATTAAAAATATTTTTTAAAAATCCTCACCCAAGGATATTTTTATTGATTTTAGAGAGAGAGGAAGCAGGGGGAAGAGAATGAGAAGCACTGATTGGTTACCTTCTCATACATGCCCTGACCAGGGATTGAACCCCCACCGTAGGCCTGTGCGCTGAGCAGGAATTGAACCCCCATCCTTTCAGTGATGGGATGATGCTCCAACCAACTGAGCCGCCCTGGCCAGGGCAGGCAAAACTTTTTTTCATTTTGAAAGAGCGAGTTGTGAGGAGCACATCGACTGCCAGCGCAGTTCGGTGCCATCTCTTGGTTCTGGCTAAGGCACTAGCAGCTTCACGTCCTGTTGTTTTCGTGTCATCAGGGAGTGACATAGTATTCTGGAAATAGTTTTGACCTCACGGAGCCCCTGCAAGATTCTGGGGACCCCATGGTCCTCTCTTTGAGAACCACTGCCATTGGCCATGATCACGTGAACCACACCTGTGTGCTGGCTTGCTTTGCTTTTTCCTTCCTTCTTCCCACACCTTTGAAGTGTGCTCTGCTCTGGCAGGCACAGGTAAGGAGATGGCCTTGGGAGCTGCCATCACCGAGGGCTCATAATTACACTGCTACAATTTATGATGAATTCTGTGCAGGAGAAGGGCTTTGAGGCCTGAGTAGTCACCCCTGTTCACAGAGGCGTCTGGAAGAGGCCAGGCTGCAGGCGAGCCTCGGGCCCAGGTGGGGAAGGGAGCCACTCTTTCTGAGAGAGGTGGGAGGGGCTGGGGAGGGGACCCCAGAAATTAGCAGGTCCCGTTAGGGTTTTAGTTCTAAGGCAAAGAACCACATGGCACTCCTCCTCCCTCCTGATGCCCTGGCTTGCAATAGGCATTTGCTTCAGGGAGCCCCCACCCCCTGTCTGTTAGTCCCCAGGAATTTGTTGCTCTACCTGCTCCCTCTCCTCTCTTCAGCAGCCACCACCCAGCCTCTCCTCAGGCTTCCTGTTCCCCAAGCCCCTCTGCAGAGGGGAACCAGTCTCCTTAACTCCCTAACTTGATGTCAGGGAGGGAAGCCGACAGGGCTGCTCAGTGTAAGAGTTTTAGTGTCAGTCAGGACTGGAAATGGCCGAGGCAGGGGAGACAGCAATCAATCCATGTCTGTGAAACTACAGGGTCTCTGCAGCTTGGGCCCCAGGCTAGCTCTTCATCTCCTTCGCCTCTGGCTCCAGGCCTGTCCCCACCTGCATCCTTGCCCCAGGACTAGTAACCCCCTGCTCTCCTGAGCAGGTGCCCTCTGGCTTTTCTTCCCGGCCTGGGCTTGCGTGGACCTGCTGGGGAGAACACTGGGGGAGGCCAGTGCTCTTTCAAAGACCCAGGGGACCCCGGGCCTGAGGGTGGGACTGCAGTTCTGATCAGGGCATCCTTTCTGGATTGGAGCGTCCCCTCAGAAGGGTCCTGGCCGCAGTCTCAGCAGGCTGCCCCACCCCCAGGAGGTGGGAGCCCCCGGTGGGTCCCAGTGCAGACACAGGTCCTACTGACCCGTGGAGAGTGTCATGTGGCGTTTCCTCTGGGAGGATTCAAGGGCTCTGTGAGACAGACTGCACCCCGTGGGACTGGTTAGGTGACGAGTGTAATATGGCCTTGAGCTGGGGGTGGGTGAGGGCCTGGGCATTCTCGGTTTGTAGGAGGCTCCCTGGGTGGTGACAGTGGGTGCTGAGGGTGGGGGTGTGGCAGGAGGGGGGATGATGGGCATGGAGGCCCACCAGAACTGGGCATAGCAGTTGCCTCCTGGAACACATCTTTCTGTTTCTTTTCTGCCACCTTGGACACCTCTCTGCCGGCCCCCACAGTCTCCCGTGGGGCAGGGTGCTGGTGAGGGGCCTCCACCCACAGCCTTCACACTCCTAGTGAAGATCTGTCTCCAGGACAGGAAGTTCCCAGATGTGGGACACTACTCCCAGGTCCCATGGGCACCCCCACGTTGGCCGGGCTTCTTGAAGTCTGGGAGGAGGAAGGAGCTCATGGCTCTTGGGCAATCTCGTCCTTTCCCGGGGAGGAGGCACCTGGGCTTATTCACAGGGCGGGTCCCTGCTCTCAACCCGAGTCTGGTTTCACCAAGTTCCCCTTGGTGCTGTGGAGGGAGCAGGCTCAGAGCCTCAGAACTCTGCCCTTCTCCTCTCCAACTTTTATTAGGGATCTAGCTCTTCTCTGGCAGAAGCTGGAGCCCAAGGCTTCATTCCTGGGAAAGAGTGCCCTCTAGTGTCGGGAGAGTGAAGGCCCGAGGAGGCCGCTGCTGGCCAGGGAGGGCAGGGCCAAAGCCAAGTCTGAAAGGGAGGAGCTGCCAGCCAATGAGGGGTGAGCTGCCTGTGCCCTGACCTGCACGGGATCCCCAGGTATTTCTGCGTGTGAGTGTGAGTGGTTTTTCTTGGGAAGCCTTCTCTTGTAGAAGGGACTGGCTTCCACTAGATGGAGAGCTAAGATCAGATTTCCTCTGCCTCAGAACTGGGACCGTTCCACTCCCTTCACCCCCTCCCCCCTCCCCAGCTGGGAAGGTCTCTGCACTAGGCCCAAGCATTTGGATTTCTTGGTTCTTGTATTCCCGGGTTTTACGACTCTCTTCTATGAGAATGGGGGTCGGTAATCCTACATTGCAGGGCTGGTGTGAGGATTAGACAAGACTGCATGTGCCAGTATCCACACAGGCCCTATACGGAGTAGGGCCTCAGTGAAATGGGGTTGCCTGGGGTAACAGAACGAGGGTGTTTACCTATTCGATGAGCAGCTTACCTGTCCTGGGGACCCTGAGAAGTCTGACTGGGTGCTGGACCTCAGGAGGCCCACGGTTGGTGGGAGCCGGCAGGGTGCCCTGCAGCGGGAGGCGCCAGTCCGAGGAGTGAGCAAGGTCAGGTCAACTGTCTGCGCCTCTGCCAGGGCCGCCGTCCACACTCTCCCGCCAGTGTCCCCGGACCGCATGAGGATGCTGCCGTGGCTTCTTGTCTTCTCCACTCTGGGTATCGGGGCCTGGGGTAAGTGCTCCATCATTGAATCAGAGGGTAACTGAGGAAGATCATTCTAAAGTCTCATTACAGGTTTCTTTAAATGCTGGCTCTCCCATATGGAGAAAGAATAGCTTTTCATTGAGAGCCCAGAACTTGGAATCTCTGGACCTGGGTTCAAATCCTTGCCCTGACTCTGGCAAAGATTTTAAACAAGTTATTCAGCTCTTTAAATCTTAATTTTACCACCTGAAAATTGAGATAATGTTGTGATCTCCTAAACTTATTATGAGGGCTATAGGAGATACTGTAATTCACAGGAAGAACTTTGCAGCTGGGAGCAGTGATTCTATTTGTTGTGTTAACCAGAGGCTAACCTGTGACTGGGGTTCATGCTTGTCAGTAAGAGAAAGTCCCTGGAGGTAGGGATGCCCATCCCTATGGTCCTTCACACAGGAGCAAGGGCATCACAAATGCCCCCAAAACCAGGTCCCCGGGAACTGTCTTGATTCCTGTAGGTCATTCTATCCCTCTTCCACTTAGTTTCCCCATCACTTCCCTTAGGTAAAATTCACACAGTGTGGTTTTGAAGTGCCTGGATACATTTCCAGTTGTTTTTTTCCAACTGTGTGTGTAGGTGTACGTCTTGAGGAAAGGGTATGTTTCCTACTCCCTGCCCTTGCCTGTGTATCTAACTTCCTGGGCGATTACCTGGAGCTGGTGTTGGAGAAAACAGCACCACGTGCTTCTGTTGGAGGTGGCTCTCTGGTCATCCCAGAGGGGTTCCTGGAGGGGATGGGGTATGGGGAGGCAGAGGGAGCCTGGAGGGGCCTGAACCTGTGTGCTGAGGTGGCTGATACTGGGCTTCTTGAGGACCCAGGCAAAATGGAACGTTCCTTTGCAGGCGATTCCTCCTGGGATAAAATACAACTCAAGGACTTGTCAGAGAGGCTCCAGGATCTGTTTGGCAACATCTCCCAGCTCACTGGCAAAGACAGACTGGGTCTGTATGGTGAACGGGCTGGCGTCGGGGTTCCTCACGTGACCAGATGTCTCTGAGATCAGCACAGTGACTGAGATTGGGGGGCAGTGGGGTGGAGGCATGGAGAAGGGCACTGGCAAACCAACTGCACAGGTTGCCTTGGCCCCTGGGGGTGCGGTGGTGCCAGGAAGGGACAGGAACCAGGAAGGGGAAAGGCCAGGTCTGCACTGGAGCAGGGTACTGCCCTACCAGGTCCTGCCTGGGGGAGCCCCCAGGCTGAGTAGCCCCCTCAGGGAGTGCTCAGTCAGGACAAAGGACTCAGTCAGAGTCACAGAGGAAACACTTGGAGAGCACAGTGCGCACAGAGGGCATTCGTGCAGGTGAGACTCAGAGGATGCTCAGGGCTTTCCCTAGGGTGAGCGGTGGGAAGCAGATGCCTCCAGGGGCGCAGCAGGGAGGGCACTGCCTGGGATGGGGAGCAAAGCATCCGGGCTCCTCTGCACAGGATCAGAGTCTGTGCTGAGGGTGAGTAGAGGTGAGATGGGGGTGTGCAGGTGAGAAGAGGAGGGTGTGCCTGCTGCTGAAGGTCTCTTCCTAGGGGCCTCCACCAGCATGGGGCAGACACAGCCCATGATGGCACGCAGGACCCGGGAGGGCTGACGTTGAAATGATGGGGCAAGGTGTGCTGAGTGACACCCCCTCCTGCGGTTCACCCCACAGGTGTCTCCACCTTGGTCTCTCGTAAGGAGTGGGGGGCAGACGCTGTTGCCTGTAACACCTCACTGACGATGCCGGTGGGTTTCCTCGTCACACACCACATCCCCGGACTGGAGTGTCATGACCAGACCACCTGCAGTCAGAGGGTGCGGGAGCTGCAGGCCCATCATGTGCACAAGAACAGCTGGTGTGACGTGGCCTACAAGTGAGTGACTGGGTGGGGGCACGGGGTCAAAGCTGCGTCTTAGGGCGCTCTTCCTGCCCTTTCTCCTTTGATTTCCTGACTTCCTGGGTTGAGGTTATATCAGGTTTATAGTGAATAAAAGATTTAAAAAACCCTATAAACTTTCAAATCCTTTGAATTTCTATGAGATCCTTGACTCAGAGATCTTCTAAAAGGAAGCAAGGAAGGCTAAGTAATGATGGTACTTTCTAATGCCTCCACACCTAGTGCACACAGCACATTGCAGGTTATCGGTGACCTCCATGCACAGGAGTGACTTGCTCCCGACAGCAGGTGAGGTCGGTAGGGCAAGCACTGCCATCTCTGTGCTGTGGGCGAGGGGACCGAGGTAGGGAGGTTGATTTCTCAAAGTCACACAGCTGTGTGATGGTTATGGAGCCCAATGTGACCCAGAACTGTCTCTCGACCCATTGCGTGTTCCACTACACCACACGTATGGGGCTTTCACCTTGGTGAGGCAATCTCTTACCCTGTTGGTCATTCTAGTAGACCCGATTGGTGGCCAAGGGTACGTGGCCTCTGACATCTGCTAGTTGTGGGCAGTTTCTGTGCATGGCAATGGCTTTACATCTGAAGTGCCCAGTGCATCTCTCTTTTCTCTGCTCCAGGCTTTCACCCAAGTCCTGCATGGTGAAGGGCAGTGAGTAATATGTCCCTGCAGGGCAGGAGTTGTGGGCAATTTCCTCAGCTCCCAGCCCTTCTGAGGGGCAATGCTAAGGTGCATGTACATGGTTCCTTGTAAGGCTACATGTCAGAGGTGGAGGGGACTGAGCCTCAGGTGGCCACTGTGAAGCCAGCCCAACTCCCATGCTTTGTTGGGGTTCTTCCTTCCATCTCCTCCTTGTTTCCTCACTCTGGCATCTGGGATCTCTTCCCAGGTAAATTGTCTGCATCTACATCCTTGTCCTGGGAAGTCTTTGTAAGACAGAGCCCCGGCAGGGAGAAATTGCATGGGCAGCCTGCGTGGAGATTACACAGAGAGCATACACTTTGGAAGGAGAGGAAATGTGGGGACTGAGAAGAATCCTTATGTTGTGTGGTTGGGTCTGTGTTAGCTCCAGACATTTTTCCCTCTGAGTATGATGAAACCCAGGTGTCTGAACAAGGCGGGGTGGGGTGGGGAGCGTGGGGGTGGGTCCTTCTGAGTTCTAAGGATGAGCATAAATGACTTCTCCTAGCCATTGTTGGGGATGAGTCCATGTAAGTTTCCTTTAGTGGCTATGGCCCCAGCCCTCCTCCTTCAGAGGCTGGGTAAATGGTTTCTCTGCAAGGATGTGCCACAGAGCCAACCTCTGAGCCCATGTCTCCATGCTTCACAGCTTCCTGGTTGGGGACGATGGCAGGGTGTATGAAGGTGTCGGCTGGGGCGTGCAAGGCGTGCACACACAGGGCTACAACAACATCTCCCTGGGTTTTGCCTTCTTTGGCACAAAGGAAGGTAACAGTCATCCCAGCTGCCCTTCTCCAAAGAGTTCTCTGCTTCTTTCTCAACACTCAGGTGTCTTCTCCTCCTTCTCAAACTTCCTCGATGACCCACTCTCTCCTGGACTTCTCCTCTCCTTGACTTCTGTGGCAGGACATGCTGGTGGTCCTCCTCCTGGCCTGGCTATCTTCTCTACAGCAGGTCCTCTTCCTCTGGCTTCTCACAGCGGAGGTGTCCAGCCTTCTCTCTGAAGCCGTGTTCTCCTCCTGCTCCTGCCCTGGAAGGATCTGAGCCTCAGCTCTCACTTCTGTGTCAATGACTGTCACACCTTCCTCTCTAACCCTGACACTTCTGTAGCACCAGGCCATGCTTCCCTGTTTCCTGACGATGCCTCCTCTTCCCAGCTCTCGTACTCCAAGGTTTTCCATATAATTTTTAGAAACCACTTTGAGGCCTCTGATCCCCTGAATCCCCTCTATTCCCTCCTAGTCTTACTGTTTTCCCCAGCACCCATGCCCTAATGTACAACCTCCAGGACCATTCCATGGTATTTGTGCACCCTTGACTCTTAACACAGTTCTTGCACATCCAGTTTCTCACTGTCCCCTCCCAACACCCTTAGCGATAGTCCAGATAAGTCTCATGATCACTATTATCCAACATGCAGCCTGAGTTTCAGAGAGGTGAATGACCCAAGGTGACTCAGCCTCGAGGAGAGGAATCAGAACACAAGCTCCCATCTTCCTTTTCCAGCTCCACCGTGGTCCTGGCATGCCAGAGGACTGTTCAGCCTCGTTTGTTTAGGTGACCACTTGCTGTCACCTTGTTAGCTATGGGATCTTGAGCCCATTACTGTTTGGAGCCTCAAGTTCCTCTTTGTGAAGAGTGGGGTTAAAAATAGCAGCCAACTCTGTGGCTTCAGGTGAGGATTAAAGCTGTTAATGCAGGTAAAGAGGCTGGCTCCTGCCCAGAAGGGCCCCTGCTGATGGGAAACCCTGACCCAGCCAGCTGGGCACTCCTTTAGCTCGTCCAGGGACAGAGAGAGGATGGATGAAGGCTTGGCAGTTGATGGGAAAGGTCTTTATCCTGGGCCACCTAGAGCTCTGTCCAGGCAGACCCTTGGCTTTGAGACTTCTGACCTGGAAATGAGCCTGTTCCCCTTTCTTCCCCTCCCAGAGCCATACAGGGGCTGGTGGGGCACCTTGTCCTTTCCCCACAGTCCCCCCCCCCAACTCAGACTGGGCTGAGGTGTCCCACAGGTCACTCTCTTGCAGGCCACAGTCCCAGCCCTGCTGCCCTGTCAGCCATGGAGCACCTGGTAGCCTATGCTGTCCGGAAGGGCCACCTGTCACCCATGTACGTTCAGCCATTTCTTGTGAAAGGCGAGAACTGCCTGGTCCCTTTACAGAAGGAGAGTTCCAAGAAAGGTAAGACTTTCAACTCTTCTGGGTCTCCCTCCAGACTCACCCCCGCTAATTTCAAATGGCCACCAGGGGTGATCTTTTCCTTTAGGCTTTCATTGGATTCCTGCTGATAAACAACTGGTCACCCAATTGTCTGAAACTTTACTGCTGGCAAACCTTGAGAAAGGCCCTCCAGGTCATGGCTTTGCCCCTCAGATTCCTGGAATGTTGAGGCCATGCCAACAGGCCTGGTGTGTACACGTGCTCATTCCTTCAACGATACACTCATTCCTTCAACCATTCAGCAGTTCTTTACGGAGCACCTGCTAGTCACTGAAGATGCACCAAGCAACAAAACACACAGAAGCAGTTTCAGTTTCATGAAGTTTCAACCTAGAGAGTAGAGAAAGCCAGTTAGCAAATAAAGAAGAAAAGATTTGGTGCGTTAATTGGTGAAAAGTGCTGTGGAGGGAAAAAAGAAAACCATGGAGAGGGTAGGCATCTGACATGAACACTCAAACACAAATGCACATCTCTGTGTGCAAACCCCGGAACAGCACCAGCAGACCGAGTGCTTGAGTCTCCCCTTATGTTGACTTTAGAGGGGGAGTTTCACATCACTCAGGTAATAAAAGGTAGATGAAAGGTCAATTTCAAGTTCAATAAGTAGCAACATCAAAACCAGCCAGCCATGGAGGGCTTGTTCTCCATAGTTAATGAGCACTTTCAACCTTTTCTTGGACTTAATAAAGTTTTAAAGCCTTTAGCTCTATTACATTAAATCTCTGAATAAATTTGATCTTTGCCTTTGGGCTCATACCATCTATCAATATTAACAATTGCCTACATTGATGAACTGTTTTATAGATGACAAGTGACTCCCACAGACATGCTTAAAAATGAAAATTCAAGTGAGTTCTCCAAAGGGGCCTGTTACACGTTCCCTTCCTCTCTCTCTCTCTCTCTCTCTCTCTCTCTCTCACACACACACACACACACACACACACACACACACACACACAGTCGAGCAGACAAGACTGTCATGCAGATAAATAAATACACTGTCTTTGGAATACAAAGCATCCATGTTCCCTCAGAATCAACAGTCCCATTGTCCTTTGGGTTCTGATTTTTAAACAGTGGCTCTTTGGTTCCTGCCTCTTGAGCCCAGCCTCTCCATGCTGACACACCTGTTCCCAGGTAGGCCACTCTGAGAGCTGCTGGGCTCTCCCAAGTTCTAGTCAGGATAGTCAGGATGAGGTCAGGATGCCCAGAGGGTGGCGGATGTGGGGGGATCCTGAGGATCACGTAGGCCTTTACTGGTGAGGTGGTTGACATGGATGGGCGTAATCAATCCTCATGTTCCTATATTTTTGGCCCCACACAGCTTGCCCTGACATTGTACTTCGGTCTGCTTGGGAGGCCAGGGAGACGCATTGCCCCAAGATGACCCTCCCAGCTAAGTATGCCATCATCATCCACACCGCGGAGAAAACCTGCAACACATTTGAGGAATGCCGCAGGCTCGTCCAAACCATGCAGTCTCTCCTCATGAAGAGATTTGACTCATGTGACATTCCATATAAGTAAGTGGATCTCAGGACATGTGGGTTTCTATGCCCTGGGGGCAGATACTGAACCTTTGAAAGGAAGGGAAAGGGGACAAATGTTTCCTGAGTGCCCACTGCACAAGAGGTGCCACATGTATAACCACAGATTTCTCACACAACCCTGGCTGGGCCTTGGTTAGGGTATAGCTGGGGTGTAGTCATTCCCCCAGAGCATGTTCTCAAAATGTACGTCCCTTTTCAAGGTCATATGTTGACATCATGGGGGCCAAGGCTCTGCTGAAAGATATTAGAGCATGCAAGATTGTGAAATCTGTAGAAAGGATAATCTAAGGTTGTTTTTTCTCCCCTCATAATTGCTTCCTACTACTTAGTGTCTCAGGCTCTGCCTTCAGTTTGGTTGCAACTTGAGGTTTGTCTCCCTAGTGTAGACTCATGCTATTCCTCTGCATCTGGATGCTGTCAACCTCCTCAGGGAGAATAGCTTTCCTATTTGAAGGCAGGGGGCAGCCCACACAGTATCTTCTGATTTCTCTAATGCCACGGTCTGCATTCTTTTTTTGGGGGGAGTAGTATAGACATTTTTTATTAATTTTTTTCTTTGCTCATTTATTCACAGTTGCCAACATTTTAGGGTGGATAAAGAAATACCTTTACAAAATTATTCATTTATTTATTTTTAGAGAGGAAAGAGAGGGAGACAGAGAAGGAGAGAAACACCAACATGTGGTTGCCTCTTGCACACCCACTACTGGGGACCTGGCCTGCAACCCAGGCATGTGCCCTGACTGGGAATCGAGCCAGTGACCCTTTGGTTCGCTGGCCAGCACTCAATCCACTGAGCCACAGCAGCCGGGGCTTTAAAAAAAATTGTTGTTCAAATACCTTTAATAAAGAACACTAACCTGTGGGAAAGTAGAAGCTTCTTGAAGGATGCTTTCAGAGTTCACAGATATGGTTTCTGGAGGATGCTAGCAGAATAGGATCACACTAACTTGAGACGTGAGGGACAGGGTGAAGAGTGAGGATGGGGAGGCCCAGCCTTAGAGGAAGTGGGAGGAGCCATCTAACGTCCCAACAGAAACAATCACACAAAATCTTGTTTTAGGCTGCTCCACTACTTGCCCAGTTGGCATATTTGTACATTAATCAAAGGAGCACTTCCTCTAAGGCATTCATGGCTTAGCTCGTGGAGCTGGATTTCAGTCCTGTCTGGTCCCCAGCCCAGAACCTCTGTGCAGGATGCAACACATGCAGCGATGCTGTGCTCTGCCTTAGATGGAGTTACTAACACTTGCTACATGCTCCTGGACTCACTGCCTCTTCTCCCTCCTCCCATCTGGGTAGCAACCCATCCAAAAGAGGAGGAAGCTTTTTCTCCAGCATCTATCATCTATCAGGACCTACTTGGTGTTTTGCTAGGTCTTGCTATTAGGATTATTCACAGCATTGCTCTGCTTAATTAGAGTGGATACCTGAAAATTGACTATAAATTTTGAAATCCTAAACTGAAAAATAATAAGGGCTGAGGGAGGTCCTCTCCTTTTCACTGTTCAGGTTTCAGAAGGCAGTTGCCTGTCCTTTGGCTTTTGACCTTTTATTGTGTCTTCTGCATCAAAACTGCGTGACTGTGCTATTTCCTTACCTTGAGATGGTCTGTGGTCAAGAGTAAACACCTATATGCTATAAATTAATCCAGTGGGACATGATTAGGTGCCTCCTCCGTGTGGGCAGTAGGCTATGCTCTGTGGATGTCATGAGGTACAGCACAGGTAGGGTTGTTGCCTTCATGGAGCTAATACTCTGATGGAGGAGAAAGATAATTAAACAAATAAATCCTAGTTGAGTACACTAAGTGTTATTAGAGGAAACACATGGAGTGTGAACAGGAGGCATTCTTAACTCTTGCTTAGGTTGCTCTTTTTGTTGTTATTTAAAAAAAATTTCATTGAATTTATTGGGGTGACATTGGTTAATAAAATTATATAGGTTTGAGATGTACAGTTCTATAATACATCATTTGCATGTTGTATTGTGTGTTCACCACCCAAAGTCAAGTCTCCTTCCATCAACATTTATTCCCCCTTTACCCTCTTCTACATCTGCCCCAACCCCTTTCCCTTCAGTTGCTGGGAGAATGGGTGTGAAGAGTAACATGTTAGACAGGACCTAGGGGTGAGAGGAAGCTAGTCAGAGGAGGAAGGGGGAAAAAACTCTATGGAAAGGCCTGGATGCCAGCTCGACCATGCTGCCTTTGAGGAGCTGAGAGAAGTTTATCATGTTAAAAATAGATGCCAAAGGGGGTGTATTGGGATGTAAGGCTAGGGAAGCAAATGGCCATCCCATGAAGGATCTTGTAACATAAGGTGGGGAGTTTGGGCTCTGTGCCAAGAGACTAAAAGCAGGGTTTGACATAAGATTTGTATTAGAAAGGCCGCTCACTTCAAAGCTTCCGAAACAGAGTGTGAAGGACAAAGCTGGAGGTGGTAAGATGCACCTGAGGGCTGTGCAGCAATGCTGGCAAGACAGGATGGTGATGGGGCTGGAGTGTGGCAGCTGTCATGGAGAGGTGGTGGAATCTAAGAGGTTAGTGGAAGATGGTCTATGCCAAGGATGAACGGGTTGACCAGGGAGAATGGTTGAGAGACACGGTTGACAAGCAGTTGATGACTGGATGCAGTAGGTGGACTGATGCCCATACTCTTGGCTGGAGCCCATGGGAGGATGCACAGTGGCACCTTTTATCAAGATGGAGAGCCCAGAAAGAGGAACATGTGGGAAAGAACATGGGTCCAGGTGTGGACATGTGGACTTTCCTGGATGGCAACCGAAGTGAAGGAAGTAGATGGGTTAGTCCTGGGAGAATGTGTGGAGGGAGAGAAAGAGAGGGTGGAGGGCAGTGTCCTGAGGAAACCCCACCATGTGCAGGAAAGGGCACAGCAAGATGAGGTGCAGAGGAGTTTGAGGGGAAGCCACTGGAGAAGATTGCCGGGAGAATGTAGTGTGATGGAAGCTAGGGGGAGAGGATACTTGAAGAAGGTGAGAGGGGTCCTTAGTGTCAAATGCACAGAGAGATCAGGAAAATGAAGATCAGAGAAATATACTTTGTACTTAGTCCTAAGGAGGTCATAGGTCACCTTGGGGGAAACAGTTTCATCGGCAAGGTGTGGGAAAGGCCAGGTTGCAGGGGTTGAAAGCTGTGACTCTTTTCTTTACAGCCTGAGAGTCACTAGGCATGCTCCAGTTATTAAAGATTCAAGAATTTTGTGAGCTAGTTGCCCAGTCATTGGTAGTTTGGATCGACTGAGGTGGAAGTTTTACACTACAGAGATCAGTAAACAAATCAGGGCTTTCTGCCCTCCCACTGCTCCTGAAAGCTGGTTGACCAGCAAGCCACTGGCAAGGACTCCCTTTTTTGGAAATCAGTGAATTTAATAGTTAATCAATATCTGATGAGTACATGAATGAGTGAATGAAACAATCCCATACTGCCTCCCTTTCATGCTGATCTCTATCTCTCCTCTTGGTACTCTAGCTTCCTTGTGGGCCAAGATGGTGCCATTTATGAAGGGGTGGGCTGGAATGTCCAAGGCTCCCAAAATCCTGGCTATGATGACATTGCCTTGGGCATCGCCTTCATGGGCACCTTCTCAGGTAAGTGGAGACTTTGAGTAGCATTGGTCATTGTATCATGTTTGAAGGACATCATGGACAATGATGCAGACTCAGGTGTCATTTTAGTGGCTGCACTTGCTGGATTTTCCCAGCTTCAAATTTGATTTTTTACTAAATCGAGTGTGACCAGAAGTGAGCCCCACACAGAATGGCCACCATAAGTCTACTTCTTTTATACCCAATCAAATGTCTCTCTCCCAACATCCAAGGCACATGTAAGATGAAGAGGAAAGCTCTTTGTACATATTTTTTCTAATTTAGACCACAGAAAGAATGTGAGGACACTTGCCTTGTCTGTCACAGCCATGATAAGCCTGTCTCTGTATCCAGAATGCACACTGAGAATTGTCATTGCTCATATCTCTTGACCAGAGTTTGTTTAGACTCAGGGGCCTGTTGCTGAACCTCTGGAAAAAAGAGGCCATGCCCCTCAGGCTGGTTCAGGCTGATATTAAAATGGGTGTTGGGCTGGGACAAAGGGTGACCAGGAATGTGCCTAGAGATGGAGCCAGACAAGGGACAGGTGCAGGAAGCACACATTTGCCTAAAGAAAATTTCTCAAACTTGGTACTATTGATGTTCCAGATCAGATAATTCTTTGGTGTTGGGCTGTCCTGTGTATTGCAGGGTGTTTAGCAGCATCCCTGGCCTCTACCCACCAGACGCCCGGAACATCCTTTCTTTAGTTGTGACAACCACACATATCTGCAGACATTGCTACATATCCCCTGGGGAGCTAAATTGCCCCTAGTAGAGAACTACCAGGCTAAACTTTTACAGTGAATAAAGGTTTTGTGCATCCTAGGGTCATTGGATATTTTATTCTATGCTCTATGGGTTTGACTCAGGAAGAACTTTGGTGCTGAAGCTTTAACTTAATTTTCTGTCTGCCTGTCTAGGGTGGCTGGCGATAGTGGCTATACTAGCTTGGTGGTGGGTGTGGGTTAGTGGGTATCCAGGCATGTGTCCTGCTCTGGGTAGGGTGGCCTGGAATTCTATAACTGATGGGTTGTTGTGTATTGCAGGTACCCCACCCAATGCCACAGCACTAGAGGCAGCTCAGACCCTCATCCAGTGTGCAGTGGACAAGGGGTACCTGACTCCTGACTACCTGCTGGTGGGACAGAGTGATATTGCCAATACTCTGTCTCCTGGCAAGGCTTTGTACAACATCATCAGCACCTGGCCCCACTTCAAACAGTGAGGGGGCACAGATCCCTGCTCCTTTGGAGACTGCTCTGCCAACTTCCTCCACAAGCTCTAGGCCACCCTGTCCTCACATTCCACCTTGGCTCAACACCTTGTGTCCACCCCAGCCAGCCCTATCATGTCTCTTCTGTCTTAGAGGGCTGATATGCCCACTGAGTCTGGGCCCAGCCCCTGTCCTTACCTTTCTCTCCTCTCGGCACCCACCTCCTCAGCCTACTGGGCATTGGGCTGAGTGAAGACCCAGAGCTGTGGGGCTCTGCAGCCCTCCCTGCCTGGGCTCTTCCACTTATCATTGGAAACACAGAAATATTTTTTTTTCCTGGATCTTAGTTTGGAAGAAAGGAGAGGAGAGAAAGAAGAAAACAGATGGAACCAATAAAAGAGAAAAAATGTGTATGAAAAGGAGTAGATTGGGAACAGAACTGTATTACTTCTCTTTTCCTATCACATATCTGCTTCCCTATCTTCAGGGATATCCTCATACTGTTTCCTTAAACTCTCCCCCCCACCACTACCACCTGTCCAAATACTCCCCCCTAAGTGAGTAGAACTTTAAGCTGTATGTCTGCTTCTTGATTTGCCTGGATTATCAATTGTCTACCGTGGGTACTGACTAATGGTTTGGCCCATGACCAAGAACTGGCAAGAGTAAAATCAGACCATTTTTGTCCCATCTGAATACTCACCAAAGGTATTTGTTTCTGAGTGGAGTCATAATAATCAGGTAGATAAGATGATTTCCGTCCGTCTATTTTACTAACCACCTGGGTACTTACTCAAGGGACTCATGTAAAAAGTGACCCTGTGGCAGAGATGAAGGCTATGCCTGGGCCCAACCACAATATATTTCCCTTCACAAAACCAAGCTGGCCACCCTGCCCATAGTAGAGGTCATTGACTGTCGGGGAACTTTGCCTGCAGGGTCCACCGTGGGCAAAAGCCCCCCGTCTGCCAAGGATGAGAATAAGTCTACCAAGACATGATCTGCTTGGGGAGGAAAGGTGGCCGATCTCTCAAAGGAGAAGGGCCAAGAGCCTTTTCCTCAATGGGCTTTTATTGGGTTCATTTTACACAGGAATACAGGAAAAGCTCATTAATCATTGTCAGGCAGTAAGGATCAAACAATAGATAACATACAAAGAAGTCTGAGGGCCTATTCTGAGTCAGGGTCTATTAGCTTAAAGGGCTACAAAATTTGGGAAACAAACTCATTTCCTGCTTGGACCTTTATCATTTAACTGAGAACATTTTTAGCAAAGCAGGTTTCACAGGAGTTTATGTATTCTTTCTTAGGCCTGATCATCCGGGGAGCCTGCCCCTTCCAGCACAGAGATGCACTGCCCTCTGTCATTGTTTCAGGCTTAGGCAGGGGAAGTAAGGCAGCCAAGAGATTAGGAGACTTCTCGCAGACAAAGCGAGGACTCAGGCTTTGTCAAAGCCGAGGGGCAAGGGTCCATCACCCCCTTTTGCTGTAGCCCCCCAAGTCCTTCCCTTAGGGCCTCCACATGCTCGTGCCTGTCTTAGGTCATTCCCCGCTTTGGAGAATCTAACCCATCATTGGGGGCCAGTTATGGATGAAGTAAAAGGAGCAGAAGCGGCACCCCTGCCAGGAAGATAAGCTTTGTCTCAGTGGCTTCTGGTCTGACCTTCGGACCAGTCACTCACTCAGCCTTAGCCAATGGGCGGGTTACAGCTTCTGAAACCAGGAAGAGCGGTTCCCAACAATTGACGTGTTGCCAACTAGCACTACTACCTGGGAGATCCAGCCACGATCTGGCAGCAGGCTGACTACCTTGTGGTAGGGTTAGTCACTTGTCCTCCGTGGAACAGGTACTTGATGGGGTGACCCATGAGTACTTGACAGGTACCTTGCACACAGTGCTTCTGGCACCACCAGCTGTGAAATTCTAGAATGCCTTATTCACAATCATGGTTTCTCACAACATTGTTTCTGACAGATACGTATTTGACAGCAAAGCAGGCATGGTGGAAGATTGGAAGATGGTAGCACCAGCAGAAATTTTGAGTACTTCCCAACACAAAACAGAACAAACGCATAAAGTAACAAAGTTAGTGAAACAACCAAAAATCCACAGGCAAAATCAACACAATTAGGTGACAGTCTCTTCACAAACCCCAAACTCGAGCAGATGGGAACCAGCCACTAAGTGCTATAGATATCTACATTTTCGGCATTTGTGCAGGAGGAAGCAGAGGGAGAGAACAGGGTGCCTGGTGGATCTGGGACTTCAGATGACCAAGATGAACTTACCTAAAGTTTAGACAGCTCAGCAGCTGACATCGGAGAGGTTTACACTCCCCCAAGGTCAGTAAACACAGAGTTCATGGTGCTATTTGCAGGACCTGGAGCAGTCTGGGTCCCATGATTCTCAAAAAAGCAGCCAAAGTTCCATCTTGAATAAAGTCCCAAAGAGGAGAGCATCTGGAAAAGACTCTAAGATCATAGATCAGAGATACAAAAGAAAAGAAAAAGTTCAGATAAGAGGGAGGAAAGGGAGTCGAGCTCTGAATAGAAGCCACCACATCTTTGAACACTTGCTTGACAAGAATGATGAACAGGGAGCTCTAGAGCAATGTGATTAGGAAAGCTATTCAAAACCAGACCCTTTAAAGGTTCAGGAAAACTAATTTTATATAAAATAAGCAACAGAAAACAATTGAGGTTTAATATGTAAGTTAATATAAGACAAAAAGAAAGGCATAGATGAGGCTGTGAGGGCGGGCCCTCGTGGTAGGATTGGTGTTCTCACTTGAAGAGGCATCAGAGAGCTCTACCCCTCTCCCCATCCTGTGAGGACACAGTGAGAAGACAGCTGTCTACAGCCAGGAAAAGGGATCTCACCAGAACCTGACCATGCTGGCACCTTGATCTTAGACTGCCAGCCTCCAGAACCATGAGAAAATAAATTTATATTGTTACAAAGTCATTCTGTTTGTGGTATTTTGTTATGGCAGCCTGAGCTAAGATACCAGTACATCTTTATTTTTTAAAAAATTAAATCTCCAGATTTTAAAATAATAATGACTGGTTTAATTGAAATCCCAAACTAAAAATAGCATGCAGACCTGATAAAATGAGTTTTCAAACTGTCAGGGGTACCCTCTGCTCTGTAGAGTAGTTGTTGGTGGGCTGGTCTAGTCTTCCCCCTTCTGGCTCTGAGCTCCTTAGGGCAGAGACCCTGTTTTGCTTAGTATATCAGGCTCAAGGTAGCTCAGTAAATGCTTGTGATTTCTGAGTTCATTTCAAATGCTGTCCTTTCTGAAATTTCCCCCCCTGCTCACCACCCCACCCTGGGACCTACCTCCTTGGCAGAAGACTCCTCAAGGTTCCCTTAACACTGTGCCTCCTTCTATTAGGCCGGACTGCTTAGCCCCCTGCTTTATGGTTGTTTATATCTCTGCATCATCCCCAAATTAGAGGTCTTATTCATGGTTCTACCCTCAGTGCTAGGCAGTGCATGGCTCACAGTATGTGCTGAATGAGTAATTGTTAAATAAAAGCAAAAATGAGCAAATTAATAAATGAATGAACACTAGGTTTGTGCACCACTGCCCTGTGATTTTGCTCAGAGCCACTGACTGATTATGTAAAATCACATGATATATATTACATAGTGTATAATGTAACATGATAATCATGACTCATTCCATATGATGGTTTTGGTCCAAGTGGCAAACAAGATAGGGGGAGGAGAGAAGAGGAGAAGGAAGAAGGATCACAAGTGTGGCAGGGGGAGGTGGACCAACAAGTGGGGATCCCACATGTACTGTGGGCCACCACAGAGCGGAGTTCTCACTGCAGAATCTCACTTCATTGATGGGGCCCATGTCTCTGAGGCCGTAGCAGGCAGATGGTTATTCTAACCTCTGCAGAGCTGAGGGGTTTGAATTTCTCACCCTTTGCCTGACACACAGAATTTCCTGCCCCGACTTGCCTCTTCATTGTCACTAAGGCCCCCAGTTAAGAATGAGGGGACACAAAGCGTAGGTTCTTCCCTTCAGGGTTGCTACGCATCAGAGAGGAAGACAATTCTGTGAGTGCATAAATAGAGGTAACTGTCTGGCTTTTGGTGCTGAGCAGTCACTGGGAGAAAGCCACTGGAGTTTCCTCAGATTCCAACACAAAACTGAACAAAGCAACAGGTTTTCCATTCCCAGGACAGAGAGCAAGTCTACGACCCCACATTCTGCTGATGACTTTGGGAGCTTTTCTCCTTCAAGATATTAAACAATGGCCATTGACACCTGATGTTACTTACCCTCCCTGGATCACTGGGATGTGGGAGATGGTGCCCACTAGACTGGCGATGACAGCTGGGTTCTAGATTTGGCTCAAAACGACTTTCTCTGTGGTCTCGAGAAAGTCTTGTCCTCTCTGGGCTTTAGTGTTCTTTTCTTTAAAGTACAGAGTTTGGACCATGTGGAGCTGATTAAAGTTTTTAGATTCTGTGTTATTATGAGCCTCATGGCTACAGGGCCATCTCCTGAATCCAGGTTTACCTGCTTCGCCATGAGCAGAAGATGCCGTGTCCCACCAGTGTACAGGGACTTTTCCTTCCCAGAGGGATCTGAAGTCTGGGGAGGGTCACGACTCTCAGAGGTGGACCATGATCCCAGCCTTTTCAAGAATGGATTCCAACTCTCTGCCTCTCATCTTATCCCTTCATTTCAGATCTCCTTCCAGGGGGCTTTCTGCAACCACCATTTTGCCTGGAACTTATTGCCTGCAAACTTCCCTGCACTGTCCAATACATTCACCGTCTACCCACTCCCCATGTCTCTTGTGCATGAGGTCTCAGTGTACTCTTCATGGCCCAAAGGTGTCTTCAGACCGTGATCCTGCCCTTTGGGCTCAGACCAGGCAAGACTTGATCATCCTTCTGGTCTCTAGGCTGCTTCACACTGAGAACACTTCTGTTATCTTGGTTCCTTCAACCTTTTCCATTCTAAATGCTTTCCCCTGACATCGTCTCAGCTGTCCCTGGTCACAGAGCTTATCATATCTGTGGACTACCTCACCTCCCAGATTGAGAGTCCTTTATATTCCCAGTCTCTTCTGCTTCTAACACTTCCAATTTCCCCACCATTTTACTCCTTGCTGAGAGCAAGCAGGAAGCCACAGGATTGTGGCTTAATAGCCTAATTAATACCCTCAATTCCAGCCTTAAAAACCTATTTCTGGTTTTCCAATTCCTCCTTACAATTCACTGAACTTCTACATCACTTTACAGAGAACATGAACTTCCACATTCTACCTTATTGTCATAACAATTGTTGGTGTTTGTGCCCATGTTGCACCTTATATTATTAACTCCTTGAAAGTGAATGCATTCTCTTCTTTCTTCTTTCTTCTCCTTGGGTAATAAGCTTCACATAGAGTAAAGCCCTGATAAATGTGTACAGAATAATTAAATAAATAAAATGGGTTTGATTTGAAGGTATGGTGTAACCAGAAATACAATAATGCTACAAATACATATAGAACACTTAAAAGTTCTCAAAAGATACTAAAAAATTTCTAGAGAATTCTGTGGCCCCTTTCCTCTGAAACCTTTAAACTTGGCAGTAAATAATAAAGCTGAAATATTTTTGATGCTCCTGATATTTTTTATATTGTCCAGGAGCTTATGGCTACTTTTCAACATCAATGAAACATTGGAGTGTATTGAGGAGAGATTTAACAAAAATAGTATAAAACCTTTATCTAATATGTGATGTAAAAATCAAATTAATGCCTTTAATAAAGATATGTTCCAGAACTGAGCATAAGGTATAATATGTTTTTTTAATAGTCAATATTGGTATATTGGTTTTTCCTCTTTGTCTTTTTTTAAATTGTTGTTCAAATATAGTTTTCTATCTTTTACTCCCATCCCAGCCCACCCCCCGGTATAGTATGTTTTAAAATAACCATTTTAAAATTTATTTTCTCAGTACTAACTTGGCATAATGTTTAGTAAAGTTATTATTATTATTAATATATTTTATTGATTATCCCATTACAGTTAGTTGTTCTATTTCTCCCCTTCACTCCCCTCCAACCTGCACATCCCCTCCCACACATGTTCCCCACCTTTTAGTTCAGTCCATGGGTCAAACAAATAAGTTCTTTGGCTTCTACATTTCCTATACTATTCTTACCCTCCCCCTTTCTATTTTCTACCTACCATTTATGCTACTTATTCTCGGTACCTTGCCCCCTCTCTCCCTCTCCCCTGTTGATAACTCTCCTTGTGATCTCCATTTCCATGCTTCTGTTCCTGTTCTAGTTGTTTGTTTTTGTTTTTTATTTGAGGTGTGGTTGTTAATAACTGTGACTTTGCTGTCATTTTACTGGTCATATTTTTTATCTTTTTTTTCTTAGATAAGTCCCTTTAACATTTCATATAATAAGGGCTTGGTGGTGATGAAGTCCTTTAACTTGACCTTATCTGAGAAGCACTTTATCTGCCCTCCCATTCTAAATGAAAGCTTTGCTGGATAGAGTAATCTTGGATGTAGGTCCTTGTCTTTCATGACTTGGAATACTTCTTTCCAGCCCCTTCTTGCCTGTAAGGTCTCTTTTGAGAAATCAGTTGACAGTCTTATGGGAACTCCTTTGTAGGTAACTGCCTCCTTATCCCTTGCTGCTTCTAGGATTCTCTCCTTCATTTTTAATCTTAGGTAATGTAATTATGATGTGCCCTGGTGTGTTCCTCCTTGGGTCCAACTTCTTTGGGACTCTCTGAGCTTCCTGGACTTCCTGGAAGTCTATTTCCTTTGCCAAATTAGGGAAGTTCTTTATTATTTGTTCAAATAACTTTTCCACTTGTTACTCTTCCTCTTGCCCTTCTGGTACCCCTATAATTTGGATGTTGGAATTTTTAAAGATGTCCTGGAGGTTCCTAAGCCTCTCCTTATTTTTTTGAGTTCTTGTTTCTTCATTCTTTTCTGTTTGGCTGTTTCTTTCTTCCTTCTGGTCCACTCCATTGATTTGAGTCCCAGTTTTCTTCCCATCACTATTGGTTCCCTGTGCACTTTCCTTCATTTCACTTAGCGTAGCCTTTTTTTTCATCTAATTTGTGACCAAATTCAACTAATTCTGTGAGCATCCTGATTACCAGTGTTTTGAACTGTGCATCTGATAGGTTGGCTACCTCTTCATTGCGTAGTTGTATTTTTTCTGGAGCTTTGATCTGTTCTTTCGTTTGGGCCATTTTTTTTTGTCTTTATGCACCTGTTACATAGTGAGGGGTGGAGTCTTAGGTGTTCACCAGGGCAGGGCAACCCATGTCATTGCACTGTGATGCTGTATATGGGGCAGGGGTGCTAGAGGAAACAATGGCACTTGCTCTGCTCTCTGCCAGATTTCAGTCACTTCCCCTGCTTCCCACAAGCAAATTGGGCCCTTTAGGTGCTATTCCCGGGTAGATGGGCTTGTGTACATTCTAGGACCCTGTGTGTCTCTCCAATGAACTCTCCTGTGAGGCTGGGAGTTCCTCCCACTGCTGCCTCAACCCCCACAGGTGTTTTCAATCAGTGGTTTGAGGCTTTATTTCCCCGACCTGGGACCCTGGGTTGTGCAGTCCATCCCACTCTCCAGTTGTTCCTCCTGGTTTATCTGTGTGCGAATGTGGGACCACCTGGTCTGCAATCCACCACCTCTCCGGGTCCACCAGCCACCATCTTGCCTTGAGTCCTCTCCACCCTGGCTGCCCATCTCTGCCCCTCCTACCAGTCTGGATGGATGTGTCTTCTTTAACTCCTTGGTGGTCAGACTTCCATGCAGTTCAATTTTCTGGCAGTTCTGGTTGTTTTTTGTTTTTAAATTGTTGTTGTCCTTCTTTTGGTTGTTCGAGGAGGCACAGTGTGTCTACCTACACCTCCATCTTGGCCGGAAGTAGTAAAATTATTTTTTATAAGTAAGATTAAGTAGGAAGCACAATTTGGTGTTCATAATGCCCTTGAAAACAGATGATTTAAAGAAGTTAGAGGTAAAAATGTTTATGGAAAATGTATTAATGATGTTAACAAATTAAGAATCTCTTGACTATGAGAATAATTTCTCCAATGTAGAAAATATTAGAAAAAAGGAAAATGACTCACTTCTGTTGTGTCTATATCAACCCACCCACGAACCAAACTGATGTTTCAATCTTTTAAAAAATTGGATATGACAGTATCATTTTTTAAAGGAAAATTTTACAATACAGATAAAAGATTATGGCCTTTTTGGTACTTAGATTTCATTTGAAGTTTGGAAAATTATAACGAACATGCATTATTACTACTAGGTAAAATTTTGCAGTTGAAATTAACTGATGAACATAGTAATAAAAGTGATATTGATTATACATCCACATATGAGAGTGGAGACTAAGTTATTTCCTCATCTAGTGTGAATCATGCTGAAGTTGGAGCATATTGGCAGCAAAAATACATTAGCTATCTTTTTGAAAACTGTGGTAGCTTTTAAAATGTATTTAACTTGGTTGATATCGGTCACTAGTAGAGAATATCACTTTTCAAGTGAAATGTATTTAAAATGATCCAACAAAGACTAGTTATCAGTTTTTAAGAAAATGAGATATTGGATCAAGTGTCAAAATTACCACAATGAGTTTTGTTTCCAGGAAAGCAAAGCAAATGCATAACAAATCATACTTCTGTGACTTTGAGTTCTTAATTATTGTAGTTAAAAATTTAAAGTGCTACTTTATGTTTAATCACTTGATTCATGTGATTTAGAGAAAGTGGTTACTTACTATAATTTTTTTTTCTTGAGAAATCAGTGACTACAATTTTTAGTCACTGATTAAAACAGTGACTAAAGGAAGGAGCACCTTTTCTAATTCTCTTAAAAATCCCATATGAGCCAGCAGTGGCCTTGCCCCTGTGGTTGGCCCCCAGGCTTTAGTCAGGGACCCTCAATCATACCTGTTCTTTCCCTTTTTGGCTGCCGCCACTCCCTTATCACTTGGATTTTCTTTTTTTACAAGTTGTTAAGTTCAGAGTGAGACCCTCTCCTTAGTTCTCTCTAACTTGCTATTTCAAAGACAAGCTCATTCTCCTTTTAAGGGCTTTTCTACTAATCACAACAGAAAACATCCAGAATCATAAATAAAAATTTCAGGTATGAGGACTGTCAACCAATGCTTGGTGCCAATTCAGTGCTAACAGGAATACTCAATTTGAGGTACTTCCCAATTTGAGAAGAAAACTTTATTCAGTTTAAAACAGCTCAATGGTAATTTAGATACATCAGGGTTGTGAAAACCCAGGTCCCACGGGCACCCCCACATTGGCCAGGCTTCTTGAAGTCTGGGAGGAGGAAGGAGCTCATGGCTCTTGGGCAATCTCGTTCTTTCCCAGGGAGGAGGCACCTGGGCTTATTCACAGGGCGGGTCTCTGCTCTCAACCCGAGTCTGGTTTCACCAAGTTCCCCTTGGTGCTGTGGAGGGAGCAGGCTCAGAGCCTCAGAACTCTGCCTCTTCTTTACCTTTTATTTTTAAGGATCCAGCTTTCCTCCTCTGTGAGAAGCCAGAGCCCAAAGCTTCATTCCTGGGAGAGAGTGCCCTCTAGTGTCGGGAGAGTGAAAGCCAGAGGAGGCAGCTGCTGGCCAAGGAGGGCAGGGCCAAAGCCAAGTCTGAAAGGGAGGAGCTGTCAGCCAATGAGGGGTGAGCAACCTGCAACCTGCACCCTGACCTGCACGGGATTCCCAGGTATTTCTGAGTGTGAGTGTGGGTGGGTTTTCTTGGGAAGCCTTGTCTCAAAGAAGGGACTAGAGTCTATCAGGTTAACACAGTGGAGAAAGTTGCTCTGGTCTCTCATCTTGAATTCTTCCTAATAAGAAAATTTTATCTATTGGCTGTGGGTCCTGGGTTTACTTCTACACAATTTCTTCCCTTTCTCTCTAACCCTGAATCTTATGTATTATGTCTCACTTGCATCCTTCTTTTGTAAAGTGTACAGAATGCATAAGAATGTGAGCCAAGGTGGCTGAACCTTGGCCCCAGCCTATTTTGTCAGCTCAACATTTGTGATTGGAGGTGGGAGTGGGACTGGGGGTGGGAGACACCCTGGCATGATCAAAGCCGGGCTCAAGCCTTGCAGTTTCAGCCCAAAGATGTGACACCTCAGGACAACATTTGCAAGGTAACATTAGTGGTTGAGGAAGCATGCAGATCACCCGTTGACTAGAATTGATTGTTGGTTTCCAGGTAGCTTTGCAGGAGGCTAGCCTACAGAGCTTCCCTCTTGGGGCAAGCTCTTGGGGTCTCTTGTTTGGCCCTTGAAGGAGTCTGAACACTGTCCTGCCTGTTTATTAGGTGCCTGTCCTCATATTTGATGGGCTTATTTTTTTCTTCAGTGCACAGTTTTCTCAGATGAAAGGAATATTCAGCATTTTTTTTTGCCAAAAGGTTGCTTGTTCTAATTTAAGGAAGCTCCCACATGCTCAAGTCTTAAACAGTGGTTCTAAACATTTTCCATCTGAGGACCACTGATTATTAAAAAAAAACTCTGGAGGGTGATTATTTCCCATTTTACCTCAAACCTCCCCCTGTAGTTTCTCAGTAGGATAATTGGGAGAAGAGTTGATGTTTTGATTGATATCCCAGGGAGCTGATATTTAATTTTGATTAAACACAGGTAAGAATTCATTTCTTCCTGACAGCAGAAAAGATTCCTGCAGCTGGAAAGGACTGTAGAGGTCCTAGAGTTCAACCTCTTGGGCCCACATTGAAACTCCACCACCAGAAAGTCAAGCAGGTTGCAGAGAAGTTTCAGGCACAGACTATGAAGTCAGACAGACCTGGGTGTTGTGCTACTCTGCTCCTACTGGTTGGGTAACTTAGGCCCAGTTTCCTGATGGTAAGAGTGGGTCTCATAGAGCACTGTGAGGAAATTTAATGGAACGTCCATGGAGTCCTTCACAAATACCTGTAATATAGGATGTAACTGTTGCTGTTATTAGCATCTGGTAGGATTTTTGTGGGGTAGAGGACCAAACTGGATGATCTGACACAACTCTGACTCTCAAATAGTGCTGGGGATGAAGCTAGTCCTGGCCCTACTTATAGTTTAGTTCCTCTGAGCCTCAGTGTGTTCACTTATAAAAGTAGGGTTAATAAAGATTACAACTAAAATATAGAACAGCCATCACTCAGAACAGTCAGAAATCTAGTTGAATGAAGTCTGACAACCATGGAATTAAAGAAACCACATCCATCTAGGCCAGTAGGAGGGGTGGAGACATGGAAAGGGCTGGTCCCACATCCACATATGACGTATAAAAATTCAGGAGGGGGATCTCAAGAGCAAGGAGTTCCAGCTGCACACCAGGTTCCCCAGCCCAGCATTCCAGTGCCAGGAAGAGAAGTCCCCAAACTTCTGGCTGCAAAACCCAGCAGGGATTAAGTTGGTGGAAGAAACTTCTGAAGTCCCAAGCAGTTCTCTTTAAAGAATCCACACATGTACTTAGACTCACTCTGTCTGAACTCCAGCACCGGGGTAGCAGCTTGAAAGGCACAAATGGCATACGGGGAGGAAGTGAAATGTCTGGCATCAATGTGGGAGCTGGGGGAATTGCTTTCTCCCAGAAAGAATGGTGGGCAGAGGCCACTGTCCCCTTTTCTGAGCCCTTTTCCCACAGAGTCAGCAGGTGGGTACCATATCTGAGACTCCATCAGCCTGGCTAACACTGTTTGCCCCACATGGAGATCCCTAAGACTCCATCCCATCCAACTTATGGGACCACCTGAACTATTAACTGTGACATTTCCATATGAATGGCTGGTTTTGGCTCATGCTTCACAACTCCCTAAATCCTATCAAATAAGCAATAGCCAGTCTCAGGAAGCCCCCAGCTACTGTACTTTTTGCTAAGTGGCCCCAGGCCTGGCACTAGCAGCAGTCAGCCTAGCTTCATAGTTTGGTTTTGCCTGGAAATCTCCAAGCCCAGCACAAGTAGCAGCCATCTCAGATTGCTTTATAGCTCAGGCAGGGTGGCTCTGGGCAGGACACAGGTGGAGGCTGACCTTGGCTTGCACCACCTGGGATACCCCAAAGCCTGTGCACCCAGTGGATAGCTACAGACCATGTCAGAGCACCACTACCCTGCTCCTGTACAGCTCATTTGCCAAGGAGGGCAGAGGTTGGTGGTCAGTGGTCACAGACAGTCCTTGCACTACAAGAGGAGAGTGTACTCAGCCAACACAGAGGGTGCACCTGGAGTACCCAGCTTGAGGGATAGGAGAGGCTGTGCCACTGGACCCTACAGGATACCTACTATATTAGATCATGTTACCAAGACAGGGATTCATAGTAGCTCTACCTAATACATAGACACAAACACAGGGAGGCTGCCAAAATGAGGAGGCAAAGAAACATGACCCAAGTGAAATAACAGATCAAAACTCCAGAAAAAGAACTAAACAAAAAGGAGATAAGCAATCTATCAGATGCAAAGTTCAAAACACTGGTTACAAGGATGCTCAAGGAACTTAGTGAGGACCTCAACAGCATAAAAAAGATAGAGTCAGAAACAAAGAATACATTAATTGAAATAAAGAACAGTAGAGTAGGTTAAGCTGAGAATCAAATTAATAATTTGGAACATAGGAAAGCAAAAAACAACCAATCAGAACAAGAAGAAAAAAGAACCCTCCAAAATGAGCATGGTGTAAGCACCTCTAGGACAACTTCAAGTGTTCCAGCATTCTCATCATAGGGGTGCCAGAAGGAGAAGAGAAACAGCAAGAAACTGGAAATCTATTTGAAAAAATAATGAAAAAAAATTTCCCTTATTTGGTGAAGGAAATAAACATGCAAGTCCAAGAAGCACAGAGAATCCCAAACAAGATGGATGCAAAGAGGCCCATTCTAAGACACATCATAATCAAAATGCCAAAAGTTAAAGATAAAGAGAGAGTCGTAAAAGTGGCAAGAGAAAAGAAGTTAGTTACCTACAGGGGAGTTCCCATAAGACTGTTATCTGATTTCTCAAAAGAAACTTTGCAGGCTAGAAGGGACTGGCAAGAAATATTCAAAGTCATGAAAAGCAGGGAACTAAAGCCAAGAGTGTTCTACCCAGCAAAGATATCATTTAGAATTGAAGGGCAGATAAAGAGTTTCCCAGACAAGAAAAAACTAAAGGAGTTCATCATCATTAAACCATTATTATATGAAATTTTAAAGGGATTTATTTAAGAAAAAGATCAGAACTATGGACAATAAAATGGCAATAAATACATATCTACCATCAATTGAATCTGAAAAACAAACTAAGCAAACAGAAAGAACAGAGACAGAATCATGGATACAGAAAGCGTATTGATGGTTGCCAGATGGGAGGTAGGTGTAGGGGAATGGGTGAAGAGGTGAGGAGATTAAGCAGTACAAATAGGTGGTTACAGAATAGCCATGGGGATGTACAGTACAGTATAGGAAATAGGGTAGCCAAAGAAATTATATACATGATCCATGGATATGAACAATGGTGGGGGCATTGCCTGAGGGAGGTGCTAGGTGCTGGGTGGAGGGGGACAAAGGGGGAAAAATCAGGACAACTGTAATAGCATAGTCAATAAAATATAATTAAAACACTTTAAAAAAGTGGGGTTCATAATATATGAATTGTTAAAGGATTATATATAAACTTACAGCACATATGTGAAATTATCTACACAGGATTTATTCATAACAGCTACTAAAGGATTTTAGAAATTGTTCCTATGTGTACTGGAAGGCTTCAGATGAGGCACTGGGCTCTTCTGAGGGACTAGGAGCTCCCAGGGTCATAGGAGGTGGGCAAGGGTGGTGGCTAGACGGAGATGTTGATGCCCTCACCTCTACTGAGCACCTGCTGAGAGTCAGGCCCTATGTTGGGGATGGTGAGAAGCCTGGCCAGGTGCTGACCTTCAGGAAGTCCACAGTTTGGGCGGGAGGCAGACAGGACACCATGCAGGGTTGTATCCTGTTGGAAAAGTGAGCACTGTTGGATTAACTGTCTGTATCTCTTTCAGGGCTGTGGTCCACATTGCTCTAATTTGTGTCCTGGGACCACATGAGGATGCTGCTGTTGCTTCTTTTCTTTTCAGCTCTGGGTCTCAGTGCCTGGGGTAAGATTTCTTTCATTGGGTCAGAAGTACTTTTGGCATCAGCCCCAACCTGGTTTCACTTTCAAATTGTCCTCTCTAGACTCATCACTCCTCCCCACTGAGTCTTAACTCAGGGCTGTCCTCCCTCTATCCCCAATGCCACACCTCCTATGGAACCCCAGGGTCACTGTGAGGTGGCCCCTTCTGAGGTGAGGTGATGTTCCCCTTCTGAGCCCAGCTCTGGTTCCTCCTCCCTGCTGAGATGGCTGTAGTCCTCAGTCTCTCCAGTTTGCCCAGCACGCCTTGTCCTCAGTGTCATGGTCATGTATGTGTTCCTGATGATTTCACAAAAGTGCAGAATCTCAGCCTTGGTGGAGACCCTTCCTGACCTTGTTGTGTAGCCAGAGAAACAGGCCACACTGTGGCAGTGACAAGGTCAGTTGTCCAAGGTCATCCGATAACTTTGGGGAGGCTGGAGAAGGTAGTAGTTATGCACATTGCTCTGGGGCCAAAAAGCTTGGGTCAGGATCCAAGTCCATAGCTTAAGGTCTGTGTCTCTTAGGCAAGTAACTTAATCTCTCTGATCCTTAGTTTCTCATCTGTGTAGAGGGAGTAGTTGATATGCTTTGCTCATCTTCTAAAGTGGTTTTAAGCCACAAATCTGATAGTGTTCTTGAGAATGCTTTGTAACCAACAAAGCACAGCCTGTGGGTGGCGATGCTGGTGACATTGCTGCTTCTAGGGATTATTGCTCCCATGACCTCAGGTACTGGACAGGCAGAGGGAAATGAGACATATTTGTAATGACTAATCCTCAATTAATCCTATCTAAAACACCTAGTTTGTAAGAGCAGTCACAACAGTTGGGAAACTTCTATATTTTAAGAACCTTATCTGGATCAGTAGGTGTTTAGTATGTGTTTCTGTGTTAGCTCAAAATGATGATGACATTTTGGCATGGGACATTCTGATTTATTAATAGGTAAGCAGGTGAAGTGGGAAAGTCTGGGCTGTTCAGATAAGGGACAGAGAGATTGCAGAGTACCAGGAATGGAGGGAGGGTTGGGGGAAGATGGGAACACGAAGGCATCATTGGGGCAGATGTGAGAGGCAGAGGGAGGGTGAGGCCAGAAAGAAACATCTCTGTCTTGTTTCCTAGAGGAAGCCAGGGAACTTGGGGAGGCAGAGAGGCTGTGGGCTGTGGGGTGGGGATGTGGAGCCCATGCCTCTGGGATGGTCCAGGTGTTCTGTAAGGACCAGCACCAAGTGCAATGTTCCTTTGTAGGGGATTCTCCTTGGTTCTCCTGGAATGAAACCCAAGCCAGAGGAGTGTCGGAGCAGCTTCTGGACCTGTTTGTCAGCATCTCGCAGTTCATTCAAAAGGGTCGCAATGGTGAGGTGGTTTGGCATTGGCTGGGGCTGCTTAGGTGGCCAGAATGCCTCTCAGGACTTCATTGTGGTGGGGTGGGGGCGGGTGGGATCCCAAGAGGGGCATTTGCCAGAGTGCCATGGATTGTCTGGAGCCCTCAGGCAAAGGTGAGGTGCAGAAAGGAGAGTGGCCCTGGGTAGGAAAGACAAAGTCCCTATTCTCAGGTCTCAGTAGGAGGGTGGAGATATCCTGTCCCTGAGTGAGCTTCCAGAGGCACCAAGATGGACACAGACAGGGAGCCTCAGGGAAACTGGGGCCCTTCGGGGCTCTCACAGCCCTGTGCACAGTGACTTTTCATCTGAAAGAGAGAGCTATGTACCTGATGTTCATGGAACTTCCTGTGGGCTCTAGATCCTGGAGTCTCTAGTTTGAGGAGAGTGGCAGAACTTCCTGAGAGTCACCTTTGTGAGGGGAGGGCCAGACAAAAGACACATTTAGAGACCCGGGGCAAATGCCAGTGAGGACAGTGCTTCCTAAAGCAACCAGGTGAGGTGCTTCAAGAGAAGGTAGCTCAGACCCCAGGGTTGGGCGTGAGTGTCCCCGGGGCTGCTTTCTGAAGGCCTCGAGGGAGAAGCCGGCCTGAGAGGAGTTGAGGATGGGATGTCTTCTAGGGAAGTACAAGAAGCCAGTGTTTGGAAATGAAGGCAACTTGACTTCCAGGCTGAACACAGAGTCCAATGGGGAAATTTTTTTAGCCTAAACAGACTATAGAGAATGGGAAGGGGAGGCTGTGGGTGGCAAACTTCTTCCCCAGGGCCTGTCCCCCCATCAGGGCAGGAGAGGACAAGGGTGGCGCTGGCAGCCTGTCAGGGGAAGTGAGTAGGAGCTGCCATGTGCCATCCTTTGCACCCCCTGCAGGTACCCCCACCATTGTCTCCCGCAAGGAGTGGGGGGCACAATCACTGACCTGCAGGGCCCTGCTGACCCCACCCGTGGCCTATGTCATCTCGGACCAGCTCATGGGGATGGAGTGCCAGGAGCAGAATGTTTGCAGCCAGAAGCTGCGGGACCTTCAGTCCCATTCCATCAACACCAAAGGCTGGTGTGATGTGGCCTACAAGTAAGAGCCTTCCACCTGTTCTGTTTTCCCATTCATGCTGCTTTTAAAAATAAGTATGAAGTGTTAAAACAAACATGCAAAATCCAAAATCCTCCCAGGATCATTAGCAGGGAGGCCGTGAGCTACTTATTCAGATGTGGTCTAGGACTCTGGGAGATCTGGGAAGGAAGCAAGGGACCTCGTGTAGTCCCCACAGCTGCTCTCTTGCAGCTCGAAGAACATCATGGTTTACAAGGTCTTCACAAGAATTAGCCATGCGGGCCCTCCCAGCAGCTCTGAGGAACAGGCAGGAGAAACATTACCAGTCCTGCTTCTTGGGTGAGAACACTGTGGTCTGGGGAGGTTAGAAAGAGTCACACCACTGGGGAGCGTGGACCCAGACTCTCCCAGACTGCCTGCTCCATTTTCACACACGGACAGGTTTTTATGCTGAGAAGCAGTCCCCACCAGGTACCCTGCGAGGCCACCTCACAGTGACACTGGGGTTCCATAGGAGGTATGGCTTTGGGGTTGGAGTGAGGACAGCCCCATGTTAAGACAAGTGTGAGGCATGGAGACTGGGTATCTGTGCTGAGGATTATCAGTGGAGGCCAAGATTTCCTATATATATGAAGATCTATCTATCTATCTATCTATCTATCTATCTATCATCTATCTATCTTCATAAGAAGGGAGAGAGTGTGGGAATAGAGCTTTCCTCCCTGAATTCTAAAGACAAATATAAATGCTTTCTGAATTACCCATTTGGAAAGTGTAATCCATGTCCTTAATTTATTTTTAGATGTAAATAAGTAAGAGCAGTTGGAGGCCTCGTTGCAGCTCCAGAGTCCCTGGGGCTGGGGGTGGTAGCAGGGTCTTCATCCTCCCTCTGGGGTAGCTGTGTTCACTACAACTCAGCTGCTGTCCCTGCCACGAGAACTGCCACTGCCACTGCTGTTACTGCTGGGTCCCCTCTTCTGCCAGAGCATTTCCAGGGGATTTCAGCTGTTGAGTCTCCAAGTCAGGCTTTGTGGTGACAATTTAACAGCCTGCTGTGAGTACAGTGCAGCTGACAGCAGCCTTGAGGGACTGTTCACAGTGGGCTGATCACTGTGACACAGGAACATGTTGAATGTGCTGGCAGCAAAGCCAGGGGTGTGCTGGACATGCTAAGGCTCCCTGAACCTCAGGCTGATGTCAGCGCAGAATGGGAAGTCTGCCCATCTCCACTCAGGGTCTTTGGGGGACCTCAGGGGAGTGTTCTCTCTGTGTTCAGCTTGCTGTGGAAGCTGAATATGGCAAGAGTCGTAACAACATGAATTCTCAAGTCTGTGGTTAGAAAGTGGAGGATGAGAAAGATTTAAAGAAGCAAAGAGAAGGGTGCACGTAGAACAAAAGAATAATACATTTGTTTTAAAAAATAAACTGAAAAAGGAGACTTCTGGCCAAGATGGAGGTATAGGTAGACACACTGTGCCTCCTTGCACAACCAAAAGAAGGACAACAACAATTTAAAAACAAAAAACAACTAGAAGTGATAGAAAACCAAATTGTATGGAAGTCCAACAACCAAGGAGTTAAAGAAACATTCATCCAGACCGGTAGGAGGGGTGGAGATGGGCAACTGGGGTGGAGAGGACTCGTGGCAAGGCGGTGGCTGGCAGACCCAGCGAGGCAGTGGATTGTGGAGCGGGTGGTCCCACATTCGCATGTAGATAAACTGGGAAAAACAATTGGGGAGGGAAACAGACCACGCAACCCAGGGCTCCAGTGCGGGGAAATAAAGCCTCAAACCCTCTGACTGAAAACACCTGTGGGGGTTGAGGCGGCAGCAGGAGAAACTCCCAGCCTCACAGGGGAGTTCAGTGGAGAGACCCACAGGGTCTTAGAACATACACAAGCCCACCCACCTGGAATCAGCACCAGCACAGCCCAATTTGCTTGTGGGAAATGGGGGAAGTGACTGAAATCTGGCAGAGAGCAGAGCAAGCGCCATTGTTCCCTCTCAGATCCTTTCCCCACATAGTGTCACAACCCAGTGACGTGGATTGCCCCACCCTGGTGAACACCTAAGGCTCTGCCCCTCACTACATAACAGGCACGTCAAGACAGAAAAAAAATGGCCCAAATGAAAGAACAGATCAAAACTCCAGAAAAAATACAACTAAGCAATTAAAAGGTACCCAACCTATCAGGTGCACAGTTCAAAACACTGGTAATCAGAATGCTCACAGAATTGGTTGAATTTGGTTGCAAATTAGATGGAAAAAATAAAGGCTACACTAAATAAAATAAAGGAAAATGCACAGGGAACCAATAGTGATGGGAAGGAAACAGGTTCAAGTCAATGGTGTGGACCAGGAGGAAGAAAGAAACATCCAATCACAAAAGAATGAAGAAATAAGAATTAAAAAAAATGAGGAAAGGCTTAGTAACCTCCAGGACATCTTTAAACATTCCAATATCCAAATTATAGGGGTACCAGAAGGGGAAGAGGAAGAGTAACAAGTGGAAAAGTTATTTGAACAAATAATAAAGGAGAACTTCCCTAATCTGGCAAAGGAAATAGACTTCCAGGAAGCTCAGAGAGTCCCAAAGAAGTTGGACCCAAGGAAGAACACACCAAGGCACATCATAATTACATTAGCCAAGGTAAAAATGAGAGAAGGAGAGAATCCTAGAAGGAGCAAGAGATAAAGAGACAGTTACCTATAAAGGTATTCCCATAAAACTGTCAGCTGATTTCTCAAGACCTTATAAGCAAAAGGGGCTGGAAAGAAGTATTCCAAGTCATGAAAGACAAGGACCTACATCCAAGATTGCTCTATCCAGCTAAGCTTTCATTTAGAATGGGAGGGCAGATAAAGTGCTTCTCAGATAAGGTCAAGTTAAAGGTGTTCATCATCACCAAGCCCTTATTATATGAAATGTTAAAGGTATTTATCTAAGAAAAAGAAGATAAAAAATATGACCAGTAAAATGACAGCAAAGTCACAGTTATTAATAACCACACCTCAAACAAAAACAAAAGCAAACTAAGCAAACAACTAGAACAGGAACAGAATCACAAAAATGGAGATCACATGGAAGGTTATCAATAGGGGAGTGGGAGGAGAGAGGGGGAAAAGGTACAGAGAATCAGTAGCATAAATGGTAGGTAGAAAATATAAAGGGGGAGGGTAAGAACAGTATAGGAAATATAGAAGCCAAAGAACTTATAAGTATGACCCATGGATATGAACTAAAGAGGGGGAAAGTAGGTGGGAGGGTGTGTCCAGGGTGGAGGGTAGTGAAGCGGCAAAATGGGACAACTGTAATAGCATAATCAATAAAATATATTAAAATATAAAGTGAAAAAGGGAAGATTCTAAAGAAGTTTCTGTGATAAAGAAGAGTTTACAGGCACTCCCGAAGAGAAACTTAAGAAAAAGTCATATAATAAAAAGGAAGTCCTGAATTTAAGTTGTTTTAAATGTTCAAGTGCTTGATTCTATAATTAAGAACTTGACAAATGCATTCTTATGCCCTTGAAATATGTTAAACTAATGTCCTCAGGTTCAAATTCCACTTCAAACCAAATCAGCATTTTTAAAGGGAGGTTCTGTGAAGCACATGTAAATGAAGTCACAACACTTAAAGACGTCTGGGAAGTCTAAACTAGGTGATCCCCCCTCTCTCCCACTGTTAGGTCACTGAAGCTTAGTGCTTTTTATGAGCCTCTAGAACCCTTTTCCTTCTGAGGATGGGGGAGAGATTTCCTGTCATAGGGATTTGCCATTCAATCCATGTTTCCTTGCCTGGCAGCTTCCTGGTTGGGGACGATGGCAGGGTGTATGAAGGTGTTGGCTGGAACGTCCAAGGTCTGCACACTCAGGGCTACAACAGCATCTCGCTGGGCCTTGCCTTCTTTGGCACCAAGGAAGGTAATGGTCATCCCCTCTGTCCCTCTGCCAGAGCATTGTCTATACTTCCTTCACTCCCTCATCTCCACACCCCTCTCTTTTCTTTTTCTTTTGAATTTTTTATAGAATTTGTTTGAGTCAAACTGACCATGTAGGCTTGGGAAGTTAGATCTCAAATGCTGCCCACGCTCCTCTCCTTCCAGCCTATCTCATACTGTCCTGAAGTTCTTTCCTTGCTTGGATTCTATGACATGGCACCCTTTTTGTCCTCTTCCTCTTCTCTGGTCTGTGCTCTGGTGAGGCTGACACTGCTTGAGCTCAGTTTTGCCATCACTTCTGGAGTCTGAAGTTGTGTGACACTGAGCTGTACCTGGCAAAGGCAGACAAGCATGGCCTCTTTCTTCCTCCAGTGTCTCACATGGGGAAGACCCAACCAAAGCCAGCAGGCAAGGAAGTCTGAGGAATGTCCTTTGCAGCTTTTTAGCTCCCTGCAAAACAGAGGCAAGCACAGGGCAGGGTGGAGTCAAGAGCTAATAGCTAAATGACTGGCACCTGCCAGATGCTCATCTGCTAACTGGGCTAGGAACAACACTTATCTTAGAGGTTTTCTTTGAGAATTATATGAGTTAATGGATGAAAAGAGCACTTGCCACATGCTGGATTGTGGGAGCCACTAAGTAAGTATTGTCACCCCTTTCTCCATGCTAGGGAGTGCCTGCTTGGTCATGTAGGCCTCCCTTTGCATGTAGCTTTTATTGCCTCCCAGCTCTTCCACCTAAAGATGGTGTGAATAAAAGTCTTAGCACTTGAAAGAGGTCACCAACTTGGTCTCCAAGAGCTCTGTCCAAGTAGTTCCTTGCCTCTTAGACCCCCTGTCCTGGCTACTGGACCAGCTTCCTCTCTTCCCATTCATCAGCTATTTAGGGTCAGGTGGTCTCCTTATCCTTCCTCCAGATCTAGACCATGCTGGAGTTTCTTGGTGACAGTTTGGTGTTCCATGTCATCCTCTTCCAGGCAGCAGTCCCAGCCCAGCTGCCTTATCAGCTGCAGAGGACCTGATCTTCTACGCCATCCGGAAAGGTCACCTGTCACCCAGGTATATTCAGCCACTTCTCTTGGAAGAAGAGGTGTGCCCAGCCCATAAGCAGCCAGTGCCCAGGAAAGGTAAGGTCCTCAGTCCCAGCTCACCTTCCTCTCAGTGACACTCAACCATTAGGGGCAGTTTTTTGGACCGAGGACACCTCACGCTGAGATCCAGAAAATTCTGAGAGGGTACTTTCCTGATCTCTCCTTCTCATTGGAATGACATAGCCATGGAGCCATTTTTGACATAAAGATGTATATACACACATTTTTCACTTCATCAACAGATATTTACTGAATACTAAGTGTTTTTCTAGGTACTAAGGCTACAGCCATGAACAAAACAGAAAAAACTTCATATTTCTGTGAAGAAAGACAGAAAATAAAGAAATCAACAAGTAAAATACATGTGATGTCAGATGGCAGGAAGGCTTAGAGAAAAATACAGTGTGGTAATGGGGAACTAAACACACATGCACAAATTTGTGTACACTATGTGAGCACACACACACACAACCTTTCTAAGTGCAAAACTCAGCCAACCTGCAACATGACCAGAGCGGTGAAAAAAACTTGCCTTCACAGATTACACTGACATCAGAGTGAATATTTCAAGAAACTGGATGATGAAAATCATGCCCTGTTTGGGGGTGAGCAAGCAGCAACCTAAAACCAGTACAATTAATGGACACTTCAGTAGCTTAATGCTTTCTGCTAGAGTGGATCTTTTCTTGGACTCAAGGATATTTTTTTCCTTTTTTTAATATATTTTATTGATTATGCTCTTACAGTTGTCCCATTTCCCCCCTTCACTCCCCTCTACCCTGTATACCCTCTCCCATCCACTTCCTCCCACTTTAGTTCATGTCCATGTGTCATATTTATAAGTTCTTCAGCTTCTACATTTCTCATACTATTCTTACCCTCCCCCTGTCTATTTCCTACATACAATCTATGCTACTTATTCTTGTACCTTTTCCCCTCTCTCCTCTTCCCACTCCCCTGTTGCTAACCCTCCATGTGATCTCCATTTCTGTGGTTCTGTTCCTGTTCTAGTTGTTTGCTTAGTTTCTTTTGGTTTTGCATTAGGTGTGGTTGTTAATAATTGTGAGTTTGCTGTCCTTTTACTATCCATGTTTTTTTTTAATCTTCTTTTCTTAGATAAGTCCCTTTAACATTTCATAAAATAAGGGCTTGGTGATGATGAACTCCTTTAACTTGACCTTATCTGAGAAGCACTTTATCTGCCCTTCCATTCTAAATGAAAGCTTTGCTGGATAGAGTAATCTGGGATATAGGTCCTTGTCTTTTATAGGACTTGAAATACTTCTTTCCAGCCCCTTATTGCCTATAAGGTCTCTTTTGAGAAATCAGCTGACAGTCTGATGGGAACTTGTTTGTAGGTTACTGTCCCCTTATCTCTTGCTGCTTCTAGGATTCTCTCCTTCATTTTTACCTTGGCCAATGTAATTATGATGTGCCTTGGTGTGTTTCTTCTTGGGTCCAACTTCTTTGGGGCTCTCTTAGCTTCCTGGTCTTCCTGGAAGTCTATTTCCTTTGCCAGAATGGGGAAGTTCTCCTTTATTATTTGTTCAAATACGTTTTCAATCTGTTGCTCTACCTCTTGCCCTTCTGGTACCCCTATAATTCGGATGTTGGAACATTTAAAGATGTCCTGGAGGTTCCTAAGCTTCTCCTCATTTTTTTGAATTCTTATTTCTCCATTCTTTTCTGTTTGGTTGTTGCTTTCTTTCTTTTGGTCCACTCTATTGTTTTGAGTCCCAGTTTCCTTCCCATCACTGTTGGTTCCCTATGCATTTTTCTTCATTTCTTTTATAGTAACCTGCATTTTTTCATCTAATTTGTGACCAAAATGAACCAATTCTGTGAGCTTCCTGATCACCAGTGTTTTGAACTGTGCATCTGATAGGTTAGCTATCTCTTGGTCGCTCAAAAGGATGAGTTCTGGGGCACTGATTTGTGCTTCTGTTTGAGCCATCTCTCTCTCTCTCTCTCTCTCTCTCTCTCTCTTTTTTTTTTTTGGACTGGTCGCTCCTGTTACGGTGAGGGGCAGAGCCTTAGGTGTTCACCAGGGCCGGGCACCCCAGTTGCTAGATTGTGATGCTGTATGTGGGGGCAGGGGCGGGAGGGAACAATGGCCGTAGCTCCATTCTCCGTGGGATCTCAGTCCCTTCTCTGGGATCCTGGGTTGCGCGCTCTGCCCTGGTCCACAATTGCTGCCTCGCTGGGTTTGCCAGCTGCCGCCTGCGTACTCAGGGTCTGCCCACTGCAATCTTTTGCGCCCCAGATGCCTTACACGCTCCCAGTGGCCTTATGCACCTAGTTCTCCCTGTTCTCTGCGCTGCGACCCGGTGCCCGGCTGCTCCTCTCCGTCCCTCCTACCAGTCTGGATAAACGGGTCTATTTTAACTTCTTGGCTGTCCGACTTCCATTTAGATAAATTTTCTGTCAGTTCTGGGTGTTATTCTGCCTCTAAATTGTTGTTGTTCCAATCCTGGTTGTGCGTGGGGGTATGGTGCATCCACCTATCCTCCATCTTGCTGGAAGTCGGACTCAAGGATATTTTGTATTAACCTTTTAAATATTGTAAATCTCTAAAGTTTTTCTTGCTTTCAGATAGGTGCTATCTTCAATAATGATAATCTTTTCACATTTGTAGAGTTCTTTATAGATTTCAAATTACTTCCATGTGTACATGTGATCAGTTTAGAGAGTCAGCTCTGATTTCTGCATTTTGGTCCTCTTACATAAGTACACACACCTGCATACATTTGAAATGCATATTTAGGCAGGTAGGTACACCTAGTCTTTTGAATGGAATGGCTGACTCTGTATGATCAATAGTTCTTTCACCTCTGCTAACACACTGGTTTCCATAGTTGTAATCAGAACCTGTAGATTTTTGCCCTTGTCCACTGGCTGTAGCCACCTGACCCAGACATTCCCTATCTGGCCTTTCCTAGTGCCCCACAGCTGAATTCATGTTAGGATGTGCCCATGGTGCCAGAGGTTGGGGTGACTGAGGAGCAGCTCAGCCTGCGGTGGTGTGATTATCCATTTGTGGGCACAGATGCATTCCCATGGCCTTGGTTTTTCACCTTGCCACAGCTTGCCCCAGCATCATCATGCGGTCATCTTGGGAAGCCAGAGAGACATACTGCCCTAAAATGAACATCCCAGCCAAATATGTCATCATCATCCACACTGCTGGGGCAACTTGCCACACACCCATGGACTGCCAGGCTCGAGTCCGAGACACACAGTCCTACCACATGGACAAACTGAACTTCTGTGACATTGGATATCAGTAAGTGGGATTGGTGGAAATCTGACCCTCCTTTTCTTCAACACTATAGGAAGGAGGGCTGTGGGAGGGAATCAATATTTACTGAGCCCTTCCTTTGTGTGAAAGGCTTTACATAAGACATGATGTTTTATTTGGGTGAGATTCTGGACTATTATTCAGACATAGCTAAGGGTTAGTATCTCTCCTGGGCACGTTCTCTTCAAGGGAAGACTCTGAAAAGGAGACATTAGAAGCAATAGTGGCAAAGCAAGACTGTGAGACCCTTATGGAAGACCACTGAAGATTTTGCCTATTTTATTTAATCCCTTCCAACCACTTAGAGACACAGGCCCTGCTCACCCTCTTCCTCAGTCTGGCACAACCACAACTTGCTGCCTCTGATGTTAGAATCCTGTGATAGCTCTGGTACTATTTACACCATTTTATACATACAGGATCTTTTTAACCTTTCTGGGCCCCTTTAGCCTCATCTCTACAATTGGGACAGCGATACTATATCTACTTGAAGATGTAGAGTGAAATTTGAATGTTCTTTTTTGGTTCCTTTAATGCCAAGTCTATCATAAAGAAACACATTGAGTTAATGGAATAGCAGAAGCTAAATAGGAGTTGCCTTGGAATTTCATAGAAGGGATGCAGGGTTAGGTGAGGATAAATTGCAATCATTCATCTGTGACTTAATCACAACAGCTTTTGCAAAGTCTCAAGTGAATTTACTTTGGCACGTGACTTGTTCTGGACTGGCTGCCTCTCCTCTTAACTCCCACTGTAAAAGCAGCCTTTGCAAATAGAAGAAGCTGCTATTGCCCTTTGCAGGACTTTCCACAGCCTTGCCATGGTTGTGCAGCACAGATAACAGGGAATGGACTATAAATTTGAAAACCCTGAATAGAAAATACCAGAAGCTAAGGGATATTAGTTTTCCTTTCTCGTTCAGCTTTCAATGGCTCAATCCTGTCCCCTGACCTTCAAAACCTGTTATGGTGCCCCCTCACCCTCCAGACTCATGTTGCATCTCTAATACTGATGTTGACTGTAATCAGGACAAAGCACCCCCTCACTCACTGTTTTCTAACATTTTAACCAGTATTCATTGGGTGTCTGCTACATGCCCAGTGCTCAACAAGATAAATATGGTTCCTTCCCCTGTGGAGGTGAGAAGGAAGATAGCAAACTTCGTAAGGCCAAGTAAGAGTGAGGCACTGTAATGGATGAGGAATAGGATGGGCACAGGTTGAATCATTAGCAAACCTTTGGGGGAGTGAGTGTGTCAGGCAGGGCTCCAGGTAAAGGGGCATCCAAGTTGGGGCATGGATAAGGAGTGGGGATTAGTCAGGCAAAGAGGGGCAAGAAATGTCCAGGTGAGTACAGCAGCATATGCTAGGGTCTAGACAGAGCATGTATCTTTGAGGAACTGAAGAACTTTAACTCATATATAACAGTAGATATCAGAGGAAAATGGTGAGAGGTGAGACTGGAGAGGCCAACCGGAGCCACGTCACAAAGGGCCCTGAAGTGGGTTCTTATAGATTGAATTTGAAAGCAACTAGAAAGTCATGCCCTATGGTAGGATTCATATCTTAACAAAGTCATTCCAGGTGCTATTTTAGGAATGGGATGGAAGTGGGCAAAACTCTGGGCAGGGAGTTATTGCAGAAATCCAGACAAAGGTGGTGGTGACCTGGAGCATCATAATGGCAGCAGCTGACACTGAGAGAAGAGAGACAATTGACAAGCCATGACTCATGATTGGATGGGGCTGGGGTAGGGAGAGGGAGGTGTTCAGGATGATGCCCAAATTTTCTGGCTGAGGAAATCACAGGAGAAGCTGTGTTGGTTTGGACATGTTGGTTTTATAGATAATAATTGAAGCTATGGGACTGAGTGATTGTGTAGGAAAAACATGCTGAGTGAGATGAGAGAAGGGGCTAGACTGGAATCCTGAGGAGCACCACTTTCTAGGGAAGGGGTAGGGGATAGGAGAGGGCCCGCAAGAAACCGGCCAAGTAGGGGAAAACCAGGAAGGTGTGGCTCCTGGAAGCCCAGGAAAGTTAACGTTTTAAGAAAAGAGGGGTCAGCAGGGCCAGTGTAACTCAGAAGAGAAAATGTACTAGTGTCAAGGTGGTCACTGGTCACCTTGGAAGGGTCTGATTCAGGGGCACTGTGGGAAAAAAGGCCACGCTGCAGTACACTGAAGTTGCTGTTATCATCGCTTGTCACTGTCTGAGCTCACTTCTCAGGTTCAGAGACTGTGACTGTTTTTTTTGTTTGTTTGTTCCTCTTTTTTGTCTCTGCATACATTGGCACATAGGAGACGTTCAGTAATATGTGACGAATGAAAGAATGAATGAATGATTTAAGGAGTAAATGAAGCCAATTCTTCTTCCCAGAGTAACTTTTTGCATTTTTCTTTGCCCAATCCTAGTTTCCTGGTGGGTCAGGATGGTGGTGTGTATGAAGGAGTTGGCTGGCATATCCAAGGCTCTCACACCTATGGATACAATGATATTGCCCTAGGAATTGCCTTCATGGGCAACTTTGTAGGTAAGGAGTGAGCATGGGGCAGAAGGGTTCTGGGTGGTGAAGCTTCATGTGGAATGTCTGGGGAGCAGGAAGGACAAGGCAACCTTGTGGTGTCTGGCATTGTCAGTGGTGCATTTTAGCTTTCAGGGACTCAATATAGGATGCAGGTCATCAGGAGTCCCTCCCAGGCAGAAAGTTTTCCCCCAAATTTACCCATCTGCATACCCAGTTCCATCTATCTTTATAGCCATGCCAAAGGCAAATATGGAGCAAGAGGGAACATAATCTTTTGCAAACTTTGGTGCTTTTATGGCTCAGTCAGCAAAGATATTTTCTTCCTTGGTAACCATGGCAACAAATGTTGAGGACCATCACTACCTGTTATGGTAAAGCATGGACAGTCCAGGGGTGCCATGTCTGCCTCCTGGTGCCTGCTGAGAAGCGGTGTGCTGTGCTGCAGTTCTCATCCAGAGCAGTTTCCAACTTTCCAGAAGAAGCTTTGCAAAGAGGAGTCAAGGAATATAATGACCTTGTTTTCTCATTGTGTCTGGCTGCCACAGATTATGTGAATTTGTTGGCTATGGTGGTGGGGGTGTGGGAGAGGGAGATTGGAATGCAGGTGCTTGGCCCTGCTCTGAGCAAGTAACCTTGAGACTCTGATGATTGATGGGTATATGTATTTTTCAGAAAAGCCACCAAATGCTGCAGCGTTGGAGGCAGCCCAGAGCCTGATCCAGTGTGCAGTGGACAAGGGGTACCTGATTCCCAACTACCTTTTGGTGGGGCACAGTGATATTGTCAACCTTCTGTCTCCTGGGAAGGCTTTGTATGACATCATCAGTACCTGGCCCCACTTCAAACAGAGAGGAGGCACCAGCTCCTTTTGAGACTGCACTCGCCACCCACCTGGCTGCTGGACCTCCCCTGTTCTCACTCTGTAGCCTGGCTCAACACCTCATGTCCACTCCCTGTCAACCCCATCCTATCCCTCCTGTGATCCTATCTCTCCTTTTATCATCCTCCAGTGGCCCCCAATCCCTGTAGAGGCATGCCAGCCCTCTGAGTCTGGGCCCAGCCTTCCCTTCTCATTCTCTTCTCCCCTGGTTGCCCACCTCTTTAGCCCAGTGACACAATGGCTGGACCTTGGTTGACTTCTTGCTTTTTTGTATGCACCCCTTTGCCTGCACATCTTCCTTGCTGTCTGGGTGGCAACCCTGAGCCTCACACGAGACCTGGGTCAATTCTCCCACCCCTTCTGCCTGCTCACACACTGACTTGTCCACACATGGATGCAACCCTTATTCAGGACTTGCTTCTAGACATGTGTGTCTCCACTAGATTGTAAGGTGGTATGGTTTTACTCACCTCTGTGTCCCCAGTCCTTCAGTATTGTCTAGAATCCAGTAGATGCTGCAGTTATTTGTGGAAGAACTGGATGAATAAATGAATGAGTTATCCAAGTCTCCATTTCCTTTTAGATTTGTTCATCATCCCCTCTTTGGGGAACCCTTCTTGAACAGTCCCCAATCCTGCCAACATTCTCTGTTCCCATTCCTTCCCAGTTTCACAGCCAGCTCTGGTCACTTGTTTGTAATAGTTGCTGTGTCTCTATCATCTCAGTGCTCCCTAAAGACAGGGACTATTTGCTCCTCCAGACCCAAGCCTGGGCTGAGTCCATGCAAGCTTCCCAGCACCTGCTGCCTGCTCCTGCCTAGCCAGCTCAGCAGCAGGCTGAGCTGTGACCGCTCCTTTGAGACAAGGGCAGACTAGTACTGCTGGTCACTAGCAGCACAGGAGCTGGCTCTTGTTTTGCATGATCTGGAAACAAAGGGAGGAGGAGGAAGGAGAGAGATAAATAGAAGCAGCCAGAAATATGGACTTTTCCCTATACATTTGGTATTTATACTGTTTTTGCTTCTAGAGTGTTTTATGCCTTTTACCATCAGGCAGGGTTTAAAAAAATATATTTTATTCTCTGTACTTTCCCTCCTCTCTCCTCCTCCCACTCCCCTGTTGCTAACCCTCCATGTGATCTCCTTTCCTGTGATTCTGTTCCTGTTCTAGTTGTTTGCTTAGTTTTTTTTTTTGTTTGTTTTTAGGTTTGGTTGTTAATAACTGCATTTGTTGTCATTTACTGTTCATATTTTTTATCTTCTTTTTCTTAGATAAATACCTTTAATATTTCATATAATAAGGGCTTGGTGGTGATGAAGTCCTTTAACTTGTCCTTATCTGAGAAGCACTTTATCTGCCCTTCCATTCTAAATGAAAGCTTAGCTGGATAAAGCAATCTTGGATGTAGGTCCTTGCCTTTCATGACTTGGAATTCTTTCCAGCCCCTTCTTGCCTGCAAGGTCTCTTTTGAGAAATCAGCTGATAGTCTGATGGGAACTCCTTTGTAGGTAACTGTTTCCTTATCTCTTGCTGCTTATAGGATTCTCTCCATTTTTAACCTTGGCTAATGTAATTATGATGTGCCTTGGTGTGTTCCTCCTTGGCTCCCACTTCTTTGGGACTCTCTGAGCTTCCTGGACTTCCTGGAAGTCTATTTCCTTTGCCAGATTGGAGAAACTTTACTTTATCATTTGTTCAAATAACTTTTCCACTTGTTACTCTTCCTCTTGCCCTTCTGGTACCCCTATAATTCAGATGTTGGAATGTTTAAAGATGTCCTGGAGGTTCCTAAACCTCTCCTCATTTTTTTGAATTCTTATTTCTTCATTCTTTTCTGTTTGGTTGTTTCTTTCTTCCTTCTGGTCCACTCCATTGATTTGAGTCCACGTTTTCTTCCCATCACTATTGGTTCCCTGTGCACTTTCCTTCATTTCACTTAGCATACCCTTCATTTTTTCATCTAATTTGCAACCGAATTCAACCAATTCTGTGAGCATCCTGATCACCAGTGCTTTGAACTGTGCATATGATAGGTTGGCTATCTCTTGGTCGCTTAGTTGTATTTGCTCTGAAGGTTTGATCTGTTCTTTTGTTTGAGCCATTCTTTTTTGTCTTGTCATACCTGTTATGTATGAAGGGTGGAACCTTAGGTGTTCACCAGGGCAGGGTAACCCAGTTGCTGGGTTGTGATGCTGTATGTAGGGGCGGGGTCTGAGAGGGAATAATGGCACTTGCTCCACTCTCTGTCAGACTTCAGTCCCTTCTGCTGCTTCCCCCAAGCAAACTGGGCCTTTCTGGTGCTAATTCCCATGTGGGTGGGCTTGTGCACATTCTAGGACCCCAGTGGGTCTCTCTAAAGAACTCTCCTGTGAGGCTGGGAGTCTTTCCTTGTGCGTCAACTTGATGCATGCTCACCTGCCTGTAGTGAGCACGGAACGTTGTAGATGGCTCGTCGAAACACGAGAAAGACATACACAGAGACAAGCAGTTTCTGTGGGGAAGTAAAAACGGAATGGCCACTCTCTCTCTAGTGGGGAGAGTGCCCTGTCTCCATTCCCAAGCAGATTTTTATTCTTGAATACCAATACCCTTTGCAAATTACAAGTAGTTAACTTTGAAAGGCGCTGGCAGATCTCCCGCTGGGAACCTAAGCCAGAGTTTTTGGAGTTTTACCATTTAAAAAGACTACAGGACTTAAAAACTTAGTTTTGTTTCCTCCCTGTGCCTTCATATTTTAATTAAAGAGCATCCTCCAGCAAGCAGATCTCACAGGGTCTTTCATATTCTATGTCTCAGGCCTGATTACCCCGGGTGTCTGCCGTTTCTGGTCTGGACTGCGCCACCCCTGTTATTTCCGCAAGTCTGAGTCAGGCAGAGGAGACAAAGGCAGCTGGGAGACTTGGATTTCTCAAGGATTCAGGCTTTGGCAGAGGCCTGGGGGCAGGGGTCGATGTCGATCACCCCATCATTTCCACAGCCACCTGAGTCTCTTCCCTTAGGGCATTCCCACATGATCGAGTCTGTCTTAGATTCATTCTCTTTCTTAGAAAATTGTTACCCATCATTGACTGCTGATCATGCAATAGAGAAGCCAGGGATTAGAACAGGCAGTGTTTATGTCAGGGAAATAAGTTTTGTCTCCCTAGTGGCTCCTGGTTCAGAGGTCTTTCACTCAGCCTAAGTCATGGGGGATTACAGCTTCCTGAGACCAGGCAGGGTAGTCCCCAACATCAACTCCCATAGTTGTTTTTAATCAGTGCCCCAAGGCTTTATTTCCCAGCGCTGGGACCCTGGGTTACACTCAGTGCCTTGTTTCACAATTGCTGCCTTGCCGGGTCTGCCAGTTGCCACCCCTTGCCCGGGGTCTGCCAGCTGCCACCTGCCCGCCCAGGGTCCACCCACTGTGGTCTTGCACACCCGGGATGCCTTACACACCTGGTCCCACCGCTTTTTGTGCCGTGACCCCTCCCTGCCTCTCCTACTGGTCTGGATGAACATGTCTATTTTAACTTCTTGGTTGTCCAACTTCCATACAGTTCAATTTTCTGTCAGTTCTGGTTGTTATTCTGCTTCTAAATTGTTGTTGACCCTATCTTGGTTGTGCGAGGAGTCACAGTGTGTCTACCTATGCCTCCATCTTGGTCAGAAGTCCTTCCTCATTTTGTTTTTGAATTCTTGTTTTCTTCATTCTGTTCTGGTTGACCGTTTACTTCCTTCTACTTTATATCGTGGATTTGAGTCCTGGTTTCCTTCTCTTCACTGTTGGTCCTCTGTATATTTTTCTTTATTTCACTTTGTGTAGCCTTCACTTCTTCCTTTATTTTGTGACCATATTTAACTATTTCTGTGAACATCCTGATTAGCAGTGTTTTGAACTCTGCATCTGATAGGTTGGCTATCTCTTCATTGCTTAGTTCTAGTTTTGGAGGTTTGGTCTGTTCTTTCATTTGGGCCATATATATATATATATATATATATATATATATATATATTTTTGTCTCCTGCACAAGTTACATTCTAAGGGGCAGAGCCTTAGGCATTCACCAGGGTGGGGCAATCTGCTTTGCTACCTTGTGGTGCTGTATGTGGGGGAGGGGTCCAAAAGGGAACAGTGCCACTTGCTTGGCTCTGGATTGTCTTTCAGTCACTTCCTTCACTTCCCACAAGCAACTTGGGCCCTTCTAGTGCTGATTCCTGGGTGTGTAGTCTTGTGTACATTCTAGAACCCTGTGCATCTCTCTAACAAACTCTCCGGCGAGGCTGGGAGTTTCTCCCACCCACTGCAACCCCCACAGATTTTTACAGCCCAAGATTTTGAGGCTTTATTTCCCCACACTGGAACCCTGGGTTGCTAGGTCTGACAACCAGGCAGGTTTTAACAGCTTCACAAAGACTGTCTCTCAGATTTCACTGGATTTCCTCTGTTTATGTGCCCTCAGGTCATCTGGAGGGTCAACTAGGCCCAGGAGTCTTAGAGCCCCTTGCAGATTTCCACACCAGAGGGAGGGATCGTGGAGGGGAACCCCCAGGATGAGTGGGTACTCTACTGGAGGCTGTGGCCAACCTAGTCCTCCCTGCCGGGGTGCAGCTGGGCAGAGACTTCCTAGAGGAAACTTCCTCAGCTGCTACCATGTGTTTCCTTCTCTTACAATATCGAGTTTAACAGCCCCTCATATAGGAAGTAGCCACAGAGCTGGATGTGAGATGCTGAGAAATGAATGGTCTCATGAAAAAAGCCGCCCTTCAGATATCTTGGCCTTCTTTACCATCGTCTGCCACACAGTGCTCTTCCCTTCAATTCAAACTCCACTTTCAGGCCTCAGGGTCTCACTGGCCTCCCTCAGCCCCAGCCCAGGCAGGCTTTGGACAAGGAAGCTGTAGATACTCCCATTTCCACGAGCACTCATCAAGCCCTTCTCAAATCAACAGTGTGGCACGGTCTGGATTATTGCCTTCTCAAAATTATGTACTTTTTATTGGATTTAAAGACAAAATCTAAACTCAGAGCACTCAGCTGGTGACTACTTTTCCAAGGCAAATTCTTGTAGTTGCCTCCTTAGTGTAAAAAGATTATTTCCAAGTCCTCTTAATCACTTAAAGTCAGTTCATACCAACCCCTGGACCCCACTCCCCCCCTGTCCCCGCTCCACCCAGTGTGCTGTTGTAAGGATTAAGTGAATCAAATGTGTTAGGGTCTTAAAATTTACAGTTTGCCTATAATAATGGTTTCATTAAGGTCAGCAGAGGTCTTGTTATTCTTGTTGCTATTGTGATTGTTGCTAGGACTCCTGTGTGACTGTAGCAGGAAGGATTTGCTTCTGCCACACCAGTCTCAGCTGCCCTGGGGGGAGTTTGGCGCAGGCTGGTGAGAGCAGACTGAACCCAAACCTTTATATGAGCAGGGAGGAGTGGCTGGGCAGGACTGTGGGAGCTCCTGATGAAGGCCTCACGTGTGTGTGCGTGTGTATGTGCATGTGTGCATGTGTCTAGAGCTTATCTTGTCAGTTGTGTTCCACAACTGTAAGCTTGAAAAAACAAATGACTGCCAAATGAACTTTTCTTTGATTGTGGAATAGAACACTAATCTGGTTAACCCCCTAATTTTATGGAAAAGCAAACACAAAGCACACAGATGACCTGTTCAAGTTCACCCAGTAAGTTAGTAAAGGAAGGAACAGTCAAGTTCTGAGCATGGCATGGCTCCTGTCACCCCCATGGTCAAAATGACTTTATGGCCCCTCCTGTGTGATAGAGTCAAGTAAGCTATCTTAGCAGTGTTTAGGACTTTCCACAGTCACACTCCACCCCTTCCTTTTCCACAGAATGAGCCCAAGTGGGCAATTTACAGGCTCTCTTCCTGGGTTTGTCCATCTTGGGGCCCACACTGTTCCCACCTCACTCTTGATCTCTCCAATTCCACCAGTTTTTTTTAAAATATTGTGTTTATTTATTTATTTTCAGAGCAATGGGAAGAGAGGGAGAAACAGACTGAGAGAAACAATGCTGTGCAAGAGATATGTCAACAACCTGGTTGACTCTTGGGTGCCCCTAACTGGGGACCCAGACCACAACCCAGGCACATACCCTGACTGGGAATCAAACCCATGACCCTTTGGTTTGCAGGCCGGCGCTCAGTCCACTGAACCACACCAGCCAGGGCCAATTCCACCAGGTCTTAAGATACTTAACAAGGCTAGATCTTCCAGAATGCTTCTTGCTTCTCCAGACTAGAAATAACACCCAGTCCCCTGGGTGTCCATGGGCTTGGTCTGGGCCTTCTGGTAGTTCATCACTGCCCTCAACCTCCCCCTGGCCTTTTCTCTCCTGACCTGGACTCCAGGGATATGCCTTCACTTTCCTGGCCTCTGTATTCCCAGGGCCCAGCACAGGGCCTGGCACACTGGGGGCCACCTATGGGTCTGTGGAATGGAAGGGTAAGATCCATGCCAGCAGGGTTGGGTGAGTAGAAGCAGCTCTTCCCTTAGCTGTTCTTGGGACGTTTGTCACAGAGTGGAAAATTCCAGTGTCTTCATGCTCCCTGAAAGCCACCTGCTACAGTGGCATGTCAGATTTCTCACAGGTTAATTCCATTTTAGTTCCAGGCCATCCATTGCTCCTGCTGTCTGGTGCCCTCCCATCATTGTGGGATTCGGGGGAAGACACTCTCCAGCACCCATGTTCCCCCACTGCACTCAAAGGTTTCTGTGACCTCCTCACTGGTAACCGCAGCCTGTGGCCAACAGTGGCTTGCTGGTCCATCAGGAAAGGTTTCTCCCTGAGGCCCCTGCCCACCTTCTCCCCGTGCTCCCTGGCTGTTCCTGTGTCTCCCTGGTTTTGTTTCCCCCACATTTTAGTCTCCTTCTAGTGCCTCTGTCTCTGTCTCTGTCTCTGTCTTCCTTGCACCTCTTGGCCTGTCTTTTATATTCCTTCTCTCACACTGCCTCCCTCTCTACCCCTCAGCGCTTCTCATTTTCTCTCTGCCTGCCCTTCTGCTTCTGTGACTGTCCCTGTCTTTGCCTTTCTCTTTTGCTCTAGAATATGGCAGTGTGGAAATAACAGTGGGAAAAGGGGTCCTGGACCTTACCCCTGCAGACTCCCACCAATTGGCTCCACTCTGCCCCCAAACCAAGTCCTACTTGTTCCAAACTTGCCAAGAATGCTGAGTGGGAGGAGGGGGCAGAAGGCCAAGGGTGGGGTTGCTCTGGGGAAGGTACACATTTTCCAGAGGCTCTGAGCCACACAGAATCAGGACAGGTGTGTTTCTGGTCCAGCAGGTAATGCGGGGCAGGGCTGAATGGGGCAAGGCCTCAATTAGAAGAGCCGCTCTGAAAGAGGGAGGACATTATTATCTAGGAGGGGTGATGGGCAGGGGTTGGAGCCCCTGGGAGGTGTGGCAGGGACTCTGGGGGACATTCTACAGTGGGGTGGAGTAAGAAGTGCCTCCCATGGTGGGGACCTGAAGGTTCCTCCTCAGCATGGCCAAGAGCCCTTTGGTACCCAAGACTGATGGTACCTGGGGGTGGGGGTATATTTCTCACTCATTCTCCAGTGCTCAGCTCACATGTCCCTTCTTCTAAGAGTCTGGCTCTTGAAGCTCCCAACTTAACATTCTTCTATTCTATTCTTCTCTGGCACTCTGTTCATTTGTAATTCATTCTCATTCTCCTCATTCTCATTCTCTCTGTCTCTCTCTCCCTCCCTCTCTCTCTCCCCTTCTCTCTTGGTTTTACTGTCTGACTTTCCCACTAGATTATAAGTGCCAGGAGGGCAGAGGCCATGCTTACCCCATTCATGCCTATCCCTGCTTATGGTGCATAGTAGGTGCTAAGTAGACATTTCAGATGTGTGTGATCACAAGGTCTGGGAACAAATGCTATGTTTGTCTATTGACTTGTCTAGCAGCAGGTACCAAACACAGGTGGTTTGTCTCGCTTGTCCCCACTGAGTTCCCACTGGCTTATCCCGTGGCGGGGGCGGGGGGTGGTGGAGGAGGGGAAGTGGCCCAGGGTATGAAGATGGAGGGATCAGAAAGAAACTCACCTGGGATCAAACCAGATTACAGCAGACCCAGAGTATGGGCATTGTAAGTGGATAATTGAGAGGGTTCAATGCCTAATAACATTCAGTGATCTTTCCTCTGTGCAGACTCTGTGCTGGGCACACACTTGTGATTTCATTTAATCCTTGAGACAGCTTGTAGGGCAGGGGCAGTCATTCTTATTTGGTAGCTGAGGAAACTGAGGTTTTGCTTCAAGAGACAAAGTTACTTTGTAAGTTCCCGTAGCTAGTGTGTGCCAGGGTTGAGCCAAGCTTCTGTCCCTTTGTCTGCACAATATCAGGCTGTCCTCCAGGTTGCTCACATTCCTACAACTGGTGACCGGAAGTGGACAAAATACTCAGGGGTCTCCTGACTCAGAGTTCACTGAACTAATTATTTCCCTCAATTTATTTATATTCTTCAATGAACAAGGTGATATGTAAAAACCCCAAGTAAATGGTACAGTTCTGAATTCATGTTAGTAATAGTAATAGTAATAGTAATAGTAACAATAGTAATAATAGTAATGCAATAGTAATGCAATTACTACTATTATTACATAATAGTAATAATAGCAATGCAATCCCAGATTGCTGTACCTTTTGGTCACAACGCCAGCCTCACTGGCCCAGCAGGTCCTTCCATGACTGCTAGTAATGCACCTCTCACCCCATCATGCCCTCATCAGGCCCATTTCTCAGCCTACGTGCAGGACTCTGGTTTGTCTTTATTTAGTGTCATATGAGCAGTGTTTCCTTTGTTATCTTCAGCATTTTTACTCAAATCCTTCATTATCATTCCTCAAACATCCACATATGTTGGGTAATGAGCACCGGGCACTCCTACATACATTGCCCCATTTGAACCTCCCAAGAACCTGCCAGGAGGACACTGTGGTCCCCATTTCACAGATGGATAACTAAGGAGATGTGCTCCAGAACCCACCGAATGTCCATTTCCCTGCACCATCACTGCATTGTGTAGCTTTTCCAGAAATCTAACTCCAGGAGTACAGTAATCCATCAGCCACAGGTCTCTGCTGTATGATACACCAACCACCAATGCACTGACAGGGATATCTATCATTCACTTCCTGTGATTCTGTGACTGCTGGAGGGAGAGAGATTGTGTGAATCACGTGTGTGTGTGTGTGTGTGTGTGTGTGTGTGCATGCTAGGGCATATGTGGTATACTAATACCTCTATTCATTACTATTAATTAATTCATTTTTGTTATTGAACATCCACAGTCATCCTTTCAATTATCACCAATACTCTATGAATTCTAGTCTGAAATTTTTATTTTTGTTTTTCACTTAGATGCAGGTGTATCTTCTGACTCCATTTTTAATCACACCCTCTCTCTTAGTCTTTTTATATACATATATTGAGGTTTACATCTCTAGTGTGCATCTTCTGGCATTGTGTCCACTGATCTGGCTATGACCCCTGAACCCTTCAAGTTAACTCTAGACACATGAGTCTGTTACTGAGCCAGACACACAGGGCATAGTGTTGTATTTCTATAGTGAGCCAAATATGAGGAGTATAGGACTTTTCTGACTGGCTTGGCTTGTGGAGGGTGGATAGAACTTCATAACCTGTAGACTTCCCATGTATAAGGAAGTTAAAGGTGTGTTGTGGCTTAAAATTGAAGGCAATCTTGGTTTACATTCTAGTTCCATTGAAGCCAAGGATACTTGTTCCACCCTCTTGGTCTGTTAGTCTGTCAAATTTAGGTCATAATGAAATTCTCTGGGTTAGTATTCAAAGATGAAAGAAAAAACTTGCAAAATTACAAATAGGTTTAAGTGTACAATACCCATATGTTCTCACACCAAGTAAAGTAAAGGCAGGGGCGGGGTGGGAATGAGGTGAAGGAGGGCACCCACCAGGGAACCATCATGAGGTGAGACCAAGCCCTACCCTACTGGCCACGGGTTGTGGACCTTCTCTGGGCCCATTCTCTCTGGAACGCTCTCTAGCATTCCCTCTATTTTTTGCCTGGCCAATTTTTATTCATCCTTCAGTTTCCAGTCTAAATGTCATGTCTTTTTTTTTTTTTTAAGATTTTATTTATTTATTTTTAGAGAAAGTGGAAGGGAGAGAGAAAGAGAGGGAGAGAAACATTAATGTGTGGATGCCTCACACACGCAAACCAGGCATGTGCCTTGACTGGGAATCAAACCAGCGATCCTTTGGTTCACAGGCCAGCACTCAATCTACTGAACCACACCAGCCAGGGCTAAATGTAATGTTTTTAGAGAGGAACCCCTCATCCCCCAACCCCGGCTCAGCCATGTACTCATTCAGAAACTTGCCCCATTCCAACATTGCACAATTTGGAACTACATCTTTGGTTTGGTTATTTATTTTACATTTGTCTTCCTCACCAGACTGTTGGCTTTATGGAGCCAAGGGACTCCCCAGCGTATCCAAGGCTCCTGAGATGGTGTCAGGTACACTAAACATAATGGTAGCCAAATAAATATTTGTGTAATACATAAATGTCCTCCATATATTCTCTGCCACAGTGGGGTTGAAACAGGTGACCTTGCAATTTTCTGCACCTGAAGTGCTTCAGTGTCTAAGGGTGCAAGTGTGGCCCCTGACTGTGGCAGTTGTTTGGGTGAAAGGTTGGTTAGGAAACAGAAGGGAACTGGAGTTCTGGACCAGCTTGGCCAGTAGGTGGTGCAGGTGAGCCAGCTCCCAGACCAGGGCTGGGAACTAACTCAGCAGGTCCTGGTGGGTGTGGTTGCCAGGACCTGCCAAGTGAGGAGGTGGGATGCTGCCTGGTGCAGGCACAGAAAAGAAGGGAAAATGGCTGGAGATGCAAATATGCTGGAGCACTTGCTGCAGGGGTGTGTCCAGGTGTTGATGTCCTGGTACTTCTAGCCGCAAATCTGCTCATGGCACATCAGGATCCAGTGGCCAGGCAGCCTGTCCTGAGACTTGGAGGCCAGAGAGGAGCCATGCTCACTTCCTTGATGAATCTCCAGTGCTGCCTGAGGACAAATCTCCACTTGCTCTTGGTTGGCTTCTGCTCCCACACTCCTCACAAATATGGCCATGTTTCACTTCCTTCCCTGGGCTTCCGTTCCAACCCTCTTACTGTCCACAGAGAAAATTGAGGCCTACCAGCAGGACCTCTCTCAACTTCCTGTGACCTCGAAAATGTTTGAGGCCAAATGCCCAGAGCTTTCTTCACATCAGCCTCAGCTGGTGATGAGTCCTCTCTCCTGTGAGGTCCAACTTTCCACTTCTTTCCTTGATCTCCTTATATTTACACCCTTTTGAAATCTCCCCCTTTTTAACTCACCACTTTTACCTCCCAAATTTGTATTTATAGCCCAAGAATCTTCCTTTAATACTAGGTTCAAATTCTATGTGGTTTCTCCACTTGGATGTCTAATAGGCATCTAAGTGTTAATGTCCAAAGCTGAGCTCACACTTTAGTTCTAAAATACTCCCACCACAGTCTTCCCCAGCTCAGTGAATGTGGTGCCATGCTTCTGGAAACCTTGGGACCATAACTCTTTTCTTTCTCTTATAGCTACTAGTTCTACCTCCAAAATAAACTCAGAAGTCAGCCACTTCTCAGCACCTCCCTTGCTGTCACTCAGGTTCAAGTCACCATCATCTGTCACTTGAAGCACTGCAGTGGCCTAGTTGGCCTCTCAGATTCTGCTGTGCCCCAGCCCTTTACTCTATTTTCAGTACATAAGCCAGAGAGATCCTGCTAAAATGCAAGTCAGATCATGTCTTTCCTCTACTCAAAACTCCCTGGTGGCTTCCCATGTCTCTCAGAATCAAAGCCAAAGTCCTTACTATGACCTAAAAGGTTGTATACAAACTGGCTTCTTATTTTACCTCTGATTGCATTTCCTACTATTTCTCTCCCTCACTGTGCTCCAGACTCATTGCCCCCTCCCTTGAGTGGTGGGGCAGGGGAGAGTGGTGGAGGAAAAACGGAGACAGCTTTATTTGAATGATAATAAAAAAATTCCAAAATAGAAAAAAAATGGTCTTTTGGCCAAGATGGATGCATAGGTATACACACTATGCCTCCTCACACAACCAAAAGAAGGACAACAACAATTTAAAAACAAACAACAACCAGAACTGACAGAAAAATCAAACTGTTTGAAAGTCCAACAACCAAAGATTTAAAGAAGACAGATTCATCCAGGCTGGTAGGAGGACTGGAGATGGGCAGCCAGGAGAGGAAAGGACTTGCCGCAAGGTGGTGGCTGGCAGACCCAGCGAGGCGGCGGATTGTGGAGCAGTGTGTGCAAGGCTGCAGCTGGCTGGCAAGGTGGCAGCTGGCGGACTGGGTGGTCCCACATTTGTGCGCAGATAAGCCAGGCAAAACTGGGGAGCAGGACGGACTGCATAATCCAGGGTCCCAGTGAGGGAAAATAAGCCCTCAAACCACTGACTGAAAACACCTTTGGGGAGACCCACAGAGTCCTAGAAAGTACACAAACCCACCCACACAGGAATCAGCACCAAAAGGGCCCAATTTGCTTGTGGGTAGTGGGGGAAGTAACTGAAACCTGGCATAGAGTGGGGCAAGTACCATTGTTCCCTCTCAGACCCCTCCACCACATACAGTGTCACAACCCAGTGACCTGGGTTACCCCTTCCTGGTGAACACCTAAGGCTCTGCCCCTCACTATGTAACAGGCACACCAAGACAAAAAAAAATGGCCCAAACAAAAGAACAGATCAAAGCTCCAGAAAAAATACAACTAAGTGACGAGGAGGTAGACAACCTATCAGATGCACAGTTCAAAACACTGGTAATCAGAATGCTCACAGAATTGCTTGAATTTGGTTGCAAATTAGATGGAAAAAATGAAGGCTACACTAAGTAAAATAAAGGAAAATGTACAGGGAACCAATAGTGATAGGAAGGAAACTGGGGGCTCAAATCAATGGTGTGGACCAGAAGGAAGAAAGAAACATCCAACCAGCTTTTAAAGACCCCTCTTAGCCACATTCACTGTATGAGAAAAGCGTTTTAATGACATTTTTAGGCTTTTTAAGTTTATTATCCCAAGAGAATTCTGGAGATAAAAGTGAGAAATAAGCCCAAAATAGAAGAAGTGAGGTTCCCGAGCTAGTTTGGCAAGACAGCCGCTGTGAGAGCTGCCAGGCATTGTGTGCAGTCGCCTAAGGGGTGGGGCCTCTGGCGGCACGGGGGGGGGGGCGGTGGACCCTGTGGGCCTGCGCCATGCTCTCCCATTCTGCTCCACCATCTGCGGTGGAATCACTGCCAAAATGCAGATTTTCATGAAAACCCTTACGGGGAAGACCATCACGCTTGAGGTTGAACCCTCAGATACAATAGAAAATGTAAAGGCCAAGATCCAGGATAAGGAAGGAATTCCTCCTGATCAGCAAAGGCTGATCTTTGCTGGCAAGCAACTGGAAGATGGGCGTACTTTGTCTGACCACAATATTCAAAAGGAGTCCACCCTTCATCTTGTGTTGAGACTTCATGGTGGTGCTAAGAAAAGGAAGAAGAAGTCTTACACTACTCCCAAGAAGAATAAGCATAAGAGAAAGAAGGTTAAGCTGGCTGTCCTGAAATACTACAAAGTGGATGAGAATGGCAAAACCAGTCGCCTTCATCGGGAGTGCCCTTCAGATGAATGCGGTGCTGGAGTTTTTATGGCCAGCCACTTTGACAGACATTATTGTGGCAAATGTTGTCTGACCTATTGCTTCAACAAACCAGAAGACAAGTAATTGTATATGGATTAATAAAAGAAATGAAGTAACAACAACAACAAAAATAAACATCCAACCAGAAAAGAATGAAGAAATAAGAATTCAAAAAAATGAGGAGAGGCTTAGGAACTTCCAGAACATCTTTAAACATTCCAACATCTGAATTATAGGGGTACCAGAAGGGGAAGAGGAAGAGCAACAAGTGGAAAAGTTATTTGAACAAATAATAAAGGAGAACTTCCCCAATCTGGCAAAGGAAATAGACTTCCAAGAAGTCCAGGAAGCTCAGAGAGTCCCAAAGAAGTTGGACCCAAGGAGAAACACACCAAAACACACCTTAATTACATTACCTAAGATTAAAAATGAAGGAGAGAATCCTAGAAACAGCAAGGGATAAGGAGGCAGTTACCTACAAAGGAATTCCCATAAGACTGTCAGCTGATTTCTCAAAAGAGACCTTGCAGGCAAGAAGGGGCTGGAAAGAAGTATTCCAAGTCATGAAAGGCAAGGACCTACATCCAAGATTACTCTATCCAGCAAAGCTCTCATTTAGAATGGAAGGACAGATAAAGTACTTCTCAGATAAGGCCAAGTTAAAGGGGTTCATCATCACCAAGCCCTTATTATATGAAATGTTAAAGGTATTTACCTAAGAAAAAGAAGAAAAAAAATATGACCAGTAAAATGACAACAAACTCCCAATTATTAACAACCATACCTAAGACAAAAACAAAAACAAAAAATCAAACAACTAGAACAGGAACAGAAACACAGAAATGGAGATCACATGGAGGGTTAGCAACAGAGGAGTGGGAGGGGGAGAAAGGAGGGTAGGGTACAGAGAATAAGTAGCATAAATGGTAGGTAGAATATAGACAGGGGGAGGGTAAGAATAGTACAGGAAATGTAGAAGGCAAAGAACTTCTATGTATGACACATGGGCATGAACTAAAGGGGGGTATGTGGTTGGGAGGGAGTGTGCAGGGTGGAGGGGAGTGAAGGGGGGAAATGGGACAACTGTAATAGCATAATTAATAAAATATATTAAAAAATTCCAGAATAAAAATCACCTATAATTGTTAAAAAATACAGTGTGCATTCTATATTGGAATTCTTCCTACTTCTTAAATGACTTTTTAAAAATTGCATACATTTAGGATCATTCTTGTGGCAGATTAATGGCATTTGACAAATGCAGTCATGTTTCATAACTGCAGTGTCCTACAGAATAGTTTTATTTCCCTAAAATATCCTCTGTAGTTAAAGTATTTAACCTTCTCCCCAAACCCTGACCTCTGGTAACCACTGATCTTTTACTATCTCTATACCCTCATTTTCAGCATGTGGTGTAAGTAGAATCATAGTAAGGGCATGTAGCCCTTTCAGAATGACTCCTTTCCTTTATAAATATGCATTTAAGGCTCTGCCATGTCCTTTTGTAATATGATAGCTCATTTCTTTTTAGTTGCTAAATAATATTTCATTGTTTGATATACCACAATTTATCCATCCACCTATTGAAGGATAACTGGTTGCTTCCAGTTTTTGGCAATTATGAATAAGGCTGCTATAAATATTTGCATGTAAGTGTTTGTGTGGATTTAAGTTTTCAAATCAGTTAAATAGGTTCCTAGATGCATGCTTGCTAGATAATATGGTAAGCCTATATGTTTAACTGTGTAAGAAACTGACAAATTGTCTTTCAAAAGAGCTATACCATCTGTGTTCCCAATGTGTTCAGCAATGAACAAAAGTTTGTGCTCTTCTGCATCCTTACTGGCTTAGTTTTTAAAATTCTAGGCATTTCAATGGATACATAGCAATATGTCATTATTGTTTTAGTTTGTAATTCCTTAATAATAAATGCTGTTTAGCATCTGTTCCTATGCTTATTTGGCATCTGTATATCTTTTTTGGTGAGATGTCTGTTTAGACACTTAGAATTTCATTTGTTTTCTTAATGCTGAGTTTTAAGGGTCCTTTGAATATATTGGGTATAGGTCCTTTATTAGATATGTACTTTGCAAATATTTTCCCCAGTTTGTGGCTTGTCTTTTCATTTTCTTATCATTGTCATTCACAGAACAGAAGTTTTTAATTTTAATGGATCTCAACTTATCAATTTTTCATGAATTGTGCTTTTGGTATTGTATCTAAAAACTCATTGCCAAGCCCAAGTTCACATAGGCTTTCCTCCTATGTTGTTCTCTAGAAGCTTTGAATTTAACGTTTAAGTCTATGATCTATTATAGGGAACTTATCCACGTGGGTTTGCAAATGGAGCCCAGCCCTACTAAGAAGCCCAATAGGCGTGTGGTGGCACACAGGATGCCAAACCCATGGATTGGTTCTCCCGTGGAAAATCAGGCCTGCATTATACCTAGGCTGCTTTGTGACTTGCTCTTGCTAAAACTCCCTCACCCTGAGTTGAGGCAGCAAATGCTTACTGCATATCTTTAAAGTAACTTCCCAAAGTCTGTGCTCTCCCAAGGACTGAAGTGTAACCAGACCAATTACTCTTATTGTTCCCTTGCATTTGCAACATTTTTTCCTTGTTAATCTGTAAGAAGTAATCAGTAACATCCTTTCTGTTGCCATCTGTAAAAAGTAATTATCTAAAGCAAACCTAAGTATAATGAATGAAAACCCTCTTTGATGTATGCTATTAGAAAGCCAATAAAATCTTGTCAAAGCAAGGATCAAGGTGCTCTCCTCTTGAGAGAGTGGCCATGCTGTCCCCTTTCCTCCACAGAACTCGGTAGTCAATGTGAATTTATCTCATCTCATCCACAACACCATGGACACTGTTGGCCGGTGTCCACATCAATCTATTTTGAGTTATTTGTGAGAAAGGTATAAAGTCTATATCTAGCTTTATTTTTTTTCCTACACACTGTCCAGTGGTTCCACTACAATTTCTTAAAAAGACTATCTTTTCTCCACTGCATTGCCTTTATTCCTTTGTTAAAGATAAGTTAATTATATTTGTATAGATGTATTTTGGGACTTTCTATTCTCTTCCATTTACCTATGTATCTATTCTTTCACAAATACCATGCAGCTTTGATTACTGTAGCTTTTAACAAATCTGAGCAGGTCAAGTAGTGTAAGTCTTCTAACTTTGTTCATCTTCTTCAGTATTTTGTTGGCTGTTCTAGGTAGGTCTTTTGCTTTTTTGTATAAACTTTAGAATCAATTTAGCAATTATTTGCAAAATAGCTTGTTGGAATTTTGATTTGGATTACATTAGATCTATAAATCAAGTTGGAAAGAATTGACATATCAATAACACTGATTCTTCCAATCTACAAATGTGGAATATCTCTCCATTTGTTTAGGTTCTCTTCCATTTTGTCATTGGGGTTTTGTAATTTTCTGCATATACATTCTATATGTATATATACACATATATAGTTTGATTTATCCCTGAATATTTTATTGTTTTTGGTGATATTGTATATTGAATTATTTTAAATTTCAAGTTTCAGCTGTTCATTTCCAGTATATAGGAAAGTGATTGACTCTTGCATACTAACCTTATATTCTGTAACTTTGCTGTGCTTATAAAAAAACTCCAGGAGGGTTTTTTTTTCTGGTCAAATCTTTGGGATTTTCCACATAGACAATCCTGCCATTTTTGAACATAGTTTTATTTCTTTCTTCCCAATCTTCACAATTCTGGATATCTGTGGCTCTTATTTGTGGCTCACATTATATTTCTATCAGACAAAGTTGATCTAGACCATCCCAGCTGGGGTGTGTGATTGGTGATTGGCATAGCTGAGGGAGCAAAATGCTTTCTTTGGGTGGAAACCAACCTGTCTCCTTTATGAGAGCATTCTGAGGGGGTGAACATGGAAGTGTAACCTGTTTGGACTTTGAAACACATTTTGATAGTGTTCTATGCTAGTGACTCAGAGTGGCTCTGGGAGAGACTGTTTTGTCATTTGCAGAGTCCTGTCCTAAGTATGCAAATAAAAACTCTTACAGAAGGAAAAGTGTAAAAATTTGTATTTTTGAGAGATTGACCCTAAACTGGTGTAATTTCAGTGTTTTCATTGAAATTTTATTTTGAGGGTAACAGAGCACCATCAAGGGACCGACAATAGGTCAGATGCATTTTTTGTTTGTTTATTTGATTGATAGTTGGAACTGTATCCTGAAATCCAGGTTTGCAGATTGTACCAAGCTTTCCCTGGTAGAGAAAACCCACCTGACAGAAACCACTGGAAGGAACATACTGCTCCTGGTCTTTCTCTTGCCTCTTTGGCTACCTCTTATTACTCTCCTCCACTGGTGCTCTTCCTCCACCTGCATGGAATATCAAAATACCCCAGAGCTCTGTCCTTGTCCTTCTTCTCCTGTTCTCTACTCTTTCACATATTATCTCATCCTCTCTCATAATTTTAACTTCTCACTATTGGCTGGACCCATAGGTAGTGGTTCCAGGCAAGATCCTTCTCTGAGCTCCAGATTTATCTATGCAACAGGCTGTGTAGTGGCCATCCTGGCTCTCACATGTTCAGCAGTGGATGTATTTCCTTTTTCCAAAAACCTTTTCCAAGCTGAAAAATTGTGTGCCATTTTTTCCCCCTCTTCTTCATCCATTTCTGATGTGGGAGGCAATATTGTTACTAGCTCAGGGCTTGTACTTTGGAGCTGGACAGAACTGAGGCCAAATCTAAGCCTCTGTTTCCAGATCTGCAGAATACATTATACAAATACATAACCTAAAAGGCTTTTGTGAAGAATGAGATGATACAGATGAAATGCCTAATAGCAATCACAAACATTATAGGCCTCAATTAATATTAACTATTATTAACAAGCAATAAGCTGCAAGTCTTATGGTTCTGATCTCAGAATTGGCTTCTGGCTCTTCCTTTCTTTCCCATGCTTTGACCTGAGTTAAAGTTGCCATCATTTCTTACCCAAATGCTTCATTAGTCACATTACTGGCTCCTCATTTCTTATACTGCTGATGGTGTAGTCTTTCTTAAAATAAAAGAAAAAAATCAATCAAACAGAAAACATGTCTGAACTGTCAGGCCTTTGCTGATTTCTCATTACCCATAGGATAAAATAGAAACTTCTTATCTTGGCACACTAGGCCCTTCACTCTCTGTGCTCATATCTCCTAGTCTGCATCCACTCCCTTTATCATCCCCTTAGTTTTCACTTGACACAACCAGTGTACCTGTTCCTTGAACACACCAGACCTGTTCTTAGTTCTGCCTTTCAATGTGCCATTTCATCTTCTTGGGTGTTTCTTTCCTTGTTCTTCTGCCTGACAGCCCAATGATTCTTAAAAACCCAGCACAATATCTTCTGTTGATATCCCTGAATTTTCTAATACAGACATCCTTAATTTGAGACTCTGGAAACTCTTGCTTTTCATGCTGTGTTGGGGTTTTGCCTTATTTCTTTACATTACCTGTGAGGTTGTGAGATTGGAAGAGGCTGACATTCTGCCTTATTTTGAGATATACTCCCAACTCCTAAGAGATCAATAAATGTTTGTGGCCTGGTTAATGAACTGGTTAATGGTATTGGTGGTTTATCTGTTTGTTTCTCCACTAGAACTTTAGGTCCTAAAGGGCTAGAACCTGTGAGCCATTCATCTTTGTGTCTCCAGTGTCTACTGGCTCCTGAATGCAGTAGTTGCTTAATAGTTTGTGTGAGGGAGTAGGAAAGTGAGAGGTGAACTTCATTGCAGATAAGGCACAAGAGAGGCCATCGGGTTAAAATTGAATTTAATGTGGTCATCACAGTTAAAATAAACAACAACAACAATATAAATAAAAATAAATGTGTTGCTTTTGGATAGATTAATCTGTCTGAATCTCAGTTTCTTCATCTGCAACTGTATGATGGTTGATATGGGAAATTTGTTTTCTGTGGTGATGGAGTAACAGTCTTTTATTTAGTAATATGAAATTATAATTAGTAATATGGAATTGTTTGCTGTTTTCAGCTAACACATTTCATCTTTTCATATTTTGGTATTCTTTTAAAAGATCAAGTGGCTTCAGAAAGGTGACAACCAAGTGGCTCTCAATAAATGCTAATCAGGAGCCCAAGGTGGCCCAGCTGATAAGGGCACAGAGTGGGGTCTTCAAACTCAAGCCTGCCTAACTTCAAAGTCAGTGTACTTCCCTCTAGTCTAATGTCCATAAAGGTTACAGGGGTGCCCTGTGGCCCTCTTTTGTAAAAACTATGATGGGATCAATGAATCTTTGTCAGAAAATATGGATCACTCATAAGGCTACCTGTATAGTACTGCGATTGAGTGAGGCAAATGCTTGCTCTCTCAGGGAACTTCAAACCTTCTGGTTGGAAAGGCTCCAAATAACATGGATAAGATGCAGTGCTGCTGCTTACCAGTAGGGGTTGAGTGAGCCTGCCTGAGCTCACCACCTGTGGGATGCAGGTGGCATAAAGCACTGAGTCAGGGACTCTCAGGTAGGTCGAGATCATAAACAGTGACTTCTATCTAGGCAGGGATTTAAAGCTGTGAGCTCCACAGAGGCTTTGTGAGGTGAACTTATTGTCCCCATTTTACAGAGACTCAGACAGGTTGAGTGGTCTGTTTAAGGTTACGGCCTTGCAAACCCTCAGTCCCCAATCCAGTTATTCTACCTCACATCTTGGGTTTTTTCTGGCACACATTACACTGACTCTTTGGTAGATCTCATAACATTTCCACATATTTAATTTTCCTTCCTACTAACTGCCAGTCCACCAAAGGACCATTGGGCATCATTTGAAATTCCCAGGACCAGGGAATTCACCACCTACAAATACTTTCTCAGGAGCAGAGAAAGCAGCTTTGAAGGAAAGAGTCTGATACTGCTTCTTCTGGGTCTGGATGCAGAATTTAGGAAAGGTTTTTATTTATTCACTTATCAAACATTTTAGTTACCCAGTAAGTCACAAAGTCCTTGTCTTAGCTTGGTCTGTGCTAACCAAGGGGTCTTGGCATCAATTCAGTAGGAAATGATATTTAGGGAAAAACAGCTCAATTATGATACAACACAGCTGAAAAAACTGCACAGCTGTGAGGCAGGCCCCAGCATTTGGGGCCAGTCCCCTTTCTGGCTAGGAACCCCTGCTCTGTGCTGATTTGTTTTTGCACTACACTGGTCTGCTTTGGCCTGCACTGGTCTGTTATAATTAGTCTGCTCAGGGGAACACACTTTCAGTCTTATGAGGGAATGAAAAGTAGGCTTTCTAAGTTAGAGAGGAGCTGGCTTATACAGACAGAAGTCCTTGCCCCTGGTCCCTGATTGGTCTATCCTCATGCAAATTAGGACTCCCAGTTTCGCAGTCTGATTGGTCCAAAAGGCACTGTCCTAATTGGTTGGAATGGAGCTGATCTGATTGGTCAGTGAAGATGTAGATGGGGGTGTGGTGGGGTGGAGAGAGAGAGAGGGAAAGAGAGATAGATCAGAGAGATAGATCATCCAATCAGAGCAGCCACACAGTTCTGATTGGATGAGGAAAGCCTCAGTTCTATTGGTTGAAATAGGATTCCAGAAACTCCTTATAAAGGAGGGCTGGCTCAGATGGCAGATTGGCAGATTCACACTGCAGGCAGGAAGTTCAGGGCAAAGTCAGGGAGTACAGTGGAGACTTCTCCTTGAAGTGCAGTGCAGTTTGTGTGAGAGGTCATAAAAATGGCTGCTAGGCTGTTTTCTTTTTCTTTTTTCATTTTGAGCCCAGTTAAGCCACCAGGAGCCCTTCTTAGTAGGTATCTTCTTTCTTAGGGTCCACAGCTGCCATAACAAATATTGTAGGCTCGGTGGCTTATACTATGGATACTTATTTTCTCACAGTTCTGCAGGCTGGAAGTCCAAGACAAGAATGTCAGCATGATTGGGTTCTGGTGAGAGGTCTCTTCCTGGCTTGCAGATGGCAGCCTTCTTGCTGTGTGCCCACATGGCAGGGAGAAAGAGAGCATATCTCTTTTTTCTGAGGCCACTAACCCTGTCATGAGGGCCCCATTCTCATGATCTCATCTAACCCTAATTGTCTCCCAAAGACCCCATCTCCAAATATAATCACATTGGGGGGTAGGACATCGATATATGAATTTGTCAGGGGAGCAAAATTCAGTCCATAGCAGTCCAGATACCAGTTAGTATAAAGCTATATTTTGTGATATTATGATTTATAATAATAAATTTTATCTTCCGTTCCTTGCACAGACCTTCTAAAACTCTTGGAATTTCCTTGATGAGAGATGTAAAGATGTCTTTCAGTATGTTAATGAGGTGATTTTTGGAAAGTGAAGGATGGGAGTGGTTTCCTGGAGAATGAATTTTGTGATTAGGGTAGGAGCTTTTTAAGATGATTATTTCAATTTCATGAAAAAAAAAAGGGCTTTAGGGATACCATGTTCAGAGTTCTTCTTGCTGTCTCTCACTGCTTTAGTCACCAAGTCACAAAGCACCAGAGCAACTAACGGCCCTTTCCTGTGATGGTCAAATCACAAAATCAGTCATTGTCAAAGATGAAGGCACTCTGAGATAAAAATTAATTCTGTGTTTTTCTTTTTTTAAAAAAAAGATTTTATTTATTTTTAGACAGAGAAGAAGGGAGGGAGAAGAGAGGGAGAGAAACATCAACATGTGTTTGCCTCTTGTACCCACAACCCAGGCATGTCCTCTGACTGGGAATTGAATTGGCAATCCTTTGGTTCTCAGGCCAGTGCTCAATCCACTGAGCCACACCAGCCAGGGCTAATTCTGTGTTTTACAAAGAATGCACCTTGGACCGTCTACATCAAGGTGACCTTGGGTAATCATACAAGTGAAAATTCCTAGGTTTTACTTCAGAGCTATTAGACTGTCAGGTGAAACTGCATTTAATATTAATACTTCAGGTAATTTTATGTGCATACAAAGCTTTAGAAAGATGAATCTAGCTCATCTCTTTTTTTCATAATTAGGAAATTTACATTCAGCAATGATATTTTGAAAATTGACATAGTGAAGCCATTTTAAAATAAAGCCAGATCAGTCATTCCAGAGGAACTGTTTTGCACTCTTGTTTCTTGAACTTTTGGATAATTTGAAGTGGGCCAGATCTTTGAACTGGTCTAAGCAAACATGGTCTTACAACCAGCTGTTGATAAAGTCCACAGAAAAGCATACATGCTGATTACAAGGAAAGATGTTTATGGACTCTCTTTCTGAAGACAGAATTACTAAGAAGCTATGTATAGCTAAAGAATAATTCATCTTGTCACACCAACAGAAATTCTGTCTTCTGGACTTCCTTTCAAGATGGTAGCATAGGTAAACATGGCTCACCTCCTTGCAAAACCACATCAAAATTACAACTAAACTACAGAACAACCATTATTCAGAACTACCAGAAATGGAGCTGAATGGAAGTCCTACAACTACTGAATTAAAGAAGAAATCACATCAAGACTGGTAGAAGGGGTGGAGATGTGGAACAGGCAGGTCTCACACCAACCAGTGGTGGGTAAAAATTGGGAAGAATATCTTGGGAGTGAGGGGTTCTAGCCCCACACCAGACGCACCCTGCCCAGGGTTCTAGCACAAGGAAAAAAAAGTCACCCTAACTTCTGGTTATAAAAACCAGAGGGGACTGAGGCTGTGGGAGACAAACTGCTAGAGTCCAAGGCAGTTCATCTTTAAGGGCCTGCACATGGACTTACTCAGTCTTACTCCCTCTAAGCTCTAGCATGGGAGCAGCAGGCTGAAAGGCAGCAGAGGCATATAGAGAAGGACTGAAATGTCTGGCATCAGGGTGAGAGCTGGTGGGGGCAGCTTTCTCTACAGTAGATGTGTTGTCAGAGACCATTGTTTTTTTTCTGAGCCCTCCCACAACAGGGTGGGCAAGTGAGTGCCATATCTGAGACTCCATCAACCTAGTTCACACTGTTTTCCCCAACCTGGAAAATTCCCTGAGGCTCTACCAACCCAACTTTTGGGCCCACCCAAACTGTTTCCAGTAGCTTTTCCATATGAATGGCTTGTCTTAGATCATGCTTCAGATTTTTTTTAAACTCTCTTAAACAAGCAACACCTGGACTCAGCATGCCCAATGCCTAATACTGAGTACCTCTTGCCCAGCAGCAGCAGCAGTTGGCCTTGGTTCACAGCTTGGACTTTCTTGGACACTTCCAAAACCAGCACAAGTAGCAGCCAACTGCAGAGCGCTTTGTAGCTGATGCTTGGTGGCCCCGGTCAGAACACATGTTATGGCTGACCTTGGCCTGCATCTCTTGAGAGGTCCCAAAGCCTGGGTGCTCAGCGAATAGCCAAAGACCATGTCAGGACACCACCACCCAAACACCTCCACAATAGACACACTCAAGGCATGGACTCACTGGGCACCAGAGCCCTACTGAAGTAAGTCCTACTTTGTGGAGTAGGCCTCTGAATAGCTGATCTTCCATAGTGGTTGGAGGTTGGTAGTCACTGGTCACAGCATGTCCTCACTACTTGCTGCTGATTGGCCTGGATGAATCCCTCCCATTGACCTGCCAATAGCAATCAAGTCTCAAATACAAGAAGAGAGTATTCTCAGCCCACAGAGTATGCATACCTTGAGTACCCAGCTTGGGTGACAAGGAAGGCTTTGCCACTGGACCTTACAGGACAATTACTATACTAGGTTACTCTTCCAAGACAGAAAACCATAGCAGCTCTACACAACACACAGATACAAACAAAGGGAGGCTGCCAAATGAGAGACAAAAAAACATGGCCAAGATGAAAGAATAGTACAAAATGCCGGAAAAGGAATTAAACAAAATAGAGACAAGCAATCTACTAGGTGCAGAGTTCAAAACACTGGTTATAAAGATGTCCAGTGACCTTAGTGAGAACTTCAACAGCATGAAAAAGGGGATGGAAGTCATAAAAGGAACCAGTCACAAATGAAGTATGCACTAACTGAAATAAAGGACAACTTACAGGAAGTCAACAGTAGAGTGGATGAGATTAAGAATCAAATCAGCAATTTAGAATACAAAGTAGCAAAAAAACAGTCAGGAGAACAAGAAGAAAAAAAAAGTGAGGATAGCGTAAGGAGCCTCTGGGACAATTTCAAGTGTATCAATTTTTGCATCATGGCAGTGCTGGAAGGAGAAGAAAGAGAGCAAGAAATTGAAAACCTATTTGAAAAAATAATGACAGAGATCTTCACTTATTTGGTGAAGGAAATAGACAGGAAAGTCCAGGAAGCACAGAGAGTACCAAACAGGATTGACCCAAAGAGGCCCACACAAAGACACATCATAATTAAAATGATGAAGGATAAACAGATAATTTGGAACACAGCAGGAGAAAAGCAGTCATTTACAAGGGAGTTCCTATAAGACTGTCAGTTGATTTTCCACAGAAACTCTGTAGGCCAGAAACTCTGCAGGCCAGAATATTAGCAAGAAATATTCAAAGTGATGAAAAGAAAGCCCCTAAAATCTAGATTACCCAGAAAAGCTATCAATTAGAATCAAAGGACAGATAAAAAAATATCCAAACAAGAAAGAGCTAAAGGAATTCACCATCACCAAACCAGTATTATGTGAAATGTTAAAGGTCTTCTTTAAGAAGAAGAAGATAAAAAATATGAACAATAAGTCTTGACTAGCATAGTTCAGTTGGTTGAGCACCGTTCTGCAAAATGAAAGTTAGCCATTTCAATTACTGGTCAGGGCATATGCCTGGGTTGTTGGCCTGATCCCCAGTTGGGGTGCAAGCAGGAGGCAACTGATCAATGTTTTTCTCGCACATAATGTTACTCTCCCTCTTTTTCTCCCTCCCTTACCCTCATCTAAAACTAAAAAAAATACAATCTTTAAAAAATTAAAAACTATGAGTAAAATGGGAATAAATATATATCTATCAATAATTGAATCTAAAAAAGAAAATAAATGAACAAGCAGAACAGAAACAGAATTATAGATATATCTGGCAACCATCAAAATGCTCTCTGTATCCATGATTCTGTCTCTGTTCTTGTTTGCTTTGTTTTTATATTCAATTGTTGACAGGTATGTATTGTCATTTTATTGTTCACAGTTTTGATCTTATTTTCTTAAATAAGTGACTTTATTATTTCATATAATAGTTTGGTGATGATGAACTCCTTTAGTCTTTTGTCTGGGAAGCTCTTTATCTGTCCTTTGGTTCTAAACGGTAGCTTTGCTGGGTAGAGCAATCTTGGCTGTAGGTCCCTGATTTCCATGACTTTGAATATTTCTTGCTAAACCCTTCTAACCTGCAAGGTTTTGTTACAGAACAGACCCGGGGAGTGAATGATATATTATTACCAAAATGACCCCCACTTTTTCTCTGCAGGTTCCCCCCTGTACTAGGTTCACTTTGCCTGCAGCCAGGGGAAAGACTTTTCTCAATGTCAGAGATTGGTGAAAAGGAAAGGAATTATTTATTTAAAAGTTTACTTTAAATTACTTGTTTAAAAGACTTAAGAGTAATGACTTAATATCTTCATTAAAATACTAAAGTCCTTTAAAATACCCACAGATCACGCAGTCCTTCCTTCTCCCTCTGCCCAGTCTGGGTACCGTATCTCAGGAAAAGAAGTAGAAGCCCATGGTTCAGGCTCCCAGCACCATGAGCTGTGTTGCTGCCATGATCTCCATTTAATCCCAAACCATGTCCATGTGGCACCTTCTCATGGCCCACCAGCAAGAACCCTTTCACCCCTTTTCTTCCAGGCAAAGTATCTACTGCTTCCTAGGCCATGTGGCAAAAGGGAGCAACCCAAAGCCATGTGGTCCCAACTCCCCAAAGCGGTGTGGTCCTGCCTGGTATGGCTGCCACACTTGGGTTTAAATCCCTGTGCCAATCTTCCTCTGCAGCCCCATTGCCAACTCCTCCCACAATTAGTTACACCTGCCAGCATTCCCGTATTCTTCCAGCTTTACAGGGCTGCCATAGTAAGTCCGGGCAGGCATGGCCACGTGGTGTGGAGCCAATCGTCTCCAAGGTCTCACGCAGGTGCTGTAACCAGCAGAGTTACTTCCCAGTTACATCCTGGGTTGAAGTCACTCCCACCCCGCTGGCTCAAAGCACGGCCACAGCTATTTAACATATCTATAAAACCAGTTAAAAGCTGTAGGTATGTTAAATGACCATGCCAGAGGTTAGCTGAAAAGCTGTTGCTGTGCAAAACAGCTCTCAGTGGCCCTGCTTCATGTGTCCCATCCCCCATCTCAGACTGGTGGTGGTGAGGACATCATATATATATTTTTCTCTAATATTTCCTGAACACCCTGAGTTCTGGACCTCATTACAAATCCCTATTTGGGGGCTCCCCTTAGCTGTACCCTGTTACAGTTTCTTTTGAGAAATCAGTTGACAGTCTTTTGGGAAATCCCCTGCAGGTAACTAACTGCTTTTCTCATGCTGCTTTGTATTTTTGTTTATCTTTAACTGTGTGTGTGTGGGGGCTCCACCTGCAGGTCCCACCCACCGGCCTCCATGGATGAGAATAAATCTACCAAGACGTGATCTGCTTGGAGAGGAAAGGTGGCCAATCTCTCAAAGGAGATGGGCCAGGAGCCTTTTCCTCAATGGGCTTTAATTGGGTTTAATTTGCATAGGATACAGGGTTTATATGTAAAGCTCATCATTCATTGCCAGGCAGTAATGACCAAACAATATATAACATTCAAAGAACTATGAGGACTCATTTTCAGTCAGGGTCAGATAACCAAAGGGCCATAAAACTTTGGGGAGGAATAGCCAACATACCTCAGCATATATGAAGATTGGAGACCAAAAATTGTAGAGGACATAGAAAAATCAGATGGTAAGGAGAGTGCTTCCAGACAATAAGGTCCCAGGGACTAGTATGGGGACCAGGGTGGCAGCAGCCCCAGGCCCGGCGCCTGCTGGGGCTACCACAGGGTTCTTGGGAGAGAGCTGGGTCAGCGGCTCCCTCCCCTGCCAAACAAGGTTTGAGCAGCACCAGGAGAGACCTGGCTACTTAAAGTTGCAGGGAGGGGAATAAGGACAAAGTGGCAAACACATGGGGGCTGTGAGCACCAACAGAGATTGTGGATGTGGGCTGGGGAGAGTTGAGAGTTGGGCCATGATGGGCTCTGACCTGGGTAGTCCCTGGTCTGGTTGGAGAATTGGGCTGAGTGAGAGGCCAGGCCCTTGTATGGAGTGGCAGGCTTGAGCAGGAGGAATTAAAAAAAAAGTGGAAAAAGAGATACTTGGTGGCTGTTTGGAGAATTCTCTTGTAGCAGCCAGCCTGGCTTTCTCCCCACCCAGCCACACTGCACTCTCATGGTGGTGCAGAAGGCCCTGTGCACACACCCACAGCCCCGGAAGGTGCACACTGCTGTGGGACTGGCAGCTGATCGTCCCACCACACCCGCAGGCCCAGGACAGAGCGAGCCTGACCTCTGCACCCCCAGGGAAACAGCAGAGGAAGCGTGTACTGGCATCTGCAGAGGCAGCCACAGTGGAACCCCTGCTCTGCAGGGCCAGGAAGGCAGAGATGGCCCCGCAGGGCTCAGGGAGACAGCAATCCCTAGAAAGACTTAACACAGTGTGTGGACTGAACTAACCTGAAGGGGCACTGAGAGTCCCTAGCAACAAGGACAGCAAAGAGCGAGAAGGGGGTATGTGAGTTGCGCCTAATTGGTGCACCTCAAGGACAGTGCAACTGGTGGGCTGAAGACCTACGCTGGGTGCAGAAGGGCAGTGAACTGAGAAACTGGGCTGGAGGCTGGTCAGATGTCACTCAGGAAGGGAGAAAACTGAAACCAATTACCCCTCAGCCTGCTGCAGCCAGGAAGACCAGTAGAACTAGCTTGGCCAGTTTGAAGCCAGCAGGAGGCTTTTTTTTTTTTTAAAGTAATTTTTTCCTTTTAACTCCTTCCTCTCTTTCCTTCTTTCTTTTTTTATTCCCTTTTCCTTTCTTTCCCTTTTTATCTCTTCTTCCTTCCTTCCTTCCTTCCTTCCTTCCTTCCTTCCTCCTCCTCCTCCTTTTTTTTAAATTCCCACAAGAGATAATAAAACCTGGAACTCTGAAGAGACCAGAGTTAGACCCAAACAGGGGTCACCCCAACAGCTGAGACAGTGAGACAAATTTCACTTTGTTACTCCAGAGAACTTGAAAGTTATTGTATATTTGTAGTATTATTTTTTCATTATTCTTACATCTTGCATTTCACTAGTATTTTTGTATTTCTCCTATTTCTGTTTAGTCTTCTTTGCTTGGCTGGTTAAATTTCATTGTTTGACTGGTTTCCCTTGTTCTCTCTTTCATAGTGTATTTATAATTTACTGTCTTTTACTTCACTTGCGTTCCATTAGCACACTACTCTAGGTCCTAAACTTCCTATTCTTGTTATCCAGACCACATCGAGTCTGTTGTATGATTGTTGCTCCAGTATTATTGTAAACAATTGCTATTCTATACAATTGTAAATACTACACAGCACTCCTCCTAGGTCTTAGCCCACTTCACTGTTTCCTGAACTTTATTACTGTTGTGGTTAACTCTATTCTCTCACACACTACACCTGTTTTCTATCCTTTACTCTCATTTTACCTCATAATCTGAACTCCCATAAGCTCATGGCTTTCTGGATCCAACTTGCAAACCTACCCACTGCCCCCAAAAAGAGTCTTATCTACTTTCCATCCTTTCTTAAAAGTGTCTAGTTGGGTGAAATATCCTGGTGAACACTATACATATCCAAAGGATCTCCTATCTCTTCTCTGTAGGTTGGTACTTTAAATATTATGGAATACACTCCTGCTGTCTTAAACCATTTTGCCTTCCCCCTCCAACTGATCATAAAAAAGAGTAGGTAAAAGCTATAAACACCAGGTTACCCGCTGGAAGAGGAAACTGACCAACAAAGGAACCACCAACAGATAACAACAGAAGAAGGTGAAGGAGGGAGTGGAAGCCACACTAATGCAACACAGGACCTACCTGGAAATACAACTAAATGGTGGATAAATTACTCAGAACAAACAACTGAACAAGAGCAAGAGAGAATCCTCAAAACCTTGAACACACGGAAGAACCAGCTTCAACACAACCTTCCCACACCTGCACAACAGAATACAAGAGGTGGTGGATGGAGTGACCCTCAGTTGAACAGCTGGAGGGAAGGGCCCACCAAAGAAAGACCCAACAACAATCAAAACCCAAAGACAAACACAGAGCCAATTTAAATGATAGCCTAAGATCAGTGAGCTCAGGAGATCAAAGAGACTGCACCATTGAATTTCACAGGTCTTCTACCATAGAAGTTCACACAATAAACCCAGGGAGTCAGAACAGATCAATTTAAGAAGCAGAGGTTAACAAGAGGAGTCTCACAAACAATGGGAAGACAAAGAAACAATACCCAAATGAAAGGAAAGGAGGAAGCCTCTGAAAGAATGTTAAATGAAATAGAAGCAAGTCAACTATCAGTGAGTTCAAAGCAATGGTTATCAGGTAGCTCAATGAGCTCACAAAGAATTACCAGAGACTATAGGGAACTACAATGAACTCATTGAAAACTATATCAACAAGAAAAAGGAAATAGAAACTATCAACAAGGGCCAAGAGGAAATGAAGAATACAATTTCTGAACTGAAGAACACAGTAGAAGGAATCAAAGGAAGGCTCAATGAAGCAGAGGACTGGATCAGCAAGCTAAAGGACAAGGTAGAAAAAACACCCAGAATGAGCAAGAAAAGGAAAGAACAAAGAGGGGTTAAGGGAAATGCAGGACAACATAAAACAATAATATCTGTATAATAGGGATACCAGAAGAAGAAGAAGAGCAAGGGATAGAAAACCTGTTTGAAAAAATAATGATGGAAAACTTCCCTAATTTGATGAGAGAAAAAGTCACACAAATCCAGAAAACACAGAGAGTCCCAATCAAGAGAAACCCAAAGAGGCCCACTTCAAGACACATCATAATTAAAATGGCAAAATTCCAAGAAAAAGAGAGAATCTTAAAGGCAGCAAGGGAGAAACAGGAAGTAACATACAAGGGAGCCCTGATAGGTTAGCAGCCGACTTCTCAATGGAAACGCTCCAAGCCAGAAGAGAATGGCAAGAAATATTCCAAGTAATGAGAACCAGAGGCCTGTAACCAAGCCAACTTTACCCAGCAAGGCTCTCTATCAAGATAGAAGTCCAAATAAGGAGCTTCCCTGACAAAAGAAGCCTCAAAGAATAGACTTCCTCCAAACCAGCTCTACAAGAGATACTAAAGGGTTTGCTTTAAGAACAAGAAGAAAATCAGTGAAAGAGAGAGGATCACAGGTACAAAAAATGGCAGTGAATAAGTACTATCAATAATAACTGTAAACATAAATGGATTAAATGCCCCAATCAAAAGAAACAGGATAGTGGAATGGATAAGGAAACATGATCCACACATATGCTGCCTACAAGAGACCCACCTCAGAACAAAAGACCTACACAGACTGAAAGTGAAGGGCTGGAAACAAATATTCCAAGAAAATGGACAGGGAAAAAAAGCTGGAGTGGCAATACTCATATTGGACAAAATAGACTTCAAAAGAAGAACCATAAAAGGAGACCCAGAAGGTCACTTCATAATGCTCAAGAAAGAATCCACCAAGAAGACATAAACATTGTGAATATATATGCACCCAACATAGGAGCACCCAAATACATAAAGAAAATCTTGGAGGACTTCAAGAAAGATATTGACAGCAACACAATCAAGAATGAGATTAGGAAAGAAATCAAAATGTTCCTGGAAACAAACCAAAAATGAACTCACAACAATCCCAAACTTATGGGACACAGTGAAGGCAAGCCCTGAGAGGGAAGTTGATAGTGATACAGGCCTACCTAAAAAAGATAGAAACATTTCAAATAAACAACCTCACCCTATACCTACAAGAACTTGAGGAATGACAACAAAGACAATCAAGAGCAAGTAGAAGGAAATAACCAAGATCAGAGCAGATTTAAAAAGCACAATTCTAAGGATCAATGAATCCAGGAGCTGGTTCTTTGAAAAGATAAACAAAATTGACAAGTCTTTAAGTAGGCTCATCAAGAAAAAGGGAGAGGACCCAACTAAACATAATCAGAAATGAAAGAGGAGAGATTACAACTGATACCACAGAAATACAAAGTATCATAAGAAATTACTATGAACTATATGCCAAGAAATTTGAAAACCTAGGTGAAATAGATGAATTTCTAGAAAAATATAATCTTCCAAAACTCAATAAAGAGGAAGCAGAAAGCCTGAACAGACCAATAACAGCTGATGAAATTGAAGCAGTAATAAAAAAACTCCCAGCACACAAAAGCCCTGGACCAGACGGTTTCACAGGAGAATTTTACAAAGCATTTAAAGGAGAGCTAAACCCCAACCTCCACAGATTATTCCAAAAAATTCAAGAAGATGGAAGATTCCCAAACTCTTTTTATGAAGCCAGCATCATCCTAATCCCAAAACCAGATAAAGACATAACAAAGAAAGAAAACTTCAGGCCAATATTGCTGATGAACATAGACACTAATGTCCTCAACAAAACATTGACAAAGTGCATCCAGCAATACATTAAAAAGATCATACACCATGATCAAGTGGGATTGATCCCAGGGATGCAAGGATGGTACAATATTTGCAAATCAGTAAATGTAATACATCACATAAACAAAATGAAACACAAAAATTGCATGATCATAGCAATAGATGGGGAAAAAGCATTTGGTTAGGTACAGAACCCATTTATGACAAAAACACTCAGCAAAGTGGGAATAGAGGGAGCATTCCTTAACATAATAAAGGCCATATATGAGAGACCAACAGCCAACATTATACTCAATGGACAAAAACTTAAAGCTTTTCCATTAAGATTGGGAACAAGACAAGGATGCCCACTTTCACCACTCCTATTCAACATAGCAGTGGAAGTCCTAGCCACAGCAATCAGACAAGAAAAAGAAATAAAAGGCATCCAAATTGGGAAGGAGGAAGTAAAACTGTCATTGTTTGAAGATGAAATGATAGTGTACATAGAAAATCCTATAGACTCCACCAAAAAACTACTCAACCTGATAAATGAATTTGATAAAACAGTTGGATACAAAGTCAATACTCAGAAATCAAAGACATTTTTGTATACCAACAATGAAATATTAGAAACAGAAATTGTTGGGAACTGTCCTGCTTTGTTTCAGAAGCTGTAATCCCCGCCATGGCTAAGGCTGAGTAAAGGACCTTGGGACCATAAGCCACTTAGGAGACACAGCTTATCTTCCTTGTAGGGGCACCACCTCTTCCCCTTTTCTGTTCACCCTGCTTGGCCCTGGGTGTATGACTGTTTAGCAAATGACAGGTAAGATTCCTCAAAAGATGGATGACCTAAGACAGGCATAGTTGTGAAAGGGCCCTCAGGGAAGGACTTGGGGGGCTACAGAAAAAAGGGGTGATGGATGCTCACCCCTCAGCTTTGACATAGCCTGAGTTCTCATTCTGTATGCAAGAAGTCTCCTAATCTCTTGGCTGCCTTACTTCCCCTGCCTGACTTAAGCCTGAAATAATGTCTTAAGCCTGAAACAATGCTGGAGGTGGGAACAGCCCTGTGCTGGAAAGGGTGGGTTCCCTAGGGCGATCAGGCCTAAGAAAGGACGCATAAAATCCTATGAAACCTACTTTGCTAATACCCTCAATTTAAATGATAAGGGTCCAAGCAGGAAGTGAGTTTGTTCCCCAAAGTTTTATGGCCCTTTAACGATCTGACCCTGACTCAGAATAAGCCCTCAGAGTTCTTTGAATGTTATCTATTGTTTAATCATTACTTCCTGACAATGATTGATGAGCTTTACATATACACCCTGTATCCCTGTGCAAATTGAACCCAATAAAAGCTTGTTAAGGCAAGGATTGAGGTGTTCTCCTCTTGAGAGAGTGGCCACACCATCCCTTTTCCTCCACAGGATTCAGTAATCCATATTAATTTGTCTCATCTCACTCATAACACCACAGACCCCAGGAGCTGGGATCCATACCAAGAAATCAGGAAAAAAAATCCCATTTGATATAGCAACAAGAAAAATAAAGTACCTAGGAATAAGCCTAATTAAGGAGGTAAAAGACCTGTATGCAGAAAACTATACAACAGTGAAGAAAGAAATTAAGGAAGACACAAACCAATGGAAGCATGTACCATGCTCATGGATTGTAAGAATTAATAAAATGGCCATACTACCCAAAGCAAGTTATAGATTCAGTGCAATCCCTATTAAAGTACCAATGACATATTTCACAGATATAGAATAAACATTTCAGAAATTTATATGGAACCATAAATAACCCCGAATAGCTGCTGCAATTTTGAGAAGAAGAACAAAGCAGGAGGGATCACAATACCTGATATCAAACTGTATTACAAGGCCACTGTAATCAAAGTAGCCTGGTACTGGCATAAAAACAGGCACATAAACCAATGGAACAGAACAGAGAGCCCAGAAACAAACCCAAGTCACTATGGTCAATTAATATTTGACAAATGGGGCAACGACATAAAATGGAGTAAAAACAGCCTCTTCAACAAATGGTGTTGGGAGATCTGGACAGCTACATGCAAAAAAAAAAAAAATGAAAACCAATCACCAACTTACACCATACACAAAAATAAATTCACAGTGGATAACAGAATTAAATATAAGTTACGACACCATAAAAGTCCTAGAGGAAAACATCTGTAGGAAAATCTCAGACATTCCATGCAGCAACATCTTCACTGATATGTCCCCTAAAGCAAGGGACATAAAGGAAAGAATAAACAAATGGGACCTCATCAAATTAAAAAGCTTCTGCATGGCTAAAGAAAACAGCTTTAAAATGAAAAGAGAACTAACTATATGGGAAAACATATTTGCCAATGATACCTTAGACAAGGGTTTGATCTCCAAAATATATAAAGAACTCACACGACTCCACTCCAGGAAGACAAAAAAAGAGAAACAATTAAAAAATGGGCAAAAGACTTGAACAGATAATTCTTTAAGGAGGACATACAGAGGGCCCAGAGACATATGAAAAGATGCTCAGCATTACTAGCCATCCTAGTGGGGGGTTTGGGTGGAGGGGAACTAAGAGGAAAATTGGAAGAACTGTAAAACATAAACAATAAAATATAATTTAAGTTAAAAACAAGATAAAGAGACTAAAAAGTAATTTTGTCTTCTATTCATGTAATTATTCCTTTCCTTGACTAAATGAGTTAAACCACTCTGGAAATCAGTTTCTTCATTTACTAAATGGCAACAAATTCCACTCTGCCTACTTTATAGGAGTGAAAAGTCAAATAGGATGAAACTAGGTGCTTTCTAAATTGTGTTATTATTATTATACATTGTTGTGTATCTTAAATCAGAGCTCTGGATACAGGGCAAGCAGCCAAAAAGGTAAAAGTATTCAAAAAAGTAAAAGCTTCCCAAATGCTAGGCACAGAAAATGACAGAAAATGACAGAAAATGACCAGAAGAAATAAATGTTAGCTGTGTGAATGTGCAAATGTGTGTGCATGTGTGTGGGTGTGCATGTATGTGTATGACTGCCTTTTATTATAGTCTATGAAATTAGACTTTTCTATCAGTAGATAGTGGAGTAAAACAGATGGAGTCTGAGGCCATTGCTTCAGATGAGATGTGTGGGAAAGAGTTAGCATAACTTAGAAAAGAGGTCTAATTTAGCCTCTCTTCTGAATTGAAAAAGTCCAGCAGCCACACTGTTTTAAGAACCAAGTTCTTGCAAAAGTTTTTAATAAGTCTTTAGCTCTACCTCTAGCAGTCAATGAAGTGAGAGAGCTCAGATGTCTTTTAAAAGAGGAATCTAACTGGTTCAAAAAAGAAAGTTGTTTTAACTAAATAATTGAGTTTCTAAGTGAGAATTAAGATTGCTTTGAAAGAACAGAAGAATAAAATCTTCTGCAGAAAGACTTTACAGGACTCTTTCTTTCCAAAACCCTTTATCACTCTCTCAAACTAAGCTGAATATACACAGGACACCTGAGATCCTCATGTCATTGAGTAAACAAACTTTGAGGTGTATCAATCATGTCTTCCCTATATTAACTCTTCACCAATAAGGATCTTGAGAATAGGTGGCAGAGCTACATTTGGAGCCCATCTCTGACCAGAAATCTAGTGCTCTTCCCTTTTTTCTACTTATCCCAATAAAAGTAATCTCATATTTCTTTTTGTTATTGTCAATTATTTAACCAGAAGAAATGTGCTCAGTGGTTAAATATGCAGGCTCTAAGTAGGAACTTAGTAAGGTTAGTCTTTTGAGCCACAGATTCCCTATAAAGTGGAGAAAATAATGGCACCCAATATATTGCATACACTGAATGACCCTTCTAATTCAATCAACTAAAATGCTTGCTACAACTAAAAAAGTTGAAATGCATTACCAAACTGGTGCTAAACTAAGAGACCTGAAAATTATAACAAAATCAAGCAAAAGCAGGAACTAGGAGAAAGTTGAGTGCCAAGGCTGGCTCTTGCCCTAAGGATTCTATTCAACTCTGGAGGCTCTGGCCATCTACTTTGACAATAGCATGGATGTATCTGTCAGAGTTCTTTAGAGAAACAGAATCACTAGGAGAAAGAGATGGGGAGAGGGAAAGAGGGGGGAGAAAGGGGAGGAGAGAAAGGGAAAGAAGAAGAAGAAGGAAACAAAAGAAAGGGACAGAAAAGAGAGATTCATGAAGATCCAAGATGGTGGAGGAGTGAGTGGAAGCTACACTAACCTCCTCCCAGGACCAATCTGGAATTACAACTAAATTGTAGAGAAAGCACCCTGAATAGCCAACTAAACACTAGCTGGAGAGAAGCCTTATAACCAAGGAGAAACAGAAGAAACCACTTCACCACAATGTGACTGGTGAGGAGTGTGGAGACATGAGAGGGCTGGCAGGGCTCCCACAGGCAGTGGCTGAAGATCTGGAGGGATATTTCAGCAGCTGGGGAGTTTCTCCTGAGCAGTGTGGGGTCTCAACACCAAGGTGGGCTTCCTAGCCTACAACACCAGAGCCAGAATGGAGCCTAGATAATATCCAGCTGTTAAAAGCAACAGGTTTTTCTGTCTGTCATAGAGAGATGGCTGGAGACCCAGAGAGCCTCTTAAAAGGCCAAGGCACAAAATGTTTTTTGCAGCCACTTACCTGGTGCTCCAGCAGAGGGAGGGCAGAGTGTACTAGAAATGCTTGAGGAGAGTCTGGGGTTGGTGGCACTGGGGAAAGAACTGAAGGAACAGCTTCCAGGATCTCTGTGCTGAATCATTCCCCATACTGCAGGAGCCATTTTTCTCAGGCAGAGCAAACCCTTCCAAGTGGCATCAGCCTGAGGGGAAGCAAGAGCCCTGCCCAAAGGAATTACTCTGCCCCAGCCTGTGGTGCTGATTAAAGCTTCATTAGCTTGACAACTGATCAGTTAAACAGCTGATTATTTTAATAAAGTAAGGCAGAAAATACAAAGAAACTTCCAAAATGGGAAGACAAACAAAACCAAACCAACCAACCAGACCCCAAATGAAAGAACAAGAGAATTCTCCAGAAGAGCCAGATGAAGTGGAGGCAAGCAATTTCTCAGATAGAGTTTAGAGTAATGATTATGAGGATACTTGACTTCTAGCCAAGATGTAGGTGTAGGTAGATACACTTTGCTTCCTCGCACAACCAAAAGAAGGACAAAAACAAATTTAAAAACAAAAAACAACCAGAACTGCCAGATAATTGAACTGTAAGGAAGTCTGACAACCAGGGAGCTACAGAAGAAACATTCATCTAGACTGGTAGGTGGGGTGGAGATGGGCAGCTGGGATGGAGAGGACGTGCAGCAAGGTGGTGGCTGGTAGACTGGACAGTCTCACATTTGCAAAGTGGATAAACCAGAAGGAACACCTGGGGAGTGAGACAGAGCACACAACCCAGAGTTCCAGCGTGGGGAAATAAAGCCTCAAAACCTCTGACTGAAAAAACCTGTGGGAACTGCAGCAGTGGGAGAAACTCCCAGCTTCACAGGAGAGTTCATTGGAGAGACCCACAGGGTCCTAGAATGTACATAAGCCCACATACCCAGGAATCAGCACCAGAAGGGCCCAGTTTGCTTGTGAGAAGTGAGGGAAGTGACTGAAAGCCAGCTGAGAGCCAGCAAGTGGCATTGTTCTCTTTCAGACCCCTCCCCCACATACAGCCCCCAAAAGCAGTGATGTGGTTTGCTCCAAATGGCGAATACCTAAGGCTCTGCCCCTTACAATGTAACAGACACAATGAGACAAAAAAAAGTACAGCCCAAATGAAAGAACAGTTCAAAGCTTCAAAACTAGTACTAAGTGATGAAGAGATAGTCAACCTATCAGATGCAGAGTTCAAAACACATGCTAATCAGGATGGTTGGGTATGGTCTCAAAATAGAGGAAGAAGTGGAAGCTATGAAAAGTGAAATAAATAAAAACATACATGAAACCAAGAGTGAAGGGAAGGAAACCAGGACTCAGATCAATGATTTGAAGCAGAAAGAAGAAGTAAACATTCAACCAGAACAAAATGAAGAAACAAGAATTCAAAAAAATGAGGAGAAGCTTAGAGAACTCCAGGACATCTTTAAATGTTCTAACATCTGAATCATAGGGGTGCCAGAAGGAAAAAAGGAAGGGCAAGAAATGAAAAACTTATTTGAAAAAATAATGAAGGAGAACTTCCTTAATCTGGCAAAAGAAATAGACTTCCAGGAAGTCCAGGAAGCTCAGAGAGTCCCAAAGAAGTTGGACCCAAGGAAGCACACACCAAGGCACATCATCATTAAGTTACCCAAGATTACAGATAAGGAGAGAATCTTAAAAACAGCAAGAGTAAAGGAGACAGTTACCTACAAAGGTGTTCCTATAAGATTGTCAACTGATTTCTCAAAAGAAATATTGCTGGCAAGAAGAGGCTGGAAAGAACTATCCAAAGTCATGAAAGACAAGGACCTACATCCAAGATTGCTCTATCCAGCAAAGCTATCATTTGGAATGGAAGGGCAGATAAAGTGCTTCCCAGATAAGGTCAAGTTAAAGGAGTTCATCATCACCAAGCCCTTATTATATGAAATGTTAAAGGGACTTATCTAAGAAAAAGAAGATCAAAACTATGAACAGTAAAATGACAACCAGTTCACAACTATCAACAACTGAACCTAAAAACAAAAACAAAAATGAAAACAAACTAAGCAAACTAGAACAGGAAAATGATCACAAAAATGGAGATCACATGGAAGGTTATCATTGAAGAAGGGGAGGGACAAGAATGGGGGAAAAGGTATAGGGAGTAAGAGGTATAAATGGTAGGTACAAAATAGACAGGGGGAGGTTAAGAATAGTATATGAAATGGAGAAGCCAAAGAGCTTATATCTATGACACATGGATGGGAACTAAGGTGAGGGAATACTGGTGGGAGGGGGGCTGCAGGGTAGAGGAGAATATAGGGGAGAAAAAAATGAGACAGCTGTAATAACATAATCAACAAAATATATTATAAAATAAAAAGGATACTCAACAGTATGAAAAAATACATAGAAACCATAAAAAAGGACCCATTAGAAATGAGGAATGCAATATCAGAAATAAATAATACACTGGAAGGAATAAACAGTAGGTTAGGTGAAGCAGAGTATCATAGCAGTGATTTGGAAGACAAGGTAGATAAAAAGACCCAGGCAGAACAGCAAAAAGAAAAAAGAATTTTTGGACAACATGAAGCATTAACAATATCCACATCATGGGAATAACAGAAGAAGACAGCAAGCAAGGAATCAATCGACAATGTATTTGATGAAATGACTGAAAACTTCCCTAACCTGGAGAAGGAAAAAGACACACAGATCCAGGAAGCTCAGAGAGTCCGAAACAAGTTGGACCCAAAGAGGCTGACAGAGAGAAACATCATAATTAAAATGACAAGGCTTAAAGACAAGCAGAGAATCCTAAAATCCACGAGATAAGCAGGTAGTTACCTACAAGGGAGCACCAATTAGACTGCCATCTGTTTACTTATCAGAAACATTTCAGGCCAGAAGGGAGTGGTGTGAAATATTCAAGGTGATGAAAAGCAAGAACCTACAACCAAGGCTACTTTACCCAGGAAGGCAATCATTTAAAACTGAAGGAGAAATAAAGAGCTTCCCAGACAAGAAAAAGCTAAAGGAGTTTGTTAATACCAAACCAGTACTACAACAAATGTTAAAGGGCTTGCTTTAAGAAGAAAAAGAGAAAGAAAAAAACCCCCACAGAAAAAGTTTAACAATAAAATGGCACTACATACATATCTATCAAAACACCTTAAATGTAAATGCCTTAAATGCTCCAACCAAAAGACATAGGGTAGCCAAATGGATAAGAAAACAAGACCTATATATATGCTGCCTCTAGGAGACCCATCTCAGATCATAAGATACACACAGACTAAAAGTAAAGGGATGAAAAAGGATATTTCATGCAAATGCAAAGAAAATAAAGCTGGGGTAGCAGTACTTATATAAAAAATAGACTTTAAAATCAAGGATATAGTAAGAGACAAAGAAGAACACTATATAATTATAAAGGGAACAATTCAACAAGAGGTTATAACCCTGGTAAGTATTTATGCACTCAAAATAGGAGCATCTAAATATGTAAAATAAATCTTGATGGACATAAAGGGAGAGATTAGTAGAAATACAGTTATAGTCAGGGATTTTAGCACACAAGTGACTTCAAATGGATAGATCTTCCAGGCAGAAAATCAACAGGGAAACAGCAGCCTAAATGCTACACTAGACCAAATGGATTTAATTGATATCTTTAGAGCATTCCTCCCCAAAGCAGCAGAATATGCATACCTTTTAAGTGCACATCTAGGATAGATCACATGTTAGGCCACAAAACATGTCTCAATAAATTCAAGAAGATTGAAATCATATCAATCATCTTCTCTGATCACAGTGCTGCGAAACTAGAAATCAATCACAAGAAGAACACTAAAAAACATGCAAAGGCATGGGAGCTAAATAATATGTTATTAAACAATGAACTGATCAACAGCAAGATCAAAGATGAAATCAAGAGATACTTTGAAAATGATGATACAACAATCCAAAATCTGTGGGTCACTGGCAATTTTAAGAAGGAAATTCATAGCATTACAGGCCTATCTCAAAAAACAAGAAAAAGCAGAAATAAACAATCTAACTTCACACATAAATGAACTTGAAAAAGAACAACAAACAAAGCCCAAAGTAAGTAGAAGAAAGGAAATAATAAGATCAGAGCAGAAATAAATGAAATAGAATATAAAAAATACAAAAGATCAATGAATCCAAGAGTTGGTTCTTTGAAAAGATAAAAAGATCGACAAACCTTTAACCAGACTCATCATAAAAAAAGAGAAAGAACCCAAAGAATTAAAATCAGAAATGAAAGAGGAGAAATAAAAATTAACAAAAACTAAATGCAAAGGATTGTAAGAAAATATGAACAACTATATGCCAACACACTGGACAACCTGGATGAAATGGATAAGTTCCTAGAACCATATAATATTCCAAAAATAAATCAGGAAGAATCAGATAATCTGAATAGACCGATTACACTGAGTGAAATTGAAACAGTTATGAAAAACTTCCAACAAACAAAAGCTCTGGACCAGATGGCTTCATAGGGGAATTTTATCAAACATTCTGAGGAGAACTAACAACTCTGCTTCTGAAACTATTTCATAACATTCAAGAGGAGGGAAAGCTCCCAAACTCATTTTATGAGGCCAGCATTATGCTAATTCCAAAACCAGATAAAGACATTACAAAGAAAGAAAATTATAGGCCAATATCCCTCATGAGCATAGATGTTAAAATCCTCAACAAAATATGAAACTGAATACAGCAATACATCAAAGAGATCATACACCATGATCAGTGGAATTTATTCTGGGAATGCAAGGTTGGCACAACATTTGCAAATCAATAAATGTGACTTACTGCACAAACAAAATGAAGGATAAAAACCACATAATCATATCAATAGATGCAGAAAAAGCATTTTATAAAATCCAGGACCCATTTATGAAAAACAAACAAATAAACCTCTCAGCAAAGTAGGAATACAAGGATCACACCTAAACATAGTAAAGGCTTTATATGACAAACCCCCTGCCAACATCTTACTCACTGGGCAAAAACTACAAGTGTTCCCTTTAAGATCTGGAACAAGACAGAGTTGTCCACTTTCTCCTCTCTTATTCAACATAGTACTGGAAGACTTCACCACAGCAATCAGACAAGAAGAAGAAATAAAAGGCATCCAGATTGGAAAGGAAATAGTAAACTGTCTTTATTTGCAGATGACATGATCTGTACATAGAGAAACCAAAAGATTCCACCAACAAATTCCTACAACTGGTAAATGAATTCAGCAACGTAACAGGATACAAAATTAATACCCAGAAATCGGTTGCATTTTTGTGAGTCATTAATGAACTAACAGAAAGGGAAATCAAGAAAACAATCCCATTCTCAATTGCTTCAAAAAGAATGAAATACCTAAGAATAAACCTAACCAAGGATGTAAAAGATCTATACTTGGAAAATTATAAGAAACTGAAGAAGAAATTGACAAAGATACAAATAAGTGGAAGAACATACCATGTTCATGGATAGGAAGAATTAACATCATTAAAATGTCCATACCACCAAAGCAATCTATAGACTCAATGCAATTCCTATTAAGATTCCAATGACATATTTCAAAGAACTAGAACAAATATTTCAAAAATTTATATGGAACTACAAAAGGCCCCACATAGCAACTATGATCCTGAGAAAGGAACACAAAGCTGGAAGAATCACACTACCTAATATCAAAATGTACTATAAGGCCATAGTAATCAAAACAGCATGGGACTGGGATAAAAACAGACACATCAATCAATGGAATGAAATAGAGAGCTCAGATATAAACCCACACCTTTATAGTCAATTAATAATCAACAGAGGAAGCAAGCACATACAATGGGCTGAAGATAGTTTATTCAATAAATGGTGTTGGGAAAATTGGATAGATACATGCAGAAAAATGAAACTAGACCACCTTCTTACACCACACACAAGAATAAACTCAATATGGATCAAAGACTTAAATGTTATACCTCAAACTATGAAAATTCTAAAATAAAACAAAGGCAGCAAAATCTTGGACATTGCTTGTAGCAATTTTTTATTGGCTATATCTCTGCAGGCAAGGGAAAAAAAGAAAAAAAAATAAACAAATGGAACTACATCACACTAAAAAGTTTTTGTACAGCAAAGGTGATCATCAACAAAATAAAAAGACAATGCACAGAATGGGAGAACACATTTGCTGATACATTTGATAAGGGGTTAATATCCAAAATTTACAAAGTACTTACGAAACTCAACACCAAAAAACAAACAACCCAATTAAATAATGGGCAAAGGACCTGAATGGACACTTCTCCAAGAAAGACATACAGATGGCCAATGAAAAGATGCTCAATGTCACTAATCATCAGAGAACTGCAAATTAAAAAACACAATGAGATACCATCTCACGCCTGTCAGAATGGCTATCATCAATAAATCAACAAACAACAAGTGTTGGCTTGGATGTTGAGAAATGGGAACGCTTTTGCACTGTTTGTAGGAATGCAGACTGGGGCAGCCACTGTGGAAAGCAGTATGGATATACCTCAAAAAATTAAAAATGGATCTGCTTTTTGACCCAGTGATCCCACTTCTGGGAATATATCCAAAGGAACACAAAACACTAATTTGAAAGAACATAAGCACATCTTTGTTCATTGCAGCATTATTTACAATCGCCAAGATATGGAAACAGCCCAAGTGTCCATCAATGGATGAATGGATAAAACAACTATGGGACATTTGCACAATGGAATACTTAAACTCAGTTGTAATTTTTTTTTTTTACCTTTTGCAACAGTATAAATGGTCCTGGAGAACATTATGCTAAGTGAAATAAGCCAGTCAGAAAAAGACAAATACCATATGATTTCACTCATTTGTAGAATCTAATAAACAAACTGAACTAACATGGAAAATAGGGATAGACTTATAGATGGAGAGCAGGATGACAGCTAGTGGGAGGGAGAGTCTGGAGGGTGGAGGGATTGAGCAAAAAAGAAAAAGAACTCATGGACACGGACAACAGTGTGGTGACTGCTGGGAAGAAGGTGCTGTAAGGGGACTAAAAGATAATGTAAAAAAATGCAACAAAAAATAAAAAGAAAAGAAAAGAGAGAAACATTAAAGGATTTGCTTCTGTCATTGCTCAGTTTGGCAAGTAAATCCATAGGGCAGGCTGGCCTACTGATATCATTGATGGTCATCCCTCTATTTCAAGTCAACTGATTGCAGCTGATGTAGCATCTATAAAATATCTTCATACAACACATAGATTACTGTTCGATTAAAAAACTGGGTAGTATAGACTGGCCAAGAAAACACATCACTAAACATCACAGATCCTAAAGGGCTACTATCTCAGCATAATGGTGAATGAGAAATAAACCCATCTCACAGAAGAGGACAGAATAGGAATGTGTTTATTAAAAATTTTCAGTATGTACCAAGGAAAAATCCTTTCAGAATTTGTAAGTAACAGCTAGAACTCATGTGAGTTTGTGACCTGAATCCATGCAACCAATGTGATAGGTAAAATCTAAAATATTTGCCTGCTAGTAGTCCCATGAGGTACTAAGCATAAATTCTTTCTAGAACTCAACTTCAACCTAAGTCACAAGGAATTCCCACAAATTAAAGCTCCTAGTAAACTGAGCAAGAAAGTAAAAAATCACAGAAAGATATATGATACAAGGAGTAAGAGTCAGCAAAAACAGAGACATTAGACCCATACAGGCATCAGATATTAAAATTGTCAGGCATGAAATAAAAATTACAATGCTTCTTCATATTAAAGTAAGTTTTAAAAAATCTTACAAACCAATTGGAAAAAGATACTCAATAGAAGAATGGGCAAACGATTAGATCAGACATGACGCAAAAGATGGTATCTAGATATCTAATAAATAAATGAGAATATATTTTTCATAAGAAAAATGTTAATTAAAACTACAATGAAATATTACTTCACCATAATTAGGATGGCTAAAGTGAAAAAGAGATAAAAATCAATTATTTGCAACAATGTTGGTAAAAATGTGGAGAAACTAAAAATATCATAAATGTTGGTGTGAGTGTAATTGGTAGGTCACTTTGGAAAGCTATTAGACTAAAGGCTGTTTTGCTAATATGCTATTGTGGGTTGAATGGTGCCCCCCTCCCCCAAACAAAAAAGATGCTGAAGTCCTAACTTCTGGTACCTGTAAATGTGACCTTATTTGGAAACAAAACGTTAAGCTCAGACGGTTTTACTTGCAAATTATTCTAGTGTTCCAGAAATAGATTTTTCTATATGTAAAAAAAATCTTACAGAGTATAAATAGTAGGGTTCATATTCCAATATATTTGTAAAGCTGTTATCCTTGCCACTAAAACCAGAAATGGATAGTAAAATAAAGAAAAATGACAAACCAATATCTCTTATGTATACAGATGCAAAATCCTAAGCAAAATTATTATTCACCAAAAATCCAGAAATACGTAAAAACAATATACAATAACTTGAATTTTACTCCAGGAATGCGAGGCTGATTCAACATGAAAACATTAATTAATGTAATTCACTCCATTAATAGATTAAAGAACAAACTGAGTCACCTCAGCTTTCAACAACTGTATAAGAACTCATAGCAATCTAGTAAAAAAAGGTAATTTTAAAGAATAAAATTAGTATGCACAAAAAATTCAGGGCAACCATTGTACTCAATGATGTAATGTTAAGTGTATTCTTTTAAAAATGAATAATGAGCCTGAGATGCCCACTATTACTGTATATTCAGCCAGTACAGTAAGATAAGAAAAGGAAATTTGAATCATAATGATTGGAAAGGAACAACTCACAGAAAATATAACTATACAGAAAATCCAAAAAAATTTTATGAAATTTTAGAATTTGGAAGAGATATTAGAGAATCTGTTAATCTTAAGATTGAAAGTTTATGAATGGACTCCAGGCAGCACACTCACCCATTCGTGGTCCCAATCTGAGGAATCAGTGTTTGAAAGACAAAGGCACTTCTTCTATTTTCATGATTTAATTCCATTAATTTTCAGTAAACATTGCCTACTTGTTGTGAATTCAAAAAAATATGAATACTCCCTGGCTGGTGTAGCTCAGTGCATTGAGTTTGGGCTGTGAACCAAAGGGTTGCCAGTTCGATTCCCAGTCAGGGCACATGCCTGGATTTTGGGCCAAGTCCCCAGAGGGGCCCACATGAAAGGTAACCACACATTGATGTTTCTCTCCCTCCTTCTCCCTCCTTTCCCCTCTCTCTAAAAATAAATAAAATCTTTAAAAAAACATATAAATACCATAAAACTAGATAAGATAAGCTAGAACAAGGAGAAATATTTGTAATACACATAACTGACAAAGGATTATTATCCATGATATGCTGAGAACTCTTATGATTCAACTAGAAAAAGAGAGTCAACCTAATAGAAAAATGGGCAAAATATGTGAATAGACAGTTCATGATAGAGAAAACATGATAGTCCAATAAATATATGAAAATTTTTTTGTACCATTAGTGATCATGGTGATAATTGAGCTTACTGTATAATTTAAGAAATCTAAAAAAGAACAACTGAAGAAAGCAAAGTTAAGGTTAAAACCATAATAAAATATCCATGAATTAGTAAAAATTAAAATTTCTGACAATACCTTATATTGGTGAGGATGTGGAGAAACAAGAACTCTTGTATAATGCTAATGTAAATGTAAATTACAAAAACACTTTGAAAAATAAATGGTATTGGCAACTTGATAAAGTAGATGTGCATAACACAGCATCTGGCCATTCGCTAATTCCATGAAAATTCTTGCACATGGACCCAAAGAAATATGTACAAAAATGTCCACAGTAGCATTGTAAAACCTGAAAAACAATTCAACAGTGCAATAAATATATTGCACTATAATCACATGTAGAATTCTATGCAGCAGTGAAAATTTAATAATTTTATGCTTCAAAATCGATGAATCTCAAAAACTTAATGTTGGGTAAAATAAGCATATCATAGAAAATAACGAAGTATTAACCTATTTATATAAATAAAAACATGGTCAAAATGAATTATTGCATGATGTAGCCATAAACACATGTTGTAAAATTTAAGGAGATAATTATCACAGACTTAAGGCAAGATGAAATTAGAGGATGTAACAGCAAAGACACTTGACAAGCTTCTAAACTATTGCTAACTATTTCTCAAGATGTGTGTTTAGTACTTAAATGTTGAGGTATTCATTTATTATTTTACACAAAACCACAGAATGTGCACTGTTTGAATAAGACATGTCAACCAACAGTCCTTGGTGCTGAGTCCTGCAGGGTCCAGCGGCACAGCCTTTCCTATCACCCAAGCAGGGTATTTGAGGATTGCCTTTCATGTGGGCTGAGTATACCCTCTTCTTAAAGCTGAGCTTTGGTTGCTGTTAGCAGATCAATAGCAATCCCTGGGAGGGATTTACCCAGGCCAGTATGCTGCAAGGATTGACCGTGACCACTAATCATTAACCTCTGTCTTCTGTGGAGGATCAGCTGTGCAGGGGGAGGGTGGTGGTGCTCCGACATGGTCTGTAGCTGTCCATTGGGTGTGCTGGCCTTGGAATTTTCCTGGTGGTGCAGGCCACGGTCAGCCTCCATCTGCGTTTTTCCCAGGGCCACCCTGCATGAGCTATAAAGCAATCTGGATAGCTGCTACTTGTGCTGGGCTTGGAGATTCTCAGGAGAAGCCAAATTGTGAATCTGGTCTGGCTGCTGCTAGTGCTGGGCATGGTGCTTACTGAGGCCAGCTGTTGCTTTTTTTGAGAGGACTTAGGAAGTTGTGCAGTATGAGCTGAGACCAGCCATTCATATGGAAAAGCAACTTGGGTGGACCCATCAGTTGGGTGTTGTTGAGTTTCTGGGGGTCTGCAAGGCAGGTCAAACAGTGTTACCCAGGTTGGTGGAGTCTCAGATATGCACCAGCCTGCGGGCTTTGTGGTTCTGTGGGAGAAAGGCTCATAAAAGGGACAATGGCCTCTGCTCACCCTGATGCCAGACACTTTAGCATCTCCTGGTATGCCACTGGTGCTCTTCAAGCTTCCACTCCACTGCTGAAGCTCAGAGGGAGTGAGTCTGAGTAGGTGAGTCCATGTGTGGGTTTATTAAGAGGAACTGCTTGGGCCTCTACAAGTTTCTTCCACCAACTCAGTCTCTGCTGGTTTTTGCAGCCAGAAGTTGTGGGAACTTATCTCCCTGGCACTGGAACCCTAGGCTGAGGAGCCTGGTGTGGGACTGGGACTCCTCGCTGCTGGGATATCCCTTCCAAATTTTTATCTACCACACATGGGTGTGGGGCCAGCCCATTCCGCGTCTGCACGCCTCCTACCAGTCTGGATGGATGGGGTTTCTTTAATTCCATAGTTGTCAGACTTCCATTCAACTCAATTTCTAACGGTTCTGAGTGATGGTTGTTCTATATTTTAGTTGTAACTTTGATGCGGTTGTGCAAAGAGGCAAACCATGCCTGCCTATGCCACCATCCTTAGGTCAGTGGTTCTTTACTTCGACATCTCCATTCTGCTGCTGAGCCTGTCCAGTCAGTTTTATATTTTTTAATTCTAAAACTCAATTCTATAATTGACTATTATATTTTTAGTTTTAAAATTTTCACTTGGTTCTTCTTTATATCTCCTATTTCTTTGCCAAGACTTTTAATTTTTTCATTTGTTTCAAGTGTGTTCATGATTTCCTGTTAAAACATTTTTATGTCTTTTTAAAAATATCACTTAGAAAATCCCTAAATCTGTATCATTTCAATGTTAGTATATATTAATTGTGTCTTTTCTTATTCAAGTTGAGATTTTCCTGGTTCTTGGTGTGGTGAGTGATTTTTGATTGTTTGCTGAACATTTTGATATTGTGTTGGGAGACTATATTTTTAAAATCTTCAACTGTAGCAGGCCTCTGATAAATCTGTGTCTGTTAGATATGTATGTAAGGTGTTATCTCCTTACCACCGGGAACAGGTGTTAAGCCTAATATTCCCATTCATTTTTTTCTATGTTTGGCTAAAGTAGGATGGACATTGTCCAAAGAGGTCTCTTTCCTGATCCTTGGGTAAAGAAAGCAGATTTTCTTAGGACTATTTCTTGTCTGCACCTGTTGGCATTTCTTGGTTGCAGACTTTCTGGTGCCAAATCTGGGGTATATAGAGGCTTAAAGAAAACCTAGACAACTTATCATTGTGTCACTTCTCAAGTTCTGAAGACTGTACCTACTTTGCCATTATCCTTTCCACCTTTATGACTCTTCTTATATTTGTTTTATACATTAAGTCTAGATATTTTAGTTATAGTTAGCAGGAATAATAGGGAAAATACATTTACTACATCTGGACAGAAATAAAAGTTCTTCTTTCTTTAAAAACACACACACACAAAAATTATGCAGTGGTTGGGCTATTGGATCTTTAAAGCTCATACCTGTTTTGATCTTCATAAGTTACTGTTGTAAAATAATGAAGGTGATAGTGACTGTAAATAGAAGAGCTTGAGAGAGATAATTTGTCTTTCTGTCACAATTCTTCCTACCTAAGTGTGATTAGGTAGAAAGAATGCTTTTCAAAAAAAAATTTAGCAGGTATTTTGCATTGAATAAATCCATACATTGGCATTTACTTATGGCAAATAGAATCGGGAGATGAAATAAGGCCTAGAAAGTTTCCGACCTGGCTGATGTTCTACATCTCTTTTGATGTTCCATATCAAGTAGTGGAGTAACTGTAACTTCTCTCTTGCTAAGTGGAAAACTTCCTGTTTCCCCATGCTCTGGTACTGGTGTTTAACACTTTATACACTTATTTTTCTAAGTTGGGTGAAGCTCCTTAAGAGTGCAGGGAACAGCTCCTCTACCTCTTGTTCCTACAGATGCCTAGTACAAGCCTTACATACAGTAGAGGCTCACAGATACCTGACACAATTATTCCTTCTGTCAGCCTGGGTAGCATAAACTTGGTGCCCCTAAGGTACAGCTACCTTGTTTTCAGACTTTGCAGAGTAGGCTCTGGACTATGGGACAGCATCTGACCAGGGCAGCCCTGTCTTTAAAAACCATTGAACTTGATGAGAAGACCTATGCTGGCTACTCAATGCAATGGAACTATTTATTGAAATCTTTTTTCCAGGATCTTTGTGTTTAGGGAGTCCTTTGAGACCTTAAGGCCAAAATCAGAGTTCACATCTTTGGTTACCAGCCATTCTTCCCACCCCTGGTGACTCCCATCTACCCACCTACCCTCGCCCTGTCAACAGAATAAATGTATTTGTTGACTGAATGTACCTATCCGTGAGTGAATGGAGAAAAATAGAGAAAAAGAATGGAATGACGTTGGAAGATACAAAGACTGCTGGACACCAACAAATTCTCATGATTTGCAAATTTATTGGCTGAGGAAGCATCGGGGTTGGGAGGTAGGTGTACAGGAACTAAGGCAGAAAAACTGCAGAACAAAACACAGCATGAATGCTCAGTGACTTCTTCCATGTGGGTTAAAACATAAATTTGGAAACCTCAGTGCAATATCATGAGAGCACTAAGCCCATCGGCGCCCACGGAAAACAGCTCCAGCTCCTTCGCCTCCGTGGCGTCCAGAGGGCCTTATTTGCACGGCCAGGTAGGCGCCTGCTTCTGCTGGGTCTGGTGGCACACCGGCACGCCCCCAGAGGAGCAGCCGTCGCCGCCGCCGCCGCCGCCGCCTGAAGAGCCGCCGGAGAAGCAGCCACCGCCGCCGCCACCCGAACTGCCGCCGGAGAAGCAGCCACCGCCGCCGCCGCCCCCTGAGGAGCCGCCGGAGAAGCAGCCACCGCCGCCGCCGCCCCCTGAGGAGCCTCCAGAGAAGCAGCCGCTGCCGCCACCGCCGCCCCCAGACGACCCCCCTCCACAGCTCTGCTGGGGCGCGCACGAGGTCTGGGTGGTCTGCTGGGAAGAGCAAACGGAGCCGCCGCCAGAGGAGCCCCCGCCGCAGCCGCCGCCGCCAGAATAACCGCCACCCCCGCAGCCGGAGCCGCCGCCGGAGGAGCCGCCCCCGCAGCCGGAGCCGCCACCGCCGCCGCTAGAGACGTCTCCGTAGCTCTGGTACGTGACCTGCTCGCAAGAGCCGCCGCCGGAGTAGCCACCGCCGCCGGACGAGCCCCCGCCGCAGCCGGAGCCTCCACCGCCGCCAGAGTAGCCACCGCAGCCGGAGCCGCCGCCGGACGAGCCGCCGCCAACGCACTTGACGACTCCACCGGAACCACCTCCGCAGCCTCCGGAGCCGCCGCCGCCGGAGTAGCCCCCACCACAGCCGGAGCTGCCGCCGCCGCCGCCGCCGCCGCCGCCAAGGGACTTGACGACTCCACCGGAACCACCTCCGCAGCCTCCAGAGCCGCCGCCGCCGGAGTAGCCCCCACCACAGCCGGAGCCGCCGCCTCCGCCGCCGGAGTAGCCCCCGCCACAGCCGGAGCCGCCGCCGGACGAGCCGCCGCCAACGGACTTGACGACTCCACCGGAACCACCTCCGCAGCCTCCGGAGCCGCCGCCGCCGGAGTAGCCCCCACCACAGCCGGAGCCGCCGCCTCCGCCGCCGGAGTAGCCCCCGCCACAGCCGGAGCCGCCGCCGCCGCCGCCGCCAACGGACTTGACGACTCCACCGGAACCACCTCCGCAGCCTCCAGAGCCGCCGCCGCCGGAGTAGCCCCCGCCACAGCCGGAGCCGCCGCCGCCGCCGCCGCCGCCGCCGCCGCCGCAGCCGCCACCGGAGCCGCCGCCGCCGCCGCCGCCGCCGGAGGTTTTCCCACAGAACACTGGCGGCTGAGGGGTGGGCTGCTTTCTCTGGTGAGACATCTCGTCGGAGGAGGAAGGGAACTGTGGCAGGAGAGCAGAGAGCGCATCACTGGACCAGTGGCAAGAGGATTCAGGGGAGGAGGCAGCTGTACCCATGACAACCCATCATCATCCCAAGTAGCACCGCCTGGCCAGACTCCATGGAGTCTTCTGGTTCAAATCTCTGAGAGCTTTCAGTTGGAATTCTTAGGATTGGTGCTTTAAAAAAAGAAGTTCGTCCGCTCTCTACATAGCCTAGTTAGTGGTGCCCATTTCTTTCTCTCTCTCTCTCCCAGCTCTGCCTCTGGCCTCTTGTGTGATTTTGGAGCTCCCACCCGTTTCCTAGCTTCCTGTAAAAGGAGAGGTTAGAGCACTTCATCTCTAAGAGCTTTTTAAATCCTAACAGTGATTTCCTGAGTACAAGTAGAAGATTATCACAAACCTTGACCTGGGGTGTGGGGGTGACTTTACCCATCCCCTGCAGAACACAAGGTTTGTCAGAACATCAGAGGGTTGTTGTACCGTATTCTCTGGAGAAACTGTTAGTTCAAGCGCTTGGTCTATCCCGCTAAGCTTGGCCATGATCCGGAGTCAGTTATTAGAAAAGGCAGGCTCCCCTGTGGGCCTGTCTGGACCCCATTGGTCTTCTGGATGAACATCTCTCATTAGATGCCGTTAACTACCACCCTTACTACTTGTTAAGTCCACGCTTGATGGAGGGGACCAAACTAATAGGAAATGGTGTCCCCTCTCATTTTCCTCTCAGAACATCTCCCTCTGTAAAACTGGATTCTCAGGGTTACTAACATCTCCCCCATCTGCAGCATTATCTGACTCATTCTCCTTACTATTCTGTGAGAATAGGCTCAGCCTCTCCTGACAAGTTCTTGAGGTCCAGCCCAGTCACAGGCCTTCTGGGACAGTCTCTGCAGAGTGCCCCCGCTGTGCCCTGCACCAGGTCTGCCCCTACAGGGGTACCAGAGAGTTAGGAGATAGTCTTGCTTTGTGAAGGTTACATTCTGGCCAGAGAAGACCAAACACCATCTGCACAAGAGCAGTTCAACCCCACTTCTTTCCTGCCAGAATCCCCTCGAAACATGAATGCAGCTGGGAAGGCAGAGGTCCAGTCACTCTCAAAGCAGAGAGATTCCTTGCCTAGCCTATGCAGGCCTGGGCCAGACCAGCTGAAAAGTCCAGGGTCAGTAGAACCCACACTTACCTGAAGGAAGGGTGAGTGAGGAGAGGGAGACGCTGGCTGTGTGAAGAGCACTGGAGCTTCTGAGGTTTTATATCTTAGCTATGAGTCAGCTATTGATTCGGACCAGCCTCTTATTACGTGACCCATGTTGTTACCCCACCTCTCTGCGATTGCAAGCATTCATGAAGATTTTGGCATTCTTGAGATGGGCAGCCTAGTGTGTGACTTGCCCATTCTCTGATGCAACCGTGTGGCAGGCTGGGCAGGGGGATGGCCAGCCAGAGTAGATGGCTGACATTGTTTTCAAAACTTCTAGCATGGGGTACATGCCATAACCAGAGGGCCATGTTTGAGGAATATGTCCTTGACTCTTGAGGTAGCCTAAGAGACTCACACTGAAGATTTCAGTTCTTGGTCCAAGGAGCAGAACCTTTCAAATCCTACAGTTTGGATTCTGATCCCATTGCTAGGAAACCCTGTAATTTTAAAGAGAACTTGCCCCTGTTCTTACAAAGTCTATTCCCCAGTGTCCTACGTGCTTTGCTGGGATGTTTCTGTCTTGTCCACTAGCTTTTCCCTAGCACCCAGTTCTGGGCTGCACATCACGGGTACTGCTGCAACTAATAGGACACTGAAGAGTACTTTGATTTGTTCCTGGAGACAGCAGGGGATCTGTGAAAAGTGATCATTGATACTGAGTTTTCTTGCAGAGGAGCAAGCTAGAGATCAACCACATAGTCCTTGCCAACACAGCCCTTTGGCTTTGGTTTCATGTGTTCTTGTGTGGGAACAGTGACCTCAACCTAGTAGGCAGCCATGGAATGGAATGGACTTGAGGTTAGGTGTCTGAATTTGGGTGCTCCCTTTGCTATTTGCCTCCTGTGTCACTTTGGGTAAAGTCACAGCACCATAATAGTACCTGCACATGGGAGACTCTCAGTATTTTCTGACTTGAATGAACAAGCTCAGTTACTTTATCTGTCAAATAGGAATAGGCCCGTTTATGGGCCCGTCAAGAAGGAGTAGTTTTATGTAAAGTGTAGAAGGTGAAGCTGTTCTTTTATTGTTTCCTTGTATGATAGTACATTTTTGTTTCTAACTTGTACTATGCTTGGACACCAAGGTCAGGAGGGAGTCCATGAATGACTTGAAGCAAGCTCTTCTTTAGGAAAACAACTAAAAACTTTCTTGTTGACCCTGGGCCGGTAGCATCACCTCTGTGTTTGAAGAACAGTATGCTCCTCCTTCTTTCATCATTTGGACTCAATTGCTATTGTTAAAGATATCACATTTGAACTTTGTTCCACCCAGCTATGTGTTGTAATGATAGCTCCAATGATAAATTGGTGGTTAATTATGATGGAGTTTTAATAATCCAAAAGATCCTTATTAGGCTGTGAACTTTGGAAACTTGTGGCACTAGTTTTAGTTTGGACAGCATGAACTCAGGTGAACACAGGTGCTCCCTCCTTGGAGAATAGCCAGGAGGGAGATGGCATCTGTTGGGGAAGGCAGGTTTTTCAGTTTGAAGCTGAAGCACATGGAGATTTTGGAGGGAAACAGCTACCAACTAGATGATTGTCATGGATACAAAAAAAGAACATTTTTTTCAGTTGGATTGTACTAGAGAAGGGGAGCTCACGTGGCCCATGTTTCAGCACTTATCTGTGGGCCCATGTTAACCCCATCTGTGTGTTCTTTAGTTCTCAGGAAAATGTAAGCAAAAGTATGTCAGTGGTGTGTTCTTGAGAAGGAAAATCTTTCATTCTGAAATCATGGACTTTCTACTTTTTTTTTGGTGTTAAAATACAATTTTTTAAAAAAGTGATGGTGACAGGAAATTTTGTTTCTTTCATGTCCTTATCAAAATGAAAATTTGGCTATTATATATTGGTTACTATACACACACACACATTTTCTTTTTGAGAGTGATGTTACTTTTCTTTTTTTTTTTTAAAGATTTTATTTATTTATTTTTAGAGAGGGAAGGGAGAAAGAGAGAGAGAGAGAGAGAGAGAGAGAGAGAGAGAGAGAGATCAATGTGTGGTTGCTGGGGGTTCTGGCCTGCAACCCAGGAATGTACCCTGGCTGGGAATCGAACCTGGGACACTTTGGTTCCCAGCCCGTGCTCAATCCACTGAGCTATGCCAGCCAGGGCGTGATGTTACTTTTCTATGACATTGCAAAGTTTGGGCACCTCAAGTGTGAGTGATCTGAAAGAGCTAGTAGTTTTCAAATTGCCAATATTAATTTGGAGGGCGTATGCCTTAAGAAAGATACGATTCTTTTTCTATCAGACTGAGGAGTCTAATTTTTTTTTCTTTCATTAATCTAGCTAACACAAGTGTACTGGACGCTGTGCTAAGCATTAAGGAAGAGGCCAAAAGCCTTTCAAAGCTGTGCATGGATCTCCTTGGTGGATTTGGGGAAGGGAGTAACTCCTTGTCTGTCTCTGCCACCTGTATAGTATTTCATTAGGAAAACCTTCTAACTAGCACATCTACTTTGCTAACATGTAGAAGAGGCTGATGCAATATAGTGTTGAGAGCAGTGCCAGATCCTTGGGTTCTCAGCCTGAGTTAACCTGCCTGAGGTGTGATTGTATGAATCTGGTTCCCCAATTTATTTCTCTAGACCAGCAGTAGTCCCAAAGGGTTATCTATATGGACAGCCATTGATGATCTCAATTTAGCATATCAGCAAGGAAATGATGGAAGTTTGTAGAATTAGTACGCTTAGGTATTTGGAGTTTTGTAAAACTTGGCATGTCAGACTTTTAAGATTTATACCCTTTAGACATTTAACTCCTACTCTGTGCTTGCTGGCAGGTCTGGGATCTGCAGTCTGACAGATTAGGACATGGTTCCTGCCTGGACATATATCCTTAGAGGGGACAGACTGTAAAGCAAATGTTTCACAGTGCCCAGGGTGGTGCAAAGCATTAATAGGTGTTCTGTAAATCCTGGTGGAATTGGAAGGGATTCTTCAGGCCCATTGACTAACAACAGCCATAGTATGAGGGAGACACGGTCCCTGTGTCCAGCAATCCCTAGTCTGAGGGGGGAGATTACAGCTTTTGAGTTTGGGAAACCCTCAGTGTGATAGAAGCCTGCTCATCACAATCTTTGATACCTAAAGCTGTAAATGAATTCTCATGACTGAGTGCTGACAACATTCCTGGCTGAGGGAAAAAGGGCAACAGGTGTCTCGTAAAGAATAAAGTGGACACAGGGTAGGGGATTGGGAGTGCTGGCAGGGCAGGCATAGAGCTTGGAAGCTTTTAAAGTGGATTATTTGAAGGGCAACAGTTTTCTCTAAGACTGTGGATCCAGAAGGTGTCTCAGAGTCTCAGCACCCTGTTGGCTGCAATTTTCTGACTCTCTCCAGCCTCCTGGGCAAGCAGTTTTTGAAGAGATGGTTGACTCTGGTTGCTAAGTGAGGAAAACAGCTTACAAGTCTGGGAGAAGTCCAGCTTTGTAGTGGCTCACAACTCTGTCCTTTTCCAGGAAGCTTTCTAAGGTTCATTCCACCCATGGTTCCATCTTTCTTGCCACTTCCCCTCTCTAAGGCTTTAAGGAACACTTGCATGACATATCCATTAGCCTTGTCTCCTTCAAGTTATACATTTTTTAATGGAAGTTATGTGTATATTTACTTTCTCATTTTTTAATTGTTATTCTGTTATAGTTATCCCAATTTTTCTCCTTTTGCTCTCCTCTGCCCAGCCCACCCCTGCTCCCAATCAATCCCTACACCATTGTCCATGTCCATGGGTCATTCATACATGTTCTTTGACTAGTTCCTTCCCCTTCTTTCTACTATTACTCCTCTCCCCCAGCCCCTATGGCTGCTGTCTGTTCCATGTTTCTGGTTCTATTTGCTCATTAGTTAATTTTGTTCATTAGATTGCCCTTAAAAGTGAGATCATGTGGTATTTCTCTTTCACTAATTGGCTTATTTCACTTAGCATAATATTCTTTAGTTCCACCCATGCCGTTTCAAAGGATAAGAGTTCCTTCTTTATGCTGTATAACATTCCATTGTGTAAATGTACCACAGTTTTTTGATCCACTCATCTACTGATGTGTACTTAGGTTGTTTCCAGCACTTGGCTATTGTAAATAGCACTGCTATGAACATATGGGTTCAAAGTTCTTTTGAATAGTGCTGCTATGAACATAGGGGTTTATAAGAATTCATAAGGTGTTTCAGCATTCTTAGGGTATATTTCCAGCAGTGGAATCACTGGGTCAAAAGGCAGTTCCATTTTTAATTTTTTGAGGAAATTCAGTACGGTTTTCCACAACCAAAAATACACTAGGGTTCCTTTTCTCCACATCCTCACCAGCACTTTTGTTTATCGATTTATTAATGACAGCCATTCTGGCAGGTATGAGGTGATATCTCATTATGGTTTTAATTTGCATCTCTCTAATGGCAAGTGATGTTGAACATCTTTTCATATGTCTATGGGCCATCTTTATGTCTTCTTTGGACAAGTATCTATTCAGATCCTTTGTCTATTTTTTAATTGGATTGTTTGTCTTCTTGGTGTTGAGTCATATGAGTTCTTTATATATTCTGGAGATTAAACCCTTGTCCAATGTATCATTGGCAAATATGTTCTCCCATATAGTCAGTTCCCTCTTCATTTTGATGATAGTTTCTTTAGCCATGCAGAAGCTTTTTAATTTGATGTAGTCCCATTTGTCTATTTTTTTCAAGTTATAATTGTCCTTGAGAGGATAGTTCTTATTAGTTCTTTACTATGCACCCTAAGATTTATAAAGTTTATAGCCTCTTTGGGCTTTATCAGAACACATTGACTGTTGAGGCCCTTGCAGGTTCTATCATTCTTCTTTCCATGGAGGGGGAGCACAGCTGAGTGGTTCAAAGGTTCCCACGTAGCTTGTGGAATAGTATGCAGGGTGAGTAGTGCCCTCATGACATGCTTGTCTGGTTCAGACACTTCCCATGTAGACAGACTCTTGGTTTATGGACCACTGTCACATTCATGTCTTGTTCTTCCCCACAACAGTTCTGTGTGCTCAGTGATATGTTATCCTCATTTCCCAAATGAGAAGTGGCTCATAGAGGCTAATGGGCTTGCTCAAATTCCCATAGCTGTTAAACGACGAAGCCTGGATTCAGAATCAGATCTTTTGATGCTAAACCTTGTGTTCTTTCTAAGTACTATGTAGCACTTCTTTTTGGGTCAGTATAGGCAGAAGGAAGGGATGATGCCCCATTCAGGTTCAGGTTCACTCCCTCTAGGAGACAGGGAACAGAGGTTTCTCTTATGGATGCTCCCATATCCTTAGAGACAATACTATGCATTAGTAGACTGCAGGAGCTGGAAGAACATGTAGAGATCATCCAATTATACTCAACATTTGCAAAGATAGGTGAACCCAAAGCCCAGAAAAGCTAAACCTTTTTCCAAGGCCAAAACAAACCCTGGATCTCTGATCCACCAGCTTAGTACTCCTTCCACTGTCGATTCAGGGTATGACTTCTTTCTCCTGACAAGAGTTCCTCCAGTGTTGACAGTGAGATCAAGGAGTAGTTAAAAGTGACAGTAAAAGTGTTTATTGCTGAATAGATATGCTCAAGTAATCTGCTGGGCCTGGAAGTAAGTTGCTATTTTCACAAGGCCCTTTCATAAGTGAGCAGGTGCTGTGACCCTGAGGGCTCAAGGCCTACTTCCTGAGCTCATATAAAACCTTATGAGTAGGGAGGAGTAGTGAGCAGCACTTGTGGGTCCCAGTCCTACCCCTAGTCAGGCAGTGTCTCATGAGGCCTCTCAGGACTTATGTGTAAGGTGTTGGTTGGTTGTCCAAGAATGTTGGCTCTTTGATTAGCCTGTCCACTGAAATCCATGTTTTAATTGGATCCCGAGGCAAACATCATCTTGAAATCAATGTGACAGAAGAAAAAGCACAAGCATTTCAAATCCATAGCCCTTTAGGCTCTTTGGCTTAAAGCTTTAACCGAGATAACTGGTGCCAATGCAATTCTCCTTTGCTGTGGTCATTGAGAAGCAAGATAGTGCTGTTTCCATTTTGGTTTCAAATCCATTTTTTCAAAAAGATATGAATGCTTTTAATGATGAAGATAATTATAATTGATTGAAGCCTGGGATTTCTTAATATGTAAAATGGGATACACAAAAGAAGTAAAACACCACTGTATCCCATTACCAGTTCGTTACCATCTACTTCTAAATTTCACAAAAAAATTTCACCTTTTTCCCATTTTCTCACATTTTTATCTTCTACCCTCACATAAACACTCATAAAATGCTTTCTCTTTTGTCATTCTTAATTCCTTTTCTTCCTTTCTCCCACTGTGGCCCTTTTGGAAAAAAAGAACACGAGACAAATGCATGCAATTATTACAGGCTTCCTATTAGGAATGTCTTTTTCAAAGTAGGAAGATACCAAAAATTAACCATAGCATTTGGTAGTGATATAGAAAAAAGAATATTAGACTGTTATCATCTGTTTAGTCTTAACATTTTGGTAAGTCATAAGTAAATTCTGATACACAGGTGCTGCTTTTAGGAATTCCCTGGGGCTGCATTGGGCTGTGAGTGTGACTGCTCTCTTACTCACAGACTGTTAATAAGATTTACTACTGAAAACCAGAATCTGGATCCACTTTCTGTCTTGACCAATAAACCTTGTTTCTTGGACTTGCTGGTTATCCTTAATTTTTGCTCATTCAAATTATACTCCTTATTTCAATAGCTGAACTTGTTGAAATTAGGTGGATGACTTGGGACAAATCTTCCACTGCTTGAAAAGGTGGAAATGATCATGATTTGGTTGTAGGCCTCTAGTGACTTCATTTAGATCTATCCATGTGCTCAGAGAATTTCAAGGTGAGGGCCTATGAAACCATTGTCTACATATGGAGCAGGTTTTTAGGGCCTTCCCTTCTGGCTTGGAGAACCATCCAGGCAAGATCAGATTCCCCTGAATCTCCATATTCCTATCTAACTCAGGGCTGGGCCCTAGAGTGAGCATTTGATAAATATTTGTTGATTAGCCAAAGAAATGGTGAGAATTTAGTCTTATCTCCCAGGACAAATGTAATCTGATTTAGTTTTCCGTGGAGAGTAGCTTAAGTAAATTGTCCATGGCAAACTGCTCTTCTCTGTCATCCCCTACCTTTTATCCAAGGTGCCTAATTTCCCTATTGTCTCCTGCTTCCTATTTTTCAGAATATCCCTTAGATCACAGCTTTCCCGAGACCTTGACCTCCTGTGGTCCAGTGGTCAGCTTTCTGGCCGAACCCAAAGTAGCACCAGGGGAGCTGTGAGGTATGCTAATCTCTGGTATGTTCTCAATGATAGGGATCAGAATTTTTTCTCTTCTGATGTCTTGCGGTCTTGTTGAACCTGTGCTCTAAACCTGGCCCAACCACTAATGACCTGTGAGCTTGGGCAAGGCACTGTCCTCCAGATCTCAGTTTCTTCACTTATGAAGTCAACCTGACTTTTTCCCATCCAGGATTCCTTTATGCTTCTCCTTTCATGGCTCTTCCCTGAACACAGAGAAGGGAGAGATGAGGTTGGCCAGAGGCAGTGACAAGGAAGAAACTAGATGGGATGATAAGAGCCATGAGCTGCTGGGAAAGAACACAGAAATTTTCATACCTCCATGGGTGCCAGCCTCAGACTCAAATCAGGGGCACTTGGGGAACTTCTCTTTCCAAGAGTGATTCCCAACCAGAACTGATTGTGGAGAAGGAGGAGGAGGGAGGGGTACAGCAGGAGGAGGACCTCTGAGGAAAGTTGGCATATGTTATGAGTAACCCTTGCTGAGTATCATTACCCAGCATGGGTATAATTGCACGGGATTAAGAAAGGCATGTGGGCAGGGTAGGTTGCTCTAGGTTTTCCCATAGTTAGTATATGTGACTTTGGATCCCAGAAAAGGATTAATTTGGCTCCTCAGTGCTCCTTGGCAGTGATTCCCCTTTGGTGGTGGAATTGGCCCCCTAATCCTCTAGTAAGTCATTCTACTGTAAAAATGCAGAGGAAAAGTAGCTTCAGTACAAACTGAAAAGCAAAGCAAAGAAAAAAAGGCACCTATAATTCTAGTATCCAAATACAACTGATGTTCAACTTCTGATGACTATTTTTATATTCTCTTTTTTCTTTTTATTTCTACTTCCCTTGTATATTAATTCTCAGTTTTGGGTGCTGATTTTTCATGTCATATTGTTATCTCACACATATTCCCATTCCCTCTGTGGTCTCTGTAGCCATTCATTTTAGTGGTTGTGATCTATTGCCCACTCCTATTGTTAGCACTTACACCTTCCAGTTGTTCTGTGACCTCCGTACCCTTGAGAAGTCATTATTGAATTTCACTGGGTCTTGGTTGTCTCCCTGGTAGACTGCTGGCAGGGACTTTATCTTCCTTCATGTGCACAGTGTGGATGCATAGTAGGTGGGGAGAAAGGTTTGTTATGGGAGGAACCCCCAACCCTTTACTTCTAGTCTTTTCTGATTCTCCTTGTGCGGAACCCAGTGACTCAGTTCTCCTAGACTGTCTAACACCACAGATTCATCATTTCCCCTGCAAATGTTGTTTTCATCTTGTCTCCTTAAATGCCATCTTCTCTTCACAGCCTTCTAGGCCAGGATTCTCTTGGAGGTGTGTGATTGGAAGCAGCCTGTTTTAGTGTATGTGAGAAGATATGGGGAAAGGGCAGAGAAGGAGTTGATGATTTAGTGGGTGTTTGGAAAAGAAGTCTCTTAAGATGTTTGAGTATAGTGCTAGCCTAGAGCCCAAGGGATAAGGGGATGCAGAGAAAAAAAGAAACTGGGAACTTCTTGGAGGAAGTGGGTTTGGAAAACAGTAAAAACTGTAGGTAGGTGTCTCCAGATTTGGATTTTTGTTTGCATATTGTTATGTGTATACATATGGGTGTATGTGTGATATGTGTATGCATGTGTATATCTGTGTGTACATGTGTGTATGTGTGTGCAGTGTGTGTGTTTGTATTCTTTTCTCAGAAGCCCTGCCCTCCACAGACTTTAATATCTTCTTACACCCAGCTCTTTCACACAAAACCCATTCCCCCTTTCCTGGGAAAATGGGCAGGATTGCAGGCATTCTTCCCAGGTCCCAGGGTTGTTTGTTGATTCTCAATTGTCAGCCAGCCCTCGGTGTCCATAGCAACTGAATTGTGTTTGGAACCAACCCATATCATTCTCCATGACCATGGCAGTGGATTTGTCCTGATTATGTTGTTTTTCTGCTAAAAATCTTTAGTGTCCCCACATTAGGGTGAAACCCAGATTTCTTAGTCCAAAGGGCCTTATGTAGTTCAGTTGCTGCCCACCTTTGACTATTTCCTTATAGAAGCATTTTGCTCCAGATACCCTGCTACCCTACTGAACCAGGCTGCATTTAATGCCTTCATAGTTTTTTCTGTCCTTTTTCCTGTACCTGTGAATGTCCCCTTTCCGTCATTTGTCTAACTTCTATGTACCTTTCAATACTCTAACCAACATCACCCCTCTAAGAAACCTTTCCAAACACCTCAGTCTGACTGAGAGAGCACCTCATCTCCCAGCACAGTGATTCTGTCTCCCACTAGACTGAGGCCTCCTTGGAGGGGAGACATTGTTCATTCACTGTCTTGCATCTAAGCATCCAGCACGATGCCTGGCATAGCCCACCATTAATGCTGATAGGATGGATGAATGATGAATCAATGATGCCACATTGTCTGCTTCTGGAATTTTCAGTGGCCTGGATATCAGGTGTTTTAGTTTGGGTGGAGAGGACATTAAGTCTCTGTCCTATTTTTACCTCCCAACAAGATTGTTTGCTCCTGGAGGGCAGGGATGACCTTGCAGCTCTTGGTAAACCTGAAGCCTGTGGACACACCAGGCACTGAGTCAGTGTTTATTGAAAAAAGAAAGATGTAGATATAGCGTAAGAGAAATAGTCAATAATATTGTAATAACTATGTATTATCCCAGGTGGGTACTGGAAATATCAAGGTGAACACTTTGTAAAGTATTGTATATGATTGTTTAACCACCATGCTCTACACCTGAAATTAATACAAAATAATATTGAATGTAAACTTTAATGAAAAAATAAAATTAGACTTCTGACCAAGATGGAGGTATAGGTAGAAATCCTTTGCTTCCTTGTACAACCAAAAGAAGGATAACAACCAATTTAAAAACAATAAACAAGCAGAAATGTCAGAATCAAACTGCATGGAACTTTGACAACCAAGGAGTCAAAGAAACATTCACCCAGACCGATAAGAAGGGCAGAGATGGGAGACAGACAACTGAGCTGAGAGGATGTGCGGCAAGGCAGTGGATACCTTGGACAAGGCGGGACTGGCTGAATGGGAAACTAAAGACTCAAAGGTAGCTGTAAAATACTGTGGGAGTTGTCATGTGTGAGAAACTCCCAGTCTCACAGGAGAGTTTGTTGGAAAATGGGGCTAGAGCAGAGCAAGCGAGTAGCCTTGTTCTTTCTCTTACCCCTCTCCCACAGACAGCATCACAATGCAGTAAAGAGGGTTGTCCTGCCCTAGTAAATGCCTAAAGCTTTGCATCCTTGCAACATAACAGGTGTGCCGAGATGAAGATATATGGCCCAAATGAAAGAACAAATCAAAACTCCATAAAAAGAGCTAAGCAACAAGGAGATAGACAACCTATCTGATGCAGAGTCCAAAACATTGGTAATCAGGATACTCACAGAATTGATTGAGCTTGGTCACAAAATGAAGGAAGAAATGAAGGCTACCCAAAGTGAAATAAATATATATACAGGGAACCAACAGTGAAAAGAATGAAACTGAGACTCAAATCAATGATTTGGAACAAAATGAAGAAATAAAACATTCAACTGGAACAGAATGAAGAAACAAGAATTCAGAAAAATGAGAGCCTTCGGAACCTATGGGACAACTTTAATAGTCTAACATCTGAATCATAGGAGTGCCAAAAGGAGAAGAGCAAGAGCAAAAAATTGAAAACTTACTTCAACAAATAATGAAGGAAAACTTACCCAATCTGGCAAAGGAAATAGACTTCCAGGAATTCCAGGAAGCCCAGAGAGTCCCAAAAAATTGGATCCAAAGAGGAACACACTAAGGCACATAATCATTAAGTTACCCAATATTAAAGATAAAGAAAGAATCTTAAAAGCAGCAAGAGTAAAGAAGAGAGTTACCTACAAAAGAGTGCCCATAAGACTATCAGCTGATTTCTCAAAAGAAGACTTACAGGCAAGAAGGGTCTGGACAGAAGTATTCCAAGTCATGAAAGGCAAGGACCTACATCCAAGATTACTCTATCCAGCAAAGCTATCATTTAGAATGAAAGGGCACATAAAGTGCTTCTCAGATAAGGTCAAGTTAAAGGAGTTCATCATCATCAAACCCTTATTATATGAAGTGTTAAAGGGACTTAGCTAAGAAAAAGAAGATAAAAAATATGAACAGTAAAATGACAGCCAATTCACAACTATTAACAACTGACCCCCCCCAAAAAAACAGCAACCCCCCAAAAAACTAAGCCAACAACTAGAATAGGAACAGAATCACAGAAATGAAGATCACATGGAGGGTTTTCAGTGGGGAAGGGGAGGGGAAAAATGGTGGGGAAAGGTACAGGGAGTAAGAAGCATAATTAGGAGGTATAAAATAGATGGGGAGAGGATAAGAATGATATATGAAATGTAGAAGCCAAATAACTTATATGTACAACCCATGGATATGAACTAAGGCAGGGGGGTAATGCTGGAGGGCAGGGGGTGGGTGGGTACAGGTTGGAGTGGGAATAAAGGAGAGAAAAAAATAGAGAAAACTGTAATAGCATACTCAATAAAATATACTTAAAAATAAAATTAAAAAAGAGAAGGAAATAGAAGACGGAGGGAGGGAGGAGAAGAACAGATTTGTTTCAGGATTTTTGTAGCACTGTAAGTTTGATCTAATCAGAATAAATGACTTCCTGTCTTCCTCCCCAACTTTGGGTTCTCTGACCTACTCTGACAGCTACAAGAAATTACAAGTCCTGTTTTGTCCCCCAAAAGGGAGAGAATTGAGATTACTTTTAATGTTTTTAAGTGGATGTCAGAAAACATTTCTGAATTATTGGTGTGATATCATTATCAAGATGATTGTGATATTAATATCTTATTCACATATTCATGGTACTTAACTGTTCTCTATGATTAATTAGGGCATTTTATACCTCATAATCCCTCCTGGATCCTATATGGATTATAGAAGAGTTACATAAAATGAAGTGTGCTTGCCAATGGTGAATTGAAAACCCTCCTTATTTTAATAGGTAGGCACTACTTATTTTTTTTCTTTAGGAAAACATTAAAGTTTGTGCTAGAATTGGTATTTGAATCCCAAGTTCTTTCCTTACTAGTCTTGGAATTTGGAATAAGTTACTTGACCTTAGCATAAAACAGGGTATATAGGGTGGTGAACACACATTACAATATACATACAGATGATGTATTATAGAATTGTATGCCTGAAACCTATGTAATTATATTAACCAACATCACCCTAATAAATTCAATAAAAAACAGTGTATAAAACAATACCAACCTCACAATTATTATTTTAGTTATGACAGAACCAAATTCCAACCCTGGACCACGGAGTCAACATTTCTAATTGGGAGAAAAGGTTAGGAAATGGAATCTGAGAATATAAACCACTCGTTTGAGCATATGAGAATGAAGAGAAAAAGAAAGAGTCTTCCCCATTGTCTCTTTCTTTAAAAAAATGATTTGTTTTTGTTTGTAATCTGGATAGAGGTAGAAAATTATTTTACATATGTAAATATATAATGGTAATTTGCAAAGGGAATGAATAAAATGTTATTAAAATGTTACTTTCAATCTTCAAAAAGAACTTAATGGGTTTAATATTTTCATTAATTTGTTAATTTGGATAGTCTTTAAAGTAAAATTTTATTTTAGTCATCTTTTCATGCCATGAACAGAATACAAAGGTGATATTTTTGTAAAATTTTTAATATTTTCTAAAAATGTTTACATAACACTTTTAGTATGTATTAGAACAAATACTTTTTATGACATGACTTTTATGGATATTATTGCTTAGAATGAGGTGAAATATTTTAGTAATATACCTTTTAAAATAAATCTGGCAAAGTGAAAAGAACGAGTTGACCTAGAGGAAAGTATTAAATAATAATACAGGTGGTGCATGGATATGGGAAAAACTGAAAGAGGGATGTGAATTATTGAGTTTTTCTGAAACCCTGGATTACAATGTGAGTCCTGCTATTCCCCTTTGGAGAGTTCCAAATGTCCCCCTGGGGAATACAGACTGGTATAGGAGACCTGCCCCATGTTCAGCTGATGGCAGGGGGAAAGTTCAGAAGTGTAACTGGGTATAGCTCTCTCCCTTCAGAGACAGGTGGCTGAACCTGAGAGAGATCAAGATTCAGGAGCTGACTCAGAGTGTCTGTCTGTCTTTGGAGGCAGGCCAGAGGCATGCAGTGCAGTAGACAGTGTGTCCTTCGAGCCCCTAGTCCTACCCTTAGTGCTTCCAGCCTCTTCTATTCTGCCTCTAACTCATTGAAGACTGTCTCTGGGTCATAGTGAGACTTTGGTGACTGAATAAGTATCAGGAGATGAGAAGTGGAATCCCGGTTTTATCACTTGCTAGCTGTGAGACCACACGTAAAGTTACTTCACCTTTCTGAACCTATATGCAATGTGAGTTTGATTTGTTTTGTAGACATGAGGATTAAACAAGATCTATTATTTGGGAACGCTATTGAAAGATAGTAGATGTTTAACTAAATGTTGGTGAACTCAAGGAAAAATAGTACAATTTATTTAAATTAGAATATAGACATCTGTTAGTAGTTCAAAGTGGGTATCCATAATTGAAAACAAAGGATTTAAAAATTAAATTTTTTTGATGTGATTAAAATTAAAAACAAACAAAAGTGGGTCTCCATTCAGGGGCACATGATTTATAAGGGTCAGAATTATAGTCAAAAGGAGGAAGCTCTTTTGGTAAAATGTCAAGTGTCAGTGAGGATTGAGGGTGGAGAAGTGACCAGAGGAATCTTTCAGGGGCAGATATTCTCTAATGGGTTTGTCTTCCCTGTGGCTGATGTTGAGTTAGGGGTCTGGCTAGCCTTGTCCCTTTTGTCCAGTTCTCTTCTGTTTTCCTCTGAGGCACTCATTGAGTACTCTATGCTATTGTTACCAATGGTTACCAGGCTCCAACAGGTCTAGCAACTATCACTTGTTGAGCACACGCTGTGTGCCAAGCACTGTGTCGAATGTTCTCTACCTGTTACTTCATTTGAACCTCATCACCTGTGGGACTGACTAGTCTCACATTTTATAGATGACAAAAGTGAGGTCTGAGGAGCATAAAGAACTTGTCCAAGGTGATACACTCAGAAGTAACTGAGCCAGGATTACATCCAGGTTTGTCTGACTCCAATGTTTATGCTTTTAAAACTCTGCTATCCGGTGCAATACAATTCTGCATCAGTGTCAGCATCAACAAATATTTTCTGAGAGCTGTCTAGTTGTCACACATTGGTATAGACAGAGACAGCACACGCACACACAAATTCCCCTGCCTTTGAGAAACACATTCTAGCTCAGTAAGATAAGGACTGGGCTTTATGTAAACTCTGGGCAGCTTGCTCCATGCTATCTGATCCCAGCTTCCTCATCAATACTATGAGAGGGCAGGAATGGCTGATCCCCAAAGCTCCTTCTAGCTTTGACAGGACTGTGAAGCTCATGAGGGAAGGACTAATGCTTCCAATCTCTTAGAGTTCCTTGTACAAAAGTGCTGGCAGCCTGATCGGCCCCTTGTTTGGCAGATCTCCTCCCACTGAGGACACTGGCATTGGGTTGAGGGAGCATGTGGAGAGTTCAGCCCAAGATGACTTTGGGTCCAAAGGTCACTTTGTTGGTTTGGTCCATTGACGTTGGGGATCTTCCAGGTTGATATCTCTAAAGAACCCAGAAAATTAAGGATCCTAAGAAGCTGGAATTAAAGCTGATTTATTAAGCTTCCGTAATAGAATGGGGGAGACTGTTGTGACTCTATTCAGTAGGGGAAGCCCAGGCTTTAGGACTCCAAGGTAACCTTGCTTCAGGTTGAATAGAAAGGAGGTTCCCAGCCAAGCCTGATATTACCTATTCCAAGAAGGCTCTTCCAGTGCTAGGTTATGTGATTCCTTTCTGAACTCTTGTAACATTCTGAGCTTATTATTATTTAAGAAAAAGTCATTTTCATATTGTCTTTGCATTATGTGTTAATATGTGTTTTCCTTGCTGGACTAAGAACTCCTTCAGGGTGGAACTGAAACTTACTGGTCATCAAACCTCTAATACTTAGTCCACTGTCTGTCATGCAGTGGTGTCTTGTTAGTGTGGGTGAAACAAAGCTGAGGGGGAACATCATAACCAAGCTAATTGTACCCGTTTTTGGCCCCCAGGAGGATGCTATTTCATTGGAAGAAGAGCTTGCCCTGGTGAGTCGGTGAGTCGATTACCAAGCCCTGCTTGGGAGCCCTTAGTGGTACCACTACCATCATTATCATCACCACTTAAGACTTGGCCACAGACAGGACACACTGATGTCACACTTCACCCCAAGCCTTTTTCAGCATAGTGTCAGGTCTCGGAAACCCAATGTAATCCAGAGGAAGGCACCAGGAAGATGTGAGGGCAGAGTGACATTAATTGCTGCTCATTGTGCCTAATCCCCCAGTGAATCAAATGTGAGACAATAGAGGTGCTTCAGCCAAACCCTTGGCTGATGGAAATGGAATTAACCTGGTTGAAGTCCAAATTATTTGTTGTCTTTGCTGGAATGAGTGTTAGAAATGCCACTGAGTTCCAGAGATGCCATAGCTGCTGTGTTTACTCTGTTTGGTCAGGCTGTTATAGGCACAACAATTTGTTTTTCCTTAAAATAAATTGTTTTCTGATTCCTGAGCCTAATTGCTCGCCTTGCTATCTGTGACAGAACAGAATGAGTGTCCCTCAGCAGGGCTCAGTGTCTGTGGGGGTGTTAGGACAGGTATGTCTGGTGGGGCCTCCTTCCACCATTGGAATGTGGCCTCACACTCCTACTAGGTGACCTCTCCACATGGAAAATGGGCCAGGCTCCAACAGGTCTGGCCAATGCTTTCCCAGGGTGGGCTGAGAGAGACTCTAAGAGCCTACCTTGGTGCACTTACTTTGCTCTCTACTCTCTTTTAATTCTTCTTTCTCTCAAATGCATATAAGACATTGCTATGATGGACAAACTAAAAATGAGGTAGACATGGAAGGCTGAGATCAAGAACTAATTGCTGTGGCTGGGAAGGAGCAAGTAAAGTCTTATAGATCACCCAGACTGAGAAGTAGCATTCTATTTGCTGCTCTCATTCTAGTCCATATATATACCCTTCCTTCCCCATGTCTTGCCAAATGCCAGCAGCAAAAATGGAGGAGATGCTTTAATTACCTGGCTACCTCTCAGCAGCCAGGTAATTAGCCCTAGAGTTGCTTTTTGCTTTGTGTCTAGTTTGACTTCAACACTATTTTCATCATCTCCAACACCATTTCAACCATGTCTATATTACTATTACTTTCAAATACTAACACAATATGTTATTACATGCTACAACAGCATCATCAGTACCACTATCTTGACCACTACAACTGCCACCACCACCATCATATTCACCACCTTTAGCACTACTACCACTGTCTTCCCCACCATCACCTCCACTACCTTCACCAGTACTACTATCATTATCACCATAACTTACTGTCTTTACCATGTTCACCACCCGTATCATTATTACCACCACTACTGCTACCATGATTCATTCTCATTACCACCATCACCATCATCACTATTTCTACTCACTGTCACCATTACCACCACCACAACTAGCATGGAGAAGAGAATATACAGGAGTTGATGAATATCCATCTTCAAATGGTTAAAAGGCTGTGGAGGAACAGTTCAAGTTACACAGCATGGGTAAAGAAGTTAGAGTTAGAAAAATGGACAGGAATTAAAAGGAATTACAATTACATTTGGTTAAGTGTAAACAATGTTTTTCATGGAGTTAGGGGGACACAAGAGTGGTGAGAAATTTAACGATAAAAGATGATGAGTAATTTACACTGTGGCTGGTGTGGTTCAGTGGTTTGAGCACCGGTCTGCAAATTAAAAAGTCACTGGTTTGATTCCTAGTGAGGCACATGCCTGGGTTGTGGGCCAGGTCTCAAGTTGGAGAATGTGAGTGGCAACTGATTGATCGATGTATCTCTTGCACATCAATATTTCTCTCCCTCTCTTCCCCTCTCTAAAATAAATAAATAAAATCTTAAAAAAAAGATGACAAGTGATTTAGAGCATGTTGGTAGCCAGCTAGGGTGGTCCAGTAGGTGGCCTTTCAGTTTAGTCTCTCACTGATGCTTGGCTCCCCTCTATAGACTCCCTTGAGAGTGGTTATTCGGGAGCTCATTTAATCCTGAAATAGCTAATTACTTCTGGATATTTTTTATTTTATAAGTTTCCAATCATTCTACAACACAGTAACACATTTTATTTTAAGAATTTAAGACATTTTAGATCAGGGTGAAATTATTTCTGGTCACCATTCCCACTCTTTGTTCCTAAATCTTTGTTGCCTTTGTATAAGCAACCATGTAATAGTTTAGTATGATTTTTAATAGATCATTTTATTGCTTTTGTACATACTTGGAAACAATATAATATTGTGTGTATATTTTATACAAATAGCATAATTTATGTGTCTGCTCTTCACTTTCTTTTTTTCATTTAACAATATAAACTAGTTGGATGGTTAAGAGGATGGACTCTGGAGCCATTGCCTGGATTGAAATCATAGCTTTGTCACTTGGTATTTACAGGATCTAAATTATTGGACCTCTCTTAGCTTCAGTTTCTTCTTCTGTTAATTGGGATTATAGTATACCTACATCCACAGGGTTCTTGTGAGAATTAAAGGAGTTAATTTACGTAAGCACTTAGTGGCTCACAATATGGTTGAGAGGTATAATGTCACATTACTGCTTGTCACTATTCCTTGCTTATTTATAAGTTGGATCTGCCACAGTCTATTTAGCCATTCCTAAATTTATGAACATACAGATTTCTCTGGTTTTCACTATTGCACACAAAACTTCCATGCATATTTCTATATATACCTCCTTATGCACCTGAATGATAGTTTCTCAAAGGTAGAGAAGTAAAATTGCTGCATTGTATCACTTTAAAAGTTTTATTAGAAAAATATAATTATAAGGAGCAGATATCTGCCTCCTGTTCATTCCACTTGCTGGTTTAATTCTACCCCTTTGGTAGCTTGAGCCACAGAGCAGTTCTGAGGTTGTAGACCCCAGTGGTTAGGACTAACAACCTCAGGTTCAGATTAACTTTGGGGTGGGGAGCCACATTTTTTGGGGAGGCTTACTAAACATCAATATATAATAACTCATTTAATCAGTATGATATAGGTACCTTAACTATCCCTTTTTTACCCATGAGGAAATGGAGGCCAAAAAAAGGCCATATAATTAGGGTCTCAAACTCTAAAGTGACAGATCTTTTATACAGGTGTGAATGCTAAGTCAGTTCATGTAACATCTTAGTATTCTAATTAGCACATATAGCAGTCAATAAATGCTAGCTTTTATTCTAAGGCTGATTGGTGATTATTAGGGATAGAGAATTATGGTTACCACTACTCTTACTACCCTCAAATTGTGATGGAGCTCAACTCCAGAGTGTATTATTTTGTGTCTTTTAACAAAATGATAATGAAACTGGTTTCAAGCCTTGGTTGAACAATCTGCCTTAGTCTGTTCTATAGCCACAGACCACATTTTTAAACTTTGAGGGGACCTAAGTTGTTATAATTAGTAATCTGGTGTTTGCCCACAGATAAATACAAATATAGTTAAATGCAAATGTGGATGCATATAAGTTCTCATTTGTGATAGAGCAGAAGCTGGTGGATGAGGAGTTGAGTTATGCTGGGTGACTGGGAAAGAGACTGATGGGGGAACCCTGTACCTGGGACTTGAGGATGAGAGGTCTTGGTTTGAGCTGTTGGAGTGTTGGAAGCAGACCAAAAATGAATTTTGTTGTGACCCAGAAAATTGTGCTGAAGCCAGAGGGAAATGGTATTCACTCTTCCATTGAACATTTTCTGTGGGATAGAAGCTGGAGGTACAGAGATGAAGAAGATGCACCCTGTTCCCCTAGGAGCTTACATTGTACAATAGTACAGTGGATAGACAGGACGTTAGAACAATGATTGTACTACAGCATGACACACAAGGACATACTCTAGAGGCAAATACAAAGTGCTGTGGGGCCATTACAGTGTTAAAGTCTTTCAGAATATGTTGGAGGGACAAAAAGGGTGGAAGAGGTAGGAATGTGAGGTAGAGGGAAGAGCAGGTGCAAAGGTGTGAGTGTAATGCAGCAGGGCATATGCAGGCCATTGCAGGGTTTGAAAGGACAGCTCGTATTTGGCATGTGGCCTAGGGTGTAGGAGTGAGGCCAGGTCATCATGGAGGGGGCTGAAAGCCATGTTAAGGAGTTTTGGCTTTTATCTTAAAAGATACAGGTAGCCACAAAGGACTTTTTAAAAAGATAAAAGCATGATTATATATTAATTTTTAAGTTGTTTCTTCAAATATTGGCATCCTGATGAAAAGCTGCCTTGAAGTGGTAGTGGACTTATCAGAGAGAGAGCACAGTGGGGATGGGCACCAGGCAGGGGCTGGCAGTGGTCCCAGGAAGTGTCGGAAGGTGGCTGTTGTATTAATGACTGGGTTTGACTGGCTCCCTTGGCTTGTCTGATGATGTCACATGGAACAAAAAAAAAACAAATCATTGAATACCTTTGTCCTGACCTGTAGTCACAGAGCTGTTTAATTTAATCTTTAAAGAAACTTGTGATTTTTGGCATTGCTATTACCATCGTGCAGCTGAGTAAATGAAGGCTTGGGGAAGTTGAGGAAGTGGCTTCAAACCACATGGGGTGTGAATGCTAGTGTTTGTTTGGAGCCCTGCACCACCCAGGCAACTGCAGTAGTCCTCAAGCCAGGGGAAGTGAATGGAGTTTTTGATGCTAAGTTTCCTATGGTGCATCATTTTGGGCAGCTGTGGAAAGCTCATTCTCATACCGATGGTGCTCCATTTGGTGACTGAGGCGGACACTAGATGTCCTGCTGAGAAGGAGATGTGGGGAGGCCCAGGGAGCCTGTGTGTTTCCAGGAGGCTCCCTGCCCCCCAGGGTGGAGACGGTAGGGTGAGCCCCAAGGTTGGCAGGGAGAAGAGGGGCCCATGAGTTTCATCACAAGGGAAAGGCTAGATCAGCACAAATCCATCTCTCCTTCTGGAAAAACTGCTGTCAGGACATGGTTGACTGCCAACAATACTCAGCAGTGCAGTTGGGCAACCTGGCCCCTCAGGTGCTGCATTTCTTCTGCAAAGTTTCCATAACAAGAAAAAAGGATTTCTTAACTGCTCAGCTGTAAGAATCAATGGGTGGAGGGGGCTATGGTGAAATGGGGTACGGCCCCACCTCGCCCTGCAAGGCTGCCTGCCACATCAGGACCCTGGGTCTTGGGAACTCTGTAGGTAGCCACACCTCTGGGTTTAGGAAAGTGGGATGTCTTTCCCACTAATTCTTTGGTTCTTTGGATACCTTAACTTACACCATACAGTGTGCCAGCTACCTTGATAAGGGTTTTTTTATAACCAGGACCTGATTCTGTCTCCACAAGAATCCTGAGAAGTGGGTACTGATATCTTCATTTGACAGATAATAATGTATGATGCATGTTACATGAATATCCATTTGAGGCCACGTCAATTGTCATTCAGTGAACTCAGACAGGTGCTGTTCTGGACACTGGGGAGACAGAGAACATGGCCACAAGGACATGATTCTGGCCTCACCAGGCAAGCTGCTTGCAGGATCTAATGACATAATGGGCATTGACGTGTTAGATCAGAAAGTGCCAAGTTCTGCCTGCCTCTAGGGCCATCCCAGCAGGAATAAGGGCTCAGCAACTTCACAAGTTGGATAACATTGCCCTATGTGGACCAGAAAGCTTAGGGGAACTGTCACTTAAGAGACCCGCCCCACCACAAGTGGCTGGGTGGCTTTAACCAGGTAGCTGTGATCTTGGCCTTCAAGGTCCTAGGGGTGAGACAGAGCACTAGTGGTTGCCAAATTTTCACAAGCTATGTGGGATTACCCCCTCACCCCCACCCCAAACCCCATTCATCTCCTTCCACAGTGCTGTCCCAAGGCTGTGAGGATGCTTAACAGAGGAAGGCAAGGCCCCTGGCAGCCCCTTGTCCTGGTGTGAGGCTGGGGACTGGTCCCACCTTCTTGGTGCTGAATCCCTGTAACCTGCATTTGCGCTTGAAGATCTGAGAGGCACCAGCACATGGAAAAAGCTGGGTGTCCTCTTTACTTAACTTGGAATTCACTGATTTGTGTTTGTGATGAATTGTCATCTTCATTTTTCCTAATGCTTTAGTCAAGAACTATTATTATATTTTATTTGTTTACTAATATACCATCCTCAAACCCATAGCAAATGGTACTGATATTACAAAGTTTATCAAATAGAAATAGAAAACCAGAACCAAGGAAAGGAAGACAGATTAGGTATAGGAGACAAGGGGACTATTTTCTTTACCATTTTAAAACAGTGAACAAAGAATATAACCTTCTATTACAAAAGCAATGGGAGTTTACTTTAGAACACTTGTAAAATACAGAATACATCAATAATAAAATAAAAATGACCTGTAGGTCTAAATTACATTGGTGTTTAGAATATGTAATTCCATTTTTATTATTTTAAAATTTCACTTAACAATAACATATAATTTTTCCATACCATGTTTTAATGATTGAATAATATCCCTTTGCATGGAGGTACCTCAATTTATTTAATCAGTTCTCTACTGCTGATCATTTACATTATTGCCTTTTCCCTGCTTTAATACAGTTGTTGCAGTAAACATCCTTGTACATCTAAGTTCTTAAACATTGCCAGTTGTTTTTTTTTAGCATAAATTCCTGGAAGCAGGATCCCTGGGTCACAGCATGTGCATGATGTTTTATGCACAGGCAAGGACACAGGCTCTGGAGTCAGACCACTCAGGATTGGCACCTGTTGCCATCTGCCAGCTGAACGGCCTTGGAGGATCTGGCAGGACGTGGTTTTCTTCCTGGTGAACATGGATGATAATTACCTCCTTATTGAGTTGTTTGCTTTGAGATGCATATGGCTTGACACATGGTCAGCCTTAAATCATGGCTTGGTCCACAGTGAACACAAAACTCTTGGCTACGATCATTACTATTATTGTTGTTATAGTTGCTATCTTGTTCTTGTTCTCCCGAAAGAGTGTCCCAATTTAAACTCCCACAAGCATTGTTTGAGAGCTTTTATTTCCACACACCTTTGTCAGGATTGGGTATTATCATTCCTTAGTATTTCATTGTTTGCCAATCTGATAGGCAAACTTGTTGCTTTAATTTTACTTCTTTGATTTCTAGTGATAAGCATTTTTGATGTCTTTATTGGTATCTATTTATTCATTAGTGAATTTCTTGTTTATGATTTTTTTCCTTTTTGGTGAGGTATGAGATTTCTTAAAGATTTCTTAAATACTTTAAGGTCTGTGATATTTAACTTTATTTCTATTTGTGGACACAAAAATTATATTTTTCATTGCTGCTCTTGCCTGTGTTGTACACTGAAAAGCTTACCATGAGATGTTACCTAGGTTTTTCCAATTTTTAATTTTTTATATCTTTTTACTTTTACCTTTAGACTTCAAATAAAATTAATTTATAATTTTAATAATTTACCCATTAAAAAGTGGTTTATCAATTAATTATTATACACCAAATTACTGTATATACTCTTGGTTGGTTTCTTAACTGTGTCCTCTTTTCCATTAATCTCTGTCTTTTTCTATGATTATATTTTAAATTTCTTGTAGCTGTATAAAATACTTTAATATTTATTGGTACAAATCCACCTTCACAATTTCTTGGAAAATATTTTCTTGGGTGTTGTCATCTGATTATTTGTATAAATAAATTGGAATAATTTTGTTACTTCTAAGAAGAATGCTAATTTTAATTAAAATTTCTTTCGTTTCATAAATTAATTTGAGGAGAATTAATATTTTTACTGCTTTGGTATTTTCCTACTTAGAAACATGAACATTATTTAATCAAGATATTTTAAAATAAACTTAATCTTAGAATAGTTTTAGACTGACAGAAAAGTTACAAAATAGTACAGTGTTCCTGTGTACCCTGCACCTACTTTTTCCTGTTGTTAACATCTTGCATTGTTGTAGTGTATTTGTCACAGCTAATGAATCAATGCCAATGTATGTTATTCTTAACTAATGTTCATACTTTATTTGGATTTAACTAGTTTCCTCCTAATGTCCTTTTTATGTCCCAGTGTCCCATCCAGGATACCTCAGATGGGACATTAATTAGTTGCCATGTCTTCTTAGGCTTCTCTAGACTGTGACAGTTTTCAGACTTTGTTTGTTTTTGATGAACTTGACCATTTTGAGAAGTGCTGGTCAGGTATTTTATAGAAACCTTCCTCAATTTGGGTTTGTCTGATGTTTCTTCACCTTTATTTTCACAAACTGCAAAACTAGATTGGAGCAGACATTATTTTTTAGGGCCACGGCATCTAGGAAAAAAGAAATCCAGGGAGACTTTTTTTTTAAAGAAATGTCTGTTTTGGGGACCTTAAAAAAGAGGCATTGGGTTACACAAAGGACCCATTCTTCATCAAGAGTGTGGTAACATACAGAAATAGGTTCTCATGGGCCCCTTTCATTAAGACCTGTAAAAAATCCCAGGTCAGAACATGAAGTTTTGGTCCAAGGAAGTTCATTTTTTGAGGAATTAGGGAATACATTTGACTCTTTAGCCTTACACTTGCCTAACTTGTCCCCCAGCTAGAACCTAGAGGAGAAGAGCAATTAGATAGCAACTTCTTCAGACGACCTTTCCAGTGCTTAGGAATAAAGTCAAACTTCTTGGGCTCCATCTGCTCACTAGTGCTGTACTTTGACATCTCTATGTGGAGTCCTCATCTCAGATGGAGATAATGATAGCCGCTGCTTAGAGAGCTGTGGTACGGATCACATGAGAGGGCACACTGTACGTGAGTGACAATGTTGGCTATGGTTATCATTATTATTCTCTTGGTTGAAACTTCTCATGGGTTTGGACCTCTAAGGTTAGAAGATACACTTTCAGGTACAGTTGAAGAATTGGTGAATGTATTTGCACAGGATTTCGAAATCAGACGAATTAGGGAGCAGGCTTGATAATGTGTTATGAAAATTGAGAAGTCAAACCCGTACTTAAACCTACATGAAGGGCTGTCTGCCTGTGTGGAGCCAGGCTTTGGGGCCACCTACAGGCAAGACAGAGTTTTCTCTAAGCAGCAGCTTAGGCTCTTTCACCCTTGCAAAGGTCCTTGGCTGAGTCCTCAGTCTTCTGTTCCACAGGGCAAGCAAAAGTATTTTTTTCCTGAAAACAAAAAGTCTCAGTACAGAAATCTCTTGAAAAGGCTCCCCTGGAGCTTCTCACAGGCTTCTCTCAGGACGCCTGTTTTGAATTAGCTGCAAAATGGTCTCATCACCATCCCCATTGCTAACCCCTTCTAGGATAATGATAAATTTGCTTTATGGAATTACTGAGTCAACTGAATTTTGGAGAAAACTTGCTAAATATGACTATTTTTAGTAATGATCAATTCCTAATTGATCTGTAGTCTCTGGTAGTAATTAGATTCCAGGAACTAGTCCCTTGAGGCCTTATATTACCCATCTTCTAATTCCACATGGCCTGAAGGCATAAATTCATTACATCCATAAATGTTAGTACATTGTTAGTGCAATTATGAAGGGCATGCTAAAACACTGCCATATTTACTAACACTTGTAAATAGCCTGCACCTAAAATGTGGCAGTTAGATTGAGATTTGATTGTCATCCAACATTAAGGACTCAGCACTTATCTTCTTGAGTGCCTGAGCTCATGGCTGGTTTTGACTAGTAGAAACTGAATTATGTTTGTATTTTTGGGTCCATGCCTGGGCTTGGAGTTACTGTATTGATTCTTTGATGTTCAGAACTTTATGAGCTGGTTAAAAGCTTTGTGGGCACATATTTCAGTACCTGCATCTTGTAAACCAGGCCATTGAGAACATGAGTTACTTCCACATAGGTTTTAAGTCCCAGGAATTAGAGGTTAAGCTGAAGCTAGAGTCTCAGGTCCATTTTTTTTTTTGTAAGTCACACAGCTCAACTTAACCACTTGGGCAGAGTTGCTCCCCCTCTTGTAGCTATCTTTTTAAGCTACACATTTTTCTGACATGGTGTTTCTTTCACCAATTGCAACTTTTTTTCTGTTTCTGTTTGCCTCTTCTAGTTGGCCTCGAGCCCCTTAGGGCAGCGACTTGGTCTTATTCTTTCCTGAACTCCTTGGGCTCAATTCTAGGCCTAGAAGTCTCCCATTAGATATGAATAGAATGAATGAACAGATGAATGGACACACCATGCCAAGTTTATCAGTAATCTTTGCATTCTTATTTAGCTGCCACACATTCTTTATACTCAGATTTGTCTCTAGCCTGCAGTGTGGAGCTGGAGATCAGGCCTTCCTCTCTCGGGACCTTGTACCTCAGTGCTCCAGCTGGCTCCTCCAATTGTTTCATTTGTGTAGGGGTGATTTTTTTACTCCAGGGTCCTTGCTGACTCCTGCCTAGATTCCATCTGTTCACATACAAGGGGACTAAACAGGCTTCATGTCCCTGGTTCTTGCGCCAATGCTGGAGCTGGAATACAGAGGGCAAGCAGATGGAACTGACAATCTGATTTCATAGGAAGCTGAAACACTGATCCTTGTATACTATTTCAGGCCATGGGTGGAATAGTCACTGAGACTCACCTACTTTTGGCTTTAGCAACATCTGGGGCTAATGAGCACCATTGTAGATTTGTCACCTGGATATTTTAGTAGAGCAATGATAATTATCAGCCGGTTCTCCTTCTTGCTGCCTCACATCCGGCCCCTCCTCACAGCCTGTCAAAAAACACCTTGCACAACTGTCCTCTTTTTACAATGCACTTGGGGCAACTCTTTGCATGAGTCAGCTCTACTGAGTGGTGTCATCACTCAAGTTGATGTGGCCTTAGGACTGTCATCTGGGGTCTGGAGAGCTAGGGACAGGGGTGGGGACCTGGAGTGTAGTGGCCCTGATGAGGGCTTTACTAGGGGTGTGTGAACACAATACAGGCCCACATTCCTGGAAGTTTGGCATCGTCCCCAGTTCTTGACCCCTACCTTACCTCTGACACCAAAATTCTTTCATTTAAAATTGGGTCAAGGTAAATGTAGGTGATGGTGTTGGTGGTACAAATATTAAGATGCAATGATATAAGAATTGGGAAGGTCAGAATCAACATTTTAACCTCAGCCAGCCTGAGTTAGACCTCGGTTAAGTATTCAGTACATGGATGGAAAAACACTTGCCTTATTTGGGCCAGGCATCTTTGAAGGTGAATAAAGTTTGTCAGGGTTTTTTTTTCTTCATTTTTAAATACCATATCTTCTTAAAGATCACAGTTTGGAAGAGATGAGGGTGAAGGTGTTTGAGATGGGTAATCTCACACTTTGTAGGAACATTAACATGTAGGGGTCTTCTGAAGTTGGGGGTTTTTCCTTGCTCCTCAAACAGGGAATTGCCTTAGGGCTAGGACTGTGTCTCCCCACTAGCTCTGGAGGATCCAGAGGGTAGGGTCTCCCTGAGGTTAAGTGTACCCATCTCCAAACTGGGGGTCCTGATGGTAAGGGGTGGGTCATCAGATGAGATGAGTCTTCCAACACTAGATGAAATCTATGACCATTCAGGCCTTAGACTAAGGACCCTGTGATGCACAGAAATGGTAGAGGTGCATTACCAAAGAGCAAAACTGTCACTTCCCTCTGTCTCTGTGGCCAGCACAAACTGTGGGTCAGGTGCAGGTAGTAGGCAGAGGGCAAGAGGGCAGCCATGGCCCCAGCACCCAGAGCCAACTGTACTGGCTCTGCAGGAGGGCCAGCAGTGTGTGTGTACTTTGTATGCATGTGCATGTATGTTTTATATATGTACACATGTGTCTGTGGTGTGTGCCCTGGAGGGCATGCATCTGTGTTTATTTATAGTGTATATATGGCATGTGGCATGAAGGGGTGGAATCTGCAAACCTTGTACATGTGTGAGGCTCTGGAGGGTAAGGAGCAGAGGTGTCCCATTCGGGAGGACAAAGTGGGGGCAGAGAGGTGGGTTTGGGCTGGGTGAACTCTGCGGTGCAGCCCCATATGGAGTCTGACTATGGCCTGAAGCATGGTCACCACTTGGATCCGATTCAGCCTCTGTGGTGTTAAAGGCTCAGGCGGGGCTGCTTTGTACCTGGGGTACAGAGTTCATGTGAGTTCCAGGTCCACCCACAGAAGCCCTATAAATGGGAGCCTGGGCTTCAGTGGTGGCTGCCCTGGGTTTGGGATGTGGCTGCTCTGTCACGCTCCTGCCTTCTGGCCAGCCCCAGCCTGACACCTGCAGCCAGCCATCTTTCAGTAAGGCCTCTTAGGTCCCAGGTTGTCTCTGGTTTGGGATTTTTTAAAATCAGCAAACCAGTCCACTTGAATCCAGAGGCCCCCGTATTGAATGCCACTATGTGCCAGGCCCCGTGCAGACCTTGAGGTGAGGGCAGAGAATGACAGGCCCTGCTCTCTGGGGGCTCCCTGTGTCAGCCCCATGGGAGAGACAGCCATGCTGACAACACATTGCATCCATGGGGTCAACTCCCAGGGATAGTCTGTGTGAATAGGTGTATCGGGGGCACAAAAGAAGTGAGCATAGCTCAGGTTGTCCATAGAAGCTGGCCTGTTGGGAGAGCCCCTTCGAAATTGTGACACTCAGGCCAACACATGAAGGTGCTCTCTTGGCAGACTAGTGGGGAAAAGACCATTCCTAGCGTTCCCAATATATTCTGAGAATCTTTAGAGCTATCAGTCACTGCTTGTTGAGTGAGCCTTTATTCCTTCTCTCCTCAAATCCTACACTCCCTGCCCTTACTCTCGGCCTGTGATGTTAGACCTCAACTTGGGCTTCCTTTAGGGCTTCAGCTGGGAACTCCCTTGTCTCCCAGTCACCAAATCAACCAGCCTGCCTGCCTTCTCACCTGCCTTCCTTATCCTTCCTCCTGTTACACGGAGCTGGTGACATTCCCCTTCCATGGAGATCTGTCCCTGCACATGGGTCCTTCCATTTATACACACTTATTAATGCTTGCTATGTACCAGCTACTGCTCTGATGGATACAACCATAAATAAGATGAACAAATTCATGACTTCCTAGAGCTCATATTCTAGTGGGAAAAGTCAGGCAATAAACATGCAAAGAAAATATTATTTCAGATAATTGTTAAGAAGCAAATAAACTCTACATAATTGTGGTGATGGTGATGGTGATGATGATGATGTGTGTATAGCTTGGGAGGTCACGGAAGACTTCTTTGAAGAATTAGCATGTGAACTGAGACCTAAATAGTGAGGCAGCCAGACCTATTTCTTTAAGTACTCTAGCCCTCTGTTGCTTTCCCACTCTCTCTCTACCCACAGTCTTCTCCTCTCCACTGTATCATTTCTTAGAGTTGCTTATCCTAAGGAAAAAAAAACAAGCAACAAACATTTCCTAGACTCCTAGTTTCCCTTCAGCTGTCACCCCATTTCTCTGGTCATGTTTGCAGCCAGGCATCTTGAAAGAATAGTCCACACAGACTGATTTTGCCTTGGCCGCTTCCTTCTCTGCCTTAGCCCCTTAGCCCCCATTCTATTCTGGTTTCTGTGCCTTCAAGCAGACTGCTGTTGTCAAGAGCACACAAAGAAGAGTGACCTTCATTGTGTGTTGACTCACCCATTCTCCTTGCCTTCTTGGACTCCACTCTTCTCTGGTCTCTCCATACCCCAGCTTTGTTCACTGGATGTTCCATCGGTGGGCCCCAGGCTCCTCCACTGTCCAGCCTGAGATCCTGCAGTGTCTCCACTTAGATGGGCTGCTTCTATTCTTCTTGGGTGATCTCTGCCAGTCCCATGTGTAAGAACCTTCTCTGTGTTGATTACTCTCAAGTTTATATATAGGGCCCCAATATTACTGAGCTCTGAGTTTATATATCCAAATAGCTTCTGGTCTTCAGTCTCTTTGTGCATGCTCCACGAGTCACAAACCTGGAGGTATTTCTTCATTTTTACCTCTCCTTCACTCCACATTGAACTCACCTGTTAATTTTTCCCACAAAACACTTCTCAGATTCATCCTCTTTTGTCTCCACTGCTGCTATTTGTCATATTTACCCATAACTACACAGGAACACATCCTTTCTTGCTTAATCTAGTGTCCATCCTTTATCCACTTTGCACATGGAATCATCTTTTAAAACCTTGAATCAAATCATATGTCTTTTCTCTGCTTAAAACTTTTCAGGGTATTCTCATTGTACTTTGAATAAAACCCTATCGTTACATACATGTTCATGGTCTGGTGGGATACATGGTCAGAGAGGTGCATGTTTATTCACATATACAAGCATATACACGAGTAGGTACATATTTACCTTGGCCTGCTGCTCCCAGACCAGTGATAACCTTAGTGTTAGGGGTCTGGGACCCAGCAGTGTCTTGTGTAGTCAATTTTGAGGATAAAGCTTCGCCTGTAATTGGTGTTCAAAAATATTTGTTAAATGATAGATTAATGAAGGAAACTTATTCAATACCTGACTGAGCTCTATGACATGGAAGAATATTATAAATGTTAGCATCAACTTGGGAGGTAATATGGAGAAAATCTAGTGTAAGTATAGTAGAGATTCTGGAGCCAGATGCCTGATTTGAAGCGCAGCTTTCTCAATGATCTGCGAGACCATAAGTTACTTGACTTCTTTGAGTCTTAGTTTCTTGTCTATGAAACAGTGATGATAAGATGGCCTACTTCTTTTGGTTATTAAAAAATTATAATGGTTACTATACATAAGGTACTTAGAAAATATCTACCACATACTATTTGCCATTATTGTTATTATTACTTCTACTCTGCCCAGTGCAAGAATGACTCCACAACATTCCTGGCAGGTAGCTTTACAATTCTTGTGATGGGGAATGCTCTCCTTGAAATCTTGAGCTACCTCTAACGAAATTCCAAATTATTTATTGCAGGATTGGCCTCCTTCATTAGCATGTAACTATGTTAATAGTAACTCATGTTAATGTAATTAAGGCATGATTCTGGGACTCAGTTCCAATGTGTGTGGGGGATTCTCCCACACTTACAACAAGCAATTCTCAGACAGTAGCTGGGTGTCCTGACAACTTGATTCTGCCACTATCTACCTGGAGATAGCATCAGGTGCCACAGGTAAGGGTTCAGTCCCACAAGTTAGCCTCTACCTTTCCACACATTTCAAATGCTAGTCTCTTGTTCAGGGTGTTATTAATATCTGACCAACTGGCTATAAATCAGAGGTTCCACAACCCCCTATTTGGGTTTGATTAGTTGCTACAGAGGCTCACAGAACTCAGAGAAACATTTTGCTTACTAAATTTACCAGTTTATTATGAAAAGATATACAGTAACTCAGGAATATCCAGATGGAAGAGATGCATAGGACAAGGTATGGGAAAGGGTGCGGAGCTTCCAAGCCCTCTCTGAGCACACCATTCTTCCCCAGTCTCCACGTGTTCAACCCAGGAGCTCTCTGAATCCTATTGTTTTGGGTTTTTATGGAGGTCTCATTACTTAGGCATGATTGATTAAATCACTGGCCTTTGAAGATTGATTCAACCTATACTCCCTCTTTCTTTCCTGGAGGTGGAGGTGGGACTGAAAATTTGAACCCTCTAATCATGTGGTTGGTTGCCCTGGCAACCTGCCCCATACTTAGGTGTGGTGGAAAAGCACATAATTAACATAACAAAAGACACCTTTGTGCCTTTCATCACTTAGGAAGTTCCAAGGGTTTTAAGAGCTCTGTGCTCTTAGGACAAAGACCAAATACATGCTTCTTCTTATTGTTACAGAACAGACGGAGGAGGGGGTGAGGGGTGTTGGTGAATGATATACTATTACTGAATAGACCCCCCTCCTTCTGCTCTGGGCTCTCCTCCCTCACCATACTAGGTTTGCCTTGCCCGCCACCAGGTAAAGACATCTCTTGATGCCAGAGATTGGTGAAAAGGAAAGGAATTATTTATTCAAAGAGTTATATAGACTTAGAGTAATGACTTAATGTCTTCACTCAAATACTAAAGTCCTTTAGAATACCCACAGATCACACAATCCTTCCTTCCCCCTTTGCCCAGTCCAGGGTACTGTATCTCTAGAAAAGAAGTAGAAGTCCCTGGCTCAGGGAGCCGCCCCTCAGTGCTCGGCACCATCACCTGTGTCACCACCATGATCTCCAGTTAATCCAAAACCATGTGGCACCTTCTCATGGCCCACCAGTAAGAGTCCTTTCACCCCTTTTCTTCCCAGCAAGGTGTCTCCTGCTTCCTAAGCCACATGGCAAAAGGGAACACCTGAAAGCCACATGGTCCCCCCTTACTCCAAAGTTGTGTGGGCCCCAACCTTCCTTCTTTTCTCTTTCATGCAGGTGCTGTAACCAGAGGGAGTTGCCTCCCAGTTCCCTAATGGGTTGAAGTCCCTCCCATCTCCCTGGCTCAAAGCAAGGCCACAGATATTTAACATATCCAAGAAACCAGTTAAAAGATATAGATATGTTAAATGACCATGCCTGAGGTTAGTTGCAAAACTGTTGCTATGTAAAACAGCTCTCAATGGCCCTGCTCCAGGTGTCCCATCCTGCAGTTTAGACTTGTGGGGGTGAGGACATCCTATATTTTTAATATTTCCTGGACACCCTGAGTTCTGGACCCCATTACAAATCCCTATTTGCCCCCCTCCAACCCTAACCCTTCCCCCCTCCCCCCTGCACCCTGTATCATTATTAATCACAGTATCACAGAATAATCTTAACAATTTCTCATGGTGTAACTGAACAAAACAGAGGGTTGGCTGCCTGTTGCCACAAAAGTCAACTCATGAGCCAGATGCTGGTGTAAAAGGAAAGAGGTTTTATTCAGGTGCCTTGCAGTTTGGGAGAACGACGGACTCCCACCTCAAAGCTCCTGTCCTCTTTCCTCACGGAAAAAGTCCGACCATCTTTAGCAAGACCAAGACAAAAGCTAGTGTCCAGAGTTCCTGCTCCATTTTAAACTTCAGTCTTTCTGAGGCAGGAGACAGCATGGGAAGAACTCTGAGACTGCAATACTGTTACTGGCCAGCATTTAGCACCCTGGTTGCCAGGAAACGCCTTTTACCAATTAGGTAGAATAAATAGTAAACCGAGGCAGAGAGGAGGAAGGAGACAAGTCTCGCACGCTAGCTCAGCAGTCCTGAGCCAGGTCTGATAATATTGCCAGGTGTTCCAACATCACAAGAAACAGTATGTTAGCAAGAAAGAGGGGAAGTCCTTGAAATTCTATGTAGCATTTCGACTATCTGGGAAAGGAAACCTTGAAACTGTGCTTTCATCCCAAGGCCTGGAATGTGGGAGAGGGTCCCTGGTGCCCAAAGAAGCCCATAAAACAGCTTTGGCTAATTGCCTACCTCTGGTCACTATCTGTTTTACGAGGGAGTCCCTGATGCTTACAGAAAGAGCCCATAAATAACTTTGGGAAAGTGTCCCAATTTTAATTAACTGCCTCCTGTCATGTATTTGTTTTCCAATAAGATGAACAAATGGTGTTTGGAGCAAGATAAGGATTTGAGCTAACAGACCCCCCACATACCTAGGGCTTTTTCCTCTATCCAATGATCTTGCTAGCTTTTCTCGCTCAGGCTCTATCCATTGATATTTCTGGCTTTCCGTGCACTCAGTGTAAAAACCTACATATGCCACCATCTTAACCAATGGTGGAGACCCCCTGGAGCTCTGGACAGCTCCAGGGGGTCTCCCCCAGTAACAGTAGTTTACTGGTTACACAGTGCTTTCACAAATATCTCCTTTGCTTCTGAGGATAGCCATCTTGCAGAAGTATGGGTGGCTGATCATTATTTCAGTTTTACAGATGCAAAAACTGAAGCTGGGAGATTTGTCCAAGGTCATGCTGCCACTAAGTAACTCAGGACTCCATTATAAAAATAATCTCCAGAGGAGGCTACTTGTTTGCTGGGTGTGTCGCACCATACATTGGGATCAGGAAAAAATATTTGAATTTTTTCCTATATTTATTATTAATATTTAAAGTCTATATTTTACCTTTAAAAGTGTCTACATTTTGTTTTTTTCTAATATGATGCCAGTGTAAACACAGAACCAGCTCAAAATGGTCTTACCCTGTTTAACAAGATATTGAGTTGCTTTTCAGATATAACAGACTACAACCTCATGTTATGCAGCTGAAGCATGCCCAGAGGAGAGAACTTAGACCTCCAGCTGCACCCAGAACCAAAGTCTACCCCCCACCAAATGATACCAAAGGACTGGGACATAAATGGAACTTAATCACCAGGACACTTTCAGAAGTGAAGGGTCTGTTGTCCTGGACAACCAGCTCTAATGCTGCTGTGGACAAAAAGGGGGCCACATGCTAAACCTGACAAGCTCAGGCAAGGCCTGCATGGTGGGCTTTACAAACTCAGAGACCAGGTAACCACACAGGGTGGTCTGAATTGAAAACTTCCTAACTAAAAGCAAGTCATGGTGGGTAGTCATGTCCTGGGCCAGTATCTTCCTTGAAAAAGGTCAATTTTTACTTTAACATTGCCTGTCTATTGTCTTTTTGCATCTATGATAAAACTGGTCCAAACTTCCTATAACGTTGGCTAGTCATTTGGCTTCCTCTTGTATACTTTCAGTGATAGTGAGCTCACTACCGAATGAGCAACCCTTTCTACTGCTGGGCATTTTATTCCTGATATGAGAAGAAGTCTGCCTTCCTATACCCAGAACTCATTGTTCCACGCTCTTCCCTCTGGGATCATGTTAGAAAGGTCTTAAGTGAGACATCATGTGCCCCCTAAGTCTTTCAGTCACAGCTCCCATGACAAAGTGCCTGGAGGCCTCCTTCCTTTGCTCACACCATTTGACTGGAGACTAAAAGCTGGTCAGAGTCCACCTTCAAATGCAGTGTCCAGACTTCAGTGGCTCCTGACCATCAGAGTTCTTTTGCTGATCTTTGTGCTCACACCACCCTGATCCCCACATGGCTGGCTCCTTCCCATCATTAATATTTCTCCTCAGCTGTCACTGCTCAGATAGGCTTTTCCAGACTACCTGACTAAAGTGCACCTCTCCCCACCAGACGTTGTCATCACCCTGCTTTATTTTTCACATTTACTCATTTATGCATTTGCTTAGTTGCACTCGTTTGTCTACTCTGTACTTTTAAGCTATGGAAGGCAGGCACTCTATATATTTAGCGTACCACTCTATCTCCAGTGCTTGAAATTGTGCTTGGAACATACAAGGCTCTCAGTAAATTTTTAAAAGGAAAGACTAAAAGTGGTGGAGTCTAGATCTGAATCCCAGCAGTCTGACTCCTGAATCTGCGTCCTGAACCACCATCAATGCTCCCCTGCCTCCAATACTTATTTAACTCTGTCTTGCATGTTAAGCCTTCCTCCCAATCTCTGTGTCAGCACCTAGCATCCACAGGGCCCCAGTAAGTGCAACCATTTCTGACTCAGGCCAGGCTGGGTGTGGCCCACAGAAGGCACAGTGCCTCTGTGGCCAGTAGATGGTGCTATTGGGAAGAGAAAAGGGGTCCCCAGGGCTTTTAGAGGAGGGAGGGTTGGTTTTGAGACTGGTTGGGGTGTGAGGGAGATGGGGAACTTGAGGTTAGATGGCCCTGCCAGCCCCGCTCACTTCTTCTTCTAGCCATCTCCAGGTGGGAGACAGGTGTTTTTAGCAGGGGTGAGTGAGTCCAGACCTGTTGCCTATCAGCCTAGGTGTTCTGAGGCTAATTATGGTGTGGAGATACAGTTGGGGGACACGGAGATATCTTCCACTATATTTTTTGGTCCACAACCTCCCAGTTCATGCTTATATGGGGTTAGCCTTGGTATTTGCCTATTGATCTACTGACCCCCACACACACACACACACACACACACACACACACACACACACACACACAGAATGGGGCTGTGGAGGGGAGCAGGCAATGGGCACTAAGGCCTCTGAGCTCATAGTTTTCCAAAAAGTTCTCCCTCTTCCATGTTTGGGCTACAAATTTCTTCAGCATGAGAGTCTCATCTGCTTTCCCTCTGTGCTCCTACAACACCAAGCATCATGTCTGTACATGCAGGTACTCAATAAGAATGACCAACTCATCTTTGGTTTGCCTGGGACTATCCCAATTTTAGCATCAAAAGTCAGTTCTGCATCTTGGAAACTCCCTTAGTCTCAGAGAAACCAGGATGGTTGCTTGACTTCTCAATAAAAGAAACCTCTGCCTCAGAGGGCATGCAGGTTGGCCAATTCTGAGAGTGTCTAAGACTTAATGCAGTTAGCCCAGTGAAGACAGGCAAAGAACCCAGCAAGGAATGAGGGTTGCCATCTGGGGCTCTCATGCTGACAGGATAGGTAATTCACACACAAGGCAACGACAAGGGTGCTGTAGACTTCTAGTGACCAGTGCAGCATTTTGGAGCCCAAGCTGAAGTGCTGCAAAGGTCTTCCTGTATTCTTAGGAAATGGGCCTGACATCACAGAAAGCTTCCCAGAGAAGGTGAGTTTGAAACCCATGGGTTGGCAGACACAAGCAGGGGAAGAATCCTGGGTTGGAGACAGGCAGATGCAGGTGGAAAGGAGGCTATGATAGGTTGTCAGTTGCCCATGAACACGGAACAGATAAACCATCTGGTCCAGGAGAGAAAGGAGGTCCAGAAGGCAAAGGCACAAGGAACAAAGAAGAAAAAGGTGTGCTCGTTCCGGACTGGGAAGTCTGGGTTTGGAAGGCATGAGGAATTCCTGTAAGGTGCCATTCAGAGTTGAAGAGTTTGGGCCTAAAAAACATATTAAAACTCTCATATTTGGGTAGCCACTGCCCATGACTTCCCTGTTCTCCTCTTTTCCTTTAACCTCAAGCTGTGGTCTATACTCTGCTGGTCCCCTAAAGTTTGGATCTCCCAGGAATGTTCTAGAGGGTAGAGTAATGTACTCTGTCTCCTGACCTCAGGGTCAGGTCTACTGAATCTCCCTGGCCCATTAGGGTCCTCTGCCCGTGGGTCCCAGTTCTGCCCAGGAGACCTAGATGAGCGAGCTGAGTCTCAGTGATGGAGAGGTTGGAAGGGAGTTTAGAGCTCACACTGTCTTTTGCCCCCTAGTTACATACCTCCAGTTCATGGGAACATAACATGTCCAAAGGCAGCTCCTGTCACCAGCAAACAGATTTTATCATAAGAAAGTTCCTAAATTGAACCCAAGTTCATAACTTCTGTCCATTGGTTCCAACCAACTCTGTCCTTTGGAACCTCACAGAAATCCAATCTCTCCCTCACAAAAGCACTTGAAATACTAGAGGACAGCTATCCTGCTGCCTTGGGTATTTCTTCTCCTGACTAGGTAGATTTCAACAGTTTCTAATATGAAAGTCTTCAGGTCACAATTCTACCACAACCTCCCACCCACCAGGTCTCTAGAGCTTGGCACAGCGCCTTGTGTAGTGGGTTCTCCTGAATCTACCGAGTGAATGGGTGAATTCACCACCCTCCTGAGAACTCCCGTCAGTTTGCATCTTTTCCTCTTGGCACATGGAGTTCAGAAGTCCATTCTTGTCACATGTTAAGTTAACTGTGTCAACACTGAAATCAAATCAAGTTAGAGAAAAATTAAACATTTATTGTGCATATAAAAAAAAACCCAGTTCACAAAACTGGAAGACTTCAAGCTGAAAGTGACTGGAAGCTCAGAGAGTGAGGGTTATAGTTTGGTTTAATAAAGTATGACAAGAAGTACATTCATCTCTGCCATGACTGGCTACCAGAAGCCTACATTTCTTTTCGGGTAGCACTGCTACATAAGCTTTGTTTGTAGCTGATTGGCCAGGAGCTATGAAGTCATGCTGAACCAAGGAAATCTTATTTCACTTACACTGAAAACCAACATTTTGGGGAAATCAGGATAGTTTTAAGTTTCAGTCATGTGGCTATGGGTGTTTGGTCTAGGGGTATATTCAAATTATGGCCTCCATTTTTGTTTTTTTCTTTAACAGTTGTCAAGCAGAACCTCTAAATTCTGGTATTCTTTTTGGCAATGCCATTCCCCTGCTTTCTAAAAGGCTTCAGCAGATACACACATCTGGGGGAGTCTGGCTGCTGAGTACTTGGTCCTAGCTGTCACCTTAGCTAAGTCTGTGTCATTAGGGCCCTGGTCCCTGCAGCAGCAGTGAGGGCAGGGCTGGGTCAGAGCTGTGCGAGCATGAGGAAGGTGTGGCAGTTCCCAGGACAGAGCTTGAAGAAGGCCTGCTGGCTCCTTGATGTCTGTTTCCCTATCTGTAATCTGCAGGTTTGTCTCCTTTCCATCTGCTGAGGCCTCCCCTCTAATCATGGGCTGTCCTTTCTCTGATATGGCTGAAAACCATGCTTGCCAGCCCCACACTTCCTCTCGGCATCTGAGTGTCTGATTTTGGACTTCAATCTGTGCACGTCTTTAGGTTGGAGAGCAAAGACATTTCTTGGGCTTGAGCCAAGAGGGAGACATGTCCGTGAGCCTCCCTCAGCCAGGTCAGAAGCTGCATTGCTAGGAAAGATCTCTGGGGTTTCTCTGCAGGCTGGTGCCCTGGGGTGCAGCTGGCTCATGCCAAAGTGGGAAGATTCCAACCAGGCAGGGAGGCAAGAGAACTATGCTTTAGGCCCCTGGGGATGTTAGGGGACTTGAGATGTACAGGAGATTTTGGAAAGGTTTGGCGTGGCCTGTGGAAAGAAACTCTCTATTTCTGTGCATGAACACTGATTGCCTGGCTCATCTCTGTCTCTCCAGTACACGGAACAGCTCCTGGCACTTGGTAGGTGACCAATGAGCCCTTGTGAGGTGGTGTATGAATGAATGAGAAGAAGATAGGTTTCGGAAATCTTTTCTCTGTGTCATGGACACTTCCTCATGCAAATTAGAGCTCTGTGCTGGAGTCCAGAGGGACTCCAGTTAGAATTCTGACTTCACCACTTACTGGCTTTGTGAGGCCAGACAAGTTCCTTAAAGGGGCAATATATCAGCTGCCTGAGGCTGCTTTCAGGGTTCCCTCCGAAAGTGCACAGAGCTCAGGGGCTGGTACTTGCCACCCGCATACTCAGGTGAGTGCCCCAGGGCTCTGTGGTTCCACCTGAAATCTGCCCCCAAGTCATCCTCTGGTTCTCTCTCTCGCTTCAGAAAATCTTTAAGAGAGACTGGGGAAGCTCTAGTGCCTGGTGGCCCTCAGGTTAGCTATACAACTCTTCACCAGGGCACACCCCAATGGGCTGAGTAGGAAGGGGGACCCAGGGGAACAAGTGGGAGCCCCTTTACCCCTCAGGAGGCTGGCTGTTGACATAAACCTTCAGGCCTAATGCACAGCTGAGGAAGCCACTGTTGTTTCTTTCCTGTAAGTCTTGTTCCTCTCCAGACGTTTCACATAACCCCAGAACCACCACTTTGTGCTTCCTCTGCAGTGGAGGGGCAACGTGGTGGAGGGAGGTGAACCAGGCTGCCTGGCTTTTCTGAAATCTGGTCAGATGGCAGGCAAACAATTTTGGTTCCTTAGTCTATGCTCATCTTAGAGGTACTTCTGACAGGGATGCTATGTTTGGAGGTGTCATGGATTGAATGGGGACCCACTCTTCTATATACTCCCCTCTGCCCCATTTTGGCCCTTTCCTCTGGAAAGTAAGGATCAGAAAAAAAATGTGCTGTATTGGAAAGTATCCTGGACCTGAACTTTTGAGAGTATGCAGGTCCCAGGTCCTGCTGGATTTTCTCACTGTAAAGTGTGTGCATAAGTGAGCCTCTAGGTTGTAGGTGGTGGTGGTGGGGTGGTCTGGGTGCTCCTAAAGGGGGCCTCTTTCAGCACTGCTGTGAGGTCTGCTTTTTATTCCCACTCCAGATTCTCCCCCCAAAAAAGGGGGTGGGTGGGAAAGGGAGAACATATCATCACAAGGACAGCAGGTGTTTGGGTGGTGGGGAGGAAGGAGCAAAGAGCACATGAGTCAGATATCAGCTTAGGATCAGCTTTATTCTGTATTTCACCTTAACCAGGGAGAAGAAGGCAAAGCAGCTGGAGATCAGACCAGCCTACATCACAAGATGCACACCATACCAGTAAAGAATGTATGTGATGGGAAAATGAGGGCCCAAAGCAGACCAGCCATGAAGCACAAAGATTAACCGGAACCCCAAATGCCCCATCTTGTCTTTCCTTATTGGCTGTTTGATTTCAATCATTTAAATACATTTGTTTTATTTTTTAAAGCACAATCAACATCACAACATCCAATTATTTGCTGTCCTTTTTTAGAATGCAGAGAAAAAATTACCCAAGTTTTGATTTTGTAATACCACCAAGCCTCTTCTCCACACCCTCGATGATGGTGGTCAAGTACAGAGTCCACCAAATTCAGTTTATTTTGAGGCTCCAGTGAGAGGCTGACACTCTAAAAAATGAATGCAGGCATCCTTGGCTGTTACACACTCAGGGCTGGGTGAATTTGTGCCCCAATGGAGCTGAACTAGGCTTCTGAGCTCTTCTACTAAACTACTGAAAAAACCCCAAAACTTATTCACCGAGGTTGATGAAATACAGAGAGAACTGTCCTTAGAGACACAGACCAGGTCCTGGAATACGAAGAAAGCCAGGGGGCAAGAACAGGTGCACACAGAGGTACCCACAGGAGAAGGTCACCATAGCACAGGCTGGGGTTGGGTCTTCATCCATTGGCCATCTTCTTGATCCTAGATGGCATTATGAAAGCAGCTACTTCCCCTTGCCAGGGGGTAAGCACTTCTCCTGGGCTTTCTGTGGGCAAACCTCCACACATTTTGTCTGGAGTGTCTCCTGGCATGGCTCCACACATTGAGGTGGGCATTGGTCTTGGCATGAAGGTGGGCATGGATCTTGGCATTGCTGTGGGCAGTTTTCTAGATTTAACTCTTGGCACTGAGGAAGACACACCTCCTGAGCTTGCACTGGGCACTTTTCTTGGCATGGGGGGAGGCACACCTCCTCAGCCTTTGCCTGGCACTGCTCTTGGGTCTTTTGAAGACATGGAGGAGGTACACATGGCTGCTTGCACTGCTGCTCATTAAAGGACATCTTAGAGCAATTTGCAGAACCTAGAACAAATGCAGAAATTGAAATTTTTTGCATTAATAGGCTGGGGACTGATGGATGAAGGATTAAGAGAAGGGAATGGGGAATGAGTTATCGTTAACCACAAAACCCCATTTTTCTGCTGTTTCTTATCCTGTTCTCTTTTCTGTCTCTACTTCAGCTCCCTTTGATGCCCATCTTCTAGGTAGGAATATTCTCATTGCTCTTGTCTGGATATCCATAGCCCTTTCCTACCCTAAATCCCTGTCTTACCCCAAGCCTTCCCTTCCTCTTCTATTTGACTGATCTTTTTTGCAAATTAGGTACAGGAGACTAGATAGAATACACAGGGTGGTTTGATAGGCCCAAGAAATGGCAAAGCACTTTGAAAATCCATAGAAAGTACTGACCAGTAGAGGAAGAGAACAGTAGTCTCCCAGAGACAGAACAGCTAGAGACAGAGGGCACAGGTACCCCCACTTACCTGATTTTCAGCAAGACTCAAAGAATGTGGATTGCAGAGTCCAGCCAGGTAGGGACTTTTATATAGTGCTTGGTCCAGCCTTCCACAGGAATGACTGGCCACGTGAGCTGAGATCCTAATTATGGAGTTACCATAATGAGCTTCTTCTGAACCTGCCCATAGTTTGAGTCACTGCTTGGGATGCCTGTTAATCAGCCTCCCTTTTGGCCTCTGGGTCTTCAGCAGACCTCAGCAGGGAGGGGCTCCTCTCAGATCTCTCATTAGAAGCAGCACCAAAAGAATGTTCATAAAACGTTATCTTAGTCTGTTAAACTAGGATTGGGTTCATTGTCTACCCAATGAACTGGTTCAGAATGTGGTGAGAGATAAGATCCAGCTTGCTCATCTCATCTTCACTAATGGGAAGACTTTATGCCTAAGGCCTGGGGTCCGTCTGGGTCAAGGGCACTTATGGCCTCTTTCAGAATGACTATGTCTTCACTGAACCTGGAAAGTCATACTCCCAGACCCAAGGAAGATAGATTATCCTGTGGTTCCAGGCTTACAAAGGACCCACAGCCTCCTGGAGAGAGTGATTTTCTTGCACAGAGGTCTTGAGGGAAATTGGAGTCCTTTGCTACTTTTGGGTTGTGAAGTAAGGTGGAAGAGAAGAGAGAGGAGGGAGAAGGCAGGTAATATTCATCTCACCCTTGATTTATGATATTTCTAAAAGTGGAGTTGCAGAGTTTTTATAGTAACCAAGAAAACAGGATGGAACAAGGTTGGGCTGTCTCCTTGCCTTCTGGGAAAGCTTTTCTTGGAACTCAGGTCAATAAAAGCCAGGGAGATGAAAGGAAAAGTTTCAAAGCAAACACACCCAGTTTTCTCTACTGCTAAGTTTCTGCTTGGGCTGTCACTTCTATTTGTTTGCCCTCCCTCTTTGTGCCTGTTGACATTTTAAACATTTGTCAAGGTTCTACTCAAGTCTACAACCTTCCAACAGTTTGTCCTGGTTACTCTAAACCAGAAATGACACCTCCTCTTTCTGAACTCTTGTAGTATCTCTTTTCTGTGTTATTTATATAACATTTACTATTGTTATTAGGAATTCTAGTTATTTATGTACAAGATCTTATTACTACCCTGGGATGTAAGTTCTGAGAGGGTAGAGGCTGTGCCATAGATATAGAGAATAGAAGACAAATGATTATTGATGGAATAACTGCATTAATTAAGGAATGAGGAAGGTGACTGCAGGAGACAACTGGGAGTATAGCAGGATTTCATGTAACAGAAAATGGGAAATGATTCATTATGAAAGAAGTCCTTAGACCACAAAGTGGTGGCCTTGAGCTTGTCTGCTACAGCTGACCAAATTTCAGGGACTTTAAAGGTGACTATGGACCCCTTAACTTGAGGAGGTATGTTAGGTCATTTCCTAAGAGAGGTATTTGACTACAATCAGAAATTGCTTCAAAGTTGTATACAGTTTTGGGACACTTGATCTCTAAAAAGTTTTTAAAAGGTGAGTTGAAGGAGACCAGGTGATCTTTTGTCCTTTAGGACTGGTGCACGGAGAGTTGATATAGCACCAGCGTGAGTCCTCCCTGTCCTGGTAAGAAACAGATGTCTGGGTGGGGAGAGGTCAGAAGTTGACCCAGGGGAGACCTGCTGATGCTTCTGTGAGGGACATGATTTTCTGGAGGCTGCAGTAGGAGTGGGCCTGTATGGTATGAAAGAGAGATTTGGAAGACCCACCCACAGGTGAATCTGAAGAGACAAAATTATTTGGATCTGGAAACAGGTGTAGAATGCGGGATTCTCCTCCTTGTCCTTCTCCTCCTCTTTTTTTTTTAATCTCCTCCTTCCTCTTCATCTCTTCCATTTTTTCCTGTGAAATGCTGTATATGAGAAAAGCCAATCTTCCAGAGTCCTAGAAAGCAAGACATTCTATATCACTAGGTTTATTTACTTACTATTTCAATCATTCATGGCCCTGCTTTCAAGGGGTTTACAGTCTCATTGAAAAGATAGGCAGAGGTAAGCCCTCACACCTTAGATCAAGGCCCCCTCATTAGCCTCGGGTGGAAAGTTGTTATAAGCTCCTGCAGGAGATGTCTGGGCTGTGTTCTACTGGACAGTAGAAATTACTTAGGCAAGGAGGGTGGGCAAGGGTATCCTACCCCCCTTCCTGGGTCTGAGGCTGATTCAGGAAAGGGGTGGGTGAGAGATTGGAAACGGAGACCTGATTGGTTGAGATTTTTAGTTTCTGATGAGATGAATGAGATGACATTGCTCATGTCACATGCATTTCAGTGTCTTTGGTTGAGCCTAAGGAGAAAAAGACCAAATAAGGATGTACAGAATGATGGAGACAGTAGGTCATGTTCTCATGGAGGAGGGTGAACAGAGTTAAGAAGATCTCAGAGTTCAACTGTTCACAGAGAACTCTGCCTGACGTTGAGCTGATTACACTGGAGTGGGCCCAGCGTAATCACAAAAGTCCTTCAATGTGGAAAGGGGCACAGAAGAGTCAGTGTCAGGTTCATGTGATATGAAAAAGCCTTGACCAGCCATTGCTGGTTTTGAACATGGAAGAACCAAAACCAGATATGTACATGATTTCTAGAAGATGGAAAAGGCAAGGAAACAGATTTTCCTTGAACATCCAGAAATAAATACAGTTCTGTTGATATTTTGATTTTATCCCAGAGAGACCTATGTCAGACTTCTGACTTCCATAACTATAAGACAATAAATTTCTATTGCTTTAAGTCATTAAAGTTGTGGTACTTTGTTACTGCAGCAATAGAACATTAATACACTTCCAATGTCTAAAGAGCTTGGAAACTTTGGAGGAAGGAAGTGTCATAGAAAGTAAAACCCCAGATTAGTGCTCTTACATTTAAGTATATACTTCCTTATCATGTCAGCTCCTTAGTCAAAGACTAGTCTTTGATAACACAAGGAAAATGAACTAGACTCAGGATCCCACTGACCTATTTACACATAGAGTATGTGTAATATTGGGTAAGTTTATTAGTCTCTCAGAGCCTCAATTTCCTCCTGTTGAGGCTCTACACTATTTCACAGATTTCTTGTGAGGAATAAATTAGAGAACATATATGCACCAACACTTAGGGCCATCAATCTGCTTATAGAATGTAGCACAGCTGAACCTGTTCAGAACTCACCACATTTGTGAAGCCTTCCTGATTTCCTCCAGTTCTTCTTGTTCCATCTTCTTTACTCTATCCTCCCTACTGCCCACCAGCACTCAGTCTCTGACTTAAACTTTTCTACTCACTGTGATGTAGTGTACAATATACTGCACAGAAGCCCAGGAGACCTGGCTCTATCCTTAAAAAGATGTGTGACCTCAAGTAAGTCCTTGACCCTCTCTGGCCTTATTTTAATCATTTTTTAAGATAGAAAAGTTCAACTAGGAAACAGTTGGGTCCATTACAGCTTTGACATTCTGTGATACCATATATATGATCATGAATGATTAGCCAGGGTATCTATATAACATTGTAAGTGTGTAGATGGCATGTGTGGGGAGCCCTTCCTCCTTTATTAGGTTATAATCCACCCACCAGAAGACACATCTTCTGTCTTCTGTGTGGGGTGGTGGCCCAGCAGAGTGGCGGAATGACCTTAGGTGACCTAAGTTTCTTAGGTACAGAGTGGGAGTACAGAGGTGACCCCTCAAAAATCAACCATAGTGGCCCAGTATCTGGGGCTGTGGCTTGGACAGCTATGGGGAGATTGTCTCACCCCACATCTTAAGGTAAGGTAACAAAATAATTTCTCTAACCATCCCCAGCCCTCCAGCAAGATTGGGGCTAATCTGATTTAATTTCACCTGAGAGTTAAGATTTTAGATTTCTGCAACTGTCATTATTGGGAGCCAAGGTGTAATTACATAGGGTCAGTAGAAGAGAGTCAGCTCTGTTCAGGACATTGCTCCCCCTCCAATTCCCATCAAATAACTATCGCCTTTGTTCAGATCATAAAAGTTCCCAGACTCCTCTGATTCACTCGGCTGGCCATGTCCGCATATTATAGGGCAAGGGCTCTGATAGAGCTGAATGGTGCAGAATGTGGTTCATCTTGTTTCTTGGGCAGCAGGTACCTCTGGAGAGCTTTCTGAGCTTGTGGATTCCTGGGGGAGAGTCCACCCCTCCTCTCACTTTGCTTCCTCCAGTGTCACCTACAGAAGGAGTCTGAGTCAGAGATTGTGGGAGGGGCTGTGGATCATAGGCCACTGGACCCGGAGAAGACATGAGAGGCCACCTGATTCTACCTCTTTGTTTTAGCCCAGCATGTGCTTTAAACAAGAGGCACAAAATCATGTATTGACTGCATTTTTTAAGTTGAGTAAAGTGAGGTGCAAAAGTGCTAAGGGCCTTGTCTGAGGTCACAAGGTGAACTCATGTCTAGACAATGCAACGGTCTATATAAAAACATTTAGGAGCTTTTGTTTTAAATTGACTTTTGAGATGGCAGGGAGAGAGAGAGAGAAAGAATGGAGGGGAGAGAAAGAAAGAGAGAAAGAGAAAGGGAAAGAGAAAGAGAAAGAGATAGAGATTGAGATTTGTTCCACTTATTTATGCACTTACTGGTTGATTCTTCCATATGCTCTGACCAGGGATCTAACCTGCAACCTTGGTGTATTGGGACAGTACTCCAACCAACCCAGCTACCCTGCCAGGGCCTTAGGAGCTTCTCTATAAACTTCAAGGAAGTAACAAAGATGCAGACTAGTCAGTGTTTTTTTTTTTAACAGTTTTGGGGTGATGAGGGAATATACATATGTACATGACTTCACTTTCAGGTGGGGTCATGGTCCCCAGGCTAAAGACCACTGACATAGAGAATGAGGCCAAATGATGTTCCCAAATTGTTTAGGTTTGATGTTGGTCTTTAATCCTTTCCCCTTCTGAGTTTGGTGCTGGCCTTAATCAAAGTTAGATCCTAGACTCATCCAACAACCAACTAATTGTGACATTGGTTAAGTTGTTTCTCTCTCTGGAGATTAGTTTCCCCGCCTAGACACTGAGGCCTGTTAAATGCCACTTACAGCTCTCATATTCATTGATGCAAAAGCTCCCTTGTCTCCTACTGTGATTTGTGCTCTGTCTGGGCCCAGCCTGGGAGTGAGGTGGAGGGGATGGCCCTTAAATTTACTTGCCTTCAAAGATGTTTGCCCCTCTTCCCTACAACTCCCTCTTTCTCCCTGAAACCCACAGCCTCACATGGCAGATGGCAAGAAACTCTCATTACAGTAGGTGATGGGTGATAACTCCAAGTGTTGGCTTGGTTCTTGAGTGCTTTTGTATCTTGGCTTCCTAATTTCAGTTTCCCATGCCAGGGGGTTTCATCTCACTTTGTCACTCCTCTCCAAACCTTGGTGAGACTTTTCTTCTCATTCTTCAAGTGGAGAAACTGAGACCCCTTCTCCCACTGAGGAGAAATAACTTCCTGGCTGCACAGCTGGGAGGGCAGAGCTTGCTTTGGATCTATCTCTGTCATGACAAGTGCTCTCTCTTTACTGTGCTGCCTTTTGAGGTCTTGTTGCCTAAGTCCATGGGAGGGCAGGGAAGATCTGAGTCTTGTTGCCTAAGGGGAAAGTGACCAAGGCCAGGGATGCCTTTCTTTCAGCCCCCAACCACCCACATTCAGCTTGTTTCCCCTCTTCCCACCTCCAAATTCTGGGAATGACACCATGTAGTGAGGGTGAGGATCATGGTGGGTGGGGCTCTTGGCAAAGTGCATCCAAAGCCTCTGAGCATTTTACTCATTTACTATTATTGAATGTCCACTACATTAGGAAGGCATTTGTTCTCAAACAGCTTATAATCTAGTGTAACCAGATGACCAGAATATGGCATGGTAAGCATTATAGGAGAGAAAGACTTAGAGGCTCTGAAACCACAGAAAATCTAACCAGTTTGCAGGTGGATGGTGGGAGAAGTTTCTTGAAGCAGGTGATTGCTGCACTGGGTTCAGAGATGAGGACTTGCCCAATTACATCATTAAAGAATAATTCAGTGGAAAAAGGAAGGATGATAGAGGAAAAACAAGTATAAAGCCACAAAGGCCAGAAACTCTCTGTTGTGTGCCAGGAAATGCAGTTAGCTATTGTGCTGCAAAGTTCTAGAAGGAGCTAGAGAAGTGGTGAGATAAAGCTAGATGAGGAGGTAGGGGTCAGATACTGAAAATTTTGCATGACAGATTAAATCTCTTGAGCTGTTCTTTAGGCAAATAAGAGCCTATTAAGGGTTTTAAGCAAGAGGGTGAAGAGTTTAAATTTTTTAGCAAGACTGCCTTGGCTGGCTTTTGTTGGAAGGAGGACCAGAGGAAAATGAGCTTGGGGCTTCAGAAGCCAGTTCAGAGACTCAGACTAGCATAGGTAAGAGATGATGGGGCAGAAAAAGCCATGAACTCTTAGTTTGAACAGAATTTCCTTTGAGCCTGAGAGAAAAAACAGAGCTCTGGATGTGAGGCATCTGAGGTTCCATGCACCTGGGAGACAGGTGGAGCTGCAAATAATTAGTATGCATTTTACAATCAGCTTGTGTCTTAAGAATCTTGGTGATTGACCTACTGTATTATCAACCTGTTTATTTGCTAAGCATCAATAGCTGTGACATAGAAGCAGTTTTGCCTTGTCGCTGTCGATAAAGCCTTCCAGGATGGGCTACTGTCTCTGGCTGGAATGTTGGCTATGTGGAAGCAGGACAGGAAAATAGGAAGCATTGATTACTGGTTACTTCCTGCCATCTCCCCAGTTGTCACTGGCATGTGGAGGTGGGGAATGCATGGAAAGATCTCTACAGTTCCTAGGTGCCTAACACATCCCTGGGGTTCTGGACAACCCTTTCATAGTGCTGGCCTACCTCACAGCAGTCACTTAGCTGGCTTGATTTGGGAGAACTTAGAAGTCCTTTTGCAAAGTGTATGCTGCCCTATTCTCAATGCAAGGAAGTCTGTGGTAGAGCTTCCTGTCTTTGCCATCCTAATGGACCCCCAGAACTGCTTTTCCATGAAAGGGGAGGACTTGGTTCTACCCCATCACATGACCTGTGAGCCATCATGCCCCTGGCATTGCACAGATTCTCAGGGTGCCGCCTCTTCAGGCGCTGCTTATTTATTTATACAACCCTCTTCTACTTGGGACAGGACCTGGTGACAGCCTCTGGGGCTGGGAGTAATGATGGCATTCTTTAGGGAGGTGGCACACTCATCACATTCTAGCCATCTTCCCCAGAACTGCCTTTGATCCAGCTTTTGGCTGGGAAAGTAGCCATTAAGAGATGTCTATCTTTTGTTTCATTTACATGAGAGAAAAAATAAATTGGCAAATGGATGGTTTCACGTTCTCAGAGCTGGCTGCCACCCAGTCTAAGTCCTGAGTCCTCAGAGCCACCTGGGAGGGCACCAGCCCCTGCTAGACACTGCCATGGAGCCACTGGGAGGCCTGGGAGAGAATGAGATCCTGCACTTCCCAGGAGGGCACCCAAGGTGGGGGCACCTTCTACATGGTGTGTTCTACATGGTATATTCAGGTGTAGGAAGACATTCCCCCCTCGTTTTTTGTTCACCAAGCAAATCAAAAGACTTTGGGGGTCTCTGAAGTATTCATGGCTATATTATTTTTTCTATTACAAACTAACTAAAAACTTAATAATGAAAATCCAGAGACTAGTGACAAATAAACACATTCTACTGGTTACCTGCAACTCTATTGTCCCAAAATAACTAGAATGTTGAAAAATTCCCTTCTATTATTATTATTATAATTATTATTTATAGAAGTTTTTGGTTAAACATAGTTGCTTTATGCTATACATTGAATTGGAGCCTCACTTCCTTCCCCTTTAATACATTTTAATCATCACAGTACATTCTATCAAGTAACAGGTCTGAATATATTTAGTCAAATCCCTTAGATATTTAACTTGTTTCTAAGTCACACTGTGGTAATCAGCTTTATATAACCCCATCCCCATTTTGGAATTATTTTTTCTTATATAGCTTTTAAGACATGGAACAATTGGGCCAAAATGTGAATTGCTTTGTGCTTTCCCCTCTTACTTCCATATTCCTTCCATTTCTGAAAGGATTTTTGTCTATTTACACTCTCACCAACACTGGCATACTTTTTAACACTGGGACTCTGAGATTTGTTATTTAAAAGTGATCATTTCCCTCCCTTTTTTTTTGAAAGATGATAAGGGTGGAAGAATTTTCAACCTGTTATGAACAGTTGACTGCAGGCCCCCTAATACCCCAAACTAGGCTCCTAGAGGTTCCCAGTGTCCAGGAGGCACCTCTTTGCAGGCCCTGGAGTGTGGGTGTCAGGCTCCTGCATTCCTGCCAGGGGACCAAGACCCCAAGACCTCCTCGTGTCAAAGGAAGTAACTAGCAGTTCTCACATCTGGAAAATGCGGGGATTGCACACACCCTAAAGGCATTGTCAGCTCTTTTGTCTTAAATGTCTGCTTCTGCAATGACCTTGGTCTGATGGGGATCACAGGTGTGTTTTCTTGGACATTTTGGACTCTCTGCACCCTTCGTTGTCTTGAACCATCTTCTAGACTCAAAAGGATAGAAAGCTGTTTAAGTGCCATGATTGCACATGAAGCCACCGCAGATTTGGCCACTCATTACCTCTTACTCTGACAACAGAGAATCCCAAACCTATTTCCTCTTGAATGTTGTGGACTGTAATGGTGTGGGAAAGCTCTTATTCCTTGGATCACAGGGGTGGGCTCCTTCTAGCCATCAGTTTTGTTTCCTGGAAATAATAGGAGCATCTCATGCCCAATCCATCAACAAACTGGGTCTGCACCTGGCCAAGAACCTTACACATGGGTGGGGCCCTCGGGGAGGAGGAAACTCACCCTGGAAAGGAGTGGAAACTGACAGAGATGAGGGAGATTGAAATCATGGCAGTGAATCCAAGCTCCCGAAGCCCTGGTTTCTATAGTTTTCTCTTTAATTCTATGCCCTCCTCTTCATCCTGATATCCTTTCCAGCCATTTCAAATGACAGATTCTCTTTGGTGAATTAAGCTGTTTGGTGTGCACTCTCTTTAGCTACCTGTCAACAATCCCACTAACATATCAATGGGGAGTATTTTTCCTGTTCATTCCTAATTGAGGTCCTTCCAGATTTATCTTTTTATTTATTTTTTTATACTTAAGTTTTTCTTTTGAAATTTTACAGATTAACAAAATGTTGCAAAAATAGAGATCCCACTTCACCATTCACTGGAACTCTCTCAATGGTAAGACATTACATAAATGTAGCTCAGTGTTAAAGCCAGTAGTGTAATCTACAGCTCCTTTTTCATTTTTTAAAAGAATGCCTAGTCGTGCTTACAGGTGTAAGTTAGAACCTAACTGTTGCACTCTGGGGCTTGCAGCCTGATGAGGAAGATTGGTACAGGGCAATTAATTTCAGGTGTGGTGTGTCACACCTGGGCAGGTGCAGTGTGCTCCCCTCACCAAAAACTTGCTATGTCCCAGTAAGCCAGGCACTTGACCTTTAACTCCTTCAGCCACACAAGAACGCTGTAACAGCAGCACAATTAGCACCATCACTCTTTGAACAGAAAGAAGGAAACTAAGGCTCAGAGAATTAAGCAACTTGCTTAAGGTCCCAAAGTAGTTAGGGAGCAGAGCTGGAATTTAACCCCCCACAGCCTGTCTTCAAAGCTGTGCACAAGCATTAGGTGATGGGACTAAAAGCAAATGATAGGGTTCTTTTCCTGAGCCTTTCTGCACCTTTCCTAACATCCCACTCCTCTTACCCCCTCACATCCTCTTCCTTCCTCATGCCCACTTGGGTCCCCGGGGTTAGCCACTTTCCCAGCCATATTTGTGGCTCTCTTAGGCTGTGCTCTTACAGGGCGTGGGGTGTTCCCTGGGTGCACCCCTCAGAAGACTCCACATCTCTCTATGCAGCAGGTGGGGTCAGAGGATACACTGTCTTCAAAGGTTGTTGATCATGGAGGGCTGAGGTCCTAGCATCACTTCCCAGGGATCGCTACTTGATGGTTTAGTCCTGGAACAACAGATAAACCAAAAACTGCCCAAAAAACAGGAGAAGCAAGTCTTGCACAGCAGAGGAACATTTACTTGTCAGTTCATGGCTTCAGTTCTCAGCCCCAAGATGGTGAACATGTGGAGATGATGGAGGCATGGGGCTGGGTGGTGCCCTTGGTGCCTCACTCCGGGGGTGGGCATTTGGGAGGACAGGGCTTGACACAGTGCTTGGGAGGGCATGGCGGAGGGCACGGAGGGCATGGCCGGGGGCATGGTGGGGGGCATGGAGGGCACTTCGGTGGTGGTGGGCACTTTTCCCTTGGGCACTTTTCGGAGCACCGTTGCAGCAGCTTCTTTAAACAGCTAGGCTGGCATTTGGTCTCACACTTTTGTTCACATTTGGGGTCACAGTTCTTGGGCTCAGTCTTGGGATCACTAGGTTTATTTTTATCATCACTCGACATTCTTTCTTGATTTTCTGGGCCCTGCAAAGAAATATGCGACAGGTTGTATGTGGGAGACCACAATGCAAAGTGGGAGGGGGCCGGTATAGGCTCCCCACACCTCCTGCCCATCCTTGTTCTCAAGAAAGCTTTCCCAGGATGTGTGTAGGCTCTAGACCAAATTCTCAACTCAGGGCTGTCCTCTTGTTTTTTTAGTGGGTTGGTGACCACATTTCTTGACCTCTCCATTCTTACTCTGCTTTTTCACTTTTGTCCCCATTTCACAGCCCCTAGCAGGAGTTCTTAACCTAGGGTCCTGGGAACCACCCCACAACCATAATAACTGTGTTTAACCATGTATTTATGAATATGCTTGCTGTCTTCTGTAACTTTGTACATTTTATGTAATTAATTTAAAAACATTCTGAAGAGTACATAAATTTGATCAGAGTGCTAAAGACATTCATGGCACAACAAAGGTTCTAAAAGACTCCCTTAAGCCCACCTCCCCATCCTTCTGGAGGTAGAATGACAGGGTATATTGGTGGGCTTAGGAAATCGGGCATGTCTTTAATCCTGTGTCTAGCCTAAGTCCTCAAAACCTTGAGAATTGATTTTTTCACTCAAGGCCTGGGGCAGAAGTATAGTTTCATTCCTACCATGGCTGGGATCCCCTGAACCTCCCTTGAAACTCCTCCCCATAGTGGTTAGGGTAGGAGAGGAAATCAAGAGAGGATGTGATGAACTGGAAAATTCTAATTTCTCTGAAAATATAAATGTTAGTGCCACAAAATATGATTGTAAGGAGGGATTCTTTTTCACTCTGTTGAGTTTTGCCTTGAGCTGGGTCTTCCTCTATGGGCATTTTGACTACTAAATATGATGGAGCCTTTCAGTTTCTGACAAGACTTGCAAATTGGATCTAATTGGCACACCTTGATTTATTTTAACAGTATAAATGAAAGTTTATCTAATTTAGTCTTAAAATCAGTATTGCTCTCTGAGGATAAAAGCCATTAAATTGAACTCCAAAATTGTTAAGAATTTCTCATTCAAGTGATGTGCATCCTTATTCTTGCTACTGTAAGTGAGAGGAAACTTGCCCCTGACTGAACATTGGGGCTATCTCATCCTTGTTCAATGCCTGGGGTGCTGTAGGTCACTCCCAGCAAAGGAGAGGTAAACGAGGGGGCATTTCCAGTTGTAAATGCAACTTACCCCTTTGTGTTGGTATTGGACTTGGCAAGTAGTCGAGTGAGGTAGATGGTATGGCTGTGCTCGGGAAGGTGGATTTTCCCTCTGGTTCCTCTGCCCAGCAATGAGAAAGCCAGCAGTGGGGGGAAGGGGAGCCCCACTTGTGACCTCATCACTGCATCATCAAGTAGTGATTGTTGTGTGATCCCAGAGCCTTCAACTCAAGTCAAGCCCTTGAACAGTAGAATGGATTGTGATTAATCACCCTCTTTGCTGTCCTGTCCTTTCCCTGGGTCCCTCAAAATTTGTGCTGGTGAAATCAGGCTATAGTAAAGACCACTGAACCCTAAGGACAGGAAGGCTTCTTGTTGCTGGCAGCAGAAAAGCTCCATTTACAAGTGGTCTCTCTTGCTCCCCCAGCCTCCTCAATTTTAGCTCCTTTGAACTTGCCCCTTCCCCCTCTTTCTAGGACAGCCTCTCCAGATTGATCACAGCCATTTTGACTCTCCTTTCCTCACTATTGTTCTCATATAAGATTCTGAAGCCTCTTTTCACCACCCCATATGCCCTGGACCAAGTCCAAAGGTGATTTTGGCTCTTTTCCTCAATGTCTCTGCCTATAAATCACTGTTTGTTGGGATCTGCAATTTTTCCTTTCAATCACGGGGTGGCTTCCTCTTGATATCCAAGCTAAACAAACATGGCCTGTTGTAAAGAAGTTGAGTGTGATGCTCCTAATCAGTCTTGACCTAGTAGGTTAACCCTAGATCCTGTCTTAGAGTTGAAAGCTTTGCCTCTGAGAAAGTTTCTTCCTTGCCTTTCCAAAGGCTTGGCCAGGGTCTTTGTGGCTGGAATAGTGTCATGTTTGGGTGGTAACAGGAGTTACCCATTTGGGAATGGCAAATGGGGCTCAGACACACAGAGCCTTGATCTTAACTCCAGGAAGTTCATCTTGGCAGTCATTCACCAATGAATCGGGTGCCTTTTGGTTAAAATTGGGATATGACTATGTCTAAGGTATTGAAATATATTTATGACAGCAAAATGTGGGATGGATTGGTGGAGCAAAAGTTGAACTAGCCTGTTCAAAGAAATTCTAAAAATCTCCAAGTGTGAAGGGAAGCAGTAATGCTGGAAGAAAGAGGGTGTCAATGAAAGGAATATTATCAGAGAAGAAGATTTATGGGATTTGGTTAATGAAAAATTAAGAAAGTTAAGAAAGATGACTCCTAGGTGTTTTGTATACTTATGGGTGCTGAGGAAACAGAACAAGTTTGTTAGAAGATGGGTTGAGTGTCAGAATGTTGAGTGTGGTTGCAATGAAGCATTGCGAATGATTGTTGGAGAAATGGCTCTGGCCCTTGTACCACTGGGCAGATCAGACACTTTGAGTTCATTTCAGCCCAATGTGTTTCCTGAGTGTATAAAGATGAGCTGGTTCAGTGAAAGGCTTGGGGGAGAGAAGAGAAAATATACTGGGGAGAATGGGAAATCCTAATATTCATAAAGATTGTCATATACAATAGAAACCCAAATAAAAGGGAAGGGTGGGTCAAAGTTTAACCCCCTGTCATGGGGATTAATTGATGTTAGACCCATTGTCTTGGTGTAGCCCACTCCTCTGCTCATTTTCTTTCCTCCATAATTTTGAGCTCTTTCTCCAAAGCTGTTAAGCAGTTTCCATACCCACCTCAGGAGACCCAGCTCCACCTGCTGCTATTCAACTCTGCGTCAAAGCCAGCAATCTGGATATGGAGAAGGCAGCCATTTGTGACAGTGATATCAAAAGATGCGATTTTTGCTGTCTATTTCTTGTCTGTTGTCATCTTTTTCTCCTTTTTTCCTCTCCCATTTCTTGTTTAAGAAAATCCCATCAAATAAAAGCACTATATTATTTGTTGGACTGACATCAGGACATTTTTCCATCATCTTTTCAGTCCTTAAAATGCTCCTGTAAGGGTCAAGGCTCCTGGCAGTGTTACATTTAGTATCCCAGCTATCAACCCCACCTTTGCCTTATGGTCTGGTTGGTAGCTGGCTGGCAGTGAGGTGCTGCCTAGATGAAATACAGAACAGGCTTCTTGGGCTGCTGGGTCTCAGAGACAGAGAGGTCAAGGGGAGATGAGTGAATGTCAAAGTTTCCAGGTTAAGAATGAGGACTCTGGAGTCAGAGCCCTGGATTTGAATCCTGCCTTCACACCTCACTTGCCAAATGATGCCCAGTAATTTACTTAACCTTCCTAAGTCTCTATTCCCTCACCTATAAAATGTGATAATAATAGCACCCATGCTAACATGTTAGCACCTATGTTAATAGGACCTGTGTTAATATGTAACTTATATTGAGTGCTTATAACATTCCAGGCACATTTGTAAGTACAAAGCCTACACTCTCATCTACCATTTTGTCTCACTGTACTCAGAGGTTGCTGTGAAGATTTAATGAGATTCTACATGTAAGGAGCCCCCAATACATGTTTCCTATACATGTGACTTATTATTGTTGTCAGTGCTTTCCTGGTTTTGTCTCCTTTGGCTTGCTGGTCTCTCTTGCTCTCACTTTCTGATTTTGGCAGTGAAATTCCACTTCTCTGTACTACTTTTTCCACCCTCTGGTCAAAGTTCCTTGTGGTGTTCATATGAAGATTAGATATTTCAATATTACCTGTTAATGAATGATTTCACTTTTGAGTAAGGAGAGCTGATATAAATGTTACTGAGAAAAGATAGTAAATGAAACATTTACTAAAGCCAAAAACTCAGCAGCTCATTTAATGGTTCCTCCAGGTGGTCTTGCAGGCCCTGCATGTCCTTATATTGGGATGCTCTCTTTTTTAGGTGAAGTCTTTCTTTACTGTCTTTTTCTATCTCTCTGTGTAATTCTTGTTGAATAAGCAGTACTCACAGGATACATTTAGAAGACAACTCTAATCCTTTCCTTGGTACCCTTTAATAGTCTCTGTGGAGCTGTCTTTTCCCTTCCTCCTGGTATGAGATCTCTGGCAGATGCCATTGACTTTTAGAATGATGTTTGGACAATAAGAAGTTCTCTTGTTCCTTCTGTTTATGCAAACGATCTTATTTCAATAATTGGAAGGCTTATTTCCTTGAATGCTGGATTTCCTTCTCTTTCCCACTTGGCCCAGAAAGGAGAGCATCTTCTCTGTTCCAGCTGCCAGCTGCCTCTGGTTCCAGGATGGGGCTACAGGGGGAGGAGAGAGAGGGGCCAGGAAGGTTCTTGCCTGACTGATACTGCTCTGATCACCAGATACCCAAGAGCTTCCTGGGCTTGGCTGATGGTTAAAGTTGACCTTTTCTCTTGAGGGAAACTGGACGGTGTTCTTTAGGGAATCCCAGCTCCCTTGTTGGGGTTTTAACTCCCTATCACAGTTCTTCAATATTTGCAAACTTATCTTTTTGGCTGGCTGCCCACAGCTGCTGTAGCTCCTAGGTGGATGGCAGCTCTCCTAGCATCTCTGCTGGGATGACCTCACCACCAGGTGGCCCTCTTGGATAGGACTTGACTTGGCCTGAAGAGCCAGCTCTGCCTTTTCTGTGAGCTAGATCTGGTCCATGGGAAACACTAATAATCCTTACCATTTGTTATTCATCAATTACTCTTGGTGACGTTTTCCTGGTGTTTATGCATTTTCGCTCACTCATTATGTATCACGTGAGGAAAGTTCTGCGAGGTCTTCATGCACATGGGTCAGTATTTTTCCAATTTGATTTCACTGCAGGATTTGACAGTGTTGTGCCCTTTTTTTCACCCCTCTCTTGTTGGGTTCCTCTGTTGCCTAGATGGCGTCCCATTTCTCTGATCTCATCTACCCTCCTTCATGACCTCTTCCCCCTCTGCTCAACCCTTCACCTCATCTGGTCCTTTTTACTTTACACATTGGCTCCCTATCTCATTCCCTACCATTACTGTAACTGCCACCTTGAGGTCCAAGTGTTAACATCCATTGTGTACTTTAGTACCTCAAACTGATCTAAAAAAAAATTGGAATTTGTCGCCTTCCACATCTTGTGAGCTTCCATTTTCTTGTGAGCTCCAGCTTGTGAGTATTGTCCCAATCAGTCTGATGTCTAAACCAGAAACCCAAGGTCATCCCGGCCACTGAACTATAAGGATCTGCTAGTTCTTGTTCCTGAAGCACAAGCTCAAGACTCAGGCTACTGTTTGGGGGCCCCAGTGAACATCTCTCAAGTTAGTCCCTATCTGCTCCACAGCCACTACTGTTGCCACTTGTCTTCCCAAGTACCCAGCTCTAATTTATACCCCACATCACTGTCACATTGAATTTTGTAAAACAAAAGTCTAATTTTACCTTCAAATTTAAGATGAGGCTCAAGGTGGTTAGCTGGGTCTACACGATTCTTTCAGCTCATTCTTCTATTTTGACCTTAGATTCTGGGGCTAAACTACTTGCGGTTTCCCTAAAACATGCCAGGCTTTTCTGACTTGGTGCTTTTTTTCTGCAAGTCAGGTCCTCCTTCCTGCCACCTTGAACTCAGAGGAAATGTGTACTGGGCATAATTTATTCTCTCACAGGCTGCTAGTTGCCTGAGCCAAATTCATTCTGAGGTTTTTATCCTCATATTTTGTAGTTATTTATCTCCAAATTTCTCATCTTCACATGATGGGCTAGTCTAGAGATCAGGATTCACTTATTGTTTTGTTTTTTAAAAAATTATTTTCCAACTTCTGGCGAGATGGAGGCATAGGTGGACACACCATACCTCCACACACAACCAAGATTAGAACAACAACAATTTAGAGGCAGAATAACATCCAGAACTGATAGAGAATTTATCTGAATGGAAGTCGGACAGCCAAGAAGTTGAAGTAGACCCATTCATCCAGACCGGTAGGAGTGGTGGAGAGGAGCAGCTGGGCGCGGGTCCAGGTGCATGGAGAACAGGGAGAACTGGGCACATAAGGCAACCGGGAGTGCGTAAGGCATCTGGGACGCACAAGATCGCAGCAGGTGGACCCTGAGTAGCAAGTGGCAGCTGGTGGACCCAGTGAGACGGCGATTGTGGACCAGGGCAGAGCCCGCAACCCAGGATCCCAGAGATGACTCTGAGGTCCCAGGAGAGTGGAGCTACCACCATTGTTTCCTCCCGCCCGCGCCCCTGCCCCCCACATACAATGCCACAATCTAGCGACTAGGGTGCCCAGCCCCGGTGAGCACCCTAAGGCTCTGCCCCTCACTGTAACAGGAGCGACCAGACCCCCCACCCCCTAAAAAAAAGAGAGAGAGAGAGAGAGAGAAGAACAGATCAGAAGAACAGATCAATGCCCCAGGACTCATCCTTCTGAGAGACCAAGAGAGAGCCAATCTATCAGATGCACAGTTCAAAACACTGGTGATCAGGAAGCTCACAGAATTGGTTGATTTTGGGTGCAAATTAGATGAAAAAACACAGGTTACCATAAAAGAGATGAAGGAAGATGCACGGAGAACCAATAGTGAAGGGAAGGAAACTGGGACTCAAAACAATAGAGTGGACCAGAAGGAAGAAAAAAACAACCAAACAGGAAAGAATGGAGAAATAAGAATTCAAAAAAAAATGAAGAGAAGCTTAGGAACCTCCAGGGCATCTTTAAACGTTCCAACATCCGAATTATAGGGGTACCAGCAGAGGAAGAGGAAAAGCAACAGATTGAACACGTATTTAAACAAATAATAAAGGAGAACTTCCCCATTCTGTCAAAGGAAATAGACTTCCAGGAAATCCAGGAAGCTCACAGAGCCCCAAAGAGGTTGGACCCAAGAAGAAACACACCAAGACACATCATAATTACATTAGCCAAGGTAAAAATGAAGGAGAGAATCCTAGAAGCAGCAAGAGATAAAGGAGTTCCCATCACACTGTGAGCTGATTTCTCAAAAGAGACCTTACAGGCAAGAAGGGGCTGGAAAGAAGTATTCCAAGTTATGAAAGACAAGGACCTATATCCCAGATTACTCTATCCAGCAAAAGCTTTCATTTAGAATGGAAGGGCAGATAAAGTGCTTCTCAGATAAGGTCAAGATAGAGGAGTTCATCATCACCAAGCCCTTATTTTATGAAATGTGAAAGGGACTTATCTAAGAAAAGAAGATACAGAAAAAACATGTATAGTAAAAGGACAGCAAACTCACAATTATTAACAACCACACCTAAAGCAAAACCAAATGAAACTAAGCAAACAACTAGAACAGGACCAGAACCACAGAAATGGAGATCACATGGAGGGTTAGCAACAGGGGAGTAGAAGGAGGAGAGAAGGGGGAAAGGTATGAAGAATAAGTAGCATAGATGGTAGGTAGAAAATAGACAGTGGGAAGGCAAGAGTAGTATGGGAAATGTAGAAGCTAAAGAACTTATGACACATGGACATGAACTAAAGGGGGCAAATGTGGGTGGGAGAGAGTGTGCAGGGTGGAGGGGAATAAAGTAGGGTAATGGGACAACTGTAATAGCATAATCAATAAAATATATATTTTTTAAAAATGTAAGAGCTAATATGACAAAATCCTAGAAGAAAACATAGGGGAAAAATGTTTTCATATTAATCTTGGTAATGATTTTATACATATGTGTACATGCAAGCAACAAAGGTAAAAATTAAAAAGTGGACTAGGTCAAACTACAAAGCTCCCATGTAGCAAAAGAAATAATCTACTAAGTGAAAAGGCAATCTACACAATGGTAGAAAATATTTACAAAGCACATATCTAAATGTATCCAGAATATATAATAACACAACTCAGCAACAATACAAAGGTGCACTACATCCCTAACCATCAGAGAAATGTAAATAAAACCCATAATGAGATATTATCTCACACCTGTCAGAATTATATGGCTCACCCAAAATGGAATACTATAAAGCCTTTAAAAATCTTACCATTTGCACAACATGAACAAATCTAGAGGACATTGGATCACTTTAAGAACCAGAAGTAGAATAGTGGTTGCCAGGGGCTAAGGGGTGTAGGAAATGTGAAGATGCTGGTCAATGGGTACAAAGCTTCAGTTATTAGATAAATACCCAATGCGGTCTAATGTACAGTGTGAGAACTATAGTTAATAATGCTCTGTTGTTATGGAAGGTTCCCCCAAATAAAAATGTAACTGCATTATGAACTAGCAATTCACCTCTAAATATATACTGGAAGAAGCTCAAAACACTAATACAAAATAGCTTATACACCCCTATGCTCTGTGCAGCAATACTTAAAATATCCGAGCCATGGAAGCAAACCAAGTACCCATCAATAGACAAGTGGATAAAAAAGATGTGAGATTATATATATATATATATATATATGAATGTCACTCAGCCAAAAAAAAAACAAAAACAAAACCTTACCATTTACTACAGCATGGATGTGCCTAGAAGGTATTAATGCTAAATGAAATAAGTCAGACAGAGAGAGACAAGTACTATATGACTTCTCTTACTTGTGGAATCTAAAGACCAATCTAAATGAATAAACAAAAGAGAAACAGACTCATAGTTACAGAGAGGAGACTGAGAGTTACCAGAGGGGAGGAGATTTGGGGGACTGAGTGAAAAACATGTAGAGATTGAGAAGTACATATTGGTAGTTGCAAAATAGCCATGGGGATGTAAAGTACAGCATAGGAAATATAGTCAATAATATTGTAATGACTAGATATGGTGCCCAGTGGGTACTGGACATATCAGGGGGGAACACAATGTAAACTTTATGATTGTCTAACCAATATGCTGTACACCTAAACTAATATGAAATAATATTGAATGTAAGTTGTAGTTGAAAAAGTGTTTACATAAATGAAAAATGAGAAAGAATATTTAAAGTAATAATACTGTATTGTGCCCTTGAAAGTTGCTGAGAGAGTAGACCTTCAGCAGTCTCTCCACACATCCACTGTGGTAACTGTGAGGTGAATGTGTTGATTTCCCTGACTGTGACAATCATTTCACAAAGTACACAAATGCCACATAAGCACATTGTACACTTAAAACATAGACAATTTTATTTGTCAATTTTACCTCCATAAACCGGGGTGCAAAGGATGAAAGACAATAATCATCCCCTTGCCTATACCAAGTTCTCATACTGTTCTCTGACAGACAACACCTCCATCATTATTCACTGGGGGTGTTGTATCCACTTCACAGAAGTTATTACTGCTTATCAGTTACCTGCAATTGACTACATCTGAAACGGATGATGTGAGAAGTGGGTAAGGAGGACTGCAAAATAGTTTCTAGTCTTGAAAAATCAAAGTCTTTTGAGTCTCATCTCATAATTCATTTAGCCAGTTCCCTTAAAAACTTCTTAGCATCTGATATATTTTATTCCTCCAGCCATTTTGATGTTCTAGAACCACATTCACATCGTTTCCTAAAGTAATTCTCAAGACTCATTCATTCAGCTGCCTTTCCCCAAACCCTTTCCTTCTGAACATAACAGGGTGACTGTGAGAGCACCTGGCATACTGTTGGCAAGACCACCCTTTTATCTTTTTCTGGGTAGTTACAGTCTGTGAAAAGGGAATATAAAGTTCAAAACCAGCCCTGATTGGTGTGGCTCAGTGGATTGAGTGCCAGCCTGTGAACCAAAGGGTCGCCAGGTCAGTTTCCAGTCAGGGCACTTGCCTGGGTTGTGGACCAGGTCCCCAGCAGGGGGCATGTGAGATGCAACCATGTAGTGATGGTTCTCCATCTCTTTCTTCCTTCCTTCCCCTCTGTCTAAAAATAAATTACTACAATCTTTATTTAAAAAGTTCAAAGTCATTTTCAATCTCACCTTTTTACTCTTTGGGGCTTGCAAGCAGTAGCTTCTAGTTCTGCAACACTGAATTTCTGGGCTCTATGGTTTTCTCTTTTCCTTGGGTGGGTGGGGGGGTGCATGCAAACCAAACACTGACTTCCTGAACTTATGTCTTTGTGAAAATACTTAGCTGAACACAAAAATAATCGACAATTGGTCAGCCTCCCAAGTTATTACAGACAACCTCTTTAGCCAATGTTTTGTCATTGAATAACATATACCCTCATAGTTTCAGTTTCCCATGTCAATTCCTTGCCAACCACCTCCAGACTACTAAGTCAATGCTACATATTTAAAATTTGACCCTGCATAGTATGGTTCAGTGGACTGAGTGCTGGCCTGTGAACCGAAAAGTTGCTGGTTTGATTCCCAGTCAGAGGACATGCCTAGGTTGCAGGCCAGGTCCCCAGTTTGGGGTATGTGAGAGGCAATCCATAATGTATCTCTCACACTCAATGTTCCTCTCCCTCTTTCTTCCCCCTTCCACTCTCTATCAAAATGAATCAATAAAATCTTTTAAAAATAAAAGATAAATAAAATTTGTTGTAGTAGCACCCATGTCAAGGAACTAATTTCAGTATTGGGTCGAATACACTGGGTACAGCAGAAACAAGTCTAAAATATCAGTGTTCATTTTTATTCACCTCACAGTCTGATGAGGGTGGAGCTATATGTAATCTGGGAATCTCCTTCCATCTGCAGTTCCATCACCTTGGATTCTTTACTTCTAGCTTTCTGAGTGGAAGATGTAGGAAAAGGAAAATTTTCTTAAATTTTTTCAATTACATTCAGTATTATTTTGCATTAGTTTCAGATACACAGCATAATGGTTAGACAATCATATACTTAACAAAGTGATCCCCTAATATTTCAAGTACCCACCTGTTATCATTTATAGTTATTACAATATTGTCGATTACATGCCCTGTGCTGTGGTTTACATCCCCTTGACTATTTTGTAACTACCAATTCCTCCTTCTTAATATGTTTTCCTTTTTCACTCAGCCCTCAACTCTCCTGCCCTTTGGCAACCTTTAGCCTGATCTCTATATTATTGAGTCTGTTTTCTATTTTGTTTGTTCATTTTGCTCTTTAGATTCCACAAATAAGTGAAATCATATGGCCCACCCATTCTGTCACAAATGGTGGGATATCATTTTTTATGGATGAGCAATATTCCATTGTATATATGTACCACAACTTTTTTCCATTCATCTTTTTATGGACACTTGGGTGGCTGTTACAGAACAGACTGGGGGGAGCTGAATGATATAAAAGATCCCCCCTTTTTCTCTGGGAGTTCCTCCCCTATCTTACTAGGTTCACCTTGCCTGCCACCACAGGAAAAACAAATCTCAATGCCAAAGATTAATGAAAAGGAAAGGAATTATTGTTTATTTAAAAGTTATACAGACTAAAGTTCTTTGAAACACCCACAAACACACACAGTCCCTCCTTCTCCCTCTGCCCAGTCTGGGGTACCATATCTCAGGAAAGAAGTAGAAGTTCGTGATTCAGGCTCCCAGCACCATCCACACAGGAAAAGGGAGCACTTGCAAAGATGCGTGGTCCTGAATCTCACCCAAGCCATGTGGTCCCAACAAGATGCCCAAGATGTATGGTTTCCAATTCTCCAACAAAGCGACGTGGTCCCCAAAAAGACCCCTAATGGCTGCCATGCCTGAGTTTAAATCCCAGCACAAATCTTCTGCTGCAGCCTCATTTTTGGCTCCTCCCACAATTGGCCACAGCTGCCAGCATTCTGGGCAGGTGTGGCCCTGTGGTGGGCAGCCAATCATCTCCAAGCTCTTCTGGACCCCATTACAAAGCCCTGTTTTGGGCCCCCCTCATGGCTGCACCCTGTTACATGGCTTTCATAGCTTAGATATTGTAAGTAACACTGCAATGAACATAGGGGTTCATATTTTTTTAGTTTTTACGAGTCTTTTTTCTTTTTTAATGTATTTTATTAACTAGGCTATTACCGTTTTCCCATTTTCTTCCCTTTTATTCCTTTCCACCATGCACACACCCTCTTCACCCTCATTCCCCCCGCATGCAATTCATGTCCATGGGTCATACATATAATTTCTTTGGCTTCTACATTTCTTACACTATTCTTAACATCCCCCTGTCTATTTTGTACCTACTATTTATGCTTCTTATTCCTTGTACCATTTCCCCCATTCTCCCTCCTCCCCCTCCCCACTATCAACCCTCCATGTGATCTCCATTTCTCTGATTTTGTTCCTCTTCTACTTGTTTGCTTAGTTTGTTTTTGTTTTTGTTTTTTCAAGTTTGGTTCTTGATAGTTGTGAGTTTGTTATCATTTTACTATTCATAGGTTTCAATCTTCTTCTTTTCCTGAGGCTAGTCCCTTTAACATTTCATATAATAAGGGTTTGGTGATGATGAAGTCCTTTAACTTGACCTTATCTGGGAAGCACTTTATTTGTCCATGCATTCTAAATGAGAGCTTTGCTGCATAGAGTGACCTTGCATATAGGTCCTTGCCTTTCATGACTTGGAATTCTTCTTTCCAGCCCCTTCTTCCCTGCAAAGTTTCTTGAGAAATCAGCTGATAGTCTCATGGGAACTCCTTTGTAGGTAACTGGCTCCTTTCCTCTTGTTGCTTTTAAGATCCTCTCCTTATCTTTCACCTTGGGTACTGTAATTAGGGTGTGCCTTGGTGTGTGCTTCCTTGGGTCCAACTTCTTTGGGACTCTCTGAGCTTCCTGGGATTCTCAGAAATCTTTTTCCTTTGGCAGGTTAGGGAAAGTCTCCTTCATTATTTTTTCAAATAAATTTTGAATTTCATGAAAGCTTATTTCTATTTCAATTCCTTCCTCCTCTCCTTCTGGCACCCATAGGGTTCAGATGTTGGAACATTTAACGTTGTCCCAGAGATCCTGACTCCCGTGATATTTTTGAATTCTTATTTCTTTATTTTGTTCTGGTTGAATGTTTATTTCTTCCTTCTAGTCTAAATCATTGATTTGAGTCCCAGTTTTCTTCCCATCACTGTTGGTTCCCTGTACATTTTCCTTTAATTCATTTTTCATAGCCTTCACCCTTCCTCTATTTTGAGACCATACTCAACCATTTCAGTAAGCATCCTGATCACCAGTGTTTTGAACTCTGCACTGATAGGTCGGCTATCTCTTCATCATTTAGTTGCATTTTTTTCTGGAACTTTGATCTATTCTTTCATTTGAGCCATATATGTTTGTTTCAGTGCACCTGTTACTTGGTAAGGGGTGGAGCCTTAAGTATTTGCCAGGGTGGGGCAACCCATATTACTGCTTTGTGGCACTGGATGTAGGGGAGGGGTCCAAAAGGTAACAATGCAGCTCCCTGGGCTGTCGGTGGCTTTCAGTCACTTCCTCTGCTGCCCACAAGCAAATGGAGCCCTTCTGATGCTGATTCCAGGTGCGTGGGTTTGTGTATATTCTATAACCTTGTGGGTCTCTCCAGTAAACTCTCCTCTGAGGCAGTGGGAGAAACTCCCACTGCCACAACCCCCACAGGTTTTTTTCAATCAGAGGTATTGAGGCCTTATTTTCTTGTGCTGGAATCCTGGGGTGCAGGATCTGTCTCACTCTCCAGTTGTTCCTCCCAGTTTACCTGCATGCAAATGTTGAACCACCTGGTCTGCCAGCTTTCATCTCACTGGCCTTCAGCCACCACCTTGCCCACCCTAGTCTTCCAGCCACTACCCTGCCACAAGTCTTCTCTGCCTGGCTGCCTGTCTCCACTCTTCCTGCTAGTCTGGATGAATATTTCTTCTTTAACTCCTTGGTTGAAAATCAAACTCCATACAGCTTGATTTTTCTGCCAGTTATGGTTGTTTTTGTTTTTAAATTTGGTGTTGTCCTTGTTTTGGTTATGGGAGAAGGCATAGTGTATGTACCTATGCCTCCATCTTGGCCAGAAGTTGGGTTCGTATATTTTTTAAATTGGTGTTTTGGTTTTTTTTTTTGGGTCTATACCCAGAAATGGAATCTCTCATGGAATCTCTGGTTCTTGAGGCAGTTTCACATTTCATTTTTTGAGGACCTCTGTCCTGCTCTTCATAGTAGCTGAACCAGTCTGTATTCTCACCAACAGTGCAGGAAGGTTCCCTTTTCTCTATATCCTCACCAACACTCATTACATGTTGATTTATTGATGATAGCCATTCTGATAGGTGAGAGGTGATATCTCATTGTGTTTGTAATTTCCATTTCTCTGATTATTAGTGATGTTGAGCATCCTTTCCTATGTCTATTTGTCATCTGTAAGTCCTCTTTGAAGAAGTGTCAGTGCATATCCTCTGCCCACTTTTAAATTGGGTTGTTTGTTTTTTGGGTGTTGAATTGTATACATTTTTTATAAATTTTGGATATTAATCACTTATCAGATGTATCACTGGCAAATATCTTCTTCAGTCAGCAGGTTGTCTTCTCCTTCTTTTGATGGTTTCTTTTTTTAATTATTGATGTTTTATTTATGTTTTTAAAGATTTTGTTTATTTATTTTTAGAGGAAGAGTAAGAGAGATAGACAGAGAGAGAGAGAGAAAGAGAGAGAGAGAAAGAGAGAAACAGCAATATGTAGTTACTTCTCACATGGCCCCCACTGGGGACCTGGCCTGAAACCAGGCATATGCCCTGACTGGGAATTGAACTGGTGATCGTTTGGTTTGCAGCCCATGCTCAATCCACTGAGCTACACCAGCCAGGACTGTTGATTGTTTCTTTTGCTGAGCACTAATTTTTATGTTTCATGTACTACCATTTATTTATATTTTTTTTTATTTGGCCAAGGAGATATATTAGCAAAAGTATTGCTAAGACAAATGTCAGAGATTCTACTTCCTGTTTTCTTCTGGGATTATTATGGTTTTGATTCTAACATTTAAGTCTTTAATTTATTTATTTTTGTATATAGTATAAGAAGGTGGTCTAGTTTCACTTTTGCATGTAACTGTCCACCTTTCCCAATAACATTTATTAAACAGACAGGTCTTCTTAATTTTAAATATGTTTAGGTGTAGTATGATTTTATACAAAGCATTTGTTGGTTTTTAAAAGACAGCTGTAATTGTTAGAGTGTGTGTGCATCCCATGGCAGACACTGAGGACCACAAGAAATAATATACCAGGACACATATCCCTCTTTCTGCAGCTTAATTATCTAAGGACTGAGCACTCAGAAAACAAGGTGCATGGCAAGAGTAACTTTGCAAACCTAAATAAACATGGAAACCCCAATAATATTTGAATATGGGGTCAGAATACTCAAAAAAGTAATTTTAGAGGTAAACTAAATTATTGGACCCTGATTTTTGGTGGGTTGTTGAGGTATGAAGAGAAGGTGGTCACGTGAAGAGGATGCAACACTCTTTCTTATAGGGACTCTTCTTATGTCTCATGTTTTCAAAACAAATACAGTTTTATGTAGAATACCCCACTAGTAACCAAAAGCTCTTTATCTGCAATATAATATAAAAATAAAGTGAATCAAAAACTAAAGAGAACAACAGAATATGAAAGGGTAGTAAACTTTGGGAATCTTTTTACTCCTATGCTGGTTAAGTTTAAGCCAGTTTCCTGCTGGAGCAAACCTGTTTCTAATGACAACAGTGATGAGGATGGGGATGGCGATAGTGATATCCATGGCATTGGTGAAGATGAAAATGATGATGATGGAGACAGTGATGATCTGCTACCATACCAAATGCTAAGTAAGGATCAGGCACTGCGCCAACTAAGTTATGCATATTCAATTTCATGCCTAAGACAAGTTCATACTTCCAATAGAGAAACTGAAGTTCTTATGAGCTCCGTAATTTGATCTCTTTGAAATGATATAGAAATAATGTTTGGTATGTCATCAACTTATATAAAATACTGGCAGTGAGATCCTGAGTCTTAGGCTCAAAGAATACAAATAACCTGAATGATGAGATGATATTGCTAATAGGCAGCTTTAAAGAAAAGAAAGTATTTATCCCATCACAAGCAAATATGTATTTTATTCAGAAAATGAAATAAAAGTAACAGATACCCAGGTAGTAGAAATCTCGTCCAGGTGACAACCAGACCCACAAGCCATTGACAGAGCCTTCTGCTGCCACCCAGGAAGGGAGCAGCTGTCTTCCTTCTGAAGCTGGGGGATGCTGGCACAGCCAAGGACTGCCCTTTCTCAGTTTCCTCCTAGAGAGAATGGTAGGACAACCTCAGAAAGGAAATCATTCACTGCCAGGATTCATCACAGGCTTATTACAGGCTGAAGGGTGGAGAAGGTTCTTCTGCATCCATAACAGGCTTTGAAGGGAAGGTGAAGGAGGGCTTGGGAACCAGGTGAGACAGTGGTTCTTATCCTTTCCTGATCCTGATGAACACTGGAGCTGTTACTTGCTCTTGGGTGGGCACTTCTGCTGGCATGGTGGAGCAGGTTGCACAGGAGGGCATTTCTGCTGGCACAGCTGAGGTGGGCATGGCTCAGGGCACTTTGGTGGTGGGCACGGCTCAGGACACTTTGGGGGTGGACATGGCTCTGGGCACTTTGGGGGTGGGCATGGCTCTGGGCACTTTGGGGGTGGGCAAGGCTCTGGGCACTTGGGTGGGCACACGGGAGGTGGCTGGCAGGGCTGTTTGCACTGCTGGTGTTGATAAGACATCTTTCTGGAGCCTTAGAATCTGAAAGAAATTATGTGACAGTTGTCACAAGAAGGCACTGCTACAGACCAAGAACGCAACACTTAGATAGTCCCATGAGATTTATCTTCCAATCTCCAAGAATGTACTTTCATCTCTTAACTTCATTTTAAGACTCTCTGGCTTCTCCATCTTTAGAAAATTGATTCATCAGCCTTGAGAAAAACCTGTTTTTTTTTGTTTACTATTTGTCCTAAGAAAACATTGCTGAAAGAACAAAGGTATATGTTTTGTGTGAAGATAACATCTTCCAGAAAGTTCATCACAAGTTCTGAAATCCTGGGCAACCCATCACACAAGCAATTTCTATCATTGTCTCTTGTGAGGTCCCAATAGGCTGACTTTGGTACAGCGCAAAATGCCCTTCCAAAATGATACAATGGCCCCACACCTTCTAAGAAATGAGTGTTTTAACTCACACCAGAATGGAAGGGACACAAAAAATATATAGAAAACAAAAAAAATACTTTTGCCTTTTTCTCTGTCATATTAAATCTTTCCTATTCATTTCTTTTCTGTACCAGATATCAAACTGTCTACCTAAAAGCAAGTGAGAACAGTATATCAATGTGCCTCAGTTTTAAGGTTTTCTCAAATAAGGAGCATCACACCAATGATCATAATTTAGGACCCAGAAGACTTCCTGTCTGTAGGTAAATTCAACAGTTGAGAGTACCAGAAAAACAGTTGAACTCAAGAAATCAGACTCACCAGGTTCCCTGAAGTAGATCAGAACTCGAGTGCTGGGAGGATTGGAGTGGTACAGCTGACAAGGTCTTTATAGGGCCTGCTGCTCCTCCACCCAGGGGGAAGTGGAGGTGCCTGAAACTGACTTGGTCCAATAATTTTCCATCCAAAATGCAAATCCATCCATAACTGGCTTGACAGGAACTCTGAAAACAGAACGTATCCTGCTCCAGGATCTCCTCACTGGGTTACATGCTCATGACTCACAGAGGCCCTGCCTTAGCTCTTGGTCACGGACTTAGGGCCATGGGAGAACTTGGAGGATTTTCTAACCAGTGGTCAAAGGCTCTCTTTCTTGATTGGGGGAGATAACCCTTTCCCATCTTTCACATTCCCTGGGTCATAATACTGTCTGCCCTGTTCCATTGCAGCTGATTGCCATTTGTTATACATGCTGGGTTGAAAAGAGCTTAATCATGACATCTGTCTCTTTACCCAAATTTTCCTTGAATATATTTCTCCTTGATCCTGTGGACTACTGATCTAAGTCCTCTTTTCCTGTTTTTAAATGGACTGAGGAAAGGCTACAGATCATCTCAGTAGATTCCCCATGATGATACTAGGAACATTCAGTAAAATGTGACCTCGAGAGTTCTATTTTTAATACTTTGGTCCGGCAAATAGAGCACATATAGCTGATTCCTCTATTCTTTGTAAATCTATGCTACCATGGCCACATGGAATCTTCTAGAACCACACTTTTGCTGCTGTAGTTCATATGTTCTGGCAGCTCACACAGTCCCTAGACCTATATCAGAGACCAAGCTTTTTGCTCACAACTCCCCAACATGACACACTACCTGCTCCTACATACTGTCCCAACTAACCTCATTCTACTTCTTTAACTTTTAAAGAGAACTTACAGCGTTGTTCAAATAATCTTACATTGTCTTTCTTTGAAATCACTGGAATAACCCATCTAATAAACAATGTCATTCAATTAACTGATTTTATATTTATTTAATATCTACTAACTGACACTTTGACATAGAACCTTTTGGAAAATTCAAGACAAAGTTTAAATCACTTTGTGATTAATTTTGTCATTGGAATTAATTGACATTTATTTACACCTTCTTATCAATAATAATTTCATTAATGTTTTGCTCATTTTTTGTATTTTTTATGTAAGTGAAGTATATGTCCAATATATCTATTGTCACCTTGGCTGTCTTCATACAAATTTTCAGTGTGCTAGAAACAAAGTGTGAAAGTTAATTTATGTGTCTACTTGACTGACTATGAGATGTCCAGATAGTTGGTCAAGCATTGTTCTGGGTGTTCCTGTGAAGGTGTTTTGGGGTGAGGTTAATATTCACATCAGTAGACTGAGGAAAGCATATTGCCGTCTAGAATGTGGTTGGCCTCAGTCAGTTAAAGACCTCACTAAAACAAAAGGCTGAATGCCCCTGGGTGAGAGATAATTCCAGTGCCTAAAGATCTTCACACTGAAACACTGGCTCTGCAGATTTGGACTTGCCACCTTTATATGCACATCATCCAATTGCTACAACAAATTAATCTCTCCTCTTCTCTCTTTCTCCCTGTCTCTTACTTGTCTGTTTCTCTAGAGAACGCTGTATAATTCTGAACAGGAGACCTAAAACACACCAGGGTCTAGTGCAAGTTCTATCTTTGACAGGCCATGTGACCATAGGCAGGTCACCTCTTTTTCTATAAACAAGGAAGAAAATATCAGTCTCTTTGAGTGGGGGCTGTCAGTATGAACCATCTACTTATCCTGTTCACCCTGAAATTCACTCTCCTCTTTCTTTCTTCCCGCAGTACCAGATATTTGCCTTCTGTTTCCTGCCTCTTTGAACCTGTCTTCTCCATCCCATTCCTGCAAGTACTTCTGTCCCACAACAGATTTCAGAGTGGAAATCAGTCTCCTCAGCACTGTTCCTCTGTGCTGCCCTCCAAGTTGTTTGCTTGACCTTTTTTATTTTTTTTTAAAAAGGAGCTCATAATCATTATTTAATGAAATACAGAGAAAAGAACAAAAATCACAAGCATTCATTCAAAGTCTATTTACTGAACCATACCTATGTGGTTCTCTCTGATGTTCCCTGCAATAGAGAGCAAGATGAGCTCCTGCTTTGTTCACAGTATAATGGGGAACACAGACTGACACACCAGCTGTTAGGGTGCTCTGTTCTGCTGCTCACCCAGAGGGGGCAGTTGAATGTCCTGAGAAATGTGCCCTCAGATTTTCCCCTTCCATCAGCTCCAGGTAGAACTTTCCTGGACCCTGGACACACCTTCCGCATCCAAGCCTGCAGAAGCTATCAGGGCAGGACAGGAGGTACCTGCTAAAGTCTTTACAGGGGCACACACTTCCTGTCCTGAGGCCTTCTGTGTAACAAATGAGAGGCGACCTCATAAAGAGGCATTACAGTTATTTATGAATAGCCTTTGAAATGTTTCATCTGCCTTCAAAGGAAATGTTTTCTAACAATCCCATTTCTAAGTGTCTCTGGGAACAGGAATACCTTTTGTGTTACAGGGGGTGGCCTAGGTGAAGAGCAATATAATTCACATTTTGGCTGTATTATTATGTTAATTCTGCATTACTAAAATACCTAATTTAAACATACCATCTGCGATTTTGTGGACATGATTGCTGATGGCCAAATTACAAATTCAAAAGTTTGGTATGAAGTGACTATAAATATAAAAATATTAGGAATATTATATGATACATGTTATGTGTAACTATGACAAATATACTGGGCTTTATGAGAATGACTAGAGTTTGGATAACAGTGTCCTAATATGCTCTACAATCCTTGATACAGATTTGATTTCTGTCTTTACAAAATAAGCTCTCAAATATTCTTCCACAGTTGAGCTCTTCAGTCCTGAACATAAACTCTACTCATTCCTTTAAAGTCACATCAGGCAATAAATCCTTTTTGGGGGCCATCACAGGTAAAGGAACCTCATTTTGGTTAGGAATAAAGTTTATATATTTTTTAAAGATTTTTATTTATTCATTTTTAGAGAGAGGGGAAGGGGAGTAGAAAGAGAACGAGAAAAACATCAGTGTGTGGTTGTCTCTCATGAGCCGCCAACCAGAGATCTGGCCCACAACTCAGGCATGTTCCCTGACTGGGAATCAAACCTACAACCTTTTGGTTTGCAGGGCCGGTTTCAACCCACTGAGCTACACCAGCCAGAGCAGGAATAAAGTTTTTAAAAACTGTCCTTATGACACTGTAGAAGTGGACATGGATCCCATTTGTTCATGGGATCAGGATGTCCCCATCTCAGCTAATCCCAACACCACCCTGGCCTGCTGGTATGTATTTGCAACTCCCTTATCAGGAAAGGAAGCCTTTTTATTCCATAAAAATTCCTATTTTAAAGTTACATAAAACCAAAAATAAATAAAATTATATTGAACACTCTTACCATCACATGTAATACTTGACAGTATGTTTTGAGGAGGAGAGTAAGGGTCGGAGCACCGAGATCCAGAAATCTAGATGAAAATATGAACTTGGGCTGCCCATATATATTTGCTTTTGCCCACTCTCTTTATAAACAGGTTTTATGTCTTTAAAAGACAAGAACTTTTAAAATTTATTTGTGTGTTCATTCTCTGCCTATAGTTTAAACACTCTAGACCCTTCAAATTGTCATATTATCCTCCCCTTCCCAATGTACCTCTTATTGTCCAATTTGGATGTATCTGTCACTCAAGGCATGATATCAATGCATTTTGTGACTTTTTCATATTTTCCAAAAATCTACTTGCAGTCACTAAGTCAGACTAACATGATTGTAATCAAGTAATGTTGCTAGAGCTTCTTTGTTGTGGTCAATCATCAGGAAGGTTTTCAAGATTACAGTTTCATCATTGAAAAAGGAGGAAGACCAGAAGAATGAGGAAGAAGACAAGATGTACTCAGAATCCCTGAAACAGTCACCAGCTCTGCCCTGGAAAGTCAAGGATCACTTAGTAAACCCAGCATCACATCCCCTCCCTTAAAAAATTAGCATCCCAGAACTGTCATTGCTCCTGTCAGTCAGGAAGGACTATGGGCCAAGATTCATCATTGTCCTGGATCATACAGGGACAGAGCCGTCATTTCAATACCCTAAGGCTAGGTGTCTACGCTAGGTGTCATTAACAAATAGTTCACATAGACTATTTCAGAGGACAAACAGAAGGGACTTACTCAACAGGTCACTTAGTAATCACTGTTACTACTCACGATAACTTCTCATCATATCTAAAACATAAATTCTTAGAGAAATCTGCCACCCAAAATTGGAGAATTACCTGCTTAAATGGGTTTCAGGGTCAGATAATCTGATTTAGGTCATACCTCAAGGCTCTCCCTCTGAGGACACTCCTTCAAAAGGGGTACTAATCATGATAATAAAGACACTGAATTTACAGTAGCCTTGCTATCCCCAACATCAGGCAGGAGTCTATTCATAGGAGGCATTGGTGAACTTTAACATTCAGAGTTCAACACAATGAAGGGCTGCTCCAGGTGAAAAATGACATGTAACAATCAAAGTTCTTCCAAGTCTGAACACCAGACACTTCAGACATGGAACACAGAACACTTTATACACACACACACACACACACACACACACACACACATACTGCATATCTATCTATCTATCTATCTATCTATCTATCTATCTAGTGCTTAGTTTTATGGACCTTATAAGCAAATAGTCCCCAAATCAGGCCCAGTATCTTCACTCCCTAATTTTGTGCATGTTTTATCCCGAATCATCACTATAAGAGGATTTACAGGAAAATAAAAAAAATTTATCCAAGTCTTCATTCAAAGATTTAGCTCATCATTTATTACTTAATACTGTATACCACTGAACAAAATAATACATGCAATCAAAGTTCTACAATAAAACATGAAAAAGTCAGGAATTACCAGAAGATATTTCTCATACTACTAGAGAACTGGTAAATTCAAGACTTTTTGAATCTGTTCCTATGTTTTTATTTTTGATATAAGGCCCACTCTCCATCATCCTTCTATACTACTAGCACACAGAATTCAAAAGCACATTAAAAGAACCATACACCATGATCAAGTTGGATTTATTCCTGGGGTGAAAGGCAGCTGCAACATGCACAAATCAATAAATGGGCTACCTCCCATTAACAGAATAAGGGATAAAGATCATATAAAAATCTCAATGGATAGAAATAAAAATTAAAATTCAACATTCTTTCATGATAAAAAAAAGCTCTCTGCAGATTAGGTACACAAGGAATGTACCTCAACATTATAAAAGCCATAAATGACAAGCACAAGGATAATATCTTGCTCAATGGTGGAAAGCTAAAAGCCTTTCCTCTAAGATCAAGAACAATTCAGGGGTAACCTACTCTCACCATTTCTATTCCACATAGTACAGGAAGTCCTAGCCAGAGCAATTATGCAAGAAAAATATAAAAGATGCATACTGGATTGTTTGAATTAAAATTGTCTCTGACTACAGATGATATGCTCAATGGAAAGGTACCCTGTGTTCACAGATTGGAAGAATTAAGGCTGTTAAGATGCTTCTACTGTCCACAGTGGTCTACATTTTCAATTCAATCTCTGTAAATTCCATTGAGATTTTCACAGAAATATACAAAAAATTCCTAAAATTTATATTGAACCACACAAAAGACCTCAAATAGGGAAAACAACCTTGGAAATTATAGCAAAGCTGGAGGTACCATATTTTCTGGTTTCAAACTCTATTAAAAAGCTACCAAACTAGGGTAAATTTACATGATGGAATACTATGCAGCAGAAAGAAAGAAGGAGCTCCTACCCCTTGCAACAGCATGGGTGGAACTGGAGAGCAATATACTAAGTGAAATAAGGCAGGTGGTGAGGGACAAATACCATATAATTTCACCTTTAACTGGAACCTAATCAACAAAGCAAACAAGCAAGCAAAATATAACCAGACACATTGAAATTAAGGACAATTTCACAGTAACCAGAGTGGAGGTGGGAGGAGTGGGAAGGGGGAAGGATATACTTTTTCCTTCAGGAACAGGTATAAAGGACACATGGACAAAACCAAGGGGGGTTGGAAGTAGTGGAGGGAAGTAGGGATGGCTGGGGTGTGGGTGGGGGAGTAGTGGGGGGTAAATGTAGTCAACTGTAATTGAACAGCAATAAAATTTTTTTCAATAAGCTACCATAATCAAAGTAGTATAGTATCAGCATAAAAACAGACATATAACCAAAGAAAAAGAATAGGGATTCCTAGGCAATACACAAATATGTACAGTCAACTAACCTTTGACAAGGTTGCCAAGAATGCAAAATGGGGAAATGATATTCCCTACAATAAATTATGTTGGGAAAACTGGACAACTACCTGCAAAAAAAAAAAAAGTGCAATTGGAGCCCTATCTTACACAACTGATGAAAGTTAATTCAAAATGGTTTCAACATATAATTTAGAGGCAGAATAACACCCAGAACTGATAGAGAATTTATCTGAATGGAAGTCGGACAGCCAAGAAGTTGAAGTAGACCCATTCATCCAGACCGGTAGGAGTGGTGGAGAGGAGCAGCCGGGCGTGGGTCGAGGGGCACAGAGAACAGGGAGAACTGGGCACATAAGGCAACCGGGAGTGCGTAAGGCATCTGGGACGCACAAGATCGCAGCAGGTGGACCCTGAGTAGCAAGTGGCAGCTGGTGGACCCAGTGAGACGGCGATTGTGGACCAGGGCAGAGCCCGCAACCCAGGATCCCAGAGATGACTCTGAGGTCCCAGGAGAGTGGAGCTACCGCCATTGTTTCCTCCCGCCCGCGCCCCTGCCCCCACATACAATGCCACAATCTAGCGACTAGGGTGCCCAGCCCCGGTGAGCACCTAAGGCTCTGCCCCTCACTGTAACAGGAGCGACCAGACCCCCCACCCCCTAAAAAAAGAGAGAGAGAGAGAGAGAGAGAAGAACAGATCAGAAGAACAGATCAATGCCCCAGGACTCATCCTTCTGAGAGACCAAGAGAGAGCCAATCTATCAGATGCACAGTTCAAAACACTGGTGATCAGGAAGCTCACAGAATTGGTTGATTTTGGGTGCAAATTAGATGAAAAAACACAGGTTACCATAAAAGAGATGAAGGAAGATGCACGGAGAACCAATAGTGAAGGGAAGGAAACTGGGACTCAAAACAATAGAGTGGACCAGAAGGAAGAAAAAAACAACCAAACAGGAAAGAATGGAGAAATAAGAATTAAAAAAAAAATGAAGAGAAGCTTAGGAACCTCCAGGGCATCTTTAAACGTTCCAACATCCGAATTATAGGGGTACCAGCAGAGGAAGAGGAAAAGCAACAGATTGAACACGTATTTAAACAAATAATAAAGGAGAACTTCCCCATTCTGTCAAAGGAAATAGACTTCCAGGAAATCCAGGAAGCTCACAGAGCCCCAAAGAGGTTGGACCCAAGAAGAAACACACCAAGACACATCATAATTACATTAGCCAAGGTAAAAATGAAGGAGAGAATCCTAGAAGCAGCAAGAGATAAAGGAGTTCCCATCACACTGTGAGCTGATTTCTCAAAAGAGACCTTACAGGCAAGAAGGGGCTGGAAAGAAGTATTCCAAGTTATGAAAGACAAGGACTTATATCCCAGATTACTCTATCCAGCAAAGCTTTCATTTAGAATGGAAGGGCAGATAAAGTGCTTCTCAGATAAGGTCAAGTTAAAGGAGTTCATCATCACCAAGCCCTTATTTTATGAAATGTTAAAGGGACTTATCTAAGAAAAGAAGATACAGAAAAAACATGTATAGTAAAAGGACAGCAAACTCACAATTATTAACAACCACACCTAAAGCAAAACCAAATGAAACTAAGCAAACAACTAGAACAGGACCAGAACCACAGAAATGGAGATCACACAGAGCATTAGTAACAGGGGAGTGGGAGGGGGAGAGAGGGGGAAAAGGTACAGAGAATAAGTAGCATAGATTGTAGGTTGAAAATAGATAGGGGGAGGGTAAGAATAGTATGGGAAATGTAGAAGCTAAAGAACTTATAAGTATGACACATGGACATGACTAAAGGGGAGATATGGGTGGGAGAGGGTGTACAGGGTGGAGGGGAGTGAAGGGGGGAAATGGGATAACTGTAATAGCATAATCAATAAAATATATTAAAAATTATTTTTCAATTATAGTTATTATACAATATTATATTAGTTCCAGGATACAACTCAATGATTAGATATTTATATAACTTACAAAATGACCCTCCAATAAATCCCGTTCCCACCTGGTATTGTACATAGTTATTACAGTATTATTGACTATATTCCTTATGCTATACTGTATATCCTCATGACTATTTTGTAAATTTCATTTGTACTTCTTAATCCCCTCACTTTTTTCACCATGTCCCCAACTCCCCACCCCTCTGGTGACTATCAGCCTGTTCTTTGTGTCTTTGAGTCTGTTTTTATTTTGTTAGTTCATTTATTTTAGGAGCTGCTTATTTTTATCTCTGTACCCTTTACCACAGTGCAGGGCTCAGCACATCTTAGTTATTCAGTAATTAATGCTTATTACCAATGAACAGATGTAATCATATTATTTCAGTAGCTTTGTTATTGCTCTTTTCTTAGACTGGAATGTTCTCCCCCTTGTTGTCTGATTAATATTTATTTATTTTCACCTCCCAGTCTCATCTTGAAAACCCTGCCTTCTGCACAGATCTCCCTGGCCCCTGGCCCTGCTGGAGTCGAGATGCCATTTCTGAACACCCACAGGCACTCCCTGGCCTGACGCCCTTGCCTATGCTGCTGGGAGTTTGTGGTTGTGTGTTCTGTCTCCCGCACATGTAGTGCCCTGATCCAGAGAAGGGCCTTCTTATTCTTCTTTGCAGCTTTAGTGCTGGCCCAGGGCTTGATACACGATAGTCAGTGAATGCTTGGGAAATAAATGAACAGATATAAGAGACAAAATCTAGTAGGGTAGTTAACTATTTGCCAGAGGAGGAAGAGCAAAGTTCATGCAGGTAGAGATGATAACAAGGAGATCTAATATTTTGAAGATCAGCTTCTATCATCAATGTAGCTCTATTAGCCCAGAGATTGTAGGTAGGAGGAAGCTTTGGGCATTGTGGCTGGAAATCCCAGCCCACTCGGATTTGTCCAGGATATAGCCCTCATCTGGTCCAGGGTCCCACACAGACATGGACTCACACAGCAGGCTCTGCCTGGAGGCTGTCTCTCCTTCCCTGGAGGCAGCGTCTCCCTTGCCATGAACTTCCCCCAACCTCCAGCACACACAGAGCCTCCCTGCCTGGGGAGACCTTCTTCAGGAGTAATGAGAGGACATGAACACAGGTGGACCTGGGAAGTTGGCAGCTGGACATGGGGGCTGAGAGGCAGTGGGTAGATGGGTTGTTTTCTTGAGCAAAACCCCCACCTCCCTCTGCTGTGACCCATATTCTCCTCAGGGCTCTTCTGAAAGCTTCCCAACCAACTTCTCTTTCCTGTGCTCCTGGGACTCTATCACCTTTCCAGGTCTCCAAGCAGGAATCAACTGGCCAACCTGAGGACATGAACCCCCAGCTTCTTTACACTTTCATGGCACAGTGTTTTGGTTTTAGACCATTCCTACTGACCTTCCCATGATCTGATCCCCTGTGAGCATGTTTTTGTTAGGGACAGAGGCCCTGACAGGCTCTAGTTCTCTCTGCCTGTTTGCTCTTGGGCAGCTGCAGGATGAAGGTTTTGCCATCAGCCATGATCAGTGGGGGCCCCTGCTGGGGCTAGCCATGATGGCTATGAGCCAGGTGGGAATGAGACAGGGGGAGGGAGAGACAGAGGTCATCCCTGGGAGAACTTGACACATTCTCTTCTCCCAGCTAAAAGTACTCTTCTCCTGTGTCTTGCAGGCTTTAGTCAATCCAGGAAAGATGTCCTGTCATCAGCAGCAACAAGGCAAAGCCCCTGCCAGCCCCCTTCTGAGGTTGCTGTGCCCTGCCCTCCTCAGGTCCCTGTGTCCTGCCCTCTAGTCCCCAGCCAGCAGAAATGCCCTTCTGTGCAGATGCCCTTGTGCCAGCAGGAATACACACCAAAGCAGAAGTGACATCTCTGAAACCCCCACACCTTGACCTTGGGCACGAAGCTGCTGTAACTTTTCTGTCTTCCCTAGACTTTTTCCTTCCAGCAACTGCAGGGAATACCACATGGTCCCAGGAGAATCTACCTCTCAGCTGACTCAAGGAGAATGACAGCTGTGTTACCAGGTTTTCCAACAATTATTCCACTGATTCTCTCAGCTTCAACATCTAGAAACCAGCAGTGAACAGACTGAAGAGCCTTGTTACCAAAGCCTTCCCTGGAGCCATACAGGCCCCGGTTCTGTATCTGCTGTGGCCAAGACAGGCCAGGTCCTCCAGCTGCTTGCTCCAATCCCTCCTGCCTCTGTTGACCTGGGATCCCCAGGATGTGGGCAGTGTCCTTCTTTGCCTCTGCCTCCTGCTTTTTGAAGTTTTGAGAAGCCAATATCTTTTAAGTAACTGATTTAAATAAGTAACCAAGTTCCTTTTCTTCTCACAATGTAATCTTCAGTTTTCTGCCACCTCTCTGATCACTTCATCTCCAAAGACTCTCACTCTGTTCCTGAGCTTAGACACTCCCAACCCTGTGATGCCGTGACTTCTTCCTTCCCACTTCCTTTGATAAACTCAGTTGTTACTTTTTGGGTTTGACTCTGCTCACTGGCTGTTTCTGGGAAGGGAAGGGGAGAACGTCACTGGTGGGAAAGGAGGGTCCTGGGCAGGGAAGCAGAGCCTGGGACTGTGTGGGTGCTTGGACAGTCCACTAGAGGGTGGTCAGGAGGTCACAGGAAGGAGATTGGGGGGTGGGGGGATTGGTTCTTGGAAACTGGGGCATCCAGATCTTCATCTGCCCTCTCAGTCTGGGCCCATGCTGCCCGGTAGCCTGCCCCAAGTCTGCTGATAGCCCCAGTGACTTTCTTATTTTCCTCAGGCAGCTATAGCACACAGGGAGGGTGGGGAGTTTGGGTGCCAGAGGTACCACTGTCAGGGTGCTGCTAGTCTGAGCAGAAAGTGAGGTTTTCAGTGCTCAAGGGAGGTGACTTAGAGCTGGACCCTTACTTGTGAGCCTGTCCCAGGAGGCACTGTGGATACAGGTCTCTGTGCTAGCAACAGACTCCATTATCCTAGGAATCTAAGACTCAGAGAATTCTGGGATTTTCAATTAGAACACTATTCTCTCCATTGATGGACTTGTATATTATATGTGAATCTACTTTTATTCTTTTCTAAAATTTCTAGATAATCAATAACCATCTACTGAGCACCTGCTGTGTGCTGGGTCCTGGGCCTCACCCTGGGGACACAAAGAACAGGCCAGGCCTGTTTTAATGTGGCCCACTGGTCTACTCCAAAGGAGGGTAAGCAAATGGGTATACAGAGCTGTTAGTCAGGACTTAATGTTGAAGAACAGAGAGTGGAAGAAAACACACGGAGGAAGGTGCTCCTGATTCTTAGGGGAGAGCCAGGACCATCTTTCTAGAACCTGGTCCTGAGTGTAAATAGCAGGTTTCCAGATAAACACAATCATAATTTCCTTTGTTCAATCACCTTTCCATTTTGTTGCCTCCCCTTTCTTTGTCTTCAAGTCATTAAAATGGTAGTTATGACACAGATTTCTGTAACTTTAGGATTTTAGCCCTTGTTCTAATGAACTTGTCTGGCCAGCAGGAGACAATGGGGAAGGTGGTTGTGGTGGAGCAGGTGGAGGGAGGTCCTGCCTCAGCAGGTCTGTACAGCTTTGCAGTAAAGTCCCCTGCAGGGAGCATGCCTGTTCTGTGTGGTTCCTAGGGCAAAATTTGGTAAGTGTGGGAAAAAGGCCCATCATGTCCAAGCCATAAAGAGATTGTTATAACTCACCATGACCCCCCAGTGCCAGGGTCCCTACTCAAAGTAGAACTTCCTGTCTCAGGAAGTATTCAGACAGTTTGTGATGGATTAAAGCCATGTTGAAGGGATTCAAATCTGGTGACACATTTAGATTTCATTTATTGCCTCTTGGGCTCTTTAACCCATCTTTTCATGATGCCTATGACCCCCAGTTTTTCTGAGGTTTTTCCAGTTTTTTGGGCCTCCCCAATATGCTATCCCAGCATCCAGGGACTATGTGGATTTACCCCAGCAAAGAGGTCACACTGGGATACTGGGTTCACAATGATTCATTGTCATTTTCCAACAGCCACATATTTGGCCTGGCCTAACCCGAGGATTCAATAGAGACATAATAGGTGTGGCTATCTCCTGCCTTTCAGGTGTTTGAAGCTAGCCAATCTCTGTAGTTCCACTAGGCCTAAATTTTTACTTTTGATTTATAATCTAGTGGGGAGGTTGAGCTCCAGGAACTAAATTTAGTTTGTGTTTCCATAGAACTCCTTACATAAGGGAAGGGAGCTAATTTGCTGATTTTTCTAGTAGTTGGTGTTCTCTGTTCGAACCGGTCATTCAGTATTTGGAAGATTAATCCCAAGATTCATTTTGGTACCACTATCTTGATTCCTGGGTAAGCACAGGTCAAAATTTTAATTATCACCTGACTCTGATATTGGCTTGGTTGGAGATATCGCTGCTGTAATGAAGCATTAAGGCTGTGAGCTTCCTTTTTTGTCTTCTCAACTCATACCTGACTTCATGGTGATTCTTGATACTCAGTTCTAGGAGAAGAATTGAAAAAAAGTTGGCATTTGGTAGGTGCTTGTTGGGGGAAGTTGCAGGATAAAACTCTGATTATATGTAGGGGACAATAATTGAGTTAATTTTCATGGATTGTTCTTTCTACATGAAATACATTTTCATCTTTTTTCTTTTTGATTGTCAAATGATCTTTAATTGAAATATTTTTCTTTGTAGTTCTTAACCAGCTGGGCATTCCAGTGCACCACTGTTGATGTCATGAGGGTGGCGTCCATCAACACTGCAGTCTAGAGACTGGGCAATCCCCAGGATCTCTTTAATGGTTCCAGAGAGTTCTCTAGCTAAAAATTGGTGGCACATCTGTCAGGCAATGTTGACAATGTCATCAAAAGTGATATTTCCACTGCACTTAATGTTTTGTTTTTGCTTCTGTCTGTGTCTTGGTGGTTCTTTGAGGGCTTTGATGATCAGGGCACTGGCAGAAGGTACTACTTCAGTTGGGGCCTGCTCTTCTGAATGGTCAGTTTCACCATGATCCTCAGACCCTTCCAATCACTGGTTGGTTTGGCAATGTCATCAGCAACCATTTTGGAGACAGACCCAGGGATCCCACCTTGGGGTTCAGAGCAGACATGGCACTGACTTCCCCATGGGCGTACCTCAGGTATATGACTTTGATCTAGTTGGGGTCGAACTTTGGTGTCATGGTGGAAGTGGTTGGTGTTGAATGAACCGAGACATGGGGCTACAGAAGAAAGATGACCCTAGGCCTCCTCCAAGCCAGAAGCCAAAAGTCCTTTCCTTCTATTTTTAAAAAAGATTTTATTATTTTTAGAGAGAGGGAAAGGGAGGGAAAAAGAGGGGAGAGGAACATCAATGTGTGACATAAGCATCAATCAGTTGCTTTTGCATGTGCCTACAACCCAGGCGTGTGCCCTGACTGGGAACTGAATGGGTAGCTTTTTGCTTTGCAGGATGACACCCAAACCACTGAGCACACCCGTCAGGGCCCTTTCCTTCCAGTTTTGATTATCAGCTTTCACTAGTATCTTACCTTTTAGTGTTTCACTAATCCTGGCTCCTCCACCAAGTCTGTACTTCTCCCATATCCATCCATCCCATGCATGCTTGGCACCCCATTTCACTCTCTGGACTGATTGCTGTGCAATAGCCAGTATACAGGTCTGTTTCCACCCCGGCCTTCTCCCTAAGAAAGGGCTAGTGATTTCTCTAGTGGTCCTGAGCTATTTTTCTCTGTACTACAGCACCCAGCTCAGGATGAACATGACAGATGCTCTCAATAAATTGCTGTCATTTGATCAGACAAGATATAACAGTAAAATTAAGAGATGAAAATAATGAAATTTCCAGAAGTTAAAAATTTTAGTTTATGAAATCAGAAGGATCTCATTAATGAGTAAAGTTCTTTGAAATCTTCATTGCAGCATTGGACTTCCTGGATACTATGCCCTTCTCAGGCCTGGACATTTCAGTGGCCTCACTGATGGGACTGCGTGGGTGACGTTCTCTTCAGGGTAGACCCCAGGCAGGATCAGTTCACACTCCAGGCTCCTGGTTCAGAGCTGAAGTTCCTACCCGCAGAGTCTACAGCACCTCTCTCCTGCCCAGCACCCCCTACAGCCCTGGTGCTTGTGGCTCCATTGTCTTCACTTGCCACCACTTCCCATTTCCAATTCTCTCTGCCTAGTGGGTCCTTCTTCAGGGAAGGGAGACTGGGGAGGGAGGCAGCTGGTGCTCCTGTGGAATAATGAGGGAAGTGCTGTGGTCCAGTAGGGTGTTCCTTATCTAGCTGCACACCCAACTCACTGTTCAGTGGCTCATGATTGTCCTCAGGGTCTTTTTAAGGAGTTCCCCTAAGGCAGATATTTTCAACCTTTTTCATCTAATGGCACCCATAAACTAAATACTAAAATTCTGTGGCACATCAATAAATATATTTTTTGCTGATCTGATAAAAATAGGTATAATTTTGACTCATTTACACCAAATGGCTATTGTATTGGCTGTTGTTTTTTATTTGACAATCTAAGGGAAAAGAGTTCAGTGACACTGACTGAATAGTTAGGTGTTGCATGTTTTAAACATTTTTGTAGCATGCTGTAAGGGTTACCCTAAGGATCTGTTGCCTGCCCAGGTTACCCCTTCCTGGAAGGAAACATGCTCCCATTCCCCAGGCTCAGCAAGAGAGCAGAGTCAAGAATGCTCAGAGCTGTTGCTTTTACTGAGGGAGCATGAGAGACAGAACAGCCTCTCAGAGATTTCAGAACAGACTCTGGGCAGAGTGAGGGGTCACCTGTCTTACGAGGGGAGGAAGTGATTAGTAGAAAATGACATTGTTCTGACTGAGGGTGAGGAAAGTGTGAAGAATTTGCCATTGTTTAAGGTAGTTTTACTTTCTTAAATTTTTAGGAAAGTTTAAAAGGTTTGTTACTTAATATCCCCCCAAATGGTGAAACCCAGAGGTACAGAGAGCTGAAGACAGACAATTCTGTACTTGGAACCATCTTAGTCACCCAGCAGGGGGCAGCAGTGGTGGTGGAGGCAGCTGCTGGAAGAACTGACTAGTCCTGACCACAGACAGAGAGTGGAGAAGGGGTTTGGCAGCCAGGAAAGGTGCCTAAAACAATCTCTACTGTTTCCCAAAGGAGGAACTTGGAGGAGGCTGATGGTAGAATTAGTGGTCTGTGAACAAATTTGTCTTCACACAGATGGAAGGTAACTTCTGGTGTAGTGGTATTCTCCATTGATGCTGGAAGAAAGAGACTGAAGAGGGGGCAACTAATGGCCAGCTATTTGAGGGTGGGAGCTTCTGAAGACCCACTTCCACTTTGATAGTCTTCCTGTCAGCATGGGGAGGAGGTGGGGGAGCGGGACTCAGGGATCTGAGAGAAGGCTGACAAGAGGATGTGCACTGTCACTGCTGCAAGACATCAATCATGGATTGAGAATAACCTGCAGGGACCAGGAGACAAACTTTTGATCTGTAGCAATAATAGTGGAGAACTGAATCCTGAGGACTCACATGGAAGAAGTGTCTTCTCTACACCCACTTCCTCGTTCATAGGGACTAAGATCTTCTCATCTTTCCCACTCACTGCTATGACCCTCAGCCCACTGTAGCCTCTGAGGACAGGCTCTCAACCCAGGGGAGTCTTCTGGGGCTGAGCTAAGATATCCCATGTCTGCCCACACCTATCTAGAGGGTTCTGCCATCTTGAGAATCATGCTCGCATTGCAATGATTCAGAGAGAAAGCAAGACCCACAATCTTTTTCAGTCCTACTATAGGAAAAAATTGGTCTGTATTCTGTCCCTTCCACACCTACTCTCAATTGTTCTTGAAATTCCTTACCCTTCAGTATTTTTTTTCAGATGATTGTGATGTGCTTTTACATCTGAAAAAAAAGGGAGACTACTGTGTTGTTGGTAGGTAAAAATTTGGGAAATATATGGAATATGATTAGATTCAAATTTCCATTGTCACTGAATACAATTAGTTCCTAAGGAAGGTTTTGACTGTGACACTTAGGAGCTAAGGTAAGAAACCAAGGAGTCATCCTCCACTCTACCTTCCTCCTCACTTATCATGTTCTATACCTCACCTCAGCATGCCCTCTGCACTGTGCTGTACACCGTGTCAGATTGTATCTAATGGTCCATGAGGTGCATGTCTGTTTCCATACTCCAACTGCCCACTGAGGATGGCTATCTAGAGACCTCATTCCCTTCTCTGCATCTCTAGGTTTTATCAGTTCTAGATACTGTATTTGTGCTCATCAATGATTATTGGGTGAGAGACATAAATAACACCTTCCATAACCGAGGCTGAAACCAAAGGAGAACTACTTTCATCTTTCCACACCTGTGTTACTGTGCTGTCTTGGGCTCACGGGCACTGGAGGCCTGCCCCACTGTGACTCACTTGTCCAGTGCCTCTCAAAGTGTAGTATGAGGATCCTGGGGATTCCAAGATGCTTTCAGTGGGCTCCACAAGTAAAAACTATTTTCATAGTGATATTCAGATGTTATTTGACATTTTCTCTCATTTATTCACAAATAGACAGTGGAAATGACATAAAGACTAAATGGCATATGCTGGCATCTTTATTCTGACAGCTAATACATTGTTACTTGTCTATAAAGTGTTTTAGAATTTTCAGTTTTAATTTTTAATGTAAGAACTATCAATAGAGAAATTTCACTCTACCTCCCCTCTGTGGTGAATCCTTCTCAGGAAAGGACAGACACTGGGAGTAAAGGTGGGCTTGGGAGACAGTTGGCCCTTTGGGATACTGAGAATGAGTGACCAAAGAGGAAAAGGAGACCTGCTCCTGATTGTCACTAGGGTCCTTCCAAGAATTTCCCAGTCTTTGCTTCCTTTCTCAGGTCCGAATTTGTCCCTCTGTTGCTTTCTCCCAGACCCAGGAAGAGAACAGAGATTTGCCAATGAGGGATAAAGACTTTTTATTGAGAAGCAGGGAGAAAGGAACATCATAGAGCATGGAATGCTTTCAGTGCATTCATGATCCAGAGGGAGGGGTGAACTTTATTAGGGATTTCTGTTCTCGGAGACTCCTAGAGTGGAAATACAGACAGAAAACCCCACTGCCTTCACCAAAGAGTGTGCAGTTGTGTGTGAAGAACATGGAAAACTTTTGAAAGATTTAAACAATTTTCTTGTTTTAATGTTTTAATGATGTTTGTTTCTGGAAACCTTTATGAAACTGTTGAATCCGAGAAAGGCAGATGGCTGAGCAAGGAAATCTGTGTCCTTGTAGTGATCACATATAACCAGCAGGAGGCAGTGTGGTAGAGGGGACAGCAGCTGGAGAGTCTGGCTTGGTCCTGACCACAATAGCAGGTGGAGAAGAGCAAGAACAGGTCTGGCTTCTAGTGAAGGTTTTGAGAGCATGGCACTTCTGTCAGAATCATGTGGTTTTCTGGGAGAGGAGCTGGGAGGAGTCATTGACTTGAGAAAAGAAAACCAGGAGACTATGATGGTCTCTTTCTTCTTGAGTCTGATGAGAGGTAGCATCTTCTAGGTTGTGTGTGTTCCTTGTTATTGCTGGGAGTGAGGGGATGACAGTGCACGATGACAAAGGGGCAAAGAATCTTCACAAGCAGGTCCAGAGGGTGGCTTCAGAAGTGTCACTTCTGTTTAGGAAGGTATTCCTGCTGGCATGGGGGACATGTAACAGGGGGACATTTCTGCTGGCTGGGGTGTGGGGGACATGGCTCAGGCACCTGGGGAGGGCAGGGCACTGGAGCTTGGGGAAGGGGCTGGCAGGGGACTTTGCATTGCTGCTACTGCTGGTAGAACATTTCCCCTAGATTGAAGATAATCTGAAGTAAAGAACAAAAGCACTTTAGAATGAGACAACATCACTGGAGATTATTTTTACATCAGCACAAGGGAGAAGCATCCTCTCTCACTACTTCTTTCTTTAATATCAATGCTACGACCACCTACTTTACTCCCTCCCAAGACCACCCACCCCACAGAAGCCTCCGTGGACTGCAGTAGTCAAGAAAGATAGTTTTCTTGGGGGCTGCCCTGCAGGTGCCCAGTGTTGCTCTGTCTGCCCCACCTGGAGTGGTTGTGCCTGGGCTGTGCTCTGTGGAGCATGCTCACACTGCAGTGAGTCAGAGGAAAGAAAAGATTGGAAAGTGTCAGGAAAGCATGTCTGAAAGCATGTAAAAGGTCTTTGGAATAGTCAGCTTAAATTCAAGATGGTTGGGAAATGACGGAGCATCTGCTAAATTTTGTGAGACCTGTTGATGCAGAGAATCTAATCTAGAGACATTGGATTGTATTTCTTCCAGATACCACAGATATTTCTTTTCTCTGGGACTGTGCCCCTATTCATTGCAGAGACATTGCTCCCCTTACTTTGTCCTTTTCAGCAATGGCTCTAGACCTTCCATATCATTCCTGACTACTTTAAACCTGATCACTACTTCTTCATGGGTAATTAACATCCCTTTTCACTGGCTGTATGGAAGAGTTAGAATTGGGGCAGTCAGAGTCAGTAGGAAACCCAGCCAGGCATCCATCCAGCTCAGATCCTCACTCGAAGGCTCGTCATCTGGGTTGGAAGTGTGAGCAGGAAACATGAGAAATATTCAAGACTGGGGGTTATGAGAGCTAAGTTCTGGCCTCAGCTTGACCAATATCTGTTTGGCTGACTTGGAGCTTTCTCATTTATGCCTTTAACCACATTGATCTCAAATACCTTGTATTTTAGAATAGCAGTTGGTAAACTTTTTCTGTAAAGGTTCTCATAGTAAACATTTTAGGCTTTTCAGGTCAGATAGTCTCTGTTGCAACAATTAAACTCTGCCACTACTGGTAAAAGCAGGCATAGATGATGTGTAAACAAATGAGCATGACTATGTTCCCATAACATGTTATAAAAACAGGTGGTAGGCTGGGTTTGGCCTGTGGACCTTAGTTGACTGACACCTGATTCAGACCCCTGACTTTCTGCATTGTGCTCCACCTCACTTCGCCCTACTCACTGTCTCTCCCACCTGGTCTTTATTTTCTGGTCTGTTTTCTTGTCTCTTCCTATTGCTATTTCTGGCCATCTGCCTTTCCTTTGCTGTATCCCACCCAAAACCATAACCGTACACAATCTTTCATTCCCCCCAGTAGGAACCCATCAATGGCTCCTTCAAGGGCTTCTGGTCCCACAGAGTACAGCCTCCCATTCACCTGCCTGTCTGGGCTGTTCCAAGTCTCAAGGGTTCAAGTGCATGAAGAAGCCCAGTGCAGGGGCCTTTTTTCCTGGGCTCAGCCTGCCCAGGAAGAAACTAAAGGGGTTTTCCTACCATTTCCTGTTGTCCTGGAGTCTCATAACACTTGCCGAACTTCCTCTTTGCACACAAAACTCCAGTTTGGCAGGTTTTGGGGGGTTGTAAAACATTTCTATTTCCTGTGGAAATATTTAGTATGTGTGTGCAATGGGTGTGGCAGAGGGATATAAGGATACATGCATCTTCTTCAAGTGGACCTGGTCCTTCAGTGGATATAAGGAGACCAGAGGAAGGAAGTCCCTGGGCTGGAATGCCCCGATATAGAGTCTTTTGTACAGGTGCCAGACTGGATTTTAACACATTTCATATTCTATCATAGCATCTCCTCGCATCTTCTACAGAGCAAATGAAATTACCATTCATGGCTCCCGTGCCACTCACACCACCTCTACCACTCATATTTTGGGTCAAATGAAATTAAGCTCATTTACCCAAGGATCATTGAGCAACTACTAGGGGCCAGGTCTGTGAGTGGGGGAGAATACAAATATGACTCAGACCCAGCTTAGGCCCAAGAAAAACTCGTAGTCTAGTAGGAGACAGATGTGAGCATGCAGAGTGAAGGGACAATGAAATATGGCAGACATTTGATCAGCACGCTCTTTGCTTGGCTACTGGAAGTTACAAGAATCCCCTTTACAAGAGGATTCTCCTGTACAGGGGATTCTTTCCTTTTCTAGAGTCCTGAGCTCTTGAGCTTGGCTTAATCCTCCTCCACCAGTGTCACACTTTCCTGCTCCCAACAATCCTCCATGAAGTGAAATTGCACTCTCTTCTTGCCTTCTTGCCTTCTTGCCTTCTTCAGGGCTGATTGACACACAAAGATCTTTTATTGTACCTTGTATTTCCTAGCAATAAAATGTAAATTCCCCAGTTGGTCACTGAGTTTCCCTATTGGCCCCATTAGACTCTCTCATTCCTGGGCTCCTTTCCTCATCGGGCCTGACCTCTCAGTGTCCTGGGCACCACCTCTTCCCACCTGGTAACTCAGGACATCTGTGGGTCTGAGAAAGTCACAATAATGTGGGCAGAACAAAGGGTGGCCAGAGTCTAAATCCCCAAGTAATTTAGAATATTTTACATCTGAAATTTTAGCAAAGACCCCTTTTTAATAGAAAATGTAATGAAAGTATGTATATTTTAATGATGTTAAGTTTTCCATTAGATGCTTGATGCAGACTCCGGCCAGCAGTATCTGCAGTGTTGTGGGTACAAGGAGCAAATTCACACGGACTACCAAAGTCCTGTGGAGCAAAAGGGATGGACAGCATGGCCACTCTCAGAGAGAGAGCCTTGACCCTTGCCTAGACAAGCTTTAATTGCTTTCTAATAGCATACATCAAAGACGGTTCTCATTCATTATGCTCAGGTTTGCTTTAGGTGATTACTTTTTACAGATAACAAGGAAAAAATGTTGCAAATGCAAGGGAACAATAAGAGTGATTGGTCTGGTTACACTCTATCCTTGGGAGAATTAGCACAGACTTTAGGAAGATACTTTAAAGATATGCAGTAAACATCTGCAGCTTCAATTCACAGTGAGGGAGTTAGAGCAAAAGCAAGTCTCAAAGCAGCCTAGGTATAATGCAGGCCTGGTTTCCCATGGGAAGCCAATCTATGGGTTTGGCTTCTGTGTGCTGACTTGCGCCTGCCAGTTTTCTGATAGGGTTGGGTGACATTTGCTATTGCCAGGTGGATCGCTTCCCTACAGATGCTTTTCCATTTATCTCTACCCAAATTGTTATATACAAGTAGATTTAATGTCTATGAATCTCATATGAAAATAATATGAAAGCTATTATTTTTTTGTAGAATTTGTCAAGCTTATTTAAAAATTTAGCTTTAAAACTTTGGTTCTATTGAATGTATACATAAATTTAAACACATTTTTGTTGGTAGCACTTGACAAGGTTATTCTGCAATTTATATGGAAAGACAAATGACTAAGAATATTCAAGTATTTCTTAAAAGGTACCAAAGTTAGAGAACTTTAACTACCAGATGTCAAGGATACAGTAATTAAGGCAGTATGGTACTTACTGTAAGGACAGATACATAGACTAATGGAACAGAATAGAGACTCCAGGAATAGATTTACACCTATATAGTTACTTGCTTTATGACAGAGGGGACTCTGCAGAGCAGTGGGGAAAGGGTTGTCATTTCAATAAATAATGCTCAGATCAATTGGATACTCCCATGGAATAAAAATATATATCCTCACCTTAAGTCATGAAAAGCTAGTTCCAGATGGATTATAGATCTAAATTTGAATGGTAAAGTGGTAGAACTTAAAAAAAAGCAAAAATATCTTCATGATATTGTTGATATAAAAACAAGGACCAAAAAGCCTAATTCTTGAACAGGAAATAAAAAGCATAATTATAAGGGGCCAAAATGATACATTAGATGTCATTTAAATTGGAACTTTCTGGTTATAAAAACACACCATTACAATTACAAAAAGGTAAACCATGGGGACGGAGAAGCTTCTTGTGACACATGTATTTCCCAGAGGGCTTGTGCTCAGAACCAGAAAACAAACACACGTGCACATGAACACAAACTGCAGAGCAACAAGAAAACAAGACACAAACAAAGAAGAAAATGTCCAAACAGTTTGAGCAGGTGACTCATGGAAGGCTGTTTCCAAATTTCCAATAAAGTATGATAAAGTTCTCAACAGCATCTGTCACAAGAGAAATAAAAATTGAAATCACAATGCACTGTCTCCACAGAGACCCTGAAACAACTAATGTGAAAAAGACAGATACCCCCACGATTGGTTGAAATGTGGAACAATTGAAACTTTCATACACTACTGGTAGGAATAATATTTTTTAAGATTTTGGAAAAATTAACAGTATTCACTGGAGTTGAACATACGTTATCCTCTGGCCCAGTCATTATATCCTTAGGTATGTACCCAACAGAGGAATGAGTATATATACAGAGTAACAAAAATATATTAACATGAATGTTCACACTAGTATCATTTAAAAAAATTTGACATTGAAAATGACTAAAATGCCTGTCAACAGTAAAGTGGATGCATAAATAGTGGTATGTTCCTGCAAAGAAAGATTGTACTGCAATGTGAGTGAACTGCAACTACAGACTAGGAAAGAAATAAATCTCATAAACATAATTTTGACACAAAAAAATCCAGGCAACAAGGAATTCCTGCTATATGATTCCCTTCATATAAACTTCAAAAACAAACAAGGCAAATCTGTGGTGTTAGATGTCAGGGGGATGGTGGTGTTTGGGGGTGGGTGATGACTGGGAAGGACACAAGGCGGACTATTGGGGTGCTGGTGACGTGCTATTTCTTCTGCACACTTGTTACATGGTTGTTCAGCTAGTGAAACTTTAGTGAGCTGTATAAACTTTGTGCTATTTTCTGAATTTATCCTTCAAATTTAGTTCGATTACAAGATTACTTTGATGAAAAGGAAATCATCAGAATGCCATCATTCCTGCAATGTAGTGAACACACAGAGAGAGATGATGAAGTCAGCAAAATAGTGTTATAGCTTGGAATGTTTTGTAGGACAGAAAGGACTTTGAATTTTATTGTAGTTGCAATGGGAATATAGTGATAATTTCAATAACGACAGGGTATCCCTGACTGGTGCGGCTCAGTTGGTTGGGTGTTGACCTGCCAAGCAAAAGGTTGGTTTGATTCCCGGTCAGGGCACATGACTGGGTTGTGGGTTTGGTCCCTGGTAGGGGTGGTCAGGACCTGTTCGAGAGGCAACTGATTGATGTTTCCCTCTCATATCGATGCTTCTTTCCCTCTCCTTCTCCCTCCTTTCCCCTCTCTCTAGAAATAAATAAATAAACTCTTTAAACAAAGATAGGCTGTAATATTATGTAAGTCTTCATATGATTACAGCAATTGCTCTGATAAGGGATTGTTGTGGCTCAAGATAGGAAGGAGATAAAATAGGAGAATTTTGGCTGGGGTCAGATGGAGGATAACTGCTCTAATTAAGGTAAGAACATTGGAAGTAATGATAAAGTGAGAAATGATTTTATTCTTAAGACAGAACTGCAGGGCTTTGGGAGATAAGATGTATGTTGGAGGTGAGAAAAAGGAATCAGAGATGAATCCTAGGGTTTTCAAATGATTATTATTACCTTAAAATTAATATTATTATTATTTGGTTTGTGACTTGAACATTTTTATATACATGGTGACATTGTGTATATTAAAAGTGAAAAGTAAATATTCAACAAATGATAGATATGACATCATTATATAAAAAGGATGGTGAGCACATATTATAAATAACTTTATAACAGTAAATTATATAATTTAGATAAAAATATAAATTCCTTGAAAATACAACCAATGAAAATTAACTCATAGAGAATAGAGAATTTAGATGGTCCTCTAATGAACTTTTGATGTGACAATTTTGCTAGACTACAGTTTCTAGTTATTCAAATACTAATCCAGGTGTTGCAGCAAAGGTAGATGTGATTAACGTCCATAGTCATTAAGTAAGGAAACATAACCTAGATAATCTGGGTGGTCTGATTTAGTCAGTTAAAGACCTTACGAGCAGAGCAGAAGCTTCCTTGAAGAAATTCTGTGTGTGTGTAGTAGCTTCAAACCATGCCAGACAGTTTCAGCTTGCTTTTCCTGATGGCCTGCCTTTGGGACTTGCCTAGCCAGCCCCAATAATCATGTAAGCCAAATCCTTGCAGTAAATCTCTTAATGTACATCTCCTACCAGTTCTGTTCCTCTGGCTGAACTCTGAATAACACAATCCCTGTAATTATTAGAGAAATTTAACTCATGATTTAAAACCTCATTTAGAAAGCTCCAGGCCCAAATGGCTTAAGTAGTGAATTAAATCAAACACTTAAGAAAAAACATTAATCATACATAATCTTTTTCAGAAAACAGAGGGAGAATACTCACCAAGTCTTTTTTTTAATCCTCATGCAAGGACATGCTTATTGACTGTAGAGAGAGGGGAAAGGAGGGAGAGAGAGGGAGAACGTCAATGTGAGAGAGAAAAACATCAATCAGTTGCCCCTCACCTATGCCTTGACCAGGAATAGAACTCCAACCTGCACTGATACTCACGGTGGCTACCAGAACTGGCTCTGAAATCTGAGTCTGCTTTCTTTTTGCCCCTCGTTGGGTGCTTTCTTTGAAAGCTCCAGAGGTGCTAGAAAAAGTCATCTTTATTGTACCCACACAGACATGGGTGTGTTCTTTCTCCTCCATGGCTGCGCTTCAGGTGAGAGAAAAATGTTAGTACCTCTACTACTGCCAAAGTGGAATTTCCGTTGAAAGTCAGGAGTTAGTTTTCAGGAACTGAGATGAATCTGAATTGTTGGGGAAAGATTTGGTATTTGCTCCAGGCCAGTTGTATTTAGGATAAAAGTCCCTGCATCAGTCTTCTTCATGCCACTGAGACCTTCTGAGGCCAGGGCAGCTTGGACAGAATGATGGCCGGGGCCATTCTGTCTGGCTAGGTGTGGGTTGGGGGCTAATTAAGACTGAGAGGCAGACATAGATACACGTATGTGTGGGTAATAAACTAAAAGGATATAGAGGACATTCAGCAATAATTTAAAGTTTGTGTGTTCTGTGTTTCAACTGCTGAACTGAGGTCTAGGAACATATTGGGACCCAGTAACCTGGTTGACCGTGGCCTATTCTTTCTGTGGCACATGAGCTCTCATCTCCCCTGTTGCATGGCCAAGCCTTGGTCTGTGGGAGAGGAGAGGTGGACCAGATTTTAAGTCATTCTACAAATATTTACTGAGGGCCTCATATGTCTCAGAAACTGTTAGGCACTGAGCAGTGAGTAGTACATGGAACTCAAGAAGGACAACAGACATTAAACAAATGGTTACATTAAGAATTATTTAATCATGGTGGTTATATGTGTCAGGAAGAAGTGGTTCATTTTAATAAGAGCATAAAACAGGAGGAACTAACTTCATCTGGGAGAATTAATGGGTTAGTCTGAAGCCTGTATAGTGTAGGAAAGTCAGCGGGGGAACGGTAGCTCCTGCCTGAGAGAATGGCATGTGTGCAGTATGGAAGCAATAGAAGCTGATGCATGTGAGAAGCAGAGAAGCCTGTGAGACTGGAATTAGTAAGCCAAGTCCCAGGGGAGACATGCTGTATGGGACTGCATATGGGGGTGGGGTGGGCAGCCAAACAATCAGGGCCTTACAGGCCAATGTGAAGGAGATCAACTATTTTTCTAAGAGCAACAAGAAGCCTGAAAGATATCAAGCAGACAGGGAAATAGCACAATCCCACCTGTATTTTTGAACTGCGGTGTGATGAATGGCTTATAGGGCACCAGGAGTTGAACAAGACTAGTCAGATGAGAACTGTGGGTACCCAGACGAAGACAGCAAAAGTGAGATGGAGAAAGGTAAGGGGAAGAAATAAAGCTGATGTCAGGTGGAATTGTTACATTCACAATATTAGCTCTGATATTATAATAATCCCCTCAGTTGCATACCTATAATAACACCCCAGCAGTCAAAATTATAGCACAGCTAATGAATGCAGTTAGGTCTACTTTACTTAGGTACAGCCTACCCGAGATAGTCAGCATTCCATTTTTTAAAAATGCATATCCAGGTAATTTTTATAGCAAAACTGGACCCCCTGACAGATGTTTCAAATGTTTGACTGACATTTCCAGATGTCATCTCAACTTGCCTGGATAAAAATCTAATTCTGATTTTGGATTGTGACAAATATATTCTCTTTCCTTGTGTTCCAATACCCTCTGAACACCTTCACTATGTGTGGGCTATTCTATAAACTTATGCATCCCTTTCCCTCAAAATAGATCCTAGAAAATAAGTTGCATATTCTCCTTTGCAGCCAGGGCACAACCATGTGACCTAGGCTCCAGAGAGGAAGCCTAGGTCACTTGGAAGAGGTTCTCCTTGTAGAAATACATTTTGCTGGCAATGGTGGTGGCTCTGTTTTGCTGTTGGCTGAGGACACAAGGGTGTGTTCCTGGCACAGATGTTACAGTAGTGGGGCAGCGGTGGTGGCAGCAGCTTCCTCACCAGGCCAGTTCTGTGGTGTGGTTTTGGGCATTGTCCCTTGAGACTTAGCCTCGAGCCTGGTTCTTTGGCCCTCCCAGCAGTTCTGTAATCCACCCAATAGCCTTTGAATATGCTCTTTCTCATCTTAGTCATCCAGAGTGAGCTTCTATTGCTTATAATTAATATCCTCAGCTGATATAAAACTAGATGTTATTAATTACACAGTATTAAGCTGCTTTTAAAAGTTCACTGAAGTAGCATATGAAACTGAGGTCTTCAGGAGTGTGACAGAACAGGGAAAATAGGTCTAATCAAGTAGTTGAAGAGAACTTGTTCACACTTAGCTTCTGTTCACACTTAGCTTACATATGGGTTATGACAACCATTTATCAGCAAGTCAGAGAAATGTATGTCTCCTTAATATTGCAAAGAGTATTTCACAGTGCCATCATATAGATGAATTTCTGAGTCCACCTGCTATTGTCAAAAGACAACAAAATAAAAAATGTGTGTGTCTCTGAACTGAGTGAATCTTTCTTGCCCCATTTCCATGGTGAGAAAGGATCTGTGAAGTTTCCTGAGGAAGCCATGAGTGGGTAGGAGAGTGGCCCCAGTGGAGAAGATCCAAGGCCTAAACAATTCTGGAAGCTAAGAAGACACTTCAGTCCCTCCACCCCAGCCCCAAAGCAGGAGCCCCTGGAGAATCCTGACTAAGGACTTCTAGCCTCTGCTAAGACACCTCTAGTGACAAGGGGGTAACTGCTTTTCAAGGTAGCCACCCCACCAGGAGATTTGCTTGTGAGAAATGTTGTTCTTGTACCAAACTGAAATCTGCCTCCTATAACTTCTACTCACTCTCCCTGCCACTGGCACCTCATAAGGAACTTCTACATTTTCTTGTAGGAACTTCAGTCATCAATCTCTGTTTTCTTTTCCATCAAAATTTTCTCTGCTCCAGGTTAAGCAACTGTGTTGCCTCTGTATTCCCACATGTGACCCAATTTGATGGCCATTCTTTTGTCTTCCAGAGACAGTATCTGACAGGGTTGGAATCAGACGGACTCTGTATTATTTACTAAATGTATAACCTGGGGCAAGTTACCTAATCTCAGAGATAATTGCATTTATTAGAAAGGCAGTATGTTCTCCATCCGAGTGACTCAAGTCATCTCTTGATTCTATCTCTTCTTTTTTAAAAAATATATTGTATTAATTATGCTATTACAGTTGTACCATTTCCCCCCCTTTATTCGCCTCTGCTCTGCACGCCCTACCACCCACATTTCCCCTACTTAGTTCATGTCCATGTGTTGTACATATAAATTCTTTGGCTTCTACATATCTTCTACTATTATTATCCTTCCCTTGTCTATTTTGTACCTACTATTTATGCTTCTTATTCCCTGTATCTTTTTTGCCATTCTGCCCCCACCACCTCTGGGCTTATAACTCTCCATGTGATCTCCATTTCTTTGATTCTGTTCCTGTTCTAGTTGTTTACTTAGTTTCAATTTTTTTAGGTTCAGTTCTTGATAGTTGTGACTTTGTTGTCCTTTTACTGTTAGTTTTTGATCTTCTTTTCCTTAGATAAGTCCCTTTAACATTTCATATAATAAGGGCTGGGTGATGATGAACGCCTTTAACTTGACCTTATCTGGGAAGCACTTTATCTGTCCTTCCATTCCAAATGATAGCTTTGCTGGATAGAGTCATCTTGGATGTAGGCCCTTGCCTTTCAAGACTTTGAGAACTTCTTTCCAGCCACTTCTTGCCTGTAAAGTTTCTTTTGAGGAATCAGCTGACAGTCTTATGGGAACTCCTTTGTAGATAAATGTCTCCTTTTCTCTTGCTGCTTTTAAGATTCTCTCATTAGCTTGAATCTTGGGGAATGTAATTATGATGTGCCTTGGTGTATGCTTCCTTGGGTCCAACTTCTTTGGGACTCTCTGAGCTTCCTGGGCTTCCCAGAGGTCTATTTCCTTTGTCCTTTGTCCTTTCCTTTTCCTTTGAGTTTTCCCTCATTATTTGTTCAAATAAGTTTTAAATTTCTTGCTCTTCCTCTTTTCCTTCTGGCACCCTTATGGTTCAGATGTTGGAACATTTAAAGTTCTCCCGTAGGTACCTAAGCCTCTCCTCATTTTTTTGAATTCTTGTTTCTTCATTTTGTTCTGGTTGAATGTTTATTTCTTCCTTCTGGTCCAAACTGTTGAGATGAGTCTTGGTTTCCTTCCTGTCACTCTTTGTTCCCTGTGCATTTTCCTATAATTCACTTTTCACAGCCTTCACTTTTTCCTCTATTTTGTGACCATACTCAACCATTTCTGTGAGCATCCTGATTACCAGTGTTTTGAACTGTGCATCTGATAGTTTGGCTATCTCTTCATCACTTAGTTTTATTTTTTCTGGTGCTTTGGTCTGTTCTTTCATTTGGGCCTTTTTTTTTTTGTTTTTTTTTGTTTCAGCATGCCTGTTACACAGTATTGGGCAGTCTTAGTTATTCACCAGGGTGGGGCAACCCACTTGGCTGCATTGTGGTGCTGTATGTGGGGGAGGGGTCCAAAAGGGAATAATGTTATTTGCTGGGCTTTTGGTTGGCTTTCAGTCACTTCTTCTGCTACCCGCAAGCAAATTGAGCCCTTCTGGTGCTGATTCCTGGGTGGGTGGGTTTGTGTACATTCTAGGACCTTGTGGGTATCTCCAACCAACTGTACTCTGAGGCTGGGAGTTTCTCCCACTGCCACAATACCCACAGGTTTTTTGAGTCAGAAGTATTGAGGCTTTATTTTCCTGTCCTGGAACCCTGGGTTGCTTGGTCTGTCTCACTCCCCAGTTGATCCTCCGGGTTTATTTGCACATAAATGTGGGACCGAATGGTCTGCCAGCTACCAGCTTGCCTGGTCTGTGAGCCATCTCCATGCCCATCCTGGTCCATCTCTGCCCCTCCTACTGGTCTGGATGAATGTTTCTTCTTTAACTCCTTGGTTGTCAGACTCCCATACAGTTGGATTTTCTGGAAGGTTTGGTGTTTTTTTTTTGAATTTATTGTTGTCCTTTTGGGTATGCGAGGAAGCACAGTGTATCTACTATCTATGTCTCCAACTTGGTTGGAAGTCTTATTCTATCTCTTCTAAATGTGCAGTTCATTATAAATTATTTAGTTCTGATCCACAAATGATTTAGCAGATCAGTCAATGGTGATTGTGAGAATTTAATTATTTATTTAAAAAAAATTTTTATTTTAATCATTGTTCAAGTACAGTTCAATTATTTAACACAAGTAAAAACCTGGCTCACAGCAAGTGCTCAAAAATAATATTTATGCCATTGTTGTTATTCTCAGGATATGGAAGTTCCTAAGTGGGTGGTACTCAACAGAGAGGTTTTAGTTCTGGAGGCTGAAAAAGAGGGTGAGAGGACAAGTGGCTTTTACATGCAAGTTTAAACTTTATAGTAATGCAGTTTAAATGAGAAAGTGCTAGTTAAAAAAAAGTCTCTACTGTTTCTTGCAGGTTTCTTAATCTTGGGGGAGGATGCTTTATCAGCAGTATCAGTAGCAACATGAAGCAACTTTCCAGACCTCTCCCCAGATCCTGGAATCTTGTCCACTGAAGGCTTGAGGCCTTGTCTCACTTCTTGGTCAGAAAAAGTGCTTCCCTCAAAGTCTCAACTATCTCCACATCCCCTCCTCCTTATCATCTCCTTCTTCTCCTCCACCTTTTTTGAATTGTCTGGATCTCCAGAGTTCTATGGCCCCTCCTGTGTCATTTCTTCATCTCCAACAGCTTCTTATTTTCCACCCTTCTCAACCCCCCATCTTCTCCAGCCCTTCTCTGCACAGGGTCGGGACAGCAAGAAGCCAGGCTTTACGAGAATTCAGTGGTAGCTCCTTTTACTGGAGGTAGTAGGAAGCCAGGAAATGACTCTCAGGAGTGTTGATATATCTTAAGACAGTTTAGGAGTTTAGCATAAGAAATTGTTACTTGTATTTGGAAAGCTCTATGAAAGACTTGGCTTTTTTAGCTTTATTGGTCTCATTGAGGAAAACCTGGAAGGTGAAGATGGTTAGCTCATTCTTGGCAATTTGTTTAAGGCAAACTCTCCAGATGATATATTTGTTTCTCAAGGCCTTACTACAGGTAGGAAGGCGTGGAGTTAACAAAGAAAAGTTAGTGTTCCTAGTGGTCTCTAGTTGACAGGAAGACAGCAGTAATGGCAATGGTAGAAGAAGCAACCAGAAGAACTAGCTCTATCTTGATCATAACACATCATAGGAGGATAGCTCTTGACTCCAAGAAAAGCCACAAGAGCTCAGCACTTCTTCCCAAATAATGTTTTGTCTCCTATAGAATGAAAGGGGATGGGAAAAAAGGTAGATATTTATGAGAGGAGTCAGTTGATCAAATATAGTAAAAAATGCTGTGTCTTGAAGATTTAATTTTCCTTGATTTGATAAATGATGACTTCCAGGGATCTAGAGCTTTACTGTTCCTTATAGAAGGTGGACAGGGAGTACACCTGGCCACTTCTGATAGGTTTGGGATTTTGACTCCAAAGGATATTATTTTCATTTTTGTAAGCATTCCTCCTGGCATGTGGGGCACTAAATATGGGGTATTTCTGTTTTCTGGGGAGTCCAGGGCAGGACTGGGCATTGCTGGAAGGCATGCCTCAGGATTCTGAGAGGACAATGTTAAGAGATTTTTAGGTGAATAGGATTTGCATCAGTCAGGATCTGGGTAGGAAACAGAAACCACACAGTCATTTAATCATGGACATTTTAACATGAGTTATTCTATAGCAAGCATTGGAGTAATGAGAGATTGGTTATTAAGTAAAGAGGACTGTCTGGAATGAGGGTACAGCAGATATAAGGTTCAGATAGAGGATCTTCCCCCTTTACTGAGCATGAAGCTCCAGATCTTGATGAAGAGGCACAACCATGGCTCACCAGATGGCAGTGAAGTCACTGAGGTGCCATGTCAGTGTGACTTGCTAGAAATTTGTCTTCTGGGGTACTAGGGAAGCCATCACAAAGAGGTGCCACAATTCAGAACTTGTTGTAAAGTCACCTAAAAGGGGACTGGGGGAGGCTGTTCCTGGGGAGTTGTCATAGCAGTGGCATTCCACTGGGAAGCTATGGGCTGTTTGCTACGGATGGCCACCTTGCTCTATGGGGTCCAGGCCTGGAGAAAGACAAGTCCTGGAGGCGATTGTGGAAGACCCATGCTCTGTAGTAGCTTGGCTTGGAGAAGGTTCCCACTGCAGGAGCCTAGAGCTGGAGGGAGCACATGTGCTGCAGGAGCCTTGCCAGCAGACACACCAGAGCCAGAAAGAGAAACCCCCTTCTTTCAATGCCCTTCAATGCCTTCTACTGACAAAGCTTAACATCCTCACAGCTGGAAAAAGAGAAATATTTACAAAATCCAGCTCTGTTTTCACAATGCAGGAAGAGAAGAATGGATTTAGAAAAGAGAGACAAAAAATTGAAAACGACACAGGTTTTTTTAGGGGAGGGGAGAACTCAGGAATATAAGGATGGTAGAATTTAGTTTTTAGGGAGTGGTGGGTTTAGAGCTGTTGGGGAAGCCATGGGAAGGGTTATGTTGAGGGCAACATGCTGATATGTGAAGAGGACAAGATCAGGAATGTATAGGCAGCACAATTCCATGTTTTGGGTTTTGCAGAGATCAAGCATGTGTAGGGACAGGGATAGAAGGACTGAGGAAGTAAAAAAAATTCAGATTGTGGTGATATGGGAATTAGAGGTATAAATATATAGTTTGGGACTGTGGGGTGAAAAGCTGTGACATTTAAGGTGCTCACAGATTCTTTGAGATTCCACTATTGAGGTGTGTGTGTAGGGGGGCGGTCTATGTGCTTAGTTCTTGAATCTGGGAAGTCCTATGACTGCTTGGACCAATAGAATACAGTAGAAGTGACAGTAGGCCAGTGCTTGCTTTCTTTTGGCATCTTGAGCCATAGTGCAAGAAATCTGATCACCCTGCTGGAGAGACCTTGAAACTGGGGAAGGAGAGGAGCCTAGCTGAGTCGAAACTTTCACCTCTTTCTGCCACAGCATCAAGCATGTGAGTGAATCTATCTTGAACCTTCCAGACCAGATTAACTATGAGATGAAAACCACCAGTGGTCCCAGTCAATGTTATATGGAGTAAGAGAGTTGTTCAGCCAATCGTTACTTAAGTATCTGGCTTATGCAATTGTGAGATCTTTATCATAGTTTAATCACAAATAATACAAAATATTCACTAGGAAAGAAGAGTATGGTAAAACAAAGATGTGCTGCCCAGAATCCTCTTAAAGAAATTGTTGCTTCAGGTGTTGGGAGCCATCACTGTCATCAGGGTTTGCCTCACCTGCAGAGAGCAGCCCTTTTCAAAACCACACTTTTGCAGGGTGGGCCACACCCAGGGACTGTTCATGGGTGGCTATAACAGCCTGTTAATCTAGGCCACTTTGGGACAATTACTGATGGACAAAAAGGCTCTAAAGCTCCTTGTTAATTTGGCTGAATCATAGTCAGACTTCCACAGCAGTTTGACTTCTCCCTCTGTTCAGTCTTGCTTCCTCTCCCTTCTTTCACAGGTGTTGATCTAATAAATGTCCTGCCCACCAAATTCAATGACAGGGTCTGCTTCTTGGGAGCCCAGCTTGTAACAATGAAGGAAATAAATAAACAACTACTCTGGTGTCAGTGTTACTGCCACCATTGATAGAATTATGTAAAAATACTTTGAAATTTCAGTAGGTAACACAAGGTGTGGCACACAGTAAGTACTTGATAAGTGGTTATTAAACAGAACTGATGTTCAGAACAAGACGTACTCACATTAGTGACTGGAAACCACCAGGGAACCTCCCTCCAAAGTGCTGTGGCCTCAGAGGCTCCAGGAGAACACAAGTCCCTCCCTGCCAGCTCTTTGCAGCCCTGGTGTTGCTGCTTTCTTGCTGACACTCACTTCCTTGATCTGAAGTGCATCCTTCCTGTGAAGAGGATGACAGTGAGGTTCTGGGAGAGATGCATTTAGGACTGATGCTCTCAAAGAGAAATCCAGGATCACCTAGTCTCTCATCCCAAACATGCTCCCACTCCTTGTGGCTCCAGTTCTGCCTTCTAAGCCTCCATTCCCAGGACTTACCCACCTGACTCCCTAGGTCGCCCTCCCACCCCTTGCGTGTTCCATCCCAGGGTCCTTCAGCCATTCATGTTCTCATCAGAGGAATCTGAGGGGAAAGGATGCAGACCTGGGACCAGAAGGAGAAAGCAGTTCATTTTCAGATTGTTAAGGGGAAATGGGGAGTGGAGAGGAGACAGAAAACAGATTTCAATGCTCAGAGGCTGTGGTTGCACTGAGCACAAGTGTTTCAGAAGAAGAGGCATCTGAGTCTGGATAGTGCTACATTCATTTAAAAAGAAACTTGTCAACCCTTCTACTGTTCCTTAAGAGCTGAAACTTTTGCAAAAGGGAAGAAAACCTCCATCTCCCTTAGCAACTTTCTCCAGCCTCGAGAGGGAGCAGTTTGTAGCTGTGGTGAGGAAGAGACAGTGGTCAATGTGGCTGTGGTGGAACTGGCCCTTCCTTTCCAGACCAGACGGTAATAGAAGGACAGGCATGTCTGGTCTTAAATAGATCACTTTGGTCCAGTCCCTGCTGTCTTCTGAGAGATGACCTGAGGTCCCAGTCAGATTTGAATATAATTTCCTTATGTCTGATAACCAGTGGCCCATTCTGGGACCCTTTGGCATTGATGGAAGCAGTGCAACCTGGAAAAAGAAGCAGTTCCAGAGGATGTCATTCTGCTTCTTTGGGTATCCTGCTGGCATCAGGGACACTGCGCATGGGGCACTGCTGCTGGTCGGGGTAGGGGTGGGGTTCAGCAACCTGGCAGTGGGTTTTGTGTTGCTGCTGCTGCAGACAGGACACCCTTCCCACATTTAAGAGAATCTGGGGTACATAGGAGACAAATATTTTCAGGTTTGGCATCCAGAAAGTTTATGGAAATGGAGCAATTGCTACAGAAATTCTAACCTCCAGAGCAGAGATAACACTTCACCTGCAGCTTCCATCTCATGTTCTATGACCCGGATTTTGTTTCATTTAATAATAATAATTTCTAACATTTACTTAGTACTTGTGCAGCTGGTGCTATGCTCAGCGTGTCATATGATTTTCTGTTTTAACCCTTATAACAATCCTGTGAGATGAGATTATTGCCTCCATTTTATACATAATAAAAGAAAGTGGGAAAAGGGTAAATGACTTACCAAAAGTGTGATAACTTGTCGCTAAATCAGGAAATTAGGCTTATGCTCCCTTGAACCCACAGCCAGTGCTTACTGCCATACATCAGCCAGGTTTCTCCAGTGGATGTTAACCCCAGCCCTTCAGGAGTCACCTGTGGGGCTTCCAGGAGAGAGGGTTCCCTTTGGGCTGCTCAGTTGTAATTCCTTGTATAGTCTGGGGTTGGGGGATGTTCCCTTTGTCTGATTACATCAGACCCACCCAGAGTACTGGTGTTCTGATCCAGCCACTGGCTCTCAGGGGAACACTGACCCCCAGGCCCAGAGTAGTCCTTGGAACTAGGAGGGAAAAGGCCCAGAAACAGGTGGTGCCAGTGTTTCAGCCAGTGCTGGCTAGACCTTCTGGCATGTGTTCTGCTGTTGGGATTGTGGGAGCAAAGTGAGGATGCTTAGTTTGGGGAATCAGAAATTTGAGCGGATATGGGAACTATTTATAAATAGCAGAAAGAGAAAATAAAATTATTCTGTTAACCATAGCAGAAATCTCTTATGGAACAGAAGTTTTACTGGGAGGCACATTTCACTTTAATCAAGGAGATAGTTTCTGAGTAATCCTGTTCTTAACAAGACTGACTGCCTAGAACGTCCTGAACTCCCCATCACTGGCAGAGTTTGAGCAGAGGCAGAAAGAGCACTTCTCAGGAGGTATTTTAGAACAGATATTTGCTCAAAATGTGCTTTTAATTCTGTGATTCTTATTGTCACCGGAGACATTTCCTGTTTCTAACCCTCTTTTAGGGCCTTCATCTTCTTCTATTGACTTCCCTTTGTCTGTACTATACCTCCATCGACTCACTCTCAGGATATTTTATAAATCTTCTCTCCCATCTCATTGTGCAAACCACAGGCTCTGAAAGAGGAGCCAGGTACTAATAGACTATCACAAGCATGGGATTTCCAGAGTGCTATTCACACTCTGTCCTGAGACCTTAGCTCAGACTCTTGGATCTTTGTCCTCACTCGAAGGCTTTTCTGTGGTTTGGACAGCTGGGCTTTGGACTTAAATCCAGAGGAAACAGTCGCTTGGTGTGGTAGAAAGAACAAGAGATGGAAATTAGGAGATTGTGATGTTAGCCTTAGTCTAGGACTAACTAGCTGTGTGATCTTATTTAATATTTCCATGTCACTCAGTATCACTCATGTCATTTCACTATCTCCATGACTTAATTTCTTCATCTCTAATATTGAAGATTTTGATTTGATAATTTTCTAATCCAAGAATTAACATTATGTCTATCTTCCTGTCTATGCACCTAGCTATCCTATTGTTTAAAACTGCGCTTAGAAGGGAACTTCACTTCAGGTTCAACCACATGACCTCCTTTCAGCCCAGGTGGGAACTATCCTAAACTTTAAAAGAACTCTTCTCTCTTTTTTAAGAGAGATCTCAATCCCCCTATCTCTCCAGGCTGCTTTCTTCCTCAGAGGATCCAAATGGCATAAGGATGGTCCCAATCTTGCACCTTTGATCCTAAGCCCAGACAAACTTAAAGAAAACCAAGGGGTTTATCCTAAGTTTCCTGTTTCTTTAGTGACTCACTCCAAGTTCTAAAATGACTTATCTAACTCCTTCTTTTCATAGAAATTTCTAGTTTAGCTGGTATTGACTGACTAAGATTTCCATTTCCTTAGGAAGAACCAACCACCTGGGAGGAATGGGACACAGGGGCCATTTCTCGCAGCGCCTCTGGGGCTGTCAGTGGGTGGTTGGCAGCCATCTGGAGGTGTAATGAATGGGTCATAGGAGACAGGACCTCTGAGTGGGAGAAGAGCATGTATGGACACTGGTGGGTGGTAGGGAAGTGCTAGAAGACTTGAACTTATCATGTTGTAATGGTAGAGCAAAAGTAAACTCCATGATTTCAGACCATGTATTGTGGTAGATACTGCCCCCCAAAATTATGTGGATTTGATGGATGAAAGTGATTATAAATTATAAACAGTTAAGTGAGATCATTTGTGGAAGTAGACCATGGTTCCCACTGTTATAATCTGAATACATTTTTGTCAGTCAGTGACTCTCAATAGTCCCTGGAAAGTGGGAAGTGAAGTGGAAACCAATTCTCAGTTTTCTTTCATGGAGGGTTGGTTGGTTATCAATGGATTCAGGATTCAGGAGGATTAAGGAGGATGTTGGAGAATAGTCAGTTACTTGAAGCTGTAGCACATAGTACAGAGACAGATGTAGATATTGATAGTTGGAGTATAGGGCTGGAGAGTGAGGGGAGTTGGGAGAGGAGAGGAGGCAGCCCAGGCAGAGCTGGAGAAGGAAGTGGTAGTCTGTGGGTTTGCTCAGACCATCAGTATGCATTTGGCGATGGGTTGCCTTGTTGTGTTGTCTGGTAGGATAACTTTACTTCTAGAACCATAAATAGCTGGAAAGAAAAATATCTCCACTATGTGCCAAAGAGTTGGGACTGCCCTCTTTTGGCAGCTGTGAAGTTGTGAGGTTCACCAGACATGAAATTCAAAAGGATTTCCAGCCAATTTCCAGGTTTTAGTGCATGGCACCTGACCCTGAGCCTGAACTGGTAGAAAAGTGAGGCATTACAATTGGCTGAAGAGGTGTCCAGACTGGTGGTAGGCTTGGTGGAGTGCAAAAGGCTGGCAGGATGCAACTTAATAGGTGTATGTTGTGATCCAAAAGCCAGTGCCCCTTGGCAGTTCCCCCAAGGACTGGATATTTTAGTTATTGTGGGTAAGTGAATGGGTTCTAAAGTCTCCTGCAGTCCTGGAATCTTCAACATTGATATGCAATGTATTGATTCAATAGTTGCTTTGGCTGTTATTTACTCTTCTGGAGGTTAGTGTTTGTGTGGTAAAATACACTTGTATTTCATGTATTCCCAGGAGTGCTGAGAAGAGGGCGGGGAAAGGGGAAATATTCTGGGAAACCAATTGCCTGAGGAAATTCAGATTAAAATGCAGATAAGGAAGTTTCAACACTTCCTTAAGGGTGGCATTTAAGGCAGGTGTGACTAAATATACTGTAAGTTCTAATAACAAAATTAGTTTTGCCTGAAAGGGTACTCTCTTTTGATAGGAGGGAGGGTCAGTCCTTCCTTCTAGTGTGATTGCTAAGGCCCAAAGGGGTGGATTAAGCTGACTGTGGGTCCTGAGGCCTCTAAACATTTTAAAATTCTGCACTGGTTGTCCACAACACCCTGCTCTTCCCCACCCATTGGCTGTTTCTCTGGGTCACTGACCAGCCTGTCCCTGTCTGGGTAGGTTTGTGGGGTCCTGTGCTGAATCACCACCATATTTTGGCTAATTTTGAGAATGAAAAGCAATCTTTGGCTAAAGCCATGGCATGACACCACTCATTGTCTATCAATACCTTCTGATCTTTATATCTTTCTCCTCCTCCTCTTCCCCCTTCCCTTCTTTTAGTTTTGTCCTGTTGCCCAGTAGTCTTCTGAAGTTGATTCCTAGGCCTTGGTTCATATTTTCTATACACTCTATTGTTTTCTGTTTATTTTTATTGCCATAGGCTGTTTTTGTGTGCTTAATGTTTTGTGTATCACCAAGATGATTTAATGGTTTTGTGTATCACCAAGGTGATTTAAAGGCTATATCGATTTACAAAATTAATATTCAATTTATTTAAGTTACAAAGTAAAATACTGCTTTGTGAACTTTAAGTCCAAATAACTAATGTTATTGATTTGATTACAAATTCTAGAAATTTTAATAATTTTTTTCAAGGGGGATTTGGAGAAATATGTGGTCCATTTAACAACAACTTTAGCTAATTAAGCTCCAGACAACAACTTAAGCTGAAATTGCAAAGTTGGCACACCCAATTTTAAAGTATTTTTTAAAAGATTTTATTTATTTATTTTTAGAGAGTGGAGAAGGGAAGGAGAAAGAGAGGGAGAGAAACATCAATGTATGGTTGCCTCTTGCATAATCCATACTAGGGACCTGGCCCTCCCGAAACTCAGGCAAGTGCCCTGATGGAGAATTGAACCAGCGAGCCTTTGGTTTACAGGCCCGTGCTCAATCCACTGAGCTACACCACCCAGGGCCCAATTTTAAAGTATTTTAACTCTGACCAATACAATCCCAAATACACACTTGAAGAAAATGTATTTTGTTTATTTTCTTAAATATTTCAGTACTGTTCAGAAACCTATCCAAATTCCATTATACCTTGCAACTTAAAAATCATGTCTAAAAAAATCAATCATGCCCTGGCTGGCGTAGCTTAGTGGATTGAGTGTGGGCTGCGAACCAAAGTGTCGCAGGTTCGATTCCCAGTCAGGGTACATGCCTGGGTTGCAGGCCATGACCCCCAGCAACCGCACATTGATGTTTCTCTCTCTCTCTCTTTCTCCTTCCCTTCCCTCTCTAAAAATAAATAAATTAAATCTTAAAAAAATCAATCAGTTATATACTTTAATATAAACCATGAGACTAATCTCACATGCTAAATTTTATAAATATTTTAACTACCAAATATACACACAAACACATACAGAAAAATAAAAATTGAGGGATAGATATTCTAGAGAGAGGAAACATAGTCACCACACCAGTAGGAATTAGAACTCAGGCGTGTGCTCTCACAACCTATACCCTCCTGATTCAAATTGCACATTAACCAAGAATGGCCTGTTATTAAAATCTGCATCTTTCTTTCCAGGCCCTGTCTAATTTCTTCACAACTTATTTGGATTTTGCATTTCTATGAGTCTTTTAGTACCTTTTAATGTGCTTTTCTCTGACTCTAAGGACATATTGATACCATCCCATAGGACCATTTATACTCTTATGTAATTTCTTCAAAACCTCATTGAAATGTAAGAATTTCAGATGAGATATAAAGTAAAAGTGTCTAGTATAGTATTTGGTAGATATTAAGCTTTTAATAATACCAATTATTAATTACATCACCAGTTAACTATTATGATTCTGTAATTATAAAAATTATAATATTCAAAATAGACTTATAAATGATAAAATATAGGTACAGAATTATGTGGGAACATGTGAGAAATTAATCCTCATTGTAGTATTCAGTAGGCTTAATTCATTAAGTATCATTTAAGCTGCTCCTTGAAAGATGGGAAAGCTGGAAGAGGGAGTAGCAAGTATGGGCAAAGGCCTGGCCCGTGATCTTGTGTAACCAGAGGAGTAATTACAGGTTGAGCTGGAAAGGCAACTAATAAAAGTCCTTAATGTCAGAGTCAGGACTCAGAAATTACATTTTAATTGTTTATGTGTTGGAGCACGATGGAGAATATGGGAGACAGTGATGTCATTCGATATCTGGTAATGAGGAGAATGAATTGGAGAGAAAAGAGGCTAGACGTTATATATTAACCTTTTTAGAGCCTGCCATTCACAAAGGGGGTAAGACATCTCACAAGAAACATATACAATGACAGAATAAAATAAAAAACAAGTATCGGCATCTTGAAAAAGAAGAAAACAGATATTTAGACAAAAGGGCTAAGAAATGATTTTGGTCAAGCTTTGAAAATGTATCTTAACTTCCTGGCAGTGAACCACAAACAGAGGAGTGTAAGTTCCCTGTGTTGATTTAAGAAACTGGACATCAGTGAAGGGCAGTTCCGACTGAGGACTACAGCAGAGTGTTTGAGATCCTGGATCTTATAGCCAGTCTTCCTGAGTTCACTTCTGAGTTCACTTTGTGGATGGGCTGCTTAACGACTGTGTGACTGGGGCAAGTGACTGAGCCTCTCTGTGTTTTGGTTTCCTCATTTGAAGTGGGAATAATAATAGTACTTATCTTAGAGTTTTCTTTTGAGCTTTCAATTCATAAGTACATATGAAGCAGTTGCAGTGGTGCCTGGCTCACAGAAAGTAGGGGAATATCAGATATTACTGTCAGTGCAGAAGCACTCTTTACTGTATAACTGAACAGCTTCTTGGTATTATTGTTACTTTTTAAAAATATGAGTTTAATTCTTTGGCTTCTCTGCCACTTAAAAATATTTTTAACTATAAGGTTGAGGTAATCTCACAGTTTATTTTCTATTTAACCTATGTCTTTTTTGTGTTAAAATTTTATTTTAGTATTTTAAGTTGTCTCCTCCCCTCTTCATCCTTTTCTCTGTTCCTCTCCTTCTCCTCTTCCATTTCCATTTCTTTCGGGAAATTGAAGTATGCTTTCACTACATCAAATGGTGTGCTCTTTCCAGATCACAAGAACCAATTGTTGGCAAACACTACAAATCAGGACTTGACTTATTGTTTGGCTGATTGGCCTTGAGAAAGTGAAGAAAAAATGTTAGTAACTAAGACAATTTAAAAGTGTGTAGTTTCACTTATATGTAGGTGGAATCTAAAGAATAGAATAAATGAACAAAAAAACCCAGAAACAGACTCATAGATATAGAGAACATGTTGAGGATTGCCAGAGGGGAGATGAGCTGGGGACCTGGGTAAAAAAGGTGAAGGGATTAAGATGTACAAATTGGTAGTTACAGAATAGTCAGAAAGATGTAAAGTACAGCATAGGGAATAGAGTCAACAACATTGGAATAATTATGTATAGTGGCAGGTGGGTGCTGGAAATATGGGAGTGGGGAGACTTTGTAAAGTATAGTATGATTGTCTAATCACTATACTGTACATCTGAAAGTAATATAAAATAAAAAATTAAAAGTCCTTTTAGTAACCTCATAAAATGTAAAGAAAGCTTTCTGAAGTAAATAGAAAAATGCATCCAAAATGCAAAAAAAAAGTGCTAAGTATCTGTAACTTACTTTGTGAATAGCAGGGGGCTGGTTGGTAATCATTATAGCACACTACCAACTACATCCTAAATTTAACTAGCCTCTCACCTGTGCTCACTTGTTAGCTGCAGTTTCTAGTCAGACACATCCTTCCTGGAGTCCTCCAAAGATGTATCAATAGAATCTGGTTGATCTGCAAGTTGCCCAACAGTTGTCACCTGAGATCGTTCGTTGTCTTAATTATTCTCAATATGTCCACAGTTTTTTGCATTTCAAATCTTTCCCTTTCAGGGTGTTGGCCTTTATTTTGTAGGAGTAAAACCTCGAGAAGCTATCAGAAAGATAAACCTGGATCTTTGTACTTCTGAAAATATTATTTTTCACTCATTTTTTGATTAACTGTTTGGCTGCATATAAAATTGTAGGTTCAAAAACGTGCCCATAGAATGTTGAAGGCATTGCTCCTTGGTCTTCTAGCATACAGATTTGCTGACTTCTTTGACTCATGGCTTATTTGGTCTTGAAATAATGCATAAATTATTCCCAGTCTCAACTTTTTCACTAAGGAGTTGAATCAACAAAAATATTTGGTAATTACATTCCTGTTACTATGGGCACATTTTATCCACTATTCCTATTATTGCATTTCTGCTAATTTTGTCTCTGGGGTAGGCTAGTAGAATCTTTAAAACACATTGGATTTCACTGGGGGATGGTAAGAAAAATATCTGACCAGGACCATTTCAAGAAAAAGCATTCACACCATGCCCCAGGAAACTTAATTGGTTTTGAACATTGGCTTGGAATTCTACTTCCACTTCACTTGGGAAAATATAGAGTTCATGTTATGTCAATTCATTGCCAAATATTTACCACCTCTTCCTGCTGAGTATTTACATTGCAGCAAATGGGAACCATGTCAGGATATTGGAGTTTGAGATGGAAACGTAACCCTTGCTAGAGATGACATAGAAGTTGAGGATGGATCACTGCTGTGTTAGATTGTTGGGGAGAGAGGGAAACATAGACCCAGGCTCTTCTTCAACAGGTTTAAACCTTAGTGAGATTTGAAAACCAAGGACAAATCTGTATGTGCCTTAGAACCATACCATTAAATTCCTCTACTGTCCAAAGGATGAATAGGACCCCCATAACAAGAATTTAAAGCCAGACTGTTGGTGGAACAAATGGGACAAGGACTAGACATATGTATCCAAATCAAGTTCTCTCCACTCATAATCAGGGAAGTAATACCCTTGGCCCAGAGAAGGACCAATTTATTAGAGATTATCATTTAACCAAAAAAGGCATGGACAGACTTAAAGAACATTATGCTAAGTGAAATAAGCCAGTCAGAGGAGGACAAATACCATATGATTTCACTCATATATGGAGTCTAAGGAACAGACTGAACTAACAAGCAAAATAGAGACAGACTCATGGAGCAGGCTGACAGCTCTGGGGTGGTGGGTTAGGAGGTCCAGGAACTGAGCTAAAAGGAAAAAGAACTCATGGACATGGACAACAGTGCAGTAATTGTGGGGGGAAGGAGAGTATGAGGGCAATAAATGATAACGGAAAAGTATATAATAAAAACAGTGATGTCATATACTAAAAAATAAATAGATAAATAAAATCTTTTTTAAAAAGGCAACAGAAAATCTGATGCACTTAGATTTGTAAGATTTGACTCTCAGATGTGACTCGAAGACACTGCACTTTTCATTTCTCTGGGCTCCACTTCCCTCAGTAATAAAATGAAGCAAGGTTGAACTTCATTATTTCTGAGTCTCTGTTCATTTTGATTTCTATGGTTTTGTGATTCTGTATCTTCTGGAACTTAAAAGCTTATTATTTAGTATCAGCACATTTTCATTTATTATTATTAGTATTATTCAAGATGAAAATAATTTTAATTCTATTGTGAACATAATGAACTAGGCTATGTGTTTAATTGAATAAATCAAAATGGCCCTTGGAAAAATATAATGATCTCTTTCCCCTTTCCTCTTTTTTCTACTCCCTTATTCTCTCCCCCTCTACCTTCCGTCCTTTCTTCATTTCTCTGATTCCTCTAAATAGCACTGTCAAAATCTTTTGGCAAGTCAGGAACTTTGGACTAGGTCATTCAGCCTTGTGATTTTCAGCCTTCAAGAGTTGTCTGTGTTTACTAGGCTTGTTATTTAAATTACCTTATTTGCACCTTACAAAAATGTCTGTCAGAGAGATACTATCATCACCATTTCTTCAATGAGGAAACTGAGAACTGTAGAAATGTTAAGACAATTGCTTGAATTTACACACCTAATTAAGACGAACAGCCTGAATTAAAACTTAATCATTTTATTTATGCCATGTTAACTTGCTAAAATAATGTTTTCTCCAAGATTTCTTTATTCAAATAAATTATTTATAATTATTTAATATATAGTTATATGTTTTATTTAAAGATATTTAAATATTTAAAATAGGTAAACAAGATGCGTGATACGAAACTTCAAGTGGTAAAATACGGACATACAGCGATGTTCAACTCCTCTCCTACATAACCACTATTACCAGTCTCTAAATAAAATCTAGCAAGCCCTCGTGTAGATAGTACATGATTTTCAGAAATTTAATCTGCACAGAATTCTTCAAGTATTTCTTATTTGTGAAAAACAAGGATCATCTGTCCTGTAGTCGTTTTCTTTTTATATCAAGAAATAATCATCTCCCTTTCTAAAGTTGGCAACCTCATTCTTCCAATTTATCAAATGCAAATAATAAACCAAGTAGTTCATTGCTAAAATAACTTTGGAATTTATTTAAAATTCATGAGGCAAAAAAAAAAAAGAAAAAGAAATCTAAAATTCAGTTAGTAAAACTCTTCTAAATCACATGATCCTTAGATAATTGCCTTACTCCAGCAGGTACTTCCTCTAGTTCCTAGGATTTCAACATGAAAAAGAATGTCGCAAAAAGGAAAAAGGACTCATAACATGGACCACAGTGTGGTGACTGGTGGGGGGCAGGCGATATAAGGGGACTAAACGGTAATGGAAAAATATAATAAAGATTAAATTTTAAAAAACCATAAAAAACAAAGAAAAAATGTCGCGAAAGCTCTTCATGTATCCCAAGAGCATCAGTCTTCCTTCTGGAATCTGTGAGAGATGTCAGTTTCCTAGTAGTCATCAGATGACGCTATGGTTCAGTCTCAGAGTGCTAGGGTGGACCAGCTGGCCTCATGTTGTTCCTCTGGGTTTCTGGGAAGGAGATTAGGAGCAGGGCTCAACCCCAAGATGTTCTGACCTCTTTAAATCCTCTGGTTAGGTCACTGATTTATTTTTTGTACCATTACAGTCCAATCAAGTTTGAGACATTGCTGCTCAGCATTCTTCAGAGTAAAAAGCAGGGGCATGACATCCTTTCTCAGACAGTAGGGAGGACCCTTCTTACTAGTAAGGTGTGGACACTGAAGGTGCTATCAGACTGGAGCTTTCTAATTAGCAGTGATGTCAGCTAGAAGAAAGGTGGTTAGAGCCAGGTGCCTAACTAGAGAGGTCATACTCTACACAGTACCATTGTCTATAACATTTTTGACATATTTGACTTTATTGATGAGTTATTGTGATGTTATTTGCTATTCATTTTTTAACTCTTAGGGCTTGCATTTCTTTTCTTTTAAAAACATATTTTTATGTGGTAAGAACATGTAACATGAGGTTTATGCTCCTATGCACAAAGCAGATATTTTTTGTGTGTATAATACAGTATTGTATATAGGCAAGGCGCTGTACAGCAGATCTATAGATTATGTATCTTTTATAACCTGTTGGTTAGAAACTGTTTTCTCTTCCCCCCTAGCCCCAGGAATGACAATTGTCTTTTCACTTCTGTGAATTTGAGGAATTCCCCAGAAGGACATTCATGAAATATTTGTCTTTCTGCATCTGGCTAATTTCTCTTGGCATAATGTCTTTTAGGTTCATCCATGTTGCTTCATATGGCAGGATTTCTTTCCTTTTAAGGCTAAATGATATTCGATTCTATGTATATACCATACTTTCTTTATCCATTCATCTGATGATGGACATTTAGGCTGTTTTCACATTTGGCTGTTGTGAGTAATGTTGCAATGATTATGCAAACACTAATATCTCTTCAAGATCCTGATTTAAATTCTTTGGGTAAATACTCAGATGTGGGATGGCTGAGTATTATTGACTGTTTTTAATTTTGGGGGGAACTTCCATACTGTTTTCAAAAGTAGCTGCATCATTTTACTTTGTATAAGGCACTAACATTGTATAAGAATTCCCTTTTTTTCCACAACCTCACCAATATTTGTTTTTGTCTTTTTGATTTTAGCTATGCTAAGAGGTATAAAGTGATATCACACTGTGGTTTTGATTTGCATTTCCATAATGATTAGTGACGTTGATCACCTTTTCATGTACCCATTGACAATTATACGTCTTCTTTTGAGAAATGTCTATTTGAGTTCTTTGTCCCTTTTAAAATTAAGGTTATTAATATTTGTTCATATTAAGTTGTATAAGTTCTTATATTCTTTTGGAAATTAACTCCTTATCAGGTATACAGAGAGCTCACATTTCTTGAAAATCTACTATGTAATTGGCATCTTGTTGAGTTTTTGCAGAAAAATTTTGAGGCAGGTTTCATTCTTATCTCTAATTTACAGCTATGTAAACTGAATCAGGGAGGTTAGGAAATATTTAATGTCATACCATAGTGGTCCCTATTGATGTCTGCATAGTCAACACAATCAAGTCTTCCCCAGTGGGCAGAGTGAATGATGTTAGCTGAAGTGTTACTGTGGTTCAACAAATTATAGCAAGAAGCTATCAATAGATTCTGTGTCAACTATATTTTTTATATTTAGGTAAAAATACCCATGAATTGAATGATAGGATAAATAGCTTTGCTGCTTCCTTTCTTGAGTGTACTAAGAAAATCTCAGTAAATGCTTTCAAAACAGAGGGCCTTAGTTTTGTAGGAAGAAGCAACACCTGGTATCTAGGGAGTCTGAGTGGAAATGGATGCAGCCCAAACACTGAATTGGTTTTGAAGAAAATGAAAGAAGATGAGTTTGGGTTTCTAGTAGACCACAAGTCACTCATGGTGATGAGGACCATAGAAACTAGGTCAGTGCATGAACATGTAAATGTGGAGTTTAGGGAGGGCCCCAGCCTGTGTGTCTTTAAAATTTTTTTGTCATTTTTATAATTTTCAATTGACATACATTAGTTTCAGGTACAGCCTGTGACTCTTATGGCCTAGAAAATTGAGGGATGATGCTGTCCTGTTTAAGGTCATTGATGGAGCCATGTGAAAACACACCCAGTGTGGGACTGTTAGCATCTCAGAAAACAAGATAATAAGGCTGTTCAAGTCCTGTCAAGGAATGCCCAAAGACCAGTAAGACATGGTAAAGGGGAAGTTAAGTTGTAAAGAAAAAACAGTAGGTGAGGGTTAATATATGGCCAGGCTACAGGGTTAGTATACCCAAGTCTCTATTGTCAAAGAAAGAAAATTGGCTGCTGGACAGCTTTTGAACAGGGTTCTAAGTGGTATGTACTGGGTGTGTGAGAAACTGTGGGGTAGGGGGGGAGCATCATCTCTGACTATGGAAGAGCATCATAGTTATCAACTAATTTCTCATATTCCCTAATTGCCACATGACACTGGCATGGGGAGTGTGAGACCAGATCCCAGGTGAATCATTGTGCACTTTCCTGGTGAGAGGTGAGTATTGTACACAAGGAAGTTTCATGATATTGGTATGAGTGAGGTAAGTCATTTTTGAGTTTGCATGCAGATGGTATTTTGGTTGGGAAATCAGCACATCACTGCAGTCCTGGGATGTTTCCCTGTGTGGGGATGCCTTATAAAAGGACTCTCTACCACACTGATGCCATATTCTTGACACTCAGTTGTAGATCTTCTTTGGAGCCTCTGGTGAGTACAACTATTAGAGGTCTTTTTTTGGCATTTGGATAGTGTGAGGATTTAACCTGGGGGGCAGAAGTGACTATTTAACCAATTAATGCTCATGTATAGGGAAAAGAAGATAATGAGGTTTTGGGGGTAAATTTTAACTGGTATTTGCTAAATGATCTTGAAGATGGTAAGAGAAATGGAGTCAGAGGTTCAATCTTTGACTGAAGGAGAGTAAGAGAGACAAGATGCTGTCCTGTCACCTGCTCCACATTATTTCCAAATGCATCCCTTTCTGAGTTCAGTCTGCTTGAGTGATAGGTCTGAGCCTTTGCAGTACCAGGGTCAGGGCAGCAACCAGGGCCTCATGGGAGATATGAGTAGAGATTTTTTTTTGGATTGGCTAAAATGTTAATAACTGGGTCTTTCTCCAGATAATGTTTGTATTCACACAGCACCTGCATAGAGATTATCTTTAGAAAGTGATAGAGTGAGAGATTAGTCAGAAAAGATTGAAGAGCTGAGGGCAAGAGTTGATAAAAGGGAGGAGTGAAAAAGCTACACAAAGTCATAAAGACTGCATTAGGGATCAAAGAGTGTCTTTGGAGACTGGAGGGGCTGATGGCTCAGCTAATTGTTCTACCAACAGGACTGTCTCTGCTATGAACACTGTCATCTGTTTGTATTTCAGATCCCTTGAGAGCCAGGAAACATGTCTTACCAGCAGCAGCAGTGCAAGCAGCCCTGCCAGCCACCTCCTGTGTTGATACCTGAGCCTTGCCCCCAACCAAAATGCCCTGAGCCTTGCCCACCACCAAAGTGCCCTCAGCCTTGCCCCCCACCAAAGTGCCCTGAGCCTTGCCCCCTACCAAAGTGCCCTGAGCCATGTCCACTTCCTTCATGCCCTCCTGTGCAGTGCCCACCTCAACTATGCCAGCAGAAGTGCCCTCCTGTTCAACTGTGCCCACCCTGCCAACAGGAGTGTCCACCCAAGAGCAAGTAACTGCACCAACATTCATCAGGACCACAAAACAACAGGATCCAGGATCTTTATCCCAGGACTCCGTCATCCTCCTTTCAGCCATGGTGACAGACTGCATCTTCCCTAATCTCCCACCTGTATTGACAGATGACAGATAAAAGGCTTGTTAGAAGATGAATGAAAGTATCATCACCTGACATGGCTTTGCCATCCATCTGTTTGTAATATGAGTGGTGATCGCTATCCTATGAGCACTTTGGTGTCTCTTCTTTTGCTTCTCCAATAAAGTACATGTTTTATGGTCAACCCACAGTCATTATATTTGCATTTTTTAAAAAATTTCTTTTGTCAACTATACTTGATTATTGTTCATCTCCACCCTTTTTGAATTATCAGAGTCAGGCTTTTCCATCACTGAATTCAGTTTTGCCTAAAATGTATCTTTTGGATTGGGTATATCAAATAGTTCTCTTTTAATAGTTTTAAACTCATTTCTAACTCTTTCTAGCTTGTAGAACCTTAAAAAGAATTACTTAAACTCTCTCAACTTCAGTTTACTCATCTCTAAAAAGTAGGAAAGAATGTGGTCAGCTGAATGTACTCATATAAATTAATGTATTAACAAATGTTGCCTAATTATCTGTCATATGCCAAGCAGACTTCTATGTGCTCAGGATATGATAATGGTGACCAAAGTCCTTGTCCTTATAGAGCCTCAATTCTTGAAGGAATTACACACACGTGCAGGACAAATGATAATGATGCATGGGTATACTCCAGAGAAAATTGTTTAGAAAGGCTATGTCAAAGTGAGTTTTGGGGCAAAAACCTGAATAAATTCAAGAGTGAACCATGAGTATATTTGAGGTACATTGTTCCAATGTGAGGAGATGACACACAGAGCAAAGTAACAGCAAAGAGAGCACTGATCAAGGGGACACTGTCTCCAAATGAGGTAAGAGAGGTTGCATCTCAAGGACATAGTAATGATTTTGAAATTTCACAACCACAATTTTTTTTTTTTGCTGATGATCAGTGGTGGCCTAAAATTTTATATCTATGTAATTCTCAACTATCAAATATGATTTCTTCTGTGTAGTAGTTCCGCTAAAAGTATGACTACATGTGGTCTTCCAAAGATGCTTTAAAATTATTTAAAAAACTGAGGACTAAATTAGAACTTTTTGCAAAATGCAAACTTATTTTGAGAGGGCAGCTACATAGAAAGTACCGTCTATTATTGTTTTCATCTTCTAGGGACATCTACTCCATTAATTTTTATTAAATTATAGCTAACAAAATGCATAGGGATTTTGTTCTGCTGTCCCCTAAACCCTACAAAAAATGTTGGGGGTTGGACTTTACATTCTTGAAAAGGGCTCTTGCCTAATAGCATTGTTGACAGACTTTTAAAATTTTGTTTTTAAGAAATAAAAAAATAAAATCCCATATTTTTGGGGGGTGGACAAAATCAGTACATTTTGAAAGTTCATTAACTTTAGCTGTATAGGGTGAATAATTATAAATTGAGCAGTTATGTAAGTGACCCAAAAACTCAAGAAAATCATCATTACCAACCCTTCAAAAGAGCCAGATTCCCTTATTAAATTACATTTCACAGCTTAACCCTAGAAATAATGACAATCTTCACTCATTATAATCACTAGTTTTTTTTATTGTTTTAACCATGAATCTAGAGGCAACTCTAGAAATTATAGTTAAGTTTCCTAGTTTTTGAACTTCACATAAATATAACTATATTGTGTGCTATCTTTTTTGTCTTTATTTTATTCAGCATTATGTACAATAGTTTTAGTAGATTCACTATTGTATTTTTAGGATGTTACTTAATGAATGTACAACACACTTTGTTTCTTCATTCTACTCTTGGTTGACATTTAGGTTGTTTGTTATTTGGAGCTCTTTGGATCAGTGCCATGAAGATACTTCTTTATGCCTGCTAGCGCACATGGCTACACATTTCTTCGGGTACATTCCCAGAAGTACATGCATTTTTAACCTTGGTAGGTAACATCAAACTGTCTTCCAAAATGACTGTGCTAGGAAAGATCCAAGATGGTGGAGAGTAAGTGGAGGCTACACTAACCTCTTTCCAGAGCCAATCTGGAATTCCAACTAAGTTTGTAGAGAAATCACCCTGAATAACCAATGGAACACTAGCTGGAGAGAAGCCTTATAACCAGGGACAAACAGAAGAAGCCACTTCACCACAATAAGACTGGCAGAGAGTGTGGAGAAGGTACGAGAAGGCTGGCTGGGCTCCAAAGGTGGCAGCTAAAGTTCTGGAGGGATATTTTAGTGGCCGGGGTGTTCCCCTGAGAAGTGTGGGACTTAAACCCCAATATGGGCTTCCCCAGCCTACAGTACCAGAGCCAGAAAGGAACCCAGATAACAGCCAGCTGTAAATAGCAGCAGGGTTTCTATCTGTCAGGAGGAGATGGCTGGAGGCTCAGAGAGACTCATAAAGGGCTGATGAACAAAATTTTGTTTGCAGCCACTTATCCTGGGCTCCAGCAAAGGGAGGGCCAAATAGACTAGAGACCCTTGCAGAAAGTCTGGGGTTAGTGGCTCTGGAAAGAGAACTGAAAAAACAGCTGCCAGGATCCCTGTGCTGAGTCATTTCCCATATTGTAGAAGCCATGTTTCTAAGGCAGACCACTTCTCTCTGCATGGCATCAGCCTGAGGGTAAGCAATAGCCCTGTCCAAAGGAGTTACTCTGCCCCACCTTGTGGAGATTAAGCCTGGCAGCTGATTACAGATTGATTAGTTTAACAACTGATCAGCTTGGGTGGAAAATACAAAGAAGCAGCCAAAATGGGAAGACAAAGAAAGAGACCCAAAATGAAAGAATAAGAAAATTCTCCAGAAGACTAGATGAAATGGGGGAAAATAATTTACAGATATAGAGTTTAGAGTAAAGATTATAAAGATACTCAACAGCATGAAAAAAATACATAGAAACCATAAAAAAGGACCAGTCAGAAATAAAGAATGCAATATATGAAATAAATAATACACTGGAAGGAATAGATGGTAGGTTAGGTGAAATAGAGGATCAAAGCAGTGATTTGGAAGACAAGGTAGGAAAAAACACACAAGCAGAACAGCAAAAAGAAAAAGGAATTAAAAAAAATGAGGAGAGCTTAAGAAACATTTTGGACAACATGAAGCATTAACAATATCCACATCATGGGAATACCAGAAGGAGAAGAGAGTGAGCAAGGGCTTGAAAATGTATTTGATTAAATAATGACTGAAAACTTCCCTAATCTGGGGAAGGAAAAAGACACATAAATCCAGGAGATCAGAGTCCAAAACAAATTGGGCCCAAAGCAGCCTACACTATGACACATCATAATGGAAACAACAAGGCTTCAAGACAAGGAGAGAATCCTAAAATCCACAAGAGATAAGCAGGTAGTTACCTACAAGACATCACCAAATAGATTGTCATTTGATTACTCAATAGAAACATTCAGGCCAGAAGGGAGTGGTATGAAATATTCAAGGTGATGAAAAGCAGGGATGTACAACTAAGGATACTTTACCCAATGAGGCTAGCATTTAAAATTGAAGGAGAAATAAGGAGCTTCCCAGACAAGAAAAAACTAAAGGTGTTTGTTAACACCAAACCAGTACTGCAAGAAATGTTAAAGTGCTTGCTTTAAGAAGAAGAGAGACTTTCGGCCAAGATGGAGGCATAGGTAGACACACTATGCCTCCTCGCACAACCAAAATAAAGACAACAAAAATTTAGAAACAAAATAACAAGCAGAACTGACAGAAAATTGAACTGTATGGAAGTCTGACAACCAAGGAGTTAAAATAGACACATTCGTCCAGACTGGTAGGAGGGGTGGAGTCGGGAAGCCGGGTGAAGAGGGGTTGTAGCAAAAAAAGCAGTGGCACCAGGTGAGTAAGGTAGCAGCTGACAAACCCTGGGCGCTCAAGAGGGCAGCGCACAGACCCTTGGAGTGCTGGCGGCGGCTGGCAGACTTCAGCATGGGGTGGCAACGGGCAGACCCAGTGAGGCAGGATTGCGAAGTGAGGCACTGCGCAGAAGGTGGCTGGCTGACTGGGCGGTCCCACATTCATGTGCAGATAAACCAGGCAAAACTTGGGAGCGAGACAGACAGCGCAACCCAGGGTCCCAGTGTGGGAAAATAAAGCCTCAAAACACCGATCGAAAACACCTGTGGGGGTTGAGGTACTAGGAGAGACTCCCAGCCTCACAGGAGAGTTCATTGGAGAGACCCACAGGGACTTAGAATGTACACAAGCCCACCCATGTGGGAATCAGCACCAGAAAGGCCCAGTTTGCTTGGGGGAAGCAGGAGAAGGACTGAAATCTGACAGAGAGCAGAGCAAGTGCCATTGTTCCCTCTTGGATCCTGCCTCCCACATACAGTGTTATAACCCAGCAACTCGGCTGCCCCACCCTGGTGAACACCTAAGGCTCCACCCCTCATACGTAAGAGGCGTGATAAGACAAAAAAAAATGGCCCAAAAGGATGAACAGATCAAAGCTCCACAGCAAATACAACTAAGCTATCAAAAGATAGCCAACCTATTAGATACATAGTTCAAAGCACTGGTGATCAGGATGCTCACAGAATTGGTTGAATTTCGTTGCAAATTAGATGAAAAAGTGAAGGCTACGCTAAGTGAAATGAAGGAAAATGCATAGGGAACCAATAGTGATGGGAAGAAAACAGGGACTCACATCAATGGTGTGGACCAGAAGGAAGAAAGAAATAACCAAACAGAAAAGAATGAAGAAACAAGAATTCAAAAAATTGAGGAGCGGCTTAGGAACCTCCAGGACATCTTTAAACATTACAATGTCTGAATTATAGGGGTACCAGAAGGGCAAGAGGAAGAGCAACAAGTGGAAAAGTTATTTGAACAAATAATAAAGGAGAACTTCCCCAATCTGGCAAAGGAAATCAACTTCCAGGAAGTCCAGGATGCTCAGAGAGTCCCAAAGAAGTTGGACCCAAGGAGGAACACACCAAGGCACATCATAATTACATTACCTAAGATTAAAATGAAGGAGAGAATCCTAGAAGCAGCAAGAGATAAGGAGACAGTTACCTACAAAGGAGTTCCCATCAGACTGTCAGTTGATTTCTCAAAAGAGACCTTGCAGGCAAGAAGGGGCTGGAAACAAGTATTCTAAGTCATGAAAGGCAAGGACCTACATCCAAGATTACTCTATCCAGCAGAGCTCTCATTTAGAATGGAAGGGCACATAAAGTGCTTCTCAGATAAGGTCAAGTTAAAGGAGTTCATCATCACTAAGCCCTGATTATATGAAATGTTAAAGGGACTTATCTAAGAAAAAGAAGATAAAAAACATGTATAGTAAAATGACAGCAAACTCACAATTATTAACAACCACACCTAAAACAAAAGCAAAAACAAACTAAGCAAACAACTAGAACAGGAACAGAACCACAGAAATGGAGATCACATGGAGGGTAAGTGACAAGGGGGTGGGAGGAAGAGAGAGGGGAAAAGGTACAGAGAATAAGTAGCATAGATGGTAGGTAGAAAAATAGACAGGGGGAAGGCAAGAATAGTATGGGAAATGTAGAAGCTAAAGAACTTATGACACATGGACATGAACTAAAGGGGGGAAATGTGGGTTGGAGAGGGTGTGCAGGGTGGAAAGGAATGAAGGGGGGAAAATGGGACAACTGTTATAGCATAATCAATAAAATATATTTTAAAAAAAGAAAAAAAAAGAAAAAAAAGAAAGTAAAAAAATCCCAGAATAGTCTAACAATAAAACAGCACTACACACATATCTATCAATAATCCCCTTAAATGTAAATGGCTTAAATGCTCCATAGGGTAGCTGAATGGATAAGAAAACTATATATATATATATATATATATATATATATATATATATATATATCCTCCAAGAGACTCATCTCAGATTGAAAGATACACACGACTAAAAGTAAAGGGATGGAAAAAGATATTTCATGAAAATGGAAAAGATAAAAGAGCTGGGGTAGGAGTACTTATATCCAACAAAATCAATTTTAAAAACAAGGCAAACGAGAAGAAAAGGGCACATCTAATGATAAATGGAACAAGAAGCTCTAACCCTATAACATTTTTGCACTCAACATAGGTGCACCTATATATGTAAATCACATCTTGATAGACATAAAGGGAGAGGTTGACAGAAATACATAGCCAGAAATTTTAACACCCCATTGATGTCAATGGAAAGATCTTCCAGGCAGAAAATCAACAAGAAGACAATGGCCTTAAATGACACACTAAATCAAATGATTTAATTGATATCTTCCAAGCATTTTACCCCAAAGCAGCAAAATATACATTTTTTAAGTGCACATGGAACATTTTCTAAGATAAACCACAATGCTAGGACACAAAACTAGTCTCAGTAAATATAAGAAGATTGAAATCATATCAAGCATCTTCTCTGACCACAATGCTATGAAACTAGATATCAATCACGAGAAGAACACTGAAAAACATGCGAAGACATGGGAGCTAAATAACATTTTATTAAACAATGAATAGGTAAAAAACTAAATCAAAGAAGAAATCAGAAGATACCTTGAAACAAATGAAAATGAGGGCACAACAATCCAAAATCTGTGGGACACTGAGAGAGCAATCCTAAGAGGGGAATTCATAGCATTACAGGCCTATCTCATAAAACTAGAAAAAGCTCAAATAAACTATCTAACTTTACAGTTATAGGAACTTGGAAAAGAACAACAAACAAAGGCCAAAATGAATGGAAGGAAGGAAATATTAAAGATTAGAGCATAAATAAATGAAATAGATTCTAAAAAAATGATACAAAAGATCCATGAAATCAAGAACTTGTTCTTTGAAAAGATAAACAAGATTGACAAACTTTTTACCAGACTCATCAAGAAAAAACAAGAAAGGACCCAAATAAATAAAGTCAGAAATGAAAGAGGAGAGATAGCATCTGACTCCAATGAAATACAAAGGACTGTATATCATGAACAACTATAGGCTAACAAACTGGACAACCTGGATGAAATGGATAAATTCCTAGAAACATGAAATCTTCCAAAACTGAATCAATAAGAATCAGAGAATCTGAATAGACAGATTATACTGAATGAAACTGAAGCAGTAATCCAAAAACTTCCAACAAACAAAATCCCTGGACTGGACGGGTCATGGGTCATAGATGAATTTTAACAAACACTCTGAGAATACCTCTCCTTTTCAAACTATTTCAAAAAACTGAAGAGGAGGGAAGGCTCCCAAACTCATTTTAAAAGGCTAGCATTATCCTAATTCCAAAACTAGATAAAGGCACTATAAAGAAAAAAAATTATAGGCCAATATCGCTGATGAACATAGATGCTAAAATCCTCAACAAAATATTAACAAACCAAATACAGCAATGCATCAAATAGATCATATACCATGATCAAATGGGATTTATTCTGGGAATGCAAGGTTGGTACAACATTCGCTAATCAATAAATGTGGTTCACTGCATAAACAAAATAAAGGATAAAAATCACATGGTCCTATCAATAGATGCAGAAAAAGCATTTGATAAAATCCAGCACCATTTATGATAAAAACTCTCAGCAAAGTGGGAATAGAGGGAACATACCTAAATATGATAAAGGCCATGTATGAGAAACCCACAGCCAGTATCATACTCAAGGGCAAAAACTACAAGTTTTCCCCTCATTAATGCCCTTTATTAATGTTCATTTTCCCAAGTTCATTAATAAGGCACATTTCATGATAGAATACAGATATTATTTTCTGCTTCTTTTTAAATCTACTTTGCCATTTATATTTAATAATTTAGTTTCCCCCTTCCCCTGCTCTCATTCTCAAGTGACCTTTAAATTAAGCATCTCAAAATCAAAGTGAAATAGATTTAATTTGAATTGTCTTACTTGAGATTGGCACACAAAAATGCCTTCTGATATTGTAATCTGTTCTTTTATGTTACTTGGTTTCGTCATTCAGTCCCTCTGAAATTTAGCATTGTCTTATCTCAAATTAGAAAAAATTTTTTTCATTTGAAACCTGAATAATTTTGTTAACCAGTGTCACCCTAATAAATTCAATAAAAAGAAAAAAAGAAAAAATGTTTTTCACGTGGTTTTAGAAAGTTACCAAATTGTAAGAAATTACATAGTTCTATAAATCATCAAATGTTTAATATATGTAAATTGTTTAACATCTTATCATTTTGGAAAGAATAGATACTTCTATTTATTTTATTACATGTATTTATGGTTATATATCTAAGGGAAATAAAGTCATTATCTTGAAAAGATTTGTACTCTTATGTTCATTGCAGCATTATTCACAATAGCTAAAGAATGAATACAAGTGTTCATCTGTAGATGAACAGGTAAAGAATATGTGAGGTATAGCAATGCATACACACTGAACATTTCTAACCTTACCATTGTATGTGGAAAAAGGGGCTTTCCAGGGGTGTCTAAGCTGAGGCCCAAAGGCTGGATGGGGCTCAGGATGGCTATGAATGTGGCCCAATACAAAATCGTAAATCTACTTAAAACATTATGAGATTTTTTTGTGATTACGTGTAGCAATGTATTTAATGTGTGGCCCAAGACAACTCTTCTTCCGGTGTGGCCCAGAGATGCCAAAAGGCTGGACACCCCTGCTAGTCTTTCTCCTCTTGAAGAAGGAATTTCAAGGAAAGAACTGCAATCATGGGAGTTGCTGGTGACTAATAGGCTCAGGAAAACGTACTTAGGTCTATTAATGGAAGTGGCATCCTAATTACTGATTAAAACTTGTGAAAAGTAGCTAAATTGGTTTAGAGAAAATGATTACTCTTAAATGTGTATTTGGAAAAAAATGAAAGGTACAACATTATATTAAGCCCTGTTCTCATAATTTCAGAAAAAGTAAAGCAAAGTGAACACTAGGAAAGTAGAAAATAGAAAATAATAAAGGTAAGAGTAGAAGTTAATGAATAGAAAATACACATACAATTAAAACAATCAATAAACCAACATTTGCTTTTCAAAACACTAATAAAAGTGACATATTTTTGAGTAGATTAAAAGTTAATATCAAGAATGAAAAAAGGACACATAATAAGAAAGAGGAAAAAATATAAAAATAATAAAGATATTAAGAGTAATTTTTTGCTAATAGATTAGAAACTTTATATAAAATGGAAACTTTTCTTTAAAACTTAAATTATAAAAGTGGACACAAGAACAAATAGGGAATCTGAACTGCTCAATGACTAAATTTATTAAGTTAGTACTAAAAACATACTTTTATATAGAAACTTCAAGTCCTAGGTGGTTTTACCAGTGACTTAAGAAATATTAAAGATATAAATAATTTCAAACCTATATTGCCCAGAAAATTAAAAAACATACATAATGATACTCATCAACACCTTCCATGAAACCAAAAACCTGGTACCAAACTTGAACAAGGATGTTATTCAGCATGAAACTGATGAAAGATGAAAAATCAAATGATCAATATGTACTGCTCTTTAAATTAAGCATCTCAAAATCAAAGTGAAATAGATTTAATTTGAATTGTCTTACTTGAGATTGGCACACAAAAATGCCTTCTGATATTGTAATCTGTTCTTTTATGTTACTTGGTTTAGTCAAATAAATGCCTTCTGATATTGTAATCGGTTCTTTTTAGTTACTTGGTAAAGTAAAATAATTGATGAAATTCAACCTTTATTCAAGGCTTACACAAAAATTTAAAATGCTTAGCAAACTAGTAATAGAAAAGATTTGATGTAATCTGAAAAAAATCTACAAAAAGGCTACAGCAAACGTTATTTTCAGTGGTCAACTGGCAGAGGCTTCACCCAGGAGATTGCTGTCCCTGTGCCTGTTCCGCACTGTGTTGCAAGTGAAAAGACACAGTCAAGAGAAAAGAAATGTGAGGTGGAGGAATTGACAAGGCAAGAAACAAAACAAAAAACAAATGAAGAAAACCTATTACTGTTTGTAAATCACGATGTGTACATTAAAGTGTAACCTAGTTACAAATAATTTATTAAGAAAAACAAGCACAGAATCACGGAACAGACTGACAGCTGTAAGAGGAGGGGGTGGGTGTGGGGACTGATGGAAGGAAGGTGAAGGGATTAGTCAAAGAACTTATATGAAGGACCCATGGACACAGACAACGGTGAGGGGATTGATTATGGAAGTGGGGATGGAGGGGGACAAAGGGGAAAAAGTGGGACAACTGTGATAGCATAAACAGTGAAATATTTAAAAAAAGAAAAACAAGTGGGTTTTGAAAAGGGCTGGATAGAAAATCAGAGCACAAACCTTGTTCCTACGTGTTAGAAACAAACGCTTAGAAAATAAAATTATAGAATACTAATTACAATGCAGCAATACGTGGAGGACACAGAAATGAATACCACAAAGTTTGTGCAAGATTCTCATGGTGAGGAACAGAGTGACAAACATGTATATGAATCAAATGACTGAATACTTTTAAAGGGACAGTTTTCTCCCAAATTGATCTGTGGATTAAAAGCAAACCCCACTGAAAAATTGGACTAAAATAGATTTTAAAATGAGCATGGAAAAGGAAAAAGGTCTAGATTCAGTCAAAAAACATAGTCTACATATTTTTATTCTGTGTTTTATTTCTAGCTGACACAGGTCAATATTCAAATCAACTTCCACTGGCTGGTCAGGGCATTGCCCATTCCAAAGATGGTATTCAAGGTTACTTTATTATTTATTTATTTATTAAAATTTTTTTCAGATGTTTATTCCATGATCACATGTCTACTATAGTGCTTTTTAAAAAAAGATTTTATTTATTTATTTTTTAGAGAGGGAAGGGAGGGAGAAAGAGAGAGAGAGAAACATCAATGTGTGGTTGCTGGGGGCCGTGGCCTGCAACCCAGGTATGTGGCCTGACTGGGAATCGATATTTTAAAAATTTTAATTGTTGTTCAAGTACAGTTTTCTGCCTTTTACCCCATCCCAGCCCACGCATCACCCCCCTTACCTCCCTCCCATTTCCACCCCTCCTTGTTATTGTCCATGTGTCCTTTATATTTGTTCCTGCAAACCCTTCCCCTTCTCCCCTGAAATTCCCTCCCCTCTCCCCTCAAGGTTACTTTAATTTGACCTCATAAAGTGCCCCTTTAAGTGTGGGATAGAAGATTTAAGGAAATGAGTATGGTAAGTGCAAATTTCAAGTAGAGGGTTGGGGAGAAATTAGTTATAACCTATTATTGTGCAATCATTGCATCTGCTGGCTTAGAGGCTGAGGTGTTAGGAGGGTTCTTCAGGAGTTTTGAGTTGAAAGCAGGAAAAATCATACCCTCTGGAATGAAAGCAGAGGGCAGAGGTCAGAGGTCCTCTAGTGGCTATCTCAGGAAAGACAATATAAATAACTATATTGGAATAACTTTATTCCAATACATTTAACAAATTCCTCGAAAGGTTCATGCTACTGAAGAAGAGATAAGTAGCTTGAATATCTCCCTATTAAAGAATTTACATTTAAATTAATATTATCACAAAAAATTTAGGCCTCGTCAGCTCTATTGATAATTTTATCACAAATATATGGAAACTATTATCAAATGTACAAGTCTCAGAAAGCAGGAGAAGGAATATGTCTCAAAAAAACTTCTTTGTAAGACCAATACAACTGTGATACCCAAACGAGGCAAAGACATTACAAGAAAAGAAAACTATAGAACAATAACCCTTATCAACAAAGACATATTAAAAAAATCCTTAACAAATTTATTTAAATTAACAAAATTCTTTATTAGATTCAGTCCAGCAATAAATAAAAAGGATCATACATCAGGACCAAGGGCCCTATATGCCAAAAATGCAAGTTTAGCTTAACTTTCCAAACTCACTGTAATTTACCACATGAGCAGATTAAAAAGTAAAAATCATATGATATTTTCAATAGATGCAGAGAAAGCATTTGACAAAATCCAACACCCATTCATGATAAAAATGATCAGCCAACTAGGACTAGAAGGGAACGTCCTTAATGTGACAAAGGACATCTACAAAAAGTCTACAGACTGTTTTATAATTCATGGTGAAAGATTTGATGCTTTCTCCCTAAGACTGGGAATAAGGCAAGAATGTCTGCTCTCACCACTTCTTGGTGAGGAGTCAGAGACTCCACACCGACTGAAGGCCCAAGACGGTGCAGACATGGACAGTTAAGAAAAGACAACAGACTGGAAAGCCTGAAGCAAAATCGACTATATTTGCAGATGACACGTGGTAGAATATGTCCATCTCTGTAGAAAATGCAGTGAAATCTACATAAAAACTATAAGAACTAGTAAGTAAGTGAGCCTAATGAGGTCACAGGACAAAAAATTAAAAATTTCAGCTGTGTTTCAACATAATAGCTGCTCTTTATTGTTCTTCATTGATTGCAGTTGGAGCCAAAATGCTGCTTGGATGAGCCTCAGAAGTAGATTAAAAAATAAAAAACTATAGGAGGTCTCCAGAAACAATGTACTGTGAAAAGGTTTTGTATTTATTTGTCCCCCTGTTCTCTCTCTCTTGTTTTGGTTTACTGTAGTTACTGCATGAATGCCCTTTCCTCTTAGTCCTGTCAGTTCTCTAGAGTGAGGTGCAACAGTAAAATGCAAATGAAGAAAGAGACTCAACTATCTGAGGTTTTAAAAGTTCTGATATTTATTTTTAGTTTAATTCCATTGTGGTGAGGGAATATACTTTGTATTTCAATTGTTTTAACTTATTTAGACTATTTTAAGATTCAGAATATGCTTCTGTGAATTTTTTTATTTTGGTACTTGAAAAATAGCGTATTATTTTTTTTTGAGTGGATTAGTCTGCAAATGCCATTTGGGTTCATTTGATTAATAGTGTTTTTCTAATTCTCTGTATATTTAGTGATTCTTCCCTTCCTTATGTTTCAGGGGAAACTCCTAGAATCTCGGTTCTTCTTGCCAGTGCAGTAAAAAATTATAGATTAACAACTCTATTAGCGTGTAAGCAGGGCTTATTAGTGATATGTTCTCATGGAAGAGAACAGCCTAGCTAAGGCGGGGTGCAAGGTGAAAGGCATAGGCAAGCAGGATAAGGGCAGCGAAAGTAAGGTGTGGCAAGTGCACGGGTGGCCAGAGGCCTGGGGGCCCGAGAGCTGAGAGAGAGAGTCCTTTGTTCTGAGGACTTACATAGTTGGTGGGGATAATTACGTGTTGATTAATGGGTAAACGTGGTGCCAGCTTTTCTACGGGGACATGACTACCCAAATGTAGGTATGTGTGGGGGTCTGTCAGCTGGAATCCTTATCTTGTCCCAGACCCCATTTGTTCATCTTGTTGTAAAACAGATATGTGACAGGAGACAGCTAATTCAAGTTGGGGCAGTTACCTGAAGTTATTTATAGGCTTTCTCTGTAAACGTTAGGGACTCCCTCATAAAAAAGATGGTGACCAGAGGTAGGAAATTAACCAAAGTTGTTTTACGGGCTTCTTCCTTTGGGCACTGTGGACCCTCTCTCACCTTCCAGGCTTTGGGATGAAAGCAGTTTCAAGGCTTTCTTTCCCAGATAGTGGAGATGACGATACACAGAATTTTAAGCACTGCCCTCCTCTTATGATGTCGGAACACCTGGCGACATCACCGGACCAGGCTCAGGCCTGCTGAGTTAGTGGGTGAGACACGTCTCCCTCCTCCTCCCTGCCTTGCTTTGTTACCTCTCCTAACATTTCCTCCTTCCCTCCCTCCCTCCTTCCCTTCCTTCCTTCTTGCCTTCCTAATCTACAAACATAATTATGACTTTTTCTAGTTTTTTTTCAGCTTCATATATTTTTGCATCATACATTGTAAGACTGTAAGTGTTTACACTTTTAGGATTCTTATATCTTCTTGCTGATTTGGCTGCAGTATCATTATGAAATGTTCTTCTTTATCTTCTGTAGTATTACTTTCCTGGCATCTACTTTGATAATAATATAGCCATTTCTAGTTTTATTTTTGTTAGTGTTTCTATGATATATTCCTTTCTATCATTTTATTTTTGATTCTTTTATGTGTAAAGTAGAATTTTTATGTGGAATGTATAGTTGGATCTTGATTTTTATTTTATTTTATTTTATTTTATTTTTTAGAACCAAACTTTAATATTTCAAGGACATCCTAAATGAGTTACTGGTGGGGTTATGGAAGCTACCACCCATCCCACAACAGCAAGAATCAAGAATTCTGAAAGTAAATGCAATTACCTCTTTGGATACATATAAACAATATGTTAAAGGGTGTCACAAAGTGCATAAAAGGAGACACTCAGCAGAGCAAAAGCAAGCAGCAGGCCAACTGTCCAATGAGAGGGTAGAGAAACTCCTGGAGTCCCAGGAAATAGAGCTGCCTTAGGCAGAAAGAGGTCCAGACATGGGTTTTGATAGATTCTTATTACAACTAGCCAAAGGCAAAAACTCAAAGAACACTGAAGTTCAGATTTCCCATGACTCTAGTAGGAATTTGCAACAAATAGAACTTATTTAACCAAACGTCTCATATGTAGGCTGAGCAAGAAGTGAGCGGTGAGACTTGGCCAGGGAATCTGGCCCCGAGCTGACATTTCTTAACCTGAGGTCTGAGCTCCTCAGGCAGGATGGCCTGGAATTGTTCCCGCAACAGCATTTCCACAATCTGTTCCTCTGTGTAAATATCAGGTCTCAGCCACTTGCTAGCAAGGAGATGTCTGAGGACATCCCTGGGCCTTCAGGCATCCTCACAGAAGAACTTTCTGAACATCTGTCTGAAGCTGCAGGGTGGAGAGGATTCCTTCCTGGCATGATCTCGACAGCTTCGACACAACCTTCAGCAAGGCTCTTTGGTGGATGCCCAGAAGGCTCCTGTGGAACCTGGGCCTGGGGAGCCGCTATTAGAACATCTTCTGGCTCCTTAGCCATCATCTCACTTGGTGGTGACATTATTTGACCATTCTGGACTTCTGTTTCTTTGAGTCTCTGGATCTCCTTCAGCCTCCATTCTGGAACTCTGGAAAAGGATGACTCGGGCTCCACAAGAGCAGAGCGGGCACCCCACAACAGACTCTGAGAAAGGAATGTTGATTTTTAAACTTGTCTGACATTTGGTGGTTAGATTTAGAGTACTTACAATTAATATAATTATATTGTTGGGTATGCCATCTTTGCTATTTTTTTTCTGATTGTTTCATTTGTTCTTTGTTCTTCTTATAATGCTATGTTTTCTTTTTCAGCTCTTGGAGATCTGCACTACCCAGAGGATCTCCAAGCCATCAGCGGACACCTCTTCATCAGGTAGCCGCTGTTCTTCCCAACAAAGGCCCTGATGGGAAGAACCTGAGCTTGGAGTATCCATCTTATAACAGCAGTCTTTGCAGTGACTAACAGTTGCAGGGAGTTAAGCAGCCATCTGCATCTGCACTTTCATGGCCAGCAGATTTCCTTTGGGACAGGTGTCCTCAAAGAATGATGCTGACAATGCAAAACTCATTTATCTGTCCTCATTTAAGCAGCTGACTTGTAAATTGTGAATTATGGAAACCAGAACTTCCTCTAAGGAATTAAATTTGGCATGTGAGATTAGAGAATGGAAAATTGTCTTGGCGTGTCCAGGAGTCTATGTCTCAGGAATGTATCTGTCCTCAGACTGTTGTGGATGGTGGCTCTGTCTCATTGTTTGAACATGCAGTTCCTAATGACATATGGTACTCAGCATCTTTTCATATACTTATATAAGATATACTTGCCATCTGTATATCTTACTCAGTGAAGTGCTGGTTAAGAACTTTTGCTCACTTTTTAACTGGGTTGTTTTCTTGTTGAGTTTTAAGGGTTCTTTGTATATTTTAAATATGAGTCCTTTACGATATGTGTTTTATAAATGTTTTCTTCTAGTCTGTGACTGTCTTTTCATTCTCTTAATAGTGTCTTTTACAGAGCAAAATTTTTTAATTTTAATGAAATTCGACTTATCATTTTTTTTCTTTCATGAATCATGTTTTTGATGTAATATCTAACAACCCATTGCCAAGACCAAGGTCACCTAGATTTCCTCCTATGTTATGTTCTAGAAGTTTTATAGTTTGCATTTTAAATTTAGGTCTATGATTTATTTGAGTTAATTTTTGTGAAAGGTGTGAAGTCAATGTCTTGATTTTTTTTTTTTTGCATGAGGACATCCACTTGTTCCAGCACCATTTGTGTACACATATCTTTTTATTTATTTCTAGGTTGTTATGGACTGAATTATGTCCCCCACAGATTCATATATTGAAGCCTTAACACCCAGCACCTCAGAATGCGACTGTATTGGAAATGGGCCTTTAAAGAGGTGTTTAAGGGAGGTCCTAATTAAATCTGAGTAGTATCCTTATAAATAGAGAACATTTGGAAACACAAGGAGACACCAGCAATGTGTACGCATAGAGAAAAGACGATGTGCAGCTACAGAGAGAAGGTGATCATCTATAATCCAAGGAGAGAGGCTTCAGAGGAAGCCAAATCTGCTGACACCTTGATCTTGGATTTCTATCCTCTAGAACTGTGAGACAATAAATTCCTTTTGTTTGAGCCACCTAGTCTATGGTCTTTTGTTATGGCATCCCTACCAATCTAATAAACAAATGGTCTTTAAGTTTCATTTTAAAATTGTTGGTAGATAGAATTTATTTTTATATATTTTCCATTTGTATATCATGATGAATTCACATATTAATTCTAATTGGTTTCACTGTAGATTCTTTTGGATGTTCTACATGGACTATTACATGATCTATGAATAATAATATTTTTATTGGTTCATCTCCCATCCTTACATCTTTAATTTATTTATTTTTATCATTTTTTGTTTGTTTGATTCTTTCTTTATTTTGCCTATTGCACTGGCTGGAATTTCCAGTCAGTGTTGGAAGGGAAGTTGTGATGGTGGGTGTCTTTGTCTTATTAGCAAGCTCAGATCAGAGGGAATGCTTTAGACATTTCACAATTATAGAGCATTTATTATATACATATTATTCATCAGATTAAGAAATGTTCCTTCTGTTCCTTATTTCCTAAATGTTTTCCTAAGAGGTTTTTAAAATCATGAATGGATGTTCAATTTTATTAAATGTTTTTCTGAATCTTTTGAGGTAGTCATATGAATTTTCTACTTTTCTTCTATTAGTGTGGTGAATTGTATTGATTGATTTTTAAATATTAAACCAACCTCACATTCCTAGAATAACTAAATTTGGTTTTATTATCCTTTTTTTATATTGTTGGATTTTACTTGCTAATATTTGTTTAGAATGCTTGCATGTGTGTTCTGTAAATTTCCTTTCCTATAATGTCCTTGTCAGTTTTGAAATCAAGGGTATCCTGCCTTCATTCAGTGTACTGAGAAGTATTGTTACCTTTTAATTTCCTGGAAAGTTATTAGAGTAAGATTGTTATTAGTTATTTCTTAAATGTCTGAAATAATTTTTTGAAGTTACGTGACACTGGCAGTTTAAAAAGTTTAATTAGAGATTTAACTTCTTTAAAGTTATATAACTATTCCAGTTTTATATTTCTTCTTGTATGTTTTAGTAAGCTGTGATATTCTAAGGATTTGTTGATTTTCTCTATATTTTTAAATTATTGGAATAATTTTTAATAACAGTGTTGACAAACTTTCTGTAAGGGACTAGCTAGTAAATATTTATATTTGAGGGCAATATAGTCTCTGTTGCAACTATTCAACTGTGCTTAGCAAGAAAGCAGCCACAGATGTCACAGAAATGAGTGGGTGTGGCTGTGTTTCAACAGGCTTTATTTACAAAATTAGTTTTAAAAAGTTTTAAAAAACAGGTCGGAGGTTCATTTTGGCCCACAAATTATATACTATCTCTTTCTTACATTTTAAATGTCTCTTTTACATTTCTGTCTCTTTTATTTCATAGCCCCAATATCACTAATGTGTGCTTTCTTCCTTTGTTTTCATGGAAGTCTATCCATTATGCTAGCCTTTCAAATTTAAGACCCAATTTGTGTTAATTTCTTTGTTCTTTCCTCTTTGTTGTGGCTTAACTTGCTTTTTCTTTACTAGCTTCAGAAGATGCAAGGTTACTGCTTAGATTGTACAAGCTCAGGTTATTGATTTTCATGTACATTTATGGCTACACATTTTCTCTAATCACTTAACTATACTTTATAAATTTCAATATATTTTAATTTTACTACTATTCAGCCAAAAGTTTAAACTGTATTCCATTATGATTCTTTCTTTGATTCAAGGGTTATTTGGAAGTGTATTGCTGAATATCCAAGCGGTTGAGAATTTTCCAGTTACATTTTATTTTTTAATTTCTAGTTTTATTCTGCGTGGCCTTATGACATTCTGAATGATTCAGACTTTAACATTTTTCAAACTTACTTTATGCCGTCATGACATCATTTAAAAAATGCTCTACATGCATTTTAGAAGAATGTGTGTTTTTCATGTTGTGTGTGATGTTCTTGAGTTGTCAGTTAGGTCAAGTTTGCTACTTATGTTTTTCAAATCTTTCCCAACCTTATTGATATTAACATTTTTATCACACCAGTTATTGCAAAAGGGGCGCTAAAGCCTCCCATTATGATTGTGCACTTGCTTATTCATTTATTTCTGTCAGTTATTATTTACATATTTTTAGTTATGTTATGTGATCCATTCAAATTTAGAATTGTTATACTTACTCATGGGTTGATCTTCTCTTACCTTTGAAATACCATTTTTATATCTGATATATGATTTTGATGTCTAGAAGATGGAATGCCTCTACTGCTAGGCTGTTGGTAAGGGGATTGAGTCAAACTACCAAGGAGCTGAGGTAAATTTTGGATTTGTTATTAATATGTTTACATCTGTGCATCGCAGATTTCAGATTCTTCTAGTATCATTTTGTGCTTAGGGTGGTGACTGAGGTGCTAGGGTTTTTTTCCTCAATTTTCCTCAATGTCCCCAGCTTCAGGCCTTCCTGGTGCACCTACACCCCAAGGCTGGTCTCTGTCTATGTTCTTTTCTCCTTCAGTGTAGACTACTGCTACTTGTTATTTGGTGCCTATTAGCCTGGTGAGGGGACAAGGGCATTACCTATGGTCCTGGTTCATTCTCAGCCTTAGGCAGGACCGAGGGCTTGTGTTTTGAGCTTGGGCTTTCTCAGTGATCTTGGGCCTCCTTCATGGAGCAGCCAAACCCTCTTTTTGTTTTGTTGGTAGATCTTACATGTGAGAGAATTTCTGCTGCCTCCCAGTATAAGAGACCTCTAATGACACTGGTGCAGGAATTTAGCATCAAGACTTTCTTCCCAATCTCCCTTAGGAGAATAGAAGGCTTGTTTCTTTGACTCTTCCCCCAGCCACAAAAGACAGTTGAAGGCTGTCTTTCCAAAGAAGAGAGGGTCTTAGTGAGGTTTTGTGCCTCCCTTATAGTGGTGGCTGCTCCTCTCCCTGTGTCAGCACCCCTGGGGGAGGCATTCTCTGGTCTGCCTCCCTATTCCAGGTGTTTCTCATGAGCACCTGTAGCAGGGTGCAGCCAAGAGGGGAGCCCCAAATAGGGATTTGTAATAGGGTCCAGAAGAGCTTGGCAATAATTGGCTGCACACCACAGGGCCACACCTGCCCAGAATGCTGGCAGCTGTGGACAATTGTGGGAGGAGCTGGAAATGGGGCTGCAGAGGAATATTGGCGCTGGGATTTAAATGGAGGCATGACATCCATTGGGCTTCTCTCTTTTTGGGACCACACATCTGTTTAGGACCACACAGCTTTGGTGTCTTGGTTGGGACCACGAGGCTTTGGAAGTGTTCCCTTTTGCCATGTGGAGGGTGCCGAGAGGACTGTGTGCATTTGTGGGGAACTTTAGTTTGTGTTATTTAAAATAAATAATAAATTCCTTTCCTTTTCACTGATCTCTGGTACTAAGAGACATCTTTCCTCAGGCGGCGGGCAAAATGAACCCAGTAGGTGGGGAGGAACCCTGGAGAAAAAGGGAGGGTCTTTTATAGCATTCAGTGCCCCCCCACTCTGTTCTGTAACGCACCCAGTGGGGCAGCATGGAGAAGAACCTTCAAATGGGTGCAGAGTCCCCCGTTTCTGTGACAGTGGGGGCCCCATGCTGTCATGCTAGCCAATACTTGGTTTTTGGAAATTTATTAGACACATTAGGTGAGCTCTTCTTGTTTGATTTATGGCACCTGAAATCTCTTTCTCTGCAGTTTGACGTAGGTGAGCCAGTGCTTCTGTTCTGCCTCTTGAGTTTCAAGCTCTTTGATTGTTTTGAAGCTTCTGCTTTTATGGGCTTGAGAAAAGTTATGCTTTTGCAGTTTATGTGACTTTTATGCTTCTTAAAGTGAGAGAGTGCAGCTCTCTCCAGCTTTCTACATCCTTAGTGGAACTGGAACTCCTCCCCCATTTTAAAAATATTTTCTTGTATCTCCTCTTTTGCCTCTTTATAGATTGATTAAATAAGTATTCTTATTATTCCTCCCCTATTAGTTTTTTAAGTATACTTTTTTTTACTATTCTTTTAGAGGACACTAGATATTACAACATACATACTTGATTTACCATAGTCTGATAAATGTTAGTACTTAAACTCTTTCTCAGAAAACCCTAGGAACTTTAGAATGCCTTAACTTCACTAAGTTAATCCCAGGTTTGTGTGTTACTGATGTTATGCAATTTAATTACACATAACTTTTAAACCTCACATATCATTATTACATAGTGTATTCATTTATATTTATCTGTGTCTAAGTTTCATTGCTCTTTACTTCTCCCTCTCCACTAGGAGAGTTTCCCCTCACCTCTGTATTTTAGGACCAACCAGGGTGGGGCTGTTTGGATGAAGTTCATTTTGGGTTTTCACCCACTTTCTGAATCAAGCGTGGGACCTCTGTCCCCAACCAGCTGGTGACAAGGACTCCCATTAACCAAGGAGGTGCTGGTAAACAGTAGGTCTCAGGGTCAAGACTGGCTGGCTGGCAGAAGCAGCCATTTGTGGACTCTTCCCTTCATAGTAGCTGCTCCTGTGGCTGACTCATTGTTTGAGGAGAAGTTCACAGATCCCAAGGGACCAAGTATGCACCAGACTTTTGCTTTGAGGGGTCCGGGGCACCACACCTGAAGAAACATTAGTGTCTTCAGGTGGACAGCAGCCACCTTTTAGGAGCTGTGTCCTCAGAAACTGATGTCCTTGTCACTGTGATCTAGATTTATGCAAGCGATTCACAAAATCTGGATTGTGGAAGTCAATCCTTTCTACAATCTTCCTTTAAGAAATTATGTTCTGCATAAGACGAGTATGGTTGCAAAATCTATATTGTTTAGGGATTCCAGAAAGAGATTTAATGATGGAATAAGCATACCTACTATGCAGCTCATATTGTGAAAGAAGCTTTGATTTTGTAATTCATGAGTAAAAGAATAACACTTTTTAATGAAAAGAAAAACATCCCTCCCCCCAAACCCCCAAACAAACAAAACAACCACCACAAAAAAAGAAATCACGTTTCAGGTGTGTGATGAGGATACACAGAGTCATTCTGTGTGAGGGAAAGTCCCTTGGCGTGCCCAAGTCTGTATCCCAACAATCATGGACTCGGTGGTGATGACATAACTTGCAGACACCTGCTCTTAAGCTGTTGAGGGTGGCAGCTCTATTCCTGCCAGCCATGACCGATGCTGATTTCACCTAAAACTCCCCAGTTCCTGGGAAGGGACAGATGTTGAGTATCTGCTTCCCTGAGCAAGAGCTGAGGTGAGTCAGTGTTTCTGCCTTGCCTAGAGCTTGCCCGGAGAGCAAGGGGAGATGGTGTCCCTTTGTTGCCTCAGCCTGCTCATATGTCTTCTCTCTTTGGAAAACTACACTTTAGGAAAGATTTTTGATGACCTCACTAGATCAAATAAGTTCAAATAGGATCATCTTGAATTCAAGGAGATAAAAATAGAGTATATCACTTATAAATCAATTCACTAAACCTTTATTCTGTGTCTTTTTTGGTAAGACTCTGTTCTAGATCATGTAGATATATTAGTAACAGATCAATAAAGTCTCAGCTCTGTCCTCCTGGAGCTTACTTTGGTGGTGGTGGTAGAGTGTCTTTGTATATGACGGGTGGGGAGATACAAAGAGAAGACAGATATTAAACAAATAGACAAGCTTAAGCATGAAACCCTTTTGTTTCAGACACTGAGAATGTAAGTTTGGAAAAAGAAAACACACATACCAGTCCTGCAGGCATTAGGCCTCTTGTATTCTATGATAACTGCTCTCCTATTATGTTTTTCTTAGGTTCTGTGCATGTTAAACCTTGTCTTTTTTTCTGGAGTTTAGAACATATAGGGCATGGGGTATGCAGAAGGTGTCTTGAGATTCAGGTATTGAGGTGGCCCCTTTTTTGTACTTTCAAAAACTAGCTGGGGACCCCCAACCATCCATGGCAAAAATGGAACAGCCTAAGTGACTAAAGGGCACACACAGGAGAAACAGAAGTGGTGAGTTCCACTGGCATAAGGTAGGAAAGTGGAGAGGACTTTTTGTGGCATGTAGCTGTCTGAATAGCAAGAAATGAGGTCATTCTGCAAGGACCTGGGAATGTATTAGGGTGGTGTTCCCCAAACTTCAATGAATTCCATACTACTTTTCTTATACCTGTACACCACTAATATTACATACTTAATAGTTTTCACTGAAATTACCTTCAAATCAATATACTTTAAATACAGTAGTTCTTGGCAGTATTATACATGACAAGTTTGAAACTATGACTTTTTCAAATGTAGATTAAGATAGATAATAATTAAAATGTAAAAAACTGTTTGCCATGTGAGACTGTCTCCTGGAACAATCACACTGTTGCAACCATTGGGAAATGCTGCATTGGGAATTAGTGTTTACAAATGGGTGACTCTAATAAAAACTAAATTAAACTAAAATGGAGCATTGCCTTCCTAGGGGGTTACCCCATTTCTAAATAACTTTTATTCATTTCTTTGTTCCTTTATTATAAGGTGATCACTGCAGTGTGGAATAGAAATAAGAGGAGGGGGGTATATATTTTAATTGGGCACTGGAAGCATTGGTCCTTTTTGCTCTCCTCTGATTAAACCTGCAGTTTATTTATCCAATCATCTATTGAAGAGTGTCTTGGTTGCTTCCAGTTCTTGGAAATTGTGAATAAAGCTGCTATAAAGATTTGCACACAGGTTTTTGTGTAGACATATTTTGAAACCCATTGTGTAAATTTCCAGGAGTGCTTTTAGTAGATTGTATGGCAAAATTTAGCTCTGTAAGATCTTGAGTCAGTTTTGAAAGGTTAGATTTTTTGAGGAATTTTTATATTTCATTTAATTTTTTCTCTAACTTATCCTCTTATAATTCTGTCAGCTTCTCTGCCCAGGCAACAGTCACCTACTGCCCATGCTAATGTCCAAAGAGAGTTTTCTCCCTAGAGTTTCTCCCGATTTTTACCCAGGTTTCCTTGTTTTCTTTCGTGACTTTTTGTAGAAAGACCCGATACTTTTCTTATCTTGGAAAGACTCTTATGAGGAGAAGTGTCTGATTCATTTCATCTCTTTCTTACCTGATGTTCTTAATTTCACTAACGTACATCATGCAGAGTAAGTTCATATTTTTATTAGTCCTTGAAATCACTTCCTTAAATATTCTGATACCACATTTAGGGAATATATGGATACATCTGATATATTGTGGGTTTGGTTCTAGACCACCACAATAAAATGGATACTGCAATAAGGCGAGTTACGTGAATTTTTTATTTCTCAGTTCATATAAAAGTTATGTTTACACTATACTGTAGCCCTGTGATTTTCAGCGAGTGTGCCACAAGAATTTTTAAAACATGCAATACCTGACTATTTAGTCAGAGACACTGACTTCTTTTCCCTCGAATGGTCAAATTAAAAAAAATAACAACAGCCAATACAACAATAATATATCTATTGCTGTGCTGCAGAATTTTAGTAATTAGTTTCTGTGTGCCATGAGATGAAAAATGTTGAAAATTGCAGCTGTGGTCTATTAAGTGTATAATAGTATTATTTCTGAAAAAAAAAACACAATATATATCTTAATTAAAAGTAATTCATTGCTAAAAAATGCTAATCATTACCTGAGTTTCAGCAAATCATAATCTTTTTGGTGCCCAAAGAATTACTCGATGCAGTGTTGTCACAAACCTTCAATTTGTAAAAAATGTAATATTTGCATAGTTCAATAAAGTGAAATGCAATGAAATGAGGTATTCCTCTGTAAAATTAGAATTTATGAAGTTTATGTGTTTTTGGAAGGTTAATGCTGATAGCTATTTATTTCCTTGTAAGTACTTAGCCTGACATTCTGACAAAATGCTATAAGGAGAAATGTGGTATTTAACTAGAGATTGTTTTATTGTCCTAAGTAGCTAATTACAGAAACAGTAAACCAAATTAAAAATTACACCATATTGTTTCATACAGAATAATAAATATTTATAAATGCATTTTTTCAAACCAACAATATCAACCTATTGGATTTTATTATATTTGAGTTTTTTTGGTATTTAACAATAATCAGAAATTCTAAGTGAGTCCAAATACCTAGAAATAATTAAATTGTCTTTTTTGAGGCTATATTCTAAATTTTCACTTAGATTTTAACTCTGATTTTTGCCACATAGTAAGTATTAATGTTAGTTCATTTTATTATTTCTATGCCTCATTCGAGTCAGGTGTTTTTTATAAAGTTTTAATTTATGTTTTAGAGGGAAGGAAAAGGAGAGAGAAAGAGAGGGAGGGAAACATTGGTTGGTTGCCTCTTGTGTGCACCCCAACTAGGCACCTGGCCAGCAACCCAGGCATGTGCCCTGACTGAGATTTGAACCTGCAGCCTTTTAGTTTGCAGGATGATCCCTAACCAACTGAGCCATACTGGTCAGGGCAAGTCAGGTATTTGGTTACATGCTTCTAAAATATTTTGGCACTAACTTAAAATAGAGATTATAGAAAAGATTTTTTAAAAAATGAGGCAAATGACTTTCTTAGCCTTCAGTTACAACTTGATCATGCTGTTTTGCTTCTGTTTCTTTGATTAACAATTTATTAGTTTACTATCTGAGTACCTTCCATGGAGCTAAGTGCTTTATATGCAGTTTCTTATTTATTTCTCAAAACAGTTTAGAGGTAGGTGCTATATTATTTATGTTATTACATTATAGAATATATTTCTATTATTATTATTATATTATTACATTGTTTTTCTTATTACCTTTCTTACTACCATCTACTTTCTACTGATCTATTATAGTCTAGCCAACTTTAGAATTTCGGTCTGTCTGATTCTTGGAATCCATATAAGCTCATTCCTTATTTTTTTGAACCTGAGTATGATACCCCATTTTTTGTTGATACATATGCATAGATACATATGATTACTGGAGGCCTGTGTCTTTGGTGTGTACATGTCAATGCTAGGAGGAGAGTAGATTATGGTTGGATTTTTCTTCAGAAAGGATTATAATAGGGGTGTGATCAAAGGTGTAGAGAACATCAGAAAAATAACATCTACCCACCTCCTGCTCTGAGTTTGGTGCCTGCCCAGAAAGGTTGGTGCAAAACCTTAGGTCTGCAAAAGAGGAAGAATATTTTCTCACTAAATGTGCAAAGGACAGATTTGTCTTTTATCACTTTTTCAAAGTAACATTTTAAAATTCTTTACTCAATAACTTATTCTTTGGAGAATTTTTTGAAAAGAAAAATTAGATAAATATCATCTGTAATTATGGCAGCCAAAGGTAATCATGCTTAGCCAATTGTTACATGTATTCCCTATTTTTTCTTAAATAGATATTAATCAAAATCTTATCATGCTTTATATGTGCTTTAAAAAATTTAAGCTTTATTGTATTTTTTCCCCATTACCATTTAGTCTCCTTATACCTTCCTCCCTCAAGCAATCACCACACTGTTGTCCATGTCCATGAGTCCTTTTTGCTCCATTCCTCCACCCCCAATCTCCCTGCTCCACCCCCACTAGCTGTCATCTGCTCTCCATCTATGAGTGTGTCTCTGTTTTGCTGTTAGTTCAGTTTGTTCATTAGATTTCACACATAAATGAAATCATATGGTATTTGTCTTTCTCTGACTAGCTTATTTCACAATGTTCTTATTTCATAATGTTCTCCAGGTACATCCACACTGTTGCAAAGGGTAAAAATTTCTTTTTTATGGTCGAGTAGAATTCCAACGTGTAAATGTCCCATAGTTGTTTTATCCACTCCTCTATTGATGGACACTTGGGCTGCTTCCATATCTTGGTGATTGTAAATAACACTGCAATGAGCATAGGTATTCTTAAATTTTTTTGAATTAGTGTTTTGAGTTCCTTTGGATATATACTTTTTAAAATTTTAATTTGATATTTCTGATAATGTTAAATCAAGCTTCCAAAACACTCTTTTTAATGATGTTGAGAATTCCACCATATGAATGTACTATAATTTATCCATTTCTTCAAGAATCTGAATGATGATGAAGAATGAGTCTGACACTCAGAAATAAAAGCAGAAGACAAAAATTCAAGGTCAACTTTAGTTTTTATTTCTCTAAGAATATAAGAAATATATAACCACAATTCCTATTTTTTATCTTTATTTCATTCCTATTTTATTGTAAAATCCTGACTTGCAAGGACTATTTTGTTCAATAATATGTAACATATAGTAGTAAAATGTGAGATAAAAAGTTGAGTCAAGAATTGGACAAAATTAAAAAAAATTTGTTCTTTCCTGTCATTTTTAAATAGTCATTATTAACAGTAATACCCTTAGTAGGATAGGGAATGGAGGTAGGCTATTGACTTTTAAAGAACATAAATCTAAGCTTGTTAGATGCGTGGATAGATGATAGGTAGGTAGATAGATAGAAAGATACATGGGTGTATAGAGTATTATGTGTATGTAAAGTGTTTTGTGTTCTAGGTCTCAGGTGTTCAAACTTGCAGGAACTTTGATAGATGTAATTCTTCATCTTGGGGAGGCTCTTCTTATAACTGATTGTGAGAAACTCTGTGTGTTCAAATTCATCACAGAAACCTATAAAGTGACTCCTGTCTGATGTGTGGGAGTCACTGTCCTGATTAGCACCGCTTTCCAGAGCAGTGCTCTCAGAGGGAGAGCCTCAAAGGTACAGCCAAAACTGGAATATCTGACACTAAAATCCCATTTAAGCAGGTAATTCTCAAATTATGGATGGCAGAAATCTGAGATTTCACTAAGGATTTATATTTTAGATGTGATGTGAAACTATGGTGAATAGTGAGTGACCTGTTGGGTAAATTCTTTTCTATTTTCCCTCTGACATAATCTATATGGAACTTTTGGTTGATGACACTCTGTAGACACCTGGAGTTAAGGTGCTGAACTGGTGGCCCTGTCCCTGTATGGTCATGGTTAATGGTAGCTGTGGCCCAAAGCAACTTCTTGACTAACAGGGACAATGACAGTTCTGGGAACCTAACCTGTTTAAGAGAGAGGATGTGATGCTGCGTTGATTCAGTGATCCTCTGCTGTGCCTCCTCTTCCTCTTTATTCTTTTCTTCCTTCTTTTTCAATGATGAAACCACCTTCTTGGAAAGCTTCTTTATTATTGACCAAGACTAGGAAGCTCTAGCAACATGCTTTAACATTGTAACACGCAACAGTCTTCACTATTGACTACAGGTAGATTTTAAAAAGATATGAAAGAACTAATCACAAAATGGACTGCCATCATGCACCAATTGGACAAATAAAAGGTATACATTTGGGAGTGAGAAGACAATATGGCAAGTTGAGGGGTCTGAAGGGCTTAAGGAAGACAGAGAATAAACAGAAAAAATATTTAAAAGATGGTTGTATTTAAAGAACTAAAGCCTGTTTGTAAAGAGACTGAGAGAAAGCAAATATATATGATCAGCTTAAGTTCATATTTTCACATAGATTTTATAGACTTTTAGTGTTATGGTCCTCACTCCCTTCCTCAAACATACTCTTAATTATTACATGTGATGGTGTGAGTGTTAAATAGTATTTTTATACTTGTTTCTTGTGATTTAAAAACTGATATTTATTTATGGAAAAAAAAGTCTTTATTTTCTGATAAAGAAAGTGCAAGAATTTCTTGCAATACCAGCAGGCTAGTGCGGTGCTGGGGTCAGTTGAGATGGGGAGATTCTGATCCCATTTACAAATGTGTCCCCACATTCCCCAGTAATATAAGACCAGTGCTGCAACTTTATTCCTCCCCCAGATGGGGCCTTTTCACCCGCCATGACTCAAAAATAAACGTTTTAGTACCTGATGGAACGGTCCAGAAAAGAGGATAGTTCAAGTCCCAGTCTGAATAGGGAAACTGTGGAAGAACTTCTGAGAGCTGTCTCTGAAAAGGCAGAAATCAAACCTGTATTCAGAATTGGAGAACATATTGGGACATTGTTTCCCAAACTCTAGTTAGTCCCAGAAGGGCCAGTATATTTGTAATAATTATGTATCACACGTATAATATGAAATTCTTAATATTTTTATATTTAAAATAACTTTGTAACTGGAAAAGACACCGGTGTTCAGGCTATCTGTCACTACCAAATCCAATAAGCAATGACAGTGATTGAATCTTTTATAGATGCTTTATTCAGATGGCCGGCAATCCGAGAAGATGGTGGGTTCATACCCTAACAAACCATCTTACTCTTTCTTTCCCAGCCAGATCTTTTATAAGGGGGTTGGGGGAGGGCAAACAAGGTGTCAGCGAAAGCCTTTGAAATTCAACAGTTGCCTCCAAGTGGGGGTGGGGGGGTGGGGGTGGGGTGCGGGTTAGTCACTTGCTTCTTCCTGGTACAGATGTCTCCAGGAGGTCATCTGCTTATTCTCAGGCACGAGGATAGGCCTTATCTGTAGTTACTGAAACAAAAACTTAACATACACATTACTTGCTAGATTTATGACTATTTACCTTAAGCTAAATTTTCCCAAGTCTTAAGCCCCTATCAACTTTATACCAACCTTTTGAGTTTCTGACTTAATTGACCATAGGAAATCATGTCCATGGAATGGCAGATAAAATATTCAAGTTATATATTTAATGCAGAATTAACATAAGCACACAGCCAGCATTGTGTTATTCCATGCCCCTGTGAGGCCACCTCCTGTAACACAAGAGGTGGTCCAGCTTTCAGAGCCACTGTTAGCAACTGGAACCTGAAAAATTGGCCTTGTAGGCACTCTAAACATTTTCAAAAGGCTTTTTGTAAATAAGCTTAATGCCTCTTTGAAAGGTCACCACTCATTTGTGGCACAGATGGCCTCAGGACAGGGAGTGTGTGACCCGGAAAAGACCTTAGTTAGTACCACATGAACTTCCTGATTGGGGGAGAAAATCTGAGGGCACATTTCTCAGGACATTCAACTGCCCCCTCTGGGTGAGCAGCAGAACAGAGCACCCTAACAGCTGGTGTGTCAGTCTGTGTTCCCCATTAACCTGTGACCAAGGCAGGAGCTCATCTTGTTCTCTATTGCAGGGAACATCAGAGGGAACCACATAGGTATGGTTCAGTAAATAGACTTTGAATGAATGCTTGTGATTTTTATTCTCTTCTCTGTATTTCATAAATGATGATTATGAGCTCCTTTTTTTTAAAAACAATATAAAGGCTCAAGCGAACACCTTTGAGGGCAGCAGGGAGGAACAGTGCTGAGGAGACTGATTTCCACTCTGAAATCTGTTGTGGGACAGAAGTACTTGCAGGAATGGGATGGAGGAGACAGGTTCAAAGAGGAAGGAAACAGAAGGCAAATCTCTGGTACTGTAGGGAAAAAGAAAGAGGAGGAGCGAATTTCAGGATGAACAGGATAAGTAGATGTTTCATACTGACAGCCCCAATTCAAAGAGACTGATATTTTCTTCCCTGTTTATAGAAAAAGAGGTGACCTGCCTGTGGTCACATGGCCTGTCAAAGATAGAACTTGCACTAGACCCTGGTGTGTTTTAGGTCTCCTGTTCAGAATTATACAGGGTTCTCTAGAGAAACAGACAAGTAAGAGACAGGGAGAAAGAGAGAAGAGGAGAGATTAATTTGTTGTAGCAGTTGGATGATGTGCATATTAAGGTGGCAAGTCCAACTCTTGCCAGTGTTTCAGTGTGAAGATCTTTAGGCACTGGAATTATCTCTCACTCAGGGGCATTCAGCCTTCTGTTTTAGTGAGGTCTTTAACTGACTGAGGCCAACCACATGCTAGAGGGCAATGTGCTTTCCTCAGCCTACTGATGTGAATATTAACCTCACCCCAAAATACCTTCACAGGAACACCCAGAACAATGCTTGACCAAATATCTGGACATCTCATAGTCAGTCAAGTAGGCACATAAATTAACTTTCACACTTTGTTTCTAGCATACTGAAAAATTGTATGAAGACAGCAGAAGTGATAATAGATATATTGGACATATACTTCACTTACATGAAAAGTACAAAAAATGAGCAAAACTTTAATGAAATTATTATTGATAAGAAGGTGTAAATAAATGTCAATTAATTACAATGACAAAAATTAATGACAAAGTGATTTAAACTTTGTCTTGAATTTTCCAAAAGGTTCTATGTCAAAGTGTCAGTTAGTAGATATTAAATAAATATAAAATCAGTTAATTGAATGACATTGTTTATTAGATGGGTTATTCCAGTGGTTTCAAAGGAAGACGATGTAAGGATATTTGAACAACTCTGTAAGTCCTCTTTAAAAGTTAAAGAAGTAGAATGAGGTTAGTTGGGAGACAGTACGTAAGAGCAGGTAGTGTGTCATGTTGGGGAGTTGTAAGCAAAAAGCTTGCTCTCTGATATAGGTCTAGGGACTGTGTGGGCTGCCAGAACATATGAATTACAGCAGCTAAAGTGTGGTTCTAGAAGATTCCATGTGGCCATGGTGGCATAGATTTATAAAGAATAGAGGAATCAGCTATATGTGCTCTATTTGCCTGACCAAAGCATTTAAAATAGAACTCTTGAGGTCACATTTACCGAATGTTCCTAGTATCATTATGGGGAGTCTACTGAGATGTCTGTAGCCTTACCTCAGTACACCTGAAAGGAAGAAAAGAGGACTTAGATCAGTAGTTAACCAGATTAAGGAGAAATACATTCAAGGAAATTTTGGGTAAAGAGGCAGATGTCATGATTAAGCTAAGCTCTTTTTAACCCAGCATGTATAACAAATGGCAATCAGCTGCAATGGAACAGGGCAGACAGTATTATGACCCAGGAAATATGAAAGGTGGGAAAGGGTCATCTCCCCCAATCAAGAAAGAGAGCCTTTGACCACTGGTTAGAAAATCCTCCAAGTTCTCCCACAACCCTAAGTCCATGACCCAGAGCTAAGGCAGGGCCTCTGTGAGTCATGAGCATGTAACCCAGTGAGGAGATCCTGGAGCAGGATACGTTCTGTTTTCAGAGTTCCTGTCAAGCCAGTTATGGATGGATTTGCATTTTGGATGGAAAATTATTGGACCAGGTCAGTTTCAGGCACGTCCACTTCCCCCTGGGTGGAGCAGCAGGCCCTATAAAGACCTTGTCAGCTGTACCACTCCAATCCTCCCAGCACTCGAGTTCTGATCTACTTCAGGGAACCTGGTGAGTCTGATTTCTTGAGTTCAACTGTTTTTCTGATACTCTCAACTGTTGAATTTACCTACAGACAGCAAGTCTTTCTGGGTCCTAAATCATGATCATTGGTGTGATGCTCCTTATTTGAGAAAACCTTAGAATTGAGGCACATGGATATACTGTTCTCACTTGCTTTTAGGTAGACAGTTTGATATCTGGTACAGAAAAGACAAGAATAGGAAAGATTTAATATGACAGAGAAAAAGGCAAAATTATTTTTTTGTTTTCTACATAATTTTGTGTCTCTTCCCTTCTGGTGTGAGTTAAAACACTCATTTCTTAGAAGGTGTGGGACCATTGCATCATTTTGGAAGGGCATTTTGCTCTGTACCAAAGTCAGCCTATTGGGACTTCACAGGAGACAATGATGATAGAAATTGCTTGTGTGATGGGTTGTACAGGATTTCAGAACTTGTGATGAACTTTCTGGAAGATGTTATCTTCATACAAAATATATGGCTTTGTTCTCTCAGCAATGTTTTCTTTGCACAAATAGTAAACAAAAAACCAGGTTTTTCTCAAGGCTGATGAATCAATCTTCTAGAGATGAAGGGAGAAGCCAGAGAGTCTTAAAACGAAGTTAAGAGATGAAAGTACATTCTTGGGGATTGGGGGATAAATCTCATGGATTATCTAAGTGTTGGGTTCTTGGTCTGTAGGAGTGCCTCCTTGTGACAACTGTCATATAATTTCTTTCAGATTCTAACGCTCCAGAAAGATGTCTTATCAACAGCAGCAGTGCAAGCAGCCCTGCCAGCCACCTCCCGTGTGCCCACCCAAGTGCCCAGAGCCTTGCCCACCCCCAAAGTGCCCAGAGCCATGTCCACCCCCAAAGTGTCCTGAGCCGTGCCCACCACCAAAGTGCCCTGAGCCATGCCCACCTCAGCTGTGCCAGCAGAAATGCCCTCCTGTGCAACCTGCTCCACCATGCCAGCAGAAGTGCCCACCCAAGAGCAAGTAACAGCTCCAGTGTTCATCAGGATCAGGAAAGGATAAGAACCACTGTCTCACCTGGTTCCCAAGCCCTTCTTCATCTTTCTCTCAAAGCCTGTTATGGATGCAGAAGAACCTTCTCCACCCTTCAGCCTGTAATAAGCCTGTGATGAATCCTGGCAGTGAATGATTTCCTTTCTGAGGTTGTCCTACCATTATCTCTAGGAGGAAGCTGAGAAAGACCTGTCCTTGGCTGTGCCAGCATCCCCCAGCTTCAGAAGGAAGACAGCTGCTCCCTTCCTGGGTGGCAGCAGAAGGCTCTGTCAATGGCTTGTGGGTCTGGTTGTCACCTGGATGAGATTTCTGCTACCTTGGCATCTGTTACTTTTATTTCATTTTCTGAATAAAGTACATATTTGCTTGTGATGGGATAAATACTTTATTTTCTTTAAAGCTGCCTATTAGCAATATCATCTCATCACTTCAGTTTATTATGTGTTCTTTGAGCCTAAGGCTCAGGATCTTACTACCAGTATTTTATATAAGTTGATGACATACCAAAAAGTGTTTCTATATCATTTCAAAGAGATCAAATTACAGAGCTCATAAGGACTTCAGTTTCTCTATTGCAAGTATGAACTTGTCTTAGGCATGAAATTGAATATGCATAACTTAGTTGGCACAGTGCCTGATCCTTATTTAGCGTTTGGTATGGTAGCAGATCATCACTGTCTCCATCATCATCATTTTCATCTTCACCAATGCCATGGATATCACTATTGCCATCCCCATCCTCATCACTGTTGTCATTAGGAACATGTTTGCTCCAGCAGGAAACTGGCTTAAACTTAACCATCATAGGAGTAAAAAGATTCCCAAAGTTTACTATCCTTTCATATTCTGTTGTTCTCTTTAGTTTTTGATTCACTTTATTTTTATATTATATTGCAGATAAAGAGCTTTTGGTTATTAGTGGGGTATTCTGTATAAAACTGTATTTGTTTTTAAAACATGAGACATAAGAAGAGTCCCTATGAGAAAAAGTGTTGCATCCTCTTCACGTAATCACCTTCTCTTCATACCTCAACAACCCACCAAAAATCAGTGTGCAATAATTTAGTTTACCTCTAAAATTACTTTTTTGAGTGTTCTGACCCCATATTTAAAAGTTATTGGGGTTTCCATGTTTATTTAGGTTTGCAAAGTTACTCTTGCCATGCACCTTGTTTTCTGAGTGCTCAGTCCCTTAGATAATTAAGCTGCAGAAAGAGGGATATGTGTCCTAGTATATTATGTCTTGTGGTCCTCAGTGTCTGCCATGGGATGCACACACACTCTGACCATTACATCTGTCTTTTAAAAACTAACAAATCCTTTGTATAAAATGATACTACACCTAAAAATATTTAAAATCAAGAAGACCTATTTATTTCATAAATGGTATTGGGAAAAGTGGACACTACATGCAAAACTGAAACTAGACCAAGTTCTTATACCACATACAAGAATAAACTCAAAATAAAGACATAAAAATTAGAATCAAAACCATAAAAATCCTAGAAGAAAAAAGGTAGTAGAATCTCTGACATTTCTCTTAGTGATGTTTTTGCTAATATATCTACTTGGCCAAAGAAAAAAAGTAAACAAATGGTATTACATGAAACTTAAAAACTAGTGCACAGAAAAAGAGACCATCAACAAAGTGAAAAGACAACCTGCTGACTGAAGAAGATATTCACTAATGATACATCTGATAAGTTATTAATATCCAAAAATTTATCAAAAACTTACATAATTCTATACCCCCCCAAAAAAAACCAATTTAAAAGAGGGCAGAGAATCTGCACTGACACTTCTTCAAAGAGGACTTACAGATGGCAAATAGACATAGGAAAGGATGCTCAACATCACTAATAATCAGAGAAATGGAAATTATAACCACAATGAGATATCACCTCACACCTTTCAGAATGGCTATCATCAACAAAATCCACATGTAATAAGTGTTGGTGAGGATATAGAAAAGGGAACCTTCCTGCGCTGTTGGTGAGAATACAGAATGGTTCAATTACTATGGAAAACAGGATGGAACTTCCTCAAAAAATGAAATGTGAAACTGCTGCGAGAACCAGAGATTCCATTTCTGGGTATAGACCCAAAACCCCCCAAAACACTAATTTAAAAAAGTACATGAACCCAACTTCTGGCCAAGATGGAGGCATGAGTAGATGCAGTGTGCCTCCTCGCACAACCTAAAGAAGGAGAACATCAAATTAAAAAAAAAACCCAGAACTGCCAGAAAATCAAACTGTATGGAATTCCAACAACCAAGGAGTAAAAGAAGAAATATTTATCCAGACCAGTAGGAAGAGTGGAGACAGGCAGCCAGACAGAGAACACTTGTGGCATGCCAGTGGCTGGAGGACTGGGGTGGGCAAGGTGGTGGCTGGAGGACCATGTGGTTCAACATTTTCATGCAGATAAACTGGGAGGAACAACTGGAGAGTGAGACAGATCCTGCACCCCAGGATTCCAGCACAAGAAAATAAGGCCTCAATAACTCTGACTGAGAAAACCTGTGGGGGTTGTGGCAGTGGGAGAAACTCCCACTGCCTCAGAGGAGAGTTTACTGGAGAGACCCACAGGGTTATAGAATATACACAAACCCACCCACCCAGGAATCAGCATCAGAAGGGCTCCATTTGCTTGTGGGCAGCAGAGGAAGTGACTGAAAGCCACCGACAACCCAGGGAGCTGCACTGTTCCCTTTTGGACCCTTCCCCCCTACATCCAGTGCCACAAAGCAGCAATATGGGTTGCCCCACCCTAAAGAATACATAAGGTTCCACCCCATACCAAATAACAGGTGCACTGAAACAAAAATATATAGCCCAAATGAAAGAACAGATGAAAGTTCCAAAAAAATGCAACTAAATGATGAAGAGATAGCCAACCTATCAGTGCAGAGTTCAAACACTGGTGATCAGGATGCTTGCTGAAATGGATGAGCATGCTCTCAAAATAGAGGAAAGAGTGAAGGCTATGAAAAATGAATTAAAGGAAAATGTACAGGGAACCAATAGTGACAGGAAGAAAACTAGGACTCAAATCAATGATTTAGACCAGAAGGAAGAAATAAACATTCAACCAGAACAAACTGAAGAAATAAGAACTCAAAAATATCAGGAGAGTCTTAGGATCTCTGGGACAATGTTAAATGTTCTAACATCCGATTCCTATGGGTGCCAGAAGGAGAGGAAGAAGGAATTGAAATAGAAATAAGCTTTCATGAAACTGAAATCTTATTTGAAAAAATAATAAAGGAGAACTTCCCTAACCTGCCAAAGGAAAAAGACTTCCGAGAATCCCAGGAAGCTTAGAGAGTCCCAAAGAAGTTGGACCCAAGGAAGCACACACCAAGGCACACCCTAATTACATTACCCAAGATGAAAGATAAGGAGAGGATCTTAAAAGCAGCAAGAGGAAAGGAGCCAGTTACCTACAAAGGAGTTCCCATGAGACTATCAGCTGATTTCTCAAGAAACTTTACAGGGAAGAAGGGGCTGGAAAGAAGAATGCCAAGTCATGAAAGGCAAGGGTCTATATGCAAGATCACTCTATGGAGCAAAGCTTTCATTTAGAATGGAAGGGCAGATAAAGTGCTTCCCAGATAAAGTCAAGTTAAAGGACTTCATCATCACCAAACCCTTATTATATGAAATGTTAAAGGGACTAATCTCAGGAAAAGAAGAAGATCGAAACCTATGAATAGTAAAATGATAACAAACTCACAACTATTAAGAACCAAACTAAAAAAAAACAACCAAAAAGAAACTAAGCAAACAAATAGAAGAGGAACAAAATCAGAGAAATGGACATCACATGGAGGGTTGTCAGTGGGGAGGGGGAGGAGGGAGAATGGGGGAAATGGTACAAGGAATAAGAAGCATAAATAGTAGGTACAAAATAGACAGGGGGCAGTTAAGAATAGTGTAAGAAATGTAGAAGCCAAAGAAGTTATATGTATGACCCATGGACATGAATTGCATGGTGGGGGGGGAGAATGAGGGTGAGGAGGGGGTGTGCAGGGTGGAAACAAATAAAAGGAAGGAAAATGGGACAAGTGTAATATCCTAGCTAATAAAATATATTAAAAAAGAAAAAAGACTCATGAAAACTCAAAAAAATGAATCCCTATGTTCATTGCAGTGTTACTTGCAATATCCAAGCTATGAAAGCCACTTAACGGTGCAGCCATGAGGGGGGCCCCAAACAGGGCTTCGTAATGGGGTCAAGAAGAGCTTGGAGATGATTGGTTGCACAGCTCAGGGCCACACCTTCCCAGAATGCTGGCAGCTGTGGCCAATTGTGGGAGGAGCTGAAAATGAGGCTGCAGCAGAAGAGTGGTGCTGGGATTTAAATCCAGGCATGGCAACCATTAGGGGTCTTTCTGGGGATCATGCGGCTTTGGTGGAGAGTTGGTAGCATGCGTCTTGGGCATCTTGTTGGGACCTCATGGCTTCGGTGAGATTCAGGGCCATGCATCATTGCCAGTGCTCCCTTTTGCTGTGTGGGTGGTGCTGGGAGCCTGAATCACAGACTTCTACTTCTTTCCTGAGATATGGTACCCCAGACTGAGCAGAGGGAGAAGGAGGGACTGTGTGTGTTTGTGGGTGTTTTAAAGAACTTTAGTCTGTATAACTTTTAAATAAACAATAATTCCTTTCCTTTTCAGTAATCTTTGGCATGGAGATTTGTTATTCCTGTGGTGGCCGGCAAGGTGAACCTAGTAAGATGGAGGAGGAACTCCCAGAGAAAAAGGGGGGGGATCTTTTATATCATTCAGCTCCCCCCAGTCTGTTCTGTAACAGCCACCCAAGTGTCCATAAAAAGATGAATGGAAAAACGTCATGGTACATATATACAATGGAATATTGCTCATCCATAAAAAATGATATCTTATCAGAATGATATCATTTTTTAATATCATTCAAAATGATTTTTGATATCATTTTGTGACAGAATGGGTGGGCCATATGATTTCACTTATTTGTGAAATCTAAAGAGCAAAATGAACAAACAAAATAGAAAACAGACTCAATAATATAGAGATCAGGCTAAAGGTTGCCAAAGGGCAGGGGAGTTGAGGGCTGAGTGAAAAAAGAAAACGTATTAAGAAGGACAAATTGGTAGTTACAAAATAGTCAAGGGGATGTAAACCACAGCACAGGGGATATAATCGATAATATTGTAATAACTATAAATGATAACAGGTGGGTACTTGAAATATTGGGGGATCACTTTGTTAAGTATATGAATGTCTATCCATTATGCTGGGTATCTGAAACTAATGCAAAATAATATTGAATGTAATTGAAAAAAAGATTAAGAAAATTTTCCTTTTCCTACATCTTCCACTCAGAAAGCTAGAAGTAAAGAATCCAAGGTGATGGAACTGCAGATGGAAGGAGATTCCCAGATTACATATAGCTCCACCCTCATCAGACTGTGAGGTGAATAAAAATGAACACTGATATTTTAGACTTGTTTCTGCTGTACCCAGTGTATTCAACCCAATACAGAAATGAGTCCCTTGACATGGGTGCTACTACAACAAATTTTATTTATCTATTATTTCTTTAAAGATTTTATTGATTCATTTTGATAGAGAGGGAAAGGGGGAAGAAAGAGGGAGAGGAACACTGATGTGTGAGGGATACATTGATGGATTGCCTCTCACATACCCCCAACTGGGTACTTGGCCTGCAACCTAGGCATGTGCCCTGACTGGGAATTGAACCAGCAACTTTTTCCTTCACAGGGTGGCACTCAGTCCACTGAACCATACTATGCAGGGTCAAATTTTAAATATGTAGCATTGACTTAGTAGTCTGGAGGTGGTTGGCAAGGAAATTGACATGGGAAACTGACACTATGATGGTGTATGTTACTCAATGACAAAACATTGGCTAAAGAGGTTGTCTGTAATAATTTGGGAGGCTGACCAATTGTCGATTATTTTTGTGTTCAACTAAGTACTTTCACAAAGACATACATTCAGGAAGTCAGTGTTTGGTTTGCTTGCCCCCCACCACCCACCCAAGGAAAAGAGAAACAATAGAGCCCAGAAATTCAAAGTGTTGCAGAGCTAGAAGCTACTGCTTGCAAGCCCCACAGAGTAAAAAGATGAGATTGAAAATGATTTTGAACTTTTTAAATAAAGATTGTAGTAATTTATTTTTTAGACAGAGGGGAAGGGAGGGAGAAAGAGAGAGAGCAACATCACTACGTGGTTGCATCTCACATGCCCCCTGCTGGGGACCTGGTCCACAACCCAGGCAAGTGCTCTGACTGGAAACTGAACTGGCGACCCTTTGGTTCACAGGCTGGCACTCAATCCACTGAGCCACACCAATCAGGGCTGGTTTTGAACTTTACATTCCCTTTTCACAGACTGTAACTACCCAGAAAAAGATAAAAGGGTGGTCTTGCCAACAGTATGCCAGGTGCTCTCACAGTCACCCTGTTATGTTCAGAAGGAAAGGGTTTGGGGAAAGGCAGCTGAATGAATGAGTCTTGAGAATTACTTTAGGAAACGATGTGAATGTGGTTCTAGAACATCAAAATGGCTGGAGGAATAAAATATATCAGATGCTAAGAAGTTTTTAAGGGAACTGGCTAAATAAATTATGAGATGAGACTCAAAAGACTTTGATTTTTCAAGACTAGAAACTATTTTGCAGTCCTCCTTACCCACTTCTCACATCATCCGTTTGAGACGTAGTCAATTGCAGGTAACTGATAAGCAGTAATAACTTCTGTGAAGTGGATACAACACCCCCAGTGAATAATGATGGAGGTGTTGTCTGTCAGAGAACAGTATGAGAACTTGGTATAGGCAAGGAGATGATTATTGTCTTTCATCCTTTGCACCCCGGTTTATGGAGGTAAAATTGACAAATAAAATTGTCTATGTTTTAAGTGTACAATGTGCTTATGTGGCATTTGTGTACTTTGTGAAATGATTGTCACAGTCAGGGAAATCAACACATTCACCTCACAGTTACCACAGTGGATGTGTGGAGAGACTGCTGAAGGTCTACTCTCTCAGCAACTTTCAAGGGCACAAGACTGTATTATTATTTTAAATATTGTCTCATTTTTTATTTATTTAAATATTTTCTCAACTACAACTTACATTCAATATTATTTCATATTAGTGTAGGTGGACAGCATATTGGTTAGACAATCATAGAGTTTACATTGTGCTCCCCCCTGATATTTCCAGTACCCACTGGGCACCACATGCAGTCATTGCAATATTAATGACTATATTCCCTATGCTGTACTTTACATCCCCATGGCTATTTTGCAACTACCAATATGTACTTCTCAATCTCTGCATGTTTTTCACTCAGTGCCCCAAATCTCCTCCCCTCTAGTAACCATCAGTCTCCTCCCTGTAACTATGAGTCTGTTTCTCTTTTGTTTATTCATTTATATTGATCTTTGGATTTCACAAGTAAGAGAAATCATATAGTACTTGTCTTTCTCTGTCTGACTTATTTCATTTAGCAAAATACCCTCTAGGTACATCCATGGTGTGGTAAATGGTAAGGTTTTTTTTTTGCTGAGTAACATTCATACACACACACACACACACACACACAATGTCACATCTTTTTCATCCATTTGTCTATTGATGGGTATTTTGTTTGCTTCCATAGCTTGGATATTTTAAGTATTGCTGCAAATAGTATAGGGGTGTATAAGCTATTTTGTATTAGTGTTTTGAGCTTCTTCCAGTATGTATTTGGAAGTGAATTGCTGGTTCATAATGCAGTTACATTGCTAATTTTTGGAAACCCTCCATAACAACAGAGCATTATTAACTATAGTTGCCACACTGTACATTAGACCGCATTGGGTATTTATCTAATAACTGAAGGTTTGTACCCATTTACCAGCATCTTCACATTTCCTACACCCCTTAGCCCCTGGCAACCACTATTCTACTCTCTGCTTCTAAAAGTGATCCAATGTCCTCTAGATTTGCTCATGTTGTGCAAATGGTAAGATTTTTTAAGGCTTTATAGTATTGCATTTTGGGTGAGCCATATAATTCTGACAGGTGTGAGATAATATCTCATTATGGGTTTTGTTTACAGTGTCTGATGGTTAGGGATGTTGTGCACCTTTGTATTGTTACTGAGTTGTGTTATTATGTATTCTGGATACACTCAGATATGTGCTCTGCAAATATTTTCTACCATTGTGTAGACTGCCTTTTCACTTAGCAGATTATTTCTTTTGCTACATGGGAGCTTTGTAGTTTGACCTAGTCCCACTTTTTAATTTTTACCTTTGTTGTTTGCATGTACACATATGTATAAAATCATTACCAAGGTTAATATGAAAAAGTTTTTCTCCTATGTTTTCTTCTAGGATTTTGTCATATTAGCACTTACATTTTTAAGAAATATATTTTATCGATTATGCTATTACAGTTGTCCCATTACCCCCCTTTATTCCCCTCCACCTTTCACACCCTCTCCCACCCACATTCCCCCCCTTTATTTCATGTCCATATGTCATAAGTTCTTTAGCTTCAACATTTCCCATACTACTCTTGCCCTCCTGCTGTTTATTTATTTTCTAAATACCATTGTGCTACTTATTCTCTGTACGTTTCCTCCTGCTCTCCTCCCCCTACTCCCCTGTTGCTAACCCTCCATGTGATCTCCATTTCTGGGGTTCTGTTCCTGTTGTAGTTGTTTGCTTAGTTTGTTATTGTTTTAGGTGTGGTTGTTAATAATTGTGAATTTGCTGTCATTTTACTATACATGTTTTTTATCTTCTTTTTCTTAGATAAGTCCCTTTTGAATTTCATAACATAAGGGCTTGTGATGATGAACTCCTTTAACTTGACCTTATCTGAAAAGCACTTTACCTACCCTTCCATTCTAAATGAAAGCTTTGTTGGTTAGAGCAGTCTTGAATGTAGGTCCTTGACTTTCCTGACTTGGAATACTTCTTTCCAGCCCCTTCTTGCCTGCAAGGTCTCTTTTGAGAAATCAGCTGACAGTCTGATGGGAACTCCTTTGTAGGCAACTATCTCCTTATCTCTTGCTGCTTATAGGATTCTCTCCTTCATTTTAATCTTAGCTAATGTAATTATGATGTGCCTTGTGTGTTCCTCCTTGGGTCCAACTTCTTTGGGGATCTCTGAGCATCCTGGACTTCCTGGAAGTTGATTTCCTTTGCCAGATTTGGGGAAGTTCTACTTTATTATTTGTTCATATAACTTTTCGACTTTTTGCTCTTCCTCTTCCCTTTCTGGTACCCCTATAATTTGGATTTTGGAATGTTTAAAGATGTCCTGGCGATTCCTAAGCCTCTCATCATTTTTTTGAATTCTTTGTTCTTCATTCTTTTATGGTTTAGTTGTTTCTTTCTTCCTTCTGGTTCACTTCATTGATTTGAGTTCCAGTTTTCTTCCCATCACTATTGGTTCCCTATGCATTTTTATTAATTTCACTTAGCACAGCCTTCATTTTTTTCATCCAATTTGGGACCAAATTCAACCAACTCTGTGAGCATCATGATCACCATGCTTTGAACTGTGCATCTGATAGGTTGGCTATCTCTTGGTAGCTTAGTTGTATTTGTTGTGGAGCTTTGATCTGTTCTTCTGTTTGGGCCATTTTTTTTTTTTGTCTTGTGGCGCCTGTTACATATAAGGGATTGAGCCTTTGGTGTTCACCAGGGTGGGGTAACCCAGGTCGCTGGGTTGTCTGTCACACTTCAGTCCCTTCTGCTGCTTCCCCCAAGCAAACTGGGCCTTTCTGGTGCTGATTCCTGTGTGGGTGGGCTTGTGTATGTTCTAGGACCCTGTGAGTCTCTCCAATGAACTCTCTTGTGAGGGTGGGGTATCTCCCTGCACCTCAACACCCACAGGTGTTTTCAGTTTGTGCCCTGAGGCTCTATTTCTCAGAGATGTGACCCTGGGTTGTGAACAGTGCCTTGCTTCACAATCACTGCCTTGCTGTGTCTGCCTTTCCTCCCCTAGGGACTGCCAGCTGCTGTCTGCATGCCCTGGGTCCACCCACTGTGGTCTTGTGCACCTGAGTTGCCTTACATGCCTGGTCCCACTGCTCTTTGTGCCTTGACCCCTCTCTGTCAGGCTGCCCAACACTGCCCCTTCTATTGGTCTGGATGAATGTGTCTATTTTAATTCCTTTGTTGTCCGACTTCCATACAGTTCAGTTTTCTGTTAGGTCTGGTTGTTTTTCTGTTTCAAAATTGTTGTTGTCCCTGTCTTGGTTTTGTGAGGAGGCACAGTGTGTCTATCTACACCTCCATCCTGGCTGGAAGTCCATATTAGCTCTTACATTTATGTCTTTAATCCATTTGGAGATAATTTTTCTGAGGCATGCAATACAGGGTTCTGGTTATATTCTTTTGCATGTTACTGTCCACATTTTCACCACCCCTTCACCCCTGCAAATGAACATTCTACTTTCTTTTTCTAAGGGTTTAACTTGTTAAGGTTTTTATATATGAGGAATATCATAGCGTATTTGTTTTTCTGTCTTGCTAATTTTACTTTAATAATGTCCTCTAGGTTCACCCATGCTGTTGCACATGGCATGATTTTCTTCTTTCTCATGACTTCATAGTATTCCATTTTTTTGCATATGTGTATGTGTGTGTTTCACATCTTTTTTCCATGTAGGTGTCTATGGACACATAGGTTATTTTTATATATTGGCTATTGTGAATAATACTGCACTGAACATGAGGGTGTAGGTATCTCTTTGAGATAATGACTTTCTTTAACTATATCATCTATATCTATATCATCTATATCTATATTTATGTATCATCTATCTATAGCTATATGAAGAAGTGGGGTTGCTGGATTACATGGTAATTCTAGTTTTATTTTTTTTGTGAAATTTCCATACTGTTTTCTTATTGGCTGTACCAATGAACATTCCCACTAATAATGTAGAAGAGTTCCCTTTTGTTCACATCCTCATTGATCCTTGCTATGTCTTATGTTTTTGATAATAGGCATTCTATAGATGTGAAATAATATCTCATTGTAATTTTATTTGTATTTGTCTGACAATTAGTGATGCTGAACACCTTTTTATTGCTACTAAATTGTGTAATTTGATTATATATTCTGGATACTAATCCCTGATTAGCTATGTGGTTTGAAAATATTTTTTTTCATTTTGTAGGTTGCCTTTTCATTTTGTTGATTGTCCCCTGCTGAGCAGAATCTTTTCAGTGTGACAAGTCACAATTTTTAAAATTTTGTGTCCTACAGTTTTGGTGTAACATCTGTAAAAGAATTGTCAAGAATGATGTCAAGGAGATTTTTTCTAGGTTTTCTTGTATGAGTTTTATAATTTTAGGCCTGGTGTTTATATGTTTAAACCATTTTGAATTATCTTTCACCAATGGTGTAAGATAGGGCTCCAATTGTACTTTTTTTTTTTTTTGCAGGTGGTTGTCCAGTTTTCCCAACATAGTTTATTGTAAGGAATATCATTTCCCCATTTTATATTCTTGGCAACCTTGTCAAAGATTAGTTGACTGTACATACTTGTGTTGTGCCTGGGAATCCCTATTCTTTTTCTTTGGTTATATGTCTGTTTTTATGCTGATAGTATGCTAATTTGATTATGGTAGCTTTTTGAAAAAACATTTTATTGCTGTTCAATTACAGTTGACTACATTTACCCCCCACCACTCACCCCCACACCAAGCCATCCCCACTTCCCTCCCCTACTTCCAAACCTCTTGGTTTTGTCCATGTGTCCTTTATACTTGTTCCTGAAGAAATAAGTATATCCTTCCCCCTCCCCCCATTATCTCCTCCCACCTCCACTCTGGTTACTGTCAAATTGTCCTTAATTTCAATGTGTCTGGTTGTATTTTGCTTGCTTTTTTGTTTTGTTGATTAGGTTCCAGTTAAAAGTGAAATTATATGGTATTTGTCCCTCACCACCTGGCTTATTTCACTTAGTATATTGCTCTCCAGTTCCACCCATGCTGTTGCAAGGGGTAGGAGCTCCATCTTTCTTTCTGCTGCATAGTATTCCATCATGTAAATTTACCCTAGTTTGGTAGCTTTTTCATAGAGTTTGAAACCAGGAAATATGGTACCTCCAGCTTTGCTATAATTTCCAAGGTTGTTTTCCCTATTTGAGGTCTATTGTGTGGTTCAATATAAATTTTAGGAATTTGTTGTATATTTCTGTGAAAATAATAGTGCAATTTACAGAGATTACATTGAAAATGTAGACCACTGTGGACAGTAGAGGCATTTTAACAACCTTAATTCCTCCAATCTGTGAACACAGGATACCTTTCCATTGAGCATATCATCTGCAGTCAGAGACAATTTTAGTTCAAACAATGCAGTATGCATCTTTTATATTTTTCTTGCATAATTGCTCTGGCTAGGACTTCTGTACTATGTGGAATAGAAATGGTGAGAGTAGGTTACCCCTGAGTTGTTCTTGATGTTAGAGGAAAAGCTTTTAGCTTTCCACCATTGAGCAAGATATTATCCTTGGGCTTGTCATTTATGGCTTTTATAATGTTGAGGTACATGTCTTCTGTACCTAATCTGCAGAGAGGTTTTTTTTTTATCATGATAGGATGTTGAATTTTATTTTTTATTTCCATCCATTGAGGTTTTTATATGATCTTTATCCCTTATTCTGTTAATGGGAGGTAGCCCATTTATTGATTTGTGCATGTTGCAGCTGCCTTTCATCCCAGGAATAAATCCAACTTGATCATGGTGTATGGTTCTTTTAATGTGCTTTTGAATTCTGTGTGCTAGTAGTATAGAAGGATGATGGAGAATGGGCCTTACATCAGAAATAAAAACAGCAACAGATTAAAAAAATCTTCAGTTTACCACTTCTCTAGTAGTATGAGAAATATCTTCTGGTAATTTCTGACTTTTTCATGTTTTATTGTAGAACTTTGATTGCATGTATTATTTTGTTCAGTGGTATACAGTATCAAGTAATAAATGATGAGCTAAATCTTTGAATAAAGACTTGGATATTTTTTTTTAATTTTTCTGTATAGCCTCTTACAGTGATGATTCAGGATAAAACCTGCACAAAATTAGGGAGTGAGGATACTGGGCCTGATTTTGAAACTATTTGCTTATAAGGCCCAAAAAGCCAACCACCAGATAGATAGATATGTATGTGGTGTGTGTGTGTGTGTGTGTGTGTGTGTGTGTATAAAGTGTTCTGTGTTCCATGTCTGAGGTGTCTGGTGTCCAGACTTGGAAGGACTTTGATTGTTACATGTCATTTTTCACCTGGAGCAGCCCTTCATTGTGTTGAACTCTGAATGTTAAAGTTCACCACTGCCTCCTATGAATAGACTCCTGCCTGATGTTGGGGATAGCAAGGCTGCTGTAAATTCAGTGCCTTTATTATCATGATTAGTACCCCTTTTGAAGGAGTGTCCTCAGAGGGAGAGCCTTGAGGTATGACCTAAATCAGATTATCTGACCCTGAAACCCATTTAAGTAGGGAATTCTCCAATTTTGGGTGGCAGGTTTCTCTAAGAATTTATGTTTTAGATATGATGAGAAGTTATCGTGAGTAGTAACAGTGATTACTAAGTGACCTGTTGAGTAAGTCACTTCCGTTTGTCCTCTGAAATAGTCTATGTGAACCATTTGTTAATGACACCTAGTGTAGACACCTGGCCTTAGGGTACTGAAATGACGGCTCTGTCCCTGTATGATCATGGACAATGATGAATCTTGGCCGGAAGCCCTTCTTGACTGACAGGAGCAATGACAGTTCTGGGATGCTAATTTTTTAAGGGAGGGGATGTGATGCTGGGTTTACTAAGTGATCCTTGACTTTCCAGGGCAGAGCTGGTGACTGTTTCAGGGATTCTGAGTACATCTTGTCTTCTTCCTCATTCTTCTGGTCTTCTTCCTTTTTCAATGATGAAACTGTAATCTTGCAAACCTTCCTGATGATTGACCACAACAAAGAAGCTCTAGCAACATTACTTAATCATGTTAGTTTGCCTTAGTGACTGCAAGTAGATTTTTGGAAAATATAAAAAAATCACAAAATGCATTGATATCATGCCTTGAGTGACAGATACATCCAAATTGAACAATAAGAGGTACATTGGGAATGGGAAGATAATATGACAATTTGAAGGGTGTAGAATATTTAAAGTTTAGGGGGAGAATGAGCACGGAAATAAATTTTAAAAGTTCATGTCTTTTAAAGACATAAAACCTGTTTGTAAAGAGAGTGGGCAAAAGCAAATATATATGGGCAGCCCAAGTTCATATTTTCATCTAGATTTCTGGATCTCAGTGCTCTGACCCTTACTCTCCTCCTCAGAACATACTGTCAAGAATTACATGTGATGGTAAGAGTTTTCAATACAATTTTATTTATTTTTGGTTTTATGTAACTTTAAAACAGGAATTTTTATGGAATAAAAAAGCCATTCTTTCCTGATAAGGGAGTTGCAAACAATACCAGCAGGCCAGGGTGGTGTTGGGATTAGCTGAGATGGGGACATCCTGATCCCATGAACAAATGGGATCCATGTCCACTTCTACAGTGTCATAAGGACAGTTTTTAAAAACTTTATTCCTGCTCTGGCTGGTGTATCTCAGTGGGTTGAGAGCGGGCCTGCAAACTAAAAGGTTGTAGGTTTGATTCCCAGTCAGGGAACATGCCTGAGTTGTGGGCTAGGTCTCTGGTTGGGGGCTCAGAAGAGACAACCACACACTGATGTTCTTCTCCTTCTCTTTCTTCTTCCCTTCCCCTCTCTCTAAAAATGAATAAATAAAAATCTTAAAAAAATATATAAACTTTATTCCTAACCAAAATGGGGTTCCTTTACCTGTGATGTCCCCCGAAAATGATTTATTGCCTGATGTGACTTTAAAGGAATGAACAGAGTTTATGTTCAGGACTGAAGAGCTCAACTGTGGAAGAATATTTGAGAGCTTACTTGGTAAAGACAGAAATCAAATCTGTATCAAGGATTATAGGGCATATTAGGACGCTATTATCCAAACTCTAGGCATTCTCATAAAGCCCAGTATATTTGTCATACTTACACATAACATGTATCATATAATATTCTTAATATTTTTATATTTATATTCACTTCATACCAAACTTTTGAATTTGTAATTACACTGGCCATCAGCAATCATGTCCACAAAATCGCAGATGGTATATTTAAATTAGGTATTTTAGTAATGCAGAATTAACATAATAATACAGCCATAATGTGAATTATATTGCTCTTCACCTAGGCCACCTTCTGTAACACAGAAGGTATTCCTGTTCTCAGAGTCACTTAGAAATGGGATTGTTAGAAAACATTTCCTTTGAAGGCAGATGAAACATTTCAAAAGCTATTCATAAATAACTGTAATGCCTCTTTATGAGGTCGCCTCTCATTTGTTACACAGAAGGCCTCAGGACAGGAAGTGTGTGCCCCTGTAAAGACCTTAGGAGGTACCTCCTGTCCTGCCCTGATAGCTTCTGCAGGCTTGGAAGTGGAAGGTGGGTCCAGGGTCCAGGAAAGTTCTACCTGGAGCTGATGGAAGGGGAAAATCTGAGGGCACATTTCTCAGGACATTCAACTGCCCCCTCTGGGTGAGCAGCAGAACAGAGCACCCTAACAGCTGGTGTGTCAGTCTGTGTTCCCCATTATCCTGTGAACAAGGCAGGAGCTCATTTTGTTCTCTATTGCAGGGAACATCAGAGGGAACCACATAGGTATGGTTCAGTAAATAGACTTTGAATGAATGCTTGTGATTTTTGTTCTTTTCTCTGTATTTCATTAAATAATGATTATGAGCTCCTTTTTAAAAAAAATACAAGGGTCAAGCAAACAACCTGGAGGGCAGCACAGAGGAACAGTGCTGAGGAGACTGATTTCCACTCTGAAATCTGTTGTGGGACAGAAGTACTTGCAGGAATGGGATGGAGAAGACAGGTTCAAAGAGGCAGGAAACAGAAGGCAAATCTCTTGTACTGTGGGAAGAGGGAAAGAGGAGGAGCAAATTTCAGGATGAACAGGATAAGTAGATGTTTCATACTGACAGCCCCAACTCAAAGAGACAGATATTTTCTTCCCTGTTTATAGAAAAAGAAGTGACCTGCCTGTGGTCACATGGCCTGTCAAAGACAGAACATGCACCAGACCCTGGTGTGTTTTAGGTCTCCTGTTCAGAATTATACAGGGTTCTCTAGAGAAACAGACAAGTATGAGAAAGGGAGAAAGAGAGAAGAGGAGAGATTAATATGTTGTAGCAATTGGATGATGTGCATATTAAGGTGGCAAGTCCAAATCTGCAGAGCCAGTGTTTCAGTGTGAAGATCTTTAGGCACTGGAATTATCTCTCACTCAGGGGTGTTTAGCCTTTTGTTTTAGTGAGGTCTTTAACTGACTGAGGCCAACCACATGCTAGAGGGCAATGTGCTTTCCTCAGTCTACTGATGTGAATATTAACCTCACCCCAAAACACCTTCACAGGAACACCCAGAACAATGCTTGACCAAATATCTGGACATCTCATATTCAGTCAAGTAGACACAGAAGTTAACTTTTACACTTTTTTCTAGCACACTGAAAATTTGTATGAAGACAGCAGAGGTGATAATAGGTATATTGGACATATACTTCACTTATATGAAAAATACAAAAAATGAGCAAAATGTTAATGAAATTATTATTGATAAGAAGGTGTAAATAAATGTCAATTAATTCCAATGACAAAATTAATGATGAAGTGATTTAAACTTTGTCTTAAATTTTCCAAAAGGTTCTATGTCAAAGTGTCAGTTAGTAGATATTAAATAAATATAAATCAGTTAATTGAATGACATTGTTTATTAGATGGGTTATTCCAGTGGTTTCAAAGGAAGACGATGTAAGGATATTTGAACAACAATGTAAGTTCTCTTTAAAATTAAAGAAGAAGAATGAGGTTGGTTGGGAGAATGTGTGGAGGAGCAGGTTGTGTGTCATGTTGGGTAGTTGTCAGCAAAACGCTTGCTCTCTGATGTAGGTTTAGGGACTGTGTGGGCTGCCAGAACATATGAATTACAGCAGCTAAAGTGTGGTTCTAGAAGATTCCATGTGGCCCTGGTGGCATAGATTTATAAAGAATAGAGGAATCAGCTATATGTGCTCTATTTGCAGGACCAAAGCATTGAAAATACAACTCTTGATGTCACATTTACCAAATGTTGCTAGTATCATTATGGGGAGTCTACTGAGATGATCTGTAGCCTTACCTCAGTCCACCTGAAAAGAAGAAAAGAGGACTTAGATCAGTAGTTAACAGGATTAAGGAGAAATACATTCAAGGAAATTTTGGGTAAAGAGGCAGATGTCATCATTAAGCTAAGCTCTTTTCAACCCAGCATGTATAACAAATGGCAATCAGCTGCAATGGAACAGGGCAGACAGTATTATGACCCAGGGAATGTGAAAAGTGGGAAAGGGTCATCTCCCCCAATCAAGAAAGAGAACCTTTGACCACTCGTTAGAAAATCTTCCAAGTTCTTCCATGGCCCTAAGCTCATGACCAAGAGCTAAGGCAGGGCCTCTGTGAGTCATGAGCATGTAACCCAGTGAGGAGATCCTGGAGCAGGATACGTTCTGTTTTCAGAGTTCCTGTCAAGCCAGTTATGGATGGATTTGCATTTTGGATGGAAAATTTTTCGACCAGGTCAGTTTCAGGCAGGTCCACTTCCCCCTGGGTGGAGCAGCAGGCCCTATAAAGACCTTGTCAGCTGTACCACTCCAATCCTCCCAGCACTCGAGTTCTGATCTACTTTGGGGAACCTGGTGAGTCTGATTTCTTGAGTTCAACTGTTTTTCTGGTACTCTCAACTGTTGAATTTACCTACAGACAGCAAGTTTTCTGGGTCCTAAATCATGATCATTGGTGTGATGCTCCTTATTTGAGAAAACCTTAGAATTGAGGCACATGGATATACTATTCTCACTTGTTTTTAGGTAGACAGTTTGATATCTGGTACAGAAAAGACAAGAATAGGAAAGATTGGATATGACAGAGAAAAAGGAAAAAGTATTTTTTTTGTTTTCTATATACATTTTGTGTCCCTTTTCTTCTGGTGTGAGTTAAAACACTGGTTTCTTGGAGGGTGTGGGGCCATTGCATTATTTCAGAAGGGCATTTTGCTCTGTACCAAAGTCAGCCTACTGGGACCTCACAGGAGACAATGATGATAGAAATTGCTTGTGTGATGGGTTGTCTAGGATTTCAGAACTTGTGATGAACTTTCTGGAAGATGTTATCTTCATACAAAATATATGGCTTTGTTCTTTCAGCAATGTTTTCTTAGGACAAATAGTAAACAAAAAACCAGGTTTTTCTCAAGGCTGATGAATCAATCTTCTAGAGATGAAGGGAGAAGCCAGAGAGTCTTAAAACGAAGCTAAGAGATGAAAGTACATTCTTGGAGATTGGAAGATAAATCTCATGGGATTATCTAAGTGTTGGGTTCTTGGTGTGTAGGAGTGCCTCCTTGTGACAACTGTCATATAATTTCTTTCAGATTCTAACGCTCCAGAAAGATGTCTTATCAACAGCAGCAGTGCAAGCAGCCCTGCCAGCCACCTCCCGTGTGCCCACCCAAGTGCCCAGAGCCTTGCCCACCCCCAAAGTGCCCAGAGCCATGTCCACCCCCAAAGTGTCCTGAGCCGTGCCCACCTCAGCTGTGCCAGCAGAAATGCCCTCCTGTGCAACCTGCTCCACCATGCCAGCAGAAGTGCCCACCCAAGAGCAAGTAACAGCTCCAGTGTTCATCAGGATCAGGAAAGGATAAGAACCACTGTCTCACCTGGTTCCCAAGCCCTTCTTCATCTTTCCCTCAAAGCCTGTTATGGATGCAGAAGAACCTTCTCCACCCTTCAGCCTGTAATAAGCCTGTGATGAATCCTGGCAGTGAATGATTTCCTTTCTGAGGTTGTCCTACCATTATCTCTAGGAGGAAGCTGAGAAAGACCTGTCCTTGGCTGTGCCAGCATCCCCCAGCTTCAGAAGGAAGACAGCTGCTCCCTTCCTGGGTGGCAGCAGAAGGCTCTGTCAATGGCTTGTGGGTCTGGTTGTCACCTGGATGAGATTTCTGCTACCTTGGCATCTGTTACTTTTATTTCATTTTCTGAATAAAGTACATATTTGCTTGTGATGGGATAAATACTTTATTTTCTTTTAAAGCTGCCTATTAGCAATATCATCTCATCACTTCAGTTTATTATGTGTTCTTTGAGCCTAAGGCTCAGGATCTTACTACCAGTATTTTATATAAGTTGATGACATACCAAAAAGTGTTTCTATATCATTTCAAAGAGATCAAATTACAGAGCTCATAAGAACTTCAGTTTCTCTATTGCAAGTATGAACTTGTCTTAGGCATGAAATTGAATATGCATAACTTAGTTGGCACAGTGCCTGATCCTTATTTAGCATTTGGTATGGTAGCAGATCATCACTGTCTCCATCATCATTTTCATCTTCACCAATGCCATGGATATCACTATTGCCATCCCCATCCTCATCACTGTTGTCATTAGGAACATGTTTGCTCCAGCAGGAAACTGGCTTAAACTTAACCACCATAGGAGTGAAAAGATTCCCAAAGTTTACTACCCTTTCTTATTCTGTTGTTCTCTTTAGTTTTTGATTCACTTTATTTTTATATTATATTGCAGATAAAGAGCTTTTGGTTATTAGTGGGGTATTCTGTATAAAACTATATTTGTTTTTAAAACATGAGGCATAAGAAGAGTCCCTATAAGAAACAATGTTGCATCCTCTTCACGTAATCACCTTCTCTTCATACCTCAACAACCCACCAAAAATCAGGGTCCGATAATTTTATTTACCTCTAAAATTACTTTTTTGAGTGTTCTGACCCCATATTTAAAAGTTATTGGGGTTTCCATGTTTATTTAGGTTTGCAAAGTTACTCTTGCCATGCACCTTGTTTTCTGAGTGCTCAGTCCCTTAGATAATTAAGCTGCAGAAAGAGGAATATGTGTCCTGGTATATTATGTCTTGTGGTCCTCAGTGTCTGCCATGGGATGCACACACACTCTAACAATTACAGCTGTCTTTTAAAAACCAACAAATGCTTTGTATAAAATCATACTACACCTAAACATATTTAAAATTAAGAAGACCTGTCTGTTTAATAAATGTTATTGGGAAAGGTGGACAGTTACATGCAAAAGTGAAAGTAGACCACCTTCTTATATTACATACAAGAATAAACCCAAAATAAATTAAAGACTTAAATGTTAGAATCAAAACCATAATAATCCTAGAAGAAAACAGGTAGTAGAATCTCTGACACATGTCTTAGCAATACTTTTGCTAATATATCTGGCTAAATAAAAAAAAAAACAAATGGTAGTACATGAAACTTAAAAATTAGTGCATAGCAAAAGAAACCATTAACAGCCCTGGCTGGTGTAGCTCAGTGGATTGAGCATGGGCTGCAAACCAAATGATGACCAGTTCAATTCCCAGTCAGGGCACATGCCTGGGTTGCAGGCCAGGTCCCCAGTGGGGGCCATGTGAGAAGCAACTACACATTGCTCTCTCTCTCCCTCTCTCTCTCTCTCTCTCTCTCTCTCTCTCTTTCTCTCTTACTCTCTCTCTAAAAATAAATAAAACAAAATCTTTGAAAACATAAATAAAACATCTATAATTAAAAAAGAAACCATCAGCAAAAGGAGAAGACAACTTGCTGAATGAAGAAGATATTTGCCAATGATATATCTGATAAGTGATTAATATCCAAAATTTATAAAAAACGTATACAATTCAACACACATAAAACAAACAACCCAATTTAAAAGTGGGCAGAGGATCTACACTGACACTTCTTCAAAGAGGACTTACAGAGGACAAATAGACATAGGAAAGGATTCTCAACATCACTAATAATCAGAGAAATGGAAATTATAACCACAATGAGATATCACCTCACAACTTTCAGAATGGCTATCATCAATAAATCCACATGTAATAAGTGTTGGTGAGGATATAGAGAAAAGGGAACCTTCCTGCACTGTTGGTGAGAATACAGACTGGTTCAGCTACTATGGAAAACAGGATGGAGGTTCCTCAAAAAATGAAATGTGAAACTGCTGCAAGAACCAGAGATTCCATGAGAGATTCTGTTTCTGGGTATAGATCCAAAAAAACCCCCCAAACACCAATTTAAAAAATATACAAACCCAACTTCTGGCCAAGATGGAGGCATAGGTACATACACTGTGCCTTCTCCCATAACCAAAAGAAGGACAACACCAAATTTAAAAACAAAAACAACCAGAACTGCCAGAAAATCAAACTGTATGGAGTTTGATTTTCAACCAAGGAGGTAAAGAAGAAATATTCATTCAGACTAGCAGGAAGAGTAGAGATAGGCAGCCAGGCAGAGAAGACTTGTGGCAGGGCAGTGGCTGGAGGACTGGGGTGGGCAAGGTGGTGGCTGGAGGCCAGTGAGGTGAAAGCTGGCAGACCAGGTGGTTCAACATTTGCATGCAGATAAACTGGGTGGAACAACTAGAGAGTGAGACAGATCCTCACCCCAGGATTCCAGCACAAGAAAATAAGGCCTCAATACTTATGATTGAAAAAAACCTGTGGGGGTTGTGGCAGTGGGAGAAATTCCCACTGCCTCAGAGGAGAGTTTGCTGGAGTGACCCACAGGATTATAGAATATACAGAAACCCACCCACCCAGGAATCAGCATCAGAAGGGCTCCATTTGCTTGTGGGCAGCAGAGGAAGTGACTGAAAGGGAGCTGCACTGTTCCCTTTTGGACCCCTCCCCCACATCCAGTGCCACAAAGCAGCAATATGGGTTGCCCCACCCTGGAAAATACTTAGGGCTCCACCCCACACCAAATAACAGGTGCACTAAAGCAAAAATATATGGCTCAAATGAAAGAACAGATCAAAGTTCCAGAAAAAAATGCAACTAAATGATGAAGAGATAGTCGACCTATCAGTGTAGGGTTCAAAACACTGGTGATCAGGATGCTTACTGAAATGGTTGAGTATGGTCTCAAAATAGAGGAAAGAGTGAAGGCTATGAAAAATGAATTAAAAGGAAATGTACAGGGAACCAACTGTGACTGGAGGAAAACTGGGACTCAAATCAATGATTTAGACCAGAAGGAAGAAATAAACATTCAACCAGAACAAACTGAAGAAATAAGAACTCAAAAATATCAGGAGAGTCTTAGGATCTCTGGGACAATGTTAAAATAAATGTTCCAACATCTGAATCCTATGGGTGCCAGAAAGAGAAGAGGAAGGAATTGAAATAGAAATAAGCTTTCATGAAATTGAAAACTTATTTGAAAAAATAATGAAGGACCCCTTCCCTAACCTGCCAAAGGAAAAAGACTTCCGAGAATCCCAGGAAGCTCAGAGAGTCCCAAAGTAGTTGGACCCAAGGAAGCACACACCAAGGCACACCCTAATTACATTACCCAAGATGAAAGGTAAGGAGAGGATCTTAAAAGCAGCAAGAGGAAAGGAGCCAGTTACCTACAAAGGAGTTCCCATGAGACTATCAGCTGATTTCTCAAGAAACTTTAAAGGGAAGAAGGGGCTGGAAAGAAGAATGCCAAGTCATGAAAGGCAAGGGTCTATATGCAAGATCACTCTATGCAGCAAAGCTGTCATTTAGAATGGAAGGGCAGATAAAGTGCTTCCCAGATAAGGTCAAGTTAAAGGACTTCATCATCACCAAACCCTTATTATATGAAATGTTAAAGGGACTAATCTCAGGAAAAGAAGAAGATCGAAACCTACGAATAGTAAAATGATAACAAACTCACAACTATTAAGAACCAAACTAAAAACAAAAACAAAAACAAAGTAAGCAAACAAGTAGAAGAGGAACAGAATTAGAGAAATGGACATCACGTGGAGGGTTGTCAGTGGGGAGGGGGAGGAGAGAGAATGGGGGAAATGGTACAAGGAGTAAGAAGCATAAATTGTAGGTACAAAATAGACAGGGGAGGTTAAGAATAGTGTAAGAAATGTAGAAGCCAAAGAAGTTATATGTATGACCCATGGACATGAATTGCATGGTGGGGGGGAGAATGAGGGTGAGGAGGGGGTGTGCAGCGTGGAAAGGAATAAAAGGAAGGAAAATGGGACAACTGTAATATCCTAGCTAATAAAATATATTAAAAAAGAAAAAAGACTCATAAAAACTAAAAAAATATGAACCCCTATGTTCATTGCAGTGTTACTTACAATATCTAAGCTGTGAAAGCCATGTAACAGGGTGCAGCCATGAGGGGGGCCCCAAACAGGGCTTTGTAATGGGGTCCAGAAGAGCTTGGAGATGATTGGCTATACAGCTCAGGGCCATACCTTCCCAGAATGCTGGCAGCTGTGGCCAATTGTGGGAGGAGCCGAAAATGAGGCTGCAGCAGAAGATTGGTGCTGGGATTTAAGCCCAGGCATGGCAGTCATTAGGGCTCTTTCTGGGTACCACGTGGCTTTGGTGGAGAGTTGGAAGCATGCGTCTTGGGCATCTTGTTGGGACCACATGGCTTCGGTGAGATTCAGGACCACGCATCTTTGGAAGTGCTCCCTTTTGCTTTGTGGATGGTGCTGGGAGCCTGAATCACAGACTTCTACTTCTTTCCTGAGATATGGTACCCCAGACTCGGCAGAGGGAGAAGGAGGGACTGTGTGTTTGTGGGTGTTCTAAAGAACTGTAGTCTGTATAACTTTTAAATAAACAATAATTCCTTTCCTTTTCAGTAATCTTTGGCATTGAGATTTGTTATTCCTGTGGTGGCCGGCAAGGTGAACCTAGTAAGATGGAGGAGGAACACCCAGTGAAAAAGGGGGGATCTTTTATATCATTCAGCTCCCCCCAGTCTGTTCTGTAACAGCCACCCAAGTGTCCATAAAAAGATGAATGGAAAAACGTCATGGTACATATATACAATGGAATATTGCTCATCCATAAAAAATGATATCTTACCATTTGTGACAGAATGGGTGGGCCATAGGATTTCACTTATTTGTGGAATCTAAAGAGCAAAATGAACAAACAAAATAGAAAACAGACTCAATAATATAGAGATCAGGCTAAAGGTTGCCAAAGGGCAGGAGAGTTGAGGGCTGAGTGAAAAAGGAAACCATATTAAGAAGGACGAATTGATAGTTACAAAATAGTCAAGGGGATGTAAACCACAGCACAGGGGATATAATCGATAATATTGTAATAACTATAAATGATAACAGGTGGGTACTTGAAATATTGAGGGATCACTTTGTTAAGTATATGAATGTCTATCCATTATGCTGGGTATCTGAAACTAATGCAAAATAATATTGAATGTAATTGAAAAAAAAGATTAAGAAAATTTTCCTTTTCCTACATCTTCCATTCAGAAAGCTAGAAGTAAAGAATCCAAGGTGATGGAACTGCAGATGGAAGGAGATTCCCAGATTACATATAGCTCCACCCTCATCAGACTGTGAGGTGAATAAAAATGAACACTGATATTTTAGACTTGTTTCTGCTGTACCCAGTGTATTTCACCCAATACTGAAATTAGTTCCTTGACATGGGTGCTACTACAACAAATTTTATTTATCTATTATTTCTTTAAAGATTTTATTGATTCATTTTGATAGAGAGTGGAAGGGGGAAGAAAGAGGGAGAGGAACACTGATGTGTGAAGGATACATTGATGGATTGCCTCTCAAATACCCGCAACTGGGTACTTGGCCTGCAACCTAGGCATGTGCCCTGACTGGGAATTGAACCAGCAACTTTTTGGTTCACAGGGTGGCACTCAGTCCACTGAACCATACTATGCAGGGTCAAATTTTTAAATATGTAGCATTGACTTAGTAGTCTGGAGGTGGTTGGCAAGGAAATTGACATGGGAAACTGACACTATGATGGTGTATGTTACTCAATGACAAAACATTGGCTAAAGAGGTTGTCTGTAATAATTTGGGAGGCTGACCAATTGTCGATTATTTTTGTGTTCAACTAAGTACTTTCACAAAGACATACATTCAGGAAGTCAGTGTTTGGTTTGCTTGCCCCCCCACCACCCACCCAAGGAAAAGAGAAACAATAGAGCCCAGAAATTCAAAGTGTTGCAGAGCTAGAAGCTACTGCTTGCAAGCCCCACAGAGTAAAAAGATGAGATTGAAAATGATTTTGAACTTTTTAAATAAAGATTGTAGTAATTTATTTTTAGACAGAGGGGAAGGGAGGGAGAAAGAGAGAGAGCAACATCACTACGTGGTTGCATCTCACATGCCCCCTGCTGGGGACCTGGTCCACAACCCAGGCAAGTGCTCTGACTGGAAACTGAACTGGCGACCCTTTGGTTCACAGGCTGGCACTCAATCCACTGAGCCACACCAATCAGGGCTGGTTTTGAACTTTACATTCCCTTTTCACAGACTGTAACTACCCAGAAAAAGATAAAAGGGTGGTCTTGCCAACAGTATGCCAGGTGCTCTCACAGTCACCCTGTTATGTTCAGAAGGAAAGGGTTTGGGGAAAGGCAGCTGAATGAATGAGTCTTGAGAATTACTTTAGGAAACGATGTGAATGTGGTTCTAGAACATCAAAATGGCTGGAGGAATAAAATATATCAGATGCTAAGAAGTTTTTAAGGGAACTGGCTAAATAAATTATGAGATGAGACTCAAAAGACTTTGATTTTTCAAGACTAGAAACTATTTTGTAGTCCTCCTTACCCACTTCTCACATCATCCGTTTCAGACGTAGTCAATTGCAGGTAACTGATAAGCAGTAATAACTTCTGTGAAGTGGATACAACACCCCCAGTGAATAATGATGGAGGTGTTGTCTGTCAGAGAACAGTATGAGAACTTGGTATAGGCAAGGGAGATGATTATTGTCTTTCATCCTTTGCACCCCGGTTTATGGAGGTAAAATTGACAAATAAAATTGTCTATGTTTTAAGTGTACAATGTGCTTATGTGGCATTTGTGTACTTTGTGAAATGATTGTCACAGTCAGGGAAATCAACACATTCACCTCACAGTTACCACAGTGGATGTGTGGAGAGACTGCTGAAGGTCTACTCTCTCAGCAACTTTCAAGGGCACAAGACTGTATTAGTATTTTAAATATTCTTTCTCATTTTTTATTTATTTAAATATTTTGTCAACTACAACTTACATTCAATATTATTTCATATTAGTGTAGGTGGACAGCATATTGGTTAGACAATCATAGAGTTTACATTGTGCTCCCCCCTGTTATTTCCAGTACCCACTGGGCACCACATGCAGTCATTGCAATATTAATGACTATATTCCCTATGCTGTTCTTTACATCCCCATGGCTATTTTGCAACTACCAATATGTACTTCTCAATCTCTGCATGTTTTTCACTCAGTGCCCCAAATCTCCTCCCCTCTGGTAACCATCAGTCTCCTCCCTGTAACTATGAGTCTGTTTCTCTTTTGTTTATTCATTTATATTGGTCTTTAGATTCCACAAGTAAGAGAAATCATATAGTACTTGTCTTTCTCTATCTGAGTTATTTTATTTAGCTTCTAGGTACATCCATGGTGTAGTAAATAGTAAGATTTTTTTTTTTGGCTGAGTAACATTCACACACACACACACACACACACACACACACATATATATATATATGTAATCTCAACATCTTTTATCCACTTGTATATTGATGGGTACTTGGTTTGCTTCCAAAGGTTGGATATTTTAAGTATTGCTGCACAGAGCATAGGGGTGTATAAGCTATTTTGTATTAGTGTTTTGAGCTTCTTCCAGTATGTGTTTGGAAGTGGATTGCTAGTTCACAACGCAATTATAGTTTAATTTTGGAAACTCTCCATAACAAAAGAGCATTATTAACTATAGTTCCCACACTGTACATTAGACCGCATTGGGTATTTATCTAATAACTGAAGGTTTGTACCCATTGACCAGCATCTTCACATTTTCTACACCCCTTAGCCCCTGGCAACCACTATTCTACTCTCTGGTTCTAAAAGTGATCCAATGTCCTCTAGATTTGCTCATGTTGTGCAAATGGGAAGATTTTTTAAGGCTTTAGAGTATCCCATTTTGGGTGAGCCATATAATTCTGACAGGTGTGAGATAATATCTCATTATGGGTTTTGTTTATATTTCTCTGATGGTTAGGGATGTTGTGCACCTTTGTAGTGTTACTGAGTTGTGTTATTATATATTCTGGATACACTCAGATATGTGCTCTGCAAATATTTTCTACCATTGTGTAGACTGCCTTTTCACTTAGCAGATTATTTCTTTTGCTACATGGGAGCTTTGTAGTTTGACCTAGTCCCACTTTTAAATTTTTACCTTTGTTGCTTGCATGTACACATATGTATAAAATCATTACCAAGATTAATATGAAAAAGTTTTCTCCTATGTTTTCTTTCAGGATTTTATATTATCAGCTCTTATATTTTTTAAAAATATATTTTATTGATTATGCTATTACAGTTGTCCCATTACCCTCCTTCATTCCTCTCCACCCTGCACACCCTCTCCCACCCTCATTCCCCGCCCTTTAGTTCATGTCCATGTGTCATAAGTTCTTTAGCTTCTACATTTCACATAGTACTCTTGCCCTCCTGCTGTCTATTTTCTACCTACCATCTAGGCTACTTATTCTCCATACCTTTCCCCTCTCTCTCTTCCTCCTACTCCCCCACTGATAACCCTCCATGTGATCTCCATTTCTGTGGTTCTGTTCCTGTTGTAGTTGTTTGCTTAGTTTGTTATTGTTTTGTTTTAGGTGTGGTTGTTAATAACTGTGTTTGCTGTCATTTTACTGTATATGTTTTTTATCTCCTTTTTCTTAGATAAGCCCCTTTAACATTTCATATAATAAGGGCTTGGTGATGATGAACACCTTTAACTTGACCTTATCTGGGAAGCACTTTATCTGCCCTTCCATTCTAAATGAAAGCTTTGCTGGAAAGAGCAGTCTTGGATGTAGGTCCTTGCCTTTCATGACTTGGAACACTTCTTTCCAGCCCCTTCTTGCCTGTAAGGTCTCTTTTGAGAAATCAGCTGATAGTCTGATGGGAACTCCTTTGTAGGTAACTGTCTCCTTATCTCTTGCTGCTTATAGGATTCTCTCCTTCATTTTTACCTTGGCTAATGTAATTATGATGTGCCTTGGTGTGTTCCTCCTTGGGTTCAACTTCTTTGGGACTCTCTGATCTTCCTGGACTTCCTAGAAGTTGATTTCTTTAGCCAGATTAGGGAAGTTCTACTTTATTATTTGTTCATATAACTTTTCCACTTGTTGCTCTTCTTCTTCCCCTTCTGGTACTCCGATAACTTGGATATTGGAATGTTAAAGATGTCCACAGGTTCCTAAGCCTCTCCTCATTTTTTTGGATTCTTGTTTCTTCATTCTTTTCTGTTTGGTTTCTTTCTTCTTTCTGGTCCACTTAATTGATTTGAGTCCCAGTTTTCTCCTCGTCACTATTGGTTTCCTGTGCATTTTCCTTCATTTCACTTAGTGTAGCCTTCATTTTTTCATCTAATTTGTGACCAAATGCATCCAATTCTGTGAGCATGCTGATCACCAGTGCTTTGAACTGTGTATCTGACGGGCTGGCTATCTTTTGGTAGCTTAGTTGTATTTTCTGTGAAGCTTTGATCTGTTCTTCTGTTTGGGCCATTTTTTTTTATTGCCTTGTGGCGCCTGTTACATATGAGGGGTTGAGCCTTTGGTGTTCACCAGGGTGGGGTAACCCAGGTTGCTGGGTTGTAACACTGTATGTGGGGGAGGTGTCTGAGAGGGAATGATAGTGCTTGCTCCACTGTCTGTCATACTTCAGTCCCTTCTGCTGCTTCCCCCAAGCAAACGGGGCCTTTCTGGTGCTGATTCCCATATGGGTGGGCTTGTGTTCATTCTAGGACCTTGTGGGTCTCTCCAATGAACTCTCTTGTGAGGCTGGGAATCTCTCCCTGCCCCTCAACACCCACAGGTGGTTTCAATCTATGCCCTGAGTCTTTTTTTCCCAGAGATGTGACCCTGGGTTGTGAACAGTGTCTTGCCTCACAGTCACTGCCTTGCTGTGTCTGCCTGTTGCCACCCCTTGCCTGGGGACTGCCAGCTGCTGCCTGCATGCCCAGGGTCCACCCACTGTGGTCTTGAGCACCCGAGTTGCCTTACACTCCTGGTCTCACTGCTCTTTGTGCCTCGACCCCTCTCTGCCAGGCTGCCCAACACTGCCCCTTCTATTGGTCTGGATGAATGTGTCTATTTTAATTCCTTTGTTGTCCAATTTCCATACAGTTCAGTTTTCTGTCAGGTCTGGTTGTTATTCTGTTTCTAAATTGTTTTTGTCCCTGTCTTGGTTCTGCGAGGAGGCACAGTGTGTCTATCTACACCTCCATCCCGGCTGGAAGTCCATATTAGCTCTTACATTTATGTCTTTAATCCATTTGGAGATAATTTTTCTGAGGCATGCAATACAGGGTTCTGGTTATATTCTTTTGCATGTTACTGTCCACATTTTCACCACCCCTTCACCCCTGCAAATGAACATTCTACTTTCTTTTTCTAAGGGTTTAACTTGTTAAGGTTTTTATATATGAGGAATATCATAGTGTATTTGTTTTTCTGTCTTGCTAATTTTACTTTAATAATGTCCTCTAGGTTCACCCATGCTGTTGCACATGGCATGATTTTCTTCTTTCTCATGACTTCATAGTATTCCATGTTTTTGCATATGTGTATGTGTGTGTTTCACATCTTTTTTCCATGTAGGTGTCTATGGACACATAGGTTATTTTTATATATTGGCTATTGTGAATAATACTGCACTGAACATGAGGATGTAGGTATCTCTTTGAGATAGTGATTTTCTTTATCTATATCATCTATATCTATATCTATGTCATTTATATCTATATTTATATGTCATCTATCTATAGCTATATGAAGAAGTGGGGTTGCTGGATTACATGGTAATTCTAGTTTTATTTTTTTTTGTGAAATTTCCATACTGTTTTCTTATTGGCTGTACCAGTGAACATTCCCACCAATAATGTAGAAGAGTTCCCTTTTGTTCACATCCTCATTGATCCTTGCTATGTCTTATGTTTTTGATAATAGGCATTCTATAGATGTGAAATAATATCTCATTGTAATTTTATTTGTATTTGTCTGACAATTAGTGATGCTGAACACCTTTTTATTGCTACTAAATTGTGTAATTTGATTATATATTCTGGATACTAATCCCTGATTAGCTATGTGGTTTGAAAATAATTTTTTCATTTGTAGGTTGCCTTTTCATTTTGTTGATTGTCCCCTGCTGAGCAGAATCTTTTCAGTGTGACAAGTCACAATTTTTAAAATTTTGTGTCCTACAGTTTTGGTGTAACATCTGTGAAATAATTGTCGAGAATGATGTCAAGGAGATTTTTTCTAGGTTTTCTTGTATGAGTTTTAGAATTTTAGGCCTGACATTTATACATTTAAACCATTTTGAATTATCTTTCACCAATGGTGTAAGATAGGGCTCCAATTGTACTTGTTTTTCTTTTCCTTTTTTTTTTTTTGCAGGTGGTTGTCCAGTTTTCCCAACATAATTTATTGTAGGGAATATCATTTCCCCGTTTTATATTCTTGGCAACCTTGTCAAAGATTAGTTGACTGTATATACTTATGTAGTGCCTGGGAATCCCTATCCTTTTTCTTTGGTTATATGTCTGTTTTTATGCTGATACATACTACTTAGATTATGGTAGCTTTTTTAAAAAATAATTATTTCTGTTCAATTACAGTTGACTGCATTTACCCCCCACCTCTTTTCCCCCACCCCAGTTATTCCCACTTCCCTCCCCTACTTCCAACCCCCGTTGGTTTTGTCCATGTGTCCTTTATACTTGTTCCTTTAGGACAAGTATACTTGTCCTAAGTATAGGAACTTAGGAACAAGTATCTCTTCTCACCTCCTTCTGGTTACTGTCAAATTGTTCTTAATTTCAATTTGTGTGGTTATATTTTGCTTGCTTATTTGTTTTGTTGATTAGGTTCCAGTTAAAGGTGAAATCATATGGTATTTGTCCCTCACCACCTGGCTTATTTCACTTAGTATATTGCTGTCCAGGTCCACCCATGCTGTTGCAAGGGGTAGGAGCTCCATCTTTCTTTCTGCTACATAGTATTCCATCATGTAAATCTACCCTAGTTTGGTAGCTTTTTCATAGAGTTTGAAATCAGGAAGTATGGTATCTCCAGCTTTGCTATAATTTCCAAAGTTGTTTTCCCTATTTGGGGTCTTTTGTGTGGTTCAATATAAATTTTAGGAATTTGTTGTATACTTCTGTGAAAATAATAGTGCAATTTACAGAGATTGCATTAAAAATGTAGACCACTGTGGACAGTAGAAGCATTTTAACAACATTAATTCTTCCAATCTGTGAACACAGGATACCTTTCCATTGAGCATATCATCTGCAGTCAGAGACAATTTTAGTTCAAACAATGCAGTATGCATCTTTTATATTTTTCTTGCATAATTGCTCTGGCTAGGACTTCCTGTACTATGTGGAATAGAAATGGTGAGAGTAGGTTACCCCCAAGTTGTTCTTTATCTTAGAGGAAAGGCCTTTAGCTTTTCACCATTGAGCAAGACATTATCCTTGGGCTTGTCATTTATAGCTTTTATAATGTTGAGGTACGTTCCTTGTGTACCTAATCTGCAGAGAATTTTTTTTTTAATGATGAAAGGACGTTGAATTTTATTTTTTATTTTCACCCATTGAGATTTTTATATGATCTTTATCCCTTATTCTGTTAATGTGAGGTACCCATTTATTGATTTGTGCGTGTTGTAGCTGCCTTTCATCTCGGGAATAAATCCAACTTGATCATGGTGTATGGTTCTTTTAATGTGCTTTTGAATTCTGTGTGCTAGTAGTATAGAAGGATGATGGAGAGTGGGCTTTACATCAGAAATAAAAATATAGGCACAGATTCAACAAGTCTTGAATTTACCACTTCTCTAGTAGTATGAGAAATATCTTCTGGTAATTACTGACTTTTTCATATTTTATTGTAGAACTTTGATTGCATGTGTTATTTTGTTCAGTAGTATGCAATATCAAGTAATAAATGTTGAGCTGTTTCTTTGAATGAAGACTTGGATACTTTTCTTTTAATTATCTGTAAATATTTTTATAGTGATGATTGAGAATTAAACCTGCGAAAAATTAGGGAGTGAGGATACTGGGCCTGATTTTGGGACTATTTGCTTATAAGGCCCATATAGCTAAGCACAGATAGAAAGATAGATATGTGGTATGTGTGTGTGTGTGTATATATAAAGTGTTCTGTGTTCCATGTCTGAGGTGTCTGGTGTTCAGACTTGGAAGGACTTTGATTGCTACATGTCATTTTTCACCTGGAGCAGCCCTTCATTGTGTTGAACTCTGAGTGTTAAAGTTCACCACTGCCTCCTATGAATAGCCTCCTGCCTGATGTTGGGGATAGCAAGGCTGCTGTAAATTCAGTGCCTTTATTATCATGATGAGTCCCTCTTTTGAAGGAGTGTCCTCAGAGGGAGAGCCTTGAGGTATGACCTATATGAGATTATCTGACCCTGAAACCCATTTAAGTAGGGAATTCTCCAATTTTGGGTGGCAGGTTTCTCTAAGAATTTATGTTTTAGATATGATGAGAAGTTATCGTGAGTAGTAACAGTGATTACTAAGTGACCTGTTGAGTAAGTCCCTTCTGTTTGTCCTCAGAAATAGTCTATGTGAACTATTTGTTAATGACACCTAGTGTAGACACCTGGCCTTAGGGTACTGAAATGACAGCTCTGTCCCTGTATGATCATGGACAATGATGAATCTTGGCCAGAAGCCCTTCTTGACTGACAGGAGCAATGACAGTTCTGGGATGCTAATTTTTTAAGGGAGGGGATGTGATGCTGGGTTTACTAAGTGATCCTTGACTTTCCAGGGCAGAGCTGGTGACTGTTTCAGGGATTCTGAGTACATCTTGTCTTCTTCCTCATTCTTCTGGTCTTCCTCCTTTTTCAATGATGAAACTGTAATCTTGAAAACCTTCCTGATGATTGACCACAGCAAAGAAGCTCTAGCAACATTACTTAATCATGTTAGTCTGACTTAGTGACTGCAAGTAGATTTTTGGAAAATATGAAAAAGTCACAAAATGCATTCATATCATGCCTTGAGTGACAGATACATCCAAATTGGACAATAAGAGGTACATTGGGAATGGGAAGATAATATGACAATTTGAAGGGTGTAGAATATTTAAAGTATAGGGAGAGAATGAACACACAAATAAATTTTAAAAGTTCTTGTCTTTTAAAGACATAAAACCTGTTTGTAAAGAGAGTGGGCAAAAGCAAATATATATGGGCAGCCCAGTTCATATTTTCATCTAGATTTCTGGATCTCAGTGCTCTGACCCTTACTCTCCTCCTCAAAACATGCTGTCAAGCATTACGTGTGATGGTAAGAGTTTTCAATATAATTTTATTTATTTTTGGTTTTATGTAACTTTAAAACAAGGAGTTTTTATGGAATAAAAAAAGTTTTCTTTCCTGATAAGGGAGTTGCAAACAATACCAGCAGGCCAGGATGGTGTTGGGATTAGCTGAGATGGGGACATCCTGATCCCATGAACAAATGGGATCCATTTCCACTTTTACAGTGTCATGGGAATAGTTTTTAAAAACTTTATTCCTGCTTTGGCTGGTGTAGCTCAGTAAGCTGAAAGCGGGCCTGCAAACCAAAAGGTTGTGGGTTTGATTCCCAGTCAGGGAACATGCCCGAGTTGTGGGCCAGGTCCCTGGTTGGGAGCTCATGAGAGACAACCACACACGGATGTTTTTCTCCTTCTCTTTCTTCTTCCCTTCCCCTCTCTCTAAAAATAAATAAATAAAAGTCTTTAAAAAATAAAAACTTTATTCCTAACCAAAATGGGGTTCCTTTACCTGTGATGTCCCCCGAAAATGATTTATTGCCTGATGTGACTTTAAAGGAATGAACAGAGTTTATGTTCAGGACTGAAGAGCTCAACTGTGGAAGAATATTTGAGAGCTTATTTGGTAAATAGAAAAATCAAATCTGTATCAAGGATTGTAGAACATATTAGGATACTGTTTTCCAAACTCTAGTCATTCTCATAATGTCCAGTATATTTCTCATACTTACACATTACATGTATCATATAACAGTCTTAATATTTTTATATTTATAATCACTTCATACCAAACTTTTGAATTTGTAATTACACTGGCCATCAGCAATCATGTCCACAAAATCACAGATGATATATTTAAATTAGGTATGTTAATAATGCAGAATTAACGTAATAATACAGCCAAAATGTGAATTATATTGCTGTTCACCTAGGCCACCTCCTGTAACACAGAAGGTATTCCTGTTCTCAGAGTCACTTAGAAATGGGATTGTTAGAAAACATTTCCTTTGAAGGCAGATGAAACATTTCAAAAGCTATTCATAAATAACTGTAATGCCTCTTTATGAGGTCGCCTCTCATTTGTTACACAGAAGGCCTCAGGACAGGAAGTGTGTGCCCCTGTAAAGACCTTAGGAGGTACCTCCTGTCCTGCCCTGATAGCTTCTGCAGGCTTGGATGCGGAAGGTGTGTCCAGGGTCCAGGAAAGTCCTACCTGGAGCTGATTGAAAGGGAAAATCTGAG